>NC_060251.1:118970335-120314887 GCF_921293095.1 Ischnura elegans | reverse complement strand
AAAACAACCCCTGCCTTTGTCGAGGTCAAACACCACATTCAGTCGAAGAAAGCTCAAAGGATTCTCCGGAGAGCCAGCACAGCCCTGCTAAGGGAAAGGGTGCAGCACACGAGATGGGCTATCCAAAAATGCACGGAGGAGCTGTATGATTTGCACTTAGCTCTTAGTGCATCCTTGAACAACACGGATTGGGAAACATTAGACAGAATTACGTGGAATTCTGCCTCCATAACCTTCATCTCAACAAAAGAGAAGCAGGTAAAAAAGTTTGAACATCTTCACAGCCGTCAACACCCGGAGCTAGAAACCCATGGCCCTAAAAAGGACCGTTCAGTAGTGAACCTGACTGATATTCATCTAAGTGACGCAGCTATCAGCGTCCTTTCCAAGGGACTTAACTTCGCCGTTGCTCCTGCCCGCTTACCCAAGGAAGAACTAGTGACAGAAGTGGAATACGCCGTACGGAAGCTACCTAAGGAAGAGGCTGATGAACTTCGAGGTGAAGTGAGCCGTATACTGCTCAATTCCAAAACCCCTGTAAACAACGTCAACCGAGAGGAGAAAAAAGCCTTGAGAGAACTTCGGACGAACGACGACATTATTATCACACCGGCGGATAAAGGGAACGCAACTGTAGTGATGAATAAAGAAGACTACATTAGTAAAATCAACGGTCTCCTGAACGATGATACTTACTCCGAAGAAAAACTGGATCCCACCTCCAGGACTCAAAAAGGAATCAAACACATCATCAACCAGTCTTCGATCCCTCCAGAAGAAAGAAAGTGGATCATCGAGTCGGCGCCCAAACCACCTAGATTATATGGTCTACCCAAGATCCATAAGCAAGGTGTCCCTCTACGACCAATAGTGAGTGCAATAGACTCTCCCTCTCATAAACTTGCAAAATACTTGGCCCAGCAACTCGTACCGTTCTCCGGTCAGACGTCTACGCATGTAAAGAACTCCGCTCACTTCATTGAGATTATAAAAAAGGCCAAAATAAGCAAGGATGATATTTTAGTGAGTTTCGATGTAGTGTCTCTCTTCACAAACATCCCAATTGGTGAAGCCGTAGAGATTATCAAGACATTCACAAGTGACGGCCCTCCCAGAAGACATCCCAAAGATGGTGGAATTTTGCCTGAGAAACTCCTACTTCACGTGGAACGGAAAATTCTACAGGCAAACAAATGGTGCTGCAATGGGGGTCCCCACTCTCCCCCGGTAATCGCCAATCTTTTCATGGAAGATTTTGAACGGAAAGCCCTGCAGTCCTTCAACAAAAAGCCAAAACTCTTTGTGAGGTATGTGGATGACACATTTGTGATATGGCCCCCACGGAAAAGATGAACTCCAGAAGTTCTTGCACCACCTGAACGTACAAAATGCTGCCATAACATTTACCATGGAGATGGAAACGGACAATCGCCTACCTTTTCTAGACGTACTGGTCGAGAAGAAAGGAGATGGGACTTTGGGACACTCCGTTTTTCGTAAAAATACCCACACGGACCGATATCTCCATGCAGACTCCCATCACCACCCACAACAGAAATTCGGAGTAATTAAAACATTATTCCACCGAGCATGCTCCATCTCAGACGCTGCCTCCATCGAAAAAGAAAAACGGCATTTAATGGAAACTTTCCAGATGAACGGCTTCCGGCGAGAAAACATCTTGAAGATTTTCCACAAAATGGAACGTAAGCAGTCGCGGATGGCCCCAAAAAGGACCAATGAAGAGAGCCCTACTACAGAAAAGGCGAGGGCACACGCTATCCTACCTTACGTCGCCGGTACCACGGAAAAGATCGCGAGAGCTCTCCAGAAACACAACATCATGACCAGATTCAAATGCGTCACCAAGATGTCGAATATCCTCGTCAACACGAAAGACCACCACCCTAATGACATCTGTGGAGGAGTATATCAAATTAAATGCAGCTGCGGTGAGTCCTACATCGGCCAGACATCACGAGCACTGAAATGCCGAGTCCAAGAGCACAGAAGGGCAGTAAAAAATAGACATTTCACCCAGTCAGCGGTGGCGGAACACCAATGGAGTGGACCGACACACAATATTGATTTTGACAACGCCTCTCTTCTGAACAAAGAAGGCCGCTACTACCCGAGAATAATCAGGGAGGCAATTGAAATCGCCAAAACGACAAAGAACTTCAACCGTGAAGACGGCTACAATCTCGCCAGCGCGTGGAAAAGGGTCTTCAAAGATCCTGACCAATCAGGGCACACCTCGAGAAAAAAGGCGGCAAACGGGGTGTATATAAGATGAACAAATTTCTGCATCAACACTTCAGTGGACCTGAGGAAGCCAACTGGAACGTTGGCGAAATATCGTCCTACAAATGGATAAACGCGGAAGAATACCCGAAAAAACCAGCAGAATTCAATAAGAGAGATAGACTGTTGAACAGATAGATGCAGACTGCCGTTTTATTCCGCGTAAGATAAGAGACTTTAACGATAGCGTTAGGACTTACAAATAGGTTAGTTGATTTGTAGTGTAGCCTAATAACTTACGTATTCCTTATTTCATGTTTATGAATTTTCCTAAGTATTTCTAACCGCATACTTTGCTTGTTCTAGCATCATAGGCAGATTGCCTTCTTGAGCAGTTGGCAAGAATAGTCTTTGCAATAAATGAGGAAGCATAATTTGCGTAAAACTCTGCAATTTATTCAGCATTTCCGTTGAAATCAGCAAATGATTTTTTAAATGATAATAAGATGCTGCTCTGCACTTAATTCGTTTTTTCTTTCATGGCAGTGAAAGTGAAATTAGTCCACATATACTTTAATTTAATTCCGTAAAAAATAGACTAAGGGTAAGTAGCATTAAATATTGCCAATCCCACGTCTGAGGGAAAATTCGCCGCTGGTAGAACGAAACGAATGCCATTTGTTTGGCAAATATTTTATTAAAAGAAGAAATGTGAAAGTGGCATACTTAATTTCATTATTTCAAAATAAATCAAATAGGAACACTTCGCATTTGGTCACTGATCCAGATTTAGAAATGGTCCCCAACTGGTCGAACCATGATTTCCGCTATCTGAAAGGTAAGAGGAAGAGTTCATCATGAGTGGGTTGTTCAAAATTTATTTATGTTCTTTAACGTGACAAAGTAGTGATGAATCATTCTAATGAATAATTTATCTCTCTAATCTTTCTTGTCTACTTAAAAATAGTTCAATATCATATACAGGGGTGGATCCAGGATTTCTTTCTGCGGGGGGCACAAGCAAGGTCTTATCCAATATTTTGTTCTGGGGGGGGGGGGGGCACAAGGATACCCCGTAATACAATACGAGAGCAGTGATAACGGGACCGTATTAAAAATCTTGCATATTTTTTAAGGGTCTGGGAAGGGCAAGCGTGTCCCCCCCCCTAGATCCGCCTATGATCCTGTATCTATTATACAGACTGTCCCAAGGGTCGTGTGTCATTTTTGACCTGTAATTTTAGTAACTTTCCATAGAGCAATGTTCATGAAAATTGGCACACTTGTGGGGAAAGGACCTAAGTTTTGTTGAGTGTAAGCAAAATTTTACAATTTTGACCTTTTGACCTCACAAATTGGGTCCAAACCAAATATTTGAATTTGCCTTATGGGGTTTCAATGTTAAAAAAATCGAGATAGAAAAATGTCTGAATTTCATTGACCAAGATGTTAATTCTTAGGGCTTCGGACCCAAGAAACCCGAAAATAACACTTTTATTTACGAAAATTCAACCGTTGACCCAGCAAGGTCACCATCAAGGTCATAAGGGTGGCAAAAAGAATAGCATACCGACAAAGGTGTCGATCTATGGGTTTTATAGGGTGCCCAAGTCATTGGTATTGTCCAAATACCCATATTATTCACTAATTGACCTCCGAGGGTCACAATGGGGGTCAAAGGCCATAGAGTTAAACGTCGGGCCATCATGACAACCAACGTGTCAAACCATAGGTTTTGAAGGGTGCCAAAGTCGGTTAGGCAGTTCATAGATCCGTATTGTTGGTTTTTTGACCTCCGAGGGTCACAATGGGGGTCAAAGGTCATAGAGTTAAACGTCGGGCCATCATGACAGCCAAAGTGTGCAACCATGGTTTTAAAGGGTGCCCAAGTCAGTTTTGCAGTTCATAGTTCCGCATAACAGATATTTTTGATCTCCGAAATTCATAATGGGGGTTAAAGGTCATAGAGAAAATATGCAATGCGCTTACCTCCCCTTCCTTTCAAAATATTTCCAATTCCTCGCAGTATTTAACGGCAGGCTTCCTATGCCATCTAACTTGACGCCGCAGTTGATCATTTATTTCTATAAACATCCTTTTGATTTGCAGCTCAAAGTGAAAGACAAAACTCCGTTTAAAAAGATAGTGGCTATGTCCGAAACCATAAGGTAAAACATAAAAGCTGGATAAATCCAGCTTTTATTTTGATTGTATTATGCAATGTGATAAATATTTAACCGTTAAAGAGAAATATCATAAAACGAGAAAATTAATAGGATTATAAACTGAAATGTGAACATGAAGTTTTCATTGTGCTAGTCAACCATCCAATTGCAGAAATGGTTTTGATCTTGCATGCTCTTCTTCTCGAAGCCGCAGCATTAAACTTTCTAGGGCTTCAAGTTTAGAATATTTAAATTTTGTTATATCGCACACCTGGAATTGTCCAGTAGACGCTGCGCGGACAATAGTGCTCAGCGGCATAAGCATCTTAATGGAAAGGCCAAGACGTAGCCACAACTGCATGTCTCTGCTTTGATGAGATTGTTGGGTGTTCAAAAATCTCATCAAAGCAGAGAATACCCAACCAATTTGTAAGTTTGAATGTGAAGTGAGGTCCTGATAAATTTGCAGCCAGTAATGTTTGCAGGACGAGGGACAGGCATGGGGAATTGTGAAACAGTCAAACTGCGATTTTTTCTTAACTACTTATTTAACATATTTTTAGGACTTTCATGGGAAAAACTCGCAACCCTTAGCTTGAGCGTTACCAATGGAGGTCTAATACATACTTAAATGAAAAGCGGCATAAATGGGTTTTGCTATTTGCTTGTTAATCTTTAAAACCAATGGGATTTCTGCGCAGTTATAAAGAAAGTCCTATGTGGCGTTAGACCTCTTTAGGACCTTCTTTGAAGAGAGATGTAGTGGAAGAATGTGGACAGAGAGTCGGGAAAAAGGATGTCTAGGGAAATAAATAATCAACAACGGCGTGAAACTAAGAGGGCAAGGGAGGCTGGTCGGAAAAGGCAGTGGATATGTGTACTACACCACTCACTTGGTAACTCTTCAAAGCCTTTAGTTGGGGAAATTAGTTTTCCTATTATTTCAAAACATACATCTATGACCTTTAACACCCATTATGACCCTCGATGGTAAAATAAATAGACAATATGTATCTACGAACTGCAACACTGACTTGGGCACCCTTTAAAACCATGGTTGCACACTTTGGCTGTCATGATGGCCCGACGTTTAACTCTATGACCTTTGACCCCCATTGTGACCCTCGGAGGTCAAAAAACCAACAATACGGATCTATGAACTGCCTAACCGACTTTGGCACCCTTCAAAACCTATGGTTTGACACGTTGGTTGTCATGATGGCCCGACGTTTAACTCTATGGCCTTTGACCCCCATTGTGACCCTCGGAGGTCAATTAGTGAATAATATGGGTATTTGGACAATACCAATGACTTGGGCACCCTATAAAACCCATAGATCGACACCTTTGTCGGTATGCTATTCTTTTTGCCACCCTTATGACCTTGATGGTGACCTTGCTGGGTCAACGGTTGAATTTTCGTAAATAAAAGTGTTATTTTCGGGTTTCTTGGGTCCGAAGCCCTAAGAATTGACATCTTGGTCAATGAAATTCAGACATTTTTCTATCTCGATTTTTTTAACATTGAAACCCCATAAGGCAAATTCAAATTTTTGGTTTGGACCCAATTTGTGAGGTCAAAAGGTCAAAATTGTAAAATTTTGCTTACACTCAACAAAACTTAGGTCCTTTCCCCACAAGTGTGCCAATTTTCATGAACATTGCTCTATGGAAAGTTACTAAAGTTACAGGTCAAAAATGACACACGACCGTTGGGACAGTCTGTATTATGATGGACAAGCTTCCTATGTCATCACGTTTTTATAGTTACTCTGTTGAGTTTTTTTTGTCTTTCCGAACAATATTTTGCAACTAATATTTCACCCTCTTCCCGAGTACCCACCAAGTTACAATTTTCGGTACAGATCAGGATAAGGTGAGAATGTTTTCTGTTTACGGCTATTCAACGCTGAGCAAATGTAACAATAATAAGTTTTGTTATAATATTACTATAGATTAAAAAATAATCTATTAAATAAACTTTTTATTTAATCTAAAAAGAAAAAAATATTACAACATAATTGTTACGGAGGCTTCCGCGGTGAGTTAATTGGTGATTGTTTTTCGGGTTCATTCCGCGTTGACTCATATTTTGAGGACGTCAGTTTCGGGCGCGTTCCAGCTCCCGTCTTCGGGTCCAATTATTATTATAGTAGTATTCTACCGATTAAGGTAGGTTTCCATGGAGTGTTCAAGAAGTGATCTTGAAGCCACCCTTTCCTTCAGGCACTGCCTTCTTTAATTCACTGTAAGGCCTAATCCCTTTCAATTTATCTAAAAATCCTACTCTTTTCCTTCCCCTCCCTAGTTTCCCTAACATTCTACCCTCTAACACCATTTTCTACATTCCCTCTCCGCTAAGCACTAACTCCATCCATACCTTCTGTCTCCTCCGTGTCTCATCTAAAAGCTGCCTCTCCTCACCCACCATGTCCAGCACTTCGTCGCTCCTTTTCCTATCCGTCTATTTCACCTTCTCCATTCTTCTCCATACCCACATCTCGAATGCCTCCAATCTTCTCTCGTCTTCTTTCCTCAGTTTCCACGTTTCCCCACCGTAGAGAGCTACTCTCCAAATCCAACTCTTCACTAACCTTTTCTTTAACTCTTACATAACGATCCTCTCAGAAGCTCCTTCCTGTTCATGAACGCCTCCTTTGCTAGTGCAATTCGCTTCCTGATGTCCTTGTAATTATGACCGTTTTCCTCTAATGTGCTGCCCAAATAGTTAAACTGCTCTACCTGTTCAACTTTTTCCCCACCTACTTTTATCTCTAGTCTCACATTCCTCGCTCGCGATACTTTACAAAACCGCATTACCTTAGTCTTCTTGTGATTAATCCTCATCCCATGCTCCTCGCAACGCTCGTCTAACGCATCCACTAGAGCCTACAGTCCCCTTGCTGACTGTCAAATCAGCGCCTGATCATCCGCGAACCTCACCGATTTCAACATCATTCCTCCCACTTTCCTTCCAGCTTCCAACTCGTCACACGCTTCTATTACCATCTCTTCAGCGTACACGGAACAAAGCAACGGCGATAGAGGACAGCCTTGCCTCACACCTCGGCTAATGATTGCCCACCTAGATTCTCCGTCCGCTACCCTCACTTGCGCAGTCTGGGCCATAAACAGATTACGAATCAGTCGTCTATCCCTCCAATCTACACCCATTCTCTTGAGAATATCCATTAACTTCACGCAGTTCACACTATCAAACGCTTTTTCAAAATCCACGAAACACGCATATACGTCGTGGTCATATTCTAGGTTCCTCTCCACGAGGGACCTAATTATTGCTATTGCATCACGAGTTGACTTCCCTTTTCTTAAACCAAATTCATCTTCGCCCAAATACTCGTTTGCTCTCGCCTCCATTCGTCTGTTCAATATCCTCAGTACCACTTTCGCAGCATGCGATATTAGGCTGATAGTCCTATAATATCCGTATTCCACAGCTTTCTTCTTTTTCGGAGCGGAATTAAAACTGTCTTCACGAAATCCTCCGGCTACCATCCCTCCTCATAGATCCTGTGGACTAGATCGAAAAACCTTTTCTTACTATCCTTTCCTAGATTCTTTAGGAGCTCATACGGGATATTGTCCCCACCCACTGCTTCCCTATCCTTCGTATAACGAAGTGCTCTCTCTATTTCCGAATCTAATATACCCGGCCCAAGATCGTCCTCCGCCACTGCACTTTCCTCCTCTGATGTCAATATCTCCGGCCTGTTTCTTCCGTCATAAGAATCCTCCACTTATTCCTTCCATCCACTCTGTACCTCTTCTCGCTCAGTTAGCATCCTTCCATCTTTAGCCTTAATTTTCGACATGGCTTGCCCTCTTTTGCCACCCGATAGCGACTTGAATTTTACGTACAACACGCCTACTTCTCCATCCTTCTGGAACTTTTCCATTTCCTCACACTGTCTCTTCCACCAAGCCTCCCTTGCTCTCTTAGTTTCATGCCGTAATCCATTATTAATTTGTCTATACATTCTTTTACCCTGCTCTGTGTCCACGTTCTTCCACTTCCTTCTCTCCTCCATTTCTTTTTCCATTGCCTCCGTAACCCAGGGCTTCTTTATCCTTCTGCTGTCAGCGTAGCCAATTCACTTCTCCGCCGCTTTGACTGTTCCCGTTTTAATATTATCCCACCCCTCATGTACAGTCTGTGTGCTTCCAATCTCCGCCATACTATTATCCACAAGTTCCTGATATTCTATCCCAATAGTCCCCTTCAGCGCTTCTACATTCCATTTCCTCGCCCTCCTAACTTTCATAAGTCTTTTGAAACTTACGTTGCATTTCATGAGATCTAGGTTGTGGTCTGAATCCGCATCCGCAGCAGGGAAGCTGCTAGAATGTTTCAGTATTCCAAAACCTCTACCTCTGTCTCACAATGTAGTCTATGTGATATTTCTCCATATCCATGGACTTTTCCATGTGTCCCTTCGCCCTTTATGATGATTAAACCACGTGTTTGTGATGAATAATTTTTTTCCTGCAAAATTCTGTTGCTTTCTCTCCCCTGCCGTTCCGTATTCCTACTCCAAAATCTCCTATATCGGGTCAATCCCTCCCTTCCCCGACTGAGGCGTTCCAGTCCCCCATCACTAGCAGATTTTTCTTACCCGGTGTGTCTCTAATTATTTCGTCGAGCTGTTCATATACCTTATCTACTTTCTACCCCTTATGATTGCTAGTGGGCATGTAAACTTGGACCACCACAAGGTTGATGGGCCGCGCCTCAATTTCTACCACCAGAATCCTATCGCTTACCTGGTCTATGCCTACCACACGCTTACCCATCTTCCCGTTTAATACTAAAGCTACCCTTCACTGGCTTTCTTCCCCTCCACTATACATAACCCTATACCCATCACACCAACGGTCCCCCCATCCCTCCACCTCACCTCGCATAATCCTAAGATATCTATCCTCCCTTCATCCATTTCCCTTTTGATATTTTCTAACTTCCCCGCCATCATCATAGCCCTCACATTCCACGTCCCTACATTTCTTCCCCGACTTCTTCTTCTCCTCTTCTTGGTCTTCTTCTCTCTTCATTGCTGCTGCTGCTGATGACGATGATAAGTCTCTGCAAGGATTTCGCATGTTGACGACCCCGAGGACCTTGCCTGCCTCGCTGTCGTGACCGACACTGGCCCTTTGCGGACGAGTCCCGGTCGATGAGATTCCGAGGCTCATTAGGTTGTACTCCATGTTTTCAGGAAAGAGATAGTTGGTAGGGTTCCCCACTGCCTTTCTAACAGTGTTTTTCACGTGACACCATCGCGTGGACTACCTTTAGTCTGGCTCCTACCCTTCGATCTATCTGGCATGGGTGGCCATACTGGGAATAATTGCGAATTAATCCCGCCAGTGCAGCTCTAGACGTCATAGAAACGCGCAAGCCTTTCCACCGCGACAAGGTTGTAGCCCAAGGGGAAGGTTCGGGTCCGATATATGACGAAATTAATTTCTCAAACTCATGATTTCATTCGAACTTAAAAAAAGAAAATAAACCATCCTGCTTTGGCCCAAGGTCCTACATTTAGAGTTTACAGATAAAAGACTACATAAGTATACATTATCAAACGTGTGTAGCGCATCAACATTTTGAATAAAATTCTTTCTGTTTAAATACTTCTTGTAATATTACAAGTAAAACTAAAAGTATATGATGATGAAACCATATCACTCCAGTGAAAAATGCGCAACGTTTTTGAACCTGTAGTCTATTATCCTCGCGGCTGAGCTTAAAGCCACCGCGTGCGTCCACCGGGTATCGGATGGTGGGTCGACCATTACATATAGAGGTTAGCTGCGAGATAGCGAGTTCTCTCATCGAATAAGCAGTCGTGGACAAAAAGCGGCGGTGTTCTGAGGGGGTATTGGGCTACCCTTGGGTAAGGTAGACCATTTAAATGATACCAAAACCTGTGAAGATACCGTAACTTAGCGACTAGGGGCCGCTAATAATTATGCCTCTCATCACCCGGGGGAGAGGGCAGCAGCTATTCTTCACATGTGCGAAGGTGGAGACCATACTGGTCGGTACAGCGACACACATTTCACTACGGGCGTGGTAACATTTACTTTAACGGCTGTAGTACTGCGATGTGGAAGGCAAGGGGAAAGCACCACATTATCATCCCGAGGAGTCGCAGCTACTCCACTCAATTTATTTAATGACATGATGGAATTCTCTCGGGTAAAATATTCCGGAGGTAAACTAGTCCCCCATTCGGATCTCCGGGCGGGGACTACTCGAGAGGGTACATCGGTCAAAGGTGATAGAATGTTACGGATAGGAACATCGAACGTCAGATCACTTCGTACCTGCGGTAAGCTAGAGAACTTGAAGGTGGAGATGCGAAGAATGAACCTCGACGTATTAGGCATCAGCGAAATCAAATGACCCCAGGAAGGAGACTTTTGGAGTGGAAGCTACAGAATGGTACATACAGGATCGCTAAATGGTAATGCTGGAGTAGGCATAATTCTTAGAAAGAGCGCCGGGATGCGTGTCAAAAGCTACCCGCAGTTTAATGAAAGGATAGTAATGGTGGAGATAGATAATAAACCTGTAGCTACTGTAGTGGTACAGGTTTACATGCCTACGTCAGATTATGAAGAAGTAGAAGATGTCTGCCAAGATATAGCGGAAGTTATCAAGCAGGTAAGAGGGGAAGAAAATCTTATTATTTTAGGTGACTGGAACGCCGTAGTCGGCGAAGGTCAAGACGGAATAATAACTGGGAAATATGGGTTAGGTAACCGAAATGAAAGAGGAGAAAGGCTACTTGAATTCTGCACTGAGCACAGGCTAGTGGTTGCCAACACTTTATTCAAAAACCCCCTGCGAAGAAGATACACGTGGAAGATGCCAGGAGACCTTAGAAGATTCCAAATCGACTACATTCTAGTGAAACAAAGATTCAGGAACCAGGTGAAGGACTGCAAAAGTTATCCAGAAGCAGATATCGATAGTGACCATAACTAAGTTATGATGAAATGCCACCTAAAATTTAAAAAAAATTAAAAAAGCCGTGAAAAACATATGGCAGGTTGAAAAATTGAAGGAGGTTAAGCATCGACTGGCTTTTAAAGAGGCTGTAGAAAATAAAATAGGGGAGGATACTGCCAATAAACCAATGGAAGAGAGTTGAAAAACCATTAGAAGTGGTCTGCAGGCAGCAGCTGACGAAGTTCTCGGTAAAAGAAGAGCCGTTATAAAAAAAACCATGGACGACGCAGGAAGTATTAGACCTCATTGAAGAAAGAAGAAAATAAGAGGCTGCGAAAACAGAGAAAGGACAGAATTGTTACAAGAGGATAAGGAACGAAATATGTCGTAAAGCGCGGAAGGCTAGAGAAACGTGGATGAAAAGTATTTGTAAAGACGTAGAAAACATTCTTAAACATGGAAAAGTAGAGGCCGCCTATAGGATAGTGAGGAACCACTTTAAGGACAAAGGCGTAAGATGTAATACCCTCAGGGAAGAAAAACGGAGAACTAATGATTGAAAACGAAGAAAAAGGGAAGAGATGGAAGGAATATCTGGAAGATCTGTACAAAGGAAGCAGCCTCAGAACGAATGCTATCGAAAACGAGAGGGAAGTGGATGAGGATGATATGGGAGCCCCAATTTTAAGATCAGAATTTGATGCGGCTGTAAGAGACCTCAGGATAAATAAAGCGTCTGGCATTGATGACATTCCTGCAGAACTAATTAAAAATTCAGGAGAGAAGACGTTGAACCAGCTATACAAAATCATCAGTGAAATGTATTCCACAGGTGAGATCCCAAAGGACTTCGAGAGGAACATTATAACCCCTATTCCTAAGAAGAAAATAGCGGAGAACTGCGAAGACTTTAGGACCATAAGCCTTACTACTCATGCGTCGAAGATACTGACAAGGATCATCTATAGAAGAATAGAATGAAAAGCAGAAGAGTACTTGGATGAGGACCAATTTGGATTCAGAAAAAACAAAGGCACAACGGAAGCAATAATGGCCCTTAGACTGCTCATAGAGAAGAGAATGGAAAAGAACAAGCCAACATTCGTTGCGTTTGTGGACTTAGAGAAAGCACTTGACAACGTGGATTGGAGCACAATGCTTGGAGTCCTAAAGTAAATTGGGGTTCTTTATAATGACAGAAGAATCATACACAGTTTATACAAAAACCAAGTAGGTGATAAAATCAGGGTCCAGCTGTGAAGTAGCAAGAATTAGGAAAGGAGTGCGACAAGGCTGTTCATTGTCACCCGTAATTTTCAACGTTTACATTGATAAAGCTATGAATGAAATCAAAGAAAAGGCATTGGGAGTGAATATCCATGGAGAAAAAATTAGCATGCTAAGATTTTCCGATGACATAGCCGTTATAGCAGAAACAGAGAGGGATTTGAAAAATATTCTGATTAATATGGGTAGGGTAATGGGTAGATATCAACTGAAAATAAGCACGAAGAAAACCAAGATCTTAGTATGCAGCAGAAGAGAAGAAGTCAAGACCAACATTAAAATAGGGAAGCAAAAACTGATAGAGGTGGATGAATTCGGTTATTTGGGAAGCAAAATAACTAGTAACGGGAGAAGTAAGAAAGAAATTATCAGCAGAATAGCCCAGACGAAGAGAGCATTCCACCAAAAGAGAGACCTGCTTACAGCGGGAAACTTAAATATAGAAGTAAAGAAACAATTTATAAGAACCTACATTTGGAGTATGCTCCTATACGGAAGTGAGGCATGGACAGTGACCGCAGCGGAGAAAGCAAGGATAGAGGCCTTCGAAATGTGGTGCTACAGATGAATGATGAAAATCAAATGGATCGACCGAGTTAGTAACGAGGAAGTCCTAAGAAGAATGGGAGAGAAGAGAAGCCTCATGAAAACCTTAACGAGAAGACGGAACAACCTTGAAGGCCACATCTTGAGACATGATGGCCTGATGAAAACAATCGTCGAAGGACAAGTGGAAGGCAAGAACGGAAAAGGAAGACCTCGAACAAAATATATGGAACAAGTGAAGAAGGATGTGAAAGAGAAGAAATGCGTTGGTGTGAAAAGATTAGCTGATAGGAGAACTGAGTGGAGAGCTGCGTCAAACCAATCCTAGGATTGTTGACCAGTGATGATGATGAGTCTTTATCTCTAAATTTCTTGCGCGGGAGCTGGGACCAAGGTTTATTTTCTTCTTTTTAGTTCGAATAAAAGTTTCGGTTTCCAGTGAGCAAGAAGAAAACGAAGAGGGCATTAACATGAACAGTTCAACCTACCTCTACTATGTTTAGAGATAAACAGAACTGCCATGAACTGATCTGCTGTTTCTAACAGCGTTTTAGTTTCCCATTGATTTTGATCTTCCTCGTTCAAACGGAAAACCGCCTGATGAACTCTTTACTCAAAAGTAAGAGCATAAATTTGTCAACACAATCATAACCGTTCAAAGTTATCCGCTGGGCATGTGACTACTGTATAAGGTACTAGAACGTGAAATGATTGATTAAAAAATAAACGTATTTATTTTCGTATTTACTAAACGTTCGTAGTGTTTTCGTGCAGTTGAAATGTTAAATCGTGGGAATACGGGAGCTGAAATATTTCTTGAGAACATCAGAAAGATATAATTTTTTTGGCGATTTGGGCACCCTAATATTGAAGCAAGGTAGGGTGTTGCTTATTTTTTATTTTTCCTCGGATTTTTTATTTCTACCTCTTAGAATATGCTATGGGGTGCAGAATGGATATCCTAAAAATTTCAGCTTACTTGTTTAACAGTTAGAGGTCGCTCAAAGAGCATTAATGCAATAACATTAAATTTTCCCGATTTTTTAAAGTAACTTCATTTTTAGGGGAAACGCCCAATTTTGCAGTACTTATGGCCAAAATTCGCTCCATTTTAACGTCCGCTCCACAGTTTTCCAGGAATACAATACTTTTCCGCGAGCTACAGCCATGCGTCACACCCCTGACGGCGAGCTGGCCGCTCGCAGGCCGCATTCATGGTCAGCGACCGTCATTGCCTTACCTACGCCCCTCGCGCCTTTACCAGCGAAAGTCGGCAAAAGATCTGAGGAGTCGAATACTATGGAGGCGTTTTTCATACCGAGTGTTTGCTGTAGTTTATCCTTTAAAATAACTAAATCTGATCTTCGAACCTAATTAATGATAAAAAAAGAAATTTTCATGTTAAGAATCCTAAATAATATGATAGACTGAGAACCTAAGATATGAAAGCAGTTAGTGAACTCTATTTAAGCTTGTCGAATCAATTGAAAATGCTTTATTATGTTCACTTATCTCCTCTCTTCAACGCAGTTGTGAACAATCTCAGCGGTGGCCCGGCCACTGGCAGTTCCAGTGAGTTATGGAATCTTTAATGTTGTTTTTATTTCATCAATCGGCCATTAGATTTATAGAACAATTTAATGGCGTAATATGCAAATAGCATTTACTTACTTGATTCAACGAATGAGTAAATATTTCCTTTTGTACACAGTAACCCATGTCACCACAACATAGTAGCAACAAGAACCGTTGCCGCTCCTCTCGCGCTAATGCCCAAGGCATCAAAGATTAGTGCAATTTGGGGTGTAATTAGGATTTTCCTACCCATCTACTTGACGACTCCGTTGGTGTATCATCAACAGAATCCGTTCCAGAAACATCCTCACTGCTTAAGATTAAAATATCGTCATTTATTAAAAGAATAATGTATCATTAACAACAATGTCATTACATGAAAAGGTAATCGATAGAGATTTATTTTTACAAGGCGTACTTCGTTTTCTGTGTACTCTTCAATTCAGACTTGCTGCGATACTCGTCATATCTTCTCTTCCTCTCCACTCGACGCGCTGACTTCTCTAACTCCTCTCTCTCTCTCTCTATTAAGTGCTAGATTAAGGACCTCATTATTTGGCAAGCTAAAGGCGCGTTATAGCTGTCCCGGTAAATCAAGTCCACCCCAACCAGCCAGTTTACAATGCATTTCATATAATGTGCATTTCTATATGATGTGGGTCATTAATTTTTTGGTACTAGCAGAAACTTAAAACTTATAATTGTAAGGAAGTTTTTCAGAAAGAAAAAATATTTTGAAAACTCTCTCTCTCTCTAATAGTGCTAACTTAGGATCTTTTGAAGTAGGTGTCCCGGTCGCCTCTTTATTATCAAGAGCACTTTATCCACATCATTTTGAATAACTTCCTGAGTATTTACCGTGGCAATATCAAACGACTGATCCAATTTTTCATTCAATTCCATATCATTATTCATCTGTTGCATAGGTCGCTGTCAAATATAAATCTTGAATCATTACAGCTCAATGCACAGTGCCTCTATTTTATAAATTCCAAGTATTTCTTGAATAGTTTGAATTCTCGACATAACAGTCCGGAATGGAACCACGAACCTCATCGTTAGTCTCGTATTTGCACACACTCCCTGTTTCAGGGGTAAGTGGTGGTGATAGAAAACCTACAGCACTTCGCGAATCAAAGGCAGCTTTTTTTCGCGAAACAAGCGGCCATGGCTGCTGGGATGCCGATTAGGAATACTTCCAAAGACTTACGCACGATAAACAACATTGTTTTTATCAATAGCGTCTCGACTCCGAAAATTTACTCTACGCACTCTACGCCATTTAAAATCCGACTGCGATGAGGTTAAAGGGGGAGTAAAACACGCAAACTCGGGTAAGAAAACATACACATAGTTGTCTCTAAACATCATTTTCAATGGTTCCATCTATTCTGCTTCATCTCAACGAAAGTCTCATGAATTTATAAAAATGTAAAACAATATAGGTTTTTAAGTAACTCCTCCGCTCTTCCACAGACTCCCGTTAGGGAAGGCGCGAGGGGGGCGTAAGGCAGTGAGGGGCGCAGGACTTATCAGTTGACCGTGATGCGGCCTGCGAGCGACCAGCTCGCCGTCAGGTGTTTGACGCGCGGCTGTAACTCGCGGAAAAGTATTGTATTCCTAGAAAACTGTTGAAGGTGCGTTAAAATGGAGCGAATATTGGCCCTGAAGATTTGCAAAATTATGCGTTACCCCTGAAAATGATGTTACTTCAAAAAATCGGGAAAAATTAATGTTATTGCATTTATGCTCTTTGAGCGACCTCTAAATGTTAAACAATTGAGCTGAAATTTTTGGGATATCCATTCTGCACCTCATAGCATATTTTAAGAGGTAGAAATCAAAAATCAGAGAAAAAATAAAAAATAAGCAACACCCTAAAGCAGGGGTTAAGATGGAAGTAAATGACAGCATCATCATCTTGTGGTGTTCTGCTCGTTGGCAGGTCCCCCGCGCCAATGCTGTCTCCATTCCCTCCTGTCTCCGGACATCTCCTTGAAGTATCCATACCTTCCAATTTTTATGTATTCAATGAACTTCAGCCTTCTCCTTCCCCTCCTTCTGATCCCTTCCACCGATCCCTCCAAAGCTACTTTCCAAATTCCATTCCCTCTCATCAAATGTCCCAGCCAGTCACCCTTCCTTTTATTTATTTTGTCCATCAACGTTCTTTTCTAATCTATTTAATACTCGCTCATTCCTAACTCGATCCGTCCACCGTATTCCCTCCATCTTCCTCCAAACACACATCTCAAACGCCCCAATCCTGTCCCTGTCTCTCTTCCCCATCGTCCAAGTCTCACACCCATACATAAGCACACTCCACACATAGCATTTCACCAATCTCTTCCTCAATTTTAATTCCAGTGCCTTGTTACACAAGGCTCTTTTCTTCTTATCGAAAACTTCTGTCGCCATTCCTATCCTTCCTTTTATTTCTCCTATACTTTTCCAGTCTTCAGTTATCAAAGTTCTCAAGTAGCTGTAGGTTCTCACATTCTGTATTTCACCTTCTTTTGTCTCCACCCTCATTCCATCTGCATTTCTCACTATTATCACTTTAGTCTTCTTAAGGTTTATTTTCATTCCATATGTTTCCATTCCTTCCTCCAACGCTGTTACCAATATCTGCAATGACTCTGTGTCCTCGGCTAAAACCACCATATCAGCAGCAAATCTAATGCATCTTATTTTTACTCCACCAATACTTATTCCCTCTTCTCTTTCATCCAATGTCACACTTATCATGTCTTCAACATGCATATTGAACAGAGTTGGTGACAAACAACATCCTTGACTAACACCTCTACCTAGCTCCAGTGGCGCAGCTAAGAATTAAGGCTGGGGGGGGGGGGGGTTAAAGTTAGACGCAACTAATACTTAGGGGGGGTAGGGGTATGGCATACCCGCCAGGTTAAGCGGGAGTTACGGGGGCCCACCAGAAAAGTTTTAAGAATAATGGTTCAAAATGGCGAGTTTTACGGCTTCCTGAGGGCTATTTGATTAATCCTAACATTATTCCATAAGTAATACCAATTCAATTAAGTAAAATAGATTAAACTTACAAATTTCTCAGAGCTCTGGGGAGGGGGGTTTTTATCCCCCAAAACCCGCCCCCCCTCACTGCGCCACTGCCTGGCTCCACCCATTCAGTCATGTTTTCATTCACTTTCACTGCTGCCTTTTGTCTATGCGTCAGGTTTTTCATCTGGTGCATACATCTCCTCTGCATATTCTTTCCATATATCTCTCACTTCCACTTGTTCGCATTACATTTTACCTTCCCTATCTTCAACCTCTCTAATTCTTGCTCTTCCTCTCTTTCCCTCCAATGTAATATCCTTTACCTTCTTAAACATTAAATCATAATGGCCTTTTCTCTCTAATTCTTCTAAAACTTCACATTCGCATGATAACCATTTCTCCTTCGCCTTCTGCGTTTCCCTTTTCAGCCCATTGTTTAACTTGCTGTACATATCATACAAGCATACTATCCGGTCTTATTCTTACATGTCCTCCTCTCTTTCATTTTAGCTAACATTCCTTCTTTTACCCATGGTTTCTTTGGTCTTCTTCCTTCATAATATCCTACTTCTTCCATTGCCGTTTTTAACATACCGTTCTTTATTCTTTCCCATTTCACAGCGCTGTTCTCATCCTGGACTTTTCCTTCTGTTATTGCTTGTGAAAACGTACTACCTATAGTTTCCTGTATTACTTTCGCCCTTTCCATATTCCACTTTTTAACCCTTTTTGCTTCTCCCGATTTCTTTAATCTTACTCTTACTTCCATCATTAGAAGTCTTCTTCTTTTATGATTTTCAGAAAAGGTATTTGCTATCACTAACTTATTCTCCCTGCAAAACTCTATTCATTTTTCTCCCCTTTCGTTCCTTTTCCCCAATCCAAAGTTCCCTATTTCTCCACCTCCCCTACCTTCCCCGACTACTGCATTCCAATCTCCCATTATTATCTTACAGCAGTTCACCTCATCTTCAATTGCCCTCTCTATATTCTCTTATACTCTTTTAATGTATTCACCACTGTAAGCTGATGTTGGCATGTATACTTGGGCTATGACTAAATCTTTTGGTAGCATTTTAATCCTTAACACTATTAATCTATCATCTATAAATGAAACCACACTTGGCTATCCTATTCTTCATAATTATCCCTACTCCGTTTCTCCCTAATTGATTCCCTGAATAAGACAAGGCATTTTCATCACACGTAACTTCCCCTTGCCCCATCCATGTCACTTCATCTATCCTATCAAATCCATCTTGTTTAACTCCATCTCCTTTTTGAGGTTTTCCAGTTTTCCACTTTGTAACGATGAACCTTGTCCCATGAGCTTACAAATTTAATATTTAAAATGACATGAACGGGGATGATTTTCACGCATGCGCATTACCTGTACGTCTGGTGGCGCAGTCAGGGCGTGTATGAGAGAGCGCGTGATGTCCTCGGACTTGAGACAGGGGGCGTTGGCGACCATTTCCTCGAAGTTGGGAATGCCACTGGGAGCACCGATGTTCGTGTCCACGAGTCCAGGACTCACGCTCTGAAATCAATATGGACGGCACAAGGCGCACGAAAATTAGCAATCTGCCATTTGCCGATGATAGACATAGCAGGGACACGTGGGATTCTGAGGAAAATTATAACAAATATTGAAATGAATGTTATGAGTTGAGCTATGATATTGATTAATAGATTAATTGATTGATTAATATATTGATTGATAAACAATGATTAATCATAGCATAATATAACATTGACTAAATCCAATGTATTGAAAGTAAAAGCTTTAAAATTAAGATTTTTCAACAAAACAGTATTTTAAAGTCCAAATTATAGTTATTTTAAAGTTGAATGTTCACCCAAAGTTAGCCCGAACGGCCATTTTTTCCAAGTGGCTCTCTCTTCAAAAAATACTATGTGCCCAATCACTTTCTCCAAGGGGCCTGCATGATTTGAAGCGCTCAACTAACATGTTGAATGGAAACGCACTATCATCTAGTAATCTAAGAGACACTCACCGTGACTCTAATCTTTGACTTGGCCTCCGCCAGCTCTCGGCGAAGACCCTCGGTGATCACAGTGACGGCGAACTTCGACGCGGTGTACGGGAAGAAGCCAGGCATGTTGCCGATGTAGTGGCCCGCGACACTGTCATCGTACATCATCGTATATTACTAAACAGATATTCAAAAGTCGAACATGCGATCGTGTGGTAAAAAAGAGCACAAAAATGTATGCAGTCTAAAATACAAGATGTAAAATGCTAAATACAAATATAGATAATGTATAAAAACATTAAAAGCGCCTCAAAAATTCAATGTAGTTCGTTTTACCCATTTTAATGAGCAAAAGAACAATGTCTTGCAGTAATAATTGTTCTTCATCGTTTTTAAAGTCGTTTTAATTTTTTCGTGTACCAGCAACAATGTATTTCTTTCCATATTTTCGACTTCTTCCCAACTCATTGGCTTGGATTAATTTAATGATTATAAACGCAATATTTTTGCATCTAAAACTTTAGACTCTCTGAAAGTCTGAAAACTCCAAGGTATTGGAGATCATTTTTTGTGTCATTGAGTGAGTGTGTGAGAGGCTGTCAATTTATCCGTTGGAATAATTTCAAATGAAGTTGATGGTTGAAGTTAAATATGGTAAACTGTGAAAAACACCTTGAACAAATAAAAACGGTAAAATGACGAATGCCAAATTGTTGTATTTAATTACGGCAATCTTCTCATTTTAGTCCTTAGTAAGAATTACTGTGGCATGGAGCTGACGCCCTTGGGTGCTTCCCATTCATTGACACACGTCGCCACGAGTCGACTTACGTCGCGGTTTTCGTGTTCCATTCTGTGTGTGTCGCTGACTGTTGTGACACAAGTCAACAAACGCTAACGCACAGGAATAGGAGAGTTATAAACAGTTACCGCGAGTCGACACAAGTCGACGCTTGAGTCGCATGAATGGAAAGCACCCCTTGTATTAATGCAGCTTGGTGTTGTAAATATTAGTGACTGGAGACCGGGGGATTGCGAATTTTTCGAGTATGATGACGTTTTTTTCATAAAATCTTCCATGTTTTGGGCTTTTTAAGTAATCATCAATATTTATAGGTTGTATTTCGATATAATATGCTGTATACTGTGCTGAAGTAGTCGTAAATTATAGAAAGTATGTTGTATCTTTGCACATTTCCCGGAAAGACTTCAAATGCACAACCTTAACTGCGTTATTTTTGGAACAATGATGTATCATAAAATATGAAATTAAGCTCTATGAGGATTATTTCGCATGTCTGTGAGTAGACAGGCAAATTTACATGGAAATCCTTTAAATTGGTTGCCAACAATTTTGGGGGAATTTAGCGAAGTTTCAGGCACCAACCTCGAAAAACATCATTGTTATAATTTTTTCCTCTGCTGAAACAATGGCTTTGAAAGTTTCATCAACATTCGGTTTCGGACGCTGGAGCCGACACCAATAGTAGGGAAGATATATTTAACTACAATATAGAAATTATGAAGCAGTGATATCTCAAATGTATATAAAGTTGTGCGAATTATAGGATTCTCAGAGATATATAAGTAAAGCGTTGTGATACTTGGATAGGTAGAAGTTAATGACGAATGCAAGACTTGGAAATTGACGCTAAATTCACCTGTTTGGCGTTGTTTGACATTTTAATGGAAATCAAATCCGGCGTGAAAAAAATCAACATGTCCGACAACCAGACCGAGGGCCTTAGACCTCCCGAAGGCGATGTACAGAGTTATTTGTCAAGTATTCTTATTTATCCAAAGATTTTTAGATTTTAAAAAGATTTTTTAAGGTTTAGTGATCGAATCATAGACGATGAAGTAACCAGTGCAGAAGCCCCAAAAGCGGAAGATGTAATTTTCGATTCGTGGTCTTGCATATTTTCCGATACGGTGCATGCAGTGAATATTGTCATTTTGCTTCTGTATATTTCTGAACACTTAATACAAATTAATCTTCTAGCAGTACGTATTTCGCATAAGGCACAGTAGTCGATTTTGGCTGAATGTTACGATCCATTTACAAATAAATATTCAAGGACCATTTCTTCCTCAAATGTTTACAACTCGAAATGGAAATTGCGTTAACTTCCAGGTGAAAATGACCCACGTGGGGCAACTACTGTTAATGAGGAATACTCGTTAATCTAAATGCCCTAAGCCCTTAAACTCCTTAATTTTCAAGGTTTAATGATCCAGACGTTGACTGCGAAATTGAGGTGGTTCTTAATTTAAAAGTTTTTGAATTTATTTCGGGACACCCCACAGTTTTGTTCCATATAGTGAGGAAATAAATCGTGAAAATTATTTTTGCAATCTGATGCCGGGAAAACGTGCCGAATCGCACTTAAAGTTTAGAAATTTTGTGTTTTTTGGGTGTTTTTTGGACACGAGTGAAGATGATGTCACTCTCGGATTATTCTATCACTTTTTGCCTCCTACTACGACTCTTTATACGTTTTACGGGAATCACCTCAAATTTATTTCATTTCTGCTCGTTGGTCCCCGAGATATCAAACCGAGAGTTGATAAAACAAGTCGATATTATTGACGGTATAAGCGATCACAGATTAATCCTTGCAACGCTAATAAATTGATGTAGTGTCAGCCGTAAAACCAAAACGCAATATTTACCTATTTGATAAATGTAACTTCACTAAATTTGGCGAGATGCTTAATGACTCGTACAAAAAATTCGTTGTTACATCAAAGGACCAAAGCACAGATGTAATATAGACACGTTTCTTAGAAATTCTGCGCCAAGGAATCAACGAACATATTCCGCAAAAACTGAAATGTGATAATAAGGAACTTCGCTGGTACAACAACGATGTCAGAAGAGAACTTAGGAAACAGAGAAAACTATACAATTCGTACAGAAAGTCCATTACGTCACGTAATAAATCGAAGGAACTTGAAGCTAGAGAAAGTTACACTGCACGACGCTCAATAACCAAGAAATCAATGCGAACTGCAATGCGAAAGTTTAAGAAAACAGTTCTCGGTGAATTACTCGAAGAAAATCCGAAATCCTTTTGGTCGTACGCGAGATAGCTTCAGGGAAAACATTCAACCGTAGATTCGTTATTTGATAAAGATGGTAAACTTGTCACCGAAAATATTGACAAAGCTAACACTTTAAATTCCCACTTCGAAAGTGTATACACTACTGACGATACTCAATTCAATTTAGACATTACATATACTGAGGAATCGATGGAAGAAATGTCTATACAACGTGATGGGATAACTAAACAACTACAATCGATTAAGAATAGTAAATCTCCGGGTCCGGAGGGAATACCCGCGCGTGTCCTCAAGGAGTTAGCTCCACGGATCGTACCTTACTTAGAGATAATATTCAAGAAGTCACACTCCGAAGGGAAGTTACCGCTAGACTGGAAAACTGCAAGCGTTACACCCATATTCAAAAAGGGAAACAGACATGACCCAGGCAACTACCGTCCGATTTCATTAACATCGATTATAGGCAAGATACTTGAGCATATCATCGTTAGCAATATCATGACTTTCTTGGACAGACGTAACTTCGTCCATGACTATCAGCACGGATTCCGAAAAGGTAGATCATGCGAAACACAGCTTGCGCTCTTTCTTCACGACGTTATAAAATCTGGTGAATCGAAAAGACAAGTTGACGCACTATTTCTAGATTTTAAGAAAGCTTTCGACACTTTACCTCACAACAAACTTTTATACAAATTACAGTCATGCGGATTAAACGAAACAGTTGTAAACTGGATACGCGACTTTCTCAGAGATCGTAAACAAAAAGTAGTTCTTGACGGAATTAGCTCTGATATTGTGAAAGTTACATCAGGTGTTCCACAAGGAAGCGTAATCGGCTCCCTGTTGTTCATTATATACATTAATGATCTCTGCTCCTGTATTCGTAGTAAAATACGTTTATTTCCTGACGACGCTGTCATCTACCGCGAAATTAGTGATCACTCTGACTATGAAATTCTATCATCTGACTTAAACAACGTACAGTTGTGGAGCCAAGAGTGGGGACTCGAACTTAATCTGAGCAAATGCATGGCGGTACATTTCTTGCGGAATTCGTCCAACTCTAACCATGTTTATGCAGTGGATGGTATTAACATAAAGGCAACAGACGAAGTGAAGTACCTGGGAGTTACGATAACCTCGAACCTCACGTGGGGAACACATAAAGAATATTTGCGGCATAGCCCTGAAGAAATTAGGATTCGTCAAGCGTATTGTGGGAAGATTTTCGGATGAGAAAGTAAAAGAAAGGTGCTATTTCGCTCTCGTCCGACCGCACCTTGAATATGCAGCGAGCGTATGGGATCCGGTGCAGAAAGACTTAATCCGCGAACTGAATAAAATACAAAGTAAGGCTGCGCGTTTCGTCAAAAACCGCTACGGGCGTACAGACAGTGTTACCCAGATGTTAAGCGAATTAGGCTGGGAGCCGTTGGAGACTCGGAGGCTGCGCGCTAGGCTTAGATTGCTTGAACAATTGAGAATGGATATCTTTAAGAGCGACACAGAGAACATAATATTAGAGCCACACTATATTTCCAGGTCCGATAGAAGCGATAAATTAAGAGAGATGTTTTGCCGAACGGATAGATAAGGGAATTCGTTTTTCCCGCGAACCATAAAGGACTTTAATAAACGCCAGTTCTAACTTCGTTAGAGCAATTCATTTTTTATGTGTTATGGCTGGTGGCCTAACACCCCTTGCCACCCGCCTTTTAGGCGGCTCGCGGGGTATTATGTAGATGTAGATGTAGATGAGAGTGAGCGCGCGCCACCCCAGTCAGACATTTAGAGTGGCACGCGGGTTGCATACTCTCAATATTTGTTGACCATTCTCGCTCGTCGTAAAAGCATAAAATTCTTTTGGTAAACTTTAAGCACCGTCAACATGACCTTGATTGCTATATTTATCTCTTTTTAATGCCAAAACGGGCTTAGTAGCAGTGGTTTATTCTCCATACATAAAACATATATCCAAGTGCTTCTATCTAAATAGTAAATTCAACCCCATGAATGGTATGTGAAGGTGCTTCTTCTTGCATGTATTTCTTTGTCATTGTACAAGCTCTGGGTTTCAACTTATGAGATTTTATTTCTTTGCATCACGAAAAGGTGGAGGTAGTTGAGAGTGAATAGATAGGCGGAGGAGGAGCAGCCTTAGGTTGGGTTGGTTTTACTATTTTTAATGGATCTTCGACCAGCAGAGGAAGAAGTAGGTGAGGAACCGAGGGGCTAATGGGAATAGGAGTGCAGGAGGAGAAAGGAAGGATTGGCATGGGCACAATAGAAAATGGGACTTAATGGGTCCGGGCTTTGACGATTCGAGCATGGGATAATGAATTCCCTCCCTCTTTTCCAACCCCACAAAGGGACTTCTACAGCGATATTTCCCACTAACCATCCACCCGTGTGCATTGATTACTTATTCCTGGAATTTGATCCAATCGGTGCCACTTGAGAGAATATTCCCCTGTGATCCATGTGCCAATTGTACCAATGCAAATTCCTCTGATGAATAGGGAAAACTACAAATCAGGCATGTAGGACAAGCAAACTCGAGACGATTACAGGACGCTGTCGGAGATATTATGAAATTTCCTTTGGAGCAATAAGGAGAAAATCAACCGAGAAAGGACTACGCGAAAATACTCGAATTAACGGTAATATTTATGGGCGGTGTTCCTCTGCGAGGGATGTCATTTCGCGCTCCCGGGGATTTGCACCATGATAGATGGATGTCCAAAGCTTAGTATTGTCTGAAAATATTTTTTTTCCCGCAGAGAGTTCCCTTTATCGGCAGTAGAGGAGAACATAAATTGCGACGTGCGCCTGTTTGTTGTGTCCCCTTACGTGGAGGCCTGGATTACTGCGCCACATGCAGACGAGGATCCTAGGCGAGATTTATTATTCCTCAAAAATCTTTATGAATACAGAATGTCCGATGGCGGAGTTGGTGGTACGGCATTGAGCGAATTTCGGTACCATTAACCACCAACTAACTAACTATGGTACCTTTCTTCAGAGGCTGTAGCCCTTGGAATTTTCGATGAAAATGTACTAGTGGAGACGAAAAAGCGAATGGTAGAGGCCTTAGAGTCCGATATAACGTATATTGCAGACGAGTTACCTAAACGAATTTCCGTTTTTCCTAATAATATTGTCCACTTCATTGGCAAGGGAGTCGAGGATTTTGTTTATAGACAACCGAAAAATATTTTCAAAAGGTTAAATATTCCTGAGACATTTCTATCGGAGGATCCTATTGATTAAAAAGAGACGAAGCATATAAGCAAGGATTAAAGCTATTAAAACATCGGCAAGTAGTCAATGATACTGCTGAAAGAAGAGTTAACTGATGGAAGAGTATTATAAAATTCTAAGCCAGAAACAATTTTTGCTGAAGGCTGTGATTGACTACAAGCGAAAATTTCCAGACTGCCATAGAGCAACGTTATAAAAAATATTTAGAGAAACTTTGTGTGCAATGAAAAAGGACCCTACAACAATTTTAATTTACACCTGTAACGGAAAATAATATTTCGATGATAATGATAGGAAAAATGTAATCTTATTGCATTGGGTAAATTGTGGAAATTGATTTGACAATACAAAATTTTAATATAGAGTAAGAGTTGTTAAAAAAATTAAAAATATCTGTTCATTTTAAAAATTAAAATATGCATACTTACTTTCATCCTTTTTACTTCATTAAATATGGAAGCTAAATACTAATACCTCATTAAAATATTGTATTCTAGGTTGCACAAACATCAATAGATATCCTGGGAAACAAAGGGCAGTAATGAAAGACATCAAATATGACCTATGCGGGAAGGTTGCCAACTTACATCAGGGTCACAGATCAGAAACTTCTCGAAATCAGATATCATGAATCACCGCCCCAAAGTGAAAGATTTTACGAAAATTCAAGCTGAATTTAGATGGTAGCACTCAGATATATGTTTTAGATACCTATGGAGAATAAACCACTGCTTCTAAGCCCGTTTTGGCATTAAACAGAGATAAATATAGCATTCAAGGTTATATTGACGAAGTTTAAAGTTTATCTAAAGAATTTTATGCTTTTACGACGAACGAGAATGGTCAACAAATATTGAGAGTATGCAACCCGCGTGCCACTCTAAATGTCTGACTGGGGTGGCGCGCGCTCACTCTCGGTGCGATATCTCGGGGACCAAAGGGCAGAAACGAAAGATATTTGAGGTGATACACTGATATAATTTCTAACCAGTCGTTGTGAAGAACAGAAGAGTGTATGAATAATCAAAGAGAAGATCTTCAGTTATATCCGAAAAACACCCAAAAATACCAAAATTTCAAAACTAAGAGGGATGCGGCACGTTTTCCCGGTATCCGATTGCAAAAATAATATTCGCGATTTATTTCCTCACCAAATGGAACAAAGCTGGGGGGGTCCCAGAGAAATTCGAAAACCCTAAAAATAAAGACCACTCTATATTGAAGTCTCTCACTCGGAGGAAACCTGATAAACGACGGAAACTCATCTCATCACTCGGCGGAAGCCCTAAAACTCGCGTTCATTTGTTATTGAATTCATGACCTTGGAATATTTCCCACATTGATGTGGAAGATTAGGAATGCAATCCGAAAATCACCTGTTGATGTTGAAGATGTGTCCGTCGTCAATCCCTTTCTCCTTCATCAGCTTGATCGCTTCGTTGGAGCACATGATGAGGCCCATCACGTTCACGTCGAAGCATCCCCGTATCTTCTTGTAATCACTCCTCTCCACTGTCGGCATCGAACAGGAAATGGAAGAGAGAATAAGTCAATGCTGTATTCACCCTTAATATTTTATGCGGTTAAAATTTATATGGAGATGAAGAATAGGAATGTTTTAGACTATGTAATGTGAGCCATTTTGACATACGTCTCTGCAAAAATGACAGGATAATGATTAAAGAATTTGGAGTGGAATAATTGATGAATCATTGTAAAACAAACAATATCGAAAAAATCCAAATTTGCTTATTTTCATATCGGTTGCTATGGAAGAGAGAAACAAAACGTCATTCGTGATAGTGAAAACTGGCACATAACTGGCATAATGAAGGGTAATGCCATGGTAACCTCAATCATTTGTGTACTCGAGTCAACTTGAGTACCACTGGGACACTCTTATGTTTGTACGTGGGTATATTTTCCCCTCTCCCACCCCATAATTTTTTATTTCTCTCGTCTGTGGTTGAGAGCGGGTTGAACTTGACAGAATTGTAAATGAGCCAATGCAATATGTCCTAAAGGTAAGGATTAGGAGAGGGCGATTGGCTGGCCCCCTATTCAGTAAACACGAGTACCCACAATATGTAAGTAACATGTGAAGTTAGAAATTCGCTAGCCTGTTCAAAATGGATCCTCAGAGGCAGTGGCGTAGCCAGGGGGAGTCCACGGGGTTCGGACTCCCCCGAAATATAAAACACAATCATTTTCCTTCATAAAAGAAAACAAAATATTGGAAACTCATGAATTTACAAAATATTTCTTTAATAAATGAATTTTTTTCGATTATGTAAAGTGTTAAAATTAGTTTAAAACCCATTACTTAGTACCCTGGTTTCCACATGTATATACAGAAATGGTAGATATTGCATGGTTATAGTTTTGCTCATGAGTATTTTTTTTGTTTTGCATCTTTTATGATATCACATAAATTTTAATGGCTTCGTTTGTGAGTGCTCAATTCCAACTAAATGTGAATATATAAAATTTCATACTTCCAAGTGGTTAATATTAGGTGCTATTTATTTCATTTTTACGAGCGAGGTGTATACGTACGTTTAGAGAGGAATGTGTAAGGGGCGATTCCAGCGTTGTTGACGAGCACGTGGACGGATCCGATGTTCTTGCGGATCCATTCGAAAGCCTTGACCACATCCTCCTCGTTGCCGATGTCCGCTTTGAGTGCATGCAGTTTACCCTTGCTCCCGGAGAGCTTCTTGGCCAGTTCCTGGGCAGAAAGAAAGACATGATCAAAAGAAGAGAGTACGTGACACACACCTTGAAATGCTTATATGGCAGGTTGTTTACTTCTGCCGTCGTTTTCCTGGACTCAATTCCTCCCAATCAGTCATTATACTCTTATTATTTCATTCCTCTTTTGTTTCCATTGCTCTCTGTATTCCATGTCACAAATTCACTCTTGGTCTTCCCCTTTTCAGTTTTTCTCCAATCCTATAATTGCTTGGGCCCTCTAGTGTCATCCTTCGTGTAAACATGGCCAAACCAATGTAGTTGCTCTCCTGTCAAACTCGTCGACTATATCCTTTTCCAGTTCCATCATCTTTATTAAAGTACAATTTTAACTTCATCAAGTCTTCTCTTCCTTCAACTCTTTGTCATGTAATATCTGTCAGTCGTCAATAACCTATTTCTGCCAATATGATTGTCACATAAAATAGAATTTAGAGCCCTTATGATAGTTATCCTCCTCTTCATTCTGTTGTTGATATCTTGGTTATTATCTCCACTTGTATCGATTATCACTCCGAAATACATTACTGCGGTTACTTCCTTTACGCATTCGTTTCCCAGGGATAGATATGGTATTAAATCACTTCCTATAACCAAGTATTCTGTCTTTTCTTTGTTATTAGTGTCCCTTACAGCTTACACGTATCCTTTAGTTTCCTGACCATGTAGCTCAGGTCCTCCGCAGATAATGTTTGGTGGGGTACACAATATTGTTGTTACAAAGTGATACATGTAAATCACTGAATCTATGTGTGTATGCTTATAAGTAATCTTTAGTTTAAATTCCTAAGTCATTAGCCTGCGTAATTCCTTATTTCTCAGGGAGGGCTTCCTTATTTTTTCCCCCGAGGGGATTGCCTCTAGCAGAATTGAAATAAGGGTAACCACAAATTTAGCTTATTTTAAATTATAACCACGCATTATCTATATCTATATCTATATCTATATTATATATATAAAAGAAAGTCGAAAATCGTGTTAGTTAGAACACTTATAACTCGAGAACGGCTGCACCGATTTCAATGAGATTTGGTTCTTTGGATTCGTCTCAGGCGGGGTTAACATATAGGCTATTAAAAAAAAGGATAATTTCACTAAAAAATTCATCTCTTTCCTATGGACATGCTTTTAGGAGTTATAGTAACACAACAATTGATAAGTCGGTCAAAACTACAAATTAAATAATTTGTTTTGTTTTTACCACTTTAATAACTGAATTTAGTAACAATATAACATTTTAATTACTAAATATATTCAAAATATTAATTAAATTGAAATTACATTTAAAAAATTTAATTCGAGCTAATGGGGAATTTTCACATTTTTTGAAAACTATGTCAAAATGTAGTAAACCTCTAGGAAAGAATATCTACCGGGGGAAATTTCAATACAAGCGTTAGTTTTCAAGATATTAAAGGTCAAAGTGGAGGAGTGGGGGGTGCGAACGAAAGTAGTGTGTCCAAGAGGAGTGACGTCATTTCTCCCCAAACAGAGTTGCTAACGTCCGAGGCGTGGAGTTAGGAGATTGTTGCGGTATACGTACGCCAGGAAGACGGTATGTTTACCTACGTGAAGTGCTGTTTATAATATCGAATAATAAATATTGCGTGGTGCCTATGCGTTCAAATACATCTCGAAATTCTAATAAAATATTCGTCCTTATGTCGAATAATAAAGCGAGAAGAAAGAAGTGGGTTATGGCGATGAAGAGGAAGAACGATCTGTCGACGAAAACGACGGGATTTGTTCGTGAAGATCACTTTACCTTAAGTAATTACGACAGAATTATGCTGAGAAATGACTTGAGCGTGTGGTGCGGAGGACGTGCAGTTGCCCTGTTCGCGCAGTACCCGCCTGTCGCTTGCATGCTGTTTTTGCTGAGTTATCGTAGGTTGACGGCCCTCGTAGTACCCGATGTCTTATAATTATTGTATGTTTTGAATTCGTCAATGATTAATCATGATAAGAATACTTAAAGGGTACATAGAGTAGGCTACCCTCCCTCTCTCCGAAATCAATTGATTCACATGCATAGTATTCCAACTGAACTCCCTCGAAACCATATTTGCTACCTAGCAGTGTATAATTTGTAAGAAACTCACTGATGCATAATCACTACCTCCTCAAATCAACTGACTTAGAGCCATAGGAGGAAATACAACCTGAGGAAGTGGTGGAAAGTCGAGGTCAGGAAAAGTCATGCCAATTGAAACCAGAATAAAAAATTGTTGGTGTACAGAAAAGAAACCTGTTTCCGCCAATGCTGCTACTTCTCCTATGAATATGATAAGTGACTGACATGGAATCAGACAGGGAGATATGTAGACAAAGGGTCAAGTATATTGTGTTTTTCTTGGAAAAAAAGGCAGCATTGTATTTAAGAGTAGATTGTGAAAATTATTTTATTGTCGATATGCTATCAGGAAAGACTGGGTTACCTGTTATTGGTATGTTCAGGAAAATTAGACTCCACAAATCCTTCAATATTTTAGCCTAGAAGATCTCAATGTCTCACCCTCGACAGCGGCACGATATTTCTCTGCTTCCATTATTCCGGTGGCTAGTCTTTTGAAAAATCTAGTTTTTTGGGTTGACAAAAATAAGATGTTGCTTAATATGCCAATTCTCTTTCCTGCTCGCCTTCACATGTAGAGTCAACTATTGATTGTTTAGAAATAGAAATAGAAAAGCCAGGTAACCCAATTTGGAAAAGTTTTACCTGAATTGGAGCATAAAAAAATAGATCAGTACTCACTGCAGGGAGTGACATATTCTATTGTATGGATCAGTTCTTTTTACTGCGATCAGTATAACAAATTGCGCTTAGTTTATTACGCTGCGATAGGTATAAAGTAAAAAAGTGAATTGCGAAGAAAACTCTAAATCCGTTTTTTTACAGTACTAATCAGTGCATTATACTGCTGATTGAGAAGAAAAATAGAAATAATATTTTTTCAAACGCAATTATTTCAAAAGGAATCATTTTTAACATTACTATAAAAACAAAGAATTGTTTATAGCTCAAATATTTCTATCTAAACTCAATCAAAAAAATAAATCATATGATTCTTCTTTAGAAAATTTCATTTCGAGGGGTAATGGTGGCCGGGCAATAGATAGTGTCATTCGCATAAACTGGATTTCTTGAGCAAATTCTAAAAGGCTGTGGGGTAAAAGTAGATCGCGCGTTCACACTAACCGTTCACTCATTCAGTGGAAAAATTTGAGAGTTAATTAGACCACCAAGAGTTTCCGAGAATGTAGAGAGCTCTCAAGATGAAGTTAATCTAACTAAGCAAATAGAAAGCTCTAGGACCCATGTGGAGAGAGTAATAAGAAAGGTCAGGGAATACAAGTTGCTTGTCCTTCATTCCTGCATTGACAACCGTTTGGTGCAAAAAAGCAGGAATAGAGGATAGCTTTAAAAGACAATCACTTCTTCCATAACGATATTCGGGCTCTGCCTCAATTTTGGGGAATTTTTTTAGGAAGCGACGGAAAATACTTTGAATGATTCATTTATAAACTTTTTTTTAAATAAAGATATATTTTTCATTTAAAAAACAGCGAGAGATTAGTTGCGCACCTAATACTATTTAACATAAATTATTGAATTTTGTCATACGTTTGCTAAAGAGCTTATAATTATTTTGTAGGCTTCTAATGGAAGTTTCATAGCTAACATTAAAAGCTGTATTATCTTATGCGTATGCCTATCGTTAAGCAGCCACTATAAAAGCGGCTACAAAAGTTCATAACCTGTCAAAACCTGTACACACTTCAGACAGTATGTATACAGAACACACCTTAAAACTGCATATAGTATGATGTGCATAATGTGTACAGAAAAATTACCTTAAATCTGTGCACAGAAAGCATTTCACAACTTACTGAATCAAAAAGCTGATATCATACAGAAGGCAAAAAATCATAACTTGTACCATACAAACTATATTTTCTCTAACTAGATGCATCAACATTTCATGCAGAAATTTTCAACGGAGGCCGAGTAGCTACTACTGTATTCGTAAAAGCTGGTCCAGTAATGCCATAATAAACTAGAAAAACTTACCGCGAAGCCTTCACTTCTCTAAATTCTGCAGCCAAAAAGTCTGGGTTACTTTTAAAATATAATGCCATCATTATGGAAATCACCTCTGGGAGATTATCGCAACAGTCTTTTCACGAAATCGTCTTCCATTTCGCATATATTCGATATATTCTTGTTCTACGAATACAGAAAATGGATAAAATATACTTGACGTGACTAAATAACGTCATAAAATGTCTGAGAGAAAACACGGACTAAAAAAATACCGAAATATTCACTTACTCAACGACTGCTTCATTGTAGCTTCTGCGGCCGTACATGCAAAACGAAAACGCCGTAGGGAGAAATGACGTCACCAACAATCAGAGCTAACTTCGCGTTTGCAGACGCATTTCACTGTTTTAAATGAATTTTATGATAAAATCAATGGTTTACGAGAGGTTTGATTGGTGAAAATGGATTCCTGGTGAAAATTGCTATAAGAATCATATATTATTTCGATGAAAAAAATTTCATGCAACTTCCCCATTGTAAGCCCAGCCGTGGCCTAGCTCGAGTTGACACTTCACTACCGTGTTTGTAAACAAATCTCCAAGCAATTGTTGACAAACGGTAATGTCCGTGTTCCTGTCGAGGAATCGAGTAGTTTTAACTCATTTCCTTGGAATGATTGAAAATTAGTTTCAGTGAGCTCATCAACAAAGAGTTCCAGAATATGATTGATCTCCAAAAGAATCAAAGATGGTTGATTTAGCGAGCAAGAACTAAGATGCAGATGACTAAAACGAGGTAAATTCAAATAGTTCGTACTCTGCATGAATTCGAATCTTTTAAATGTGTAACAAACGAAGAAGAAATCACCAACTATCTATCTGAATATTTTAAGTCCTTGGACATACCTGGCTTACCAAGGCACGATTTACAGAAAAATGTAGTTTCTGTGTTCATGATCTTTCGAAGCCTAAACCAACCATAACTATCCAACGGAACGTGTTTGGTGATTAAAATAATTGGTAATGAATGTGATTCACGCAACTTCACTCAAAGGAAAATTCAAAGTAGAGGAAGTCCTTATTCCGTAGATTCCATTATCTCAACTCATATGCCCTTTTGAGCTTAAACTTATTCAATTTCCAATTCGTGTTGCATTCGTGATAACGATTAAAAAAATCGCATGGTCAGTCTTTCAGTTTTTGTGTTGTTTGTGCTCATGTGCTAATGAAAACCCATGATTTTCTCATGGTCAATTTAACGTGCTATGTTCACGAGTCGATAAACCATCCTCTGTATTTCTTCCTTCGCTTCAATTGCGTAGCTAGGATAGGGGGTTTTGGGCGCAGCTAATACCACGGGTCTGTAGGGTATAGAAAACTCGCTAAGGTAAGCGGGAAGTGTCGGGGCACTTCCCTCAGACATTTTACAAAATAGATAAACAGTTCAAAATAGTGGGTTTTGCGGCTGTGTGAATAGTTAAATATGTTTTGTTTGTTAGTCATCCGTCCCCCTAATATTAATAACAAAATCTTTCATTAAAAAATTCTCTAAGCTCTTGGGGGGGGGGGGGGGTGGGGGTTATTCCCCAAAACCTCCCCTCGCTGCGTCACTGCTTTGCTTCGCTATATTTATTTAGCTTCATCTGCTTCATCTTGCACCTGATAACAAAACAAAAACTGTTGTTTCTCAGAAGGTGCTTGACGCAAGACATTAAACCCGAATGTGTAGGGCTCACCGTGGTGCGTTTACGCATGCAGTACGTTTACGCAGTGCATTTTTTCCAAACAGAGATACTATAACTGGCGCACCTAAAGTCATTTGATACGAATGCTGCCTCATAGGGGCTTTTCTTGAACGATTTTGAGCATCATTCAAGCGTCGGTCTGGGGTTGTGTCAACCTGCCCCCTGAATGGGCCAAGTGTATGTAACAGACTTGGACCTAAAAACATTTTTTTACAGCTAATAACGCAAATACCCAACAACTGAATGCGTATAATTTTTATTTCATGAACTGCTTTTTTAAACCACAATGCCCAAAATTTCTTCAGCTAAAATTTAAGAAAATTTGTTGAAAAAAATCCGCGTAAACGTGCTCCGATTCACCCTATTTAGATTCAATAAAGAAAATGTCTTTCTGACAAGCAAATTTGGTACTCATTTACGTAGTTTTATTGAATTTGTATCCTTATTTTATTATAATAAATTAAAGATGATTAAAAACGATACAGCCGCTCTTGATTTATAAATGGTGTAAGTAAACTGTAAGTTCATTGATTGTTAGGCGATACGAAGTTCGCCGGGTCAGCTAGTATTTTATAATTATGGATGTCGAATAAAAATACATATTTGTTGATACCACTGCATGGCGCAGCCATGCTTTCGTGAATAATTCATTTACAAAATACAGTTTATCATACCTGAATTCCATTATTTTCGTCATGGTACATTTGGTTAGGGCTAGTGCTGAGCTGGGAGAGGATGATAACAGTAGAGTTAGAGGGAAGGAAGACAATAGTTGATAGAATGATAAGGAGTGGGCCTTGTTGTGGATTGAAGAGAGAAGTCCATGAAGGGAGGGGAGACGGACTTGCAAAATAATCCGTCTTCAATGAACCTACTTTAGCCGACAAATACTGCAATTATAATTTCTGGGAGAGGGCTTGGGACCCCTTCATTCCGTCGCTCTATAGTAGACGGAATCATGAGCAGAAAATGAATTAAATAGACTGCAAAACAGAGAGATTTCAAAATTCGTTATTTCCTCGTATTATCAGGAATAGCAGCGGCGCCTCGATTAATAAAATTAATGGCGTCACTCACTTGGAGGAGGCATTGCATGTTTTTATTTTTCCATTGCTGTAACCTCGCATCAAATTACTACAGGAATTATTAACCGAAACACCCCTGACGTGGCTTTCAGGGCGGCCCACAGACTTCTTAAGCCCCGGGGTAGAGCTGGGGTGTGATGCCCCCCCCCCCCAGAAGAGAAATAGCCCCTTTAACCCTGTGGCCCGGGGCAGTCTGCCCCATTTGCACAACCGCCCCCTCTTGTCGGATATTATGCAGGTATGCCGTGTTTCAAAAGTGCGCAAAGCCGTTGAGGTCCTGTTCGGACCTCAGAGTAGTTTCGGACTGTATTCATCTGAGATCGGTAGCGCAGCACTAAGTAGATTTTGATGAGTGGCTGGAGATAGTAAAATACGTTACCTCGACCAATTCCGCCCTTCGTGCCACTCCGACCACCGTCATTCCTCGCTCCGCCAGCTCCTGGGCGATGTTCTGCCCGATGCCAGACGAGGCTCCCGTCACCACCGCCACTTTGCCCACCCACCGATCCATGGCTGCGTCAACCAAGGTCACCGCTCGCTCGCTATCCCTTAATAGTGGGTGGTCTCTGGAATGGGAGATAGAACGCTATGAAACGGGACGGGGAATAGACATTGTGTTTTTATTAGGCTAGGGGGAGTTTAAAAGTGCGAGGGAATCTGCGAATACACGCTCATGTCGGCGTCAACATGATTCGCCGCGGTTCTTTCTATGTTTACATCCAGGTAACCATGATGACTTCAAGAGTATATTATGGGAGATAGAAGGCTATGAAACGGGATGGGGTTTTTATGGGAATTTTCTAAATCCATGGAATAATCAAAGCTTTATATTTTAATAGAAAATGATATTGCCTCGCGCATCGCATTCCTCCGCTCTACGGCATATAGTCTTTTTATTGTAAGGAAGGTGCATTTCTAATTTCAACGGGCAACTTCCCCCTCACCCAGTCTCCCTCGTTTACCCCCTCCACCTCCGCCTTTCTATCCCGCGTTGCACATTGGGAGCGCAAGGTGGCTCGTGTGTGGACGTCAGTTGGCCGAGTCTATTTTGGAGAGGTTTACTCAGTGGACCGTACTTGGGACAGATTTTAACATAATTTTAAAAACCCTACGAAGTAACCACAAACCGTAAATGTTAACCAATACTCCGAAAAGTCCTTGCTCTTTGAAAATAAGGAATTGTAAACCCGCCATTCTTTTTTTTTATTTTTTTTGTGTTGTCCCTCGTTAGGGGTGCCTCCCCTAACTTGGAGTATCTTTGCTTTCTTATGCCGGTAGGTTTTTACTTACATAATGATACCGAAAGTGAAACATAATCGGCTGGGTGCTCTATAGCATTACCAGCATCTTCCTTTTCGTATATACTTTAACTTTTCAATTAAAAATCATTCCACAACACGCTCAACCAATGCAAGCTTCTCCAGGACTCCGCCACAAATATTTCTTATATGTTTCCCACGATAGGCTTGAAGTTATCGTAACTCCCAGATATTTCACTTCAGTGACGCAGCGAGGGTGGGGTTTCAGGGGATAAACCCCCCCCCCCTAGAGCTTAGAGAAATTTTTAAATCTGATCCATTTTACTTAATTGGATTGATATTACTGATAGAATGGTGTAAGGATGAATAAAATTCTCTTCCTGGTGTATCCCAGGAGGTCTTGTATCCCACACTACGGCGGCGGTAAAAGCAGTGGTGAAGGACACGGGCTGTTCTAGACTGCGGGTGGTGGCCCATGTCGGCACTAATGATGCCTCCGTACGCAGAGCTGATGAGATCTTAAATTCCTTCAGGGATCTAAGCTCGGAAGTGGAACGCGTTCGGAGGGGCACTGGTGTTGATATGCGACTGTCCATCTGTAGCATTGTTCCACGGACGGACTGCGGCCCTCGAGTTTGGGACAGGATTTCCTGGATCAACAAGAGGCTGTGGGAACTCTGTGTGAGCATTGGGGCAGAGTTCGTGGATCTTCGGCCGGTGCTTAGATCGTGCCGGGCTCCCCTCAATTCGTCTGGGGTGCATTATTCCAAAGAGGCGTCGGAACGGGTGGCTCGTAGGATTTTTGAGCACTGTAGGTATTTTTTAGACTAGAGGGTAGGTCATCTAGCGGGGTTATCAAAGATTTAATTGAACGTAGCCTCCGAGGAAATCCGCAATGCGAAATATACAAGAGAGTAAGCTTAGAAGCGTTAACGCCGGACAATAGCGTCATTATTCCCAAAACGCGTGCTCCAGGGAAAGAAAAAATATCAAATATTATTAGTACTGCCAAATAAATTCTCCCGCTGAGTATACAAAAGCCTAGAAAAGAACCAACCGAAACTCTAACTACAAAATATGACATTAACCTTGTTGTAGTTAATTGCCGTAGCGTAAAAAACAAGCGCGCCGAAATCGAGCATATTTTTCAGGACGCAGACGTGGTCATGGGGACAGAGAGCTGGCTTACGGAAGATATAAGCGACAGCGGAATTTTTCCTCCAGAATATAAAATTTACAGATGCGATCGACGCAATAGAACAGGTGGCGGAGTTTTTATTGCAGTTAAATCCCATTTACAAAGCGCCATCCACGAAATAATTGACAACGAAATTGAAAGCGTATGGTGTACAATTAAACAACGAAACAAAAGGAGCATTCATGTTTGCTCTTTTTATAGACCGCCGAACTCCGAAGTCGATATTATGTACCTTCTAGAAAATCAAATATCCGCATTTACTAAGAGAGACAGTAAAGGTGTAATAGTAATCGGGGGAGATTTTAATCTTCCATCCATAAACTGGGATACTTACACTGTAAAACCGAATTCAAGGAATAAAGAAATCGGCAAGGTATTACTCAACATACTTGCAAATCACTCTCTCGCCCAAGTAGTTGACAAACCTACGAGAGGAAACAAGCTATTAGACCTTTTAGCAGTAAGCGATCCTAAGTTGATAAAACAAGTCGATATTATTGACGGTATAAGCGACCACAGAGTAATCTTTGCAACGTTAAAAGTTGATGTGGTGTCAGCCGTAAAACCAAAACGCAATATTTACCTATTCGATAAATGTAACTTCACTAAATTTGGCGAGATGCTTAATGACTCGTACAAAACATTCGTTGTTACATCAAAGGACCAAAGCACAGATGTAATATGGACACGTTTCTTAGAAATTCTGCGCCAAGGAATCAACGAACATATTCCGCAAAAACTGAAATGTGATAATAAGGAACCTCGCTGGTACAACAACGATGTCAGAAGAGAACTTAGGAAACAGAGAAAACTATACAACTTGTACAGAAAGTCCATCACGTCTCGTAATAAATCGAAGAAACTTAAAGCTAAAGAAAGTTACGCTACTCAACGCTCAATAACCAAGAAATCAATGCAAACTGCAATGCGAAAATTTAAGAAAAAAGTACTTGGTGAATTACTCGAAGAAAATCCGAAATCCTTTTGGTCGTACGCGAAAGAGCTTCAGGGAAAACATTCAACCGTAGATTCGTTATTTGATAAAGATGGTAAAATTGTCACCGAAAATATTGACAAAGCTAACACTTTAAATTCCAACTTTGAAAGTGTATACACTACTGACGATACTCAGTTCAATTTAGACATCACATATACTGAGGAATCGACGGAAGAAATATCTATACAACGTGATGGGATAACTAAACAACTACAATCGATTAAGAATAGTAAATCTCCGGGTCCGGAGGGAATACCCGCGCGTGTCCTCAAAGAGTTAGCTCCACAGATCGCACCTTACTTAGAGATCATTTTCAAGAAGTCACTCTCCGAAGGGAAGTTACCGCCCGACTGGAAAATTGCAAATGTTACACCCATTTTCAAAAAGGGGAACAGAAATGACCCAGGCAACTACCGTCCAATTTCCCTAACATCAATTATAGGCAAGATACTTGACCATATCGTTGTTAGTAATATCATGACTTTCTTGGACAGACGTAACTTCCTCCATGACTGTCAGCACGGATTCCGAAAAAATAGATCCTGCGAAACACAGCTCGCGCTCTTTCTTCACGACGTTATAAAATCTGGTGAATCGAAAAGACAAGTTGACGCACTATTTCTAGATTTTAAGAGAGCTTTCGACACTGTACCTCACAACAAACTTTTATACAAATTACAGTCATGCGGATTAAACGAAACAGTTGTAAACTGGATACGCGACTTTCTCAGAGATCGTAAACAAAAAGTAGTTCTTGACGGAATTAGCTCTGATATTGTGAAAGTTACATCAGGTGTTCCACAAGGAAGCGTAATCGGCTCCCTGTTGTTCATTATATACATTAACGATCTCTGCTCCCGCATTAGCAGTAAAATACGTTTATTTGCTGACGACGCTGTCATCTATCGCGAAATTAGTGATCACTCTGACTATGGAAATCTATCATCGGACTTAAACAACGTTCAATTGTGGAGTCAAGAGTGGGGACTCGAACTTAATCTGAGCAAATGCATGGCGGTACATTTTTTGCGGAATTCGTCCAACACTAACAATGTTTATGCAGTGGATGGTATTAACATAAAGGCAACAGACGAAGTGAAGTACCTGGGAGTTACGATAACCTCGAACCTCACGTGGGGAACTCATATAAAGAATATTTGCGGCATAGCCCTGAAGAAATTAGGATTCATCAAGCGTGTTGTGGGAAGATTTTCGGATGAGAAAGTAAAAGAAAGGTGCTATTTCGCTCTTGTCCGACCGCACCTTGAATATGCAGCGAGTGTATGGGATCCAGTGCAGAAAGACTTAATCCGCAAGCTGAATAAGATACAAAGGAAGGCTGCGCGTTTCGTCAAAAACCGCTACGGGCGTACAGACAGTGTTACCCAGATGTTAAGCGAATTAGGCTGGGAGCCGTTGGAGACTCGGAGGCTGCGCGCTAGGCTTAGATTGCTTGAACAATTGAGAATGGATATCTTTAAGAGAGACACAGATAACATATTATTAGAGCCACACTATATCTCCAGGTCCCATAAAAGCGATAAATTAAGAGATATGTTTTGCCGAACGGATAGATATGGGAATTCGTTTTTCCCCCGAACAATAAAGGACTTTAATAAACGCTTGTCCCAACCTCGTTAGAGCACTTCTTCTTTTTTTTTTTTTTTAATAGCTGTAAACGGCTGGTGTCCTAACACCCCCTGCCACACGCCTTTTAGGCGGCTTGCGGGGTATTATGTAGATGTAGATGTAGAAAATATCCCTCTGAAAGCCGTAAAACTCACCATTTTGAACCGTTTATCTTAAAATTCCTCAAGTTATTAATCTCGCTTATCCTGATGGGTATATCATACCACCGCACACCCCTGTATTAGTTGCACCGAAACCCCTCCTCCCCCAGCCTTAATTCCTAGCTGCGCCCCTGTTTCACTTCACCCGTCTCATCTATGCTAACACAATCCACACCATAAGATAACATCGGCCCGCTCATCAGAGGAACTTATCAATGATCAAAACCGGCTTTTACGGTGAGAAAACCATCTTTTATGCGCAGAAATGTAAATTTTCATTGCAGAAAAAATATATCGTATTTGAGAAATATTTGCGTTGTCATCGCCTCGAATGCAGCAAAATTCATCCCGCGCGTGCTGCTAGGAAGGTGTTCATCATTGATCATATAAATCGTAAGATGGTAGAGGGTAAAAAAGGATGCGTAGTGAGACGACTTGTCCCTTAGTTGGCGCCTCGTCCATTTGGTCACACTCATAATTAATGTTGCCGCGAGACTCGAGAATTTTTCGTCTCGAAAACGAGACGAGACTCGAGACGAGATCCTTGGTTAGAATTCGAGACGAGACCATTTTTTGACGAGACGAAATGATACCACTTCCACGAAATTCTCTAAAGACTCGACATACAGATGTATGTTTTGCATTGGTATTTATATAGCTTCATCCCTAAAACTATGTCCTTCTGTTGAGATGAAGTAAATACCTACTACTTTTTTTTCTTAAGTATTACATGTAAAACTTCTAGACAAATAATCTAACTATAAAAAAAGAATTTTTGCCGAAAAGTCAAATTCTGAATGCAAGGGCGTGAATTCTGAGTCATGTTAGGGAGTGTTAATGGCTGACTACTTTTCCTTGTTTCCTGCGATAATAACCTTGGAAAATTTATCCTGCAAAAACTGAATTATTTTCTAAAAAGGAAACTTTTAGTGCTTAGTCCTCTTACTCGCTTACGACAAAAATAGGATAATACTCGCATGTGTGTAAAGTATCGCTCAGCGGCACTTTCAATCCTTCTTATAGTTTGCTTGGTAGGGGAAAATGACGGTCCATTTCGAATTGCACAGAGCACATTGCCTCGGCAGAAAGACGCATGATAATTGAAATAACCATGTACCTCTTCCTGTATGATATATCTTACGAGGTTTGTGAGGATATTTAGCATAATGTTACCTACTAAATAGGGTTGTTCACCAATTTTTTTGCTGCCTTAAATGAAAGTGCTCAACCGGCGGCAGTTTCAGCGCTTTTCTATTCAAAAATTTAACCCTAAAAAGGCTAAGCGAAAAGTGTGGAATACGAGGACCTGCTCAAACGCTCCGAAAGCGCACGATGGTTGCCGAAGGCATGCTGACGTCACACACAGCGAGCCTCTCGCGGAACCCGTCAACCCCGTCAACAAAATTCTGCGTCAGAGAAGAAACAGCGGGGGTGAAAATGGAGGAAATTAGGAATAAAGCGCATATATATTGCTTTCTACCGCTTTGTAAATGGACCAAAACGAGAAATCCGGGAAAACTTTTTAATGTTGTGCCCCTTAATTCTCGTATGCGAAGGAAATGGTTTACTGCAGCAAGGCGAGATGACCAGCAGAAAGACATCGTATTATTGCTGTGAATATCATTTTAATACTAGTGTTAAATGTATACTAAATGCCATTGTTACATATAGAAATTATAACGTCAGTTAACGTGATATACTGTTCTACTTGTCGTCTTCCTAAATAAGTCGAGCGGATTTCGATCGAAAACAATTTTTATTGAAGTTATTTGAAGGGAAATTTAAAAGATTAAGATTAATGTTTATGCTACTATTCAATGATCACCGAAGTCAATTGATGCCAATTTAGTCTTAGATTTAGTACACCAGAGGTTGCCTTACAGGCGCAAAACATAATGTTTATTGATGAAATATTACTGAGCACATTCTCAGCTGGCAGTTTTGGAGTTGGTGGAAACAATAATATAATTGACTTAATAACGTAGTTACCACAAGGGGTACTTAGGAATACCTTAAGATCCAATGTACGTAATTGATTTGCTCTCTGGAATATTGCCACCAGAGACATTTTCATCTCCATCATCAAAATTAAATCAAATTGCAGCTTGGAGAGATTAGGAGGCCAATTCAAAATCAGTAAGACAAGAGTTTCTTCTACTATCCACACAACTTTATCTCTTATTTCAAATTGCTTTAAAAATTTAATATTTTTTCCGAAGCAAAAAAAATTGATCTACCTTTGTCTTTTCAAGCCAATTACAGCAATGTACAGTATATAATTGAATGCTTTGAAATTCAAATGCCCTCTGATCCAATAAAACAAGCTTTGACGTGGAGTGAGTATAAAAAATGTAATGCCATCAAATATTTAGTACCTTTTGAACAAAATGAATTTGTAAATTTTGTAAAAAAACTGATGAATCGTAAACAAACTGATGAATTTGTAAACAAACTGATGAATCGCCGTATTCTTCTCCAGTAGCGCTGAAATAGTTTTCAACCCTTAGACCCATAGCACACGCCAATTTTGGACGGCCGTCCACATTCCAATAGTGAACAGTGGAAGGGCATGGAAGCTTGCACACTGACCGACCGCGCACCGGCACCGGTAAAAGGTCGGTTAGCTACTGGCCATTGCCACTATGGATCACCGGCGACTGCTCAACAACCAAGCAGCTTATCTTTCGACCTGTAAAAATCCGGCTTGTGTGCAAGCAGCGCTTCACCGGTAAAAATATCGGCCGGTATTTTACCGGCCGTCCAAAATCGGTGCGTGTGCGACGGGCCTTACTGTAACATTCACAAGAATAAATATTGACAAGAATTCGCAGTTCTATGTTATGATGCAGACGAATCTGAGACGAACAAAAGTGATTATTTTACGATATTAGTTCCCTTCAGTCACCATAGTTAGTATAGGATAGAAATTATCAAAAGCCTTTAAAACTAAAAAAAAACCGGCAGTGTGTGACAGGGATTGTTAATATAATATGAAATATGTACACCACGAGAACTATTTCAGCGTTTACCAGGGGATAATTCGAATAAAAATGGAAGCCAAGGCAGAGTAAATCGTGACAAAATTAAGCATTTGATGTAAAATATACTCATAAGTACGATTAACATATTTTAGTGTTATCATAGTTAATATACATTAACTCTTACCGTGCCCGCTTGACTCCTTGAATTTCCGGAGCGCTAAAAATGTCATTATTAGACTTATATTCTGCGTATTTAGATTTTTTTTCTTGCTTATACCTCTATTTATTAATGATGAAAAATGAACATCAGAGCACTCATATTAGGTACAGTATTAGAATTAGCCCTCACAAAAACCGCTATCCGAAGGCATTTCTCACCACGGCATCCACAAATTCAAGCACGGCTCGGACAACGGCGTTCACCGAAAGCGTGCAGTCAGCGAAGTAGCTGTGTGTGACGTCAGAGCCATTCGAGCCTGACTTACCGCCGAAACTGGCCGTTTCAAAGGCGCACAAATTTCATCTACTAAAATGGATAATTTCGTTTGAGGTTAACACCCCTATTGTGTTGAGGATGTTACTATTAAAAATAAAACTACAACTGCTTTCCTTTGACTTGTTTTGCTAGCCAAAAGTCCATTTAGTCCAAAAGTCCATATTGAATCATCTGATCGGCATTTATTCATGCAGCCCATTCTTAAAGGGGCCAGAAACATCTAGAATAAACTATTTGCAGATTTGTGCGAAATTTCTGAGAGGAAAAATCATTTGCCCCAAACGGGATTTGAACCCAGATCCCTTGATTTGCGGCCAGGTTACTAATTACTCTGGTTTTTGCAGAAATGTTTATTTCTTTCCAATAAAATATTCATGGTAATTTTATGCCTTCAGATTATTTTAAATGTTTGGATAATATTCCGTTTCGAACCAGGGAGTTGACGAATTTAGTCCTAAAAATCAACTTCTTTCTTCAACTGTACTATCTTGAAAACTGCTGCCCATTCTGTTTTTAAGACGTCAAGATGGGTCAGCTACTTTAGCTTACGGAACGAGATACATAAAACAATAAATATTTATTAAAATTGCTTGAAGAATTATCATAGAGTAGCGCATCATAAATATTATGGAAACTTCGGAAGGAGGACGAGAAAATAGTGGAGGCGTTCCAGATGCGGATGTGGCGAATAATGGAGAAGGTAAAGTGGACGGAGAGGAGGAGAAACAATGATGTGCTGGACATGGTGGGTGCGGCGAGGCAGATTGTAGTGTCAAAAAATAATCTCATAATCTGTCAAAAAACGGAAGAAAAAATCTTCTTTACGTCTTCGTTACAAATAACTATTTTATTCGTCTTCTATATCCCAAGGCCGTAACAACAATCACTTTTTATATTGGCAACGTAAATAAATAACAAAACAAACATTCATCATCACCTTGAACGTAAAAATGCAAAACCCTACAAATATTAATTTTCACATTACAACACCTCCCCTCGTTCGAGGATGATGGAAAGGAACACAAAAAACATCATGCATAAACAATACGTTGGCAACGCCTATTCGAATTCCACCCAGGCGCTGCTTATTTTGTTAATAACGTATTCTAACATCTCCCCTCGGGATTGACAAAATAATAATTTGAAATATAAATCTCTAAGCACTCCTTAAGATTTAACATCTTACAAAATTCTTTTGTCTTAGTTCCTGACAGTGGCTTTGTCAACATGTCAGCGACATTATCTTTTGATCTGACTAACTGGAATGAAACCTCCCCTGTTTTTACCATCTCCCTGATACAATGATACTTCTTGATGTATGACATATAATCATATTTAATAATACTTCTTGATATATGATATAATGACACTTCTCCGCATCTGGTCCACTCAGTGCCTCCTCTGCATCCTCCGGAATGTTGCTGTCTGGACCTTCTGCAGCAGGGACAGGTCTTGGGATTCCTCTGTCTCTGAGACCTATGTGGTAGACCACCTTCCGCTACTCCTTCATAGGCAGGCTCATTTTCACAGGCGATGATTACCTCCCCTGGCCCCTGGATGGGTGTCACCTCCTCTGGCTCTCCACCTCTCGCCTCGAGCTCCTCCCAAGTCATCGTCTTCTCCTGCTTTCGTTTTTCCATCTCCAGTTGTTTCAAGGCGTAGTCTTTCTGTGATTGCTCTTCCTTCAGGCGTTTATTCAATACAGCCATCAATTCCATTAATCTGAGCTTTTCAGCCTCAGCAGCCTGCATCATGGCTCTTAAAGCATACTCCGAGGACTTGAAATTTCCGGATCTCATTGCGGCAATTACCAGTGAGTTATCATTTGAGCCTTGAGAAATATTCATGCTATGGAGGGCTTCTTGTAACTTTTCTACCATTATATTTTTCTTCTCCAGTGTATCTTCCAAATTATTGACTTTTGCCTGTTCTTTCATCAGCTGGATCGTTAAATTTTTCTTTTCTTTCCTATGTTCTTCTGCCATTGCCTTCATTTCTAATTCTTTCTCCTTAATAGTACTATCTTTGCTCTTCAAACACTCATTTAGGAATAGTATTAGCTGGTCACCATGCTCTTCCTTGGCCATTACTGTGGACAAACGACTTTTGAAGGCATCCATTTCTGCCTGGTCAGCCGCTGATATTGCCTTACTAACTTCTGCTTTCCTTTTCCAATCGCTGGCCTCTTTCTCTGCCTCCTGAAGCGATGTCTCCAGCTTTTCTACTTCAGCCAACCTCTTCTCCCGGTCCATTGGTTCAAGGTGTGTGTGCCTCTTTGCAAAAAAAACTCTGGAAGCCTTCTTCTGCTCGACTACGATTCTTTCCCCTTCATGGTGCAGGTGTCCCAAACGGTTGTGCCATGTTGTTGCTGCAATTTTACATGCTTTCATACCTTCATGTTCTTCAGCTTTTTTTCTTATTTGTGAAATAGAAGCACTCCCTTCAGTAGTGAGGTAATACAGGAAACCAACGCGATACCCCTGGAACAGAGTAGCTTCTTCGTCGCTAACAGTAGTCTTTCCGTCTCTCCTCACAATGGTCAAGCCCCTCTCTTCTAATTTCCCTTCCGAAATCAAATTGTCTTGGAGGCAAGGAATATATAACACATTAGTTAACTTTATTTTCCATCCACCACATTCATTCGACATCTGGATGGTCACTGATCCTTGACCTTCTATTTTTAGTGATGTACCATCACCCACAGTTACTTCTCCAGAGAGGGGTTTGAAATCAACAAACAAATCTTTCCTAGGGCTCATGTGATCCGATGCTGCTGAATCCAGTATCCATATGCCGTTGTTTGCATGGTTTGGATTTCTTTTCATGCAGAGAACTTTATAGCCTCTTGATACTACTGATGCTGATGACTTCTTCTCTTCTTCATCTTGCTTCTGTATGGCAGGACAAAATCTTGCAGTATGCCCCTCCTTTCCACATGTGAAACAAATGTATCTCCTCCCAATAGGTTTCTTTAGAGCATTTTGTGATTTATTTTCACTGCTTACTTTAGGTATGTTTGGCTTCTTCTTTACCTTGAGAGCCTTGTGTTCTTCTGTCTTCGCGTAATCCTCATTTTTCATTCTCTTCTCTTCTAGCAGGAGTTGGGACTTAACATATTTGGATGTTATGTCTCCTTCATTTGTTCTGTAAATACTTCGTATAAACCCAGCATATTTTTCTCGAGGCAGACCCATGAGGTAGAACGCAGCCAGTGCTCTATCCGGGAGATTAATGCCACACTTAGTAATTTTACGGTTGTAATTCTGGATCTTGCTCATGTACTCCATCATGGAAAGGTCTTCCGTTTTTTCGGTATTTACCATTTCCTTTAGGAACATTATCTCCTGGAACACGTCGTAAGTGGTGCACATGTCTCTTAATGCCTCCTACATATCCTTCGCTAGGTCCAGTCCCACGATATCATCCAAAAATGAATCATCTACGTATTGTATGATAATGGCTCTGGCCTGTTGATTTTGTCGCTGACGGCGCCTAACCTCTTGTGGTGGGAGTTGGCTTTCGTCTTCCATTTCTATCTCGTTTCCATCACTGCCGAATGTTATGTATGGATGGAAACCTTTTACCGCTTCCCAACAATCTTTCTTCATTAAAAAAGCTTCAATTCTTACAGCCCATACATCGTAATTATCGCTGTCGAGTATTGGGATACACGTCTTCTTTTCTTCCGCCATTTTTGATGATTCCGAACTTACAAAGAACAATTATGGGGTTCACTTCTTCTAACCTCAAACGTATTCGCCGTTCACACCATCAAAAGAAAACTTCGCTTCGCATCAACACTTAGCGTTTAAGTCTCATAATCTGTCAAAAAACGGAAGAAAAAATCTTCTTTACGTCTTCGTTACAAATAACTATTTTATTCGTCTTCTATATCCCAAGGCCGTAACAACAATCACTTTTTATATTGGCAACGTAAATAAATAACAAAACAAACATTCATCATCACCTTGAACGTAAAAATGCAAAACCCTACAAATATTAATTTTCACATTACAACATGTAGATGAGATACGGACGAGACAGAAGGTATGGATGGGGCGAGTACTAGTAGAATAATTCGGATCGAACTGGGCCGATTTCTCGGAAAAGTTATTACCAATTGAAATATAACACAATGGAAATTCAAAAGAACGCAGTGACCACGCAACCGTCGACATCGACCCAAGTCACGTATTGGCCTCCACTCAACTTGGCAACTCACCTGATAGTATTCCCATTGTTTCCAAGTCTCGTATTCACCCCAACCCCACTTACCAACCACAGCTTCTCTCTGTCATTATTATCTTACTCCTCATTAGTATATAAGCATCTACATCAGAAACGAGCATCATTACGCGATTGATAAATATGAGCGTTGCACTATAGAGAGAACCCGAATCTCGCCCGGAGTACACCAATCTCCTGGTGGAGAAGCAGCGACTTCCGAGCACATAAATCGTCTACACCCCTCATCGAAGCACAGCTTTTGTGCTTTCGGTGATCTTTAATTCAGTTTACTTCTGAGTATTCTGGCACCAGAGAAAGACGTTTGAGGTGATTACGGATTTACCGATCCTAGCACATGACGTCACAACATCATCTACCTCAAATATCTTCCACATTTGAATAGATGAATTTTTGCTTTAAACGGCATAGCTGTAAGCATTTTATTATCCTTCGAATACAACCATCAAATATCCTTATACTCATTCATGGTCCATGGTAAGGGTACAAGGGTATCTTATTTTCAGAGTAAGCGTTTTGTCAGTTATTAAAAAAATGTTCCTCCTGCAACGTTATACGCGAATCATTGACTATTATTTATGAATTCAACCCGTATGTCTCTAAAAGTGAATGCCGAATCTGGTACACGATGTCACAGCATCATCTAACTTAAATACCTTCCACATTTCAATAGATAAATGTATGCTTTAAACGGCATGGTTGTTAGCATTTTATTACCTCTCGGATGAAAGAATTAAATTTTCTCAGACCCTTGCGAGTCCATTGCCAGGGTGCAAAGGTATTTGACGATATGTCGTTTTGACGTCTATTACAGAAAATGTTCATCCTTAAAGCTAATAAGCGAAACCATACTTTGTGTTACACTTATCTTCTCTAACATTAATACTATATTCTAATATTCCAAATTACTGTTGAATTTTTATTGTTTTTAAAAATCGAAAGATCATCTCCATCCTCCTAATGCAATTTCTAACATAATTCATGGTCATTGATCTGAATAAATAAATGAAAAAAGATATAATACATTTTTTCATTCTATTTGTAATGTTTTGTTTTAATTTACATGCATAAAACTTTTCATCCCCGTTTAAATTGTTATAACATACTCCCCCTTCAGTCATCATGAACATCCGCGGATAGTCCATTTTTTCTCTCTCCCCCATCATAAGTAATTGGGGTTTCACCCCCTCCTTCAACTCATACTTCTTGAGGAAGGTGAACTCCTCCAGTACATCTTGGAATCTTCTCCTCAGTAATCGCTGCCAGAATAAATGGATAGACAAAATATCAGATGTTTGATAAATTAGATACATTATCATATATTTCATAACGAAAAAGAAAATAAACCCTTTCAAATGAGTAGGAGGAGCTTGCAGTGGTGGTGATGGTATGAGGTGGTGGTCATGTAAGAGGGTCGTGGTAGTGGGGGGTGATTTCCAACCTTCCAAAACAGAAGGAAGAGAATAAATTAACATCATAATGAACAATGGCATTTAATAACTCCGATTCTTTCTTCCATTATCTGTATTATTTTTTGTTGAAGAAGCAGATCTAATTAATTATTTCATTGATTATTATAGCAATAAATTATAGTGATCTTCCTCTTAACCCGTAAAATTCCGTATATTTCACTCATAATCAACGTGAAATTGAATCTCAATGTTTACAACACTCGTAAATAACATGTTATTCCACCCATTTCCGCGAAACATCACATGGAAACGGTAAAACACATTAATTTTTTGATTTTAGGTATTCTAGTTGACATTTTTTTCTATTTCCTTTTCTTTTCATAGTTCTGCAACTTTTCCCAATGACGGATTTAGGGGGAAGGGGGGTATCACAGGGGTCATGACTCAGTAACTATATAACCAGTTGTGCCTTTAGCTGTGGAAATACAAGTGTCTTTTATATTGGATGAGGATTATTATTGAAAAATATATAAAATTGGACGAACCATTGCCTCACAATATTGCTTCAAACTCGGGTGCTTATACTTATGACGTGGAAAGTCAATGAAGATGACAAATATGCATCGAAAAGTTGGAAAAATGTTAAAAACCTATTGACCAAACCTCAAAATAAACCAGAAGCATTACTAATAACTAGAGATACGTGTAAATAGCACTTTCATTTTAATTTTATAGCACTTTAAATTACAGTTTATAGCATTTTGTAGCGTCTTTCTTTTCTTTTTTCATTATGCATTATTGGTAGATGACGACAAAGTGCGGTGAAACACAGTTATTTGAAAAAAGACGGAATAGTTTTAATAATCATGTAGTGGAAAAAAATTAATTAAGGGATAAGATACATACTAAACTTACTCACCCCGACCAATCGTACCACCTGATAATCAATGAATGGTTTCGCAACACCATTTACAAATCAAAAGCGGTTGTACTGATTTTAATAATTTTTGACTTATTATCATAAAATAAGTAAAAAATGTACGCTCAACAAAACTACAAAATAAGTATTACAATGGCTTGTTAGAAAGACATTTTCTTTATTCTATATACGTTGGGAGACTTAACTTGCCCGTTCTTGGGACAAGCTTACGCAACGCTAGATCGATGCTTGACTGACGCTAAAAAAATCTCGTAAATAGCCTCTTAACACTTTGCGTGCCATGGACGTAATATTACGTCCTGCTAATCCTTCTGAGGATTGCCATGGACGTAATATTACGTTTATCTATTTTATTGATTTTGTTTGTGTGAAGGTGTTATATTTCGCCCGTGGTACTATTCCAGTTTACTGCTTAATGGTTCTGTTATCTCAAAAAACAACTGCTCGATGGAAAAAGAGTTCTTTTAATGTCTTGAGGACAAAAAGTCCTCTGCAGTTATTGGCACCCTTATCTCAGCCTACTTTGTGAGAAAATTCTTTGGAGGAAAGAACCGTTCGTTGAGGGTGCAGTGACCCTTTTTGTCGTCCGGGATTTTGAATGATTTGTTTGGAACAATGCTTTTGTATGATTTCCTTGGTTTAAAGTAGTTCAATTTGAGCGTAATAAAAAATATTATGCATTTTATGTCGGTACATCATTTGTTGCAATTTTTTTTATTTTCGCAAAACAGCAGGTTTTCATTATTAAAAAATATATTTAAAAGTCAGCAATAAATGTTACTCAACCCATTCAATAAGAGGAAAAATGTCCGTTTTTATTGAAATACACACACATATTAATATATTTTTGATGCTCATGTTTAAAAAAAATTGCGAATTCAGTAAAAATGGCTGGATTTTTCAGTAGGGCTTTAAAACTAGCGGCCGCCACTCAAAGAGTTAAGAAGAGCATTAATATGTTATGACTTGTGGCGCGCTATAGTTTTAACTCGGTTAGGAAAATTGCACCGCGTAAATGTACCCCATGTGTAAACGTACCCCTGTCTACCCTACACATTCAGATCTATTCCATTGAACCAAACACCTTCTGATGTATAAGGCAAAACACAAAATGCCATTATCCTTAGATATAGATCGGTAACGATCTTTGGTAGCGTTTTAATAACCGTAGTTAAGCTCATCGTCTGAAAAAACCATTCTCAGGAAGAAAGGTAAAGAGAGGGAAACGCTTCTATATTCCAAAATTGGTGAACTCGCCGATTTTGCGCTTTTTAGGTGGAAGCGTGCGAAAATGGGCTGGCGGGGTCGGTGGTGTAGCTTGTATGGTCTAGTTTTAGTCCCAGTCAATAATAAGCAGTAAGTTCCGGCAGAGCATTTCAACAGCACTCGTCACTAAATTTACGAATTTTACCAATAATTGTGATATTAAGCAATAATCTTCATAAACTCTGGCAATTCTTATGATGTTTAATCAGCAAGTTTGCCTTTTTGATGGTGTGTGTGAATATCCCTTGTGAGATGAGACCACGGTGGCGACCACAAGTGTGACCTTGTATATATCAGTATATATTGGGGACAACTACGGATCATTTGACATGCCATTTTTTCCCCTCGCCCACTCTTCCCACAATCTCAGGTCCGTAGCGAAACCCTATATCCCCGAAGGTAGTGGATACCGTAATTCATTCATCCAGAAAAAATATCAGATAATTTGTCTGGGTATAGTTACACATCTCACTTGTCTGATTTTTTGACTAAAGGGTATCTATTACCGTGGGAATCAACGCCAAGTAGTTCTCCCAGGACTGGAAGTAGGGCAGGAAGCGTTATTGTAGGGGGAAAGTTGCGCGCGCACAGCACAAATATTCTCTTTTTATCCCTCAACTAGATCGCGAAATCTTTATGAATCCTTAGTAGTTCAGTGACTGCCAACGGTGAATGCTGGTTTGACAAGTGAGAGGGTTTCATGCTCAATTGAAGTATTAATATGAAACGTGTTTACAAAAGCGGTGCGCTGAAAAGAAAGCAGAAAAAAACTTTTCTGTTAATAATATGTCAAAATCGTCAGTGCTAGGCTGAACAAGAACAGTGGTTCCTGTATCGGTTTCTACACAATGAGAGTTTAGATACAGATTCAGGTACGTTGGCATATTCGTATTTTCATTTTTATGGTTTGATAATTACCGTCTTGTGACGCTCTTCGAGTCAACTTCCCTTGTGGTTCTTTCTTCTCTTAACAATGCGTTTATTTTTTAGTTCGTTTTGTATATGTATTTTAATTATTTTTGCGCTTAGTTTCTATTTTCAATAAGTATACGTAACGCAAACACAGGAAAGAAACGATCTGCTACTGCAAAATCTGCCGTGATACACCAGATACCAGAGGCGGATATAAGTTTGGACCAAAGGGGGGGGGGGGGGGTCTGCCGAAGGGGTTTGGTGATATAGAATATTTGGGATTTTCAAGACTCAAAAACGGCGGATTTCGGCTAATTCTTTGATAAATAAAGACTACTATGGACACGTAGGAAGCCGATTCATTAGTAAAAGTTTTATGGTGGTCATCTACTTCTGCGTACTACCCCGCAAGTTGCCTCATTAGGCGTGTGGCGGGGGATGTCAGGACACCCGCCGTATCCATTTATAAAGGAAATGTTCTGACGAAATTACACCGAGCCTTTATTAAAGTCCTTTGTCGTGCGGGGGAGGTAACGAATTCCCGCATCCACCCGTTCGCCTAAATATCTCTCTTATTTTATCGCTTTGGTCGTACCTGGAAATGTAGTGGGATTCTAATATGATGGTATCCGTGTCGCTCTTACAATTAAAGATATTCATACTCACTTTTTCAAGCAATCTAAGCCTAGCGCGCAGCCTCCCGAGTCTCTAGCGGCTCCCAACTCAATTCGATTAACATCCGTGTAACACTTTCTTTACGCTAGCAGCAGTTTTTGACGAGTCCCGAATCTTGATAGTTTGGAGGGAATGAGGACTTCCAGAGGACGGAATCCACGGAGACCTCCGCCGTCTATTTTAAATCTATCTTGAAATAAAATGATCCGAAAAAGTTAGGAAATTGATCTCCTGAACTAATCTTGTGGATTTTCTGCGGGCGCGTTGCTTCCCGTTTCTTTGACGCATGCATGTTCTCCGGGTTGATATTGCAAACACTTACTCATTTGCTACGTGAAGGGAGCTCTCGGAAAGACTTTTGAATTCAAGTTCGGCATTGAGTCAAATATAATCAATATTTAAAAATGTCAATAGTGTAGAATTGACCTTAATTGCTATTGTTTTATTTCTTACCTTAAGTGTGTAGAAGTTGGTTGGATTTCTACAGTTATATTTATTTATATTGTGAGTATTTTTTGTGAGTCTCTGAACACATAATCACTTAGAAAGGAAAGCACAAAAAATAATTGAATTATTGATTGGATCCATTAATATTTGACAGTTACTGACAAAATACATTTTTGAAATACAGCTTCTCTAATTTAAAGATCAAAATAAATGAAAATGTTAAAATGTATCCTAATATTTTTCCTGTTACTTTCTTCTCCACCCAACAGTTTTAATTGGCTAGCTGTTTTACATGGAAAAAAACGAATTATTACACATTATCCTTAAAGAAAATAGTTTGAATTGTTTGTTAAGTCAGGCTTAAATATTTCTTCGAAATTAATAACTCAATTTTTGCACAAGTTTTTATCTACACTCCAAAACGATTATAGCCATCGAGTATTACTAAAGCTACGTATACTTTATGCAAAAATTTATTAGACATAATTAATACATAACAACCAAAAGTCTAGCCCCAAAATGTCCTTTGAAATATTCTACATGTTTACTTCTGCTTTTTGAAAGGATTATTCGATAAGGTTATTTTAGAGTTTCATTAATTTCAGGTCATTTTCAAGGAAAAAATTTACTAAATATGTAAATAATAGAACCATAATAAATAGTTAAGTTTTATAAGCTGTGAAGTTCCTGCTATTCATATTGTATTTTCTTACAAAATTCTATTTTTTAAATTTGATCTTGTATTTTAGAGTCAGAATCCATTTCCGGGCATGCGAAATCCTAAAATTTTTGGGGGGGAGTGGGAGGGGGGAGTGGAGGCGAGCGAATCCTCCGGTTCCAGCCGAGGGCCCCCAATCACCCCAGACCGCCCGTGGTTTTAAGACTTTATTCATTAAGTATCAATGAAATCAATAATTTTACAAGCATCGACGTGATTGGTGTCCAGATCCATTTATATTTAACCGATTCAGCGAACAAGTACGCAAAGGAAACGGCTTTTCGCAAGCTGGCGCAAGTCTCGTCTCGTCTCGCGGCAACACTACTCATAATGGAAGAGAAGCGCGTCACCATAGTTCGCACACCTTTATAGCCACTCGAGAGGCCTCTTCACAGACCGTAGGCTTCTTTCCTGTGTTGGCGGATCTAAAAATATTTAATCACTACTGTAAAAGTTGGTGACATCGATTTGTTTAACGCCGACGAGGCGCCTAATAAGAGAAAAGTCTTCCCACTACGCATCCTCTTTTACCTCCCACCATCTTCCGATTTATATAAGCAAAGATGAACATCCTCCCAGCAGCACACGCGGGATGAATTTTGCTGTATTCGGGGTGTGGGAAGGGGAGAAGCGAGCGGGGAGGGGACGGGATCGGCCTGCCGCTCTTGTATCCGCGACGCTGCGTGGGCGTTTGAATATTTTCTTCGCGGGCGCGGACTCAAATTAGGCATGTTGTGGCTAAACGGTGGCATATACGTCAAAATGCACGAAATTTTTCCTAAAAGGTCAGTAACTCGGCAAAATTTATAGGGCATGACCATAAAATACTATATGTTTCGAATTTTGACCCTCCCCCCCTAAGTTGCATTTGAGCGAGGGTCAGGGGTTCACGTAGGGGTCTCAAAATGTTCAGGCCTTATTTTTGATCTGTCCCACAACTTTTATTCATTGGGCCAGGTGTATTTGAAAAACATCGATTTTTCCGATCCGCCCTGTTGTATGTATTCATGGAATTCCGCCAGGAGTGTGGGAAGAAGTGGAATGCCAGAGCTACTCATACTGAAATAGAGATGGTGTTTTGACTCATTTTTTGCCTGTAGAACGTATGCAGACTTGAATAATCGAAGGTTAGGCTCATCCTGAGTAAATTTCAAGCCGTTATGAAACGATAGAGTTTCTCTGAGAGTAGGCGTCCGAGATTGGATGTGGAAAAAAGTTGTTGAGTTATTGACACGAAGCGTGGAAGGTATAAGAGATAGCGTTGGATATCGTTATCAGGCAAAAGAAAAAAACAACCAACATTTGGTATCCCCCTGACGTAGAAATAAATTTCGAACAGCAGTTGATACTCCAAATAACAGATAGCAACGGATTAATCAAGGACAGAAGCATCGGAACTTAGGCATATTTTTCAGTAATGGAGTTGCCAATCATGTTAGGGGGAATAAATAAGATAGACGTGGGACACGAGTAAACAGAAGTAGTACCTCTGTTTCATTCTTTCATCGGAAGATCATATCTGTTGCGAGTTGACCTGAAGAGGCTAAGGTGTATCAAATGCAAGGCTCCAGGGTTCAAAATAACCGGAAATTAGGATTTTTTCAGCGTAGAAGCTGTTTACCGCCCGATATTTATAATTAGAGCTAGAGTAGCTCTTTTTAACAATGTACTTGTACCATCTTATTTCATTTATTTACTAAATGCCCATTTATTTTAAATATGAAATATCATGTGCGCGTATTTAAAATTACTTATAAAAATTTACATTTGTCGGGCCGCACCTTGAATGAGCGGTGAAAATATGGAACCTGGTTCAGAAAGACTTAATCCGTATAAATAATAATAAAATGCAAACCAAAGGCTGCTTTAGGCTGCGAGCATATGAGGCCTCGAGGCTTCGCTATAGGCTAGGCTACTTGAGTACTTAGGAAGAGATATCTTTTGACGCGGAGAACACCACCTAAAGGCCTGTTTACACGGTAAATTAATCCGCCCGACTTTATTTATCAATGTTTGAAGGCATGAATTAACACGAAAATGCACCGTTTACCCCCCCCCCCCCCAAGATGTGCAAATAAATGGACAGAAAATAGAACCTGTTCTAATTTGGTTCATGCGTTCGTACGTGTTTCGTTTCGGTCCACAAACCTCATTCATAGAAACAGACATTAAGCACCCCATTAAATCAAATCATGCAAAGTCATTCTTGATATATTTGTCCTTTTACTTTCGTTTACTTTAAACCTTTCAAAATAACCTGTACAACGCGTGGGTAGCTATTTACCGGAGTCGATATATTATTTCTATTTAGGAGCAAGAATGTATTTTCGGTATTCTTGCCTGAAATGTGTTTCGAAGTAAACGAAGTTGAGAAAAAGCATAACTTTAGGGCGTTCAGAATTAGCTATTCCATTGTTGCTTCGGTGTTAAAAAAATGAATCGTATGCATAGCCATGTAAATTACCGCAATAAAAATATCTTTAAATCGATATGCATATTGTGGTAGAGTATCGTGTTATGAGGGCAAGATGCAAATGTTTATAGTTCGGGGGCACATTCTTTTGAGAGTAGTCTTAGTGGTGTAAGGACTTACCTTTCTTCCGCGATCGCGTTAGCAGAGAGAGACGAATTCGTTGGTGCCGGTGGGTGCTTGTGCTTCGGAAGCGAGTGCTCAACGGAGTAAACTCAAATGTTGTCTCCTTAAATTTCGGTATCCTCTCATGATTACGTCACCACCCTCCCCTCCCATCCGATAGTTCCCCTCCTCCTAAGCGGCGCTTGAGAGGGGAAGGTAATCGTAAGAAGCAAGTCCACACCTATCCCGAGCTTGAAAGGCTGATTAATGAGAGTTCCAGAGTGTGTGATAAAACTCGCAAGTCACGGACCGTATCTCCAGTAGAATCATGGGCCGTCTGCAGGGCGTAGACCAAACTACAGCCTGAATTTACGTGGTAAATTCTTAGTAGGCTTTTTCTCGCACAACGCGAAGCCTGTAATTCGTATACCACCTAAATACGGTGAACATGATCACGAGAAGAAAATAAAGGAATATGACTACAAAACAAAGAGATTTGAAAAGTCACTGTTTCTGGTGTCTCAATTAGTTGAATTGATGGCGTCGCTCGCTATGATGCATGTTTTCATTTTCCAATTGTTCTGACCTTGTATGAAATAGCTGCAGGAATTAGAAACTGTTGGCAAATTTGGTCTTTGCAAGAACGTGGACGTATATTTTGTTAGCATGAGTAATATTTTTATGACCTAGTGGTTTGTATGTTGCATGCTGCATGGTGGCGATTGATCACCCTCTGCCAAACACCCTAGAGGTGGCTCGCAGGGTATTGCGTAGATGTCTCCGTGGATACCAAAATAGGATGAAGATCTCTCAGGCTTCACACCGGGTGAAGTTCTCCATCTCTCCTTCCTCCTTTTCGACGAGCGACATGGTCTTCCGGGACACAGGAATCCAATTTCGTTCACTGTGCGAGAATGCAACTCGCATTCGTGGAATCCTGAGCGTAAAAAATACGGTGAGTAGATATTACAGTCTGCTTGTATTTGCTTTTCACTGATTTTGATTCTGGTCATTGAGCGATATTTTTAAGACTCTGTGTGTGATTGCTATCAGGAAAAGTTGTTACATGTCAGATGAAATCAAAATTTCTTAAGGAAGGATATTTAGGGGGTTAGATTATTTATGACGTTTTGACTGTTTTATTATCGTTCATTTCTGTGGATACAAGGGTTATAAAAAACTAATTATAGGGTGTTAATGACCTATCTCGTGAGTTTTCCTCTGTTGCATGGGGGTACCCAGCGAGGGGCAGGGGGGCAGCTCTCCCCCCCCCTCTAGAAGCAAAATGCGCATAAGTCTTTAAGCAAAAATCAATACTGAATTGAATTGAAATTATTCAACAATTTTCTTTAAACCCACAAAAATGATACATATTAGTATAAGATAAGTGAATACAATAAAACTATTTTTACAAGGAAATATCTCATAAACTAATAAAGCGCTGTTATAAATTTCTTAAAATGTTAGTTTCATTCACCTTTTCGATGCTAAAATGTAACAACTTGGCTTGCCCCCCCGAGACCATGGCTTGCCCCCCCTAGTTATGATCCTGAGGAGACCCTTGCTCTGTTGCCCTTCACCCAATGGTTCCAGTCACGTCAAAGGTTAGCGTTCGATGTGGATACATTTTTAGTATTTATACGATTCAAATAGCCCCCTTTTCCAGCAGTTCTTTGACAGATTGATATTGTGGTATCGATGCTCACCTTTCACCGTCAAATCTCTCGTTGGGTGATCCTCGGTTCGACATTTCATCTTTAGATATTCTGTTGATTGGAGCTCATTGCTAGTCATGCAGCAGTTATCATCGATAATGTGTCCTAATTTTAGTTTTTGTTAATTTATTATTTTAGCAATCGGTTGAAATTGTCGGTTAGAGTCACGTGCTTGGAAAATCTAGTTATCCAAATATTTTGCTTGGCTTGCATTAAACTGATTTGGAAGGGCAAAATAAAAAAATATAATTCGTATCTTAATAGAACCAATATTATTTTTATCAACTAAAACTTATGCTGAATTATTATCTTGGAGTTTCGGTGTGGGATAATTTTTCCAGAGTAAAATCAAAGTTTCAGCGATTTTATTATTTATGTCTATGGAAAAGTAGGAAACGACCCCATAGTAAATATAAGCAACAATTTTACAAATTTAAATCTGGATCATAGAACAACAACATAGCTGTAGCTATCGATGAAACAATAGGAAATATATAAGCAATTCTCTCTTGTGAGACCTAATGTGGTTTCCTCATGACATAGGCTTAAAAACAGAGTTAGAACGGGTACAGAGAAGAGATTATGGAAGAGGTACGAGAAAAGCCGTTACGATAGTCTTGTTTGACCTCTTTGAACAACCCGGATGGGAATATCTGTCCGACCGTAGACAGAAAAACAGATTTAACCTATTATGTAAATTCAAGAGCAGTTTATTTTCCGACGAAGTCATGCATATCTTACGAATGCCAACATATTATGGTAGATCATATCATAAAATAAGAAAGATAGACTGTAGAACAGATGCATTCAGAATGTCGTTTTTTTCGTATAAGATAAGAGACTTTAACGATAGCGTTAGGAATTACCAATAAGTTAGTTGACTTGTAGTGTAGCCTAAAAATTTATGCATTTATGCATAACTTGTGTGCTCCTTAATGCATGTTTATGAATTTTTCTTAGTATTTCTAACAGCATACTTTGCTTGTTCTAGCATCATAGGCAGATTTCCTTCTTGATCAGTTGGCAAGTATAGCCTTTGCAAGAATGTGGAAGCATAATTTGTTAGTATGCTAACATTTTTATGAATTTGTGGTGGGTATTTCCGGGTATTGTGCAGATGTTGATGATGTTAATAATAATCACAGATAAAAAATACATAATCATATTGCAGGTAGCAATAAACAGTTCTTACCTAATGGTATTATTATGTAATGGTATTGTGATCTGAAGATGACGGGTAAATTAACTTAAACGTCGACTATGGCCTGAATAAAACAATTTCCTCAACTAAAACTCCTCGAAAAGATACGATGTACTAGAAAAGTCTGTAGTTAAACTTTTTCGTTATAATTAAATTATTTGTTATTGTTTCATGATTTCAATCATTCAAGTCCATATAATATTCTTCTAAATTGAGATTAGTGGGCGAGAAATGGATTTCAGTCCAACGGGAGAATGGAAAAGATAAAACTGAGATTGACTCTTAATTTTTGCACCGCTGCTGTGTGGGCTTTCGAAACCCATGCGATTTAAAAGTCTACGATTTACTCAGAATTTCCCTTTGAAGTGAGTGAAGGAGTTCTTCAATGGCAATAAGATTTTAAATGCTGCTCTTCGTCGTATTCGTGTTTTATTTCATTGGCGGTGTAAATGAAAGTAGTGCAAATATACTTTAATTAAATAGGGTAGTTTCCTTCATCAGATAAAACGAAAGGCATTGATTGTGATTCGTTACCCACCATTACTGTATTCATAATATACAAATTATTTGGTTTCAGAAATATCGGTTTAGACGAATGGCAATGGTCAATTGTATCCTCATTTGAAAAAGGCCAAATTGGCGCCCATGCGATGGCACTACACGTGACATCACAGGGACCTAGTTTCTATCCGAGTAGATAGGAGTTTTACATCGTCCGGGATTACCAATGCATGCATGAGGCACAGAGCTCAGGGAAACATCTCTTAATAATCACCTATTAAAATTGCCTAAGGTCGGAAAGTTTCCTTCGTTTGATAGGGGAATAAAAATCCTTATTTAAGCCAAGCGTTACCTGCTAGCAGGGTACTCTGCTACCTGCTAGCTGCCAGCATCGTATCGGCGCTCATATCCTCGCAACAAAGTTGGCCTCACACAGAGGAAGCAAGCACCAGAATGACGTCACACGGGGTTTTCTCAGCATTCATACTTAGCCGTCGCGTTTTCGCGCGCTTGAAAGTTTTCACTTTTTATTTAATCGCGCAAAATGCATATCCTCATTTAAAAATGTAAATTAAAGAAATGCGTACTCCAGGAGTAATAATATTTTGATTTAGGTAGTAAAAAAATAATGGGAAACCACCCTATTCCGGAAAAAATAGACTAAATGTAAGTAAAATTATATATTGCGAATCACACGTCTGAGGGAAAATTCGCCGCTGATGGAACAAAATGAATGCCATTTATGTAGCAAATATTTTATTTAAAAGAAGAAATGTGAAATTTGCGTAGGTACATAATTTTGTTATTTCATAATTAATGTTAACATTTTCCAACCGTCGCCAATGAAGTAGAAAATAAAATAGGGACACATCGTATTTGGTCACTGTTCCAGATTTAGAATTGCTCGCCAACTGGTCGAACCATGATTTCTGCTATCTGTAAGGTAAGAGGAAGAGTTGATCATGAGTAGGTTGCCAGAAGTATTCAAAACTTCTTTATATGTACTTAAAAGTGGCAAATTACTAATGAATCATTATTTATATCTCCAATCTCTCTTGTCTTAGGTACTTAAAATTAGTTCATTATCATATATCTATGACACTATGATGGACAAGCTTCCTATTTCACCACGTTTTTATTGTCACTCTGTTGATTTTTTTTTCTTTCCGAACAATATCTTGAGAATCACATTTCACCCACTTCCCGGTTAGTTACCCCGTTAAAATTTTCGGTACTGATTAGAATCGGGAGAGAATGTTTTCTGAATATATTTCTTGTTCTCCAGAGGCAGTAGAAGCTAGGATTTTCGACAATTTACGATTGTATTAATCGTTTAGCTGCAGCATAATTTTTAATGATTTGCGGTACTTCAAAACTGTTTACGGCTATTCGATGCGGAGCGAATGTAAAAAAATTAATTTAGTTATAATATTACAGTGTATAAAAATAATCTATAAATGCAACTGTTTATTTATACAAAAAAGAAAAAATATTACAATAAGTTACCTAATTAATTTCTCAAACTCAAGCTTTCATTAGAACTTAAAAGAAGAAAATAAACCATCCTGCTTTGGCCCAAGGTCCTACATTTAGAGTTTACAGATAAAAGACTACATATACATTATCAAAAGCGTGTAGCGCATCTACATTTTGAATAAAATTCTTTCTGTTTAAATACTTATTGCAATATTACAAGTAAAACGAAAAAGATGGTGAAAACATATCATTTCAGTAAAAAATGTAAAGCAAATGCGCAACATATTTTCGGTTTTGAACATGTAGTATATTATCTGCAAATTTATTACGTTGTAGCTGGTTCCACGGTTTCTTTTCTTCTTTTAAGTTGGAGTTAAAGTGTAGGTTTCCAGTGAACAGGATGAAAATGAACAGTTCAACCTAACTCTACTGTTTTTATAGATAAACAGAACTGCCATGAACTGATCTGCTGTTTCTAACTTCGTCTTAGTTTCCCATTGATTTTGAGGTCCCTCATTCTCAAGGAAAACCTCCTTATTAACTCTTTACTCCAAAATAAGAACATAAGTTTGCCAACACAATCATTTCCCTTCAAAATGATCCGCTGGGCATGTGACTACAGTATAAGGTAGAACGTGAAATGATAGATTAACACATTCATCACGTCAATTGACGTGGTCCCGTCCAAGCCAAGATACGGACCACGTCGACTGACGTGCTCTGCCAGTCGGGCCGGGGGCCCACTTCTTCTCCTCCGTGCGTGACTAATATCCACTTCCGAGTCTTCTGATTGTGTGTATTGCCTTCAGCGAGCTTTCCTCTTCCGATCCGTGTGCGCCGTTTGTAAATAGCAGTATTTGAACGGAAGTTATGGAAGTTCAAACCTCTCTCTATTTTTGTCTTATTTTATCGGCCGATTCTGACGACTGTCGGACCCGTTACAAAACAACGTCTTTATTTTCGCGTGTACTGAACGTTCGCAGTGTTTTCGTGCAGTTGAAATGTTAAATCCATGGGATATGGGAGGTTCAGGTAAAATATTTCTTGAGAACATTAAAAAGATATAAAATTTTTTGGCAAAATGGGTACCCTGATATTGAAGCAGGGGTTTAGATGGAAGTAAATGACGTATACGGTTGACATATAATGATTTTCTCGCACGCGCATTACCTGTACGTCTGGTGGCGCAGTCAGGGCGTGTATGAGAGAGCGCGTGATGTCCTCGGATTTGAGACAGGGGGCGTTGGCGACCATTTCCTCGAAGTTGGGAATGCCACTGGGAGCACCGATGTTCGTGTCCACGAGTCCAGGACTCACGCTCTGAAATCAATATGGACGGCACAAGGCGCACGAAAATTAGCAATCTGCCATTTGCCGATGATAGACATAGCAGGGACACGTGGGATTCTGAGGAAAATTATAACAAATATTGAAATGGATGTTATGAGTTGAGCTATAATTGGCTCAACATAACATTGATTAATTACTATTCAATGAAAGTAAAAGCTTTAAAATTAATATTTTTCAACAGAACAGCCTTTTAAGAGTCCAAATTATAGTTATTTTAAAGTTGAATGTTCACCCAAAGTTAGCCAGAACGGCCATTTTTTCCAAGTGGTTCTTTCTCTTCCAGAAATACTATGTGATCAAGCACTTATTCAGAGGGGCCTGCATGATTTGAAGCGCTCAACTAGCATGTTGAATGGAAACAAAATATCATCTATTATTCTGTGGTAGGAAAATGAGACACTCACCGTGACCCTAATCTTTGACTTGGCCTCCGCCAGCTCTCGGCGAAGACCCTCGGTGATCACAGTGACGGCGAACTTCGACGCGGTGTACGGGAAGAAGCCAGGCATGTTGCCGATGTAGTGGCCCGCGACACTGTCATCGTACATCATCGTATATTACTAAACAGATATTCAAAAGTCGAACATGCGATCGTGTGGTAAAAAAGAGCACAAAAATTTATGCAGTCTAAAATACAAGATGTAAAATGCTAAATACAAATATAGATAATGTATAAAAACATTAAAAGCACCTCAAAAATTTAATGTAGTTCGTTTTTCCCATTTTAATGAGCAAAAGAACACTTTCTGGCAGATATAATTGTTCTTCATCCTTTTTAAAGTCGTTTAAATTTTTTCGTGTACCAGCAACAATGTATTTCTTTCCATATTTTCGACTTCTTCCCAACTCATTGGCTTGGATTAATTTAATATATAGATACGCCATATTTTTTCATCTAAAAATTTAGACTCTCTGAAAGTCTGAAAACTCCAAGGTATTGGCGATCATATTTAGTGCCATTAAGTGGGTGAGTGAGAGCCTTTTACAGGTATTATAATAAAAGAGAAGAATCAATTTATCCGCTAAAATAGTTTAAAATGATAACTTGTGAAAAAACACTTCGAATAAAAACGGTAACATTACGAATGCCGACTGGTGACGAGTTGCATTTAATTACGGCAATTTTCTCGTTTTAGTCCTTCAAGAACTACTTTCGCTTGTTAGAGCTTAGACCCTTGTATTAATCCATCTTGGTGTTGTAAATGTTAGTGACTGGAGGTCGGGAGATTACGAAGTTTTTGAGTTATGATGACGTTTTCTTTCATAAAAGTTTCCATGTTTTGAGCTATTTAAGTAATCATCGGTATTTATATGTTGTATTGTAGGTATAATATGCTGAATACTGTTCTAAATTAGCCGTAAATTATGGAATGCATGTCGTTTCTGTGCACATTTCCCCGAAATACTTAAAATGTAAAATAGGGCGGATAGGAAAAATCGAAGTTTTTCAAATACATCTGGCCCAATGAAAAAAGTTGTGGGACCGATCAAAGATAAGGCCTGAAATTTTTGAGATCTCTACGTGAACCCCTGACCCTCGCTCAAATGCAATTTAGGGGGGAAGGTCAAAATTCGAAAAATATTATATTTTATGATCATTCCCTATAGATTTTGCCAAGTTACTGGCCTACAAGGACAATAATTTTGTGCATTTTGACGTATCTGACACCGTTTAGCCACAACATGCCTACTTTGAGTCCGCGCCCGCGAAGAAAATATTCAAACGCCCACGCAGCGTCGCGGATACTAGAGCGGCAGGCCGATCCCGTCCCCTCCCCGCTCGCTTCTCCCCTTCCCACACCCCGAATACAGCAAAATTCATCCCGCGTGTGCTGCTGGGAGGATGTTCATCTTTGCGTATATAAATCGGAAGATGGTGGGAGGTAAAAGAGGATGCGTAGTGGGAAGACTTTTCTCTTATTTGGCGCCTCGTCGGCGTTAAACAAATCGATGTCACCAACTTTTACAGAAGTGATGTAATATTTTTTTCCTCAAATGATTGCAAATCGAAAGGGACATTACGTTAACTTCTAGGTAAAAATACCCACACGGGGTAAGTACTCTTAACGAGGGATACTAATTATTTTAAATACCTTTAGCCATTAAAATCCTTAATTTTCAAGATTTAATGATCCAGTCGTTGACAACGAAGTCTTTCACTCGGAGGAAACCTGATAAACGACGGAAACTCATCTCATCACTCGGCGGAAGCCCTAAAACTCGCGTTCATTTGTTATTGAATTCATGACCTTGGAATATTTCCCACATTGATGTGGAAGATTAGGAATGCAATCTGAAAATCACCTGTTGACGTTGAAGATGTGTCCGTCGTCAATCCCTTTCTCCTTCATCAGCTTGATCGCTTCGTTGGAGCACATGATGAGGCCCATCACGTTCACGTCGAAGCATCCCCGTATCTTCTTGTAATCACTCCTCTCCACTGTCGGCATCGAACAGGAAATGGAAGAGAGAATAAGTCAATGCTGTATTCACCCTTAATATTTTATTCGGTTAAAATTTATATGGAGATGAAGAATAGGAATGTTTTAGACTATGTAATGTGAGCCATTTTGACATACGTCTCTGCAAAAATGACAGGATAATGATTAAAAAATTTGGAGTGGAATAATTGATGAATCATTGTAAAACAAACAATATCGAAAAAATCCAAATTTGCTTATTTTCATATCGGTTGCTATGGAAGAGAGAAACAAAACGTCATTCGTGATAGTGAAAACTGGCACATAACTGCCATAATGCAGGGTAATGCCATGGTAACCTCAATCATTTGTGTACTCGAGTCAACTTAAGTACCACTGGGACACTCTTATGTTTGTACGTGGGTATATTTTCCCCTCTCCCACCCCATAATTTTTTATTTCTCTCGTCTGTGGTTGAGAGCGGGTTGAACTTGACAGAATTGTAAATGAGCCAATGCAATATGTCCTAAAGGTAAGGATTAGGAGAGGGCGGTTGGCTGGCCCCCTATTCAGTAAACACGAGTACCCACAATATGTAAGTAACATGTGAAGTTAGAAATTCGCTAGCCTGTTCAAAATGGATCCTCAGAGGCAGTGGCGTAGCCAGGGGGAGTCCACGGGGTTCGGACTCCCCCGAAATATAAAACACAATCATTTTCCTTCATAAAAGAAAACAAAATATTGGAAACTCATGAATTTACAAAATATTTCTTTAATAAATGAAGTTTTTTCGATTATGAAAAGTGTTAAAATTAGTCTAAAACCCTTTACGTAGTAATCTGATTTTAAAAAGTTTTCCCCCCATGTTTCGAACCCCCCTCCCCGAACGAAATTCCTGGTTACGGCAGTGCTCAGAGGATCCTACGGGAAGCAATAATTGATGAAATAGCATCGGTAAACAATAATACATTTTTATTTAAGTAAAATATAGGGCAAATATTTTACGGGAAGCAATTTGAAAAAATATCGTGGCATTAATCGATTATTTTTCGCACAACAATGAGCCCAGAAGAACACATTAAGCACTCATAAAAATTAATTACAATATATTAATATATTTTTCCCTTGCTCACTTATGTAACTAACCACTGATCACTGAGCTTCCCTTAAATGATTTTTCTTGGCACCAAAATTAATAAATTATTTCGCTAATCGTCCGCAAGTCACGTGACCCAACACCACGTCACCATTGAGACGCTCGAGGTATGTCGAGACCAAAAGAAGTCACGTCACCCGCCCTCTCCTCTAATCCTTGCTACGCTAAGGGCCGTTTTAAGCGGGGAACGTACTTGCTGAGGTTAGTACTGCATCCATTACTTAATATAGCGTTCACTTTCGCAAGGGTACGGACGAAATCAGAACAGGGACTATATTTACCCGTCTCACGTCCGTGCATTCTCGCATGCGTTTCACCAAATCACCACTTAACACGACGCAATTTTGACTGCACCTTTGTACATACGTCAGTGTGCAAATACGTGACCCGTTTAAAACGGTATTAAGGACGTGCCCAAGGTAAATTGTCGGCAAAAAGTAAAATCCGATTGCCACTTTGAGCAGTAAAAAATAAAATTCCCCGAAGTTGGATTTTCGATCGACTTGGGAATCATCTTCAGGGAGAAGAATAGTTGCTTAAGATGACGCAACAAACCCGCTCAATCAATCTTATATCGTCGTTATTCTTGGCGTATTGTACATCAAAATTGCGTTTTTTATCTTAATAATTTTATTCGTTAAAAATCATGAACGCCTACTTAGCTAACGCAATTCCCTTCCTGGTGTCCTTGCTGCTTTATCCGTTTTCCTCTAATGAGCTGACTAAATAAATGAATTGCTCTACCTGCTCAAGCTTCTCCCCACCTACGTTTATCTTGAGTCTCACATTCCTCGCTAGCGATGCTTTACAAAATTTTCATGGCATATCGAAGGGACAATCCTTGAGCATCATTTCCCTGTGTTTCGTGCATAAAAAGTTTTCAATAGTGTTATGAAATATTGAAAATTTTAAGAAATACATTAAATGGGTCGTCTAATCTTTATACCACCAATATTTCAATGGTATATCGTGAGGATTCTCCAATGTATCGAGGATAATAACATGCCATACCGTAATTATTTCAAACCTCTTGTGTAAATTTTCTTACACATAGGTTTATCCAGAAACCCAGAAACCAATATATCGATAGCTAAGTTCTAACAACACATACCTCTAAATTTGGCCGGTTTGAGACAGTTATCTCAAATAAAGTGTAATGACATTTAGAAAATAAAACTCGAGCAAAAAACAACTCTTTGTTTGCAAATGTATGCTTCTTTTACAGTTATATGAATTTTTGGTTTTTAATTTCAGTGTACAATAAAAAATATAAATAGTTTCTTTTGCTCTCTTGAAAAGTTGCTATTTTTGAGATACGTGTTGTTATAACTCAGCTATCGATATGTATAAAAAATGGAAGATATTGCATGCTTATATTTTTACTCACGGGTATTTTTTTGTTTTGCGTCTTTTATGATATCACATAAATTTTAATGACTTCGTTTGTGAGTGCTCAATTCCAACCCAACGGAATATATATAAAATGTTATACTTCCAAGTAATTAATATTGGGGATTGGGTAACTTTTTATTTGATTTTTACGAGAGAGCGCGAGGTTCGGTGTATACGTACGTTTAGAGAGGAATGTGTAAGGGGCGATTCCAGCGTTGTTGACGAGCACGTGGACGGATCCGATGTTCTTGCGGATCCATTCGAAAGCCTTGACCACATCCTCCTCGTTGCCGATGTCCGCTTTGAGTGCATGCAGTTTACCCTTGCTTCCGGAGAGCTTCTTGGCCAGTTCCTGCTCAGAAAGAAAGACACGATCAAAAGAAGAGAGTACGTGACACACACCTTGAAATGCTCATATGGCAGGTTATATACTTCTGCCGTCGTTTTCCTGGACTCAATTCCTCCCAATCAGTCATTATACTCTTATTATTTCATTCCTCTTTTGTTTCCATTGCTCTCTGTATTCCATGTCACAAATTCACTCTTGGTCTTCCCCTTTTCAGTTTTTCTCCAATCCTATAATTGCTTGGGCCCTCTAGTGTCATCCTTCGTGTAAACATGGCCAAACCAATGTAGTTGCTCTCCTGTCAAACTCGTCGACTATATCCTTTTCCAGTTCCATCATCTTTATTAAAGTACAATTTCTAACCTTATCAAATCTACTCTTTCTGCAACTCCTTGTCATTTAATCTGTCAGTCGTCAATAACCTCTTTCTGCCAATATGATTGTCACATAAAATAGAATTTAGAGCCCTTATGATACTTATTCTCCTCTACATTCTGCTGCTGGTCTCTTGGCCATTTTCTCCGCTTGTATCCGATATCACTCCCAAATACATTACTGCGGTTACTCCCTTTGCACATTCGTTTTCTAGGGATCAATCTGGTATTAAATCACATACTTCCTATAGCCAAGTATTCTGTCTTTTCTTAGTGACCCATACCCACATACTACGTATTCTTAAGTTTCCTAACCATGTAGCTAAGGTCATCCGCGTCCCCTGAATTCAGAATTTGGCTATCTACAAATCAAAACGAATATTAATGATTATCTCCCAGTTTTAGTCCTAAGCAGCTGCATTTCCTCTGCCACCCTTGCGCGGCTCCCTTCGATACATATTTTAAAAAGTTAAATTATTACGGAGGCTTCCACGATGAGTTGATTGGTGATAGTTTTTCGGGTTTATTCCGCGTTGACTCATATTTTGCGGACGACAGTTTCGGGCGCGTTCCAGCTCCCGTCTTTGGGTCATTTGGACCCAAATTAAGATAAACCACATCCCCGTCTTAAACCTTTCGTGGTTTTAATGTCTTATGTTAATCGGCCTCAAATTGCTTTTCTTGAGCTGAGGACCTTAGAAGCCAAGTGTGATAAGTTCAATTATTTTGGAGATAATAGCAGATAATGGTTAGTGGGGATACACATTATTGTTGTAACAAAGAGATACATGTAAATCACTGAATCTATGTGTATGTGCTTATCAGTGATTCACTTTTATCCCTTTGCCAAACGGCATTGTGTACCCCACCAGCCATTATCTATACTTATCTCCAAAAATACAAAAATTGCAATCATCCTCCTAGGCTTCTAGGGTCCTCAGTTATCGTTTCCACAAAGGGCCATTGCTTCCTTGATTTAGGCTCGATCAATTTCGAAGACCTCCACATCCTCCCATAGTTTCTGTATGAGTACAGATACGATACAAGTATTGACTGTTTCGAGTTCTATGAGCGCCAAATGAGTCTCCAGATGTCATTGACTCCTTTTTTCTGCAGATATCTTTGCTTTCATCCTTCCAGTTCAGGTCGAGTTCCACTTAAACACTTAATTCTCTCCACTGAGCGTATCCTGACACTCCATACCACGCGCCAATTGCGGGGTAGAATGTATCCGACTTTTCCCCGCCGTCATAACGCCAGCCCCGTCAAGGAAGGGACCACGTCACCTTATATACACGCTACACAGCGGCGAATATCTAGAAGCAATCATTGAGAGCATTAATTTACAGATGAGTGGTGTTCGGTAACAGTGTCAGTGGGTCAAACAGAGGCGCATTGAAGGAGATAGGAGGAAGCAGGTGGATTTCCTGAATACTTCATGTGGCTATGCAAGGTTGGTCTTCCAATATAAGACACGGTCTCAGGCGTTATTTTGTGGAATTGCTTCATTATAGAATGAATAAAACAAAGTTATTTTATTAATTCTATATTGGTCTTCCAAGTTTTACTCAATTTAAAGCTGATGATCTCGTAGAAGAGGACTGATTTAAATAATGGACCAATTAATATGTTTCACTTAGAGTCGTCACAAGCTTAATAACATAATCGCCGATAGCAAACGCACACGGGACAAGCAGCAATAGATTGGGACTTACGCTGAAGTAGCAAGCCCGTACCTAGAGTTCGTTACCTTAGGAGAGCCCAAATGAATTAGGGGCGTACTCAGGGGGGGGGGGGGCAGGGCAGAAGCTGCCATCCCTCCCCCACTAGAAGAAAAAATCGCAAGTCTTTTAGCAGAAACGGTACTGAATTGAAATGAAAGTATTCAACAAATTTTCTTTAAACCCATGAAAAATAATATACATTAGTATAAAGTATGTAACGAAAATAAAAACTATTTTTTTAAATGTCACAACTTGGCTTGTCCCCCCCCCCTAGTTATGATCCTGGGTACGCCCTTGAAATGAATCATACTTCAGCAGCAAATTTTTAGGCGCGGATCATCCCTAACTACCACGTTTGAGAGAGCCAGAGTAGCCATGGGAGCGAAGGCACGTCATCGGTAGATCTTATGCTCTCTCCAGGGCCTACGTGAAGCCTCTGCTTCAATTGGCTCTCGTCAAAGCCTCAGGGAGCAAGCGTGGCTTATGAATGCAAAGTATAGGTATGTGTCATGCGTTTCCAATCAGGACTGTATATATTCCACTATTTCAGCATAAAATGCAAGTAATTTTAGTTACTGAAACAGTTTTCCCCTTGCCTCTTCTGACAGCACGTCACGGTTACGTAGCTCTGCGATATTTTAAATGAATGTAATGTAATAATTCTATGATAAAAACAATACCTCTTATTCAACGTGAGGGCACTAGAATCACCTTCATAAAAATATTAGCGTATCTCGCACAGAAATCCCATGCATTAAAAAGGCAGATTCCAGCAGAAATTACAGATGAGACTTGACCTACTCCCACTGGCTCCCCTACGGCTCTTCCAATGTTGTACGCATGCGCAGAAACCAAAAATCCCTCTCCCCTATCCTTACTCTGAGATTCGGACTGTATTCATCTGAGATCGCTAGCGCAGCACTAATGTTAGTAGATTTTGATGAGTGGCTGGAGATAGTAAAATACGTTACCTCGACCAATTCCGCCCTTCGTGCCACTCCGACCACCGTCATTCCTCGCTCCGCCAGCTCCTGGGCGATGTTCTGCCCGATGCCAGACGAGGCTCCCGTCACCACCGCCACTTTGCCCACCCACCGATCCATGGCTGCGTCAACCAAGGTCACCGCTCGCTCGCTATCCCTTAATAGTGGGTGGTCTCTGGAATGGGAGATAGAACGCTATGAAACGGGACGGGGAATAGACATTGTGTTTTTATTAGGCTTGGGGGAGTTTAAAAGTGCGAGGGAATCTGCGAATACACGCTCATGTCGGCGTCAACATGATTCGCCGCGGTTCTTTCTGTGTGTACATCCAGGTTACGTTGAGATGCCAGTGTTTGGGACCCTCATGAAAAAGGCTTAATAACAGAGTTAGAACGCGTGCAAAGAAAAGCTGCCAGGTACGTGAAAGATCGTTACGATAGTCTTGTAAGTGTAACTGACCTCTTAGATAAACTCGGATGGGAATCTCTGTCAGACCGCAGATTGAAAAGTAGACTAAACCTTTTAGATGGATTCAAGAGCAGTGTCTTTTCTAACGAAGTTAGCCATATCTTACGGACGCCAACATACTTCGAAAGATCAGATCATACAAATAAAATAAGTGAGATAGACTGTGGATCAGACAGATTCAGAATGTCTTTTATGCACGATCAATAGGAGATTATAACGGCAGCGATAGAACTCATACATAGATTGCATTACTTATAGTGTAATCCACTAATCTATGTAAAACTCAATGCATGTTTCTTAATTTTATTATTATTTCTAGCAACTTCTACAAATTTTATTATTATTCCATTTACGGTGTTGCGACCTCACGTTTTCAGGACCCAAAATACTTACAAGCAGACTTCTCTCCTTCCCTCCATTGGTCCTCTTGCGTGAATTATTATTTTTCACTCTCAGCTCATCACATTTCACAAATTTTTGCAGAGCGCTCAAGTCACTTCACTTCAGTGCATTCTGCGATGAATTAATTTTCCACACAGAAAATAGAAATGGCATAACTGCAAAATGCGTTTTGAGAAATTTTTACATAGCTATGACCTGGACATTTTTTTATACTCCACCGATCTGCTGATACCTGTCTACCTTGTACATGTATGTATTTATGCTATTGAGGTTGCGAGGAGTGCGGGAAGTAGTGGAACGCCAGAGCTACTCATATTGAAATAGAGACGGTGTTTTGACTCATGCTCTGCTTGGACAGTGCATTCAGCCTTGAATGATCGAAGGTAAGCCTCGAGGAACGTCCTGAGTAAATACAAGCCGTTTTGAAGCGATAGAGTTCCTCTGAGAGTAGGCGTTCGCAATTGGATGTGGAAAGAAGACGTTGAGTTTGTGCCACGAAGCGTAGAGGTGTAAGAGATAGCGCTGGATAGTGTTATCAGGCAAAAGAAAAAAAAACGAACATTTGGTATCCACCTGGCGAAGAAATAAATTTCGAACAGCAGCTGATACTCCAAATAAAAGGCGGCAGCGGATAAATCATGGGTGGAAGCATCGGGACCTTTGGCATATTTTTCAGTAATGGAGTATCACTAAGATAGACGTGGGGCATGAGTGAACAGAGGTAAATAACAAAGGAAGAAAAATACGAAAAACATAAATGATGTAAAATTATATTCAAAATATGGAAAATACAACTTAGAACATGAGGCACGACGAATTTTCGTTGATAGTTGAATGACTAGGAGACAAGGGCGACGAAGGAAGCCTTAGTATAGAATCTATAAGACTTATTTGCGCATATATCGTTAACATAGGTAGACCAAGAACCTGAGGTTTCAATAAGTAGACCTTACAATGTAGTGTTCGTAAATTAAAGACAGAATAAAATTATTACAGCATTAGCACTTCTTCTATAATATATTAACGATTATGCAGGGAACAGAGCTCAGTCATGTCACGCTTCCTCCCTGCTTCTCTGCGTCTGGTTCCAGATTTAATCAGTCTCAAGTTTGCGACTGCTAATTATAGTCGAAATAAAAGCCCAGGCCGCGGACCAAGAGATAACGATGGAACCAAAAGAGAATGAGGAATGTTAATGCCAGCGAAATTAAAATATTTTTCCCCATCATCCTTGTACGACACTTAACAACACTTAATCTCTTAACACTTTTTTTTAACACTGGTGGCCTCCTTATAAAGCGAAGAAATGTTTTAAAGTGACGGTGATTATTCAACTTATGTCCTTATTATCTCAATTAATCGAAGCTTCAACAAAGAAGAGCCCGAAAAAACGGATTGAAAACTTTGGTAGCAAAAAAATGGCCATGATAATGCGTGAACTCCAACAGTGAAAAACAGGAAATTAATCATGATGAAAATAATAATTTTTTAAGATAATGTCGACGTCTCCGAAAGTCTTCATGTCAGCCTTCCAAACAATTTTCGCTGAAAATAAATCGTTTTTTGCGCATATTGTGACAACGCACCTTGCCCAAGTCGCCTGGATATGGCGGGTGGTGTCAGGGCAATTATGGAGAAATTAGATAGCTATCCGTATTTTCATAAGTTCGCGGATGGAGTCTTTCTGCGCCGGATATGATATGCACGCCGAGTAATTCAAGATACGGAGTATTACCTCTCTTTCATTTTTTCATCGGTAGATAATATCTGTTGCGTGTTGACTTGGCTCAGGTGTATCAAATGGTAGGCTCCACAAATGAGGATTTTTTAAGCGTGGAAGCTGTCAACCGCCCGATACTTACAATTACAGCAAGAGTAGTTCTTTTTAACAATACACTTGTACCATCTTATTTTGATTTATGCATTAATTTTCCCATTTATTCTAAATACGAAATATCTTGATGTGCGCGTATTTAAAATTACTTATAAATATTTACATCTTTTACTTCGCGCTGGGCTTAGACTGCTTGAGTAATTAGGAACAGATATCTTGTGACGCGGAGAACACCATCTTAAGGCCTGTTTACACGGTAAATTAACCCTTACGAGTTTATTTCTAAATGTATGAACACGGTGCTTTACCAGTTACCAGTGGTTTATAACCACCCAACATGTGCGCATGATGTACAGAAAATAGGACCTTTTTTAATTTGGTTCACACATTCGCTCGTGTTCCGTTCTGGTCCACAAAAATCATTATTACAAACAGACATTAATCCCTGCGTGTTAATTTATCGTGTTAGCAGGTCTGCAGAACCTCACCATGTTTTTGTGTCCGACGGACACTATCAAAGAAAAGACATATTTTGCCGAGTAAATAGATACAAGGATTCGGTGTTTACACAAACAATAAAGGAATTCGAACAATGCTGGGAGAAGCTCAATAGTTTACAATCTAATGCGTGCACCTTTTATTTTAGTAAAAGGCTGGTATCCTAACACCTCCGCCACGCGTCCATTAGGATTGTTAACAGGGTATTATGTTTATGTTGGTGATGTAGATGAAATCTTTGCCCCCCCGAAACTAATCTCTGTACCTACTAAATTCCCTAGTAATGTGCCCAGTGCCCACTCCTATATTACGCATATGACACCCGCAGAACACTAACAACCGAAATTCATTTCCTTGAAGCCATTGAAATTTGTCACTAAAGCTGAGGAGAATCCAAAGCAAATTACGCAAAGTTATTCTTGATATATACGTGTCTGTTTACTGTCGTTCACTTCAAGCCTTCCAAATAAATCCTGTATAACGCATGGGTCGCTATTTACCTAAGCCGATATATTATTTCTATTAAGGAGCAGAAATGCATTTTCAGTTCATAGAAAATTGCAAATTCCCTTTTCCATTTTCCCGTAAGAAAGAATGTTTGGTGTTTATGATAATCTAAGACAAGATAATAATTAAAAACCTTTGAATATTTACGACACATTACCCAACGCCCTGTTCTGGTTTTATTTTTGATCATTATTGCAATTATATTTCAGATCTTGGCACAGTAATAATGCTCTAGGTTTTTATCTTCTTGGCTTCAATGTGTTTCAAAGTAAACGAAGTTGAGAGAACGCATAACTTAAGGACGTGCAGAGTTAGCTATACAATTGTTGCATTGGTATTTAAAAAAAAAATATATCGTATATATAGCCATGTAAATTACCGCAGTAAAATTATCTTTAAATTGATGTGCATATTGTGGTAGAGTATCGTATTACGAGAGCAAGATACAAATGTTAATAGTTGGGGGGCACATCATTTTGAGAGTAGCCTAAGTGGGCTTACCTTTCTTCAGCAGTCCGCGATCGCGTTGGTTGAGTCGAATTCGTTGGTGCCGGTGGGCGCGTGTGCTTCGGAAGCGAGTGCTCAACGGAGTAGACTCAAACGTCGTCTCTCCAGCATCTAAATTTCGGTCTCCTATTATGATTACGTCACCACTCTCCCCTCCCCTCCAATCCGACACTTCCCCTCCTCCTAAGCGGTGCTTGAAGCAAGGAGCAAGGCCACACTCTTCCCGGGCGTGAAAGGCTGATTAATGAGTGTTCCAGAGTGTGTGATAAAACTCGCAAGTCACGGACCGTATCTCCAGTAGAATCATGGGCCTTCTGCAGGGCGTAGACCAAACTATAGCCTGAATTTACGTGGTAAATTCTTAGTAGGCTTTTTCTCGCACAACGCAAAGCCTGTAATTCGTATACCACCTAAATACGGTGAACATGATCACGAGAAGAAAATAAAGGGATATGACTACAAAACAAAGAGATTTGAAAAGTCACTGTTTCTGGTGTCTCAATTAGTTGAATTGATGGCGTCGCTCGCTATGATGCATGTTTTCATTTTCCAATTGTTCTGACCTTGTATGAAATAGCTGCAGGAATTAGAAACTGTTGGCAAATTTGGTCTTTGCATTAAGGTGGACGAATATTTTGCCAGTATGGGTAATATTTTTATGACCTAGTGGTTTGTATGTTGCATGCTGCATGGTGGCGATTGATCACCCTCTGCCAAACACCCTAGAGGTGGCTCGCAGGGTATTGCGTAGATGTCTCCGTGGATACCAAAATAGGATGAAGGCTTCACACCGGGTGAAGTTTTCCATCTCTCCTTCCTCCTTTTCGACGAGCGACATGGTCTTCTACTACGGAATACGGGACATACTACGGAAGATCAGATCATATAAATAAAATAAGAGAGATAGACTGTAGAACAGACGGATTCAGAATGCCTATTTTCCCACGATCAATTAGAGATTATAACGGCATCGATAAAATTAATAAATAGATTAGATGACTTGCAGTGTAGCCATACTAACCTATGTAAAACTTAATGCATGTTTCTGAATTATATTATTATTTCTAACAGCATATGGTAGTATAATTTGTTAGTATCCGTGACGTTTTTTGTACTGTGTGGTGTGCATGTGGGAGTCTCATTGCATGCTGCATGCTGGTGATTGATCATCCCCTGCCAAACACGCTAGAGATTGCTCGCAGGGTAAGATGTAGATGTAGATGTCTTAAGGGACACAGGAATCCAAGGGCCCTTCCAGGGGCGCGGACTTATAAAATATATTGGGGGAGGGGCAATTCAGATATTTATTCAGAGTCCATATATTGTTTAATTACCACCGTAATTTACCTTGGCACGTTGGTGACCATTATATTAGATTTTATTGTTTATAGTTTACTGTACTACCGTGGTGGCCTGACGGTGGTGTTACGGATTACCCACCTCCTTAGGGCAAATGCCGGGCCAATACCAGTGATTCAACCCCAGTAACGCTGAAGAGGAGCAAGCCTATAGCAGCTTCACGAGCTTTGTCATTGTTATTGTTCTGTTGTTATTTCAAATTTTATGTAACTGTTTCTGCTCGTGAATAAAAATGTTGAACTGAACTGAAACAATACTGGGGGTCTTGCCCTGGAAAATTTTATAAATAGTGAGTTTTAAAGTTCTTTTTAGCATTTTAGAATAGTCATATTATCAACAGTAGAACCCTGATAACTCGACTACCAATAACTTGAAACTCCGGGGAAATCGGCGAGCCTGGCACATATTTTCCTCCCCCCCAACCCCATATCGAATTTTGAGGGGACTCGGGCCCCTCAGGCCCCATGGAGGCGGCGCCACCGGGCCCTTCCGTTCGCAGCGTCATAATGCAGCTCGCATTCGTGGATGCCTGAGCGTGGACGATGGGCGATGTTGCCCTGAAGGTGACGAGCGCGTCGCTTGTCGAAACGATTTTTTATTCATTTATTAATTTCAAACGGATAATACCATTTTAAAAAGTGATCAAGTGAGGGAAGCAACAGCAAATGGTACAATAAACAAATATTAAATCTATAACAAGTATATACTTCAAAAGAATAATTCTACTATAATCAAGTGACTCCATGCAAAACAAATGAGTGCATAATGATCGTCATTACGTTTGATAACATGACATGTAAAAATTTAGATGCATAGATTACAATCTTACTGATTTTCAATTATGAGATATTATACGTGAATTTGGACCAACTTCTGCAAACATCCCAACTTTTCTTCTGAATGAAGCTGGAGATTCATGGAAGATATCCAAGCGCGTAGCAGCAGCACTAGAGCCCCCTGTAACAGGCGTAGTCCTCCAAATCACTGACCCTCGTAGTGAGGAAGGCGCAGCCACGTCGAACTCCAAGCATTCTTATGAAGAAGATAAGAAGAGGCTTTAGAAGGAGAGGTTGAAAACCTCACCCGGTGCGAATACTAGAGATCTGAAGCAGTATTGTTCGCTTGGAAAGCATCAGACATTTCCATCATTTGATCCGCTTTATTTCATCGCCCACAGCTGAAAGGAATAGTATTTAAACCAAAATAGGCACGTTCCCAATATTCAAATTAAAAAAATATTTTTGTTAGCTATAAGTTAGGTTTAAAAAGTAAAGAGTCGGTTATTTTCCGTTTTCCGATTACAGCTCGAATACTTCTCGAGATATTCTCGGGGGAAATCGATACCCCACCTTTTCGCAGATAAGTTGGTGACGTCAAGAGTTCATACCTAGGGGTTAACTGAGCCCCACTACTCCTCGGTCTTGTGCATGGCCCTCATGTGGTTCGATGTCCTTCACACCCATGAGAGCGACTTTTTCCCAAATTATTCCTAATTGAGTAAAGGATCAAACTATTCATGACATCACCATCTTTTGAAAATGGGGCACCAAAATTAGCGTTTTTTAATTAAACTAGTGAGAAATTAGCCGAATGAGTGTGATTCCTTTTTTCGTCGTAACCTATCTTTTCCTGCGAATTCTTTCTATGAAGTGGGGTGTCAGGTCTTGATTGATTGACCCCATTTTCGATTTTTAAATGGTGATCGCTAAAACAGGAATTGATGGTGGCAAAGAGGAGACGGAGAGTAGCTTGAAACTAGGAAACAGCAAACTTGAAGGAGTTCTTCCTCTTGGGTAGACGAATTACCGAGTAGAATTTTGTATTTCATTGGTCTTGTGCTCGCCACCACTGTCAATAATGTACACTATTCGGATGGGTTGAACGCAGACGTTCTTTACGCAGTTTTACAAATCTTTTCACCGAAATGATTCCTATTTCACTTCTTGTTCTTCTTTTTTATTTCGAGGTCGTTTTTGCAATGTTCTCGCCCACTTGTCCTTCGGCGATTGTCTTTATCAGATGATATGGAGACATCCGCCAGCCGAGGTCGTCAACTATCCACAAATCTGAGGATAGTCTCCTCTGATATCATAGATCAAAAAACTTTTCCTACAAATACTATAGTGCCACGTATTCTTGACAGCGATTTTTTATTTCCTCCATCGCTGCACATTATTCCAAGGCCACGCCCATGGTCAATGGAAATTGTAACACCGTAATGTTAAACCTCATCTGCTAAATGCTAAATGTCAGCTATCTCCGAAAAAGGTAACCAAACATCGACAGAAAATACAGGCAAAATTTAAACCGTCCATCTTGTGGTGAAAAAATCCTAGATATTATTAATCAAGTATTTATTTATGACAAATAAAGTATTATAGACGCTTATAACGCGCGTTACAATGTAAATATTGAATAGTATTCCTTAAAACTACTTACGGCGTAAAAAGAACCGATATCCTTTGCTATCCCCGGTCGATCCTTGTAGAATTCCAAATAATGTATTCCTGGTGCTGGTTGGAATTGCTCCGGCCTCACTTCAGCGTTTACGGAACATTTCTCCAACACTTCTTTCATTTCTTCATTACTCATCCGAGCTGTTCCCTTGTAGAACCGCCATGTTTTGAATGTTATCTACCCTTCACATCTCTGCTCCTTGCCATTGTTTCCTCGAAAGCACAATTTTAATGTTATACATCAGCATCTGATTTGCTATAAATACCCTGCGAACCATCTCTAGGGTATCTGGCAGGGGGTGACAAATATACAACATGCAATTTGGTACCAAACATGCGCACTACGTGATAATCAAAAATATATTCTAAATGATAAATAAAATACCACGAAAACATTCGTGCGGAGTGAGATCAATCCAATCACCCATTAACCCTAATACGGGCAAGGTGAGTCTCTTGGACTCATCGCATCACATTTTTGAGAATTTTATTATGTTATTGAAACGTCAGCACGTTGGAAATTTTTTACTTCTTCTAATTGTATATTTCCTATAAATTAGACTAATTCAAACTTGTTACGGAATTAAAGTAACTTAAAAAATAATTTTTTTCCCTGAATTCCCACAAATCCGGGCAAGGTGAGTCTGTTTGCACGAAATGTAAAAGAGTAATGTGCATTTTACAAATATTTGGTTTGAATTATGTCAAAATAATATAAAATACCATCACCATGTACATGTAACGATAAATATATAGTGAAAACTGAAAGAATTAGTCAAAAGAGTCTACTGCACTCGCTTTTTGACTATGTATGTATGAAATTAATAAGTAATGTAAAATTTTTGTTAAACAAAAAATAATCAATTTTATGTTAAATTGTTCTAAAGTGCACAAAATGTACAAATAGATGAGAAAATTAATATTTTTCACTCTTTAATAGTTTAAATTAAAAGCATAAGTTGAAAGAGTCCATTGGACTCACCTTGCCCGATTACGTCAGAAAAATATGTTGCCCGTATTAGGGTTAATGCATGCAACGCAAGACTATAACGCGAATTGCAATCGTAAAAGTATTTTATGTAATCAGCGGAGGTCAATTGCTTTAAAATTTCCAAATCCGTTATTAAATAATCCAATAATCAATAATCCTTCGAAAAAATAATGTAAAGATTTACAATTTCAGTGGTACATAATATTTCTCTTGTACATTTTTTTTAATATCTCCTATTGAGAAAAACATCAGGTGTATATTCGTAGCATATTATAAATATTATATTTCGCTAGACAAAAGTATATATATATGCAAAATTCGGATTAACATGCATGGTAAAAATGAAAGGGTCCCGCTAAGCCATACAAGGCTTGTCAGCAGGTGCCACTTTTAACCTAAAGATCGGAATTTTTGCATAAAAAGACAACTGGTATTAGGTGAACGGAAAATTTTATCTGTGAATAAGATAGGTTGTATAGAAAAAAAATAAAATACAGAGATACATAAAATATTTTTCGTAATTCCACTCCCACAAGAAAACTCAAAAATAAATGAAAAAGAATCTGTGGCATACACGGATACATTCACTCAAGAACCCAAATATGCACATCACATACAATTTTGTGTATGAATATATATGTACATAGATATACATATACATACGCTGATGCATTCGCTGTAAATATTCTTTTCGTATTTGGAGTAATAACATGCAAACTAGCATTTTAACAATTATTTAATTCCATTGCATGAACATCTACATAAAAAACAATACCCTGCGAGCCACCTCTTAGGTGTTTGGCAGGGGGTGATCAATCACAAGCATGCAGCATGCATTTGGACTCCCTTTTCACCGTCCAAAAAACGTCCCGCATAATAACAAACTATACTACTATATGCTGTTAGAAATAATAACAAAATTAAGAAACATGCATTAAGTTTTACATAGGTTAGTAGGCTACACTACAAGTCATGCAATCTATTTACGAGTTTTATTGGTGCCGTTATAATCTCTTATTGATCGTGGAAAAAAATGAAATTCGGAATCTGTCTGTTCTACAATCTATCTCTGATGATGATTAAAATGTTTTATTTCGGCAATTTAGGCATAAATATATCTGTTCTACCATTAAGTAATTTACACCTATGTGTGAGGTTAATTTAGCTGAAACTGCCTTTTCAATCCACATGAATGGAATTCAAATTTTCACTTTAGATTAGGAGACTCGTCTCCTCACCCGCTTTAACCCCGCCCTCCCCTCGCTTGTCAGATACCTACCCTCACAGGAAAAACCCTCGTCCCAAATCAAGGCTGCCCCTTTCCCCATTCCATTCCGTGCTTAACCCTCACCCCGCCCTCTCAACCAGTCCTTTTCCTTTCCGATAGATGTCCTCCCTGTCATATTTGTGTACTTTTTTTATAAATATAAGATGCATGCAAGATCAATCACCTGACGATGTAACCAAGTTACGAAACCCGGGTCGTGCCCATAATTAAATAACGGTGAACCTTACAAAGTTTTTATTTCTTTACTTCCAATAAACATAATAACTTAGTGCAATCAGTATTTTTGATTTCTCGTGTGATGAGACACGCACAAAACTGTGGGATGATATATATATCCCGAGAAAATGCTTAAGAATAATGAATGCGCCTATCACAGCGCCTGTTAAAGAGTGTCTAAAATACTTTAAAAAAATAAAGCAATATGTATTGATGGTGTTTGGTAATCATGTGTTAAAGGCATAATCAAGAAGGTTATTTTGGCAACTTTCACAATCCTCTTTCAGGCATAAATTCCGAGTTTCATTTCGACTCAGATACGTTTCGGTATTTTTGAGTTCAAGTCAGACTACTTATACTATCCATCTCAGAATACTGCTGGGTTACGATGGCATGACTGAGAAGTTATGCTTCGCCTTGTGATCTGGCACCGGGAGTCGGGGTTGTCGCGAAGAATGTAGGAATAGTAAATAATGCCTTGGTAAATAATGCCTTGGTTCTCGGATGGTGAGAGTAAGTCAAACATGCCATTTCAAGGCACAGAAGGCATAGGTAATACCCGAATTTCGAGCTCAGCGGAAAACCTAGTTGTTTGTACTGGCCGTGGGGACAACTTTTGAAAGTGAGTGTACTTAATACTGATGGGAGTGGCCGATGTTGCCGAAAAATCAAAGACAACGGACACTTCCTTATCGGGCAGGAGATAAACCGTGAGTTATATATTTTTTTTGGCACACAAATGCTTCGCCAGGATGACGAAGTCATAACTTCATAAGGAAGAGGTTCCTATGAGGCAACGTCCTTGAATGGGACAATGGTGGCAGAGATAGTTCATGAAGGTGACCTCTTGGGTCTTGGGTGCAATAGGATTGGAGCGGCAATTCGAGGAAAAATTCTCGCGAAATCATTGTTTGTTTGAATCTGGGCTTCGTCCTTTTTTTGAGCACGTCGTCTTCACGCTTCTCAACTTCGTGTTTAGTTTCCTCTCGATCCGCTAAGTATTTCCGGCGCCGCGATCGAGGGTGACTCAGGACAAATTGTCCTCCAGAATACACGTTTAGCTAGCTAGGATGACTCCTCGCTATCTCACGCAAACCATTCAATGCTAAAAAAAATATAGTCATCATTAGTCGAGGAAAATTGAAGACTTGGCCCTAAAGTAGGGTAGTGTTCCCTTCTTCCTCTTATTTTGTTTTGTTTTACCACTGAAATCCGAATAGGAGGTTTGTTAAAAATGTTCTGACGCAATATTGGAAAAAATTACAAGAAGGGAAAAAATGGTACTTTTTGTTTTCTTGTCACCGTTTTAAATCTGTATTTATCAACTTTTTAGAAATAAGTTTTCAGTTCAAAATTTTTGATAATTTGGCTTTAAAAACATGAAAGATGTCGTCCTTAAACCGTCCGAGCCGGCAAACATTGAAAGAGATCGTAGACATTTGCATAAACAATGACATGAATGCTAACAAGAAAAATGTAAATCTAGCTTTGGAGAATGAGGAACGTATGACATGCTAATGTCAGGTATTATGACATGTATTCGTATTATCGTAGCATGACATTAGTCATAGCATGACTAATGTCATGCTACGATAATACCCTAATAAACGTATGTGTTGGTCCTAAGAGGTAACAAAACTTAACAAAAGGTACATCCCCACACTAGTGTCGGCAAGCATGCATTGTAACCATTTGAAACAATATTAAGTCATTTACACCTGAATGACAGCTCATTTGATGATGGAAGTGACCGTCTATTCAAAATTAGGCCATTTTTGACGAAGGAATGCAGAGGACGGGGCATGTTTGCCCGGGTGGCTAACGTGCCCCATCGTCGCTGGGTCAACCTGCCCCATCGCCATGTTTACGATAAATTCTATTCGTTACAAAACTCACTGAAGCAATTTATCTTGTATAACACACAGAAATTATCCTTAAACTATGACCTTTAATTATAGTACTCATTAATTGCGCCCAAATTGAACAAAGCTTAAATAGCACACATTTAATCTGGGAGTAGAATTTTACTGAAACACGCGCAAATACAATTAATCACTACAACTTGTCAAAAACTGCTGTCTGTCATAATGGTCTTGTGAAGAAAGGAGAAGTGTGCTACCAACCTTCTGATGGATTCCTAGCACGATTCAGTGCCTATTGTATGAATTAGCTCGACTGGGCCATCCTGCCCCTATGGCCAACGTGCTCCGGTTTCCCCTACTCAAAGCTTTTTTACTTGAACGTCAATTACCACATTATGGTATAATTACAGTTAATCGAAGCACTCGCGTTTGGGGAAGTGTCACCGCATATTCATTAAAATAAGGGTTCCATTTATGAAGCCACTACAAATTCTATAAACGAAAATTCATAAATTGTTTCAATTAAAACAGCTTTTAACTTCCTTTGCAATTTATTCGTAATTAAGGTCTCCATAATCTATTCCCACTGTTTTCTTTAGGCTTCTTGAATACTCAGAGGTAACAGCCGGGTATATTATCGAAAGAAAAAAAACGTTTAAAGCACCTCAGAGGGTGAATCGCGTATTAATTTTTTGACTCTTTGCAAATTTTTAAATTTGAAATTAGCAAAATATATGGCATGTTGGAAGAAAATGAAGGTCGTATTCGGATTTATGGCCAAAAAGTATGTACAGGATAAATTATTTAAAACTGAATATACAACAATGGTGTGTTTGTTTATTTTACTACGGAGAAACTATATGTTTCGAAGATGAGTAAAAAACGCCCATTTTCAAGTGGCGCTAAATGCTAACGGTTTGTCCGACCGGAAAGTCAAACGTAAACATTTTTAAAGAAAATTCTATGTACCTACTTTAAATTTGAACCAGAGACTTATTCTTTAACATTTGATAGCTTCCTAGTTATCAATAAAAAAGATTTTTAATCCTGGCCAATTAGCTATGTAATTACAATGATATGCCAGAAAATAATGGTAACAAACCTCAGGTTCGGATTGAGGCCCCAAAAACATAATAAGGGAGAAATATGTCAAAATTACCCCAAAACTTTTCTCGCCCTTCTTCACACCATCTTCACTGGACTACACTCGTCTATTACTGAGGGACTCCGATTTGCGGCACCTAATCAGAATCATTTTCACTGAATAACTTTTAAAAACGTCATCACTTTTCTGGCTGGCTTAGCGTCTTGTACGTAGTATTCCTAATAAAGATCTGTCAAACAGTAATTGTCGACCTTGCCTTCGCGTCTTTTAAGAGAAGCCTTTTCTTCTCCGTCTTCAATATGTCTATATAGCATCTCCCACTTTTACGCAGTACTTCCATGACCCCTTTTACTCCGATCAGTACTTCCCTCCCGAAATTTTCAATCGGAAATATTGTCGTCCACCAATGGGGAACGTGCACAATTTTTTTAAAGTACTGGAATAAGAAGGCCTCTACCTCTAATGTACTCGCCGAAAATTTCGCGAATGAATGATGCTTTTTAGCTGAGTTATGAGTCTTTAAAAATTGATCTTCATCGGCTGCTTGAAAACACGACGTCATCGGTGCGTGACGTCACGGAACGGTATCCACAGATGACAGACTGCGGAAGTGGATAGAAAATCGATCTGCGAGGGCTCAAATGCAAATTTGGAGATAATAATTGCAATTTTTACTTTAAATATCTTGCATTCAAGCCTCTAACACTCTTCTATCTTAGCGAAGTGAATGGTGTACCGTGCGATGACGGCAGAAGGCGTTTCAGGTCACGTGACTTCAAGCGATATTCGAGCATTTTTAATTAGCATTTATTGACGTTTGTGGAGTTCTAGGAGAGTTTTGGCTTATATATTTGGACTCGTGAGAAAATTTTCTATTCAGTGAGACTAACTAGGATGATGAACAAATTCCATGCATGTTCCCCATTGCGGTATCTGCGTAATTTCTGATGTCGCCATTATTACGATTAAAAGTGCAGCTGCTTCAACTAGAATATCCTGAGCCCACAACCTATAGAATACTTGTCAGGGATAAAAATCTTGAGTGTGTATTAGTACGGAATGTCTTATAATAATGGTGGCTAGGTAAACAGACAAAACTAACATGATTAACGATTATACGATGCCCATATTTAATCAAAATGCAATTAATAGTTTAGAAGGATAGCTAAAAATAAAATATACGCGAAAGTGCACAAAACAACATACATAATGTGCGGTTGGCTTGATATCATAAAATGTCATGCTCCCAGACCGATTTTTAGGAGCCGACACTTCTCGCGTTGCATTTGTCATCGCAACAGAGGGCTGTGGATGGCAATCTTATCCGATGGAGGCCTCGTTTCGTCGATGCAACGCCTAGCTGCGAGGCCACTCTCATGTGCATGTATAGGTTTTCATCTTTATCTATTTTTGAGCATAATTGCAATGGCATTAATAACCAATCACACATGAGGATAGAAAAGAAATAACATATTAATATTAAAGAAAAATAATGAGATTTCATTTTTAGAAATGATTTGATAAAGAAAGGGAGAATCGCGGCTGAAAATGAAATACAATGAACAACAGAGCTTCCCATTTGGATAAATATCCATAATCCAAAATGTGAAGTGAAATAAATTATTAATAAAGTATTCTACCGATTGAGGTTGGTTACATGTAGTACTCAAACTGCGTCCCTTCTCTTCTCTTCAATTCACAATAAAACCTACTCCTTTTCATTCTATCTAAAAATCCTATTCTTTTCCTTTCTCTCCCACGTCGACCTAACATTATTTCCTCCAACAATCTTTTCAGCCTCTCCTCCCCCACCATATCCAGCACTTCGTCGTTTCTCCTCTTCTCCGTCCATTTCACCTTCTCCATCCTTCTTCTCACCCACATCTCGAACACCTCCAGTATTCACTTGTCCTTCCTAATATTCCATCTTTCCGCTCCGTAAAGAGCTACGCTGCAGTGGAACAGATACGAAGGTTGTTTTTTAAGTAAGGGCCGTTTTTTATATAAAATAAACCAAAATTATTTTTTTCTCAAAATTCTTTTCTTTTTGGAATTTTCTTACTTTTCTTTATATTTCCCCATAGTTACCTTGTTTGTTTAGGCACTTCTCATGCCTTAAAACTAAGTTTTGAAACCACTCTTTAAAGAAATTAACCGCCTGCTCTGACAACCAGGAGTTCACGCGAGATGCCGCGTCTTTTGCTCTGAATGGCGCGTGGAGCTTGGCCACAGTAGTCTTTTGAGTTGATCATCATTCATCGTGTCATAAAGTCCTCTAGCAAAACACCGCGCCTTTCCCGGAACACCGTTGCCTTGATTTTGTAGCGCGACAACGTTTGTGATCAAAGATGGCCGTCCTGAGCGACCATCATCGTCATCGTCAACATTTTCGCGGCCATCTTTGAATTCTCCGACCCATTTCCGCACTTTGCCATCGCTCATTGCATTAGCAGCGTGCACTTCGCAAAGCTGAGGGTGAATGTCTGTCAGCCGACATGTTTCTTGCACTAAAAAATCGTATCACTGACCGAATCTCACACGCGGCGGGCGATTCAACAATCTTAGACATTTTAAAGATCCACAGTAAAGCGTAAAGGTTAGATACAGAACTGCAGCTGACACGTGGTTGTTCGCAAGGAATGCCGGGAGGCGGCGCGCACAATCGTTACGGACGGCATGCGAACTGCTACAGTGTACGGCAATACGGCCCTTACTTAAAAAATAGCCACGTATAAGCAGCAAATGAAGAGCCGAAGTAAAAATCCAGACTCTAGTTACAGTGATCTTTTTCGGCATACCAAGACCACGAGGCCTTTTTGAAAGAAACTTTCCACATCGCAAGTACCCGATGCTCGGATGTTTCTGTGCGTGTTGAAAATCAAAATATTCATGCATTCAAGCAAACTTCCTGCTTCGAGTGTACAGATAATATTTTACGCCATGCAGTTTTATCATATCCGCCTATTTTTTTTGGGATCGCTGCGGTAAAAAAAGTCCTCGCTATGTTTAATTTAGTTCCAAGCAAATTCAACCCCGCTTAGGCGAGAATTATCGAGAAAACATGTATCTCAACTAACAGAGATTCTTCGGTAGGGCTTTATGTACAAAGGCCACTGGGTATGAGTAACCGCGTTCACGCTAGCGATAACTTTGTAGAAGATTTTTATGCGTGATTGTTAATTGAAAACACTAAACGCACGCAACTGTTTCTTCTGGTGGATATTCTTCTCGTGTTGTCAACTGAGTGAACGGCTTCGTTTCCAACGTTTGGGGGCGTTTCACTCTGCTACGGCCTTAAGGAATGAAGAGTGAATGAGATGAAGATCTGAAGATGGTAGCAGAGTGAGCTGCCGAAACGTTGGAAATGGAGTCTTTCACCCGGTTGAAAACCAGAGAAATAATATTGCTTATTAACCTCGCCTCCACGTTCTCATTGTTAACTTCTCACAATCTGCTGGTAAACTTAAATTAGGAGGAAGTATTAACCCGGTAACGCCTGGATTAAAAAGTTTGTTCGATTTTTTTGGTAATCATGTATCTAAATGTCAATGAAATTCTGAGTCGTTAGGTGCAAAATTTATCCTTATAACACTAATAGTAAAGCCTAGCGGTACCACATGGTGCCACCAAAATGTTTTGCATAACATCCCAAATTTTAGGCTCACATCAAAAAAATATACTTTATCTGAGACATGTTATAACAAGCATAATTACATAATAAGAATTTTGTATTAAGAGTAAATGAGGCGTAAGCAAAGAAAATCGAAATGCTCGATCTAAAAATTCCGTTTTTTTGGACTAGTTGATAATTCACAAATTTCAAACGGCTCTAAATGCTTTAATTACAGCTTTAAAATTGCAAACGTTTCGGAAAAATGTCATTGAAAATATTTAAATTAATTTAAAACTCTCAAAACCCCTAATAAATTACGATAAATGACAAAAAAATTACGTTTAGCAGTGCACTAGCAGCTGGTACCATTTGGTACCGCTAGGCGTAAACGGGTTAATTTTTCGTTCCCAAAGGTGAGTTGGTATTTTTTCAATTAATAACTATCCTCATGCTGTCTAATCATGGCGACGAAGTGGGAGTGTTGCGGCGTGGAAGGAGGAGGCAGGTTGTGATGAAAGCGCGACGCGCAGAGTCAGTCAATGGCCCAGAAAAAGTTATTGAAGACATGAGAGTAAGAAACATAACCAAGATGATAACCAAAGAGGAAGTTTCGAGAAAAGATAATGGTCATTGCACTCAAAATACGTTGAATATATTGTTGTAGAAAGTGGTGTCTGCCCGGGGCGGTCTGGAGTGGTCGGGGGCCATAGGCTGGGGCTCGTGACGGGCCCCCCCATTACCTAGGGTGTTTTTTGGCTTCCACCCTCCCCTCCCCGCCGGGAAATTTTTGCGAAATCGAATGCCCGGAAATAGATTTTGACGCTATTCTGGCACTACAAAGCCAGATGGAAGTTAATAAAAAATGGCAATTTCTTTAGAAATAAATGTAATGAAAAGTGAGGATTTCACAGCTTATAAAATTTAGTAATGCATTATGGTTCTATTATCTATTATTAAGTGTATTTTTCTAATAAACCTCACTGAAATCTAAAAAAATCTAAAATAGCTTTTTCGAATAACCCTTTCAAAAAACACCAAGTTCTCTTTTATCTTCTGACACACATATTTTTAAAATATATAATCTTATTAAACAGAGTATGTCTTAAATAAAGCAGCCTATCAAACCGTAGTATTTTATAGCGGCAAAAAATATTTTGATTCAAGAAACTAATATTGGGTCTCTTAATTACACTTTTCATACACGCTTCATAATAGACGGGAGCGGCGTGGGGTCCCCCTAAGGCCCTCGGGGCCCTCGGCGATCGCCGACCAGCCGACCTGGCCAGACCGCCCTTGTGGCCTTCTGGTAGAGGGGAGGATGGGACTTCATTTGTTTGTGGAAATCTCATTTTTAGAAAATAGTCGGCCATTGTGCGGTTCTTGCCATCGGGTCTTCAATGGGGCTGCTACCACGTTGCGTGACATTGGAAGGGGATGCGAAGGAAGGAACGATTTAAACGATGCCTCATTCACATTACGATTGTTCCAGCGATGGTCGAAACTATAGAGCATTCACACGACGATTGTCAAAAACCTGTGCTGCCCTCCAGTGCTGACATCTAAAGTGAACGAGAAACTGACGGTCTGCAAAGCTGGTATGCAGGGTCTGGATATTCAACGTGTTCAAAGTGTATTTACCGAATAATTTTTCTTCCGCCCATATTCTTCCTTCCTAGGAGAAATCCATGAAAAAAATAGAGCGAAGAGAGCTGCACGAACATTTCGTCTTTCTCTTGTCGCTTCCTTTTCCGGTCTCCCAGCGCCTAACCATCGTAAAGTGGCATCTTTCGGAACTACGTGAACTATTGTGAGGACATGCATTCACACGGCTATGTTCGGCCAACTATCGTTGGGACGATCGCTCGGACTATCGTAATGTGAACGAGGCATGAACGGACGGCCTTGTCCAGGAAAACAAGTGAAACATTGTTCCGCATCGTCCTCGCAGGCGAAGGGGAACCCATGATGGAGGCTCCATCACGCTCATCCGAAATCACGTCAAAATCACTCTGGGCGCATTTCAAACGGAGGAGAGACTTTAGCGGCGCACCTTCTGTTTGAATGCATCCGCTCGCGTTAAGAACTCCGTCACACTTCCCTGATGACAATGAGCAACGCGCTCTTCGAAAAGTTCACGACGATGCAGCATTTAACCCTTTCACTGCTGTGAACGGTCATTACTTTCACATACGGTCAGCACTTTCGCCGCATGTGAAGGCATGGGCGTACCCAGCGAGGGGCAGGGACATCTGTCCACTCCCCAAGAAGCAAAAATCGCAAAAGTCTTTAAGTAAAATCAGTACTGAATTGAAACGAAAGCATTCAACAAATATTCTTCAAACCGACGAATTTATGATAAGTATTAATATAAGATATGTAACTAAAATAAAACTATTTTTTCAAGGAAATAATCTCATAAACTAATGTCATAACTTGGTTTGCCCTCCCCCAGACCATGGCTTCTTTCTCCCCCCCCCTTTAGTTATGATCCTGGGATCGCCCTTGTGTGAAGGATAGGTTTTCGGAGATTGAGCAGAATCGTAAGTGTTAACCCGTGAAAATTCCAGTGCTGCACCATTAAAACCCTTTTCATATCCACAGTGAGGGGACTTATGTAAATCGATCCATTTATTACAATTATCTTCAATAAAGTGTTCACATTGACGAGGAATAACGATGAAAAGTTATGAATTCCATGGATTAGTCACTTCGGATAAAAAACTCTGTCCTAAAAACAGCTAAGGGTAGACTTGGTACGGTAGTGACAGTTGTCCTATTAGCAAAACTATTGGGAATAGCGGAATATTCAAGGGGATAGTGGAACAGCTTGCACATTTGAACCTACGTCAGTGTTGCGTCAGCCATCGTGCACCGTAGACGCTAACAGGGGCCTATATTGGTTTTCAATACTCAAAAGTAAATATTTATGTTCGATGTCTTTTGATGAGTTTTGTTACATGAATATAAATAGGAAATTGAGCATTTTTCTCGATATAAGGCATAAATTATTGGTTAAATAGCTGCCATTGCTTTGTTAGGAAGTTATTTGGTATCGACATGGCGTTTTTTGCGAAAGAGTGCTATGGGTACCTAAGGTTGTGACATTCTTCCTGGGCATGGTTATGACACAAGTAAAAGTTGTTTATTCTTGTTAAAGATGCCCAGAATATGCGTGAAAAAGACTAAAAGAGGACAGTGTGACATATTACACTATGAATACGGATATAGAGAAGTGGAACGAGAGACTTCTTTACGGAGAGCTGCGGTTTTGTGCGGAATTAATCGCATGCCTTTGCTAAGACATGTTCGTAAAAGCGGTAGCCCTTCTGCGGGCGAAAATGAAAGCAATGTCCGCACGTGGGGTATTTTGGCCTCAACAAAGTGTTTTCTCTTTTCGCCAGAAAAAAGCAGTATAGCTTTAAAAATACTTAACACTTAGCGCGGACTTTTCCTTACGGACTTAACATTCCGATATAATTCCTTCAAGGGTAACAAGAAATGTTTACTCAAATTCTCAATAAGTTGTTAATAAAGACTGATGTATTAACTATAGAGCATATGTGAATACTAACATAATAAGTAATTTTAGATGCTATACTGCCTTATTAGTTGTAAACGATTGAAGTGTTCCCAGATTTTATTTATATTGTTATTGAGCTGCAATGTTTTCAGAAAGAGGATTATGCTGCATTATGTTAAATATTTCTTGCGATCAAAATGATTTCAGACCATTTAAAGTATTTCGGAAACCTGTCGCTAACCAACACGAAGTACTGTCAAAACCACCCTATATTATATGTGCTCTTCGATTTTTCGTGTGCACAAATTATTTTTTTATGACTTTGTCCTATGAGCTAACAACTGTGTTCACCTATATGAATTTAACATTTAAATGTGTAATAATGTACAAATTACAATAATAAACACTCTTTGTTCAGCTAAACAGCCTACTTAAGATTCTTAAGGGCGATAAAGTGCGAATTGTCACCACCGCACCCAGTGTACCCTGTTTCTCGCATTGCTCTACTGCGAGCAACGCGAGTTGCAACTTCCCTGAGCTCATATCCAATGCATAGTGAGTGCCCACGTATCTGGCGGAAGAATGGAGAACCCTCTATTGAAATATTTTTGAGGAACACTTTGGATCACCGCTGAGACGCACTGGGGATCGCTCGAGTCATTCATTCGCTGCATGAGTAATACGAGAATACACTGACTAGTGGGCCCACTGTGTTTTCGTGTGTGGATAATTTGTATTCCTGATATCCTGTGCCATGAAGACGGTGATGTGTGAGCCCATATATGTACCTACGCGCATTTTTCCTTGCGCTTTCTGAGATATTGTATTGTTCTACATATAGAATAAATTTATCTTTTTAGGGAAATCGCCGGCTCAGTGCACGTCATAAGTATTTACGAGTACGAGACCCTAGTGTCAGCACATAATGCTCAAGTCGGCCTCTGAATAGGTATTTAGAGATTTGTGGGAGAGGTATTTCAGAATTTAGAAAATGGAGGGACGATTAGAATAGAGAAAATACAAATCCAGGATAAAATTCGAGGAATCAAGCGAGATGGAGTGGAATTGATTCATAATGAAACACTGACTTGCAATTTTCCACAAAAATAAAATTTAATTCGACTCGAGTTTCAATGTTACTACATCATTTTCAAGGTACAACTGAGAGAGGAGAAATGGGATGGAAGGTCCTCAAGGAGGTGGCTGGAATGGGTAGAAGTGCATGGCCCGGGGGGGGGGGGGGGGGGGGGGGAGGGTGGAAAAACCAGAGGAGGTAAAAAGGTTGGGAATTGAAGGGTTTTTTCCAGGGTTAACAAACTTTGAACATAGAAATGAATTCTTTCTTTGAAATGAATGCTGAATTTTGAACGGTTTTCGAAAACGCTCGTATCCAGGCGATGATCTCATTGTTCCCATTACATTTTCGAAAGAATGCCTTGCAATCAAGAGGAAAAGCGTGGAAAAGAGGTGAAATTTATACATTATATAACCTCTAATATAAATTTCAGTATATTTTTCTAGATTATATTTATAGATAATTGCTATTATATCCCAATGGAATTTGGATCGGTCTGCCTCTTCTCTAAAGCCGTTTGAATGCGCGGTGAGTGGCAGCTGAATGCAGAATCATCTACCTTTGTAATATTCGTGCTTTTAACTTTAGGATTTGCCGGAGCCTTCCCGTTTGAAAGAAATGGGCCCTTACCCACTTACATACTGACACCTAGTCCTCTTTGGTTCGTCTCACGGGCGACTGTGTTTCACGAGCGACACGCCCCATCACTCCCGCTGAACCGGATGCATTTTCTTTATTGTTTAGCTACGAATAAGGTTCTAAACAAAACTGTGGTCATGCACAAACCTTAAGGACAGCTCGTGTCTTTAGGTCTTCGGCGTGACACATCTCAGAGTGGAGGGTGGAGAAAATATCGGGTCGGTGCATAAGTCGCTCAGAACGCAGTTCAGTTGCTTGATAGCCATGTGATGAGAGTGTTGGATTTTATTCCTGAGTGGTTTACCTTTCCTTTTTAGTGAAGTAATTACTCCCAATTTAAACATGAAGGAATAGTTCTATGCTTATAAAGCACGTACATTTTTCGTTGCAAATTATGAAGAGGTGCATTGGAGTAAGAAAGAATCTGAATTTTGAAATCACTCGGTCAGCGCATGGCATATTGTGAAAGTGCGTCCGATGGTGTATATGTGCAAGTATCTTGTGGTACTTGTGTTCGATTGTGTAGATTATTGAGTTGCCATGAAAGTTGCGGAATAGGAGTGACACATCAAACGATTCTCGGATGTTACGATTTGGCTACGCTCTCATGGAAAGGAGTGGAATAAATGACTCTAAATCCAAGGAAATAACCAATTAAAGGTAATTTTCACCTCTTAGCCCATTTGTGCATAAAGTTGTTTTTGTCAAATATTCATTGAGAAAGTAATTATTCTGGCTAATAAGGTTTATTTTTATTTATTTCTGCAATTCTTAAATTTTTACAATCAATTGTTTAAATGATACAGCCCATCCGATGTATCGGACGGTCAGTTGTCAGTGCTGATTACAGATTCAAAACAGTACAGAAAAACTTGATAAAATAGAAAATAAAAAGATCAACCTTTAGAAGAAAAAAGAGATAAAGGTTATCGACATACTGAGCAAAATACTGCAATAACAAACAGTTTACTTACCCTGTGCGGGTGACTGAAAATTCTGTCAATGCCATGTCTCACATAAATGCTTCTCAAGCTGATAAATACAAGAAGGCAACTAAAATGTTAGCGGAGCGGTGAAGATAGACGTCCATTTGAACCGAATGTAGTATTAAAATGTAGGGCATTTCAACGGGAGCCCAGAAAAAATTAAATACGCGCGTCCGATATATCGGACGCTATTCACTAATGGGTTAAAGCCTACGATCATCTTTATCTATGGAGTTACTTGTGAGGAAACAAGCAGATTGGCTTTGAAAATCACACTGATTGCATTTAGAATTCTTTACCTCCACGGTACAGCGTCGATACCTATACTATAAAATCCACTTCAAACCACTGATTAACTGGTGCATACAAATGTTTAGGGTGAACCAGACGAGATACGGCAATAATCCACCGAATCGACCCCCTGTAAAAACGTCTCAAAACCTTAGAAACCTTGTCGAAACACGAAATTGTCTATTTATTACATTGTTGCCAGCTGCATCTATGCCTCTACCTTTTTAGAGGAATTGGGTGCCAATAATTGTTCCTTCAAAAATGTCAGTTTTCAAATCCAGACCACGTGACGCACCGAAAAAACCAATTTTCCGACCGATCCGGAGCGCTTTTAATATTGACCAAATGGTGCAATTTCACCACGCGGCGTTATGCCATATTGCAATTGAGACGTTTGAGATTTTTCCATCAACATCTACACGCCACCACGCAATCCGCCTCAATAGACGACTGGCGGGAGGTGTTCAGACGCCAGCCGTAAGAAGGAAATGCTCTAACGAAATTAGCGTTTATTCAAGTATTTTATCGTGTGGGGGAAAATGAATTCCCATATCTATCCGTTCGGCAAAATATCTCTCTTAATTTATCATTTCTGTCAGAACTGGAAATAGAGTGGGGCTCTAATATTATCTTAAAGATATCCATTCTCAATTGTTCAAGCAATCCAAGCCTCGGGTCCAAGTCCCCTCCAGCGCACAGTGGGCGGAAATCGGAAAAAGCCGAACAAAATTACAAAATGGCTTTTTTTGAGTTATAAACTTGAAAATTCGCAGGTAAACTCAGAAATGATTGAAATTTATGGATATGTACTTCATTTGACATAGACCCTACCCGTTACTGAGATACAGAGGCTCAAACGTGAACAAATTTCCATAAAAACGCCCGTCTTCAATTTTCTCTGAAAATCTTCCGAAGTAAGTGGATGGTGAAGTTATGGGTGGATTCTTGCGAAATAAAAAACCACATAATCTGTTGGCATGGTGTTTTTTCTTTAATTTTCCGTAATCTTAAAAAATACCGCCCAGAAATTCGTACCGTGCAGTAACAAAATGGCGGATACTGTTTTTCGACAAAGTTTTACATTTAGGTAGAGTTTCAAATAGGTTTTCGGCAAGGTCGCGCGGAGTAACTTATATGAGAGCATTTGTTGAAGATTTCTTAAGGTTTTTATGCAGTTTTTTTTTATATAAGTTTGCGTCGCCGGAAATGACATTGATTTTTCGACCGCGCGGCAGGGTTCGTCTCCGCGCGTCGGGAGTTGGATTAGCCGCGACGCGGTAAGGTTATTGAAGCTGTATGGGTTTTAACGCTCACCATTCACCGTTTTTATGTTTTTCTTCAAGACACCGATTCTCAAATGGTCTATGGTGAAGACAGTGGAGTTTTTTCATGCGATGTAATTGCACGTTTCATCGAAGTTGATTCAGTTTTCTTTGGATACGATCGAAGACCATACTTCTATTAAAAGCGTTCAAACCTCGAAAAAGTGAGTTGTTTTCCTGGGACTCATACAAAAAGACCTACCAGAAAGATACCAGCTGAGACCCTTATACCTTCTTCACTCTCCGATCCCTGACCCTCAGGATTCTACTTCGGAAACGGTCGTTTTATGACACCGCGGAGTGGAGCCTTTGACCGTCTTAACGGGGGTATTTCCACGGGAACTTCTAGCTTTTTTATAATGTGTATCATACCCTCAGTTCTACTTTGACTTATAGATTACCATGTCTTTTACACATTTACCATACGTTCTTCCCCGTGTACTCATTAGGACATTGGATAACCATAGGTTCGACAAATTTATTTTTTCTAAATTTTACATAGGCTCCATCCGTCACTCAATAGAAAATGCCAATGAAGTAATGAAATAATATTGGAATTGGGAAAAAAATTATTCACTCGGAAAAAAAATATTTGCTGCATTATTTATCGCGGAGGCTGAGTTTAAGACAAGACCCTGATGCTCTGAAATTTCTCAATGACTTCCTGACATACAAAAGTTGGCTCGCTGAATCCATAACATTTCCAGAATTTGTTATGCATCACTTTCCCGATACTTCAACGACAGCCGGTTGATATTGTATTTTTCTAAAAATATATTCCTCTCAAATTGATTGAATTAAATAAAATTCCCCCTGTAACTTCATGTTACAAAATTCATATTATATTTGCTATGCATTCCCGGGCGGTCAAAAAAATGTCGCACCTCATATATAATATCACGCAGAAGAAAATTCAAACTTTAAAAACTACTGCTACTACTGCTGGGCTTGCTCTCGCGGCATCTGTGAGTTTGAGAGAGAGGGGAGACACTGCAGCAGCTCACCTAATTGCAGAAATAACAACTACGACCCCTACTCGGGCCATGAGAGTTCTTTCAAAGTGGAGGACGAGTGAAAAGGTCCACACTGAGATGACAGTGGAAGAGGCACTGTCATTGATGATTGCGTCTGAGTTGACCAAGAGTCAATATCGGTCTTTCCGTAGGACAGCTCTGAGCCATGGGCACGATTTGTATCCCGGATACGACAGAATAGCGCTAACAAAAAAAGGACTTTCATAACGAAAGAATTAAAATAACCGAGACCATGTGCGAAGTAAACCTTCAAGCACCACTGACCCACACCATATCGGGAACAATAGCCTGCTTAGCCACCACTTCCACCTCTCAAGAATTAAAATGTGTGGTGAACCACACATTAATCTCTAAGTACGGTTTTGATGGAAGTTTGGGCCACTCTCAATATAAACAAATGTGGCAACAAGTGGATGCTGTAGACGAATTCCTATTCATGAGTTCCCTTGTATCTCTTAGTTTGATTAACGACGCTACAGGTAACGACTCAAGTCTTATTTCCACTTTCTCTTGGTTAATTACATTTATCTCTAAACTTTTGATAAAAAATTTAACTTCCACCAGAGGCACTTCTCACATCTGGGCTCTACAATTTAGGTGACACTATCTGGGAAAATCCACGGCCGACGTCGACACGATTTTGTCGTCCCATCCGCTTGAGGTGAAAAAAAGAGACGAAAGAAGTTACAAAATCAGAGACATTACCTATATTGAAAGGCAAGTGGATGGCGTTAATAATCAGGAATTTACACGATCAAGTTCTGTTTACTACTGACAATGATCAACGGAAAAGTAATGCTTATATTGCTCACCTTATTTTCCTAATTTTTTCTTAATCTTAAAATCCATATAATTTATTATCCTACAGGAAAGTATAGTCATTTCGAAATTAAGAAAAGCGATAGTTTTTAGTTTGCAACACACTGACGGACAGCTGAATCATGAGGTTCTAAATCTGCGGAGCAAGAGCGTCGGGTATGAATAACTTAGGAGATGTAAAATATCGTACACCTGATATCGATAAATATTCTGTTGGTTTGTGTACGCTGCACTGCCACATACGATTTTATGAATGCGTATTGTATATAACTAATAACTTAAGGCTTTACTTTGTGAAACCTCTCCACATTGGAAGTAAGGAAATAAAACTTTGTAAGGTTCACTGTTATTTAATTATGGGCGCGACCCGGGTTTTGTAACTTGGTTACATCGTCAGGTCATCGTCAACCTGACGATGTAACCAAGTTACGAAACCCGGGTCGTGCCCATAATTAAATAACAGTGAACCCTACAAAGTTTTATTTCCTTACTTCCAACATATTGTATATGTCGTATCGATTGGAATTTAAACAGTGTCATTTGATAATTCAAGCTTTAATTTATTTTAGTTAGAAAAGGAATGCTAAGACATTTTTCAGCAAAAATTAGTAATAGAAATTAAAATAACTATTTTGAAAAAGATGTTCGGGGATTTATTCAAAAACGTACTTACAGGCAAGTGGAAGTTTGAAATCTCTACGCTCCACAAACAAATTCAAGTCACTTTCACAAATTCTGCGCACTCAAGAGAACTTAACTTTCCTACACCACAGTCAAAGTAGAACTGAGGGCATGACACACGCTTTAAAAAAGCTAGAAGTTCCGATGAATTGTCTACCTAAACTACCCTATCTTCATCGTATCTGCTTCAACAACTTTCTAGTACTTACTGTAGGTGCCGAACATGAGATTGTCACTTGATCCATAATTTTCGTTCATAAAATTTAGATTATTTAGTTGCCATCAGATGTTATGCCCTAGCTTCATGATTAGTAGTTATGTTAAGTCACTGAACACTGTATTATTAGCCATATTTATGAACATTATTCTCTGCTTCCCAAAAAGAAAACATTTTATGGATATAAAGTAGAACTGAGGGTATGATACACATTATAAAAAAGCTAGAAGTTCCCGTGGAAATACCCCCGTTAAGACGGTCAAAGGCTCCACTCCGCGGTGTCATAAAACGACCGTTTCCGAAGTAGAATCCTGAGGGTCAGGGATCGGAGAGTGAAGAAGGTATAAGGGTCTCAGCTGGTATCTTTCTGGTAGGTCTTTTTGTATGAGTCCCAGGAAAACAACTCACTTTTTCGAGGTTTGAACGCTTTTAATAGAAGTATGGTCTTCGATCGTATCCAAAGAAAACTGAATCAACTTCGATGAAACGTGCAATTACATCGCATGAAAAACCTCCACTGTCTTCACCATAGACCATTTGAGAATCGGTGTCTTGAAGAAAAACATAAAAACGGTGAATGGTGAGCGTTAAAATCCATACAGCTTCAATAACCTTACCGCGTCGCGGCTAATCCAACTCCCGACGCGCGGAGACGAACCCTGCCGCGCGGTCGAAAAATCAATGTCATTTCCGGCGACGCAAACTTATATCAAAGAAAACTGCATAAAAACCTTAAGAAATCTTCAACAAATGCTCTCATATAAGTTACTCCGCGCGACCTTGCCGAAAACCTATTTGAAACTCTACCTAAATGTAAAACTTTGTCGAAAAACAGTATCCGCCATTTTGTTACTGCACGGTACGAATTTCTGGGCGGTATTTTTTAAGATTACGGAAAATTAAAGAAAAAACACCATGCCAACAGATTATGTGGTTTTTTATTTCGTAAGAATCCACCCATAACTTCACCATCCACTTACTTCGGAAGATTTTCAGAGAAAATTGAAGACGGGCGTTTTTATGGAAATTTGCTCACGTTTGAGCCTCTGTATCTCAGTAACGGGTAGGGTCTATTTCAAATGAAATACATATCCATAAATTTCAATCATTTCTGAGTTTACCTGCGAATTTTCAAGTTTATAACTCAAAAAAAGCCATTTTGTAATTTTGTCCGGCTTTTTCCGATTTCCGCCCACTGTGCAGCGGCTCCCAAAGGAATTCGTTTAACATCAGGGTGACGCTTTTTGTACTCCCGAAGCAGTTTTTTGTTAGAATAGCGCAGTTTCCCTTTCTATTTTATTACGTTCGCGGGTTAATTCTTTCTACACGGGATCCCATGTCCATGAATATTCAAGGTGTGGTCGGATGAATGCGAAATAGCACAGCTCTCTTTCAATTTTTCATCCGAAAATCTCCCCAAAACACGCTTGACGAATACTAATTTCTTCATGACCATGCCACGAACATTTCTCATGTGTGTTCCCACGATAAGTTCGAAGTTGTTGTAACTCTCAGATACTTCACTTTGTCTGTTGAGGGTCTGAAGGCTCATGTTGGGACCAAAGTAGTGACGTTAGCTGCCCTCTATCATTCCATACTCGAAGCTTTCCTTCAATCATATATGTACTGCCATTTTTCTATAGAAACATTGATTAAACGGCCATCTCATCATGCATTCGCGCCTGAAAAAATGTGATAAGACATCCACAGATTAAAAAGAGACTTTTCATAGACACATCGTAAGCAAAGGTTCTCTACCGATAAAAATATTTTCGCCTGGAATATTTTTCTTATCATACCGGGGTATTCCCACTCCCACATATAACTAGCCACGGAATGAAATTCCTAAAGAGGGCATACTGGTTATCATCAACTAAAAATTCAGTAACTCTTCTTAGAATAGTCATAAGTAAGGATAGTCATATAAGATATAATTCCACTGGAAATTAGCTGGTAGGAAGTCGGATAGGTTTATCTAACTTCTGAAACAAATATTGTCTTTATTAGTCCAAAATCAATTTCGGGATGTACGCACGGCTTGTTCTACAATTAAAAGAGTAAGTCATACATTTTTCTGATCCATCATTAGTCCAGTAATTCAATTTTTAGTGAACAAGCCTTTAGCATTTCAGGACATAGAGTTCCATTGATATGGTACATCGAAAATCCGGATTGATATGAGGCGACACATGGGCACATTATTTTAAATATATAAAAATATAAGGTTATATCTTATTTCGACTCTACGTGATGGATTCATATTAATGCATATATTTTGATATCTACTATGCACGTGCATTGTGGGCAGCCCGTTTAAAGGAGCCGTAAACATTCAAATCAAAAGTCTCCATGGGCGTGCCCAGCTTAGGGCCAAGGGAGGCAACTGCCTCCCGAGAAGCGAAAATAATTTAGTTCAAAACAAAGGTTATGAACAAATTTTGCTTTTTAAGGAAAATGATATTAGTATAAGACATGGAACTAAAATGAAAATCATAATTTCCTTAAAAATTTGGTTTCATTAACCTTTTTCTGTGCACAAAAGTTACAACATGAACGACCACTGATCGTTTCCCCCCCTAGTTTTGATTCTGGGTGGGTACGCCCATGAAAGTCTCTTCTGTTATATTGTATTCCTAATTCTGCCACACTGTTTATCTAACAGCCTCGAAAGTCTGAATTACATATTCAGACTTTCAAGGCTGTTAGAGAAACAAGTCTGTTAGGCTGTGGCTGTTCAGCTTCATTACTTTATAATTCAGTGCTTATATTTTGCTTTCAATTTACGTAAATATTTGTGGGATATGAAGTACCGTAAAGTCTCATTAACCTGGATGTCAAAATACTGTACCTTTGATACTGTGGATTGTGATGTAGCAGAACATAAGATGGAGTGACAATGAAGTACATTCATAACTAAATAGGAATGTTTCAATGAAATACTTGGTATCAAGTTGATATTAAATAATTTTATATACCTGCTATAATTATACAACTACAGGACCATCGTGGAGTTCAATTTATATATCAAAGTGTTTTCATGATTAAGGCATCAAGGAATCAAGTCTCTATTGGCTCTGTGACTGTACACATACTTCTTGATAATGTGAACATGTTTCCGTAGCAATTCGGATTAGCGACGCTCCACTGTACTTTGAACGAACATAATCAGCTGGAAATAATCGGGAGGTTGGGGATTTTTAGTCGGAGACAAGGTCATTCATTCTAAGTTGAGATCTTCCTTTCAGGTGGATGTGTAATGTTCAGGAGTTTGGGGGGGGGGGGGGGCGCAAACGAATCCTCGTAAATGAGCGGATGACGAAAGGTCGCGAAAGGAAGGACATCGATCCGATAGTCACTTGTCACTTCCATGGATCGCATTGGCTGAGGACGCATGTTAAAATGAATACATTTTAAATTTAGTTATTTTTCTTCCATTACACACAAGAGCGGCGCATTTACCATAACCTGAGGCCAATATTGAAGCCCCAAACCCAGTATTAACATGATAAATGGTGGAAGTGAGCGAGATAAGTTGCCATAAGTAGAGAATTTATTTAAAGATAAAGTCCCTGCACAAGAGTGATCCCTCTACGGGTATATTCGTATAAAGTAACCCTCTTATCATGCCCTATTCACATTCACTGATCCATTTAGCGGTCCCGACGAATTTTAGCACAATGACTCAACAATGTGAAATGCTGCCAAAAATATATCTCATGATGGGAACAGAGTGGCGCCCGCGAGAAATGGTGGGTCGTTTGAAATGCAAATCAAAACTTACGGGGGCGGGGGTTGAGTCGAAGGGACGAATTCAGATTAAAATTCGGGGGGAGAGAGGGTTAACGACTACGAGTATGGATTACCCGCTAGAGGAGACGGGCGTTTTTAAAGTAGGAAGAGCTCTACGATAAATAAAATTCAAACTTCCCTCTCTTAACTCCTTTTCAAGGTTACAAAAGCTATCAAACTAATAAAAAAATTGATAATTATTATTGGGAGGAAGGGTTAATCAACCCTTGATTGGTCGCATCTGTTTCTGTAGGATTTGGTTGTCAGGTGTGGGGGGTTTGAGCCGTCGTAAGGCCAGGGAGAGGGTTGACACCCTTGCATCGATTGCAATATCACTTTTATTTTCAAGAAAATTAATATTTTTACTCACCGGTAGTCGCGATTAATCCCGTGGATTTCTCCTCGCGTCCATTTCTGCTCGATCCAGTTTTCTTCGTGCTCTGCACCAAATATTCTTCACTCTTCATCCACGTATCCGTGACAGCAGCCCAAACGAACTCTAGGATCAATGCCCAGGAAAACTCTTAGGGAAGCGTGACTGTAAAATTACACCAAATAAAACGGCATGAGAATTTTTTTCGAAATATACCTGACAGTCATTGCATTAGAGCGATTGTTTGAATAAATGTAATGGTATTATTTTAATCCACAATACTTGTGGGGAATATATTGATAACACAATGAAAATAACAAATGGCACCAGTAAATGTCGATGATTTCCAACATTATTTTACGTTGATTAAATCTTGCTGGCACACAGGGAGATAATCCGAGAAGTTGAAGAAATATTTATAAAATTTTAAAGGACTGGACAATGAAAAACTATGCCGATAATCAACGCAATGCAACCCGCTAAGTTCAGGGAATATTAATGAGCGGTGCCGATTGAGGTGACGGCGTATTGCGTGCCATTGAACACTTGCAGTGGAACGTAGGACTATATTTGAGGGTGTTACCGAAAATGTAATTATTATGATTGCTCACTCGATGCATCATCACGAAGGTGGGTTTGAATAGAGGTAAATAAGTGAATGATAGCTGATAGGAGAGCGGATTGGAGAACTGCGTCAAACAAATCTCTGGATTGCTCATTTATGTCGAATTGCATAGTAGGTACCTGCACTTAAACCCACACGAAATCACGATCACTCCATTTAATTCCTGCTTTACACGCATGTTCGTACCACATCTTACTCTCCCTCCGTACTCTCATTCTTCGTCAGCGGTAAAGCAAACAGAATTAAGTTACCATAGGATCATATCCCAGAAAAACGGCGTTGTGGAAGTTTGCTGAAAATCGCACATAAGATAAATGTACACAGAATGCTTTTTGTATTCCTGAGAAATTTTCGGAGAATTTGAAGGTTTTTATCTGTATCACTAGTTGTAAAAATGATGAGAGGATTCTTTACTGGTGAAACTGTATCATAAAATAACAACAATCGACCACATTGTTGTATTTCGATGGATTTTTGCAAAAAAACCGCGCGCTAAGCAATGAAATACACGTTCCAATGGCAGTAAAATCCACATTAATAGTATTGTACTCACTCACTTAATCATGCCCAATAACGTGAATTTCGTCCCAGCAAGATGTTAGCGACAGGATATCTTATAAGTAGCCGTTAACTTACATGCTCACATTTTTTCAATCCTTTTAAATTTATTTAAATATACCGGGACTAGCCGCGGTGATAACTTTTACGGAGTCGCCCACAATGCACGAATTGTGCGAAAAATCCACAGAGGAAAAATCATTCGCCTTGACCGGGATTCGAACCCGGATCAATCGATTTCCGGCCGAGTGCTTTAGCCAGTTAAGCTACCCAGGCGTTATGGAAATTTGTGGACTCTATCAGAGAAGGTGGAATGGACTGCCGATCATATTATGCGACAAGCAGTCCAAGACGTGCGCATGGCGCCACAGACGGAGAGCTTTGCTATTTATTTATTTGACATTGAAATTATATTTTTATTGTTTTCTACGAAAATAAATTTGACATATTTTTCGTAATGTCCTTCACTCCTTGTCTATTCGCTCCCGCGGAACTTCGATCCTTCTCACTTTCGTACCAACCGTCGTGCAGTTAAGACGTAAGTAATCAAGCCATTCATAAGTTTTAGTTTCCCTGGGTAATGTCCACGTCATTCCTTTTTTATTTTAGTGTACCTATATTGGCATCAGTAAATTTTTTGCTATTGAAGTCGATAATAATTCGTAATTATACTTCTCTATTGAGATTTATAACCCCGAGGATCATGTTTTACCCTTTGGAAAGAACCTCAAGATTTGGCACTACGCTACCTTGGTTTGACAAGGTTCTAACTGACCATCAGTTGGTTTTGAGAAAAACCTTGTCAAAGTTTTAAACTGCTCTATTTCTATTATTAATAGGAATTTATTTTTGATTTTTGGCAATACACTAGTGATCCACTAGATACACTAGTAATTATTACTCTATGAAAATATGTTATTTATTTTATTTTTTTACATGTTTATATGAGTAATAAAACAAGTAAAATGCAGTTAGAACCTTATCACACCAAATAATAGTTTTTTCTCCTTGCAGTTGGAACTTTGTCATTGTTCTAAATCTGTTATTATTTTACATAGAGGAATAAAAACCGGCGTAACACATAGAGAAACATAAACTTAGTTATCTTGAGTGAAAACACCAAATTTTGCAAAAATGTCAGTTAGAACCTTGTCAAACCAAGGTAGCGACTAGTGTTTTCATGTCGTCTTCGCCTGTGATTAATGCGCTCTCGTTGTTCTAGATTTCCAATCTTTCCACTATAGTCACCGCATATTGCCTTCATGGGTCCGACTGCTATTGTCAAACGAGATACGGTTAAATTGCTCGTCATTGGTTTCGATGTCTTGTGGTCTAGTTTCAGTAATGTAGTCAGCATGCCTCGTGTATCAGTTGAAGGTGAATTGTCCTTTGCAGCAATCCATTGCTCGTATTGCGATAATTTTGTTACTAAGTCGAATACAGATTAATTAGAAGTAATTTGGATAATTTGTGGATTGCTGACGAAGTGCTTTCTCCAAGGTCATTCCTACTTCCTACTCGGGTTTAGAGGTTTATAGAACGGCTTACATTTTGAGATTTGTTCCCTATTGTTAGCTTTAAGCGATTGTGATGTAGTTTCCGTAACTCTTGCCGCAAAAATATTCTGAGTTTTCGGAGACTTGTCACTAAGATAATGGAATTTTTGTAAGACTATCCCATTTGACCGCCGATTCCTATAGCCTTTTGTTGTCGATCGCTAGGCATTATGCGGTGAGCTCACAGGACCCACTTATAATATTTCGTTTTGAGATTTGAAATAGACGCCTCTCCTTTTTTTTCGTCGGCATGTGGTTGTAATCACTTAAATTTATCACACTTTTTCGGGAATTCCGTCGGAATTCAACCAACCAAGATGTCTCTGTTTTCTTCATGCATTTAATTTCCTTGGCCGTGGACGTGCATGGCCATAGCAATCAATAAGAAAATTGAATAACTTAGTGGATTAGCAATCATTTTTAACTTATTTCATTTCCTATCTAAGCTTTTCAGTCATTGTGGTGGCTGGACGTTGTTGCGATAATACTTCATGATTCAGCTTTTGTGTTTTTTTTTTACTCTTGGCTTGCGCATAATGATAGTATGTTAATGCGTGTTTGTATCTAATTATTTTCAGGAAATTGAGTCTGCATGAAAGTAGTGCTGTGCCATTTATACGAGTGAAATTTCTTGGAATTCTTTTACATTGGATAGAGATCCTGAGGGGTGAACGGTAAGTAAATTTCATTTTTTCAATCGTTTACCACATGTTATTTTGTTACATGCGAAAAAGATGCTTATGCGAATCCTTAAACTTAACATGAAATGAAAGCAATTTTTTTAGCACGCTCGAGGATATACTCTTCGAACAAAACATTTTTTGTACTTGGCTTGTTATGTCGTGGATAAAATTCTGGAAAAAAATCCAAATATCAGGGAAAATACTAGATAATATGCATTTAAACTGAAACGCTTAAAGTTTTTGGTGCAGATCTCAAGATGAAAGACCGGATATTTTTTTAAATTATTCGTTGCATAGTTGACTTACTTCAAAATTTACTATTAGGCCTCTAAGTGGTCTCTAAAAATTTTACCTGCACTTGATCATACGTTATGAACATATGTTAACGTCTTCTGAGTTCGCTTGACGAATGATCTTCCGTGCATATTTACCCTAGGTGAATGTTTGACGTTATTAATTTCGCTTCTGTTATGTTTTGGGGGTAATTGATTGGTTTCTTTGTAGCACTGCCATGTTTATGTCTCAATTTTACTTATTATTGATTCTCTGGTTATTATTTGATAACATTTTTACCAGCTTTAATTATGTTAATAGTCTTGTCTTTCAGACATTTACTGAAAATATATTAACTTTCTATATATACTAACAAAATACCATTTCCAACCTTTCCTTTCTTTTTCACCTCATTGTTGAATGTGCATACCATTTTCATCACTTAGACTTTTCGTTGTAAGTTTTCGGTCGGCATCTGTCTTCTTTCAAGAAATTTTCATTCTTTATTGTTTTGTTTGAAGCATTTTTTTTACTGGAGATGGTCGAATGACCTTTATTTTCTTATTTTATTTTTTCATTAGTTCTTTTTCTACATGAACTTTTTTCGTTTCGTTATCTATTAGTTTTCTTTTGGTCCAGCTAGCAATAGCTTGTAGCCCTCCTTCAAGACCAAATTTAAATTTGGCAGTTTCGTTTTTCCTCAGTGTCCATTCTCAGATCCAGGAGTCCTCACTTTCTGCTCAAAATGTTTCAGGAACTTTTTCCTTGTCTCAACACTGACGCTGATGTTTGCTTGGACACATTTCTTAAATTGAAGGATTTTATACGCTTAAAATTACCTTAGTTTGATCTCAGAGGAAAAGTCGAAATTGAATGAAAATAAACACACTTTGTAGATGTTAACTGAATTTATTCGGAGGTACGACGCGTTTCGACGCTAAGGCGTCATTATCGAGTGACTCGAGATTTCCTTTTCTTCTAACCTGTTTGAAATTCTTCCGCGATACCCTCGTTCACTTCCTAAACCATTTCATTTTCACCTTGTTTAGTCTGGTGTTGTTATGTTTACGGGTATGGGTAACTAACCTTTCTTTGTACTGGAAGCTGCTTTCATCATACATTCCATACATTGTGGTCTTATATACACGGTATTTAGCTCCATTTTGAAGTTAGACTTCGATATAATAGACAATCGATAGCAATACAATTCATTTGGCACGAATACAAGGATCAGGAACTCAAAACAAGAATCGTGCAATTATGGATTTCCACCAAGTTACGCCCTCTACGATTAATTACAATTCATTTGGTTCCATTCCATACTACTGCTCAATTTCATTTTTCACAGATCTTATCACTTACCTCGAATACTATGCCTCGGAATGCGGCCTAACTTTTTATCTTAATGAATAAATACCCACCATACCATTGTAAAAATTAATGTCATGCGTACTGTGGCCAATAGCTTCAATTATAAACCTTCAGTGCCTATATTATTTGTTACCTACATTAAAAAATATTTTTACGAAATGTATGCAAGAGCTGGATATCCAGCTCTGATAATTCCATTCCACTTCTATCTATCTAAATATTCAAATATCTGAAGAGTTGAAAATATTTACATTCCATTGTGAGACAAGATACATTACCCAAGTTTCAACCATTAATCTTCTGGTGCTCTTACGATATCGCAGCTCTCTTAAATAGATATTCATAGTCAGGGGTGGAGGAAAGAAAACAATAGTAATAGTATGGGAGTCGTGACTGATCCTCAGGGGATGCTCTGGACATTGTCATATTTATGAAAGTGTTAGCTTGGGAAAAGACGTAAACAAGATAAAGGGAAGCAGAAATATGGAATTCGCTATAGTTCTCCAACCAACTGTCGTTGAGACAAGGTCTCTTTATCTTACATTAAAATTAAGACTTGATTTAGACATAAAATGCCAATTAAATCAGTTTTTCTCCACTTTATATCTTTTTTTTAAGTTTCATTTTCTCCAATAGTATTATCTTACCTCAAATCCTCCGAGTTAGGATTTCCCTTTGCACTTTATTTCAATTATGACATATCCACCATACCATTTCATTCCATTGCTTCTATCAACTGAAATGAACATAAGTAGTGAGGCAAACCACAATTATATTATTTGTTTCTCAAAGTGACTCCTCTATTAATCAAATTATTTATATAATTTAATTCTTCCAAATGGTTCACTCCACGCATTTACAAATACATGTCACTACCACTTGGAAATCAATGTCGTGGTTACTGGTATTTAAACATTTGGCAAGATTACCTTTGTGGTCGACGTTGTTATAGTTGCTTTAAACTTCACTTATCACAATGCATATATTAAATGCCTAAAGCCCGACTTGAAAAACACAACAATCACTGATCTTAATTCTTAAGAGAGCCAATTCCACGATTTCGGGTCGAATGCTAAGGGACTATGCCTTAGAAGAGGCCTCAGTCCATCCCACAGAGAGTTGGTACCATTTGGCACTTTGGGAGCACTTTCATTGGTTTTCACAAATGTCCGCAGAGTGGCGTAGAGTGTAGAGCGATCCATTTATTCTTAATATTTAAAAATTAGTATTTACAGCCACAAGGATTAGCATTGAAAAGTCGTGTAGATAACATCATTACCACAGGCGGATCTGGGGGGGGGGGGACGGGGGTACGGGCTTCCCCCCCCCCCCAGAACCTTAAAAAATATGCCAGATTTTTAATACGGTCCCATTATCATTGCGTTCGTTCTGTATTACGAGGTATCCTTGTGCCCCACCCACCTCCTCAGATCAAAATCCTGGATAAGGTCTTGCTTTTGGCCCCCCCAAAAAGAAATCCTGGATCCCCCCCTAATCATTACGGATATGAATGTCTGTCATCAGCTCACATAGTTATAGCTCACTTTTCCGTTAAATTCGGATCTCTCTGTTCGTGAGTGTCGCGACTTTTGTAAACCCATTCAAATGTGCGTTGGGTGACAAAACATGTAGATGCCGACCAGAGAATCCCCTTTCGAACACTTTTATGTTCCCCGTCGTATTTAAATCAGTGAACTACCTAATAACCTAACTCGAAGAAACTCATCCTGATTTCCTCATGATCTTTCATTTTCCGTTGGACTTCCAACGAATGTTCAATGCCGATTTTAGGTGCAAACGTGGACTAGTACAGGGGCGTAGCTAGGAATTAAGGCTAAGGGGGGGGGGTTTCGGGTGCAAAACACTAGGGTGTGTGAGGGTGTGGAATACCCGCCAGGGTAAGCGGGAGGTACGGGGGCTTTCCCCTAGAAAATCTTTCAGATAAATGGTCCAATGGTGAGTTTTGCGGCATTCTGAGGGATATTTTATTAATATTTACAGTAGTCTGTGCGTAATATTAATCCAATTAAGTGAAATGTATTAGACTTCAAAATTTTTCTGAGCTCTGGGGAGGGGGGTTTATCCCCCAAACCCCAACTGGAATGGTAAATATACAGGGTGTCCCATTTATCTTGACCACCCGAAATAACTTTTTGTCTAGATGCAAATTCAAAAATGTGCATTAGCCGTCATTATTATCACATTAATCAGCATGAATGCCTTCCTAGTAGCTTTGTTATTTACAAAGATAGGAACAGCGGTATGTCTTTTTTAAATGGCACCCTATATTTTTGATTCGGCAATTCATTACCTCTCCTATAACTCCTCCTGTTTAATTCTTTGGAAATAACAAAGCTACAATGAAGGCATCATACTGATTAATATCCCCCTGACGGCTAATGAACATTTGCTTGGCACATTTTTGAATTTGCATCTGGACAAAAAGTTATTTCGGGTGGTCAAGATAAATGGAACACCCTGTATAACATTGAGGGCATGCGTGACTAGGTACACCAGGACTCGTATTCCGGACATAATGGTCTAATGGGTAGATGTAATGGATATATTTTGACTGGATAATATGGGCTAAGGAGCACACGGTTGTGTTGCTGGTCGAGTGAGCAGCGAACATCTTCAAGGGAAGTTATTTCGGGTTTCCCACCGGATAAGGTCCTCCATCTCTGCCGACGTTTCGATGGTCGTGTCGTCCGGTGGGAAACCCGAAATAACTTCAACAACATCCTACGCCGGGAAAACCTCAGGTCTTTCTTCATCTTCAAGGGAAACTGTCTCACTGCGCGGGAGGTATCCTCGACGTCATCATCGTAAGGCATCGATCAGATGATTGGTTTGACTCAGCTCTGAACCAAATTCTCGGATTATCTCTTCTTTTAACACTCACTTAAGACTTTAGTTTTAGATCCTTGGGCAGCTGCCCTATGAATCGCATCCGATGTTCTGATCCACCAATGATAATTTATGTCGGACCAAAGTTGTCTCAATATGAGGCCGATTCAAATGTTCCCGTTATCCTCCCAAGGCTTTGAGGGGACGCTTCTCTTTTATCCTACTCGTCTTAGAACATCATCCGCTTTACTCGCACGATCCATTTAATTGATCTTCTCCATAACACCACAATTCCAACGTTTCGTTCCTCGCTGTGGTCATACTCCATGCCTCACCACCATAAAGAAGTATTCTTCACTTTTAAGAACTTAGAAATTGCTTAAACTTCAGCAATCGTATGTTAAGCTGTGGGTTGTTTTTCTGCTGACACAATATGTATTTTCGAATGTTATCGGCTTTCTTTTATCGGCTAGTTTCAATTTTTTTTCTAATTATCAGATGTTAAAATTGAGTCGTTCTGAGTAGAGGGCGTGGTGTAAAATCCTGAGTGTATTTTATCCTAATGGTTTGTTCTATAAGCTTTTTCTAATGAGCTTTATTTCAAATTGACATTATTTGAATGGCGTTTGAATGATTATAATTAAGACGTCCTCATTACTCAGTATTCACACGACCTATCCATTTGGACATGCATTCGCCTCCATAATTTTCGGGAGCAAGCGAAACGATTTCTCTCGTGTATTGAAAACAATTATGATGTTTGATTGCGCATAAAAAGCTCCTCTCAGCCATAACTGAGTACTACCGTGGGCCGAAGAGTGACTTCTCAGGATCAAATGTCCCTTTGCGGGCAAGTTGCCAACTCACATCAGGGTCTCACTTGCGAAATTGTTTCATAATCGGATATTGTTAACCACAGATGCGGCGTATGAGCAATGTTTCATACCACACAAATGATGCAGCTCATGCTAGATTGTAGATCCGCCTTCAGATTTTCAAATTTCTTTCTCTCGTAAATGCTCTCTAGATATCTTGTGGGATATTGCGCGCGATTACAGTTAAAGGCTTTATGAGCACCTAAAATATTCACCACAGAGAATTCACTGTTCTTTAAATAACGATGCTGGGGAAGAAAGTTGACCCTGACATTCATGGGCTAGTTTATGGGGTTTTCCCTTAACTTATAGGCAACCCGGTGAGATTGCAACTTTCTAGGTGGGCCAATCTTCCATTCTAAACTTCCCCTCATGTCACACAAAGCAGAATCACCAAGGTTAAGTCATTTGAATATTTCCGTCTTGACGCTAATAACGCTCGGTAATAATAGAACAAATTCAAAGAAATGGGCGAAGTTATAACTTTTCAAGTAGGTGAAACGGGTAATCCTATCGAAAATATCCAATTGGTTGTGAAATTTTCAACCCCATATCACTAAAATTCACCATGTAATTATAAAAGAGTGCATGGAATGTTATAGATCTTGCAGCTTAATCTAAACTAAATTTAATTCTTTAAAAACTGAAAATGTTTATTAGTTTAGAGAACGAGTTACGAGTTTTATATAACGCATGTTTACAGAAATATTCGACTATCCTGATGATATGTCATGAAAGTTATAAACTATTGAATGATAGCATGCCAAAAAGGTGAAGTCATCTTAAAATCATCCGGCCGCTAGGATGGGATTAGAGTAAATGCCCCCTGCGCTTCAGGGGATAACACTATTTTTACGTTTATTTTCTTAATCCTTCTCTTGATTTCTCTGTAGTAAATTTGTATCTATATTCCCTTTGTTGAAATTTTTCGTTTTATGCTACGAGTTTATTCATTGAGTATCAATAAAATCAGTGAACACTTAACCTCCCTTAAAGGATTATGGTTCCATTAACACTTAGTGAGCAACATTTCCTGTTTTTCCGGTTAGACAGTAAAATTTTGGGGTCAGGCGTCATTAATCGTTAGGTGCACGCACCTGCAACAATAGCGCCAGTGCACGCTTACGGCTTTTCTGCCGCAATTCTGATTTTCCTGAATATACATTCAAATTTGAGGGAGTTTTAACGTATTTGGGTAACTTCTCATAAATAAAAGCACTTGAAATATTTTTCCCAATCATTAATAAACAAGAATATTGCATAATTATATGCAAATTTCTTGAAAAATACTTAGACTTAATTTTCTAAAGGGGGGAATGGGGAATTCCCCCTGCAGAAGGGGGTTTCGGGGATTATGGATATTTGGGATTTACAAGACTCACTTGCAGATGCACTTATGCGCGAATTCTTGCTTATTTATCCTGTTTCGCAAGTGTCGCTTTCAATTGTTACTAACCCAAAAGCGTGTAAAATAGGCCCTAAAGTTTAAAACTAATATGTATTTTTATTCGTTGCAGAAGTTAAATTCACCGGAAAATATAACTAAATACTTTTGTACAAATTGGTTACTCGAATTTTTTCTTTTACAAGGTGAATATCTCGACCCATGTGTGCGCTTTAGTCCCCATAGCTTCCTCAATAGATACCCGCTGCCTGATACTACACCCGAAAACATGTCATGAAATCTGTCTCACACAATAAGACTTATAATTACTCGGTGTAATGTATATACTCATTACTGTAAATATCCTACATCTAAATTTATTAATTGCTGATCATTTTTATTCTATATTTATCATTAAAAATACCATTTTTTATTTTGATCCCATAACTGGCCAATATTATTCCATTTTCAGAAATTCACTCCATTCTCAAGGAACAAATCCACCAAAGAGATAATAGAACAATAATACGTAATTAAATTTTATACGCGGTGAAGCTCTCACTTTTCATAGTATTTATTTATTACGAAATGTCAATTTAAAAAAAAATGATCTAGTTTATAAGAGTCAGAATAGCGTCAAAATCCATTTTTGGGCATGCAATCTCCTAAAAATATTTTGGGGGGGATGTAAAAAAAATACGCATTAAAATATTTTTTTGTATCCTACGCTGAGGGGGGGCCCCATCATGAGCCGCCAGCCGAGGGTCCCCAGTCCAGGGGCGCAGCTAGGAATTGAGGCTGGGGGGGGGGTTTAGGTGCAACGAATGCCGGGGTGTGTGGGTGTATGGAATACCCACCAGGATAAGCGGTCGGTGCGAGGTTAATAAATTGCGGAATTTTATGATAAATTGTTCAAAATGGTGAGCTTTACGGCTTTATGAGAGATATTTGATTAATCCTAACACTGTTCTATAATTAATTAAGAATTAATTAAAAAATCCAATTAAGTAAAATGGATTAAACTAAAAAATTTCTCTGAGCCCTGGGGGGGATTTATCCCCCAAAACCCCTCCTCGCTGCGCCACAGCCCCAGTCACCCCAGAACGCCCCTGGTAGCTTGTTCTGAATATTCTCACAAAAATTCAAAAACTGCCAGAGTACATGTAATAGAAAACAAAGCAGTCCATTTATGCAGCGATAGCGCACTCTTAAAACTGAATGAATGGCGTTGATGCGCAGCGGGTGTCACTTTCCCCTGAGTCACTTCGCCCACCCTCGTCCCCGCCGACGCTCTATCGCTACCTACCTCCCCCTTGCCACCAACCCCGTGTCTTGCTCGCCCAACTACGCATAAACCGAAACTCACCCGTCAGAATTCGTGATGCACCTCGACTCAAATTCAGTTCAATACATTTTGACTCTGACTTGCGCTATTCGCGCCAGGCAACACCCCCAACATTCTCCATCAATTCCCCATCCTCCCATAGCTGTAAGTAAGAAGCAAGGCACCGCATTCGGATTTTCCCCTTGGTAGGCATTCTGTGATAGTGAAGTCACACATGTCTCACAGCTGTTCGTTTGGCGGTCAGAGATGGATGGTCTGCTGCTGAAGAGTGAGAGAATTGTATCCTGGAGAAATAACAGAAATATAAACAAGCATCTGACAACACTAGTGGTAATAACCGTTAAATTTTAACGTAATGGGAAAGAGTTGTTGAGATGTACGGTTATTCGTGCAGAATGTATCCGGATTTATTTCGCAAATACTCCTCACAAAAATGATGCAATTTATTTCTCCGAGTAAAAAAAATTATCTCGTATGTCGTAGTAAGCCGCGCATTTTATAGGAATTGGCCTTGATAATATAAATTCAATTCTAAGGTCGTCAGCTTGCACTTTTAACCTCATTTCAAAGCTACTATTTTTTTTAGATCGAGCCGAATTTGTTGAATAAATAGCACATGGCAAGAAGTCGAGGCGTAAATTTCATTCTATGATAAAGACCCAAAGTATTATGCCAAAGTAAAGCATTGGAATCAATGCAATTGTTTTTGCATTTAATTTTTTACTTTGTACAGTCAATTATCGAGGGAGGAATAGATGAAATGGGTTTTAATTTGCTCTCTGAAATTATTTACACATCATATATTGCTCGATAATGTTCAGTTTGCCGGGTGGAGGAATGAAATTTCTATTTCATTCTCGCGCTTATTAATTATGGTAATATAAATCACATTTTCCCTAGATCATTACTTTTTTACGTATGAAACTCTGCATTTACTCCTTAGCCAGCAAAAGAAGGTATCCAAGGCATTACTGAATAGGAACTCGAGCTATGATATGAATGTTTCAATGCATATGAGAAATTCATTGTGTGTAAAGATCTTATTAGATGCATTTATTAATGCGGAAAACAAACTTACGAATGTATTGCCGAAGGGCAAGGCTGCATTTTGGCGTGTAGCTAATACATTGCTCACTAGAATTTAAGTAGCTAGAAGACTCTACATTTAACAACTTATCTTCAGAAACTAAATTCTTTTCTTTGGGAAAATCTTTGTTTTTACCAAGAACTCTATACTACGCATTCATTAATAGTCACCGCTAATTTGCCAAGTATCGCAACAATCATTTAAAGTATTGAGATATTTCTTAATCTCAGTAATGTCGGATATTTATACATACGTCGTCCGCGAAAAGCCGAGTTTTTATTGATACCGCGTTAGTGATTTCATTATATACAAAAGGAGAAATGAGGGACCAATAATACTTCATGGCGGTACGCCGGATGTGACCATCGTAGTTTCTGAACTATCTTCAGGTAAACTACCCTTTCTTCGTCGTTGATTAAGAAATCCGTAATCCAACATTTGATATCAGAATGTATGCTATTGACCTCCAGCTAAACTAATTATTTCGCGTGAGAAAATTTATCGAAAGCTTTTTTGAAATCTATAAATATCGCGCGTGAATATGCCATTTTCCAGAGGAAATAATGTCATGTAGAAAGAAGGCTACCCGAGTCTCGCATCAATTAACAATTCGGAATCCATGCTGACTTTGGCTTAACATGTTTTCGCTGTATAAATATTTCATTACTGAGCTGACGACTATTTGTTCTATTATTTTGCATGAGATAGACGTGAGGGAGATAGGTTTCTATTCACTAGGATATTCTTTATCACACTCACTCACTCCCAGGGCCACCAATGACTTGGTTGGCATTTAGCCGCTCCGCAACAATTTCCCCTCATCTCTCTCTGTCAGTTGCTTCCTCTCCTGAATCTCCAACCTTCTCCAAATCATATTTCAACCGGTCCCACCATTTCTCTCTCGGCATTCCTCTCGGTCTTCGTCCACCTGGGTTTGATTTTAGAACCTTCCTCATTTTACTTCCGTCTTCTTTTCTCAGCTCATAACCAAACCATTTTATTCCTCTGCCCCTAATTTCACCCACACTTACATTACTCCTATATAGAGCTCTCTGATGTCTGTACTGATTTTTTCTTCTCCACATCCCTTGTTCATAACTGAGATCTTAGGTAAAACGTTGTTTTCGAGTACTATCAATGATATATTCTCTTTCTTGTTGAGTATACACGGCTCTAACCCATAGGTAAGCATTAGGATGATTATTGCTTTGTATATTCTTACTTTTGTTTAATGGGATAAGGATTTTAAAGAGACAGCTTACGGCTTGCGTGTTTGCTAAGTCTGTTAGCTAAGTTTAGTCTAATTTGTATCTCATTTTCCTCCCTATTGTTATGCGAAATAATTATTTCTAAGTATTTAAAGAGGCTACTTAATCGAACTTACGTCCTCCTGTTTGCATAGGGCCAGTATTATTTTGTGTTCTCGTGAAATGCATGTATTTGGTTTTTTAGTCTTTTGCTTTTAGTCCCATTTTTTCCGTTTCTTCCATAAATATTTTAATCAGGCTTGTCAGGTCTTTCCAACATCCGGCTTTTGTTCCTACACCATCAAAAAAAGCTAAACATTTATTTTAGTGCCAATTCTGACACAAGGGTCCGCTACTTTTCCCAGGGCTTCCTTGATCGTAATGCTTAACAGGATGGGGTGGAACCCACCTCCCTGTCTGACAACAGAATGTGTTACAAATGACTCCAAGATGCAACCATTAACCCTTACTGAACTATTTGATTCTATAATGGTCATTCTAGGTACGTTAATCATTTTTTTTTAATGAAAACCATGTCCAACTTTATCCATAGTCTCGCTCTATTTACACTGTGATATGCTTTCTAAAAATCAATGGTAATGGAACAGAACTCTTTGTTATACTGTCAATATATAGACATAATTCCTGGTATTGTGAATATTTAGTCTTTGTTGATCTGCCTTTCATAAGTCCTGCTTTATTGGTATTCCTGGTTTATTTCGTTTGTATGCTATTCAATACGATTTATGATTATTTTGGAGAGGACGTTATACGGTATGCTCGTAAGTGCAGGTTCTTAAACCTCAAAAGCAACACCGGGACACCGGCAGCCGGCCAGTCACACGTTTTCTTAACTGCTTGATTTTGAGGTCGCATCGTCGTTCTTTCTTTTCGTGTCTTTCTTTTTGTGGGACGGTTGAAGCGTCTAGCAAGCAAACGACGCCGCGCCGTCGAAAAAATAATAGAAGTCTTGGAAAAGGAAGACGTGCAACAAACAGATACTTTATACTGTCAAATTAACATAAAATGATCTCAATAATGTTTTCTTATCTTTTGATGAAATTGTCAGAAATATATGTTGCGTATTGTATTGTTGCGTTTTAGTAGTTGCCCATAGTTGCGTTTTATTTCAAAATGAATAATTTTACGGATGCCATACGGATACAAGAATGAATATGTTTAGATTCCGTAGTAGTGAAAATTTCTTTTCTATTGATAGTTTGTATTATTTTTTATGAAACCATTAAAATGTTTTATTTTTCACGTCTTGATAACATGGTTAGAGAAAAACTTCATGTTTTTTCACATTGCTGCGCATAAGATTTTAAACCGCATAACAAAAAAATTGTCAACTTCGATTCTCAAAAGAGAAATCTTGCACCAACCTGACACCCCACCTCTCCTGTTATGCGCCCGAGTGTCCAACCACCCGACGCGGTGATTAGATGAGGAAATTTGTTCAGCATTAGTTATAGTTGAGGATATTTCGCTAAAGATGAGACGACATTACAGTTTCCTACACATGCATACATTATAAATTACATATAAGTGTTATTTTTTGATTTTTTAATGTGCAAATTACGATTTTGTTCATGAGATATATGTTACGGACTCAACGATTGCGCTGGCAAGTCAGAAGCTTGTCTCGGAAAGTGCGCGGCTGCAAGGAAATAGTTTCCTATTCTTGGAGAACCCATAGTTTACCGGAATGCACCCGCATTTTGCTAACCACATTCTCCTAGGTCTTTCATAGCTCCCATCAGCTCAAACATTGGAAAGGGGTCAAGGGTGACGGCGGGCACTACCCTGCCTACCGCGGTAAACCCCTATTGTGACCGTAAACCCTACCTCAGTCATACGATTTTTATCTAGCGTTTAAAAAGTTTTCTACTAAAAGCATAGCTGTCCGTTTGTAGAAATGCCGCTAACTGCTTTATTGCCTCGTTATATGAAGGTTTTTTGCCATTTTGAGGATCGCTTATCTTCGATACAGGTGATTTCTACGAGGTGGCTCGCACGGGGTTTTCCACAAATTCTTCTTCCCAATTGATTGGAAAACATTCCTTTCACGATTTTACCGAGCAAATTAGAACTTTTACCAGCAAGTGCCAAAGGATCTCAGTGCTTGTGCTACGGAAAAGAGGAACCAAGGTCTATTTTCCCTAGAGCGTGAGATTTTAGCATTGAGGACGAACTACCACTACTGGAGGATATCTCGCAACGATAAAAAGATAAATATCTCACTGATTTCTTGTGTTGTATTATGCAGGGTATTATACTCTAATTTCGATTTTCATCTTTGATGATTCAGATCGTTGATATTTCGGATAAGAAAAACTGAGCGAATGAAAGTAACAAGAATGGAAATACCTGACGTTATTGTTAATGGAAGTGGAAATTCGTTGTCTTCAAAACGTAAATTTGCCGTTCAATGTCTTCTCAATAAGTTTAACTGGGAGCAGGAAGTGAAGACGAAGGAAGTAATGCAGAATGTCATGAAGAAATACTTTTTCAATACGTATTTCCAGAAATGGGACGAATGCAAGAAAACCAGCGACAGATTTGAAAAAAAACGTCGATGTTGGTTAGAGAAGGATATACCCACCTGACATGCAGAATAATCTCCTCGAGATTCCTTGCACAGTTTGTAACCTATTATTGTTTAACGTATTCGTGTTGGCTTTACTTTCCTCCTAGGCGATTTTATATTACTATTGCTATCTAATTCCTGGTTTTTCTGGGTAAAGAAACAAAGAAAGGCCTAAGAAAGACTTCTAACGTCTAGTGATAGGTCTAGCAATAAGAGCAGAAAAGTGACTGGTTTGAGAAAGCAACAGCAGCTGAGCTATCGCGAGCCACATCTATGACATTGCGCTCGCAAGGGAATGATGCGGCAGCGAAGATAATCACGGATATGACCAACACCACCCCCACCCGAGGGAAACGGATATTATAGAAATCGAGGAAAATACCTACAACTCTAAAGGAACTGACGCCAGAAGAAGCTATTTCGCTGATTGTTGATGGCAATTTAACAAAATTTCTATCCAAAATTATTCGTAAGACTGCCAAGATCTGTGGCTACCAGCTTTATGCTAGTTATGAAAGGGCTAGACGAAAAAAATCTTCATACCCAAAGGGGACATGGAAGAAAAAAATTTTAAAGTGGACCTTCAAGGGCTTCTGAACCACACAGCCTCGCGCGTCATAGCATTAATGCCAAAATTCAGTGTTGATCACGGGGTCAACTTTTCCCTTGAATGCAAATGAAAACTAGTTGTAGAGCTGGTGAATTTATTCCCTATGTTTTCTTGTGATTTAAATACTTTTGTTAATTTATAATGGTTCTTATGTAATTTCATGTTTTCCATTGCATTTTCAAAATATAAAATGCTTGCGAGGTGATTTGTGATGAGTGTTATATCAGAAAAATTGATGACACAAAGTTCAACTATTAATTAAGAACTACTTTTGTCTTGAAATGCAGGTTTCGGCTCTCCCACAGAATGTTTTTAATCATGTTCTGTTTTATTGCTTCTTTTCATCGGTGTTAATAAAAAATATTTCTAGCTGTAACTAAAGTAACCATTGCTTTTCGCATCCAAGTGTGATTTTCAAGCAAGCTAGCTGACAAATATTGTTATATTTTATTAATAATTAATTGTGTTTGTTGAATATATTTCACGTAAGTATACATGAAATGAGAAACCTCTCCATTTATCGTTTGCCACCCGTTTTTCCATCCGTTTCGAAAATTGCGAGCGATGATATCTTCATTACGTAAAAAGAGTACATTCCGTTAAAATAACATCTTAAACCACAATTCAATGCTGAAATTTTATTTTTTTAAATTTGTATTTTTCCCAAACCACCGAATACGGCTCAAATTGAGCCATTTTATATTGAGTATTCAAAAAGTTTAACAATTATTTTCACGAACAACCAAGCTCTGGATATGGGAAACCTAACCAGGCAAGACTCGAAGCCGCGATTTCTTGTATGGCAGGCATTAACCAGCCGCCACCGAGGTCGGCGGCGTTTTGTTGACGAAATGCCTGTTTACATAATAAAGATATCATTGCCAACAATTTCGGAAAAGGTGTAAACTCAAAAGGTCCTTCGCATTCACAAGACTATTTTTTCAGCGCATGAGAGAGGAACCAGAAGTTGGCTTCTACTATTTTTAATTGGCTCGCCGCCACTTAGGTGTCACATATCAACTCCGACTGCGACACCTGTTCCAGCGACCCATATCAAATTTTTCCTGAGTATGAAATTTCTCCTCGGAGTCGTCGCGGGTGAAGTTGGGAGGGGAGTTGCCTTTCCGCCCTCCTTTCTCTCCCTTGCGGCGCTTCGGCTTCCGTCTCCATATCCTGGCGCTGCGGCTAGAGGCCTTCGTGAGCCGTTCAATTGGGAAATACAAACGCTAGGGCGCGCCTTATCTAGTAGGTTATTTTTCTATACTCTCTTTTCCTTAACATTTTATTAATGCCTCCGTTTATCGTAAGGTAAGACTGTCCTCTGTGTTGTTATTGCTAATGCAGGGCATTTTTCTTTAAGCTCATTGTTCTACTGCCTGTTCACTGTCTTCGCCAAACCAGGGCTTACCACTTCTTTTTGAGGTAGACAATTGAAATTTGGCACAAATACGGGGAAATAGTTGCTGATTTTGAAATAGCAAGTCATTTTTATTAAGTCTCAGCCGTTACGGTGTCCCAACTCGTTAGCCATTAGGCATCATGTATTTAGCCAGCCAGATTCTGGGCAGCATGAATTGGGACATCCTAACGCAGGTGCTGCCATCTACTGGGCTCTAGGCCAATGCAAAACAAGAGATAATACGGAATTATTTGAATAAATGATGGACAAATCCCACCCAAAATTGTTAAAATGTGATGTGTCAAGTGATTTTGAGTATTAGATGCCGGAGAAGAGTATTTAATCATAATTTTAGTATCTTAGACAACCTTTTTGTAATAGTAAAGTAGGGGTATACTTTCAAATTCGTATTTTTATTTCTGTATGGTTTTGTTAAAGAGGTATTAGCTAAATTTGTGGCGAAATGTTAGCGTATATTCCTTTTAATTGGTTTGCAATATTTCAATCGTCTCTCAACCAAGTACTTTTTCGAATTCCTTATATTTTAGCAATTTAATTTATAGTTTTGTATAATTAAGAACAGGATCTATTTAGTCTATTCAAACGGTTACCGTCTGACTTGGGAATTATTTTCAAAATTTATTTATAGTATGGTTTACGTACATAAAGCAGGTTTCGGTATCATCTTATAATCACTATAGATTTTAATTTTTGTTACTTATTCCGATTCCAATTTCGGGACTTTGTCCATTAACATATAATAATAATGGTTTATTCTTACGGGTGTTAACCTAATGTACAAAAAGTGTTAAATAAGAATTTAGATATAGTGTCACATCATTATATAAACATCAATAAGCATTATTTATTAATAAGCATAAGAAGCATTAATTAGCATTAAAATTAACGCCGCCTTCTCTTTAACTAATTTCTCCGTAATTCTTACACTTAAATTAACGCAATTTCACTGTTACAAACAAAATAAAAATTAATAATTATTCGAACAAGTCTCAAAATATCAACACTACTTGCAAACAAGTACTATCCCTTGTTGGCAGCCATGATGCCCTTTCTCCTGAAGACGCTTTGCACGATTTGAATCATGGGAAAAGTGGGGCGAAGGATGCACTCCTCGGTGCCTAAATCTGGCGGCCGCGTTAGCTGCCTAAATTCCCTCCCTTATGCTGGCTAACGAGTTGGGACATCCTTCCAAGATGGCGTCATGGCTAAATCCTGGAATTGGCATAGGCAAATGGCCAATTGGGACACGGCTTTAAACATGACGAAAATTCGAAAAACACGCCATTTATCATTTTTCTTCGAAAATGTAAAAAGTTACGCAGATGGTAGAGCAGTGGATGGATTTTCATGAAATTTTTAACATGTTCATCTGTCATTATAGTTTCTTGCCTGTACTTTGCATAAGTTTCAGACATTTTTGTTGATATTTGAGTGCTGTAATGTATCAAAATGGTGGAAGCTTTTTTCAAGCAAAATTTCACTTAAAGCAGTCATTATCTTTTTTATAAGAAATATATATGTCGAGATATTTCGTAATAATACTAAGAAAACATATTTAAACGTTTGTCTGCAAAAGCTTTGGGACAAAGTTTGCGGCCCTGAGAGAAAATTCGAGTTTTCGACCATTTTTTTTATTGGAGATGTTTGTTTGTAATTTCCAAAGTATACCATCCAAGTAAATCAAATTCTGCATCGTGAAACCATACATAAAAACACACATACTAAAAGTTATTCCGTAAGAATCGGTTAATAATAGGGGTTTAAATGGTCGGTGGCTAATAATTTGGCGATGTCGTTTATTATTTTTATTAAAGATGTTTGACTGTAAATTCCAAAATATGTCCTTCAAGTCAATCAAATTCTGCATCGTGAAACCATTCATACAGAAACACATTATAAAAGTTACTCTTTAAGAATCGGTTAATAAATAGGGATTTATTGGTCGGTGGTTTACAATTTGGCGATGTCGCTTATTTGTTTTATTGGACATATTTGATTGTAATTTCCAAAGTATGCCCTTAAAGTAAATCAAATTCTACCATCGTGATACCATACATAAAAAAAGACATATTAAAAGTTATTACGTAAGAATCGGTTAATAAATAGGGAGATAATGGTAGGTGGCTGATAATTTGGCGATGTCGATTATTTTTTTATTGGAGATGATTGTTTGTAATTTCCAAATTATGTTTTCCAAGTCAATCAAATTCTGCATCGTGAAACCATACATAAAGACACACATAATTAAAGTTATTCCGTAAGAATCGGTTATTAAATAGGGATTTTATGGTTCGTGGCTGATAATTTGGCGATATCGTTTATCATTATTGGAGATTTTAGATTCTCATTTCGAAAGTATGTCCTCCAAGTCAATAATTTACTACTGCATCGTGAAACCATACATACAAAATCACATATTAAAAGTTATTCCGAAAGAATCGGTTAATAAATAGGTATTTTATGATTGGTGGCTGATAATTTGGCGATGTCGTTTATTTTTTTAATTGGAGATGTTTGATGATAATTTCGTAAGTATGTCGTCCAAGTCAATCAAATACTGCATCGTGATACCATACAAAAAAACTCACATTTTTAAAGTTATTCCTTAAGAATCGATTAATAAATAGGGATTTTATGGTTCGTGGCTGATAATTTTGCGAATTCGATTATTTTTTTATTGGAAAGGTTTGATTGTAATTTCCAAAGTATGTTCTCCAAATCAATCAAATTCTGCATCGTGAAATCATACATTAAGACACACATAACAAAAGTTATTCCGTAAGAATCGGTTAATAAATAGGGAGATAATGGTAGGTGGCTGATAATTTGGCGATGTCGATTATTTTTTTATTGGAGATGATTGTTTGTAATTTCCAAATTATGTTTTCCAAGTCAATCAAATTCTGCATCGTGAAACCATACATAAAGACACACATAATTAAAGTTATTCCGTAAGAATCGGTTATTAAATAGGGATTTTATGGTTCGTGGCTGATAATTTGGCGATATCGTTTATCATTATTGGAGATTTTAGATTCTCATTTCGAAAGTATGTCCTCCAAGTCAATAATTTACTACTGCATCGTGAAACCATACATACAAAATCACATATTAAAAGTTATTCCGAAAGAATCGGTTAATAAATAGGTATTTTATGATTGGTGGCTGATAATTTGGCGATGTCGTTTATTTTTTTAATTGGAGATGTTTGATGATAATTTCGTAAGTATGTCGTCCAAGTCAATCAAATACTGCATCGTGATACCATACAAAAAAACTCACATTTTTAAAGTTATTCCTTAAGAATCGATTAATAAATAGGGATTTTATGGTTCGTGGCTGATAATTTTGCGAATTCGATTATTTTTTTATTGGAAAGGTTTGATTGTAATTTCCAAAGTATGTTCTCCAAATCAATCAAATTCTGCATCGTGAAATCATACATTAAGACACACATAACAAAAGTTATTCCGTAAGAATCGGTTAATAAATAGGGAGATAATGGTAGGTGGCTGATAATTTGGCGATGTCGATTATTTTTTTATTGGAGATGATTGTTTGTAATTTCCAAATTATGTTTTCCAAGTCAATCAAATTCTGCATCGTGAAACCATACATAAAGACACACATAATTAAAGTTATTCCGTAAGAATCGGTTTATAAATACGGATTTTATGGTTCGTGGCTGATAATTTGGCGATATCGTTTATCATTATTGGAGATTTTAGATTCTCATTTCGAAAGTATGTCCTCCAAGTCAATAATTTACTACTGCATCGTGAAACCATACATACAAAAACACATATTAAAAGTTATTCCGAAAGATCGGTTAATAAATAGGTATTTTATGATTGGTGGCTGATAATTTGGCGATGTCGTTTATTTTTTTAATTGGAGATGTTTGATGATAATTTCGTAAGTATGTCGTCCAAGTCAATCAAATACTGCATCGTGATACCATACAAAAAAACTCACATTTTTAAAGTTATTCCGTAAGAATCGGTTAATAAATAGGGATTTTATGGTTCGTGGCTGATAATTTTGAGAATTCGATTATTTTTTTATTGGAAATGTTTGATTGTAATTTCCAAAGTATGTTCTCCAAATCAATCAAATTCTGCATCGTGAAACCATACATTAAGACACACATACCAAAAGTTATTCCGTAAGAATCGGTTAATAAATAGGGAGATAATGGTAGGTGGCTGATAATTTGGCGATGTCGATTATTTTTTTATTGGAGATGATTGTTTGTAATTTCCAAATTATGTTTTCCAAGTCAATCAAATTCTGCATCTTGAAACCATACATAAAAACACACATACAAAAAGTTATTCCGTAAGAATCGGTTAATAAATAGGGATTTTATGGTTCGTGGCTGATAATTTTGTGAATTCGATAATTTTTTTTATTGGAAAGGTTTGATTGTAATTTCCAAAGTATGTTCTCCAAATCAATCAAATTCTGCATCGTGAAACCATAAATTAAGACACACATACCAAAAGATATTTCGTAAGAATCGGTTAATTAATAGGGATTTAATGGTAGGTGGCTGAAAATTGGCGATGTCGATAATTTTTTTAATTTGAGATGTTTGATTGTAATTTCCAAAGTATGTCTTGCAAGTCAATCAAATTCTTCATCGTGCAACCATAAATAAAAACACACATAATAAAAGTTATTCCGTAAGAATCGGTTAATAAATAGGGATTTAATGGTCGGTGGGTGATAATTTGGCGATGTCGTTCATTTTTTTTATTGGAGAAGTTGTTTTTAATTTCCAAAGTATGTCTTGTGAGACAATAAATTCTATATCGTGTAACCATACTTAGGAACACACAATTTTAAAGTTATTCCGTAACAATCGGTTTCTAAATACGGATTTTATGGTTCGTAACTTATACTTTGACGATATCGTTTATTTTTTTTATTGAAGATGTTTGCTTGTTTTTTCCAAAGTATTTCTTCAAGGTAAATGAAATTATGCATCGTGAAACCGTGCATAAAACCACACATATTTAAAGTTATTCCGAAAGAATCGGTTAATAAATAGGAATTTAATGGTCGGTGGCTGATAATTTGGCGATATCATTTATTTTTTTTTATATTTGATGTTTGTTTGTAATTTCCAAAGTATGTCTAGCAAGTCAAGTAAATTCTGCATCCTGAAACCATACATAAAAACACACAAAAAAAAAGTTATTCCGTAAGAATCGGTTAATAAATAGGGATTTTATGGTCGGTGGCTGATAATTTGGCGATGTCGTTTATTTTTTTTACTAGAGATGCTTGATTGTAATATCCAAAGTTTGTCTTCCAAGTCTATCAAATTCTGCATCGTGCAACCATAAATAAAAACACACATAATAAAAGTTATTCCGTAAGAATCGGTTAATAAATAGGGATTTAATGGTCGGTGGGTGATAATTTGGCGATGTCGTTCATTTTTTTTATTGGAGAAGTTGTTTTTAATTTCCAAAGTATGTCTTGTGAGACAATAAATTCTATATCGTGTAACCATACTTAGGAACACACAATTTTAAAGTTATTCCGTAACAATCGGTTTCTAAATACGGATTTTATGGTTCGTAACTTATACTTTGACGATATCGATATAATAACACACATAATAAAAGTTACTCCGTTAGAATCGGTTAAAAAAAAGGGATTTTATAGTTCGTGGCTGATAATTTGGTGATATCGTTTATTTTTTTTATTTGAGATGTTTGTTTTCAATTTCCAAAGTATGTCTTGCATGTTAATAAATTCTGCATCGTGAGACCCTACATAAAGACACACATACTAAAAGTTATTCCGGAAGAATCGGTTAATAAATTGGGATTTTATGGTTCGTGGCTGATTATTTGGCGATATCGTTTATTTTATTTATTGGAGATGTTTGATTGTAATTACCAAAGAATGTCCTCCAAATCATTCAAATTCTGCATCGTGAGACCATACATAAAGACACATATGCTAAAAGTTATTCTGTTAGAATCGGTTAATAAAAAGGGATTTTATGGTCGGTGGCAGATAATTTTGTAATATCGTTTATTTTTTTATTGGAGATGTTTGTTTGTAATTTCCAAAGTATGCCTTGCAAGTCAACTTAATTCTGCATCGTGAAAAGGTACATAAAAACACACATTTTAAAAGTTATTCCGTAAGAATCGGTTACAAAATAGGGATTTTATGGTTGGTTTCTCATAATTTGGCGATATCGTTTATTTTTTTTATTCGAGATGATTGTTTGCAATTTCCAAAAAATTCTTACAGTCAATAAAATTCTGCAACGTGAAACCATACATAAAGACACACATAATAAAAGATATTTCGTATAAATCGTTTAATAAATAGGGATCTTATGGTTGGTGGCTGATAATTTGGCGATGTGGTTTATTTCTTTTATTGGACATGTTTGATTTTAACTTACTAAGTATGCCCTTTGTAAGTATCACGAAGATGGGACGTGACCTCCTTTTTCCACCTCTCGCCACCCACCGCCCACGGGCCGCTGCATTGGCGGTTTGCGTCTCGTCTTATCACTCTTCCTGTCACGCACCCCACTCCACATCTCCTTAGGCGTGAGAACCGTGCAGCGTCAGCAGAAGGCAGCCTCTTGGGTGGCCGCGAATGAGAAATACAGATATCACGCGGAGAGGCGTGCTATGAGAACGGCCGTTGGAGTTGCGTCCACGAAGAGGACGAGAGTGTGTTTGGCGGCTGTAGAGTGCGGATGTGCCCAATAAACCTGCTTGAGTAATGGAGTTTTTCCTTTAAACTAATCCTGCCTTTCCCTGATGCTATCGATATACTGAACCTTACATCTGGTGTCCGAAGTGGGATCGATATGTATCAGGGGGCAGTACACGAGACGACCTAAGGCGAGATGGCGAGTCGGGTTAGTTTCGGCGGGCAAGAGGTGGACCTCCAACGGGTGATCGACGACTTCGCAGACAAACTTGAGCAGCTGGGTGCTGAGAACGAGCGTTTGAGAGCCGTCGTCGCCAGGGGAGAAGGGCAGGAGGTCGCTTCACCCGCGAGGGCAAAATTCACCCTCCTAAATTCCATAGAACCCAAATTGATTGAAGTGGAAGGATGTGCCGTTGCCCGGACTCTGAGTAGGGTGGATGAGGAAAACCGGGTAATAGTAATGATGTCTAATTGGAGTGACGAGGGAATTAGAATACGTCGAGGTACGACGATTGCTGCGGCAAACGGTGTGGAAATTAGTGAAGTTCCGGAAAGAGTAATTAGACGCGCGGAGAAGGACAAGTCGGGGTGGGATCTCACGGAAAAACTTGCACATCTTTCAGAGTCGGAAAGGAAACCTCTTCAGGAACTAATAGAAAGTTTTCGGGGACTATTTAGTGAAAAGGAATCCATCCCTGTTACTAATCTCGTCGAACATCATATTCCTACTGGTGACGCTCGTCCAATATACCGACGTCCTTATCGGATTCCTTTTCACCAGAAGCCCTTGGTTGAACAATTCGTCCAAGAGCAGTTAAAAACTGGGGTAATATCCCCTAGTTCCAGTCCTTGGGCGAGCCCAATTGTTATTGTTCCAAAAAAGTCTACCGATGGAAAGCCGGCGTACCGTTTTTGTGTAGACTTTAGGGCACTTAATGCTGTCACAATTCCTGACGTGTACCCGCTACCTAACATAGTAGAAACTTTGGATTATTTAGGGGGGTGTCGCTATTTCACTACTTTGGATATGACGAGTGGTTATCACCAGATACCCATGGCTAAAGACTCGCAGGAGAAAACCGCGTTTATTGTCGATAGTGGCCTGTATGAGTATAAACGCATGCCCTTCGGCCTTAGGAACGCGCCGGGAAGTTTTCAGCGGATGATGGACGGCGTACTTAGAGGCCTTAAGCCGGAACGTTGTCTCGTCTATTTAGACGATATTATCGTATTCAGTGACACGGTGGATGATCATGTTGTCCGGTTACGCTCTGTTTTCCAGCGGCTAAGTGACGCTGGGTTGTCGTTAAAAATGGAGAAATGCAATTTTGCGGAAAGCAGCGTGAAGTATTTGGGTCATGTGATAAGTGGTGAAGGGGTGCGACCGGAATCAGAAAAAATTCAAGCGGTGCGAGATTTTCCAACACCTACGAACGTCCGAGAGCTGCAGTCATTTCTCGGCCTGGCTAACTACTATCGGCGATTTGTAAAGGGATTCGCGTCGATTGCAAAGCCGCTCACAAATCTTCTTAAAAAGGGGAGGGCATTCGAGTGGGACGCTGAATGCGAGGCTGCTTTGAGTCAATTGAAATACTCTCTAACTTCCACCCCTGTGCTGGCATATCCTGATTTTCGGAAACCGTTCACGTTGTCTACCGATGCTAGTAATCACGCCCTCGGCGCCGTGTTATCACAAGAGATTGGTGGAGAAGAACATCCCGTCGCCTTTGCATCTCGTAGGCTTAATCAAGCGGAGCAAAATTATTCTGCCACTGAACGAGAATTACTCGCCGTCGTTTGGGCCGTAGGGTATTTCAGGTGTTACTTATATGGGCGAAAATTTAACATTATCACTGATCATGCGGCTCTTAAATGGTTATTTAGTCTGAAGGATCCTAATAGCCGGTTGATTCGTTGGACATTAAAATTGTCGGAATACGATTACGAGGTGTGTCATAAGCCGGGGAAATTGCATGGGAATGCCGATGGGTTGAGCCGCAAGGTAAGAAAAGTCGCTGCAGAGGAGGAACTGAATCTAAAGGAGGCGCAAGAAGCAGACGCAGAGTGCATCGGATGGATCGGGAAGAATAAGTTTGAATTTGCGGATGGCTTGCTGTGTCGAATTGAGGAAGGGGTGCACAAAGTAGTTGTTCCTGCTGGTTTGAGGAGGCAAATACTAACGCAGTGTCATGACCATAGGCTCGCTGGGCACATGGGTGTAAATTCCACGAAGTATCGCGTGGGTGGTCAGTATTGGTGGCCGGGATGGAAGAAAGACTGTACTGATTACGTCAGGGGGTGCGTGTCATGTCTACGTAGGTCGCCATATGGGAAGACAAAGGCGCCATTGCAGCCGCTGCCGGAGGCGGACCGACCATTCCAATTCATTGCACTAGACATCGTGGGGCCGCTCCCAAAAACGGAACGCGGAAATCGTTACGTATTATCCATCATAGATCATTTTTCACGGTATTTGGTGATGGCGCCCTTGGGGGATCAAACCGCGGAATCTGTGTCCGTTACTCTGGTGCGCGATTGGATACTTAAGTTCGGTGTCCCGGAAAAAATACTTTCCGATCAGGGTAGTAATTTTACCTCGGAACTCTTCCAGAATGTGTGTCGGTTGTTGGGCATAGAGAAGTTACAAACCTCCCCATTCCACCCCCAATGTAACGGCAGGGTCGAGAGAGTACACCGTACAATAGCTCAGATCATCTCCCACTATGTTAATTGCAAAAACAATGACTGGGATTTATGGGTAGGTTATGCAGTCTGTGCATACAATTCAAGCTGGCATAGAAGCGTACGTCGTTCCCCTCATGAAGTGATATTCGGGGAAAGACTAAAGACCCCCTTTGAGTGCGTGAAAAACGCCCCTGTTTCCGTGGACGATTTTGTGTCCCAGCTACAAAATAGACTGCAAGTGATTTGGAAAGATTGTAAACGGAATAATCGCAGAGCCCATGAGGAACAAGCTAAAGGATCAAAAAACACTAAAAGGGGGAGAAATTATGTCGCGGGTGAGTATGTGTACTTGACGGACCCAGTTCTTAAACCGGGCAAAGTGCGAAAGTTTCACAGCCCCTGGAAAGGACCGTATAGGGTGATAGAAGTACTTTCCCCCTCCAATTTAAAATTGCAGCTTCAGCATAGGACTGTGATCGTACATAAGGATCGAGTGAAACCCCACCCTAGTCATCTTTCGATTCCTCCCCCCACCCCACGGAGAAAGACGGCGTGGCAGACCGAGAAAGGCCGTATCCGATAGTGAATGGGAGGAATGCATTGGCGAAATTCCGTTTGCGTGTGCTGATCGAGCGTGCAAAAAACAAAAGCGAGAAGCTGACTGTATTTTCCGCCCTGAGGTGTTTAGAAGGGGGAGGGGAAGACCAAGGAAAAATTTACCTTATATGACTAATTCCACATGTCCTCCTCAAGAATCGCCGAATACGCGAATTGAAGCCCCCCCTTCCCAAAGTGAGCACTCCCCCACCCCTAGTGTTGGTGAAATCCCTCAAGTTTCCCCCCCTGAGTCCACTGTCTCTCGAGAGGAAGCATCAAGCCCAGACTTGAATACGGAGTGTAACGAAGAATCGAGTGTTAACTCGGCGGCCGGCGAAGAAGAGTGTCAACAAACAGTGCGGCATCATCTGGGCGGTGAGCGTGAGATAGGCTGCATTCCTGCGAAGGTCGACACGCCGGCACTTCCGCGGAGACCCCCATATCATCTCCGCCCTCGACCGCGACGGCAGGACGTCTCGCCGCCAGCTGGAGAAGACGTCATTGACGAGAAGACGCCCTTACCCTCCCCTGCCCCCCCCGACGAGGTCCCAGTGGGTGTGAGTGGTACCCGTGTCTACGACTTACGGCCGAGACGAGAAAAGTAATTCAAAGGCCAGTGATTGTAGCGTGAAATGTTCAGAGTGTGTGACTGATTTAAAATAAAACTGTTTGCCCTTCCCAACCCCTTGCCCCGAAGAGCTTTTTCGTGGCTGTCAGAGATCCTGAGAAAAGTGAAGAAATTTTTATTGTGTATCGCGTAAAGTAAATGAAAGTGAGGAGAAGTGAAGTGAGAAAGAGAAAGGCGCGTGAAATATTTGAATGATTTGTTTTCTTCCCAATTCTTTCTTTCACGGTGGCGTTTGAAGTGTACTTTCATAGTTTGGTTTGTGCTTTTATTGTTGATGTACTGAATTTGTTGATTTGTGTAATGGTAGAAGTGTAATTATTATTCCACGATGGTTTTGATCACGTTTATTTTTTATTGTCTCTCAGAATTTATTTTTGTGTAAACATTATTCCTTGAATGCTATGTTTTTTCTTTTATTTTGGGGACATGATTTACCATTACTGAGTGTTAATTTTTTTTTCTTTTGTATCGTGTGGGTAATCCCAATTGCTTGGATGTTTTTGGTTCTTTGGTATATATTGTCACTTATTAAGCATTTTTCCAGTTTCCGGCCATCCCCATTTAATCGGGGGATTAAATGTTGTTTGGAGGGAGGGTGATGTAAGTATCACGAAGATGGGACGTGACCTCCTTTTTCCACCTCTCGCCACCCACCGCCCACGGGCCGCTGCATTGGCGGTTTGCGTCTCGTCTTATCACTCTTCCTGTCACGCACCCCACTCCACATCTCCTTAGGCGTGAGAACCGTGCAGCGTCAGCAGAAGGCAGCCTCTTGGGTGGCCGCGAATGAGAAATACAGATATCACGCGGAGAGGCGTGCTATGAGAACGGCCGTTGGAGTTGCGTCCACGAAGAGGACGAGAGTGTGTTTGGCGGCTGTAGAGTGCGGATGTGCCCAATAAACCTGCTTGAGTAATGGAGTTTTTCCTTTAAACTAATCCTGCCTTTCCCTGATGCTATCGATATACTGAACCTTACACCTTCAAGTTATTCAAATTCTGCATCTTGATACCCTACATAAATACACACATTTTTAAAGTTATTTCGTAAGAATCGGTTGGTAAATAAGGATTTTATGGTTGGATGCTGATAATTTGGCGATGTCGTTTATTTTTATTATTGGAGATGTTTGATTATAATTTCCAAAGTATGTTCTCCAAGTCACTTTAATACTGCATCGTGAAACCATACATAAAGACACACATACTAAAAGTTATTCCGTAAGAATCGGTTAATAAATAGGGATTTTAGTGTTGGTGGCTGATAATTTGGAGATATCGTTTATTTTTTTTATTGGAGATGTTTGTATGTAATTTCCAAAGTATGTCTTGCAAATCAATCAAATTCTGCATCGTGAAACCATACATTACGACACACATACCAAAAGTTATTTCGTAAGAATCGGTTAATTAAGAGGGATTTAATGGTAGATGGCTGAAAAATTGGTAATGTCGATAATTTGTTTTATTTGAGATGTTTGATTGTAATTTCCGAAGTATGTCTTGCAAGTCAATCAAATTCTGCATCGTGAAACCATAAATAAAGACACACATAATAAAAGTTATTCCGTAAGAATCGGTTAATAAATAGGGATTATATGGTTCGTGGCTGAAAATTTGGCAATATCGTCTTTTTTTTATTGGAGATGATTGTTTGTTATTTCCAAAGTATGTCTTGCAAGGCAATCAAATTCGGTATCGTGAGACCCTACATAAAGACACAATACAAAAAGTTATTCCGTAAGAATCGGTTAATTAATAGGGATTTTATGGTTCGTGGCTGATAATTTGGCAATATCGTCTTTTTTTATTGGAGATGATTGTTTTTAATTTCCAAAGTATGTCTTGCTAGGCAATCAAATTCTGCATCGTGAAACCATACATAAAGACACAATACCAAAAGTTATTCCGTAAGAATTGGTTAATAAATAGGGATTTAATGGTCGGTGGGTGATAATTTGGCGATGTCGATTATTTTTTTTATTGGAGATGTTTGATTTTAGTTTCCAAAATATGTCCTAAAAGTCAATCAAATTCTGCATCGTGATACCACACATAACAACACACATTTTAAAAGTTATTCCGTAAGAATCAGTTAATAAATAGGGATTTTATGGTTCGTGGGTGATAATATGGCGATATCGTTTATTTTTTTTATTGGAGATGTTTGATTGTAATTTCCAAAGTATGTGCTCCAAGTCATTTAAATTCTGCATTGTGAAACCATACATAAAAACACACATATTTAAAGTTATTCCGAAAAAATCGGTTAATATATAGGGATTTTATGGTGGGTGGCTGATTATTTGGCGATGTAATTTATTTGTTTTATTGGACATATTTGATTGTAATATCCAAAGTATGCCCTTCAATTAAATCAAATTCTATATCGTGAAGCCATACATAAAAACACGCATTTTAAAGTTAATCCGTAAGAAGCGGTTAGTAAATAAGGATTTTATGGTTGGTGGCTGATAATTTGGCGACGTCGTTTATTTTTTTTATTGGAGATGTTTGATTATAATTTTGTAAGTATGTCCTTCAAGTCAATCAATTACTGCATCGTGAAACCATACATAAACACACACATTTTAAAAGTTATTCTGTAAGAATCGATCTATAAATAGGGATTTTATGGTTCACGGCTGATAATTTGGCGATATCGTTTATTTTTTTTATTGGAGTTGTTTGTTTTTAATTTCCATAGTATGTCTTGCAAGTCAATAAAATTCAGCATCGTGAAACCATACATAAAGACACACATACTTAAAGTTTTTCCGTAAGAATCGGTAAAGAAATAGGAATTTTATGTTTCTAGGCTGATAAATTGGCGATATCGTTTATTTTTTTTATTCGAGATGCTGGTATGTAATTTCCAAAGTATGTCTTGCATTCAATCAAATTCAGCATCGTGAAACCAAACATAAAAACACACATATTAAAAGTTATTTCGTAAGAATCGGTTAATAAATACGGATTTAATGGTCGGTGGCTGATAATTTGGCGATGTCGTTTATTTTTTTATTGGTGAAGTTTGTTTGTAATTTCCAAAGTATGTCTTGCAAGTCAATCAAATTCTGCATCGTGAAGCCATACATAAAGACACACATAATAAATGTTATACCGTAAGAATCGGTTAATAAATAGGGATTTTATGGTTCGTGGCTGATATTTTGGCGATGTCGATTATTTTTTTTATTGGAGATGTTTGATATTAATTTCCAAAATATGTCCTCAAAGTCAATCAAATTCTGCATCGTGACACCATACATAACAACACACATTTTAAAAGTTATTCCGTAAGAATCGGTTAATAAATAGGGATTTTATGGTTCGTGGTTGATTATATGACGATATCGTTTATTTTTTTTATTGGAGATGTTTGATTGTAATTTCCAAAGTATGTACTCCAAGTCATTTAAATTCTTCATTGTGAAACTATACATAAAAACACACATATTAAAAGTTATTCCGAAAAAATCGGTTAATATATAGGGATTTTATGGTTGGTGGCTGATTATTTGGCGATGTACCTTATTTGTTTTATTGGACATAATTGATTGTAATTTCCAAAGTATGCCCTTCAATTAAATCAAATTCTATATCGTGAAGCCATACATAAAAACACGCATTTTAAAGTTAATCCGTAAGAAGCGGTTAGTAAATAAGGATTTTATGGTTGGTGGCTGATAATTTGGCGACGTCGTTAATTTTTTTTTATTGGAGATGTTTGATTATAATTTCGTAAGTATGTCCTTCAAGTCAATCAATTACTGCATCGTGAAACCATACATAAACCGTAGCCTACGTTATATACAAGGCCGTCCAACGTCGGGAAAAGGCTGGGACAGCGCACGTAGTTGAGTCTTCGGCCGGTAGAGGCGCTCTTTTGAGAACATGAATTACATGAGATCTTACGGGAAATAGCAACGGAACTGATGAAATTACGTTATTTTTATCTTAAGAGAGGCTCTAAATTCTTTCTAATACTTTTAAAGCTACATAATACCCAGCAAGCCACCTTTAGGGTGTTTGGTAGGGGAAAATAATGAAGAATGAGAAAAAGCGAGGATATTTATTTTAAGGAGGTCTCGAGAAAATTAGTCCTAAGGCGATTGATTTTGGATCCTATTGCAAAACATTTTTCGATGGAAATGATTACTCACTAACCAAAACTTACCAAATATACAAGAATTGCCATGAGAAAAAAATCTCCTGAACCGGGAATCGAACTGCGGTCATACCGCCATGCGCGTCTTTAGGGCAGGGTTGAGACTCTTAACCGGTCGTGAAGGCGTGAAGGGGCCATAACTAGGACTTTTTTCAGGGGGTGCAACGGTCAGTTTGCCACTATCCCTCCCGTGATCCCCTTCTCTCTTCCACCCCTAAAATATAATACCTATGTAATCCATTTTTTTATTGTGCGGTATAAGTTGAAATTACTCGCCGTATGTATGCTGTGAAGAACTTTTATTAATATTAGTTTAAAATGATTTTTAATTATTTTGGCTAACTAATTTAATTATGAAAGTTAAATAACTTTTCTAATAAATGTTTCAAAATTTTCTGCTCCCCTCTCTGAAATCTTCGCCAGAGGCACACGCCCCCCTGCAACGCCCTAGCTCCAGTCTTGGGTTGCGGCTTCATTGAAGTCCTTTTTTCCCGCGTTGGCATCCTTGACGAACCACAAGGGTTTAAAATCTAGCAGTGACGGATATAGATCTGCACCAACTAGGTGGGGGGCCTATCTTCGTGAATTACTACACAACCAGGGGAATTTCCCCCTAGCCGAAGGGGGGTTCGGGGATTTTGAAAGTTAGGATTTTCCAGACTCAAAAACGGCTGTTTTAGACTAATTCATTGATAAAAAAGACACTATATTATGCAGGCGTAGTAGATCGTTTTACCAATGCCAAAGCGTTAAAATAGGCCCCATAAGGTTAAAAATAATTTGTATTTTGACTCGTTATAGTTGGTAAATTTGCCGGAAAATTTTGCTATCTGCTTTATGTCAAAGTAGTGACATATGAAAATTTCAATTTTTATCTATAGCGTATGTTACGACTCCTAAGCATCTCCCCTCCCCATGGATCCGCCACTCTCATCTTGTACCATGAGCCTCGGAACAATTGCCATGGGAATCAAAGAAAGTCTGCTCAGTGGCCTGGAATTCCAAGATCACAGCCTCGATTCCCGGTTCAGGGGAATATTTTCTCATGGGAAATTCATGGATATATCACCGCCGTTCACGCAGCAGGTTGATTGCGTGAATCGTTCAGGGGCAAGGGGGTCGAACCGATTCTCACCCAATCTCACGTGGAGGGGAGGGGGGTCCTGGCAAGTATCACGTCATTTTTTCCGCAAGAAACAGCGTAAAATTGTAAGAAAACTGGGTGGAATTGAGCAAAACGTGTTCCTCTATTAAACTAGTTAAATTATATTTTTTGTGGGAATTTTCACAGATGGCCAACGTTCATTCAGAAGACAGTATTCCATTGCGCGCCTTGTGACCCCATTTTGGCCTCTATTCCTTAGCTACGGTTCTAGTCACACCCTTGAGAACATGAGAAATCAGTTTCTTGACCGTAGACTGACATCTGACGGAGTAAATGTTTCCAGTGACTTCGTCAAGTTACTCTACCGACAGCAGGAAAACAGTGAAAACATGTCAAGAACTTGAATTTCAAAACTTTCTACCTCTCTGCGATAGAGTAAATGACTCTGAAGATTGCAAATCACTGTTGCTTATCAGGAAACTCAATGACATTTCTAAGGGCCATGAAACTCCTGCAACGCAACCGGAAGATCTTCTCGAGATATTAAGTAGACCTATTCCAGGTAAGGTTACTGAAAAAGTGTTTGTCGACTGATTAATTATTTGATAGTTAATTAATTATTATTAACAAATTTCCCCAAGTGACCATCGCTTATATATTTGAAACATATATGAGAGAAGCTGCAGTAGCTTTCGTGGCGGGTTACCTAGTCCGAATCGCAGAGGAGAGAACTGAATGTATAGGGTGTCTGGAACCTCTCGCCGCCTGTCAAAAAAGTGCTCCCTCACTGTTATGAGTGAATCATTTGAATAGATCATAGATAGATTGTTATCCTAGAAAAATTTTTACATATTTCTCAGGGTAAGCAGTGCGCAAACTTGACATCAAAATTTTATATTCGGGCAGTACTCTTTCTGCAACGCCAGCTACTTGAAGAGCAATTACTGACATTCATTTTACCAAGATTTCTGAAGGAATTTGCTTGTAAGCAATGCACAAACCCGGTATTGCTTCGTGTAATATTACAACAAAATTTTAGGCCACTTCTGGACAATTATGCTAAAATGAAACGGACACTGTAACATGGAAGAAGTAACAGCACCTGCGTTTAGGAAAATATCACTTTGTCGGAAATTCCTATAATTTTGAAAACATTATTCCGTGAAAAATACCAAAAAATAAAGGCCAAAATTAAATAAATATAGTAAATGTTAGCATAATCACGAAAAGAGAACTAATTTTGACAAAAATCGCGTCTGTTTCAAATGTTCGCCGTTCTTCCCATACGAATTTTGTTCTCAAAACAGCGCCAGCGGCGACAACTGGAACTAACTCCAGACATGGTCATTCTGCCCGTTTACAGCCCACGTTGGACGGCCTTATGAATAACGTAGGCTACGCATAAACACACACATTTTAAAAGTTATTCTGTAAGAATCGATCTATAAATAGGGATTTTATGGTTCGTGGCTGATAATTTGGCGATATCGTTTATTTTTTTTATTGGAGTTGTTTGTTTTTAATTTCCAAAGTATGTCTTGCAAGTCAATCAAATTCTGCATCGTGAAACCATACATAAAGACACACATACTTAAAGTTTCTCCGTAAGAATCGGTAAATAAATAGGGATTTTATGTTTCTAGGCTAATAAATTGGCGATATCGTTTATTTTTTTTATTCGAGATGTTTGTATGTAATTTCCAAAGTATGTCTTGCAATTCAATCAAATTCAGCATCGTGAAACCAAACATAAAAACACACATATTAAAAGTTATTTCGTAAGAATCGGTTAGTAAATAAGGATTTTATGGTTGGTGGCTGATAATTTGGCGATGTCGATTATTTTTTTTATTGGAGACGTTTGATTGTAATTTCCAAAGTATGAGATCCAAGTCATTCAAATTCTGCATCGTGAAACCATACATAAAATTACACATATTAAAAGTTGTTCTGAAAAATTCGGTTAATAAATAGGGATTTTATGGTCGGTGGCTGATTATTTGACGATGTACCTTATTTGTTTTATTGCACATATTTGATTGTAATTTCCAAACTATGCCCTTCAAGTAAATCAAATTCTGCATCGTGAAGCCATACATAAAAACACGCATTTTTAAGGTATTCCGTAAGAAGCGGTTAGTAAATAAGGATTTTATGGTTGGTGGCTGATAATTTGGCGACGTCGTTTATTTTTTTTTTTGGAGATGTTTGATAATAATTTCGTAAGTACGTCCTCCAAGTCAATCAAATACTGCATCGTCAAACCATACATAAACACATTTTAAAAGTTATTCCGTAAAAAACAGTTAATAAATAGGGATTTTATGGTTCGTGGCTGATAATTTGGCGATATCGTTAATTTTTTTTATTGGAAATGTTTGTTTTTAATTTCCAAAGTATGTCTTGCAAGTCAATCAAATTCTGCATCGTGAAACCATACATAACGACACACATACTAAAAGTTATTCCGTAAGAATCAAGTTATAAATAGGGATTTAATTGTCGGTGGCTGATAATTTGGAGATGTCGTTTATTTTTTTTATTGGAGATGTTTGATTGTAATTTCCAAAGTATGTCTACCAAGTCAATCAAATTCTGCATCGTGAAACCATACATAAAAACACATATACTACAAGTTATTCCGTAAAAATCGGTTGATAAATAGGGATTTGATGGTTCGTGGTTGATAAATTGGCGATATCATTTTTTTTTTATTGGAGATGTTTGATTGTGATTTCCAAAGTATGTCCTCCAAATCATTCAAATTCTGCATCTTGATACAATACATAAAGGCACACATAATAAAAGTTATTCTGTAAGAATCAGTTAATAAATAGGGATTTAATGGTCGGTGTCTGATAATTTGGCAATATCGTTTATTTTTTTATTGGAGATGTTTGTTTGTAATTTCCAAAGTATGCCCTTCAAGTAAATCAAATTCTGCATCGTGAAACCATACATAAAAAAAACACATATTAAAAGTCATTCCGTAAGTATCGGTTAGTAAATAAGGATTTTATTGTTGGTGGCTTATAATTTGGCGATGTCGTTTATTTATTTTTATTGGAGATGTTTGATTATAATTTCCTAAGTATGTTCTCCAAGTCAATTAAATGCTGCATCGTGAAACCATACATAAAGACACACATACTAAAAGTTATTCCGTAAGAATCGGTTAATAAATAGGGATTTTATGGTTCGTAACTGATACTTGGGCGATATCGTTTATTTTTTTATTGTAGATGTTTGATTGTTATTTCCAAAGTATGTCTTGCAAATCAATCAAATTCTGCCTCTTGAATCCATACATAAAGACACACAATATAAAATTTATTCCGTAAGAATCGGTAAATAAATGGGGATTTTATGGTCGGTGGCTGATAATTTGGCGATGTCGATTATTTTTTTTAATAGGAGATGTTTGTTTGTAATTTCCAAAGTATGCCCTCCAAGTCAATTAAATTATGCATCGTGAAACCATACATAAAAATACGCATATTAAAAGTTATTCCGTACGAATCAGTTAAAAAATAGGGATTTAATGGTCGGTGGCTGATAATTTGGCGATATCATTTTTTTTTAATTGGAGATGTTTGTTTGTAATTTCCAAAGTATGTCTTGCAAGTCAATCATATTCTGCATCTAAACCATACATAAAGACACAAATATTACATGTTATTCCGTAAGAATCGGTTAATAAATAGGAATTTATTGGTCGGTGGTTTATAATTTGGCGATGTCGCTTATTTGTTTTTTTGGACATATTTGATTGTAATTTCCAAAGTATGCCCTCCAAGTCAATCAAATTATGCATCGTGAAACCATACATAAAAATACGCATATTAAAAGTTATTCCGTACGAATCGGTTAATAAATAGGGATTTTATGGTTCGTGGCTGATAATTTGGCGATTTCGTTTATATTTTTTATTGGAGATGTTTGTTTGTAATTTCCAAAGTATTTCTTCCAAGTCAATCAAATTCTGCATCGTGAAACCATACATAAAGACACACATATTACAAGTTATTCCGTTAGAATCGGTTATAAAATAGGGATTTTATGGTTCGTGGCTGATAATTTGGCGATATCGTTTATTTTTTTAATTGGAGATGTTTGTTTTTAATTTCCAAAGTGTGTCTTGCAAGTCAATCAAATTCTGCATCGTGAAACCATACATAAAAACACATATACTACAAGTTATTCCGTAAAAATCGGTTAATAAATAGGGATTTGATGGTTCGTGGTTGATAAATTGGCGATATCATTTTTTTTTATTGGAGATGTTTGATTGTAATTTCCAAAGTATGTCCTCCAAGTCATTCAAATTCTGCATCTTGATACAATACATAAAGGCACACATAATAAAAGTTACTCTGTAAGAATCAGTTAATAAATAGGGATTTAATGGTCTGTGTCTGATAATTTGGCAATATCGTTTATTTTTTTATTGGAGATGTTTGTTTGTAATATCCAAAGTATGCCCTTCAAGTAAATAAAATTCTACATCGTGAAACCATACATAAAAAAAACACATATTGAAAGTCATTCCGTAAGTATCGGTTAGTAAATAAGGATTTTATGGTTGGTGGCTTATAATTTGGCGATGTCGTTTATTTATTTTTATTGGAGATGTTTGATTATAATTTCCTAAGTATGTTCTCCAAGTCGATTAAATACTGCATCATGCAACCATACATAAGGACACACATACTAAAAGTTATTTCATAAGAATCGGTTAATAAATAGGGATTTTATGGTTCGTAACTGATACTTGGGCGATATCGTTTATTTTTTTTATTGGAGATGTTTGATTGTTATTTCCAAAGTATGTCTTCCAAGTCAATCAAATTCTGCATCGTGAATCCATACATTAAAAAATACACATTGTAAAAGTTATTTCGTAAGAATCGGTAAATAAATAGGGATTTTATGGTCGGTGGCTGATAATTTGGCGATGTCGATTATTTTTTTTTTAGGAGAGATCATTAAAAATTGGTTAATAAAAAGGGATTTTATGGTTGTGGCTGATAGTTTGGCGATATATTTAATTCTTTTTATTGGAGATGTTTGATTGTTATTTCCAAAGTATGTCCTCCAAGTCAGTCAAATTATGCATCGTGAAACTATGCATACATACACACATTTTAAAAGTTATTCGATAAAAATCGGTTAATAAATAAGGATTTAATGGTTGGTGGCTGATTATTTCGCGATGTCGTAAAGTTTTTTTATTGGAGATGTTTGATTGTAATTTCCAAAGTTTGTCATCCAAGTCAATCAAATTCTGCTTCGTGAAGCCATACAGAAAAAAATACACATTGTAAAAGTTATTCGATAAGAATCGGTTAATAAATAGGGATTTTATGGCTCTTGGATGATAATATGGCGATATCGTTTATTTTTTTTATTGGAGATGTTTGTTTGTAATTTCCAAAGTATGTCTTCCAAGTTAATTAAATTCTGCATCGTAAAACCATACATAAAAACACACATACTTAAAGTTATTCTGTAAGAATCGGTAAAAAAATAGGGATTTAATTGTCGGTGGCTGATAATTTGGCGATATCGTTTATTTTTTTTTATTGGAGATGTTTGTTTGTAATTTCCAAAATATGTCTTGCAAGTCAATAAAATTCTGCAACTTGAAGCAGAAAAATACATATCATGAAAATACGCATTTTAAAAGTTATTCCGTAAGAATCGGTTAATAAATATGGATTTTATTTTTGGTGGCTGTTTCTTTAGAGATGTCGTTTATTTTTGTAATTGGATATGATTGATTGTATTGCCATAGTATGTCCTCCAAGTCAATCAAATTTTTAATCGCGAAAATATGCGTGATAACACAAATTTTGAAAATTATTCTGTAAGAATCGGTTAATAAATAGGGATTTTATGGTTTGAGGCTGATAATTTTGCGATGTCCTTCATTTTTTTTATTGGAGATGTTTGATTGTAATTTCCAAAGTATAACCTCCACGTCAATCAATTTTCATTATGAAATCATATATACACACACGCATTTTAATAGATATTCATTAAAAATTGGTTAATAAAAAGGGATTTTATGGTTGTGGCTGATAGTTTGGCGATATATTTAATTCTTTTTATTGGAGATGTTTGATTGTTATTTCCAAAGTATGTCCTCCAAGTCAGTCAAATTATGCATCGTGAAACTATGCATACATACACACATTTTAAAAGTTATTCGATAAAAATCGGTTAATAAATAAGGATTTAATGGTTGGTGGCTGATAATTTCGCGATGTCGTAAAGTTTTTTTATTGGAGATGTTTGATTGTAATTTCCAAAGTTTGTCATCCAAGTCAATCAAATTCTGCATCGTGAAGCCATACAGAAAAAAATACACATTGTAAAAGTTATTCGATAAGAATCGGTTAATAAATAGGTATTTTATGGTTGGTGGCTTATAAGTTGGCGATGTGGTTTAGTTTTTTTATTAGAGATGTTTGATTGTTTTTTTCTAAGAATGTCCTCCAAGTCAATCAAATTCCTCATCGTGAAACCATACATATGATCACACATTTTAAAATTCATTCTGTAAGAATCGGTTAATAAATAGGGATTTTATGGTTGGTGGATGATAATTTGGCGATGTCGTTTATTTTTCTTATTGGAGATATTTGATTGTATTTCCATAGTATGTTTTCCAAGTCAATCAAATTCTGCATCGTTAAACCTTTCATGAAAACACACATTTTAAAAGTTATACCGTAAGAATCGGTTTTAAATAGGGATTTTTTGGTGTGGCTGATAATTTGGCGATGTATTTTATTTTTTTTATTGGAGATGTTTGATTGTCATTTCCAAAGTATGTCGTCCAAGTTACTCAAATTCTGCATTTTGAAACTATACATTCAAAAACACATATTAAAAGTTATTCCGAAAGAATCGGTTAATAAATAGGTATTTTATGGTTGGTGGCTGATAATTTGGCGATGTCGTTTATTTTTTTATTGAAAATGTTTGATTTTAATTTCCAAAGTATGCCATACAAGTCAATCAAATTCTGCATTGTGAAAATATACATAAAAACACACATTTAAAATTTATTCCGTAAGAATCGGTTAATAAATAGGGATTTTATGGTTTGTAGTTTATAACTTTTCGATGTCGTTTATTTTTTGTATTGGAGATGTTTGATTGTAATTTCCAAAGTATGTCTTCCAAGTCAATCAAATTATTCTTCGTGAAACCATACATATAAACACACATTTTAAAAGTTATTTCGGAAGAATCGGTTAATAAGTAGGGATTTTATGGTGTTTGGATTATAATTTTGCGATGTCGTTTATTTTTTTTATTGGAGATGTTTGATTGTAATTTCCAAAGCATGTCTTCCAAGTCAATAAAATAATTCTTCCGGAAACCATACATAAAAAACACACATTTTAAAGTTATTCCGGAAGAATCGGTTAATAAATAGTGATTTTATGTTTGGTGGCTTATATTTTGGCGATCTCTTTTATTTTTTATTGGAGATGTTTGATTGTAATATCCAAAATATGTATTCCAGGTCAATCAAATTCTGCATCTTGAAACCATACATAAATACATACATTTTAAAAGTTATTCCGTAAGAACCGGTTAATAAATAGGGATTTTATGGTTGGTGGCTTTTAATTTGGCGATGTCGTTTATTTTTTTTATTGGAGATATTTTTCATTGTAATTTCCAAAGTATGTCCTCCAAGTCAATCAAATTCTGCATCGCGAAAATATACACAAAAACACACATTTAAATAAATTAAAACCGAATGAGTACTTGTCTACATCAGTTGGTCGCCGTTTCATCGATCATATGTCATTCATTTCGGAAGGTTTTGCTCCGCAGATGTAATATCTCATGCTTGTACAGACAGTCAATGCATTGCAAACCTAAGAGAATATTTTTTAAGGTTAATAATTTAAGCCAATTTTATTTTACTGCATTTGAGATATGAATTTGCCTTACTTTTCCGTTTATCACTGTTAATAGCAAATTGAATGCTACTGAATAACCCCTAAAATTCAATTTATCCAATCCATTAATCTGTTCTTTTATGTAATCTCTCTCTGACTTCGCAATTTCTCTAGTCTCTTTTAGCCACTGAAGGCGAATAGGCCGGCAAAATCTCTTAGAAGATGGCCGAGGATTCTCCCGTAATATCTCATCTGGAATATTAAAAGTACTAAAAATTCCCGTAATGATTCCAATAAGATAATTTACAGATAAAATAGACACGTAAATCTCATACCTGATTTGTCATTTTTTAACCTAAATGGCACCAGGGAGCTCATAAATAAATACTCATCTGATGATTCAGATAGTTCCCACGATTGCATGTATTGGGCATGGCCCGAACTGCCATCAAATCCGTATTTGCACACTAGTGTGCAATCTTCTTCATCATATGAGGTTTCAGCAGTAGAAATGTATGACAGAATTCGTGAAGCTGTGTGATTTAAGAGAGTTTGAAGACTCACTTCGCACGTGTTTTCAGTAACCCTGATTCCTTCGATGTATGCCATACTTTTCGCGTTTAGGATTCTATCGTAGCTTGTGTCCATAATTTTGAGCCGAGCGTCTCAGTGTATTGTACTGACTCTTCAGTAGTGTAGATATGGCGATTCCACCCAGTTATCACTCTCCAGATCTCTTCTCACGCTCCACATGCATCCGGTCCCAGCGCTTCGAGTTTATCAACTCAAGACTCGAGCGTGGGAATGACTCTGACGTGATCCGTGGGAGCGTAACCAGTTCAAGTCAGTTATGCTTGTCCCCCTCTGAGGATATAAAAACGCGACTCGATCGGAGCAGACTCATTCTCTTCCTTCAAGCAGTCAGCATAGACATCTTCACCTAAAGAAGTCAGTAAAAATTAGGAGGACTGCCCTTAGAGCCAGCACAGCAATCTTCACTTAAAGAAGACGGTAAAAAATTCGAGAACCTTCCTCAGGACCAGCATAGCTATCGTCGATATAAGAAGTCGTCAGAAATCAGGAGTACCAACTCAGACAGTGATTTGGTGAGTGTCAGCCTGATTCCATATTATTTTGGTTATATTTATAATAAGTCCACAGAAATGAAAGGTCATTAAATCCGATAATACTGATCAGAGAGCCTAAAAAATCCTTACGAGTGACTTTCACACAACTAGCATTCATCCGTAATATTTTTCTCGTAAAAACCCTTTTCAGGGTATTTAAGGGTATTTTGGGTACGGAAAAATCCTGGTCCTAGTACTCTCATTTTCGCCCAAAAATTCGGGGGCATAAATATAGAAACAATTCCGTTGAAAAAATTTTGACAAAGCAAGTAGTTTAGATTTGGTGGGCTAATTTATGAGTGATGGTATTAGGAGAATATAGGTTAGCAGCAGGTAGCTTTGCAAGAAAATCTTTAATAACTCCGTTATTTGAAGGAATTTGGGTATAGTTTAAAGGAAAGAGTTACTTTGTTTTTCAATGCACATAAGATGCAGCAATCAAATTCTCTATGACCCTTAAGGGTTCTCATTCAGGGTAATCAAGTACCCTTATTTTCCGTATTAGGGTTTTAAGAGTTATTAAAAAACTTGTTCATCTTTCAACTCTATACACGAAGCACCGATTGATTTTTCATAGTTACCCCCCAAAGTGTCCAAAAATCGGTTTCAAGTTAAGAGAGGACTTGGAAAATTTCTCTCGTCTTGGGGAAAATATAAATCTTTTAATATCTTTCTTATTTGAAGTGATAAATGCAAACAGTAAACGTTGTAGGTGATAAGAATTAACTACCCTTCAAATATAACAATCAAATTCTCTACGACCCTTAAGGGTTCCGATTCAGGGTACTCAAGTACCCTTATTTTCCATGTTAGGGTTTTAAGAGTTATTAGAAAACTTGTTCATCTTGCAACTCTATACACGAAGCACCGCTTGATTTTTTCATAATTACCCCCCAAAGTGTCCAAAAATCGGTTTCAAGTTAAGAGAGGACTGAAAATTTCTCTCTTCTTGGGGACAATATAAATCTGTTAATATCTTTCTTATTTGAAGTGATAAATGCAAAGTGTAAACGGTGTAGGTGATAATATTTAACTACCCTTCGAATATAAAACTCAAAATTTCTCAGACCCTCATGTGGTCAGGGTCAGGGGTGTCTTGCTCCCTTATTAAAGGAGTTAACCTTTCGATGTTTCTGACAAATATTGTTGCTCCTGCAACGTTATACATGAATTAATAATTTGTTTTTTCAAATTCGCTCCGAAAGCCCTTCAAAAATTAACATTAAAATTATATTTGGACTTAAAAATTTCTCGTCCGGTGAAGCATATTTAACCTTTCATATCTTCTTTAGTTAAAGTCATAAAATATGATACAAACAGGAATTTAGGTTAATTTTAATTACCTTTATAAATTATTATCTGAACTTTATGAAACCCTGTATGATTCAGGGTCAGGATACTTAAGTACCTCTAATTAGATTGTTACACTATTGATATTTATTACAGGAAACAAGCTAAATTGATAGCTAAATACAATCCTATAACTGAAAAAATGTTTTAATTCCCGTGCAGAAAAATGCATTGACTAGCATTTGCATGATTCGATTAATTTTGATTCCACCGTCTAAACGAGCTGGTTGTTCCCGGTATACCTCTTTATGATGTACATTTTTAATTATATTTAACCATGTTTCATATATAACTTAATTATTTTATGCAGGTACTTCATTTGATATCGAACTTTTAGCGAGAACACTTGTATCCCCAATTAATTAAGTTTATCTCTCCTCTTCAAACAGGATACTGAATCATCAAATATGTCATCCTTCATATCCACCATCCTAAACAATTTTAATGCCGGGCGTTATGTGACCCCACAGGAGCTAGAACAAGCGCTTACGTATGTCAATGAGCGCATTATATTTTATGACGAAAAATTAGATGATCTTCAAACATATAATCAATTAAAATATACACTTGACAAGGCGAAAGGTAGGAAATTTTGCAATTTCTGTGAAATATACTATCATGTAGACCAAGCCTTACCGCATGAAAACACTAATGAACACAGACGTAATGCAACAGCTCAGTTAGGTAGGGGTTTCATGGAAGTAGAATCAGCTATTGGATCCCGAGTAAAAACATTTTGGATAACTTCAGTTGATGAGGACGGAAGCCGTGACGTAGTTTCCTTTTTGAATGATATAAAGGCACAAACTGTAGAAAAAATAATTGAAACAGTGAATGAATATAATTCATTAAAAGTCAATCTTATTCTAATATGTCAATTTAAGAAAGGTGAGGGAGAGCAAATGGAAGCATCTTTCAAAACACCAAATCGTCGTGTTCTCGTTTCTGATGTTATTGAAGATTATATTGACAAAGCTTTCTCAAAACTTTTAAAAGAAAAGTCTGAATTCCAAGCTAAAGGATCAGGATGGACTTTAGATCATGTAATTGGGATGGAATTGCGGATTAACAAATATAAACCATTAAGAGGTTCCACCTATATTCCACTTCCCTCCAATATCGCTAGGAAAAATGCTATAATTAATGTTAAAAACAATGACCATTACTGCTTCAAGTACGCTGTCTTTTCGAAGAATGTCCAACGTCCCGATTGGATTCCAAATTTTGACACCATTGAATTTCATAATGCTTATGATTGGAATTGTATTAAATATCCCGCCCAATTGAAAGATATTCCAAAATTTGAGAGAGTCAACAATATTTCGATAAATGTATTTGGATTAGATGAAAGAAATAACGTTTATCCCATGAAAATTGTAGACGTTGAGCTTCCGGACCATCGAGACTTGCTATACATTTCAAACGACACTACCGCGCTTGTTGGATTAAGAATTTCAATAGACTCCTAAGGTCCCAAATTACAAAACACCAGCACAAAATCTTTATTTGCAAACGCTGCCTCACTCATTACAATGATGAAGAAATACTAGATGCTCACAAAGAATTGTGTCGAGGTACGGGCGAGCCTACCAAAATTGTTATGCCTAGCGAAGAAGATAAAATTTTAAAATTCACTCAAATTAATAATTTATTTAGAGTGCCGTTTGTAATTTACGCAGATTTTGAATGCCTCCTGGAGAATATTTCTTCTTGCGAACCAAATCCACAAGCCTCTTTCACACACCAGATGCAAAAACATACTCCATTCAGCTTTTGTTACATGATGATTACACCTGATGGATGTTTGGAACCCAAATTATATAGAGGAAAAGACGCGACACGGGTTTTCATCGAATGCATGAAAGAGGAAGCGCAAAAAGTATTTTCAATTTACAAAAAAATAATTCCGATTTCATCCCTGAGTGATGAAGAGGAAACAGAGTTTGTAAATGCCACTGTTTGTCACATTTGTGAGAAAGGCTTATATAATGAGAGGGTTAGAGACCATGATCATTTGACGGGGAAATATCGTGGTCCAGCACACTCTGATTGTAATATAAAATATAAAATGCCAAAATTTCTCCCAATCTTCATCCATAATCTCTCATCCTATGATGGACACTTTATTGTTCGCGAATTGAATTACGACGAGAGGCAAATATTTGTTATTCCAAATTCAGAAGAAAAGTATATTTCTTTCGGAAAATCTATCGATGAAAATTTTAGCATAAGATTTCTCGATTCCTATCGCTTCATGGCAGCATCTTTGGCCTCATTGGTTGCGAATTTGAAAGAGTTTAAATTTACGCAGAAAGTTTTTGGTGAAAAAACACATTTAGTCACGCGAAAGGGAGTGTATCCCTATGAATACACCGATTCTTGGGAAAAACTCGATGAAAATCGTTTACCTTCAAAGGAAAAATTTTTCAGTAAACTTACACAGGAAAATATTTCAAACGAAGATTATAAGCATGCAGGCAATGTGTGGAATGCTTTCAACTGCGAAACTCTTGGCGAATACAGCGATGTGTACCTGAAAAGCGACGTAACACTTTTAGCGGATGTGTTTGAAAATTTTCGCAACATGTGCTACAACATTTACAAATTAGATCCCGCATGGTATTATACTGCTCCATCATTAACCTTTGACGCAATGTTGAAATACACCGGAATGGAATTGGAATTGTTGACGGACTATGATATGTTGTTGATGTTCGAGAAGGGAATTCGAGGTGGAATTTCACAGTGCTGTAAGAGGTATTGTGAAGCCAACAACAAGTATATGGATATTTATAACTCTAGAGAAAGTACGAACTACTTGACATATTTGGACGCTAACAATCTCTACGGTTGGGCCATGTCTAGACCACTACCATACTCAAATTTTAAGTGGCTTTCATCCCAGGAAATTGAAAATTTAAATATAGAAAACATTTCAGATGAAAGTGAAGTGGGATATATACTTGAAGTAGACATCCATTATCCACAAAACCTCCATGACTTGCACTCCGATTTTCCTCTGTGCCCTGAAAATAAAATTCCACCCGGTGGCAAACACAAAAAATTGTTGACAACTCTTTATGACAAGGTAAAATATATTATTCACTACGTAAATCTAAAACAAGCTCTTTCCCTAGGTCTCATTCTGCGAAAGGTACACAGAGTCATCAAGTTTAATCAATCTCCATGGTTGAAACCATACATTGACCTTAATACTAACCGTAGAAAAATAGCAACAAATGATTTTGAAAAGGATTTCTGGAAATTGATATTAAATTCACTTTTCGGTCGTACATTATTGAACCTACGCAAACATATTAATATGGAATTAGTTTCTAGCGAAAAAAGATTGGAGAAATTAATCAATAAATCTCAGTTCTTGGATAGGACAATTTTTCATGAGTCTCTTGTTGGCGTTCATTTAAGAAAAACCTGTATCAAAATGAAAATTCCCATTTACATTGGTTTTTGCGTTCTAGACATTAGCAAAACGTTAATGTATGACTTTCACTATCGAACAATGCTACCTAAATACGACAAAAAAATTTCTCTTGCTTACAGTGACACAGATAGTTTTATATATGACATAAAAACTATCGACTTCTACAGTGATTTGTTAGAAAACCTTGATGCATTCGACACTTCAAATTACTCAAAAGATCATCCTTGTTATTCTGACAAAAATAAGAAAGAAATCGGGAAATTTAAAGATGAATGTGATGGACAAATTATGACTCATTTCGTTGGATTGCGAAGTAAGCTCTACTCGTATAAGGTTCACGGGTGTAAAGAAAAAAAGAAGGCAAAGGGAGTATCAAAAGCTGTTATTACCAAAAGCATCAATTTCGATGATTATATACATTGTTTACACAAAAATTCTACAGAATTTCGTAAAATGAGTGTAATTCGCAGTAAATTGCATCGAATTTATACAATGGAAATGAACAAAGTCACTCTAACTGCTTTTGATGACAAGAGATATATTTGCGAAGATGGTATCAATACCCTACCTTGGGGTCATTACAAAATTCCGCGAAAAAGGACACACAGAGAAGCTTTTTGTGACGATTGAAATTATAAAACAGGCTTCAAAATAATATTCTTTCAGTGTTAACCATGACGTTAACATGGAAACATCCGTTTACCTGCATCTGCGCAGGTCCATCGGGATGTGGAAAGACCACATTTGTGGCCAAGTTTAAAAAAAACATAGATTACATGAGTGATAGTCCAATAGAGCGGGTAATTTGGTGTTGTAGCCCAGGAAGCGAACCTAGAATACGATCATCTATTCAATTTACACATGAAATACCTCCTTTCGAGGAATTTGATTGTATTCCAACAGTATATGTGATTGATGATTTAATGAGTGAGGGAGCTTATAGCAAAGACGTATGCAAATTGTTCACCAGAGGTAGTCACCATTTTAACATTTCTGTGTTTTTAATTACGCAGAACATTTTTTATCAGAGTCCTCAATCGAGAAATATTTCACTGAATGCTAAATATATAGTAACCTTTAAAAACCCTAGGGATAGGTCTCAATTTGGACACTTAGCGAGACAGGTCTATCCAGAAAAATCGGGGGAGTTGGAGAGGGTATATAAACAGGTTACTCAAGAGCCGTTTGGTTATTTGGTTCTAGATCTTGGACAGGACACAGACGAAAGGTTTCGTTTTAGAACACACATTTTCCCCAAAGACGGGGCAACTGTAGTTTTCATGCCTCAACACGATGAAAAGACTGAAGAACAATAAACATTTGCTCCATGCATTAAAGTGTGCAAGACCAAAACTACGCGCTGCGATATTAAAATCTTCCGACGACGAATTGATCAAAGCCATTTGTGATTGTTGTCTGAATACTCTAAACGGAAATCATAAAATTGATAAGCCATTGAAACAAAAATTATCCAAGCATCGTAACACACTGAGAAAGTTGGCTGAACGGGGAAAGAGTGTAAAAAGAAAACGAGCGCTTCTCGTGCAAAAAGGTGGCTTTTTGCCATTACTACTGGGTTCGATTTTAAGCGGTGTGATCGGGAGCCTGCTAGGAAAATGAGTTTGCAGAAAATGCTCGTAGTGAGTCCCGAAGTCTTTGATCGAAGTCATGCGAAGGCTAGGTTGAGTACATTGGATAAAGAAATGAAACTTGTGTTAGCAAGTAAAGGGCTCAAGGATATTGACAAGTGGCATTTGTATAAAAGAATACTCGATAAGTATCTCGACTCAGTTTCAGAATTTAAATCTCCCCTACACGTTCCGATAGTGAAACACTCACCACCAACACGACTAGTTGAGGGTAGCGATGCAATGAGAAGGCGGTTAGCCGAAATTAAGAGGACGAATTCAGAGTTGGATTCGACATGGGCACGAATAAAGGAACAAATCGAAAGCGATTCTCCACCGAGAAAAATGAAGCGGATAATAGCAACTCCAAGAGAGCCAAGCACACCTCCAAGGGAGCAAAGAACATCTCCAAAGGAGCGATGGACATCTCCGAGAGCAATTCCAAGGCGAACCAAGCGAAAAAGGGTACCAAAAATTTTCGGGTCAGAGTGGGACACGACGTAATAGCTAGCGTGTACAACAACCCCGCACATCCTGCTGGTTTTTCCACAGATAAAAAATTAAATAAAGCGACTGGAATCCCGATAAAAACAATTCGCGAGTGGTTGGAATCTCAAGAAGCGTACACGCGTCACAAGCCGGCGAGAAAAAAGTTTGTTAGAAACCGTTACGAAGTAAACTATATAGATGAGTGTTGGCAATGTGATTTAAATGATTTGAGAAGTTTGAAAAAATACAACAATGGGTTCTGTTACATTTTAACCGTAATAGACATATTTTCCCGTTATGCGTGGGCTAGTCCTCTCAAGTCAAAAAGACCAGAGGAAATTATAGAAGCATTTAAGGTCATATTTCGCGAGCGCAAACCAATGAAAATTCAGAGCGATAAGGGAGGGGAATTCGTTAATAGCAAGTTTAAAAGTTTTCTCTCGAATCAAGGTGTAAAGTTTTACACTACAAATAATCCAGAAATTAAGGCTAGCCTCGTGGAACGCTTTAATCGAACTCTGAAGACAAAAATGTATAAATATTTTACAAAATACACAACTCACAAATATATCGATGTGCTTCCAAAACTCATTAGTTCTTATAACCATAGCACGCATTCTAGCATTGGGATCGCTCCCTCTCAAGTGAATGCTAAAAATGCATTTATCATTGCTAGTCGGAGAAAAAGCTTAAAGAAGACGGATGCAAAATTTAATATAGGTGATTATGTGAGGATTAGTAAAGAGAGGATTCCATTCACCAAAGGATACACACCAAATTATACTAAGGAAATATTTCAAGTTACAAACATTGATCGAATGAAACTAATACCAACCTATAAATTGAATGATTTGAACGGGGAGGATATAAAGGGTAGTTTCTACGCGGAAGAATTAGTCAAAGTTAACGTGTCTCCCGACACGGAGTACAGGATCGAGAAAATATTGAGACGTCGGGGGAGTGGTCCTAAGTTGGAGTATTTTATCAAGTGGGACGGATACCCACCGTCTTTTAACTCGTGGATTTCAGCTTCTTCTGTCAGTAAAATATGAACGAATTTTATCTTACACTACCCAGCGATAGCTCGAGGGATTTTTTCCCAAGAAATACAATCGCTCATTATCGTACAAAGTTAAGTCATCGCATCGATTTAGAAAATAACGAGTGGTATGTCGGTCTAGCTGAGATTTCGATTCCTTCTATTGAGGTAAAAAAAGTTCCCGAAGACACACCTGCTGTTATCGAAAACCTTACTCCAGCGTCTCGCGTAGCAGACGAATTGCCTCCCAAGGATAATAGGACCCGGACTGAAGAGGGATTAGTTCGAGGGGATAAAGAAGTTATAAATGTGAAACTTTTAGATGATTCATACTTTACAATTCCCATTGGTACTTATGACAGTATTGCGGTGGCATTTGCAAGACCATATATTACCTCCAGTACACAAAAACAAACTTACATTTCAAATGAAGTAATGCGTTATATTGATAAACTGAGTGTAAGGATTAATCAGGTTGGAGTTGATGAACGCATATTACCACGGTCTGTGCAAATTTTTGCGAGCGGAGTAAAATACTCGTTGTCTCCAGGAACGTATGATTCGTTTGCTAACTTATTCAATAGAACTTTGTCAGGCTTTAGTGGAAAAGGCAAGGAAAAGATAAAAAATGACCTATCATTATTATCGGCTGTTCTCATTAGACTACAATTTAAAGATTCAACGTTGACAAATGATGAGCTAGCTGAAATCATTAATGGTGCCAGGGCAGAGATTAACACTGAAGGCGACATAGGAAAAAGAGAAAAAAGAAGCATTGCAGCCTCCTCAACAAATATTTACGTTTACACAGATATAATAAAACCTCAACTAGTCGGAGACACCTTGAGTCGTTGCATCCGCATCTTGAATTCAAAAATTGGGGAATATCAAACGTTCAACCCTATTTACTATTACCCCGTCGAGAAAAATAATATCGAGAGTGTTGAAATTCTTTTGGTGGATAAACTCGGTGAACCAATATTTTTTCATAGTGGAGAGCAAAGCTCGATAGTGGTGCTACACTTTATAAAAAAGAACTGATTGACGTTAATACATCATTTAACGGAGAGATGGCGCCGGTGTCGGATCGATATTATGGTTATTATTCCAAACAGGTGGGAGGAGAGATATGGAGTGGTGGGACAGGTGGGAGGAGAGAAGCCCTTGTATAGGGCTTCTTATAGAGTGCAAAAAGGGCGGGGTATCGGGAGTTTTCTCGCGGGTCTGTGGCGATTTGCAAAACCTTTGCTATTTAGTGGGCTTAAGACTGTTGGTAAGGAGGCCGCGAGCGCTGGAGCAGCAGCTCTTGGAGACCTTGGTATAAAACCGGTTAAGGAGATACTGCGCAGTAGAATAAACGATGCGGGTCAGAACTTGAAACGCAAGGCTGAGGAAAAGATAAAAGGTATGTCTGGAGGAGGGTTGAGGATCGTGAAACGTCCTAGGTTAAATAAAATAAAACCAAGTTGCGTAAACAAAAAGCGACAGTCAATCAGAAGTCGAAGAGGAAAGAAGGTCGTTGGAGGAGATATTTTTTCGCTATAATGGCAGAGCATATGCTATCTTCGTTGGATTTGTTCCAGCCCAATCCACCGGTGCAAACTAACATTTTAGCAAAAAGACTCGTGTCCTACAAACCCATATCTTCGCTAGATAATCGATCGGTTATAGAATTCCTGATCAAAGACTCTGGGGATGCGTACAAGGATTTGAATAGCATATATCTTAGACTTAAAGTGAAGCTTTGTAAAAAAGACGGGACTGATTACAATGAATCAGCTACCAATCATCCGGGGGTAGTAAACAATATTCTGCACTCTCTCTTCGAGCAGTGTAACGTTTATTTCAATGGGACGTTGGTCACACCATCAGAGGATAATTACCATTATAGAAGCTACATGGAAAATGTGTTAAACTATGGTATAGATGCGAGCAAAACACATTTACGAAATGTGGGGTGGGAGTTGGACTCGGGAGACGATATTAACATGACAGATGCATCAAATTCCGGTTATACAAGGCGCAAGGGTTGGTTTAAGAACAGTGCAGAGGTCGAGTTGTACGGTAAACTGCACGTAGATGTTTTTAACCAGATGCAGTTAATGATGGATCGAGTAGATATCGGTGTAAGACTATTGCTATCTAATCATGCTTTCTATCTTATGGGAGGGAGTGACGATGGCCTATTGAAAATTTTAGACGCAACTTTATACGTTCAACATTTCGATATTAACCCATCCATTTTAGTTGCACATAATAAAATCCTGGAAAACAACAACGCTAAATATCATTACAAACGCACGGAACTGAAAACCTTTACTGTTCCTTCTGGTGGACGAACTTTGAGCCTCGACAATGCGATCGTGGGACGAATACCGAATACAGTTATTTTTGCGATGGTTGATAATGAAGCATATGCGGGAAGTCTGAATAAGAATCCATTTGCTCTCTCTCACTATTCGCTCGAGAACTTTTCACTCTTTGTGAACGGTGTGCAAATTCCATCCGAAGGATTACAATGTAATTTTTCAAGTAAAAAGTATTGGGCACGAGCATATGACACGATATTCTCAGGTAGTGGGATTAAGCATTACAATAGAGGTAATCAAATCACTTACGACATGTTTGGACACGGTTATTTTATGTTAGTCTTCGATCTAACACCCGATGATTCGGGTAATGAGGATTATATAAGTCTAGGCGATAGAGGGGTTGTGAGAATAGAGGCGAGATTTGAAAACGAATTATCGAGAACGGTTACGTGTTTACTTTTCTCAGAGTATGATGCAACATTAGAAATTGATAAAAACAGAAACATTATCACAAACTTTTAGTCATGGATGGGATTCAAATTAACAGGTTACTAAGGCCACTCAGTATATTTCGCGGAGTTTACGCATCTGATAGGTTACCAAAATCACTACAAAATGGGGTTTACATAATAAATTTAGATCCGTCTAAATTACCAGGTTCACACTGGGTTGCAGTCTATTTACACAATCATTTGGCCGAGTATTTCGATTCGTACGCCTTGCCTCCTTTTGTCTCAAATATAAGAAAATTTTTAAAACCATTCTCAGTTGCTCGCAACCGCGTTCAAGTTCAAAGCTTTCGTTCGGACATTTGCGGTGAATACTGCTGCCTCTATACCGCAAGTAAATCATTAGGTCAAACACTACACAAATTCCTCACACACTTTCATCACACCATCCCTCATCTCAACGACTGCCGAGCCCTGAAGCTGTTTCATCAGACCTTCAAGCGAGTGAGGCGGGCCAAATGTCATCCCAGAGCTCAGCGGTGCTGTTCCCGAATAAATATGATGAGCAGGAAGAGGAGTTGATTATTTGAGAAGAATCTGTTACAGAATGCAGATCGTGGTATCTGCGACTTATAGTCAAGGCGGGGTGACGGAGCTTGCAGCCGTCGACGTTGATTCAAATCGTCTATTTTGGGGCAGTTTCAAGAAACATGGGAAGCTCACCGCCGGAGGAAAGAAGCTACGTTTCCCAGACCCCCTGCAACGAGATGAGACTTCCTTCAACGAGGGATTCATTTCTCACGCCGAACTTTCATCTACCCTGGAAGCTATGACTGAGGGTGCAACCGCTCTCTACGCATTCAGCGAAGCAGAGTGTGAGTTCCTGACCGATCTCACGGGACGCACTTTCATCTCTCTCGAAAAAGATTTAAACTGTCCCCCTCCCGAAAAATGTTCCTTCCTTGCCTTTTCCTGCCTCAATCCCTGTCACAAGTTGCGCAACAGCACTTGCGCATTGAGAGATGCACATTCATTAGCGCAATGGTTTCAATACAACCGTCTAAAGGTGGAAGTTGATCCATGTTCTGATGAATGTTCCCCCACCCCTCCTCCGTCATCATCCTCTAAATAAGGACAATAACGTCACCATACATCAGTCGTCATGCAGACGTCGGAGACCTCGGATCTACATCGTCCACCGGTGAAGAGAAAGAGACCCGCTGAACATCCCATTCCTACTTCATTCCACAACTTTAAGAATTTAGTACTTCAAACTGTGTACTACTTGAACAGTGCAAAAACAAAGAGTGTGTGTATTGGATACGATCCCAGCTGTGACTTTGAATCAGTCGTGCAATTTAATCAAGTTGGAAAAAAAGTGTAATTGTTTCACAAAGCGAGTGGAAAAATATCTTGAACTGTGAAAAGGACGTGGATTTGTTCTTTTACAAAGGAGAAAAGCATTTTTTAACTTCCTGTTTGTCTTATGCAAATTACTTTGGGAAGAAGCATTTGGTTATTAAAAAGACTTTTAACTTAAAGGAAGATGAGTGGTTTGCATTTGTGAAACTCTTCAAGCTGATAGATCTTTTCCTCCAGAGACTGTTGGTTGGTCGTGACAAAGTGATACATTTTCTCGCCACAAAACTAGCAAATAATATCACGGATTGTGATTTTGAACGTCTTGAATTAGAGATGGCACTCATAACGTATGGTTCGGCTGATGAATAGCCTGTGTATGAATGAAAGGCTTTTTAACCTCTGGCACGAATGAGAGTTCTGTAAGTTAAAAGGTCTTGATGTAAGTTCAACCCCTGGCATCGGGCGTAAAAACCTTGTAAGTTGGACATACATCACGATGGGTGCTATTATCGAATTTCAAGGATTTACAGACAGCGATGGGAATTTCATTGTCAAGGAGTTGGCAATCATCACTGTACAGAACAAATGCTGTAATACGTGGCTATTTAAATTGCCACAGAGACAGCTTTCTACAAAAGAGTCATTCTGGCTGAAAAATAACTATCACGGCTTGTGCGAATACTCTGGAGATGTAGATTATTCAGAATTGGAGAGTATACTTCACAATTATACTAAAAATTTTAAATATCTATTCACAAAGGGTGCTCAAAAAGCTGCCTTCTTAACAAGTCTTTTTCCCAAGGGAATTTGTGTGGCTAATCTGGAACTTTATGGGTGTCCCTCATTCGCGAAATTAACCACGAATGAGGGTTGTTTAATTGAAATCCATATGGATGGTAATCTACAGTGTGCCAGAAAAAATTGTTTTAAGCTGGCTGATTGGTGTATACGAAATAAAATTTGTTGAAATAAAAAATGTTAACCTTTACCCTGTGTTGTTATTTAATAAAAGAGCATAAAATCTTTTAAGACATTTTTTATTGTCAATAAATATACATATCATCAGCAATTTTGAGTATAAACTTTATCACTCTCAGACGAGTACCTTTAGTAGCCTCTGTGGTACCATAATCCACTTTTGATTGTCTATGGTCTGTGTAACACACAGGTTTTGGACCGTCAATACAATCACTTTGAGTCCTCGTTCCTCCTCCTTTTAGGTAGACTCGAGGTCGGATGCATTCGTACACATCACACCAGATGATTGGGTGCTGCTCTTCCGCCAGGCGCCGCTTTTCCGGATCGGTAATGTCATCCTGAGTGGTTATATTAAATCTCTCCACTACCCCATTCTCATTCTGGAAGCCGGAGAAAGTCACCTTCTGTCCGACCACTTCAAATGTCTTTCTTTGGTGCCGGAATACACAGAAGTAAACTGTCTTAAAAGGTACCGAGAGCACAAAATCTTTGCCTCGATGAGGGATGTATACGATGTAAGTATTAGGATCTGACTGGTTCTCCACCCGGAGATTGGTGTGCTCCAGGGAGGCTTCGGGATCTCTTTGCAGCTCAGCGACAGTTCTGGAGGCCATGGTAACGTTGAATGAGCTAATAATCATTCGGGAGTCATTTATATGCGGGAGTGGGAGGAGTCACGTTGCAACCGCACGTGTAGGGTGATGTAATGTCGGGGGAGAGGGGGACAAGCATAACTGACTTGAACTGGTTACGCTCCCACGGATCACGTCAGAGTCATTCCCACGCTCGAGTCTTGAGTTGATAAACTCGAAGCGCTGGGACCGGATGCATGTGGAGCGTGAGAAGAGATCTGGAGAGTGATAACTGGGTGGAATCGCCATATCTACACTACTCTCTTCGTTAGATCAGTTGTAATAACGAGAGAAACAGCTTCTTCAGGGGTCATTTCCCTCTGGGGATTATCCCTTTTTCTCCATTTAGACAAAACTCTTCTCGAGGAGTGGTTGTCGTTACCTCGGAAATTAGTTCGGCGGCCGCAATATCTCCTTCCTCCCTTAAACTCAGAGAGTTTGCCAATGCGAGCTCCGCAGCAGAGGAAGACATTTTAATATTTTGGACCTTACGTCTTTTTGATCTCTCCGAGGAAACACTAAAATCTATATCCGGCCTTCCAAGTGAACCTAGGAAGTAATTATTTAAAAGTCAATAACCCACGACACATCATAATAAAGAATAAAAATATTATGTCGTTCAATGAAAAAGAAAGGTTTTCACCGGATGGTACTTACAGTCTCAGCAGAAATGCTAGTCAAATACTGACGCACGGTGTCAGGAAAGTTCATCGACTCCATGAGCCATGCGTTATTTCGCTTTAAAATGTTTTTTTATTCCGAGAACTTCTATTCCACCTTTGCAAGTAGGGCAACAAAAAGCTTATTCTGACAAATTCACGAAGACTTCTAATAGCGTCATCAAATTGATATAAATCAAATCTTCGCACAAGAAAATCCGCCAAATATTCCATTTTTTCAGTTGGTGATTTGAACTTTATGCCCATTAATCTATTATGGAGATCAAGCCGTGTGATAAAATTGGAAGACATATCCAATCAGGAGTGAAAAATTTATCTAAGGTCTGAAAATTAATGTAATAGAATGAATCTTCCCATTCCACAAATTGTTCAACAACGATGTTCATAACACCAGAAAGTAGGGGCTAAAAATCGGTATTGAAGAAAGTTTGTAAAAAATAGTTCAAGGGACGTAAGAAAACTTGGACGAAAAAGCACGAATGACTAACACCAGGCAAAAACACATGGAAATATATCTTACCTCGAATAAGGTGTGGATTGCTGAGGAAAAAAACACCGATGTAAACCTTAGAAAAAAAACTCGGTAAGGATTCCTATCACTCACACTCAATATCGCGAGTAAAAAAATATTTATTCAGATCAGATTTCTCCCAATTCACTTCACCACAAATGCCAAGATAGAACTACTGCTCAACATGCATTTTCTTTAAAGGATAGGGAAGGTCCACCCAGGGAAAACCCATTATAACTGTTAAAGGGAGCGCGGTGTCATAAAAACTCCCTCAGGGACCGAGTCGCATGGTGCTGTGAAGGCGGAGGGATTTTGCGGCTTGCAGTTTGAAAATGCAAAGAGAGTGGAAAGGGAAAACAGCCAACCTAACCCCCTTCCACAAAAGAGTGTATGAGGAACAAAACACCCTCATGTGCACTCAGGAATTGAAGGAGTTCATAATAGGGTAGTTTCCTTCATCAAAGAAACCGAAAGGCATTGATTGCGATTTGTTACCCACCATTACTGTATTCATAATATACAAATAATTTCGTTTTAGAAATACCGGTTTAGACGAATGGCAATGGTCCATTTTTATCCTCATTTGAAAAGGGCCAATTTGGCGCCCATGCGATGCCACTCCACGTGACGTCACAGGGACCTAGTTTCTATAGGAGAAGATAGGAGTTATACATCGTCTGAGATTACCAATGCATGCATGAGGCGCAGAGCTCAGGGAAACATGTCTTAATAATCACCTATTAAAACTGGCTAAGGTCGGAAAGTTTTCTCCGTTTAATAAGGTATTAATAAACCTTTTTTAAGCCAAGCGCTACCAGTCAGAATGGCACTCAGCTACCCTGTAGCAGCCTGCGTCGTATCAGCGCTCAGAGCCTCGATCAAGGTCACCTCACAAGACGGGGGGGGGAACCAGAAATACGTCACACGGAGAGATTTCCTTACCCGTCGCGTTTTCGCGCGCTTGAAAATTTTCACTTTTCATTTAATCGCGAAAAATAGATATCGTCATTTAAAAATCTAAAAGCGTGAAATACGTACTCCAGGAGTAATAATCTTCCGATATAGGCAATAAAAAAATAATAGGAAACCACCCTATTACTCGGAGAATTCCGTGGAGTAACCGAAGAAAAGCATATTCATCACAGTTAGGCATCACAGTCTACAAACTCATGCGCTGGATATAGTATTCCTCCATGATAATAAATATATGACATTTGGTTATCATTGACAGCATGGATGTCTTGAGTAAGGCGAATACAGGACATTAAGGTCCTCAGAAATTCGTCAGTGCGGGGAGTCGGAGTTTCGAGACCGCGCTGAGCCGAGCCGGGCCGCGAAACGCGATCGAAAATTGGAATTTTTTCTCAGGGTCGCAAACTTTTTCCGCAGATTTTTGCAGAATACTTTAAAATTATGTTTACTTAATACCCTGACAAAAAATCATGATAAACATTTCTCTAAAACCGGAGATAATGACTACTTTATGTTAACTTTTGCCTAACAAAATGTCCACCATTTTATGACCTAATGACCAATACTGCTTTCAAAATATCTTCGATATAGAACCTTAGGGAATCCACAAAAGTGTTTTTTTGCTTGAAAAAGGCAAATTTGAGGAATTTAGGTGCAAACAACTTCAACCATCACACGCAATCGATATTACCGGGGCCCGCCGCGTGGAGCCGGACCGCGACGCGCGGTCGAAAATTCGAATTTTCTCTCAGGGCCGCAAACTTTTTCCCAAACCTTTTGCAGACAAACGTTTAAATATGTTTTCTTAGTATTATTGCGAAATATCTCGACATACATATTTCTTATAAAAAAGATAATGACTGCTTTAAGTGAAATTTTGCTTGAAAAAAGCTTCCGCCATTTCGATACATTACAGCACACAAATATCAACAAAAATGTCTGAAACTTATGCAAAGTACAGGCAAGAAACTATAATGACAGATGAACATGTTAAAAATTTCATGAAAATCACTCCACTGCTCTACCATCTGCGTAACTTTTTATATTTTCGAAGAAAAATGATAAATGGCGTGTTTTTCGAAATTTCGTCCTGTTTAAGCCTCCGTAACTCCGTAACGGCTGAGACTTAATAAAAATGACTTGCTATTTCAAAATCAGCAACTATTTCCCCGTATTTGTGCCAAATTTCAATTGTCTACCTCAAAAAAAGGCATTTCGGACTTTTCTCCGGCGTTTTTCGATTTCCGACCACTGTGCGGCGTACGGAAAGCACTGAGGGAAACTCACGCTCACGATAATAACAGCACTCCCATGATTACACAATGCGCATATCATACAAAAGATTCGTGTCTCTTCGTGCTCACGTTTTTGCCGTCGGAGTGTTTTCATTCGGGCACCTTGGCGAGGTTGTTCCTCTCTTTCGATTCATATTTGGATTCAACGTCCACACGTTAGCTGACTAGGTTTATTTCACGTGCATTAGTTGCGCTCAAGTTTTGGGATGGTTCGAATTCGAAGTAATTATGTCTTTTTCATTTTGTAAAAGAATCAACATGATAGACACAGGTGACTTACTAAATAATTAATGCCGAATTTTCATACAAATTAATTTATTAAAATAATAACTATCTTCATTAGCACATTTATTTATAAGCAGAATCATCCACTGAGAGAAAATAAGCGGAGAAAGTGGCAGAGATTCTTCTTTCGAGATTCCTTTCGGCTAATTAGTGTCTAATCTCTGGTGAGAAAAATTCCTACACATATTAACTGCAATTCTCACTAAATAACCAGCTACTTTCGTATAAAAATCATTTTCATAACCCTAGAGCAAGAAAAAATTAATTCGATCGATAATCATAGTATTTTAGTTTCTAATTCTAATGTTTACCTGCAAAAAAATGTGAGAAGTTACGTGAGTGAAAGGACAAACGCTTTCCGAACAGTGGGTGAGCGAATCACGATTTATTTATTTAATTAGCTGACCCGGCGCACGTGGTCCCGCCTAATTATCAACGAACAGTTAAGTTACATTATTTATTAATCAAGAGAAGGTGTAATACTGGTTTTGAAGTGATGGCTTACTATCATTAATTCAGAAAAACATTCAATGAAACTACAATAGTAAGCATTTTAATGGCTTATCAGAAGCATATATTCTTCATTCAATATACATTGGGTAGACCGGGTCTAGCCACGGTCTAGCACACGCAGATTTATTTTAATGAATTTTCTAATTTTCATGTCTTAACTTTGGAAATGTTAGACATTGTGGTTTTTTAAAGCAGTTAAAAAAGTCAAAATCTTATGCATTCAGTTGTTGGTCTATTCGCGTTATTAACTTTAAAAAAATAGTTTTAAGGTCCGAGTCTTGCCCCGTTCTTGGCAAGTTTACATAACGCTACCCCGATGCTTGACTGACGCTCCAAAATCCGGAAGCTCCATATCTCGTGAAAATAGCCCCTAAAAGCAGCATTAATATGTCATGACAGGAGACGCGCTAGATATAACTCGGTTCGGAAAAGTGAAGTGCGCAAACCTGCCCCAGTGCCCAATGCGTAAACGTGCCCCGTTCTACCCTACACATTCGCCTCCATTCACATGACTAAAGTACCTTCTAGCACGTTTTTGTTTTCTTGCCGAGCGGAACAACATATAAAGCCGATGGTTTACCAACACGTGAACATGCAGCATATATTTGACCATGAGAAAAACATGGCGTTCCTAGATTCAGAGCACAAACACTCACCTTGTCATCTGATAATCATCATCGCGAATGTAACACGACTTGAAAAGTGAATTCGCTTTTAACTCATAGGGTATATCGGATGGAATCCATGGGAACTTCCTCTTCTTTGAATTTTCCATTGAGTATAGTCGCGTGAATCACAATGATTATAGTATTTTTTAAACTCCGAACGGGATCCATTGCATAGATTTGGTTGGTTTGGGTTTCGAAGCACTGTGAACACCGTACCTACCTTGTGGTGTAAATTGTAGCATGGGCGGTAAGCCATGCACATCTAACGACTTTAAAAACTCGGCCAGTTGGTGACTTCGTCTTTCTTTGTTGCAAAAAGTCAATAGATTTGAATTAATGCAGAGTACAAACTATTTGATCTTGATTCCAGTCATCCATATCTTCGTTCGTAGCCGCCGAAATTGCTCGCTCAATCATAGATTAGTGCTTCTTGTGGTTATCAATCATGTTCGTGAACACTTTGGTGATCTTTCGACGATTCAAAATTCTTCTTCTGTAAAACTTCCGAGGAAATGACATCATAAAATGGTCTTTTTAATCATGTGGTGGTGAGTGGTGTTATGAGGGTGCCCATGCCTTACAAGATTTTTCTTTCAGGGAGGAAGTCGCCAAAAGGAAGTGAGGAGTCAACAGTTCTCAATCCAAAAAAGCAGACGAGGAATGGAAGAAAAAGGGTAAGCAGCAAAGTTCTTGGGCCATGATTTCCATCTAGCATGTTTAATCACTCACAGCCAAGTCTCAATTATCTGTGCTGATGAATGTTATGTGATACTTCATTATTTGAAAACACAGATAATCAAGGATAAAAAAATGTTTGTGTGTGTAATCATTTTGCTTCATTATTTGGAATATAGTTTGCGCAGTAGCAGATAAATTGCTGACCAAAAGGCATAAATTGAAAATATGGATCCAGTAGAGCCTTGAATGTACTATTATTTGCAAAAGTCTTGCAACAAATCGAGCAGCGCCACTTTCGCTCCACAAAGAATGTGCCCGGAAAATGTATGCTTTTAGGGTATATGCAGAAAACCAACACTAGTCTTCATGGTTAAATATAAGGAGAACGGGTCATTGTGTGGGTGAGGTATTTTTTTAATCCTTTTCAGTCAGTCGGGATTTGATCGCTTCCATTCAAGTGAAATTAATGTTCATTGTGTTCCCCCAAACACATTGTAGCATTTTATGCAGGAGGAAAGATCGAGGGTAATTCCTCGGACAGATTTTAAAATGTTTGTGGCTTTGTTATTTTTGAGTGATCTTAGCTCTTTTCAGAGAGCTGGAAATCACGAGTCGTTCACTGTGAACATGACGGACATTTGTTTACATCTATTGACTCGAGTTGATGTTTGTCGTTGCGTAAATAACAACAGAGTTCTCCGACGTCCGTCAATCGGTAAAGATGCATTTCCTTCCACGTATTCAAAGTATGACTAGGAAAACTTAATTCGTGCTAAAAGTCCCATTTTCGGATTTCAACGGGTATTTTTTGATAATATGTTCTGCTGCTAAATAAGTGTGAATGCGTATAATAAATCTACGCTGCTATGTCGTTGATGATTAAGTTATTATATTTAGCTGCAATCATTTACATATACTCTGATGAATTGGGAATATTGTAGGATGCTTATACTTAGCACCATTAATTAACTTCTCAACTTGCATTAAGTAGGTTACATGGTATTAGGCATACGTTTTATGTTTAAGGCAAGATTGAAATCAGTGGATATGTAGCTCATTTCATAAAACCTCTCAATTCGAGTAAGAAGGTCGTAAGCAAATCCCAACAGAATTTCCGTTTGAGATGAATGTATACGCTTGCTTCATTAGATTCACGAATACCGAGTTAGAAACGTAGGGAAAAATAATAATTTAAGGACGAAACCATACCGAGGTCACAGGCGACTCGAGAAACAACATCAAAATATTCCTATACTAACCAGCCGAAACATAAAGTATGCGAAAGCCTCCGTGCTCAAGTTATAATTATATAAACGAACAAAAAGACTAAAATACTATGAAAGTGATTATTTTAATCAAAATTCGTTCAATTGAAAAGCAAATGAAAGCAACTCAGTGTTAAAATTACAATAAATTATCAAAAATATCGCCTTCAAGAGTTGAAGTCTGCATAGCGCAGTGGAAAAATACTTGGCTGGTAAATTATCAAAAATATCGCCTTCAACAGTTGAAGTCTGCATAGCGCAGTGGAAAAATACTTGGCCGGTAAATTATCAAAAATATCGCCTTCAACAGTTGAAGTCTGCATAGCGCAGTGGAAAAATACTTGGCTGCTAGTGGGAGGAGTATCGTTCAAATCTCTCCCATGCCCAAAATTTTTCTATGCTCCTCACAGCCGTATTTTATTTTAAAGTTTTTTTCATTTTTTAAATGTAGGTTAAGAGGGTAGCAAATGTTGAATTTGAGCATTTCTGCGACGATTTCTAATTTAAATGATCGTGCGACGGAAATAAGGTAGTTTCCTTCATCAAAGAAAACGATAGGCATTGATTGCGATTCGTTGCCCACCATTAGTGTATTCATAATACACAAATTATTTGGTTTTTGAAATACCGGTTTAGACGAATGGCAAGGGTCAAATTTTATCCTCATTTGAAAAAGGCCAGATTGGCGCCCATGCGATTCCGCTCCGCGTGACGTCACAGGGACCTAGTTTCTACACGAGAGGATAGGAGTTATACATCGTCTGAGGTTACCAATGCATGCATGAGGCACAGAGCTCAGGGAAACATGTCTTAATAATCACCTATTAAAACTAGCTAAGGTCGGAAAGTTTTCTTCGCTTGATAAGGTATTAATAAACCTTTTTTAAGCCATGCGCTACCAGACAGGAAGGTACTCAGCTATCCGCTAGCATCCTGCGTCCTATCAGCGCTCAGAGCCTCGATCAAGGTCACTTCACAAGGAGAGAGGGGGAACCAGAAATGCGGCGCACGGACTTTCCTACTTACGCGTCGCGTTTTTGCGCGCTTGAAATTTTTCACTTTTCATTTAATCGCGAAAAATAGATATCGTCATTTAAAAATCTAAAAGCGCGAAATACGTACTCCAGGAGTAATAATCTTTCGATTTAGGCAATAAAAAAATAATAGGAAACCACCCTATTCTGCGTTGATAACGCGGTAGGACGAATCATTGCGTTTCCCTTGAGGGAACTCCAATAAGAGTCACGGATGAATGTGATTCCCAGTGTTATAAAGCCTCCTTAACAAGTTCGTAACTGCTCATCATTATTAACCTTTGGGATGAGAACTATCCTAGAAATCTAAGGTTCCATATACTTAATTTCTTAAAGTATAATAGATCAATTTTAGCTGATTAAAAAGATAATTATTAATGATATTTTGTAAATTTTGTAACGATTGTGCCGCCCGTATTCCGTGTAATTGTCATTATTTTGTTGCCATTTCCTACCAAGTTAATTTTCCCAGTAAATTTTTTCAGATTAATTTTCCCATTTTCCGTTTCGCAACTGAGCAGTAACGAAAACTTTTCTATGTAAATCTTCAAGAAAATTTCCCTCGATAGAAAAATATATAAATCAAGTGTAGAATTTTACTTTTAAACTTTAGGCCTCAATATGCTATATTCAGTGTTTTTTAAAATACAGGAATTTTGATGGAAAGGGACAGAAGGTGAGTCCAACTGATCTACTAACATAAGTAGAATCCTTGTAATATGTAAAATGGTACTCCTTAATCGTGCGCGCACCCTGGCGCTTATTTTTAAATATAGGAAAGGCTTATACTGAGGTATTTATCAACTATTATTCTTGTGGGCACTTAATTCAAGCATATTATGGCATCAACATTAATATGATAGAGCTACAAATTGGCCCTATTTACACTCTTTTGGAAGTTTGTGAGAATAACTTACGGCCTGCAAGTCTTACTTCAGGTAAATTGCTTCCTTGTCTCTGGCTTGTAGAGTCGTGATAAAGATGTAAGGCAAGATGAGGAGCAGGACCTATTAGCTGACCAAAACTACGGCCCGGGAGCACCCGATTCAGCGTTAAGAGCTGAGGGAGCGGCCAAATTCTGCGGTAAATATTTTGCCTCCCTAATCGATAGTCTGGATTTAAATAAGGGTGAATATTGGTTAAAATTGGCTTTCAATTTAATTTCTGCCCGTAGGTGTTCTAGGAAACCTTACCAATAATAAATGGGAATAAATGGATAGTGAAAAGCCGTACTATTAAGTCACTCTTTAAGTTGGCTGTCCTTAATGTAATCCGGACGCAAACATTTGCAATTTCCGGTGCAGGCAGCCAGGTCCTTGGGTGGAATTCAGTAAATGCCAATCAGAAGAGATATTTCAATATTTTTGAAGCTAACAACGTGGCCAGTATATGGTTGCTCATAACATTTACGCATTCATCGTGGTGCTCACAAAAATATCTCTTGACTCCCTACAGGCGTTGCTGAGTGCTGACGGTGGATATCCATATCCACGCATAGAATTCTTTTTGCTTCATCACGCTTTTACTTGACGGAATCCCCATTAATTCTTTTTCTCATATTAGTCCTGCCCCTATCATGCGGGTGAGTTAAAACGGCTCGTCAGTTAAGCACCAGTAGGCTAGGAAGCTGGATTCTAATAAAAGAAATAAATCTGTTTGCTGTCTATAAAGGAAGTAGCCTCCCTTGCGTTGATATTGATATAATTTTAATTGAAAAAATTATTAAGCTATAGTTTTGTAAAACAACTTCGGCTTTCGTAAATTTTTAATTATTTTGTGAGAATTGAAATGATTTAATCGACGATCGGAGATAGGGTGGATTCGTTGCACGACTTTTGCAAATGATGGTAAGTACACAGCCATTACTATTAGTCAACAATTGCATCGAGATTTGTTTACACACACGGTACAGATGTGTTTATTGGCATCTCAATTCGAGCTTGGCTTAGCGTAAATTAAATGATTTTAATATTTTTTTTGTGTTATAAATGTGTTTTAACAATTGAAATATTGTCTGCATAAATTATCTTGGTATTTATTGTTCCAGCATTAAGCATTGTGTAGAATACCAGCATTGGTCAGTGATTAGTATTTCTCGAAACAGATTATGTCGCGCATAACTTATCCACAGCGTTCACACCAGGGGCGGAATTCTGTACACGGATACCGACGATCGTCGGTCGCACCGATAGAAATGCGATTCACAAAACGCCTCTACCGACAATCGTCAGTGCAACCCACAACTTCGTGACGTAAGGCTTTTTTCGGTACGAAAGTGGCACCCGCACGCGAGGCTAGGCGCCTCGACCATGCATTAAACAAATGAGGCTCCGAAAACGCCATATGATACTCGGTAGCCCGCGAAGAAGTTAAAAAGAATTGATCACTGCTTTGTGAGATATTAACGATGTTTAATTACTCTGCGAACACAATTTCTTACTCCCGTTGGTGCGATGTGGCTGGTATTTGGATATTTTTCTGTATTTACCATCGGATTTTTTCTAGCCAAAGTAAAAAAGCCTTTATATTCAAGGATCCAACGGTCGTTGATAGAAGAATATCGGCAACATTTGGTACCTAATGTATCGGAATTTTCAAGTATAACTCTCTTGAAGAGGACTTTATCTGCTACATAATTGCTAACCTACGCTCATTTTAATTTTATTTTGTGATTAGCAGTGACGAAATTATTTTTATTAGTATTGTAACCATGTACATACCTTCATCTTCAGCCACGGCTTGTTTACATCGTTTGCCTCATCATTCGCCGTAAGTCCGATACTTCCAAAAGGGTAATTATTTAATTAGAAAACATTTTTTTCGCTTGAAATCACATATTGTGCTATTTTAAATACATTCGTTGATAAAAACACCGAGACTGCGCGGATCGCATCAAGTGTTTTGATTGTGAACTTGAGTGCCATACTTTACGCTTGGAAGTGTTAATGTTTGCATTTTGATACCATTTGTGTGTTGTTTCAAACAATTTTGCGTTGATATGACTTGGACTAAACATAATGGATCAGTGTTAATTTGTGATATACCGTTGAAGGTATGAAGATATTCTCGTATTGAACTGGAATATTTGTAGTTTTATGATAAATAATTCATTAAATGTTTTCTTGTTTCGTGAAATCATTCTTTTTATTTTCCCCTTTCTTCCGATGGAATACAGGGTACGTACCTACTCAGTGCTCTCATTACAATAATAAAAACCTATATTAAATTTACATAGTGTGACTAAATCAATGAAATCTGTGTCGGATCAATGGGGAGGGGGGCCAAAAGGGGGGAGCCTTCCCCCCCTCGGGTAACCAATTTACACCAGATAGAATGGTGTTTTTTTCCCGCCCCCACTACTGCTGGAATTTGAACCCCCCCCCCCCTCTTTTCCCTATCCTGGATCCGACACTGAATGAAGTGATATTTAGTTTTAAGACGTAATGGACATATTAGCAAATATCCTCGATTAATATTGATCATGGAGTGAATTCTTCCATTAGCGGATTGATTTTTTTGAACATTTTGTTCCCATTATATCAAAACACACTGAATGAAGTGGGGTCTTTTATTGCTAATTTTGCATGCGTGCTTTGACTTCTCAGTGTTCCATCCTTCACCAAATCATTAAGAGGAATAATTTATATACCCTTTTGTATATTTGAAGAAAATGTTTTCCACAGCACATCCGAGAATCTTCTTATGCGCGAATATCAAAGCAACTGCGAATGTTAACTAAACCACGCGAGCACGGTAATCAATTTTCCATCAATTAACATAACCATTTTTGGACATATTTTCTAATGGGTAGCAATCATTTTGTTTGGAAATTGTAAATTAAGCTGGTTAGAGGAGAGAATGCATGGGAATATTAAAAGAACATGACGTTTTTGTAAATTTTGTATTTTTTCCTATGATCTTCTATTTGCCCATGTAATTAATTTTACTATCCGCCAAAGGCAATGAAACCTCATCCATTACTTAAATATTGACCAAATTCAAACATATTTATGAAACACTAAGTTTATTTGAGATATCCAAGTCATTGCTTACGAGACATATCTCATTTATCGCAGTCCGTAAATTTTGCTTTTGACGTATTAATTATTTTCTTTTTCTGCTGAGCAGTTGATTCGCAAAGTGTTCATGGAATGAGGGTCTGTTCTTTTTGGTACTGTCGGAACTACTAACTAAATTTAATTATCTCTTCTCTTCTTTACAGAATAAAAGGGCGCGGAAAAAGTATCTTCGGGGGCAACGAAAAGTAAAATCAACAAATGAAGAAATTAAAATCATCGACTAAGAAGAAAATTAAGGAAGATATAAGGGTTAAAGGAGTGATATGCTAGGATTTTATGGCTGATGTGTGCTATTTTTGTATCCTGTTGTTATATGTATCCGTCTTTTTTTTACATAAGTACATTAACATTTACATACAAATAACACATGGTATAAATCAAGGTGCATGAAATCTCCATTCGGTGATGACTACAATCGATTGAGCAAAATGCAAAGAGTCAAAATAGACTCCGAGGATAAAAAATGAAAACATGGTTAAATAGTTACAACTAATGAGAGGCCATAATAAATGGTACCAGATCACGTGAGTAAAAAAATCACAAAGGTCACTTGCCAAGAGCAGTGTAAATGAAATAATAATAAAAAAGCGCCAAAGTCATGGTCCCCAAATGAATACTAAAATAAAAGGCCTTATAAACCTTTAGTATGGCTTATGTAGGTTATGAGCTCAAACGTAGGTAGTGCGTGCGTGCGTGCGTGTGTGATGGCCATTTTTGTGTTTTTGTGTTGTTTGTGTTTTTGGGAGTGTCATGTAAATGTGTGCATACTAATCCAACCTCTCCACAGAATCAAGTCATCGCTGGATTTGAAGAAAAAAGAAGTCAGAAGACAACGGTCGAAGAGGACCATGTCAAGAAGATAATGTGTGCGTTAACTTTCATTTGGGCTTTTTGGGCCGAATAGTTTGCGTAACGTAAGGCTAGGCGATTATATGAGTGCGTTACTTTGTATTTTTAACCTAGGTTTAGTATCCACGCAAATCCATTGTAGCGTACTGGAATGGGACTTTCACTTGGATTGAGTGTAAAGATACCCTTTGTATGTTGTCATAGAGTGTATGCGATGCTCTTGGGGTTTTTAGTGCAAGGGTATTCCATTTTTGTGTGTGCATATTAATCCTACCTCTCCGCAGAACCAAGTCATCGCTGGATTTGAGTAGGAAAAGATGGAAAAGATCCAGCATGCTTATCCACTTATTGAAGACAATTAATAGTTGGCGCTATCGTCTGATTGTAAGACTGTGTTTCATTTTAATTTATTTTCCTATGCGACTTTAACTTTCAAACTTGAAACAATACTAATCTTGTAAAATTAGGGGAAGATACAACGCTTATGCAACTTATGTCATGTTTGTCGTGACGTTTGTGTCGCATACAATTCCTTTCAACTTTTAACGTACATGATATTGAAAAAAAATGTTCACCAATTTTTAGACAATGAGTAAAGTTATTAAATACATAATACCTGAAAAATATATTTTTTTAGCATTCGAGTTTCAACAACATCATTTTTGTAGTAATACTAGATCAATCATGATTGTTCTAATGAGCTAACACATGTATTTGAGTATAAAATGCCATTTGTGCAGTAATTTTAGCGTTACAATGCAGACTAACTTTTAAAATATTCACTTTTATCTTCACATCTGCAACTTATCCCCGGAAGTAAAGGAAAAGCAGGGTAAAAGACAGCTCTGGATTATGAAGACATTCAATGAAGAACGCCATTGCCTCAAGGTAGGAATGTTTATTTCCATTTCTACTGAAAAATATATTTTAGCCCTTGGAGAATTGGCTCAGTGTCACCCATTCCTACATCCCCTTATGTCTTTTGAACTAAGGTTTGGTATGCATGCTAATCCATTGCAGAGTACTAATATAGGACCTTCACTTGCAAAGAAATTTAGCTTGAAAATTCCATCTTCGACTCGTACGTTGGTCTATTTTTTTATTATGACTTTTTCGTTATTGTTTCTGATCATACTTAAACTAAGGCTCATATGTCGTCATACCCAGTCAGCAATCTTAAGAATAGTTCGACGAAATTCTTCAATCAATTTTCCTGTCACCTTTTATTTTCTCATCTACCTTTTCTTTTCTCTTTCACCTCCGTCAGTACCTGCTCTATGCATTGTATTGAAGCATAATTTTAGTTTAATTTCCCAATGTAAATGGACCATTCTTTTGGTAGAATGCTCTTCTCAACGGTTCGTTCTACTAATAATGTCCTTCTTGCTTAATCCATCGCTAGTTATTCTTCTTCCGAGCAGACAAAATCCGTTCCCCTAATCCTAATTCGTTTTTGTTTCATTTGTACTTTTTTCATTTTTCGTCTTTATTACGGGCATTTGGCAGTAATTCGATTTATACAAATCCCTCATTGTTAGTTCTTTTTTCTTCAGATACTTATTATAATTAAATAATTAATAAGTAAACATTGTTAACCCTAATACGGGCAAGGTGAGTCTCTTGGACTCATCGCATCACATTTTTGAGAATTTAATAATGTTATTGAAATGTCAGCATGTTGTAAAATTTTACTTCTTCTAATTGTGTATTATCTATAAATTAGAGTAATTTAACTTCTTTCAGAATCAAAGTAGCTTAGAAATAATTAGACAAATAATAATCAATTTTATGTTAAATGATTCTAAGGTGCACAATATGTACAAATTGATGTGAAAAGTAATATTTTTCACTGTTTACTAGTTTAAATTGAAAGCAAAAGTTAGAAGAGTCCATTGGACTCACCTTGCCCGATTACGTCAGGAAACTATGTTGCCCGTATTAGGGTTAAGAAATTTCATTTATTGAAACGTTTTTCTGAGGGACTTAAAAATAAAATAAATTTTTACGTGTCAGAAAAAGTCTCAATATTATTCAGTTCAAATACAAAAGATGTTGAGAGCATATAAGTATACTACAACACTAAAGTCAAATCTTAACATGACGACTTTACGAAATACAATGACTAGTTAACTACATTTTAATTGATAAAGCATTACATAATGTGAGTAAAAACTGCAAAAAGTATAAATAAAAATACTGTTTCTGATCAAACTCATCGCAATTTGAATTCACATGGAGCATTGAATGTTTCTGTTGCTTTTACCAAACAAGTTTGATAAATGTAGTTCGGTAAATGCTATCATCATGGCACCCATTAGTTTGATAAAACAACTAGGATCAAACGCAGAATAAACCCCATGTCGCTTGAGCCAATGAAAGATTTGTCACCCAGAAAACCATTTTTCTGATTGAAAATTATAAAATTATGAGTTAAATGTAGGTTTCCTCAAAATAAATGCAGAAACCTCGGAGAAGAAATGTGCCTGGATAGGGTATTGAATATGTCCCCCCACGAAAATTAACAGACTCTATCGACCGGGTTAATAGTTTTCCATTACAAATAAATAAAAAAACGTTTCTTAAAATTTTTTACATTGCTCAACCAATTTCTTGAAATAAGGGTTGACTTCGGTTTCCCTCTGCAAGATTCTTATTCCGAAAGAATCGGTTGATAAATAGGGATTTTATGGTTGGTGGCATATAATTTCGCAATGTCGTTTATTTTTTTTATTGGTGATGTTTGATTAAAATTTCCAAAGTATGTCCTCCAAGTCAATCAAATTATGCAATATTAAACCATACAAAGAAACACACATTATAAAAGTTACTTGATAAGAATCGGTTAATAATAAATTGGACATATTTGATTGTAATTTCCAAAGTATGCCCTTCAAGTAAATCAAATTCTGCATCGTGAAGCCATACATAAAAACATACATTTTAAAAGTTATTCCGTAAGAATCAGTTAGTAAATAAGGATTTTATGGTTGGTGGCTGATAATTTGGCGATGTAGTTTATTTTTTTTATTGGAGATGTTTGATTATAATTTCCAAAGTATGTTCTCCAAGTCAATTAAATACTGCATCGTGAAGCCATACATAGAAACACACATATTAAAAGTTATTACGTAAGAATTGGTTAATAAATAGAGATTTAATGGTCGGTGGCTGATAATATGGCGAAGTCGTATATTTTTGTTATTGGAAATGTTTGATTGTAATTTACAAAGTATGTCCTCCAAGTCAATCAAGTTCTACATCGTGAAACCATACATACAAACACACATATTGAAAGTTATTCCGTAAAAAGCGATAATAAATAGGTATTTTATGGTTGGTGGATGATAATTTTGCGATGTGTTTTATATTTTTTATTATAATGATTGATTGTAATTTCCAAAGTATGCCTTCAACGTCAATCAAATTCTGCACCGTTAAACCATACATAGAAACACATATTTTAAAAGTTATTTTGTAAGAATCAGTAAATAAATAGGGATTTTATTGTTGGTGGCTTATAATTTTGCGATGTATTTTATTTTTTTTATTAGAGATGATTGATTATAATTTCCAAAGAATAACCTCCACGCCAATCAAATTCTGTATCCTGAACCCATACATAAAAATACACATTTTAAAGTTATTCGATAAGAATCAGTTAGTAAATAGGGATTTTACGGTTGGTGGCTGATAATTTGGCGATGTCGTTTATTTTTTTTATTGGATATGTTTCATTGTAATTTCCAAAGTTTGTCTCCAAGTCCATCAAATTACTCTTCGTGAAAATATATATAAAACACACATTTTAAAAGTTATTCTGTATGAATTGGTTAATTAATAGGGATTTATGGTTGATGGCTTATAATTTGGCGAAGTCGTTTTTCTTTATTAGAGATGATTGATTGTTTTTTCCAAAGTATAACGTCCAAGCTGATCAAGTTTTGCCTCGTAAAACCATACATATACACACACAGTTTAAAAGTTATTACGTAAGAATCTGTAAATAAATAGGGATTTTATGGTTGGTGGCAGATAATTTGGCGATGTATTTAATTTTTTTTATTGGATGTGTTTGATTGTAATTTCCAAAGTATGGCCTCCAAGTCCTGCAAATATTGCAGCGTGACACTATACATACATACACACATTTTAAAAGTTATTCGATAAGAATCGGTTAATAAAGAGGGATTTTACGGTTGGTAGCTAATAATTTGGCGATGTCGTTTATTCTTTTTATTGGAGATGTTTGATTGTGATTACCAAAGTATGTCCTCCAAGTTAATTAAATTCTGCATCGTTAAACCATTCATAAAAAAACACATTCTAAAAGTATAATTTAAGAATCGGTTAATAAATAGGGATATTATGGTTGGTGACTAAACATTTGCGATGTCATTTATTTCTTTTTCTTGGAGATGTTTGATTGTAATTTCCAAAGTATGTCCACCAAGTCAATCAAATTATGCATCATAAAATCATACGTAAGAACACACATTTTAAAAGTTATTCTCTAAGAATCGGTTAATAAATAGGGATTTAATGGTCGATGGCTGATAATTTGGTGATGTTGTTTATTTTTTTATTGGTGTTGTTTGATTGTTATTTCCAATGTATGACTTCCAAGTCAATCAAATTCTGCACCGTTAAACCATGCATAGAAACACACATTTTAAAAGTTATTCCGTAAGAATCGGTAAATATATAGGGATTTTATGGTTGGTGGCTGATAATTTGGCGATTTCGTTTTCTTTTATTAGAGATGTTTGATTGTAATCTCCAAAGTCTGTCATCCAAGTCAATCAAATTCTGCATCATTAAACCACACATGGAAACACACAATTTAAAAGTTATTCCCTAAGAATCGGTAAATAAATAGGGATTTTATGGTTGGTAGCCAATAATTTCGCGATGTCGTTAATTTTTTTTATTGGAGATATTTGATTGTAATTACCAAAGTATGTCCTCCTAGTTAATTAAATTTTGCATCGTTAAATCATGCATAGAAACACACTTTTTAAATGTTATTTCGTATGAATCAGTTAATATATAGGGATTTTATGTTGGTTGCTGATAATTTGGCGATGTCGTTTGGTTTTTTTATTGGAGATTTTGATTGTTTTTTTAAAGTATGTTCTCTAAGTCAATCAAATTCTGCATCGTAAAACCATATATAAGAAGACAAATTTTAAAAGTTATTCGATAAGAATCGGTTAATAAATAGGGATTTTATGGTTGGTGGCTTATAATTTGGCGATGTCGTTTTTCTTTATTAGAGGTGATTGATTGTTATTTCCAAAGTATAACCTCCTAGTTAATCAAGTTACTCTTCGTGAATATATATATATATATATATATGTGTGTGTGTGTATATATATATATATATACACACACCCACACACACATATATATATATATATATATCAAGTTACTCTTCGTGAATATATATATATATATATGTGTGTGTGTATATATATATATATACACATATATATATATATATATATATATATAAATTCAGAGGTAAGGAAAGAAAGGGATAGGAACATGGAATAGAAAAAGGACGAGGACAACGGTGCTGTGGTAGGTGGAAAAAAGCCAGAAATCAGAGGGTAAAAATGCGGCCTGACTGGGACTCGAACCCAGAACCTCTTGATTGTAATTTCCAAAGTATGTCCTCCAAGTCAATCAAATTCTGCATCAATAAGATTAGTACACACAATAGAATTACGTAAAAACTGAATGTCAATATCTAGTGCAAAGGCGCTAACTGGAAATCCTTCGCGTGAATTGAGGATAGTATGACGGATTTTATAGAAAGATTATTGACATGTTCGGGAATGATACCACGTCTCTTTAAATTTTTAATGAGCCGGGATGCACAAACATCTCCAAACAGCTTTAATATCCAATAAAATGCGCAATTAAATCTTCTGCTGACATGATTACGACATGATAACATTGCACATTAAAAGGATATTAACGGAAAAAAAGAACGCATAAAAGAAAACGTTGTTGCCATTACAATCAGTGAAAATAAAATCATTTTTACTTAACTATCATTTATGGAAGTTTTTTTGGAAATCTTTCGACTGCAATGGTGTATCGGAAACAGGACAGGAATGTAAATTTTCAAAAACAATGAGCAATTTTCTACCTTATATATCTCCTCTTTTCGTTCGAATAAACGCCGTAGAAATTTTTGTTCATATGGAAAGATTCCAGTATGAAATTGACTTTAAAAAATTACTTTGTAAATTTCCTACCTTATCTTTATCACATTTTCGTTTTAATTCGTGTATCTATCTTTTCGTTTTAAATCCTTTGCCTTCTTTTCCAATTTTTCTCCTCATGTTCACATAAATATGTTGCCATGATGTTTTATGCGTATCTGATGGCCGCGCTGCCATTGGATTCTGGTGGACATTTTTTAACTAATCCCCATAGTCAATTTTAAGTGAATAGACGGATATATAATGGAATGCAGCGTTTTCATAATATATACTTTGGTTTCAGACGATTTAAGAGAGGGTCTTCATAAGAATGTTTGTCGTATCTCGTCTCGTTCATCCCAAACATTTGTATGACTGAGTGAAAGTGAAGTATGAAGTATGAACTGAAGTGTAGTATGACTGTAGGTCGTACTGGGGTTTGTAGTGTAGTTTGCAGATGAATTGATTTTATTATCATAATACAGTAATGACCACTTCTGTCTCCCGTGAGATATTTTTCTCTTAAATAACTCACCGGAAAGCTAACGGCGACGAGATATTTATTATAATCGTAAGTATAATTGATGCTTTTTGGTACAGGTGACGTTGCTGAAAACTGCATTTTCTAGTACAAGAAGTGCATCGAACTGAAGAACCCAAGATTGAAGAAATGAAGCAGAAAGCCTGCGGTTGTGTTATGTTCATCAGAGTACTGTGGAATATTTGCGTGCTTTTTATTGATGTGTGCTGTATTGTTATTAATTTACTGTAATGTGTTTTTTTTTACAGATTTTCGTAGTTTTTAGGCAGGAGAATAGGAATCGGTCTACTAGGAAATTAGGTAGTACTGACTTAGTTATTAGGTCGTCTACATGCGTAGCTTATCTACCAGGTCGTTAGAAATACCAAATTAGTTCTTAGATAGTTGAAAAACGTATCTTAGCTAGGAGCAACATTTTAAGGTTTACCTCGGATTTTTTTACCTCGGTGGCCTTTGCAACTGTACTTGGTATGGTGGTTGTGTGAATGCTGCATTTTTCTTGATGTGAGTGAGTGCGTGAGTGTGCTTGCTGTAGTAGTAGTAGTAGCAGTGGTAGTGTTAGTAGTAGTACTAACAGTAACTGTCCCTTCCTTTCCTAACTATCCTTCCCCACCCTCCAACCCCCTCAAATCCATACTGCTCCCTCCTCGTGGGGAGGGGGAGAAACAGAGGAATGTCTATGCCATTTCATTTATTTATCATTTTTGCCAGAAAACTCCTGATGGCGTGGTATCTCCTCTGGCGAAAGCAGTGTGGTATCTTTAGCATTGCAGTATATTCTATATACTCGTTAAATGTATGGTGATATAATTTTATTCAATGTCTTGGTCGTGTGATTTTGTTGCGTTAATAATGTTTGATTTATCTTTATTACAATTCATTCGCTAGAAATATATTTTAAGACAATATTACTGATTTTATTTTTATGTATTTGGCATTAGGTTTTAACATTTGCATTCCAATGCATTAAATTGTGGCACTGAGTTTTTTCCAAATATTGTTTAACATTATCATTGCAGCATTATTTTTTCTTCTTTTGTTTTCTATTAGGAGATGAATAAATTTTAAATTTATATTTGATATTAATTTTTTAATACAGTTAATTCTTTGATGGTTTTCTGTCATGTGCCGAAACTTCATTGACCTCTCCACTCTTGAAAAGTCTAACACCTCTCAACTCCATTCTTTCCCTCGGCCTGTCAGTGCAGTGCAGTGACAACTATTAAACCGAAATTTGTTCATGATGGATGCGTTTCTGTCCGGCATTGAATTGCAATAATATTTTTTACCTTCTCACTACCTTTAGAGTTCTGCTTTTACTTTAAAAATTGCGTTGTGTCAATAAGGATTTTAAGTACTGTGCTTTTCTATTGTTTTTAAATGCTTATCCTCCAATGCAGTCATTGACCACTATTTTTCAGCGAAACACAGTCCCAAGATTTCAAAACCTATCCTCCCATAGGTCATCGACCTTTCCACTCAATTAAGGACATTGACCTCTCTTCTCCCAAAAGTACATTGACCTCTTAATTCCCGAATGCCCATTTAGCTCTCCAAAGTTCATTTACCTCGCTATCCTTAAAGTTGATTGACCTCTCCACTCCCATAAGGTCATTCACATCTCACTACCAAAAGGTCTCTGACCTGTCCTCACCAAAAAGGCCATTGAAGTCTCCACTTCCGAAAGGTCATTGACCGTACTGTAATTGTGTTTATAATAAGAATTTTAACTTCTAGACTGTCTTTTCGCATTTTTATTACTTTGGGGCCGAAATCGTGTTTATAACAAGCAATTTCACTTTTAGAGTGTCGTTTCCAATTTTTCTTACTTCGCACAAAAATCGTGTTTATATCAAGAACTGTCAACTCCGGAGTGTCATTTCGCACTATCATACTTCCTACTAAAATCGTGATCAATCGTGTAGGAAGAAATTTCAGTTTTGAAGTGTAATTTTACATTTTTCTTACTTCGTAATGAAATCGTGTTTATAGTATAAATTTTCACATCCGGAATGTCATTTCGCATTTTTTTTTTATTTCATACTGAATTCGTGTTTAAAGCAATAAATTTCATTTCTGGAGTGACATTTCGCATTTGCCTTACTTCCTACTATAATCGTGTTTTAGTCAAGGATTTTCAGGTTTGGATTGTAATTTTGCATTTTTCTTACTTCGTATTGCAATCGTGTTTAAAGTAAAAATTTTCACTTCTGTAATACCATTTCGCATTTTTCTTACTTCGAATTAAATTCGTGTTTATAGCAGTAAAATTCATTTCTAGTGTCATTTCGCTTTTTTTACATTGTACCAAAATCGAGTTAAAAGTAAAAAAGATCATTTCTGGAGTGTCATTTTGCATTTTGTATACCTTCCTATTATAATCGTTTTTATAGCAAAAATTTTCGGATTTGGCGTGTAATTTTGCATTTTTCAAACGTCGTAATTCATTTGTGTTTATTGTTAAAATTTTCATTTCGCATTTCTCTTCCTTGTGATAAAATCGTGTTTATAGTTAGAAAGTTCATTTATAGGGTGTCATATTGCATTTTTCTTACTTCTAACTTAAAACCTCTTATGCAATACGAATATTCAAATCTTGATTGTCATTTTTGCATTTTTCTTACGACGTAGTGAAATTATGTTTATAAAACTATTTTCACTTTAGGAGTGTAGTTTTTCATATTTTTTACTTGGTTCTGAAATCCAGTATAATGCAAGATTTTTCAGATTTGTGTAATTTTGCAATTCTCTTTCTTATCAATGAAATCATAATTTGTAACAAGAATTTCCACCTCCGGAATGATATTTCGAATTTTTTTTGCTTCGTACGGATATCGCTTAATAGTGATAAATGTCAATTCTAGAGTGTTTATTTTTCCTTTTCCTTCCTGCGTACTAAATCGGTGACTATAGTAAGAATTTAAACTTTTGGAGTGCATTTTCGAAGTTTGCATTTTTCCTTCTTCGTAAAGAAATAGTGTTTATAGTAGGAATTTTAACCTCTGGAATGACAATACGCATATTTCCTACTTCGTACCGAAATCCTGTTTATAATAAGAATTTTCACTTTTAGATCGTCATTTTGCATTTTCCTAACTTAGCCTTTAATCCTAGTTATAACCAGAAGTGATATTTCGGGAGTGATATTTCGAGTTTTCCTTGTTTCGTACTGTAATCGCCTTATAGGAAAAAATTACACTTCGGGAGTATCCTTTCTCATTTACCTAACTTCGTACTGAAGTATTGATTATAGTTAGGATTTTCACTTTTGGAGTGGAATTTTGCATTTTTCCTTCTTCGTAAAGATATTATGTGTATATAAAAAATTTTCTCTTCTAGAATGCCATTTCGCATTTCTGTTACTTCGTACTAAAATCGTGTTTATGGTAAGACAGTTCATATCTGGATGTAATATTGCATTTATCTTTCATCGGAATGAAACCGCTTTTAAAAAAGAATATTCAATTCTGGATTGTAATTTGAATTTTTCTGACGACGTACCGAAATCATGTTTATAAAATGAACGTTCACTTATTAAACTAGTGTTTCATATTTCTTACTTCGTATTGAAAACTTGTTTACAACACAAATTGTCACTTTTAGAGTGTTCTTTCGCGTTTTTCTTACGTCCTACTAAAATCGTGTCCATAGAGAAGATTTTCAGTTTTTTATGTGTTTTTTTTGCAATTTTCTTATCTCGTAATGAAAAGGTATTTGCAGCAAAAATTTTCACTTACGGAATGTCATCTCGAATTTTTCTTACTTCGTAATCAATTCTTGTTTGTAGCAATAAATTTATTTCTGGTGTGTCATTTCGCCCTTTTTGAACTTCGTAATTAATGAATTCGTGTTTTTAGCTATAAAATTCTCCTGATTGTCATATCGCACTTTTCTAACTTCGATACTGAAATCGCGTTTACAGACATAAAATTCTATCCTCCAGTGTAATTTCGCATTTTCCTTACTTTGCACTGCAATCGTGCTTATAGCAATAAAAATTATATCTGGAAAGTCATCTGGCATTTTTCTTACTTCGTACTGAAATCGTGTTTATAGCAATGAAATTATATTCTGAAGTGCCATTTCACTTTTTTATTACTTCACAATGCAAAGTGTTTATAGCAATTAAATTCAATTTTGTAGTGTCAATTCACATTTCTTTCTTTCCTACTGAAATCGAGTTTATAGCAGTGAAATTCAATTCTAGAGTGTAATATCTAATTTTTCATACTTTGCACTGAAATCCTGTTTATAGCCATAAAGTTCTATTCTCCAGTGTCTTTTAGCACTTTTATTACTTCGTACTGAAATCGTTTTTAGCATCGAATTTCATTTCTTGGATATTATGTTGCATTTTTCTTACTTGGCACTGAAATCGGGTTTTTAGCAATAAAATTCAACACTGGAATGTAATTTCGATTTTTTAAATTTGGTACTGAAATCTTGTTTACATAAATAAAATTCATTTCTGGAGTGTCATTCCGCACTTTTCGAACTTCGAACTAAAATGGTATTTGTAGCAATAAAAATTATTTCTAGAAAGTCATCTCGCATTTTTCTTACTTCGTATTGAAATCGAGTTTATTGCAATAAAGTTCAATTTTGTAGTGTCAATTAGCACTTTTTTTGCTTCGTACTGAAACAGTGTTTATAGCAAAGCTTCATTTCTTCAGTATCATTTGGCATTTTTCCTACTTCGCACAGAAATCGTATTTATAGCTTTAAAATTCATTCCTTGAGTTTCATCTCGCAATTTTCTTACTTGGTAACGAAACTCGTGTTAATAGCAGTAAAATTGAATTCTGGAGTGTAATTTCACATTTTTCTTGCTTTGTACAGATGTATATATGAATGAAATTCACTTCTCGTGCGTGATTTTTCTTGCTTCCTACTTAAATCATGTTTACTCTAGCTTTGAAATGTATTTCCAGAGTGCCGTTTCGCATTTTCTTAACAATACAATAATGCAATTCTGGAATTCCATTTCGATTATCTTCTTACTTCGTACTGACATCGTTCTTATAGCAACAATATTCATTTCTTGAGTGATATTTCGCATTTTTCTTCCTCGTATTGAAATCGCGATGATAGCAATAAAAATCATTTCTTGAATTTCATTTCGGACATATCTTACTTCATACTGCAATCGTGTTTGTAGAAATAAAATTAATTTTTACAGTGTCACTACGAATTTTTCTAATCTCATACAGAAATCGTGTGATAGAAAATAAAATTTATTTCTCGAGTGTCAATTCAGATTTTTCTTACTTCGCACTTAAATAGTGTTTATAGCAATGCAATTAAAATCTGGAGTGTCATTTGGCATTTTTTTACTTCGCACTAAGATTGGTTTACAGCAATAAAGTTCAATTCTGGAGTCTCATTTCGCATTTTTCCTAATTCGTGCTGAAATCGTATTTATAGCAATAAAATATATTTGTGGAATGTCATTTCTAATTTACCTTCCTTTGAACTCGTGCATATTCCTTACCTCGTACTGAAATCATGATTATAGCAATTAAATTCAACTATGGAGTTTCATTTCGCATTTTGATAGTTCGCATGAACTTGCTATGTTAGCAATATAATTCAATTCTAGAATGTCATTTCACATATTTCTTACTTTGCACTGAAATCGTGTTTATAGCAACAAAATTCACTTCAGGAGTGTCATTTCGCCTTTTTCTTACTTTGCACTAAAATCATATTTATAGAAACGAAATTCTTTTCTATAGTGTTATTTTTCATTTTTCTTACTTTGCACTGAAATCGTGCTTATAGCAACAAAATTCACTTCCTGTGTGCCGAATAACATTTCCTTACTATGCACCAAAATCGTATTTATAGCAAAAAAATTCACTTCCGCAGTGTCATTTATCATTTTTCTTACGTTGTCCTTAAATCGTGTTTATTGCCACAAAATTGCCTCTGTAGTTTGATTTCGCAATTTCTTACCTTGCAGTAAACCGTTTTTATAGCAAAAAATTCACTTCCGAAAGCAATTTCGCAATTTTCATCCTTTGAACTAAAATCGTGATTGTGAATCATGAAAAAACTTGGAAGTGAATTTTGTTGCTATAAGTACGGTTTCAGTGCAAAGTGAGAAAAATGCTATATGACACTACAGATTGAAATTTGTTGCTATAAACACGATTTCAGCACTATGTAAAAAATGCCAAAATACACTACAGATGCGAGTGTTTTTTTATACAAACACGATATTATTTCGAAGCATGAAAGATGAGAAATGACACTCCTTTAATGAAATATATTGCTATTAACACGATTTTAGGTCAACGTAAGAAAAATGCGTAAAGACACTCCGGAAGTTAAAATTGTTGCTACAAAAATATTTAAATACAAAGTAAGAAAAATGCGAAATGACACTCCAGAAGTGAATTTTGTTGCTATAAACACATTTTAGAACAAAGTAAAAAATGCGAAATGACAGTCCGGAAGTGAATTTTATTGCTATAAACACGATTTCAGTGCAATATAAGAAAAATGCGAAATGACACTCGAGAAGCGAATTTCTGTACTTCAAATACAATTTAAGTGAAAAGTAAGAAAAATGCGAAATCACATTCCGGAAGTGAATTATGTTGCTACGGACACGATTTCAATGAAGAGTAACAAAAATGCAAAATGACACTCGGGAAGTGAAATTTGTTGCCATAAACACGATTTCATTACAAAGGTAGAGAAATGCGAAAGGACAGTCCATCCGTGAAATTTTTTGCTACAAACTGGATATTGATCAAAGTAAGAAAAAAGCGAAATGACACTACGGAAATGGCTTAGGAAAATGTTAAAAATTTAAAAATGTTGAAAATGATGAAAATAATGCAAATGTTGAAAATGTTTAAAATGTTGAAAAAGTTAAAATGTTGAAAATGTTGAGAATGTTGAAAATAATGAAAATGTTAAAAATAATGAAAATGTTAAAAATGATGAAAATAATAAAATTGTTAAATGTTGAAAATGATAAAAATGCTGAAAATGTTGAAAATATTGAAAATGTTGAATATTTTGAAAATGATGAAAATGTTGAAAATGTTGAAAAAGTTAAAAATGTTGGAAATGTTGAGAATGTTGAAAATAATGAAAATGTAGAAAATAATGAAAATGTTGAAAATTATGAAAATTATGAAAATAATGGAAATGTTAAAAATGTTGAAAATGCTAAAAATGTTAAAAATGATGAAAATAATAAAATTGTTAAATGTTGAAAATGATAAAAATGTTGAAAATGTTGAAAATATTGAAAATGTTGAATATTTTGAAAATGTTGAAAATGTTGAAAATGTAAAAATTTTAAAAATGTTGAAAATATTGAAAAAATGAAAAATGATGAAATTGTTGAAAATGTTGAGAATGTTGAAAATGATGAAAATGGAATAAATGTTGAAAATGATGAAAATGACGAAAATTATGAAAATGATAAAAATGATGATGTTGGTAAAAATATTGAAAATGTTAAAAATGATGAAAATGTTGAAAATAAAAAAAAATTTAAAATGTTGAAAATGATGACAAACTTTTGCTTCTCAAACTTTTGTTTCGCAAACTTTTGTTTATCAAACTTTTGTTCTTCAAACTTTTGTTCGTCAAACTTTCGTTATTCAAACATGTGTTCTTCAAACTTTTATTCTTTAAACTCTCTTCATCAAACTTTTGTCTTCCAAACTTTTGTCTTACAAACATTTATCTATCAAATATTTTTCTTTCAAACTTTTTTCTTTCAAACTTAAGTTATTCAAACTTTTGTTCTTTAAACTTTTGTTTTTCAAACTTTTGTTTTTCAAACTTTTGTTTTTGAAACATTTGTTTTTAAACTTTTGTTTTTCAAACTATTTCTTTCAAAATTTTGTTTATCAACCTTTTGTTTCTCAAACTTTTGTTTCTCAAATTTTTGTTTTTTAAACATTTGTTTTTCAAACTTTTGTTTTTCAAACTTTTGTTTTTAAACTTTTGTTTTTCAAACTTTTGTTTCTCAAACTTTTGTTTCTCAAATTTTTGTTTTTTAAACATTTGTTTTTCAAACTTTTCAAACTTTTGTTTTTCAAACTTTTGTTTTTCAAATTTTTGTTTTTTAAACATTTGTTTTTCAAACTTTTGTTTTCAAACTTTTGTTTTTTAAACTTTTGATTTTCAAACTTTTGTTTTTTAAACTTTTGTTTATCAAACTTTAGTTTTTTAAACTTTTGTTTATCAAACTTTTGTTTATCACACTTTTGTTTCTCAAACTTTTGTTTCTCAAACTTTTGTTTCTCAAAATTTTGTCTCTCAAACTATTACTTCTCTAACTTTGTTTGTAAAATTTTGTTTTTTAAACTTTTGTTTCTCAAACTTTTGTTTCTGAAACTTTTGTTTATCAAATTTTTGATTCTCAAATATTTGTTTCTCAATTTTTGATTTTCAAACTTTTGTTCTTCAAACTTGTTTTTTAAACGTTTTTTTTTAACCTTTGCCTTTCAATCTTATGTTTCTATTTTTTTCTCAAACTATTGTTTCTCAAACTTTTGTTTCGCAAACTTTTGTTTATCTAACTTTTGTTCTTCCAACTTTATTTCTTCGAACATGCGATCTTCAAACGTTTTTTTTTTTCAACTTTTATTCTTCCCACTGCAAAACAAAAAACAACAACAACAACAAATTTACAACGACAACAACAAAAAGGACGACAACGACAAATTTACAACAACAACAACAACAACAAAAACGACGAAAACTACAATTTACAACAACAACAACGACAACGACAAATTTACAACAACAACGACGACGAAAACGACAGATTTACAAAACAGCAACAACGACGACAACGACAAATTTACAACAACAACGACGACGACTACAACAAATTTACAACAAGAACGACAACGACAACAACAAATTTTCCATAACAACAAGAACGACAACTACAAATTTACAACAACAACAATGATAACAACAAATTTACAACAACAACAACAACAACAACGACGACGACGACAACAACAAATTTACAACAACGACAATGACGACAAGAACAAATTTACAACAACAACAACGACGACGACGACGACAACAACAAATTTAACACAACAACAACAATAACAACAATAACAAATTTACAAACCAAAAAAACAACAATTACAACAACAACGACGACAAAGACAAATTTACAACAACAACTACATCAACAACAACGACGACAACGACAAATTTAATACAACAAAAAAAACAACAACATCAACAACAACGATGACAACGACAAATTTACAACAACAACAACGACGACAAATTTACAAAACAACCAACAAGGCAACTTAACAACAACAACAACAACAAAATTAACAACAACAGCAGCAACAACAACAACGACGAACACCACGACAAATTTAACACAACAAAAAAAAATACCAACAACAACGGACGACAAGGAATAATTTACAACAACAACAACAACAACAACGGCAACGACAACGAAAAAATTAAAACAACAACAACAACACCGACAACGACAAATTTACAACTACAACATCAACGACGACAAAGAAAATTTACGACAACAATTACAACGACGACAACGACAAATTCATAGAACAACAAAAACGATGACATCGACAAATTTACAAAAACAACAACAACGACGACAACGACAAATTTACATCAACAACAACAACGACAACGACAAATTTACAAAAACAAGGACGACGACAACGAAAAATTTACAACAACAACAACAACGACGACTACCACAAATTTACAACAACAACATCAACGACGACAACGAAAATTTACAACAACAATTACAACGACGACAACGACAAATTCATAGAACAACAAAAACGATGACATCGACAAATTTACAAAAACAACAACAACGACGACAACGACAAATTTACATCAACAACAACAACGACAACGACAAATTTACAACAACGAGGACGACGACAACGAAAAATTTACAACAACAACAACAACAACGACGACTACCACAAATTTACAAAAACAACAACAACGACAACAACAAATTTACAACAACAACAACAACAACGAGAACAACAAGAACAACGACGACAACAACAAATTAAAACAACAACAACAACGACGAGAACAACAACAAGAACAACGACGACAATGACAAATTTACAACAAGAACAACAACGACGACGACGACAACGACAAATTCACAACAACAAAAACAACAAATACGACGACAAAGACAAATTTACAACAAAATTAACAACTACGACAACGACAAATTTACAACAATAAAACCAACGACGACGACAACAACAAAATTTCAACAACAACGACGACGACAACAACAAATAGACACAAAATTTACTTCTGGAGGTTCATTTCGTATTTGTCTTACTTTCTACAGTAATCGCGTACAGTAATGCAAAATCGCATTTTTCTTACTTCCTGCTGATATCGTGTTAATAGAACAAAAAATCACTTTTTGAGTGTCTTATCGCATTTTTCATACTTTCTTCTGAAATCGTTAATATTGCAAAAATATTTATTTCCTGAAATTTCACTTAAACTTTTTCTTACTATGTAATAATATCGTGTTTGTTTGAAATAAATTCAAATCTGGATGGTCTGGATGGATTCAAATGAAAACTTCGTCAAGGTCATTGACCTCTATACTCCACGAGGGTCATTGACCTCTAAACTCCATGAAAGTCATTGGCCTCTAAACTCCATGACGGTCATTTACCTTTCAAACTCTACGAGGGTCATTGACCTCTAAACTCCATGAAGGTCAATGACCTTTCAAACTCTATGAGGGTCAATGTCCCTTAAACTATTATTTATTAATCTATTAATGATTATAGCAACAAAATTCATTTCTCGAGTTTCATTTCTTTTTTTTCTTACATTCTACTGAAATGAAGTTTATATAAAAAAATTCATTTCTGGAGTTTCATTTCGTAGTTTTCCTACTTTCCTGAAATCTTAACTATAGCAACAAAATTCACTTGTGGAATGTATTTTTGCATTTTTCTTAGTTTTTGCTGAAATCGTGTTTATAGAAAAAAATTCACTTTTGGAGTGTCATTTCGCATTTTTCTTACTTGGCACTTGAATCATAATTATAACAAAAATATTCACTTCTGGAGTGTCACTTCAAATTTTTCTTACTTTGTACTGGAATCGTGTTTATAAAAAAATATTAACCTGTGAAATGTCATTTCGTTATTTTCTTACCTTGCTCCTAAATCCAGTATAAAACCTCATAATAATTACTAGCTCCTTCGTAGTATAATTTTTCTTTTTTCTCCTTTGTAATGAAATCGTGTTTACAGCAAACAAAGTAACTTCTGAAGTGTAATTTCTTATTTTTATTACATTGTGCTGAAATCGTGTTTATAGCAAAAAATTCACTTTTGGAGTTTAATTTCGTATTTTTCTTAATTTGTGCATAATCGCTTTGTAGCAAAAGCGTTAATTAAGTAGTGCCCTTTACCTTACCTTTCAAACTTCAAGAAGGTCAATGACCACCTAACTCCATAAAGGTCATTGACCTTTCAAGGTCATTGATGGTCATAGACATTACAAGGTTTTCAAGGTCATTGAAGGTCAAACAAGGTCATTGAACTTTCAAGGTCAAACAAGGTCATTGGCCTTTCAAGTCATTCAAGGTTATGGACCTATCAAGTTCATTCACGGTCTTTGAACTTTCAAGATCCCTTATGGTTATAGATCATTGACCGTTCAAGGTCCTTGATGGTCATCAACCTTTCAAGGTCATTCAACGTCATTGTCCTTTCAAGGTCATTTACGGTCATTGACATTTCAAGGTCATTCACGGTCATTAACTTTTCAAGGTCATTGATAAACATAAATCATTCAAGGTAAAAGAGTTATCAAAGTCATTGAAATTCAAAATAGGTCATTGACCTCTCAAGGTCATTTAAGATCATTAACCTTTAAAAGTCATTCACCGTCATTGACCATTCAAGGTCCTTACTCTTATTTTTTATTTTTTCACTCTTCTTACTGAAACCGCGTTTATAAAAAAGGAATATCAATGGAAATACTTATTTTTAATTTTTTTACTCTTCGCAGTGATACTGCGTTTAACACAAATATTATCACTATCATATGACATTTTTAATAATTTCACTCATTGCAGTGTAATCGTATTTACATGAAGGAATTTCACTTTCAAATCAAATATTTAATTTTTTCTCTCTTTGCACTGATATCGCATTAATAACAAGGATTATATTCATGAAATAACTTTTTTATTTTTTTCACTCATCGCAGTGAAACGAAGATCGCAGCATAATTGAGATTTTTGATTCTGAAACACATTTTTAATATTTTTACTCTCCGAAGTAAAATCATGTTTGTAGCAAGAACAGTAATCTCAAATTCTTATTTTAATTTTTTAATTCTATGCAGTGAAGTTTCATTCATAGCTTGACTTTACATTTCAAAGCACATTTTACTTTTTTCTCTTTTAGCATTGAAACCGCGTTTATCAGAACGATTTTCATAACAAACCACATTATTATTTTTTTTACTTTTCGTAGTGAAATTATTCAAGGTCATTCACGGTCATTCACCTTTCAACGGCAATTGACCTTTCAAAATCATTCAAGGTCAATGATCTTTGAAGGTCGAAGAACTTTCAAGGTCATTGAAGGACAAAAAGGTCATTGGCCTTTCAAGGTCATTCAGGGTCATTGACCTTCAAGGTCATTTAAGGTCAATGACCTTTCTGCGTCATTCATGGTCACTGACCTTTCAAGGTCATTGATGGTCACACAAGGTCATTGAACTTTCAAGGTCATTCAAGGTCACTTACCTTTCAAGGACATATGGTCATAGATATTACAAGGATTTTAAGGTCATTGGATGTCAAACAAGGTCATTGAACTCTCAAGGTCATTCAAGGTCATTGACCTTTCAAGGTCATTCACGGTCATTGACCTTTCAAGGTCATTCAAGGTCATTTGCCTTTCAAGGTCATTCACGGTCATTTACCTATCAAGGGCTTTCAAGGTCATTCAAGGTCAATGACCTTTCAAGGTCATTCAAGGTCATTGACTTTCAAGGACGAAGACCTTTCAAGGTCATTGAAAAACAAAAAAGTCATTGACCTTTCAAGGTCATTGAAGATCATTGTCCTTTCAAGGTGATTCACGGTCTAACAACCTTTAAGGTCATTGAAAGTCATTGACATTTCAAGGTTATAGAGCTTTCAAGGTAATCGGAGGTCATTGAAGGTCAAACTAGGTCATTAACTTTTCAAAGTTATTCAAGGTCATTGGCCTTTCAAGGTCATTTAGGGTCATTGACCTTCAGGTCATTCAAAATCATTGACCTTCCAACGTCATTCACGATCCTCGACATTCCATTGTCATTGATGGCCATAAACATTTTAAGATCATCCACGGTCTTTGACCTTTCAAGGTAATTGATGGTCATTGATCATTCAAGGTCATTGAAGATCAAACAAGGTCATTGGTCTTTCAAGTCATTCATGACCTCTCAAGGTCATTCACGGTCTTTGACCTTTCAAGGTCGCTTATGGTTTTTGATCATTCAAGGTCATTGATGGTCTTTAACATATCAAGGTCAAAGAGCTTTCAAGGTCATTTCATTTCATTGAATTCATTAAAGGTCATTGACCATTCAAATTTATTGATGGTCATTTACCATTCAAGGTCATTGAAGTCATATTCATTTTCATTTTTTCACTCTTCTCAGTGAAACTGCGTTGATAAGAAAAATATCAATGGAAATACGTATTTTTATTTTTCCACTCTACGCAGTGATACCGCGTTTAACACAAGTATTATCATTATAAAATGACTTTTTAATAATTTCACTCATTGCAGTGTAATCGCATTTAAATAAAAGAATTTCACTTTCATATCAAATATTTAATTTTTTCTCTCTTTGCACTGATATCGCATTAATTACAATGAAATAACTTTTTTTTAAACTCATCGCAGTGAAACGAAGATCGCAGTATAAATGAGATTTTTGATTCTGAAACACATTTTTAATATTTTCACTCCGAAGTAAAATAATGTTTGTAGCAAGAACAGTAATCTCAAATTCATATTTTAATTTGTTAATTCTTAGCAGTGAAGTTACATTCATAGCTTGAATTTTTATTTCAAAGCACATTTTAATTTTTTCTCTTTTAGTAGTAAAACCGCGTTTATCAGAACGATTTTCATATCAAACCACATTATTATTTTTTCACTCTTCGAAGTAAAATCATTCAAGTCATCACGTTCATTCACGGTCATTGACCTTTCAACGTCATTGAAGTTAATTCACATTTGAGGATCATAGACTTTTCAAGATCATTGAAGGTGAAACAAGGTCAATGACCTTTCAAGGTCATTCGCGGTAATAGACTTTTCAAGGTCATTCACGGTCATTGACCTGTCAAGGTATTTCAAGGTGAATGACCTTTCTACGTCATTCATGGTCACTGACCTTTCAAGGTCACATATTGTCATAGACATTACAAGGTTTTCAAAGTCATTGAAGGTCAAACAAGGTCATTGAACTTTCAAGGTCATCCAAGGTCATTCACCTTTCTACGTCATTCATGGTCACTGACCTTCCAAGGTCGTTCAAGGTCATTGGCCTTTCAAGGTCTTTCAAGGTCATTCAAGGTCATTGACCTTTTAAGGTCATTGACCTTTCAAGGTCAAAAAGCTTTCAAGGTCATTGAAGAACTAAAAAGTCATTGACCTTTCAAGGTGATTCAAGGTCTTACAACTTTTAAGGTCATTGAAAGTCATTGACATTTCAAGTTTATAGAGCTTTAAAGGTAATCGAAGGTCATTGAAGCTCAAATTAGGTCATTGACCTTTCAAGGTCATTCACGGTCATTGGCCTTTCTAGGTCATTCCCGGTCATTTACTTTTCAAGGTCTTTCAAGGACATTCACGGTCATTGACCGTTCAAGGTCATTCAAGATCATTTGCCTTTCAAGGTCATTCACGGTCATTTACCATACAAGGTCATTCAAGGTCATTCTCTGGCATTGACCATTCAAGGTCGAATAGCTTTATGGAAGAACAAAGAAGTCATTGACATTTCAAGGTTATAGAGTTTTCAAGGTAATCGGAGGTTATTGAAGGTCAAACTAGGTCATTGACCTTTCAAGGTCATTCAAGGTCATTGGCCTTTCTACGTCATTCCCGGTCATTTACTTTTCAAGGTCTTTCAAGGACATTCACGGTCATTGACCGTTCAAGGTCATTCAAGATCATTTGCCTTTCAAGGTCATTCACGGTCATTTACCTTACAAGGTCATTCAAGGTCATTCAATGGCATTGACCTTTCAAGGTCGAATAGCTTTATGGAAGAACAAAGAAGTCATTGACATTTCAAGGTTATAGAGTTTTCAAGGTAATCGGAGGTTATTGAAGGTCAAACTAGGTCATTGACCTTTCAAGGTCATTCAGGGTCATTGACCTTCAGGTCATTCAAAATCATTGACCTTCCAACGTCATTCATGATCCTCGCCATTCCATTGTCATTGATGGCCATAAACATTACAAGGTTATCCACGGTCTTTGACCTTTCAAGGTCCATTATGGATATAGATCATTAGATCATTGATGGTATTTAACATATCAAGGTCAAAGAGCCTTCAAGGTCATTTCATTTCATTGAAATTCATAGAAGGTCATTGACCATTTAAATTAATTGATCAAGGTCATTGAACAACAGCAACATTTTCAACAACAACAACTTTTTCAACAACAACAATATTTTCAACAACAGCAATATTTTCTACAGCAGCAACAGTTTCAACAACAGCAAAATTTTCAACAACAGCAACATTTTCAACAAAAGCAACATTTTCAACAACGGCAACAGTTTCAACTACAGCAACATTTTCGACAACATCAAAATTTTCAACAATAGCAAAATTTTCATTAACAGTAACGTTTTCAACAACAGCATTATTTTCAACAACAGCAACATTTTCATGAACAGCGACATTTTCCTCGACAGCAACATTTTCATCAACAGCTACATTTTCATCGACAGACACATTTTCATCAACAGCAACATTTTCATCAACAGCATAATTTTCATCAACAGCAACATTTTCAAAAAAATAAACATTTTTAACAACAGCAACATTTTCGACAACAGGATCAATTTCAACAACAGCAACATTTTCAGCAACAGCAACATTTTAAACAACAGGATCAATTTCATCATCAGCAACATAATCAACAACGGCAACATTTTCAACAACAGCAACATTTTCAACAACGGCAAAATTTTGAACAACAGCAACATTTTCATCAACAGCATCATTTTCAACAACAGCAACATTTATAACAACGGCAACATTTTCAACAACAGCAACATTTTCAGCAACAGCAACATTTTCAACAACAGCATTATATTCTACAACAGCAACATTTTCAACAACCGCAACATTTTCAACAACCGCAACATTTTCAACAACAGCAACATTTTCAACAACAGCAACATTTTCAACAACAGCAACATTTTCATCAACAGCAACATTTTCAACATCAGCATAATTTTAAACAACAGCAACATTTTCAACAACAGCAACATTTTCAACAACAGCAACATTTTCATCAACAGCAACATTTTCAAGAACGGCAACATTTTCAACAATAGCAACATTTTTAACAACAGCAACATTTTCATCAACAGCAACGTTGTTAGCAGCAGCAACATTTTCAACAACAGCAACATTTTTAACAACAGCAACATTTTCAAAAACAGCAACATTTTCAACAACAGCTACGTTTCCAAAAACAGGATCATTTTCAACATCAGCAACATTTTCAACAACAGCAACATTTCCCAACAACAGCAACATTTTCAACAACAGCAACATTTTCAACAACAGCAATATTTTCAACAATAGCAACATTTTCAACAACAGCAACATTTTCAACAACAGCAACATTTTCAAGAACAGCAACATTTTTATCATTAGCATCATTTTCATCAACAGCAACATTTTCAACAACAGCAACTATTTCAACAACAAAAACATTTTCAGCAACAGCAACATTTTCAACAACAAGATCATTTTCAACATCAGCAACATTTTCAACAACAGCAACATTTTCAACAATAGCAACATTTTCAACAACAGCAACATTTTCAACAACAGCAACATTTTCAAGAACAGCAACATTTTTATCATTAGCATCATTTTCATCAACAGCAACATTTTCAACAAAAGCAACTATTTCAACAACAAAAACATTTTCAGCAACAGCAACATTTTCAACAACAAGATCATTTTCAACATCAGCAACATTTTCATCAACAGCAACGTTTTCAACAACAGCAACATTTTCAGCAACAGCAACATTTTAAATAAAAGCAATATTTTCAACAACAGCAACATTTTCAACAACAGCAGCATTTTCAACAACAGCAATATTTTCAACAACAGCAACATTTTCAACAACAGCAACATTTTCAACAACAGCAACATTTTCATCAACAGCAACATTTTCAACATCAGCAACATTTTAAACAACAGCAACATTTTCAACAACAGCAACATTTTCAATAACAGCAACATTTTCATCAACAGCAACATTTTCAACAACAGCAACATTGTCAACAACATCAATATTTACAACAACAACAACATTTTCAACAACAGCAACATTTTCATCTACAGCAAAATTTTCATCAAAACATGGTTATAGATCATTCAAGGTCATTGATGGTATTTAACATATCAAGGTCAAAGAGCCTTCAAGGTCATTTCATTTCATTGAAATTCATAAAAGGTCATTGACCATTCAAATTAATTCATCAAGGTCATTGAAGTCATCTTCTTTTTCATCTTTTCACTCTTCGTAGTGAAACAGCGGTGATGAGAAAAATATCAATGGAAATACGTATATTTGTTTTTCCACTCTACCCAGTGATGCCGCGTTTAACACAAGTAATATCATTATAAGATGACAATTTTAATAATTTCACTTATTGCAGTGTAATCGCATTTAAATGAAGGAATTTCACTTTCAAATCAAATATTTAATTTTTTCTCTCTTTGCACTGATATCGCATTAATAACAAGGATTATATTCATGAAATAACTTTTTTATATTTTTCACTCATCTCAGTGAAACGAATATCGCAGTATAAATGAGACTTTTGATTCTGAAAAATATTTTTAATATTTTCACCCTCAGCAATAAAATCATGTTTGTAGCAATAAAAGTAATCTCAAATTCATATTTTAATTTTTTAATTCTTTGCAGTGAAGTTATATTCATAGCTTGAATTTTTATTTCAAAGCACATTTTAATTTCTTTCTTTTAGCAGTGAAACCACGTTTATCAGAACGATTTTCATATTAAACAACATTATTATTGTTTTACTTTACGAAGTGAAATGATTCAAGGTAATTCACGGTCATTCACCTTTCAACGTCATTGATGGCAATTGACCTTTCAAGGTCATTGACCTTTCAAGGTCATTCAAGGTCATTCACCTTTCAAGGTCATTCAAGGTCATTGATCTTTCAAGGTCGAAGAGCTTTCAAGGTCATTGAAGGACAAAAAAGGTAATTTTTCAAGGTCATTGAAGATCACTGACCTTTCAAGGTGAATCACGGTTTAAGTACTTTCTGGGTTTTGTAAGTCAATGACATTTCAAGGTCAATGAGCTTTCAATGTAATCAAATGTCATTGAAGGTCGAACAAGGGCCTTGGCCTTTCAAGGTTTTCAAGGTCATAGAAGGTCAAACAAGGTCATTGAACTTTCAAGGTCATTCGAGGTCACTGACCTTTTAAGGTTATATGGTCATAGACATTAAAAGGTTTTCAAGGCCATTGAAAGTCAAACAAGGTCATTGAACTTTCAAGGTCATTAAAGGTCATTGACCGTTCAAGGTCGTTCAAGGTCGTTTGCCTTTCAAGGTCATTTAAATTTTTAAGGTCATTCATGGTCATTCAAGGTCATTGACCTTTCAAGGTCATTCAAGGTCATTGACCTTTCAAGGTCGAAGAGCTTTGAAGGTCATTGAAGAACCAAAAAGTCATTGACCTTTCAAATTAATTGATCAAGGTCATTGAAGTCATCTTCTTTTTCATCTTTTCACTCTTCGTAGTGAAACAGCGTTGATGAGAAAAATATCAATGGAAATACGTATTTTTATTTTTCCTCTCTACCCAGTGATGCCGCGTTTAACACAAGTATTATCATTATAAGATAACATTTTTCATAATTTCACTCATTGCAGTGTAATCGCATTTAAATGAAAGAATTTCACTTTCATATCAAATATTTAATTTTTTCTCTCTTTGCACTGATATCGCATTAATAACAAGGATTTACACTCATCGCAGTACAGATCATACACAGATCGCAGCATTATTGAGATTTTTGCTTCTGAATCACATTTTTAATATTTTCACTCTCAGCAATAAAATCACCTTTGTAGCAATAAAAGTAATCTCAAATTAATATTTTAATTTTTTAATTCTTTGCAGTTAAGTTACATTCATAGCTTGAATTTTCGTTTTAAAGAACATTCTAATTTCTCTCTTTTAGCAGTGAAACTACGTTTATTAGAACGATTTTCATATTAAACCACATTATTATTTTTTTACTTTTCGAAGTGAAATGCTTCAAGGTCATTCACGGTCATTCACCCTTCAACGTCATTGATGGCAATTGACCTTTCAAAGTCATTGACCTTTCAAGGACATTCAAGGTCATTGACCTTTCAAGGTCATTCAAGGTCATTCACCTTTCAAGGTCATTCAAGGTCATTGACCTTTCAAGGTCGAAGAGCTTTCAAGAGCATTGAAGGACAAAAAAGGTAATTTTTTCAAGGTCATTGAAGATCACTGACCTTTCCAGGTGAATCACGGTTAAGAACTTTCTGGGTTTTTGTAAGTCAATGACATTTCAGGGTCAATGAGCTTTCAATGTAATCAAATGTCATTGAAGTTCGAACAAGGTCATTGGCCTTTCAAGGTTTTCAAGTTCATAGAAGGTCAAACAAGGTCATTCAACTTTCAAGGTCATTCAAGGTCATTGACATTTCAAGGTCATTCACGGTCATTGACCTTTCAAGGTCATTCAAGGTCATTTGCCTTTCATGGTCATTCACGGTCATACACCTTTTAAGGTCATTCAAGGTCATTGGCATTTCAAGGTCATTCACGGTAATTGACTTTTCAAGGTCATTCTCGATCATTGACCTTTCAAGGTTATTCAAGGTGAATGACCTTTCTACGTCATTCATGGACACTAACCTTTCAAGGTCACATATTGTCATAGACATTACAAGGTTTTCAAGGTCATTGAAGGTCAAAAAAGGTCATTAAATTTTTCAAGGTCATTCAATGTCAATGACCTTTCAAGGTCATTGATGGTCATAAAAATTACAAGGTTTTCAATTTCATTGAAAGTGAAACAAGGTCATTGAACTTTCAAGGTCATTCAAGGTCATTGAATTTTCAAAGCAATTCACGGTCATTGACCATTCAAGTTCATTCAAGATCATTGGCCTTTCAAGGTCAATTACGGTCATTTACCTTACAAGGTCATTCAAGGTCATTGAATGTCATTGACCTTTCAAGGTCGAATAGCTTTATTAAAGAACAAAAAAGTTTTTGACATTTCAAAGTTATAGAGTTTGCAATGTAATCGGAGGTTATTGAAGGTCAAATTAGGTCATTGATCTTTCAAGGTCATTCAGGGTCATTGACCTTCACGTCATTCAAAATCATTGACCTTCCATCGTCATTTACGATCCTCGCCATTCCATTGTCATTGATGGTCATAAACATTTTACGATCAACCACGGTCTTTGACCTTTCAAGGTCCCTTATGGTTATATTCAAGGTCATTGATGGTATTTAACATATCAAGGTCAAAGAGCCTTCAAGGTCATTTCATTTCATTGAAATTCATAAAAGGTCATTGACTATTCAAACTAATTGATCAAGGTCATTGAACAACAGCAACATTTTCAACAAAAACAACTTTTTCAACAACAACAATATTTTCAATAACAGCAACATTTTCTACAACAGCAACAACTTTTTCAACAACAACAACTTTTTCAACAACGAAAATATTTTCAACAGCAGCAACATTTTCTACAACAGCAACTGTTTCAAAATCAGCAAAATTTTCAACAACAGCAACATTTTCAACATTAGCAACATTTTAATAACAGTAACATTTTCAACAACAGCATTATTTTCAACAACAGCAACATTTTCATCAACAGCGACATTTTCCTCGACAGCGACATTTTCATCAACAGCTACATTTTCATCGACTGCAACGTTTTCATCAACAGCAACATTTTCATCAACAGCATAATTTTCATCAACAGCAACATTTTCAACAACATAAACATTTTTTACAACAGCAATATTTTCAACAACAGGATCAATTTCAACAACTGCAACATTTTTAGCAACAGCAACATTTTGAACAACAGGATCAATTTCAACATCAGCAAGATTTTCATCAACAGCAACATTTTCAACAACAGCACCATTTTCAACAACATCAACATTTTCAACATTAGCAACATTTTCATTAACATTAACGTTTTCAACAACAGCATAATTTTCAACAACAGCAAAATTTTCATCAAAGAGCCTTCTAGGTCATTTCATTTCATTGAAATTCATATAAGGTCATTGACCATTCAAATTAATTGATCAAGGTCATTGAACAACAGCAACATTTTCAACAGCAACAACTTTTTCAACAACAACAACTTTTTCAACAACGAAAATATTTTCAACAACAGCAACATTTTCTACAACAGCAACAGTTTCAAAATCAGCAAAATTTTCAACAACAGCAACATTTTCAACAAAAGCAACATTTTCAACAATGGCAATAGTTTCAACAACAGCAACATTTTCAACAACATCAACATTTTCAACATCAGCAACATTTTAATAACAGTAACATTTTCAACAACAGCATTATTTTCAACAACAGCAACATTTTCATCAACAGCGACATTTTCCTCGACAGCGACATTTTCATCAACAGCTACATTTTCATCGACTACAACGTTTTCATCAACAGCAACATTTTCATCAACAGCATAATTTTCATCAACAGCAACATTTTCAACAACATAAACATTTTTAACAACAGCAATATTTTCAACAACAGGATCAATTTCAAAAACAGCAATATTTTCAACAACAGGATCAATTTCAACAACTGCAACATTTTCAGCAACAGCAACATTTTGAACAACAGGATCAATTTCAACATCAGCAAGATTTTCAACAACAGCAACATTTTCAACAACGGCAACTATTTCAACAACAGCAACATTTTCAGAACAGCAACATTTTCAACAACAAGATCATTTTCAACATCAGCAACATTTTTAACAACAGCAGCATTTTCAACAACAGCAATATTTTAGACAACAGCAACATTTTCAACAACATCAACATTTTCAACAACGGCAAAATTTTGAGCAACAGCAACATTTTCATCAACAGTAACTTTTTCAACAACAGCAACATTGTCAACAACATCAACATTTTCAACAACAACAACATTTTCAACAACAGCAACATTTTCATCAACAGCAACATTTTCATCAAAACATGGTTATAGATCATTCAAGGTCATTGATGGTATTTAACATATCAAGGTCAAAGAGCCTTTAAGGTCATTTCATTTCATTGAAATTCATAAAAGGTCATTGACCATTCAAATTAATTCATCAAGGTCATTGAAGTCATCTTCTTTTTCATCTTTTCACTTTTCGTAGTGAAACTCGTTGATGAGAAAAATATCTATGGAAATACGCATTTTTGTTTTTCCACTCTACCAAGTGATGCAGCGTTTAACACTAGTATTGTCATTATAAGATCACATTTTTAATAATTTCACTTATTGCAGTGTAATCGCATTTAAATGAAGGAATTTCACTTTCAAATCAAATATTTAATTTTTCCTCTTTTTGCACTGATATCGCATTAATAACAAGGATTACTTTTTTATATTTTTCACTCATCTCAGTGAAACGAATATCGCAGTATAAATGAGATTTTTGATTCTGAATCATATTTTTAATATTTTCACTCTCGGCAAAAAAATCATGTATGTAGCAATGAATGTAATCTCAAATTCATATTTTAATTTTTTAATTCTTTGCAGTGAAGTTACATTCATAGCTTGAATTTTCATTTCAAAGCACATTTTAATTTTTCTCTTTTAGCAGTGAAACCGTGTTTATCAGAACGATTTTCATATTAAACCACATTATTATTGTTTTACTTTTCGAAGTGAAATGATTCAAGGTCATTCACGGTCATTCACCTTTCAACGTCATTGATGGCAATTGACCTTTCAAGGTCATTGACCTTTCAAGGTCATTCAAGGTCATTCACCTTTCAAGGTCATTCAAGGTCATTGACCTTTCAAGGTCGAAGAGCTTTCAAGGTCATTGAAGGACAACAAAGGTAAATTTTCAAGGTCATTGAAGATCACTGACCTTTCAAGGTGAATCACGGTTTAAGTACTTTCTGGGTTTTTGTAAGTCAATGACATTTCAAGGTCAATGAGCTTTCAATGTAATCAAATGTCATTGAAATTCGATCAAGGGCCTTGGCCTTTCAAGGTTTTCAAGGTCATAGAAGGTCAAACAAGGTCATTGAACTTTCAAGGTCATTCAAGGTCACTGACCTTTTAAGGTTATATGGTCATAGACATTACAAGGTTTTCAAGGCCATTAAAATTCAAACAAGGTCATTGAACTTTCAAGGTCATTAAAGGTCATTGAACTTTCAAGGTCATTCAAGGTCATTGACTTTTCAAGGTCATTCACGGTCATTCACCGTTCAAGGTCGTTCAAGGTCGTTTGTCTTTCAAGGTAATTTAAATTTTTAAGGTCATTCAAGGTCATTCAAGGTCATTGACCTTTCAAGGTCATTAAGGTCATTGACCTTTCAAGGTCGAAGAGCTTCAAGGTCATTGAAGAACAAAAAAGTCATTGAAGATCATTGTCCTTTAAAGGTGATTCACGGTCTAACAACTTTTAAGGTCATTGAAAGTCATTGCCATTTCAAGGTTATAGAGCTTTCAAGGTAACCGGAGGTCATTTATTGTCAACCAGGTCATTGACTTTTCAAGGTCATTTAGGGTCAATGACCTACAGGTCATTCAAGGTCATTGACCTTCCAACGGCATTCACGATCCTCGACATTCCATTGTCATTGATGGCCATAAACCTTTCAAGGTCATTGATGGTCATTGATCATTCAAGGTCATTGAATATCAAACAAGGTCATTGGCATTTCAAGTCATTCATGACCTATCAAGGTCATTAACGGTCCTTGAACTTTCAAGGTCCCTTATGGTTTTTGAACATTAAAGGTCATTCATGGTCTTTAAGATCAAACAAGGTCATTGGCAATTCAAGTTATTCATTACCTATCAAGGTCATTCACGGTCTTTGACCTTACATTTATGGCTTATTTTTTCATTTCAAAGCAAATTTTATTTTTTCTCTTTTAGCAGTGAAACTGCGTTTAACAGAACGATTTTCATTTCGAAATCACATTATTATTTTTTCAATCTTCGAAATGAAATCATTCAAGGTCATTCACGGTCATTGACCTTTCAACGTTATTGATGTTTATTCACATTTGAAGGTCATAGAGCTTTCAAGGTCATTAAAGGTCAAACAAGGTCAATGTCATTTCAAGGCCATTCACGGTCATTGACTTTTAAAGGTCATTAAGGGTCTTTGACCTTTCAAGGTCGTTCAAGGTCATTGGACTTTCAAGGTCTTTCAAGGGCATTCAAGGTCATTGACCTTTTAAGGTCCATGAAGGTCATTGACCTTTCAAGGTCAAAGAGCTTTCAAGGTCATTGAAGAACAAAAAAGTCATTGACATTTCAAGGTGATTCAAGCTCTTTTGCCTTTCAAGGTAATTTAAATTTTTAAGGTCATTCAAGGTCATTCAAGGTCATTGACCTTTCAAGGTCATTAAGGTCATTGACCTTTCAAGGTCGAAGAGCTTCAAGGTCATTGAAGAACAAAAAAGTCATTGAAGATCATTGTCCTTTAAAGGTGATTCACGGTCTAACAACTTTAAAGGTCATTGAAAGTCATTGACATTTCAAGATTATAGAACTTTAAAGGTAATCGAAGGTCATTGAAGCTCAAATTATGTCATTGACCTTTCAAGGTCATTCAAGGTCATTGACCTTTCAAGGCCATTCAAGGTCATTGACATTTCAAGGTCATTGAAGGTCATTGACCTTTCAAGGTCATTGATGGTCATTGACCTTTGACGGTGGAAGAGCTTTCAAGGTCATTGAAGAACAAAAAAGTCATTGACCTCTCATGGTGATTCACGGTCGAACAACTTTTAAGGTCATTGAAAGACATTGACGTTTCAAAATTATAGAGCTTTCAAGGTAATTGAAGGTCATTGAAGGTCAAATTAGGTCATTGAACTTTCAAGGTCATTTAGGGTCATTGACCTTCAGGTCTATCAAGGTCATTGACCTTCCAACGTCATTCACGATCACCGACATTCCATTGATGGCCATAAACATTTCAAGGTCATCAACGCTCTTTGACCTTTCAAGGTCATTAATGGTCTTTGATCATTCAAGGTCATTTAAGGTTAAACAAGGTCATTGGCCTTTCAAATCATTCATGGTTATAAACCTATCAAGGTCATTCACGGTCTTTGAACTTTCAAGATCCCTTATGGTTATAAATCATTCACGGTCATTGATGGTGTTTAACATATCAAGGCCAAAGAGCTTTCATGGTCATTTCAATTCATTGGAATTCAAAAAAGGTCATTCACAATTTTTTATTGATGGTAATTTACCATTCATGGTCATTGAGTCTTCGTCTTTATCATTTTTTCACTCTTCGTAGTGAAACCGCGTTGATGAGAAAAATGTCAATGGAAATACGTATTTTCAGTTTTCCACTCTACCCAGTGATGCCGCGTTTAACACAAGTATTATCATTATAAGATGACATTTTTAATAATTTCAGTCATTGCAGTGTAATTTCATTTAAATAAAGGAATTTCACTTTCAAATCAAATATTTAATTTTTTCTTTCTTTGCACTGATATCGCATTTATAACAACGATTATATTCATGAAATAACTTTTTCATTTTTTCTCACTCATCGCAGTGAAACGAAGTTCGCAGTATAAATGAGATTTTTGATTCTGAATCACATTTTAAATATTTTCACTCTCCGAAGTAAAATCATGTTTGTAGCAAGAACAGTAATCTCAAATTCATATTTGAATTTGTTAATTCTTAGCAGTGAAGTTATATTCATAGCTTGATTTTTCATTTCAAAGCACATTTTAATTTTTTTCTCTTTTAGCAGTGAAACCGCGTTTATGAGAACGATTTTCATATTAAACCACATTATTATTTTTTTTAATTTTCATAGTGAAATAATTCAAGGTCATTTACGGTCACTCACCTTTCAACGTCATTGATGGCAATTGACCTTTCAAGGTAATTGACTTTTCAAGGTCATTGATGGTCATAGACATTACAACGTTTTCAATGTCATTGACAGTGAAACAAGGTCATTGAACTTTCAAGGTCATTAAAGGTCATTCAATTTTCAAGGTCATTCACGGTCATTGACCGTTCAAGGTCATTCAAGATAATTTGCCTTTCAAGGACATTCACGGCCATTTACCTTACAAGGTCATTCAATGGCATTGACCTTTCAAGGTCGAATAGCTTTATGGAAGAACAAAAAAGTCATTGACATTTCAAGGTTATAGTTTTTTCAAGGTAATCGGAAGTTATTGAAGGTGAACTAGGTCATTGACCTTTCAAGGTCATTCAGGGTCATTGACCTTCAGGTCATTCAAAATCATTGATATTCCAACGTCATTCATGATCCTCGCCATTCCATTGTCATTGACGGCCATAAACATTACAAGGTTATCCACGGTCTTTGACCTTTCAAGGTCTCTTATGGTTATAGATCATTCAAGGTCATTGATGGTATTTAACATATCAAGGTCTAAGAGTCTTCAAGGTCATTTCATTTCATTGAAATTCATAGAAGGTCATTGACCATTTAAATTAATAGATCAAGGTCATTGAACAACAGCAACATTTTCAACAAAAACAACTTTTTCAACAACAACAATATTTTCAACAACAGCAACATTTTCTACAGCAGAACAGTTTCAACAAAAGCAAAATTTTCAACAACAGCAATATTTTCAACAAAAGCAACATTTTCAACAACGGCAACAGTTTCAACAACAGCAACATTATCAACAACATCAACATTTTCAACACGACAGCAACATTTTCAACGACAGCAACATTTTCAACAACAGCAACATTTTCAACAGTAGCAGCATTTCCAACAGAAACAACATTTTCAACAACAGCAACATTTTCAACAACATCAACATTTTTAACAACAGACACATTATCTACAATAGCAACATTTTTAACAAAAGCAAAATTTTCAACATGAGCAACTTTTTTAACAACAGCAACATTTTCAACAACAATAACGTTTTCAACAACAGCAATATTTTCAAAAATAGCATCATTTTTAACAAGAGTAACATTTTATACAACATCAACATTTTCATCAACAGCAACATTTTCAACAACAGCAACATTTTCATCAACAGCAACATTTTCATCAACAGCATCATTTTCATCAACAGCAACATTTTCAACAACAGCAATATTTTCAACAACAGCATTTTTTAATGAACAGCAACATTTTCAACAACAGCAACTTTTTCAACAACAGCAACATTTTCAACAACTGCAACATCTTTAAAAATATCAACATTTTCACCAACAGTCAAATTTCAACAACAGCAACATTTTCATCAACAGCAACATTTTCATCAACAGTATCATTTTCATCAACAGCATTATTTTAAACAACAGCAACATTTTCAACAACAGCAACTATTTCAACAACGGCAAAATTTTCAACAACAGCAACATTATCAACAACAGCAACATTTTCATCAACAGTAACATTTTCATCAACAGCATTATTTTCATCATTAGCAATATTTTAAACAACAGCAAATTTTCAACAACAGCAACATTTTTAACAACAGCAACATTTCCAACCGTCGCAACATTTTCAACATCAGCAACAATTTCAACAACAGCAGTATTTTCAAGAACAGCAACAATTTCAACCACATTAATATTTTCAACAACAGTAACATTTTGAACAACAGCAACATTTTCAACAACAGAAACAAACAAACATTTTCAACTACAACAACATTTTCAACAACATAATCATTTTCAAAACAGCAACATTTTCATCAACAGCATTATTTTCGTCAACAGCATTATTTTAAACAACAGCAACATTTTCAACAGCGACATTTTCAACAGCATCAACATATCCAACCATCGCAACATTTTCAACAACAGCAACATTTTCAACAACAGCAACATTTTCAACAACAGCAATATTTTGAACAACAGCACATTTTCAACAGCAGCAAAATTTTCAACAACAGCAATTTTTTCAACAACAACAACATTTTCTACAACAGCAATATTTTCAACAACAACAACATTCGCAACAACAGCATTATTTTCAAGAACAGCATCATTTTCAAGAACAGCAACATTTTCAACAACAGCAACATTTTCAACACAGCAACATTTCCAACTATCGCAACATTTTCAACAACAGCAACATTTTCAGCAACGGCAACATTTTCAAGAACAGCAACATTTTCAACAACAGCAACATTTTCAACAACAGCAACATTTTCAACAACAGCAACATTTTCAACAACAGAAACATTTTTGACAACAGCAACATTTTCAACAACAGCAACATTTTCAACAACAGCAACATTTTCAACAACATCAATATTTTCAAAAACAACAACATTTTTTAACAACAGCAACATTTTCAACAACAGCAACATTTTCATCAAATCATGGATATATATCATTCATGGTCAATGGTGGTATTTAACATATCTAGGCCAAAGAGCTCTCAAGGTCATTTCATTCCATTGAAATTCATATAAGGCCATCGACCATTTAAATTAATTGATCAAGGTCATTGAAGTCATCTTCTTTTTCATCTTTTCACTCTTCGTAGTGAAACTGCGTTGATGAGAAAAATATCAATGGAAATACGTATTTTTGTTTTTTCACTCTACCCAATGATGCCGCGTTTAACACAAGTATTATCATTATAAGATGATATTTTTAATAATTTCACTCATTGCAGTGTAATCGCATTTAAATGAAGGAATTTCACTTTCATATCAAGTATTTAATTTTTTCTCTCTTTGCACTGATATCGCATTAATAACAAGGGATATATTCATGAAATAACTTTTTTATATTTTTCACTCATCGCAGTGAAACGAAGATCGCAGTATAAATGAGATTTTTGATTCTGAATCGAATTTTTAATATTTTCACTCTCAGAAGTAAAATCATGTTTGTAGCAATAAAAGTAATCTCAAATTCATATTTTAATTTTTTAATTCTTTGCAGTGAAGTTACATTCATAGCTTGAATTTTCATTTCAAAACATATTTTAATTTTTCTCTTTTAGCAGTGAAACCGCATTTATCAAAACAATTTTCATATTAAACCACATTATTATTGTTTTACTTTTCGAAGTGAAATGATTCAAGGTCATTCACCTTTCAACGTCATTGATGGCAATTGACCTTTCAAGGTCAATGACCTTTCAAGGTCGAAGAGCTTTCAAGGTCATTGAAGATCATAAAACCATTGACCTTTCAAGGTCATTGAAGATCATTGTCCTTTAAAATTGATTCACGGTCTAACAAATTTTAAGGTCATTGAAAGTCATTGCCATTTCAAGGTTATAGAGCTTTCAAGGTAATCGAAGGTCATTGAAGGTCAAACTAGGTTATTGACTTTTCAAGGTCATTTAGGGTCAATGACCTTCAGGTAATTCAAGGTCATTGACCTTCCAACGGCATTCAAAACCTCGACATTCCATTGTCATTGATGGCCATAAACCTTTCAAGGTCATTGAAGGTCAAACAAGGTCATTGAACTTTCAAGGTCATTCAAGGTCACTGACCCTTTAAGGTCAGTGATGATCATAGACATTACAAGGTTTTCAAGGTCATTGAAAGTGAAACAAGGTCATTGAACTTTCAAGGTCATTCAAGGTCATTGAACTTTCAAATCAAATATTTAATTTTTTTCTCCCTTTGCACTGATATCGCATTATTAACAACGACAATATTCATGAAATAACTTTTTTATTTTTTTTCACTCATCGCAGTGAAACGAAGATCGCAGTATAAATGAGATTTTTGATTCTGAATCACATTTTAAATATTTTTACTCTCCGAAGTAAAATCATGTTTGTAGCAAGAACAGTAATCTCAAATTCATATTTTAATTTTTTAATTCTTTGCAGTGAAGTTAATTTCATAGCTTGAATTTTCATTTCAAAGCACATTTTAATTTTTTCTCATTTAGCAGTGAAACCGTGTTTATCAAAACGATTTTCATATCAAACCACATTATTATTGTTTTACCCTTCGAAGTGAAATGATTCAAGGTCATACACGGTCATTCACCTTTCAACGTCATTGATGGTTATTGACCTTTCAAGGTCATTTAATGTCATTTACCTTTCAAGGTCATTCAAGGTCATTGACCTTTCAAGGTCGTTCAAGGTCATAAACCGTTCAAGGTCATTGACCTTTCAAGGTCATTAACCTTTCAAGGTCGTTCATGGTCATTAAGCGTTCAAGGTCATTGACCGTTCAAGGTCATTTGAGATCATTTACCTTTCAAGGTCATTCAAGGTTATTAACCTTTCAAGGTCGTTCAAGGCCATTGACCTTTCAAGGTCATTCAAGGTGTTTGACCTTTTAAGGTCATTTACCTTTCAAGGTCATTGACCTTTCAAGGTCATTCAAGGTCATTGACCTTTCAAGGTCATTCCAGGTATTGACCTTTTAAGGTCGTTCAAGGTCATTGACCTTTCAAGGTCATTCAAGGTCTGTCATTTGCTGTTGTAGAAAATGTTGCTGTTGTTGAAAATGTTGCTGTTGTTGAAAATGTTGCTGTTGTTGAAAATTTTGATGTGTTTGAAAATGTTGCTGTTGTTGAAAATGTTGTTGCTTTTGGAAATGCTGCTGCTGTTGAAAATGTTGCTGTAGTTGAAATTGTTGCTGTCGTTGAAAATGTGTCTGTCGTTTAAAATCTTGCTGTTGTTGAAAAAATTTCTGTTGTTGAAAATATTGCTGTTGTTGAAAATGTTGCTGTTGTTGAAAATTATTCTGTAGTTGAAAATGTTGCTGTTGTTAAAATTTTTGCTGCTAAAAAATTTTGACCTTGTAATGTCTATGACAATATGTGACCTTGAATGGTCTGTGTCCATGAATGACGGAGAAACGTCATTCACCTTGAATAACCTTGAAAGGTCAATGACCGTGAATGACCTTGAAAAGTCAATTACCGTGAATGACCTTGAAAGGTCATTGACCTTGTTTGACCTTCAATGACCTTGAAAACTCTATCACCTTACAATGTGAATTAACTTTAATGGCTTTGAAAGGGAAATGACCTTGAATGACCTTGAACGGTCAATGACCGTGAATGACCTTAAAAGGTCAATGACCTTCAATGACCTTGAAAGTTCAATGACCTTGAAAACCTTGTAATGTCTATGACCATCAATGACCTTGAAAGGTCAGTGACCATGAATGACGTAGAAAGGTCATTGACCTTGAATGACCTTGAGGGTCAATGACCCTGAATGACCTTGAATGGCCAATGACCTTGTTCGAACTTCAATGACATTTGAATACATTAAAGGCTCAATGACCTTGAAATGTCATTGACTTACTTAAACCCAGAAAGTTATTAAACCGTGATTCACCTTGAAAGGTCAATGATCTTCAATGACCTTGAAAGTTCACTGACCTTCTTTGTCCTTCATTGACCTTGAAAGCTCTTCAGCCTTGAAAGGTCAATGACCTTGAATAACCTTAAACGGTCAATGACCTTGAATGACCTTGAAAGGTCAATGACCTTGAACGACCTTAAAAGGTCAGTACCTGGAATTACCTTGAAAGGTCAATGACCTTGAATGACCTTGAAAAGTCAATGACCTCCAATGACCTTGAAAGGTCAATGACCTTTAACGACCTTGAAAGGTCAACGACCTTGAATGACCTTGAAAGGTAAATGACCTCTAATGACCTTGAAAGGTCAATGACCTTGAACGGTTAATGACCTTGAACGACCTTGAAAGGTCAATGACCTTGAATGACCTTGAAAGGTAAATGACATTAAATGACCTTGAAAGGTCAATAGCCATCAATGACGTTGAAAGGTGAATGACCGTGAATGACCGTGAATTACCTTGAATCATTTCACTTCGAAAAGTAAAACAATAATAATGTGGTTTGATATGAAAATCGTTCTGATAAACGCGGTTTCACTGCTAAATGAGAAAAAATTAAAATGTGCTTAGTTATGAAAATTCAAGCTATGAAATTAACTTCACTGCAAAGAATTAAAAAATTAAAATATGAATTTGAGATTACTGTTCTTGCTACAAACATGATTTTACTTCGGAGAGTGAAAATATTTAAAATGTGATTCAGAATCAAAAATCTCATTTATACTGCGATCTTCGTTTCACTGCGATGAGTGAAAAAAAAAATAAGAAAGTTATTTCATGAATATAATCGTTGTTATTAATGCGATATCAGTGCAAGGGGAGAAAAATTAAATATTTGATTTGAAAGTTCAATGACCTTGAATGACCTTGAAAGTTCAATGACCTTGTGTCACTTTCAATGACCTTAAACCTTGTAATGATGGTCCTTTTAAGGTCATTAAAAATAAATCATCAATTTATTATCAATCAAATTTATTATCAATGACCTTAAAAGGTCAGTGATCTTGATTACTACAACAATTTAGATGAACAACAACGACTAAGACAACAATTTAGATTAACAACAACTGCAACAACAATTTTGATGAACACCAACAACAATTTAGATGAAAACAACAACAACAACAACAATTTAGATGAACAAAAACAACGACAAAAATTTAAATGAACAACAACGACAATAACAATTTAGATGAATAACACCTAAAAAAACCTCAATTTTAGATGAACAACAAAGACAACAACAACAACAATTTAGATGAACAACAACGACAACAACAACAACAATTTAGATGAACAAAAACGACAACTACAACAATTTAGATGAACAACAACGACACCAACAACAATTTAGATGAACAACAACGACAACAACAATTTAGATGAACAACAACGACAACAAACACAATTTAGATTAACAACTACGACAACAACAACAATTTAGATGAACAACAACGACAACAACAACATTTTACATGAACAACAACGACAACAACTACAATTTAGATGAACAACAGCGACAACAACAACAATTTAGATGAACAACAACGACAGCAAAAACAATTTAGATGAACAACAACGACAAAAACAACAATTTACATGAACAACAACGACAGCAACAATTTAGATGAACAACAACGACAAGAACAACAATAATTTAGATGAACAACATCGACACCAACAACAATTTAGATGAACAACAACGACAAAATCAAGAATTTAGATGAACAACAACGACAGCAACAATAATTTAGATGAACAACAACGACAAGAACAACAATAATTTAGATGAACAACATCGACACCAACAACAATTTAGATGATCAACAACGACAAAATCAACAATTTAGATGAACAACAACGACAACAAACACAATTTAGATGAACAACTACGATAACAACAACAATTTAGATGAACAACAATGACAACAACAACAATTTAGATGAATAACAACGACAACAACTACAATTTAGATGAACAACAACAACAACAATTTAGATGAACAACACTGACAACGACAACAATTTAGATGAACAACAACGACAAGAACAACAATTTTGATGAACAACAATGACAACAAGTTTGATGAACAACAACGACAACAACAACAATTTACATGAACAACAACAACAGCAATTTAGATGAACAACAACAACAATTAAGATGAACAACAACAACAATTTAGATGAACAAAACAACAACAACAACAATTTAGATGAACAACAACAACGACAACAACAAAAATTTAAATGAACAACAACAACAACAATTTAGATGAACAACAAAAAAGATAACAGCAACAACAATTTAGATGAACAACAACTACAACAACGACAATTTAGATGAACAACAACGACAACAACGACAATTTAGATGAACAATAGCAACAAAAACAACAACATAGATGAATAACAACGACAACAACAACAATTTAGATGAACAACAACGACAACATTTACAATTTAGATGAACAACAACGACAACAACAACGATTTAGATTAACAAAAACGACAACTACAACAATTTAGATGAACAACAACGACAACAACAATTTAGATGAACAACAACGACAACAACAACGACAACAACAACAATTTAGATGAACAACTACAACAACAACAACAACAACAACAATTTAGATGAACAACTACAACAACAACAACAACATCAATTTAGGTAAACAACGACAACAATATAGATAAACAACAACAATTTAGATGAACAACAACAACAACAACAACGATAGCAAACAATTTACAACAACAACAAGAACAACAACGACAACAAAAAATTTACAACGACAACAACAAATTTACAACAACAAAAAAACAACAAAAACAACCACAACAACGACAGCGACGACAACAACAAATTTACAACAACAACAACGACGAACACAACAAATTTAAAACAACAACAATACAACGAGGACGACACTATCAACAAATTTACAACAACAAAACATGGACGACAACGACAAATTTACAACAAAAACAAAAGCAACAACGACAACGACAAATTTACAACAACAACAACAACATTGACGACGTCGGCATATTTACAACAACAACAACAACAACGACGACAACGACAAATTTACAACAACAACAACGACGACTACGACAAATTTAGATGAACAACAACATCAACAAAAAAATTTAGATGAACAACAACAACAACATTTTAGATGAACAACAACAACGTCAATTTAGATGAACAACAACAACAACAACAATTTAGATGAAAAACAACAACAACAATTTAGATGAACAACAACAACGATAATTTAGATGAACAACAACGACAACAAAATTTAGATGGACAACAACAACAACAAAATAAACATTTAAGATGAACAAACACAACAACAATTTAGATGAACAACAACAACGACAACAACAACAAATATTAAAAAAACAACAATAGCAACAATATAGGTGAACAACAACAACAACAACAATTTAGACGAACAACAACAACAATTTAGACGAACAACAACAACAACAAATATTTAGATGAACAAACCCACAACAACAATTTAGATGAACAACAACGACAACAACAGCAATTTAGATGAAAAAATACGACATCAACAACAAGTTAGATGAACAACAACGACAACAACAACAACTTAGATGAACAACAACGAACACAACAACAGTTTGCCGGGTGTAAATTCGAACTTCTCTTCACTGAAATCGTGTTTCTAGCATTAAAAATCAATGCTGGATTTACTGCAGAGGTTAGGAAAATACGAAATGACATAGGGAATTCAAAATTCTAAAAGAAATCGTAGATTAGCTTCTGAGGTAAGAAAATTACGAAATGACATCGAAAATTCAACATTCTAAAACAATTCGTCGAGTTACTGCTGAGGTAAAAAATATAAGAATTGATATCTAGAATTTAAAATGCTATAATAATTCATAGAGTTACTGCAGAGGTATGAAAAATGACACCTAAAATTCAAAATTCTAAAAGATTTTTAGGTTTCCAGCTGAGGTAAGAACAAAACGAAATGGCATCCAGAATTGAAAATTCTAAAAGAATTCGTAGTTTCACTGCTGAGGAAAAAAAAAATGACACCATAAATTAAAAATTGTAAAAGAATTACAAGAGTAACTTCTAAGGTAAGAAACAAATGAAATGACATCAAGTTCTAAAAATTCTAAAACAATTCGTAAGGTTACTGCTAAGGTATGAAAAATACGAAATGACACCTAAAATTCAAAATTCTAAAAGAATTTGTAGAGTTACTGCTGAGATATGAGTAAAACGAAATTACATCAAGAATTCAAAATGCTAAAATAATTCGTAGTTACACTGCTGTGGTAAGAAACATACAATATGACACCTAAAATTCAAAATTCTAAAAGAATTCGGAGAATTACTGCTGAGGTAAGAAAAATACGAAATGACATCTAGTATTCAAAATTCTAAAAGAATTCGGAGAGTTACTGCTGAGGTAAGAAAAATACGAAATGACACCTAAAATTCAAAATTCTAAAAGAATTCAAAGAGTTACTGCTGAGGCAAGGAAAATACGAAATGACATCTAGAATTTAAAATGCTGAAACAATTCGAAGATTCACTGCTAAGATAAGAAAAACACGAAATGACATCTAAAATTTAAATTGTTAAAATAATTCGTAGACTTAGTGCTTAGGTAATAAAAATACGAAATGACACCTAGAAATCAAAATTCTGAAAGAATTCGTAGGTTTACTGCTGAGGTAAGAAAAATACGAAATGACATCTAGAATTAAAAATGCTAAAAGTATTCGTAGATATACTGCTGAGGTAAGAAAAATACGAAATGACATCTAGAATTACAAATAATTCGCAGTTTCACTGCTGAGGTGAAAAAAAACACGAAATGACATCTAGGATTTAAAATTCTAAATGAATTCGTAGAGTTACTGCTAAGGTAAGAAAAATACGAAATGACACCTAAAATCCATAATTCTAAAGGAATTCGTAGTGTTACTGCTGAGATAAGAAAAATACGACTTGACATCTAGAATTTAAAGTGCTAAAATAATTCGTAGATTCACTGCCTAGGTATGAAAATTACGAAATGACATCTAGAATTGAAAGTGCTAAAATAATTCGTACAGTTACTGCTGGGATAAGAAAAATGGTAAATGACACCTAAAAATAAAAATTATGAAAGAATTCGTAACTGCTGACGTAATAAAAATGCGAAATGACATCTAGAAATCAAAATGCTAAAATAATTTGTAAAGTTATTGCTAAGGTAAGAAAAATACGAAATGACATATAGAATTCAAAATTCAAAAAGAATTCATAGATTTACTGCTGAGGTAAAAAAAATACGAAATGACATCTTGAATTCTAAATTATAAAAGAATTCGTAGATTTACTGCTCCGGTAAGAAAAATACGAAATGACACCTAGAATTCAAAATTCTAAAAGACTTCGGAGAGTTACTGCTGAGGTAAGAAAAATACGAAATGACATCTAGAATTCAAAATTAAATAAGAATTCTTAGATTTACTGCTGAGTTAGCAGATATACGAAATGACATCTAGAATTTAATGTGCTAAAAGAATTCGTAGAATTTCTGCTGAGGTAAGAAAAATACAAAATGACATCTAGAAATCAAAATTATAAAATAATTCGTACATTTACTGCTGAGGTAATAAAAATACGAAATAACACCTAGAATTCAAAATTCTAAAATAATTGGTGGATTCACAGCTGAGGTTTGAAAAATACGAAATGACATCTAGGAATAAAACTTCTAAAATAATTCGTAGATTTACTGATGAGGTAAGAAAAATACGAAATGACATCTATAATTCAAAATTCTAAAAGAATTCATAGATTAACTGCAGAGGTAAGATAAATACGAAATGACACCTAGAATTCAAAATTCTAAAAGAATTCGTAGAGTTACTGCTGAGGTAAGTAAAATACGAAATGACATCTAGAATTTAAAATTCTAATAGAATTCGTAGATTTACTGCTGAGGTAACAAAAATACGAAATGACATCAAGAATTATAATTCTAATATAATTCGTAGATTTACTGCTGAGGTAAGAAAAATACGAAATGACTTCTAGAATTTAAAGTGCTCAAATAATTCGTGGAGTTACTGCTGAGGTAAAAGAAATTAGAAATGACATCTAATAAACAAATTGCTAAAATAATTAGTAGATTTACTGCTGGGATAAGGAAAATAGTAAATGACACCTAAAAATAAAATTATGAAAGAATTCGTAAAGTTACTGCTGAGGTAATAAAAATACGAAATGACATCTAGAAATCAAAATGCTAAAATAATTGGTAGAGTTATTGCTGAGGTAAGAAAAATACGAAATGACATCTAGAATTCGAAAATCTAAAAGAAATCGTAGAGTTACTGCTGAGGTAAGAAAAATACGAAATGACACCTAGAATTCCAAATTCTAAAAGAATTCTGAGAGTTACTGCTGAGGTAAGAAAAAAACGATATGACATTTATCATTTAAAGTACTAAAATAATTCTTAGTTACTGCTGGGATAAGAAAAATAGTACATGACACTTAAATATCAAAATTATGAAAGAATTCGTAGAGTTACTGCTGAGTTAGAAAAATACGAAATGACACCTAGAATTCAAAATTGTAAAAGACTTCGGGGAGTTACTGCTGAGGTAAGAAAAATACGGAATGACATCTAGAATTCAAAATTCAAAAAGAATTCTTCGATTTACTGCTGAGTTAAGAGAAATACGAAATGACATCAAGAATTTAATGTGCTAAAAGAATTCGTAGAATTTCTGCTGAGGTAAGAAAAATACGAAATGACATCTAGAAATACAAATTCTAAAATAATTCGTAGATTTACTGCTGTGGTAATAAAAATACGAAATAACACCTAGAATTCAATATTCTAAAATAATTGGTGGATTCACAGCTGAGGTATGAAAAATACGAAATGACATCTACAATTAAAAATTCTAAAATAATTCGTAGAGTTACTGATGAGGTAAGAAAAATACGAAATGACATCTATAATTCAAAATTCTAAAAGAATTCGTAGATTAACTGCAGAGGTAAGATAAATACGAAATGACACCTAGAATTCAAAATTATAAAAGAATTCGTAGAGTTACTGCTGAGGTAAGAGAAATACGAAATGACATCTAGAATTCAAAATTCTAACAGAATTCGTAGATTTACTGCTGAGGTAAGAAAAAGCCGATATGACATCAAGAATTCAAAATTCTAAAATAATTCGTAGATTTACTACGAGGTAATAAAAAAACGAAATGACACCTAGAATTCAAAATTCTAAAATAATTGGTGTATTTACTGCTCCGGTAAGAAAAATACGAAATGACACCTAGAATTCAAAATTCTAAAAGACTTCGGAGAGTTACTGCTGAGGTAAGAAAAATACGAAATGACATTTAGAATTCAAAATTAAAAAAGAATACTTAGATTTACTGCTGAGTTAGGAGATATACGAAATGACATCTAGAATTGAATGTGCTAAAAGAATTCGTAGAATTTCTGCTGAGGTAAGAAAAATACGAAATGACATCTAGGATTAAAAATGCTAAAATAATTCGTAGATTTACTGATGAGGTAAGAAAAATACGATATGACACCTAGAATTCAAAATTCTAAAAGAATTCGTAGATTAACTGCAGAGGTAAGATAAATACGAAATGACACCTAGAATTCAAAATTCTAAAAGATATCGGGGAGTTACTGCTGAGGTAAGAAAAATACGGAATGACATCTAGAATTCAAAATTCAAAAACAATTCTTAGATTTACTGCTGAGTTAAGAGAAATACGAAATGACATCTAGAATTTAATGTGCTAAAAAATTCGTAGAATTTCTGCTGAGATATGAAAAATACGAAATGACATCTAAAAATCAAAATTCTAAAATAATTCGTACATTTACTGCTGAGGTAATAAAAATACGAAATAACACCTAGAATTCAAAATTCTAAAATAATTGGTGGATTCACAGCTGAGGTTTGAAAAATACGGAATGACATCTAGGAATAAAAATTCTAAAATAATTCGTAGATTTACTGATGCGGTAAGAAAAATACGATATGACACCTAGAATACAAAATTCTAAAAGAATTCGTAGAGTTACTGCTGAGGTAAGAAAAATACGAAATGACACCTTGAATTAAAAATTCTAAAAGAATTCGTAGATTTACTGATGAGGTAATAAAAATACGAAATGACATCTATAATTCAAAATTCCAAAAGAATTGGTAGATTTACTGCAGAGGTAAGATAAATACGATATGACACCTAGAATTCAAAATTCTAAAAGAATTCGTAGAGTTACTGCTGAAGTAAGAAAAATACGAAATGACACCTAGAATTAAAATGCGAAAAGAATTCGGAGAGTAACTGCTGAGGTAAGAAAAATACGAAATAACATCTAGAATTTAAAGTGCTAAAATAAATCGTAGAGTTACTGCTGAGGTAATAAAAATACGACATAACATCTAGAAATCAAAATGCTAAAATAATTGGTAGAGTTATTGCTGTGGTAAAAAAAATACGAAATGACATCTAGAATTCAAAAATCTTAAAGAATTCGTAGAGTTACTGCTGAGGTAAGAAAAATACGAAATGACACCTAGAATTCCAAATTCTAAAAGAATTCGGTGAGTTACTGCTGAGGTAAGAAAAATACGAAATGACATTTATCATTTAAAGTGCTATAATAATTCGTAGAGTTACTGATGGGATAAGAAAAATAGTAAATGACACTTAAATATCAAAATTATGAACGAGTTCGTTGAGTTACTGCTGAGGTAAAAAAAATAAGAAATGACACCTAGAATTCAAAATTCTAAAAGAATTCGTAGAGTTATTGCTGAGGTAAGAAAAATACGAAATGACACCTAGAATATAATATTCTAAAAGACTTCGGAGAGTTACTGCTGAGGTAAGAAAAATACGGAATGACATCTAGAATTCAAAATTCTAAAAATATTCTTAGTTTTACTGCCGAGTTAAGAGAAATAGGAAATGACATCAAGAATTTAATGTGCTAAAAGAATTCGTAGAATTTCTGCTGAGGTAAGAAAAATACGTAATGACATCTAGAAATAAAAATTCTAAAAGAATTTGCAAAGTTACTGCTGAGGTATGAAAATTACGAAATGACATCTAGAATTCTAAATTCTAAAATAATTCATAGATTTACTGCTGAGGTAATAAAAATACGAAATGACACCTAGAATTCAAAATTCTAAAATAATTGATGGATTTACAGCTGAGGTATGAAAAATACGAAATGACATCTAGGATTAAAAATTCTAAAATAATTCGTAGATTTACTGATGAGATAGAAAAATACGAAATGACATCTATAATTCAAAATTCTAAAAGAATTCGAAGATTAACATCAGAGGTAAGATAAATACGAAGTGACACCTAGAATTCAAAATTCTAAAAGAATTCGTAGAGTTACTGCTGAGATAAGAAAAATACGAAATGACATCTAGAATTCAAAATTCTAATAGAATTCATAGATTTACTGCTGAGGTAAGAAAAATACGAAATGACATCAAGAATTTAAAATTCTAAAATAATTCGTAGATTTACTGCTGAGGTAAGAAAAATACGAAATGACATCTAGAATTTAAAGTGCTAAAATAATTCGTGGAGCTCAGTAATGCTGAGGTAAGAAAAATACGACATAAACATACGTATACGACATAAAATAAGACAAAAGGAATTGAAATTGCTAAAATAATTAGTACAGTTACTGCTGGGATAAGGAAAATAGTAAATGACACCTAAAAATCAAAATTATGAAAGAATTCGTAGAGTTACTGCTGAGGTAATAAAAATACGAAATGACATCTAGAAATCAAAATGCTAAAATAATTGGTAGAGTTATTTCTGAGGTAAGAAAAATACGAAATGACATCTAGAATTCGAAAATCTAAAAGAAATCGTAGAGTTACTTCTGAGGTAAGAAAAATACGAAATGACACCTGGAATTCCAAATTCTAAAAGAATTCTGAGAGTTACTGCTGAGGTAAGAAAAAAACGATATGACATTTATCATTTAAGGTGCTAAAATAATTCGTAGTTACTGCTGGGATAAGAAAAATAGTAAATGACACTTCAATATCAAAATTATGAAAGAATTCGTAGAGTTACTGCTGAGGTAAGAAAAATACGAAATGACACCTAGAATTCAAAATTCTAAAAGACTTCGGGGAGTTACTGCTGAGGTAAGAAAAATACGGAATGACAATTAGAATTCAAAATTCAAAAAGAATTCTTAGATTTACTGCTGAGTTAAGAGAAATACGAAATGACATCTAGAATTTAATGTTTTAAAAGAATTCGTAGAATTTCTGCTGAGGTAAGAAAAATACGAAATGACATCTAGAAATCAAAATGCTAAAATAATTGGTAGAGTTATTGCTGAGGTAAGAAAAATACGAAATGACATCTAGAATTCGAAAATCTAAAAGAAATCGTAGAGTTACTGCTGAGGTAAGAAAAATACGAAATGACACCTAGAATTCCAAATTCTAAAAGAATTCTGAGAGTTACTGCTGAGGTAAGAAAAATACGAAATAACATCTAGAATTTAAAGTGCTAAAATAATTCGTAGAGTTACTGCTGAGGTAATAAAAATACGAAATGACATCTAGAAATCAAAATGCTAAAATAATTGGTAGAGTTATTGCTGTGGTAAAAAAAATACGAAATGACATCTAGAATTCAAAAATCTTAAAGAATTCGTAGAGTTACTGCTGAGGTAAGAAAAATACGAAATGACACCTAGAATTCCAAATTCTAAAAGAATTCGGTGAGTTACTGCTGAGGTAAGAAAAATACGAACTGACATTTATCATTTAAAGTGCTTAAATAATTCGTAGAGTTACTGATGGGATAAGAAAAATAGTAAATGACACTTAAATATCAAAATTATGAACGAGTTCGTTGAGTTACTGCTGAGGTAAAAAAAATAAGAAATGACACCTAGAATTCAAAATTCTAAAATAATTCGTAGAGTTATTGCTGAGGTAAGAAAAATACGGAATGACATCTAGAATTCAAAATTCTAAAAGAATTCTTAGTTTTACTGCTGAGTTAAGAGAAATACGAAATGACATTAAGAATTTAATGTGCTAAAAGAATTCGTAGAATTTCTGCTGAGGTAAGAAAAATACGAAATGACATCTAGAAATAAAAATTCTAAAAGAATTTGTAGAGTTACTGCTGAGGTAAGAAAATTACGAAATGACATCTAGAATTCAAAATTCTAAAATAATTCGTAGATTTACTGCTGAGGTAATAAAAATACGAAATGACACCTAGAATTCAAAATTCTAAAATAATTGGTGGATTCACAGCTGAGGTATGAAAAATACGAAATGACATCTAGGATTCAAAATTCTAAAATAATTCGTAGATTTACTGATGAGGTAAGAAAAATACGAAATGACATCTAGAATTAAAAATTCTAAAAGAATTCGGAAGGTTACTGCTGAGGTAAGAAAAATACGAAATGACATTTATCATTTAAAGTGCTAAAATAATTCGTAGAGTTACTGCGTGAATAAGAGAAGAGTTAATTACACCTAAATTTCAAAATTATGAAAGAATTCGTAGAGTTACTGCTGAGGTAAGAAAAATAAGAAATGACATCTACAATTTAAAGTGCTGAAATAATTCGTATAGTTACTGCTGAGGTAAGAAAAATACGAAATGACATCTAGAATTCAAAATTCAAAAAAAAGAATTCGTAGATTTACTGCTGAGGTAAAAAAAAATACGAAATGACATTTAGAATTCAAAATTCGAAAATAATTCGTATATTTACTGCTAAAGTAAGAAAAATACGAAATGACACCTAGAATTCAAATTTCTAAAAGTATTCGTAGAATTACTGCTTAGGTAGGAAAAATACGAAATGACACCTAGAATTAAAATTATAAAAGAAATCGGAGAGTAACTGCTTAGGTAAGAAAAATGCGAAATTACATCTAGAATTCCAAATTCTAAAAGAATTCGTAGTTTACTGCCTAGGTAAGAAAACTACGAAATGACATCTAGAATTGAATGTGCTAAACTAATTCGTAGAGTTACTGCTGTGGTAAGAAAAATACGAAATGACATCTAGAATTTAAATTTCTAAAAGAATACGTAGATTTACTGCTGAGGTAAGAAAAATACGGAATGACATCTAGAATTCAAAATTCTAAAAGAATTCGTAGATTTACTGCTTAGTTAAGAAAGATACGAAATGACATATAGAAATCAAAATTCTAAAAGAATTCGTTGTTTCACTGCTGAGGTAAAAAAAACACGAAATGACATCTAGGATTTAAAATTCTAAAAGAATTCGTAGATTTACTGCTGAGGTAAGAAGAATACGAGATGACAAATTGTATTCAAAATTCTATAATATTTTTAAGATTTACTGCTGAGGTAAGTAAAATACGAAAAAACATCTAGAATTTAAAGTGCTAAAGTAATTCGTAGATTTATTGCTGAGATAAGAAAAATAGTAAATGACACGTAAAAATCAAAATTCTCAAAGAATTCGTTGAGTTACTCCTGAGGTAAAAAAAAATACGAAATGACATCTAGAATTCAAAATTCTAAAAGAATTCGTAGATTTACTGCTGAGGTAAGAAAAATACGAAATGACATATAGAATTCAAAATTCTAAAAGAATTCGTAGATTTACTGCTGAGGTAAGAAAAAAAAAGTGACACCTAGAATTCGAAATTCTAAAAGTATTCGTAGAGTTACTGCTGAGGTAAGAAAAAAACAAAAAGACATCTAGAATTACAAATGCTAAAGTAATTCGTAGTTACACTGCTCAGGTAAAAAGAACACGAAATGACATCTAGGATTTATAATTCTAAAAGAATTCATAGAGGTACTGCTGAGGTAATAAAAATACGAAATAACATCTAAAATTTAAAATGCTGAAATAATTGGTAGAGTTGCTGTTGAGGTAAGAAAAATACGAAATGACATCTAGAATTCAAAATTCAAAAAGAATTCGTAGATTTAATGCTGAGGTAAGAAAAATACGAAATGACATCTGGATTTAAAGTGCTGAAATAATTCTTAGAAATGCTGCTGAGGTGAGAAATATACGAAATGATATCTAGAATTTAAAGTGCTGAAATAATTCGTATAGTTACTGCTGAGGTAAGAAAAATACGAAAAGACATCTAGAATTCAATATTCTAAAAGAATTCGTAGATTTACTTCAGAGGTAAAAAAAATACTAAATGACATCAAGAATTAAAAATTTTTAAAGAATTCGTAGATTTACTGCTGAGGTAAGAAAAATACAAATTGACACCTAGAATTCAAAATTCTAAAAGTATTCGTAGAATTACTGCTGAGGTAGGATAAATACGAAATGACACCTGGAATTAAAATTCTATAAGAATTCGGAGAGTAACTGCTTAGGTAAGAAAAATGCGAAATAACATCTAGAATTCCAAATTCTAAAAGAATTCGTAGTGTCACTGCCTAGGTAAGAAAACTACGAAATGACATCTAGAATTAAAAGTGCTAAACTAATTCGTAGGGTTACTGCTGAGGTAATAAAAATACGAAATGACATCTGGATTTAAAGTGCTGAAATAATTCTTAGAAATGCTGCTGAGGTGAGAAATATACGAAATGATATCTAGAATTTAAAGTGCTGATGATAAATGATACCTAGAATTCAAAATTCTAAAATAATTGGTGGATTCACAGCTGAGGTATCAAAAATACGAAATGGCATCTAGGATTAAAAATTCTAAAATAATTCGTAGATTTACTGATGAGGTAAGAAAAATACGAAATGACATATATAATTCAAAATTCTAAAAGAATTCGTAGATTAACTGCAGAGGTAAGATAAATACCAAATGACACCTAGAATTCAAAATTTCTAAAAGAATTCGTAGAGTTACTGCTGAGGTAAGAAAAATACGAAATGACATCTAGAATTCAAAATACTAATAGAATTCGTAGATTTACTGCTGAGGTAAGAAAAATACGAAATGACATCTAGAATTGAAATTGCTAAAATAATTAGTAGAGTTACTGCTGGGATAAGGAAAAAAGTAAATGACACCTAAAAATCAAAATTATGAAAGAAATCGTAGAGTTATTGCTGAGGTAAGAAAAATACGAAATGACATCAAGAATTTAAAATTCTAAAATAATTCGTAGATTTACTGCTGAGGTAAGAAAAATACGAAATGACACCTAGAATTCCAAATTCTAAAAGAATTCTGAGAGTTACTGCTGAGGTAAGAAAAAAACGATATGACATTTATCATTTAAGGTGCTAAAATAATTCGTAGTTACTGCTGGGATAAGAAAAATTGTAAATGACACTTAAATATCAAAATTATGAAAGAATCCGTAGAGTTACTGCTGAGGTAAGAAAAATACGAAATGAAACCTAGATTTCAAAATTCTAAAAATATTCAGAGAGTTACTGCTGAAGTAAGAAAAATACGAAATGACATCTAGAATTCAGAATTCTAAAAGAATTCGTAGATTTACTTCTAAGGTAAGAAGAATACGGAATGACATCGAGAATTCAAAATTCTAAAATAATTCGTAGAATTACTGCTGAGGTAAGAAAAATACGAAATGACATTTAGAATTTAGAGTGCTAAAATTATTCGTAGAGATATTGCTGAGGTAAGAAAATTCGAAATGACATCTAGGATTCAAAATTGTAAAAGAATTCGCAGATTTACTGCTGAGGTAAGAAAAATACGAAATGACATCTAGAATTCAAAATTCTAAAAAAATTCGTAGATTTACTGCTGAGGTAAGAAAAATACGAAATGACATCTAGAATTCAAAATTCTAAAATAATTCGTATATTTACTGCTGAAGAAAGAAAAATACGAAATGACATCTAGATTGTAAGTGCTATAATAATTCGTAGTTATATCTGAGGTAAGAAAAATACGAAATGACATCTAGAATTTAAAATGCTAAAATATTTCGATGAGTCATTGCTGAGGTAATAAAAATACGAAATGACATCTATAATTCAAAATTTCTAAAAGAATTCGTAGATTTACTATTGAGGTAAGAAAAATACGAAATGACATTTAGAATTTAAAGTGTTAAAATAATTCGTAGAATTATTGCTGAGGTAAGAATATACGAAATGACATCTAGAATTCTAAATTCTAAAAGAATTCGTAGATTTACTGCTGAGGTAATAAAAACACGAAATGACACCCAGAATTCAAAAATCTAAAAGATTTCGGAGAGTTACTGCTGGGGTAAGAAAAATACGGAATGACATCTAGAATTCAAAATTCTAAAAGAATTCGTAGATTTACTGCTGAGGTAAGAAAAATACGAAATGACACCTAGAATTCAAAATTTTAAAAGAATTCGTAGAGTTACTGCTGAGGTAAAAAAAATACGAAATGACACCTAGAATTTAAAATTCTAAAAGAATTCGGAGTGTTACTGCAAAGGTAAGACAAATACGAAATGACATCTAGAATTCTAAATTCTAAAAGAATTCGTAGATTTACTGCTGAGGTAAGATGAATACGGAATGACAGCTAGAATTCAAAATTCTAAAAAAATTCGTAGATTTACTGCTGTGGTAAGAAAAATACGAATTGACATCTAGAATTTAAAGTGCTTAAATAATTCCTAGATTTACTGCTGAGGAAAGAAAAACACGAAATGACATCTAGAATTTTAAGTGCTGAAATAATTCTTAGAGTTACTGCTGGGATAAGAAAAATAGTAAATGACACCTAAAAATCCAAATTATGAAAGAATTCGTAGAATTACTGCTTAGGTAATAAAAATACGAAGTGACATCTAGAAATCAAAATGCTAAAATCATTGATAGAATTATTGCTGAGGTAAGATAAATACGAAATGACATCTAGAATTAAAAAATAAAAAAATATTCGTAGAGTTATTGCTGAGGTAAGAAAAATACAATATGACATATAGAATTTAAAAAACTAAAATAATTCGTAGAGTTACTGCTGAGGTAAAATAAATACGAAATGACATCTTGAATTAAAAATTCTAAAAGAATTCGTGGATTTAATGCTGAGGTAAGAAAAATACGAATTGAAACCTAGAATTCAAAATTCTAATACAATTCGGAGATTTACTGCTGAGATAAGAAGAATACGGAATGACATCTAAAATTAAAAATTCTAAAATAATTCGTGGATTTACTGCTGAGGAAAGAAAAATACGAAATGACATCTAGAATGTAAGTGCTAAAATAATTCGTAGAGTTATTGCTTAGGTAAGAAAAATACGAAATGATATCTAGAATTTAAAATAATAAAATAATTGGTAGATTTATTGCTGAGATAAGAAAAATGCGAATTGACATCTGGACTTCAAAATTCTAAAAGAATTCGTAGATTTACTGCTGAGGTAAAAAAAATACGAAATGAAATTAAAAATTTAAAGTGCTAAAATTATTCGTAGAGTTACTGCTGGGATAAGAAAAATAGTATATGACACCTAAATATCAAAATTATGAAAGAAATCGTAGAGTTACTGCTGAGGTTGGAAAAATACGAAATGACACCTAGAATTTAAAATTCTAAAAGAATTCGGAGTGTTACTGCAAAGGTAAGAAAAATACGAAATGACATCTAGAATTCTAAATTCTAAAAGAATTCGTAGATTTACTGCTGAGGTAAGATGAATACGGAATGACAGCTAGAATTCAAAATTCTAAAAAAATTCGTAGATTTACTGCTGTGGTAAGAAAAATACGAATTGACATCTAGAATTTAAAGTGCTAAAATAATTCCTAGATTTACTGCTGAGGAAAGGAAAACACGAAATGACATCTAGAATTTTAAGTGCTGAAATAATTCTTAGAGTTACTGCTGGGATAAGAAAAATAGTAAATGACACCTAAAAATCCAAATTATGAAAGAATTCGTAGAATTACTGCTTAGGTAATAAAAATACAAAGTGACATCTAGAAATCAAAATGCTAAAATCATTGATAGAATTATTGCTGAGGTAAGATAAATACGAAATGACATCTAGAATTAAAAAATAAAAAAATATTCGTAGAGTTATTGCTGAGGTAAGAAAAATACAATATGACATATAGAATTTAAAAAACTAAAATAATTCGTAGAGTTACTGCTGAGGTAAAATAAATACGAAATGACATCTTGAATTAAAAATTCTAAAAGAATTCGTGGATTTAATGCTGAGGTAAGAAAAATACGAATTGAAACCTAGAATTCAAAATTCTAATACAATTCGGAGATTTACTGCTGAGATAAGAAGAATACGGAATGACATCTAGAATTCAAAATTCTAAAATATTTCGTGGATTTACTGCTGAGGAAAGAAAAATACGAAATGACATCTAGAATGTAAGTGCTAAAATAATTCGTAGAGTTATTGCTTAGGTAAGAAAAATACGAAATGATATCTAGAATTTAAAATAATAAAATAATTTGTAGATTTATTGCTGAGATAAGAAAAATGCGAATTGACATCTGGACTTCAAAATTCTAAAAGAATTCGTAGATTTACTGCTGAGGTAAAAAAAATACGAAATGAAATTAAAAATTTAAAGTGCTAAAATTATTCGTAGAGTTACTGCTGGGATAAGAAAAATAGTATATGACACCTAAATATCAAAATTATGAAAGAAATCGTAGAGTTACTGCTGAGGTTGGAAAAATACGAAATGAAATCTAGAATTAAAAATTCTAAAAGAATTCGTAGATTTTCTGCTGAGGTAAGAAAAATACGAAATGACATCTAGAATTCAAAATTTTAAAAGAATTTGTAGATTTACTGCTCATGTAAGAAAAATACGAAATGACATTTAGAATTCAGAATTTTAAAAGAATTCGTAAAGTTACTGCTGAGGTGAGAAAAATACGAAATAACACCTAGAATTCAAAATTCTAAAAGAATTCGTAGAGTTACTTCTGAGGTAATAATATTATACAAAATGACATCTAGAATTTAAAATTCTAAAAGAATTCGGAGTGTTATATCAAAGGTAAGAAAAATACGAAATGACATCTAGAATTCAAAATTCTAAAAGAATTCGAAGATTTACTGCTGAGGTAAGAAATATACGAAATGACATCTAGAATTTAAAATGCTAAAATAATTCGTAGAGTTATTGCTGAGGTAAAAAAATACGAAATGACATCTAGAATTTAAATGCTAAAAAAATTCGTAGAGTTATAGCTAAGGCAAGAAAAATACGAAATGACATCTAGAGTTCAAAATTCAAAATGAATTCGTAGAATTACTAATGAGGTAAGAAAAATACGAAATGACATTTAGAATTTAAAGTGCTAAAATTATTCGTAGAGTTACTGCTTGGATAAAAAAAATAGTAAATGACACCTAAATATCAAAATTATGAAAGATTTCGTAGAATTACTGCTGAGGAAAGAAAAATACGAAATGACATCTAGAATTCAAAATTCTAAAATAATTCGAAAATTTACTGCTGAGGTAAGAAATATACGAAATGACATCTAGAATTTAAAATGCTAAAATAATTCGTAGAGTTATTGCTGAGGTAAGAAAATACGAAATGACATCTAGAATTTAAATGCTAAAAAAATTCGTCGAGTTATAGCTGAGGTAAGAAAATTACGAAATGACATCTAGAATTCAAAATTCTAAAAGAATTCGAAGATTTACTGCTGAGGTAAGAAAAATACGAAATGACATTTAGAATTTAAAGTGCTAAATTATTCGTAGAGTTGGATAAGAAAAATAGTAAATGACACCTAAATATCAAAATTATGTAGAAAAATTTCGTAGAGTTACTGCTGAGGTAAGAAAAATACGAAATGACATCTAGAATTAAAAATTCTAAAAGAATTCATATATTTACTGCTGACGAAGGAAAAATACGAAATGACATCTAAAATTCAAAATTCCCAAAAGAATTCGTAGTTTCGCTGCTGTGGTAGGTAAAATACGAAACGTAAACTAAAATTCAAAATTCTAAAAGAATTCGGAGAGTTACTGCTAAGGTAAAAAAAAACAAAATGATAACAAAATTTCAAAATTCTAAAAGAATTCGTATAGTTACTGCTGAGGTAAGAAAAATACGAAATTACACAACAAATTCAAAATTCTAAAAGAATTCGTAGAGTTACTGCTGAGGGAAGAAAAGACGAAATGACATCTAGAATTTAAAATTCTAAAAGAATTCGAAGAGTTACTGCTGAGATAAGAAAAATACGAAATGACACCTAAACTTAAAAATTCTAAAAGAATTCGGAGAGTTACTGCTGAGGTAAGAGGAATACGAAATGACATCTAGAATTCAAATTCCCAAAAGAATTCGTAGTTTCACTTCTGAGAGAAGAAAAATACGAAATGACATCTACAATTCAAAAATTCTACAAAACATTCGTAGTTTCACTACTGAGGTAAGAAAAATACGAAATGACACCTTAAATTCAAAATTATAAAAGAATTCGTAGAGTTACTGCTGAGGTATGAAAAATATGAAATGACACCTAGAATTAAAATTCTAAAAGAATTCGTAGATTTACTGCTGAGGAAAGAAAAACACAAAATATGGTATTCAAAATTCTATAATAATTTGTAGATTTACTGCTGATGTAAGTTAAATACGAAATGACATCTAGTATTTAAAGTGCTAAAATAATTTGTATAGTTACTGCTGAGGTTAGAAAAATACGAAATGACACCTAAAATTAAAAATTCTAAAAGAATTTGGAGAGTTACTGCTAAGCTAAAAAATAACGAAATGACAACTAAAATTCAAAATTCTAAAAGAATTCGTAGATTTACTGCTGAGGAAAGAGAAATACAAAATGACATATGGTATTCAAAAATCTATAATAATTTGTAGATTTACTGCTGATGTAAGTAAAATACGAAATGACATCTAGAATTCAAAATTCCCAAAAGATCTCGTAGTTTCACTGCTGTGATAAGAAAAATACGACAAGACATCTAGAATTCAAAATTCTAAAAAAATTTTGTGTCTTACTGCTGAGGTATGAAAAATACGATATGATATATAGAATTAAAAATGCAAAAATAATTCGTAGAGTTACTGTTGAAGTAAGAAAAATACGAAATGATATCTGGAATTCAAATTCTAAAAGAATTCGTAGAATTACTGCTGAGGTAAGAAAAATACGAAATGACACCTAGAATTCAAAATTCGAAAATAAATCGTAGAGTTACTGCTTAGGTATGAAAAATACGAAATGACATCTACAATTCAAAATTCTAAAAGAATTCGTAGTTTCACTGCTGACGTAAGAAAAAAAAGTGACACCTAAAATTCGAAATTCTATAAGAATTCGTAGAGTTACTGCTGAGGTAAGAAAAAATCGAAATGACATCTAGAATTACAAATGCTAAAATAATTCGTAGTTTCACTGCTGAGGTAAAAAAAAACACGAAATTACATCTAGGATTTAAAATTCTTAAAGAATTCGTAGAGTTACTGCTGAGGTATGAAAAATACGAAATGACACATAAAATTCAAAAGTCTAAAAGAATTCGTAGAGATACTGCTTAGATAAGAAAAATATGAAATGACACCTAGTATAAAATTCTAATAGAATTCGTAGATTTACTGCTGAGGAAAGAAAAATACGAAATGACATATGGCATTCAAAATTCTATAATAATTTTTAGATTTACTGCTGATGTAAGTAAAATACGAAATGACATCTAGAATTTAAAGTGCTAAAATAATTCGTAGAGTTACTGCTGAGGTAAGAAAAATACGAAATCACATCTAGAATTCGAAATTCTAAAAGAATTCGTAGTTTCACTGCCTAGGTCGGAAAAATACGAAATGATATCTAGTACTTAAAGTGCTAAAATAATTCGTATAGTTACTGCTGTGGTTAGAAAAATACGAAATGACACCTAAAATTGAAAATTCTAAAAGAATTTGGAGAGTTACTGCTAAGGTAAAAAATAACGAAATGACAACTAAAATTCAAAATTCAAAAAGAATTCGTAGATTTACTGCTGAGGTAGGAAAAAACGAAATGACATCTAGAATTTAAAATTCTAAAAGAATTCGTAGAGTTACTGCTGAAGTAAGAAAAATACGGAATGACACCTAAACTTTAAAATTTTTAAAGAATTCGGAGAGTTACTGCTGAGGTAAGAAAAAACGAAATGACATTTAGAATTTAAAATTCTAAAAGAATTAGCAGAGTTACTGCTGAGATAAGAAAAATACGGAATGAATCCTAAACTTTAAAATTCTAAAAGAATTCGGAGAGTTACTACTGAGGTAAGAAAAATACGAAATGACATCTAGAATTCAAAATTCCCAAAAGATCACGTAGTTTCACTGCTGAGATAAGAAAAATACGAAATGACATCTAGAATTACAAATGCTAAAATAATTCGAAGTTTCTCTGCTGAGGTAAAAAAACACGAAATGACATCTAGGATTTATAATTCTAATAGAATTCGTAGAGTTACTGCTGAGGTAAGAAAAATACGAAATGACACGTAAAATTCAAAATTCTAAAAGAATTCGTAAAGTTACTGCTGAGGTAAGAAAAATACGAAATGACACCTAGAATTAAAATTCTAAAAGAATTCGGAGAGTTACTGCTGAGGTAAGAGGAATACGAAATGACATCTAGAATTCAAATTCCCAAAAGAATTCGTAGTTTCACTTCTGAGAGAAGAAAAATACGAAATGACATCTACAATTCAAAAATTCTACAAAACATTCGTAGTTTCACTACTGAGGTAAGAAAAATACGAAATGACACCTTAAATTCAAAATTATAAAAGAATTCGTAGAGTTACTGCTGAGGTATGAAAAATATGAAATGACACCTAGAATTAAAATTCTAAAAGAATTCGTAGATTTACTGCTGAGGAAAGAAAAACACAAAATATGGTATTCAAAATTCTATAATAATTTGTAGATTTACTGCTGATGTAAGTTAAATACGAAATGACATCTAGTATTTAAAGTGCTAAAATAATTTGTATAGTTACTGCTGAGGTTAGAAAAATACGAAATGACACCTAAAATTAAAAATTCTAAAAGAATTTGGAGAGTTACTGCTAAGCTAAAAAATAACGAAATGACAACTAAAATTCAAAATTCTAAAAGAATTCGTAGATTTACTGCTGAGGAAAGAGAAATACAAAATGACATATGGTATTCAAAAATCTATAATAATTTGTAGATTTACTGCTGATGTAAGTAAAATACGAAATGACATCTAGAATTCAAAATTCCCAAAAGATCTCGTAGTTTCACTGCTGTGATAAGAAAAATACGACAAGACATCTAGAATTCAAAATTCTAAAAAAATTTTGTGTCTTACTGCTGAGGTATGAAAAATACGATATGATATATAGAATTAAAAATGCAAAAATAATTCGTAGAGTTACTGTTGAAGTAAGAAAAATACGAAATGATATCTGGAATTCAAATTCTAAAAGAATTCGTAGAATTACTGCTGAGGTAAGAAAAATACGAAATGACACCTAGAATTCAAAATTCGAAAATAAATCGTAGAGTTACTGCTTAGGTATGAAAAATACGAAATGACATCTACAATTCAAAATTCTAAAAGAATTCGTAGTTTCACTGCTGACGTAAGAAAAAAAAGTGACACCTAAAATTCGAAATTCTATAAGAATTCGTAGAGTTACTGCTGAGGTAAGAAAAAATCGAAATGACATCTAGAATTACAAATGCTAAAATAATTCGTAGTTTCACTGCTGAGGTAAAAAAAAACACGAAATTACATCTAGGATTTAAAATTCTTAAAGAATTCGTAGAGTTACTGCTGAGGTATGAAAAATACGAAATGACACATAAAATTCAAAAGTCTAAAAGAATTCGTAGAGATACTGCTTAGATAAGAAAAATATGAAATGACACCTAGTATAAAATTCTAATAGAATTCGTAGATTTACTGCTGAGGAAAGAAAAATACGAAATGACATATGGCATTCAAAATTCTATAATAATTTTTAGATTTACTGCTGATGTAAGTAAAATACGAAATGACATCTAGAATTTAAAGTGCTAAAATAATTCGTAGAGTTACTGCTGAGGTAAGAAAAATACGAAATCACATCTAGAATTCGAAATTCTAAAAGAATTCGTAGTTTCACTGCCTAGGTCGGAAAAATACGAAATGATATCTAGTACTTAAAGTGCTAAAATAATTCGTATAGTTACTGCTGTGGTTAGAAAAATACGAAATGACACCTAAAATTGAAAATTCTAAAAGAATTTGGAGAGTTACTGCTAAGGTAAAAAATAACGAAATGACAACTAAAATTCAAAATTCAAAAAGAATTCGTAGATTTACTGCTGAGGTAGGAAAAAACGAAATGACATCTAGAATTTAAAATTCTAAAAGAATTCGTAGAGTTACTGCTGAAGTAAGAAAAATACGGAATGACACCTAAACTTTAAAATTTTTAAAGAATTCGGAGAGTTACTGCTGAGGTAAGAAAAAACGAAATGACATTTAGAATTTAAAATTCTAAAAGAATTAGCAGAGTTACTGCTGAGATAAGAAAAATACGGAATGAATCCTAAACTTTAAAATTCTAAAAGAATTCGGAGAGTTACTACTGAGGTAAGAAAAATACGAAATGACATCTAGAATTCAAAATTCCCAAAAGATCACGTAGTTTCACTGCTGAGATAAGAAAAATACGAAATGACATCTAGAATTACAAATGCTAAAATAATTCGAAGTTTCTCTGCTGAGGTAAAAAAACACGAAATGACATCTAGGATTTATAATTCTAATAGAATTCGTAGAGTTACTGCTGAGGTAAGAAAAATACGAAATGACACGTAAAATTCAAAATTCTAAAAGAATTCGTAAAGTTACTGCTGAGGTAAGAAAAATACGAAATGACACCTAGAATTAAAATTCTAAAAGAATTCGTAGATTTACTGCTGAGGTAAGAAAAATACGAAATGAGATATGAAATTCAAAATTCTATAATAATTTGTAGATTTACTGCTGAGGTAAGTATTATACGAAATGACACCTAGAATTTAAAGTGCTAAAATAATTCGTAGAGTTACTTCTGAGGTAAGAAAAATACGAAATGACATCAAGAATTCAAAATTCTAAAAGAATTCGTAGAGTTACTGCTGAGGTAATAAAAATACGAAATCACATCTAGAATTCAAAATTCTAAAAGAATTCGTAGTTTCACTGCCTAGGTTAGAAAAATACGAAATGACATCTAGTATTTAAAGTGGTAAAATAATTCGTATAGTTACTGCTGAGGTTAGAAAAATACGAAATGACACCTAAAATTAAAAATTATAAAAGAATTTGGAGAGTTACTGCTAAGCTAAAAAATAACGAAATGACAACTAAAATTCAAAATTCTAAAAGAATTCGTAGATTTACTGCTGAGGAAAGAGAAATACAAAATGACATATGGTATTCAAAAATCTATAATAATTTGTAGATTTACTGCTGATGTAAGTAAAATACGAAATGACATCTAGAATTCAAAATTCCCAAAAGATCTCGTAGTTTCACTGCTGTGATAAGAAAAATACGACATGACATCTAGAATTCAAAATTCTAAAAAAATTCGTAGATTTACTGCTGAGGTATGAAAAATACGATATGATATATAGAATTAAAAATGCAAAAATAATTCGTAGAGTTACTGCTGAAGTAAGAAAAATACGAAATGATATCTGGAATTCAAATTCTAAAAGAATTCGTAGAATTACTGCTGAGGTAAGAAAAATACGAAATGACACCTAGAATTCAAAATTCGAAAATAAATCGTAGAGTTACTGCTTAGGTATGAAAAATACGAAATGACACCTAGAATTCAAAATTCTAAAAGAATTCGTAGTTTCACTGCTGAGGTAAGAAAAAAAAGTGACACCTAAAATTCGAAATTCTAAAAGAATTCGTAGAGTTACTGCTGAGGTAAGAAAAAAACGAAATGACATCTAGAATTACAAATGCTAAAATAATTCGTAGTTTCACTGCTGAGGTAAAAAAAAACACGAAATTACATCTAGGATTTAAAATTCTTAAAGAATTCGTAGAGTTACTGCTGAGGTATGAAAAATACGAAATGACACATAAAATTCAAAAGTCTAAAAGAATTCGTAGAGATACTGCTTAGATATGAAAAATATGAAATGACACCTACTATTAAAATTCTAATAGAATTCGTAGATTTACTGCTGAGGAAAGAAAAATACGAAATGACATATGGCATTCAGAATTCTATAATAATTTTTAGATTTACTGCTGATGTAAGTAAAATACGAAATGACATCTAGAATTTAAAGTGCTAAAATAATTCGTAGAGTTACTGCTGAGGTAAGAAAAATACGAAATCACATCTAGAATTCGAAATTCTAAAAGAATTCGTAGTTTCACTGCCTAGGTCGGAAAAATACGAAATGACATCTAGTACTTAAAGTGCTAAAATAATTCGTATCGTTACTGCTGAGGTTAGAAAAATACGAAATGACACCTAAAATTTAAAATTCTAAAAGAATTTGGAGAGTTACTGCTAAGGTAAAAAATAACGAAATGACAACTAAAATTCAAAATTCAAAAAGAATTCGTAGATTTACTGCTGAGGTAGGAAAAAACGAAATGACATCTAGAATTTAAAATTCTAAAAGAATTCGAAGAGTTACTGCTGAAGTAAGAAAAATACGGAATGACACCTAAACTTTAAAATTTTTAAAGAATTCGGAGAGTTACTGCTGAGGTAAGAAAAAACGAAATGACATTTACAATTTAAAATTCTAAAAGAATTAGCAGAGTTACTGCTGAGATAAGAAAAATACGGAATGACACCTAAACTTTAAAATTCTAAAAGAATTCGGAGAGTTACTACTGAGGTAAGAAAATTACGAAATGACATCTAGAATTCAAAATTCCCAAAAGATCACGTAGTTTCACTGCTGAGATAAGAAAAATACGAAATGACATCTAGAATTACAAATGCTAAAATAATTCGAAGTTTCACTGCTGAGGTAAAAAAACACGAAATGACATCTAGGATTTATAATTCTAATAGAATTCATAGAGTTACTGCTGAGGTAAGAAAAATACGAAATGACACGTAAAATTCAAAATTCTAAAAGAATTCGTAAAGTTACTGCTGAGGCAAGAAAAATACGAAATGACACCTAGAATCGAAATTCTAAAAGAATTCGTAGATTTACTGCTGAGGTAAGAAAAATACGAAATGACATATGAAATTCAAAATTCTATAATAATTTGTAGATTTACTGCTGAGGTAAGTATTATACGAAATGACACCTAGAATTTAAAGTGCTAAAATAATTCGTAGAGTTACTTCTGAGGTAATAAAAATACGAAATGACATCAAAAATTCAAAATTCTAAAAGAATTCGTAGAGTTACTGCTGAGGTAATAAAAATACGAAATCACATCTAGAATTCAAAATTCTAAAAGAATTCGTAGTTTCACTGCCTAGGTTAGAAAAATACGAAATGACATCTAGTATTTAAAGTGGTAAAATAATTCGTATAGTTACTGCTGAGGTTAGAAAAATACGAAATGACACCTAAAATTAAAAATTCTAAAAGAATTTGGAGAGTTACTGCTAAGGTAAAAAATAACGAAATGACAACTAAAATTCAAAATTCAAAAAGAATTCGTAGATTTACTGCTGAGGTAGGAAAAAACGAAATGACACCTAGAATTTAAAATTCTAAAAGAATTAGAAGAGTTACTGCTGAGGAAAGAAAAATACGAAATGACATCTAGAATTCAAAATTCCCATAAGAATTCGTAGTTTCACTGCTGAGATAAGAAAAATACGAAATGACATCTAGAATTCAAAATTCTAAAAAAATTTGTTGTTTCACTGCTGAGGTAAGAAAAATACGAAAGGACACCTAAATTTCAAAATTCTAAAAGAATTCGTAGAGTTACTGCTGAGGAAAGAAAAAAACGAAATGACATCTTGAATTTAAAATTCTGAAAGAATTTGTAGAGTTACAGCTGAGGTAAGAAAAATACGATATGACATTTAGTATTCAATATTCTAAATGAATTCCGAGAGTTACTGCTGAGGTAAGAGGCGCGCCTATCTTTTTTCTAGATACATAATTCAATTCTGGAGTGTAATTTCGCTTTTTTTTTCTTGACCTTAAATGGTGTTTCTAGCAATAATTTTCAAATCTGAATGATCATTTCTTTCTTTTTAACCTCCTACTGAAATCTTGTTTCTAGCAATAAAATTCATTTCTGGAATGTTATTTCATATTCTTTTTATCTTGCCCTTAAATTGAGTTCCTTTAATAAAATTCAATTCTGGAGTATTATTTTGCATTTTCTTTTATATCGCAATGTAATCGTGTCTCCAGGAATTAAATCCAAAATTGGAGTCTCATTTTGCATTTTTCTCACATAGCAATAAAATTGTGTTTCAAGCAATAAAAATCAATTCTGGAAACTCAATTCGCATTTTTTTCTTCGGTCTGAAATTATGTTTCTTGCAATAAAATTCATTTTATCAGTCTTTTGCATATTTCTTACATCGCACTAAAATCGTGTTTCTCGTAAAATTCAATTCTGGATCGTCGTTTTGCATTTTCATGCATCGTACTGAAATCGGTTTTAAAGCATTAAATACAAATCTTGTCTCTCATTTCGAATTTTTCTTACCTTGGACTGAAATCGTGTTTTTAGCAATAAATTTCAATTCTGGGGTGTCATTTCACATTTTTCTTAATTTCGACTGCAATCGTTTTTGTAGCATAAAATTGTATTTTATAGTGCCATTTCGCATTTCGCCATTCGCAAGCATCGGACTGAGATCTTGCTTTTAGGAATATAATTCAACTTTGTAGTTTGAATTTGAAATTTTCTAAACTCATACTAAATTCGTGTGCATAGCAATAAAAATTATTTCTTGAGGGTCATTCGCATTTTGTAAATTTGCACTAAAATTGTGTTTATGGCAATAAATTTGTTTCTTGTGTCATTTATATTTTTATTATTTCGTACTGGAATCGTGTTTATAGAATTAAAAATTCAATTTTTGAATGCTATTTGGCATTTATATTTCTTATATTGAAATTTTTTGCACATCAATAATATTTAATTCTGGAGTGTTATTTCGGATTTTTATTACTTAGTACTGCAATCGTGTCGATAGCAATAAATTCAATTTTGGAGTGTTATTTCGCATTTTTCACACTTCGTACTGAAATAGTGATTTCATTATTGAAATTTATTCCTTCAGTTTCATTTTGCATAATTCTTATTTCCTGCTGAAATTGTCTTTTTAGAAATAAAATTCAATTCTGAAGTGCCATTGAAGGTTTTTCTTTCCATTTTTATTAATTCGCTTTTGTAACATTAAAATTAATTTTTTGAGTGTCATTTTGCATTTTCCTAACTTCGCACGAAATTTGTGTTGATAGCATTAAAATTCAACTCTGGATTGTCATATGGCTTTTTTTACTTCGTACTGAAATCATGTTTCTACCAATAAAATTCAATTCTGGAGTGTCATTTCGCATTTTGATTACTTGTTATTGAAATCTTGTTCAAAGCCATAAAATTCAATTTTTAGCGTCATTTCTTATTTTTCTTCCTTCGCTCTGACATTGTGTTTATAGCATTAAAATTGAATTACGGCGTGATATTTCGCATTTTTCTTACTTTGTACTGAAATCATTTCACAGCAATAAATTCTCTTCTGGGTTGTCATATCGCAGTTTTCTTTATTCGCACTGAAATTGCTTTAATAGCAATAAAACTTATTTCTTGAGTGTCATATCGCATTTTTCTTTCTTCGCACTGATATCGTGTTTGTGACAGTAAAATTCATTTCATGTGTGTTATTACGCTTTTTTTTGTTACGTACTGAAATCGTGTTCATAGCAATAAAATGCAATTTTGGAGTGTCTTTTCGAATTTTTCTTCCTTAGTACTGAATTGTTATTTTCAGCAATAAAATTTTATTCTGAAGTTTCATTTCGCATTTTTCTTACCTCAGACTCGTATCGTGTTTCTAGAAATGAATTTCAATTCTGGAGATTCATTTCGCATTTTATTACATCGCATTGAAATCGTGTTTCTAGCAATAAAATTCAATTCTGGAGTTTCATTACGCATTTTTCTTACGTCGGACTGAATTCGTGTTTCTAGAAATAGAATTGATTTCTTCATTGTCATTTCACCTTTTTATAACTTCTTACGGAAATCGTGTTTATAGCAATAAAATTCAATTCTGGAGTGTAATTTCGTATTTTTCTTCAATTCAGAAAAAAGGATAGTGCCCTCTCCAGTCAAACGAAGGTCTCCTTTCCCGATGATTTCATTGAACTTTCCAGTCGAACGAATGTCATTGATCCCTCAAGTAACAGCTTCGTCATTTACCAATCCAGTCCGACGAAGGGCATTGACCCCCCTTCTCCCCCATATCTCCCGATAAGGTCATTGAACTTACCAGTCGAACGAAGGTCTTTGACCTCCCCATCCAAACAGTACTTTGATTTTTTCATTCCAACGAATGTATTGACCTCTCCATTCCAAAAAAGTACAATGTAGTCGTCAATGATCTTCGTTGGACTGCAATGATAAATGATGAAGTTGTGGAAGAGGAGGTAAATTGCCTTTGCGAGAGTTGCAGCTTCTGCAGCAGCTCTGCCTTTTTTGCAAAGGGTATATTTTTTAATTATATTATAATACCCGCGGTCAACAATATCCTTCTTTAGTCACTTACCTGAGTAGTTTCTGTTGAAATAGGATGTTGTGGATTGTTTGGAGCTAGTTTTATCTGAGGCACGGAGTTCAGTAGACTTCACTCGGTTCGCTATAACAACCACCCTCTTTGCATCCCCCTCCCACAATGCACCTCTTCCCTACACCCATCCCTCCCTTCCCCCTCCGTCAACTAATATCGAATATTTCCGTCTCAACTGATATCGAAGTCGAAATCGAAATCTCAAGGGCACTTCTAAAAGCTGGCCTTGTGCTTTGGTAGTAGTAGCAATTGCAGAACAAGCCAAGCTTCAGGCATGCATGGTTCACACTTCTCTCTTCCATTGAACTTAGCGGTATTCTTTATCAACATCAACACGATGCCCTGCAGCGAGCTTTCCTTACTAGGTGCGTCAAAGTGTGCCGCTGTGCTCTGCAAATTTATATCTGGACTTCATTTAATTCCATGATAATGAGCAATACGTTAATTCATTGCGTCAATTATTCTAAATTCTGATGTATTTTTTATTTTATGAAAATTTCAAAAAAGTATATAAGCCAGAGCAAGAAATGACTCCGCGCACCGTAAAATTAGCCGTTTTGTCAACTTCATGAACTTTGTGATTCAACCTAGCTAAAACTACAAAGTCTACAGCATTCATCGTCCACAAAAAGTTGCATACATTGATTTAAATTAATAAAATGGCTTTTGCGTATTTTCAGAACGTATTTTTTGTTGTAAAGCAACGAAAATGTTTAAACACAATTCAATCCTACAGTTTACCACAAAAGAAAAGATAAAATTGATAGGAACACTTCTTAATTTATCTTTTATTTTTCTATGATCCGTAATTCAATAGATATTGATATTTGTGAATTTTAATAACCTCTATTAATGCCATGTTGCCAAATGGGACCGCGCAAGGCCAGTGTCGGTTACCGGGAAGCAACGTTTCGCGTGCAAGACGAGAAACGCAGCATTCGTTCGTTCCAGCGTACTCATTTAATGGCCATATATAATCTATACCACATATAAATTATTTCTTTTCGGATCATAGAAAAACTGCAAACAAATTAAGAAGTGTTTCTATCAATTTTATTTTTTCTTTCTAGGACTAGATAATGTTTGAACATTTTCGTTATTTTACAACAAAATATGCGTTCTAAAAATACGCAAAAAGCCATTTTATTATTTGTAACTTATTGAGGAAGATGAATGTACTAGATGTAGTAGTTTCCCCTAGGTTGAGTCACAAATTTCATAAAGTTGACAAAACGGCTATTTTTTACGGCGCGCGGAGTCATTTCTTGATCTGGCTTGTCTACATTTTTGATTTTTTTACAAAACAAAAAATACATTAGAATTGAAAATAAAACTATCTTTAAAATGACGTAACATTCGTTGTTGTGGCATGTAGTGAAGTCCAGATATAAATTTGCAAAGTACAGCGGCGCATCATTTTGACGCCGAGTGTGTTAGAGTGTGCAATTTCTCATATGTTTAATGTTTCTCATATGTTTAAAGGCTTTATATGTTTATATGTTACGGTAAAATATTTTTAGTTGTTTTTGATTAAGTTCTTGTAACGGTTGTATCTGTATGGCTTCTTAAAAATCAAATAATAAGAATATTAACGAAATACAACAGAGTTTAGGGTCTGTAGCAGGGAGTGATCTGATAGGATGAGAATAATAATCCAAAGCAGGCATTCCCTGGATTTTTTTCTCTGGTTTTTGAGCTATTAATATTGAAAGGATAGCAAGTTTTTAGCGATCGTCATATAATAAGCTTTACACTTGGGGAGGGAGCATTAGCATCACAAGCCTTTTAATGGTTTCACAATGGTTACATTACAATGGTTTTAATGGTTTAAATCACGGTTTCTTCCTAAATATATATAATTTTTACCTGAAAGATGATAAAATAACCACAGTCATTTAAATAAGTTTTTCTGTGCCAGCAGTTGATGCGGATATCGGAAATATTGACTTAAATATTGAAAACTGAAAACGTGACGAAAGAGCCATTAAATACGCAACAAACGGAGAGACTAATAAATGCCGAAATTTGTCTTCTTTCGATAATTACCTGCCTGAGGTACCGGGGTAATAGTATCATTTCAAGTTTTTAATTAGCAGACAGTTAGTAAACATCATTCTGTATCATCATCTGATCAGCAAAGCCAAACCAGAAGCAGAACCATTTTCTTTCGTTTGAAATTATTTCGTTATTAAATTTTAAGATCAACATCAGCAGTTTCCTTTTATCTGTTAGATTGACCGTCATTAAGGTTGATACAATGTATCCTGTCTACATTACAAAGGTTGATATGAGCTATTTTACTGAATCAAGTGTTTCCAGTCTGTACTTTGCATTTATTTGTGATGGTATAGTACCGATATATACAATGTGTTTGGTTTTCTCCTCTCACAATGGTCATGATTACATTTCCAAAACAACGCATATGTTCGGTTTCAATATTCTATTTTCACACAGGGAACATAAAATGGACCGATTTTAAGCCAAATGTTCAAATTGTTTCTCCAACTGGGCGTAGAATCACCTCAGCAATCTGTAATGGAAAAAATATAATGCTTAGAGATAAATTTTCAACACAACTTTTTCAATGCAATAACAGCCTCACCTACCCCGAATAAGTACTCTAAAAACGCCTGTGGTTTGGCCTGTGGCCAGAGTTTTTCAGTTGTCAGCGAAATTACCTTAATCTAAGTAATGCTATTATCCCGGCACCTCAAGTAGGTAATTACGGCAAGTTACCTAAGAAGACAAATTTCGGTATTTTTTAGTTTCCCCGTTTGGTAAAATTTGTAAATAATGACCCTTTCTTCAGGTTTTCAGTTTTCAATATTAGAGACAATACCCGCATCAATTGCTGGGACAGAAAGACTGATTTATATAACTGTGGTTATTTTAAAGTCTCACATGTAAATATTGCATATATTTAGGAATAAACCATGATTGTAGCATGCAACACTACCTCCCCAACGTCTGAGGTGATCTCTACCCTCACCTAAATGAAAGCAAACTTAGGGATGATTAGACGAAGGCAGACTTACATGTAAGTCCATAAACATCAACGCATACATACCAAGAGACTCCGAGAAGATCATCATCACTCACATTCCCCAAAAGAATAGAGCAGAGAAGTGTTGGTATTTAAGGAATATGAGTCTCACGACCCATGCGTCGAAAAAAACGAGAATCATTTACAGGAGAATAGATTTAAGATCAGAAGAATGGCTAAATGAGTGACAATTCGGATTTAGGAAATGAGGAGTACAAGAGAAGACATTTTTCTCCACTACATAAGGGAAATGAGCAAAGGAACAAACGCACTTTCGTAGTTTCTTTTTTGAGGTGGAGAGGGCCTTCTAGAGTGTGGAATGGATTTCATCGCAAGAAGTAAGTGCTCTACGGTGATCATAGAATTGTCCCCAGTGTACGTAAAAACTAGGAAGCTGTGATCAAATCTGGACCCAACTGTGAAGAAGCAAGAATAAAGATTGGAGTTGGATAAGGGTTTGCACTGCATCCCGTATTTTTCATTTTTGCATCAAGAAATCCGCCAATGAAATCGAAGAGAAGGCTTTAAGTGCCAATATTCACGGGTTAAAAAAATTTTATGTTGTGATTAGTAGACGACGTATTAGCACAAAGGTGAGACAGAAAAGGACTTTAAGACTGATAAATGTGAAAAGGGCAATGGCCAGATATCAGCTGAAATCATCAAAAAGGATGCTAATAAATTAGTTTGTAGAAAAATATTGAGGGCTAGACAAAAACTTAAGCTAGAGAAAAAAGATTTAAGAAGTTAAAATTTTGCTACCGATGAAGCCGGATAAAAAGTGAATCTATAAAGAAAGAGACATTAAAATAGCACAGGCGAAAAGGGGTTTCTGCGGAAAGAAGAGTACACTTACAAATGAGAATTCAAGGGAAGAAGTTAGGAAATAATTCATCAGGTGCTACAAATAGATGTGCCGAAATTTCGCTAATTTTTCTCAATGAAAGCGAGGCTTGTTGGTTGACAGCAGCAGAGAAGACAAGAGTGGTAGCAGTCGAAATGTGGTGCTATACATAAAAATGATGGAGATAAAATAGATCAACCGTGGAGTAAGTAATGAGGAAGTGCTAAGAAGAGAATGGAGAAAAGAGAAGTCTTTTCAAAAATACCAAAAGAAATAGGTTTTATCGGCCACACCACGAGGGATGATGAGGCAATCGTGGAAGTGTAAGTGGAAAGTGGAAAGAAGCCTAAGGAAGACTCTGATTGAGTTACATAGGATAAGTTCATAAGGACGAAAAGAAGAGTGGTGCAGAGTAAGTATGATAAGGTTTGCAGATGGATTGGAGCTATGTATAGAGCTGCGTCAAACCAATCTTGGGATTATTGAATCACGATGATGATTATCCCAAGTGGGGATGAACCCAAGCGGTGTTTTCATAAAGTAACGGAATTTTTAAAATGTTGCGAGCCTGGAGAGAGAATTTACTATGTTTTACTTTGTTGGTATACACGCCCCTGAAGTATGATTAAATCATCAGCTGTAATCATTGCTTACTTTTTCTGTGGCAACTATTAAGTAAGGTTAGACGTGCTTATCTGAGCTCGAAGACTTTCCATTATGAAAAGAAATGGATCAAAGAACGATTGCAAGCCAAAGAATAGTCAGCAAATATAGTGAAACAAAGTGTGTGAAATGTTACCAAAAGCAATGGTGAGTGGGCTATGAGAAAAACAAGAATATACGAGTGGTATGATCGTTTCCAAGATGGCCGTCAAGACGTTGAAGATGGCGGTCGCCCAAGCACAACAACGACCGATGATAACGTGGAAAAGGTGAAAGAGCTATGAATATCCAATGGAATGTATATCTAATGAAAACTATTTTGAAGGGAACAACGTTAATGTAGACGAATTCATAAATATTTTCTCTTTCTCAAAAAACTAAAATTCCCGTTATTCGAACCTACAATTCCCGTTATTGTTTGAGCAGACCTCGTGACTTGAACTCACCTGAACATCTGGCGGCGCTGCAAGCGCGTGGACAACCGAGGCAGTGACGTCATGAGTCTTGAGGGCAGGTATAGTGGCCATGTACTTCTCGTGGTCCGGCCAATCGCTTGCCGCTCCCATGTTCGTATCCACGGCTCCCGGGCTGATGCTCTGCAATTCAGTCCAAGAGAAAAAATACCGATTCAATAAATCGATTCGTAATTGTAATCAAACGAATCACTTAAGACTGGGACACACTGGTCGTGAAAATGAATCGGGGACCATATGCCATTAGTGAAATGCGGAGGGAGATTCCCTACACACAATCGACGGACACGGACATAATCGACGTCTCCAAATAAACGTCATAAAAGGTCCAAGAATTAAATTTTCCAAGTCGCAATTCCATCCGAGTCAAGTGGACCGAGAAAATATTCAAAGTTGGGTGATTTTCCGACCCAGGAAAAGAATTTCAATTTTATAGTTGATTACAAATGGCTATGAAATTCTTTTTGAGTGACAAAATAATGTAAATGGTAATGAAAAAGCAATTGACAAACGAAATCGTAATCAAGCACCCGAATGGCTTCGTCGTCAGGGAGAGGTGAGTGGGGGATCACGTGATGTGGGGCATCTTGGCCATGCGCAGTGATGTGGGACATGCGAAGGAGCATATGCGCACACTTGTACAGAAATAATTGGCTTAAACTTGCCGTTACTCGAGCTCATTTGCTTCGGGAACAACCCTTGAAGTACAAAAGAAGATAACAAGAGACTATCTGCTGCTCTGTTCATACCAGCAGATCGTCTCTTGTTGTAGTTTGCAACACTAAAGGACTGAAATCAATTTAATGTGGAAGAAAAAGTCATTATTTACTATAAAAGGACTAGGATCAATTTAAAAGTAAGATAGATGAAGAAATTGTGCGTGGCCGAGACGGAATCAATGCGAAATAAACTTTCAAATATAGCTTAACAATGAGCGACGAAATAATATCTCTTATACTCCCAATTAGTATCAAAATTTTAATTTGAAATATGTATCGGTATTTCCTTGGTAGTTCTTAGAACTTTGAGGCATGAATATTGAAATATTGGCACATCTTTGGCGATCTTCACATAATAACGTAATGAATTCCATAACATTATGCTTTGGGAGTATTCCATTGTTTTGGGTCCATTGAACTGAATGTCGAAGTGATATTTACCGTCACCCTAATCTTAGACTTGGCTTCGGCTAGCTCCCGCCGTAGTCCCTCCGTGATCACTCTGAGTGCAAATTTGGAAGCGTTGTAAGCGCAGAAACCCGCTCCCACGCCGATGAAGTGGCCAGCAATACTGTTCAAAGACACAATGAAGAGTATTAGTATTAAGTGTGGGTATAACCGAAGAAGATTAAAATTAAACTATTAAAACTTTACACCTTGCGTTTTATGAAATGGTAACTTCGATAATAAATCCGATTTGTGGATAAAAATTTAGTTCGCGAGGGGAAAATAGTTCTAGAAACCGCCGCCAATCCGCCAATTGGCGAATAAGGGGCTCCAACTCCGGTTCGCCCGACGCAGCTTTCCACTCAATGCCCCCTAAATCTTTTAACACCTTCCTCTGCTTAAAAATTCTTACCTGCTCCATGTATTTCCTCGTTCGTGGCCTTCCTTTGCCCTTCTTCTCTTCCACCTGTTCTTCCAACTATTTTTTCCATCTGACCGTTGCGTCACATTGTGTGGCCGATTGAATTGTCCGTCTTCTTTCCAAAGTTCTCAAAAGAAAGTTCCTTCTTCTTCTCTTCCTACCAATACACTTCCTGCTATCTATTCACTTCCACTTATCTATCCACTTTTACTTATCTATCCACTCATAGGCAGATCTAAGGGGGGCACGGGGGCACGTGCCCCCCCTAGACCCTTAAAAATATGCAAGATTTTTAATACGGTCTCATTATCATTGCGTTCATTTTGCATTAGAGGTAGCCTTGTGCCCCCCCGAACAAAATCCTGGTTACGGCCTTGCTTGTGCCCCCCCCTATAAATAAATCCTGGATCCGCCCATGTATCCACTTCTACTTATCTATCCACTTCATCCTTCTCAATTCTCAATCTCCTGTAGCATCAGATTTCGAAGATCTTCAAACATGATTACTCAAATTACAATTAGTAGCAACGAGAAATACCTGCGTCTACATAATACCCAACGAGTCACCTATTTGGGTGTTTGGCAGGGGTGACCTATCACCATCATTCAATAGCTTCCCCCACATACACACCACATATAGTTATCAAAATATTTTGATGGTAATAATAGTAACACGTAAACGTCCATTCAGGTGTCCCCATTGCGTCTATCACTCAATGCAACCCGACACTATAATTCTAAAACACTCTCAAAGAGACTCAAGATAGGCTAAAGGCTAGTTTTTAATATAGCGTACTACAGTTTTTACTGCGAAGACGTAGAGGACTAATAACAAATAATATTCCATAATTAAATGACGGAAGAAAAAAGTGAAAATGCGGTAGTGAAAACACTATACTAAAAAAAAGAATAAAAAAAACATGCAATCAAACTTCCAAGTAAGTTCCACAGTTAACTATATGTATCGAGAAACAATTGTTATCTCTGATATTATGGGTGGAGAATGACATCTTTAATCTCTCCCTACTCAATGCTTTTAATGGTGAACAGTTACGAGTTCAAGTCGAGTCGAGTCAAGAGTAGAAGGAGTGTGGTTTTATGAACACCTGGGGAAGACGACGGGACCAACAAATTAGCCATTTTATGAGACGATGGTATCAATCGTCGGAGAACAAATGGAAGAGATGAACGGAAGGAAATTTATCCAATCGTCAACACTATCATAAGTCAACAGTCGTGATATTGGTTTGACTCTTACTTCCCTGACTTTTCATAGCGACGTATTTCTTCTCCTTTACATTCTTTATAATCTGTCGTACGCAACTCATGGTTCTTATCATTGTTCTCATTCCCCATCAAACTCATTGCCCTTCTTTCCTTCCACCTGTCCTCCTACGATTGTTTCCATCAAGACATCATAATGTGGCCAACTAAGTTGTCCCTTCTTCTGCTTAATGTTTTTAGGAGGCTTCTCTTTTCTCCCACTCTCCTTAGCACTTCCTCGTTACTCACCCGGTCGATCCATTTTGTCTTCATCATTCTTCGGTAGCACCACATTTCGAATGCTTCCACTCTTGACTTCTCTGCTGCTGTCAACGTCCAAGCATCGCTTCCATAGATAAACATACTCCATATGTAGCATCTGATCAGTGGCGCAGCGAGGGGGGGGTTTGGGGGATTAACCACCCCCCATCCCCCCTGAGCTCAGAGAAATTTTTAAGTTTAATCTATTTTACTTATTTGGATCAGTATTACTCATATAATAGTGTTAGGATTAATCAAATATCCCTCAGAAAGCCGTAAAACTCGCCATTTTGAACCATTATTCTTAAAAATTTTCTGGAGGAGGGCCCCCGCAGCTCCTGCTTACCATGGAGGGTATGCAATACCCACCAGAGTAAGCAGGTATGTACCCGTAAGTATTAGTTGCGCTTAAAACTTCCCCTATCCTTTATTCTTAGCTGCGCCCCTGCATCTGACAGTTTCTTTGCTTCTATTCTCAGCTATAAGAAGATTCTTCCTTCCCTTCTTAGTTCTTCGCCTGTGCATTTCAATTGATTACTTCTTTCTTGTTTCGTCCATCGTTGGTTATTCGGCTTCCAAGACAACGAAACTCTTTCACCTCTTCAAGCTTTTATTTGCATTCTTAAAAGTTTGTCATCTGTTTCTGCATCTTGATCTTCTTTTATGTTGCCTCTCAGATGATATCTGGCCATCATCCTTTCCATACTTGTAGTAGAGATGCGTTTTTAGGGGTTCGTCGACAACAGGGTCATTTGCACTCCATACTTGTCGAAGTCTTTTTCAAAACATTCGCCGTCTCATCCATGACTGCTATATTGTCAGCAAATCAAATCACAAAACTTCTTTCTACTCGGATATTGACACCAAATGATCCCAATTTCCCTTTTAATTGATTTCTTTGCCGATGCAAACAGTTAAAACTACGGGATAAAGATTCTCACCCACCGATTCCTCCCTCCTTATTCTATAGTTAAAATATTAGCCGATAGACGGATTGAGTAGAGAACTAAGTAGAGATAAAGTACCTGTTGATGTTGATGATGTGTCCGTCATCGATGCCTTTCTCCCGCATCAGCTTGATCGCTTCGTTCGAACACATGATCACTCCCATCACATTCGTGTCGAAGCATGCTTGAACCTTCTGGTACTGTTCCCTCTCCACTAGAAGAAAGGATTTAAACATCATTTGCTGAATAAAATAATGCATAATACTGTATATACCAATAAATACTGGCGATTGGGAATTGTTATGATGATTTTTGATATTATGCCACCGCTTAGAATAAGTATTTTTAGCTACCACAGATTTTGGCTAAAGGCAGTAAGTCCGAAGAGAGGAAATCCAAGTGCAGACTAGAGGTAGAATGAAAAGATGTCTCCGAAACCGCTCATAAGTTAGTCCCAAGCAATTATCAACGGTGAGGGGAATAGGTGTTATTTAGCCCTCGGCCTTCGCTCCTTGGTCTCCTCTCCGTTGATGATTCCATAAGACAATCGATAATACTCATTTATAGTTATTTTTCCTTCCAAATTCATTTGGCATTTGGACTTCCCGTCTCTGGACATTTTCACCGCTCACAAGTCCCAATTTCCGAAATAACATATCAGAAGTGAGATTTACTGTGAAAAATAGTTACAGTAAAATGTCTTTATAACGAACGCTAGTGTAACGAAATAATCCATATATCGAAATTATTTTCCGTCCCGTATAACGAAATTTCAGTTTAACGAACGTATCCCGGCGGTCCGTAAGATTTCGTTACAAAGACATTTCACTGCATTAAACACGTTTTGATACCTAAAAAATGAGAACTGATCACATGGTTGATGCAACACCTCATTCTCCATTTTTTGGTGCACAGCAACCGACACGGTAGTAGCCGAAAATTGGAGAATATGTAATTTCAATTCAATTTTTTTACAATATTTTCATTACCTACTACTGACACAAATTTAAACTTCCACCTGTTGCAAAGCGTAAATTAGTACCTTTTCTTTTCTACATGGAATATTTCTGAATTATAATAACTGCTGTGCCCATTTTCTTTTTGCAAAATATGAGGTCCTGGTTGTAAATAATGCAAACAAGCCACCATGTTGTTTGTAAATAATTTAAAACTAACAATGGTAGTGAGGGACGCGGAGAGAGGATAGACAAGCAGGAGTCGTGTATGGAGAGAAGGAGGAGGTAGACGTGTTTTAAAGAAATATCGGGAGAAAGACTAAAGTAGCGGTGTATTGAGAGAGCGGAGGAAGAGATACCTACGGCAGAATTCAAGATCGGCAGGAAGAAGAAAAGGACGCAGAGAAAAGGAGGCGTCTACGAGAGGGAAAGAGACCGGAGGAAAGGTGTACGGCAGAACTCAAGATCCCAACTGATGCAGTTCTGCCTCATTCACATTACGATAGTCCGAGCCGTCGTCCTAACGATACTTGACAGAACTAGCCGTGTGAATGCAAGTTCTGACTATAGTTGACGTAGTTCCGAACGTTGCCACTTTACGATGGTTAGGCGCTGGGAGACCGAAAACGGAAGCGACAAGAGAAAGACGAAAAGCTCGTGAAGCTCTATTTATAGTTCCGACGACGGCTCGGACGATCGTAATGTGAACGAGGCATTCATGGCATCGGGTCAGTGAGTGGTAGTACGGGTAGTACAAATGGTATTGTAATAGTCTTGGTGGCTTGTTAATGTTGTTTTTTGCTCCCAAGTTTCAAAATACAGAGCTTGTTTTTGAAGTGTACTGAAATTACTTGTTAAGTTAGTAGTAGATATTTTAAAACGTTACATGGTGAAGATATAAGAAGAAGAAGGATATAAAAACTAGTTTTCGACGTCCAACCAGCCGTGATAGGATGAAAGTTTGTGACGTACGCTTGGAGAGGAAAGAGTAGGGCGCGTATCCGGCGTTGTTGATGAGAACGTGAACTGCTCCCAGATGCTCCCGGACCCATTTGAAGGCCCTCACGACGTCCTCTTCCTTGCCAACGTCTGCTCTCACGGCGTGCAGCTTTCCTTTGCGACCAGCCAGGCTCGCGGCCAACTCCTGAGTCACAGAACCAAAGATATGGGAAGCCAACGACATAAATCTACATTAAACTGACAAAAACACAGACTGACTGTCTCATTGGCTCAAAAAAATGATCGACTCGGCAAAGTCTCGGTTTTTCACAGGGTCAAAAGACGAAGTTGGGAATAATATAAATTCACTGAAAAGTGACGTCATTCCATTCGAAAATAATCAACGCGTTTGAACGAGTGCATTATATATTTTTTTACCTGAAAACATTCTTATGTTAAATGGACGAGGAAAAATTAAGCCCAAACCTCTGAATGTTAACTATAAAGAAGACGAATTGAGTTAAGTTCTAATTTTAATCGGTCATTTGCTTTTCTCTCGCCGTTCATTCCGCTAATCACTCATTTCAATGCGATTTTTCGACGATTTTATCCAAATTATCGTATCAATCATTACTGCTAAATTTAATATTCTTTAGTTGAAAAATGCAGAAGTGGTATTCAAATAAAGTGGAAAAACTTCATCATTATCAAGATTAACCACTACATTACAAGATAAAATACGTTGGAATGTACAGAATCAACCAAATACCTTGAAAATAATAGATGACTGGTAATCTCTTAATACTTGGAGCTTCATCGGTTTTCAAAATTCTCGTTAATCGCGGTGACTAAGTCATTGCCCGTCTGCCTTCTCCTCGTTCCCACACCTTGCTATGGGTGTCCCTCTGGGTATTACGTTAATACTTTCCAGTCAGGTGTAATTCCCAGGCGAGGGCGTTCAGTGATATCTGCATTCTCTTCGGGTTTTCACCGCGTCCTTTGGGTTTTGGCGACAACAGTTTCGCTGAGTCAACGCCGCGAAAATCTTCGAACCTAAGAGGGCGTTCAGTCTTAACAACTGGGCTATCGTTCGAGATACCCGAAGGTTTTTACGGACGGCTAGTAGAAAAATAGAATTGGGCTGCTTTCCTCTCGTGATTAGGAGCAAGCTGCATGGGTCCCTCCTCATGAGATAGGTTTCATCAATGTGCTGAAGGGCGTGCGACCAAGATTGGCTCGGTAGGCCAAGGATCAATGCGATAATTTCATTGGAGAAACAGATTTAAACATATCTACTACTAATATTAGGGTGATACATTTCCTAAGCGTCATTCAAATCCTCAAATTATTTTTCAAAATAAGTTTCAGGGTGAAGTAATTGTAGACGAAGTCAAGGGTATTTTGGGAGACCCAACGTAATAAATTATATACATGCTCATTATTATGAGCATGAAATTAGGGAATTAGATTTATAAACAGAGAGGTTCAAAAGTTTACTTTCCCTAGAACGGTAAGGGATGAAAACAGATTCAACCACGAAATGAAAAATGGTATTTTTTAAAGACAGTTGACTTCATGATGCAGTACTGCTTTGATCCTGGGACGAGTAGCATTTAACTACGATCGTATTTTAGTTTATTGCGCCGAAAAATAAGTACAAACGGTTAGGGAAATGAAAATCAATTGTCAAGTAGGAATAGTTCTCGGGTTTCCCACCGGGTGTAGATTTGGGTCACAGGTCCCAACGTTTCGATGACTAAGCCCGCCATCGTCTTCAGGGGTTGCCAAGTTCTTGCTGCTATTTATACCTGTTGAGAGCCGTTTAAGTGTGCCCTGATTGGTCCGTTCTCAATCGGTGTGTCTTATAGTGGTTGATGACACCTTTCCACGCATCACTTAACTGGAAGCCTTTGTCTCTGTTGATGCTCTTTTTTTCAGGTTGATGTGTATTGCCAATTCTTTAGCCAAACCTTCTTTGACAATTCGGTCCCAATAATTGTCCGTGTGGCATAGAAGATTCGTTCCTTTGAAATCTACTCGGTGACCGAGGTCTTACAGACCGAGACCTTACAGACCTCGGTCACAGAGGCAGGGACGCCGACTTACAAAAAATATTGGGGGGGCCCAAACCGGGGATCTTGCCCCGGGAAATGTTTTAAGTAGTGAGTTTTAAGTTTTTATCTGTGATGACTTAGTAATTACTACCGATTAACATGCTCAATCCTGCTAAGTAATCGATACGCATTCTTACACACCCCAAGTTTGTGATGCGTGTCTTAGGCAGCGGAATAATTGGTGCATGCTTCATTGTGATAGATAGCCTCTGACACACGATTGCACACAAGGAATTTAATGTAGCACCCACGTGTAGTCGAGGGCGTATTGGAGAAGAATAGGTGCACACTCCCTCCAGCCAATCATGAGGTGACTCTAGACCAGTGGTTCCCAAAGTGGCCCCTGGGGGGCGGTGTTCTATTCTTTAGGGGCGAAAAGAGCTGAGGAGGCGAAAGGGGGACAATTTATTTTTATGTTAAAAGTATATTCTTACTTAAGTTCCTTTTATTGTGCATTAAGCCTTTTGCATAAGTGTGCTATGAAAACTATGCATATTATGTTGAATTCTAAATAAAAATTCGATTATTCACTGTTTTTAATTTAACTATTGCAATGTTACTCATTTGGTTACTTAGTCTCTGATACTAATTATTATTTTAAAGATACCGATTAACGGGCGTTGAGTAGTGGTTTGAGTGGCAATCCAAGGGGGCGGTTGATCGAAGAAGTTTGGGAAACACTGCTCTAGACGCTTCAAATTTCACACTAATCTTCCTATGATTCCAAAATTGACCATGATCCATTTCAGCATTTTCCCTGATATTTCATTTCCGCCGCCAATGGCATATGGACACTGGAATCGAATGCTCAAGTGCTCACTGGGGATGATTTGAGCGACAAAGAGGCCGTTGCGCTCCACATACCTCGACGAGTTCCACTCTCCGCGCCAATCCGACCACGACCATCCCGCGCTCCACCAGCTCCGTGGCTATGCTCACGCCAATCCCCGCGCTCGTCCCCGTCACCACGGCAACCTTCCCCTCCCAACGGTCCATCCTGCTCGCCACAATGGAACAACTGCTGCAAACATTGGAAAGAAATGAAGCTTAACAGTCACTTTCAACGAACAACGGGAAACAAGTATTCAAGAATGCTTTCCTCGAACGAGACATTCTGAGTCATCGCGTGCTATAAGTAGTTCCCGACGGAATAAGCTCTAAAGGAGTAAAAGTGACATCAGGTGTCCCACAAGGACGAGCAATTCGACCCCTTTTCTTCATTACTTAAATTCATGACCTTTTTTTCCCGATTTAGGAGTGAAATTCGTTTTAATTGCTGACGAGACTCTCTGACTTTGAAATTCTGCCATCGGATTTTTAAAACTTTCATGCACGGAGGCAAGAGTGATGAAGAGATAATGATGAAAAACTGCAGATAAATTTAAGGAAATTCACGATAGTGGACTTCTTGAGTAGGTTATGCAGCCATTCCCATGTAAATGTTGTAAATGGAGTTATTTTGAAGGCGCCAGATGATGTCAAATATGTGGGAGTTAACCAGTAGTCAGCATCACACCCTTTGTGGGAACACACATGAGAAATATTAGTGTTACAGCCGAGGAGTTAGGGTTTGTGAAGCTTTTTTTGGGGAAATTTTCGAAAGAGATAATGACAAAGCAATGCTACTTCGCACTCGTCAGATCCACCCTTTACACCCTGTCCTTCTCCCCCGCACGATAAAAGACTTCAATAAATGCTAGGCGTAATTTCGTAAGAGTAATTTCCCTTTTAATGTGTCCTTACACACCCCGCCACACGCCTGTTGAGGCGGCTGTATTTAGATCGAAGGTTGGCTTCGATAGGGTAGAGCCGAGGGGGCGCACGTGAGAATGAGGTTTCCCTTCCCCGAAATTTAGAAAAAAAATTAATGCTGTATCATGGTCCATGAGACTACATAGTGCGGTTCTTCAATATGACTTAGTTTAACGAGCGATACGCTATGGAGATCTATCTCCGTTGAGGTCTATCTCCGATCGGTGAGGCCTTAATGAACACCTTTTTTCCGTAAAACTATGAATAAATGTGGTCAAGATGGAAACGAATGTAACCTCACTCATTAAATGTTTCAACCTGAAGGTTGCTTTGCATGGGTGAGGGTATAGAGCTCACCCCCGACTAAGTCACAGGCAAATTCAGGGCAAGGGCAGAGTGGCAGAGTGTTCCTTTCCATCGGCCCCGTCGCGCTCCGAGGATTTGTTTGTGCCTTTTGACTTCAGATTTCACCCGGGGCTCGAACCAGGGACCGTTTGATCAGCAGCTAAACGCATTACACCCCGCTTCCCGGACACTTATTTAGAGGGTGAATATTCACTCCCGTTTGTTAGTCATTGGCGATCTGCGATATTATTCATACGAGAACGGCAAGGATTGTCTTCTTGCCGCGATTACTATTGCGAAAATATCTTTTCAAACCAAATCAAAAAGAAAATATTATAAGTACTTATTTAACGCGAAAGTCCCATATTTAAATGAATCAACGTTCGCTTTTCCTAAATGGATAGCTGTTTAATATCCATTCCGCAGTACGGGGACCACGATGAAAGAGCGAAAATCATATTTTTCATTGCATAGTAATCACTATGTCTGTAATCAGTGATTTTGGCGATTTTTGCATCCCTCTCTACACCCCCTCAGTGAGATATAGTAGGATTTGTCTCGACCCCTCCCGCCAATCTCACGAGATATTGTTCAAAATGCGTATTTTCAGTTTTTAATTTGATAATAAATGCTTCGTTGCGTTGTATTTGTTAAAAAAAAAACAATTTGTTCAATTATTTTTATTTAAACTTAGTTAAGACTAGTGTTTAAATTTATAAAATGCACAAGGAATGTCTCTTGTACTTATTATCTCGAAAACCGCTTCAACAGGCGTGTGGCGGGGCTGTTAGGATATATGCCTTTAAAAAACAAAAGAATAGTGAAAATACGAGAAACAGCAGAACCAAGGTGCGTATATTAGCCACCTTGCAGCAGAACCTTATATTCTAACCAATTTCCAATGAGTTTCCCCTAAATATTTCCCTTTGCATGTGCGTAGTTATTCAATGAGAAGGCTTCTGTGCCATCCAATCAGTTCTAAATGCCCTCTGAAGGTCCCCGTCCCTCGTAGTTCATAAGCCAAGCATTGGATTTAGTCCAACGGGTTCATTTTTTGCTTTTTAGAGGATTTTCGAGAGTACGAGAAATACACTCTCAACTAAAAGTGCACGTAATCACATGAACGGTTAGCGACGGAATGAGAAGAACACACGGCAGGAGAAAAGGAGTATAAGTGTCATTCTGATCGGTTAAGCGCTGTCTGAGTCCATTGACTTTGGATAAACCCGTGTCCTTCTCAACGTAAATAGACAATCAGAGTTCATGTGTGAGAGAGAATTTTCATGATTATCTCCTTCAAGGAGTTCAAGTAAACTCAATTTAAATGGAGGACGACGATAGCGCTATCTCTTTCACATCTCCTATCTCTTACATAAGGTACTTATTTTTGAGCGTAAGTGAGATAGTGAATTATCTTATGTCCCCATTAGAGATTATATGTACACTTGCGCCAGAGCTTCTTCCAAACACTTCTCGCACTCTATCCTTGGGATGGGCATTTTAAGCTCTGTCAGCGATTTCTTTTAATTTCGGCTTTGCTTGTACGGACGGACGGACTTTCAAGTTTCTCTTTAGTTTTTGAAACAGGAAATATTATCGTGGAGAGGTGTATATGGAGGATGGGGCATCGTTAGAGTACAGTTTCTGGCCGAAAAATGCTCGCAAAGGCAATAGAGTGTGGGCCGAAAATCGCCGAGCTCTTAAAAACACGTCTAACTTTAGTAACTGCCTCAGATTATTTAAGATCTCAAAAAGGATAAAATATGAAGGGACATACCTCAAAAAGGCGATCAGAGGATTTTGTAGAGATTGTAGCTGCATGGAAAGTATTTCGCATTTCGGTCTCGAGGCTGGGCAGGTTGATCAGGTCAATGGTATGGGCAGCCCATTGGAGGGAAACGGATTGTGTGTTTTGAGATGAAGGCGTTCAATTGGAAAGAGCTATTGAGAGGATCGGTAAGCAAGATCATTGAGATAAAGCTAGTGAAGAGTTTGTTTTGGAGTGTAGGGATTTACGGTGGACACTTGGGGAGGAGGACGAGAAAAGACAGGAGGCGTTTGAGATGTGGGTGTGGGAAGAATGGAGAAGGTGAAGTGGACGGAGAGGAGGAGAAACGAAGAAGTGCTGGACATGGTGGGTGAGGAGATTCTAGATGAGGTTGGAAGGAGAGAGAAGGTATGGATGGAGCGAGTACTGAGCGGAGAGGGGATGTTGACATGAGAGTAAGGAGGAATATTGTTGGGCAAGGGAGGGTGGGGGGAGAAGGGAGCGAATAGCAATGATTGAGAGAATGTAAGGGAATGAGTGGCCACATTGTGAATGGAAGAGGAGAGTCCATGAAGGGGAAGGGGTGGTGGACAAATGCACAAATTAAAACTTAATTGGTAAAATACTTAAATAATTAGTCCTCAATAATGTGAAAAACGAACATTTTAGAATCATAGCATAGATATTCGTTGTAATTATCATGGATGATGATGAAAAATGTGAAATGTGGCGCACGGTATAGTTGGCCAAGGGAGTAAAAAAGATGCGATGGCATGAAATCTATTTCGGATAGTATCCCATCCTAAAAATGTTTACTTTCAAAATGACACTCCAGAAGGGTAGGAAATGAAATTGGATGAGTAGCGTTGTTACATAGGTGCGTGTGTGTAATTAACTAATAATTATGAAAAAGCAATTAAAGAATTTTTAGTGTTCCACGAACTTATTTGGAATAAGAAAAAGTTACTATTGTCTTCATCATCCGGCACTTTGGACGTACAAGAAACTGAATATTTTAAAATATTTGCACAAACTTGTTATTCATATCTTCTGAATGGAAAGAGCTAATGAGAGGTTTGAATATTTATCCCAGAGCTATTTCGTGTAATCGTTATGCAAGAGTTTAAAGATAAGGCGAGTCCGGTCTGGATTGAAGCGCTTTGAGATGAGGATATGTTGTCAATGAGGAAGGAGGAGCAGGAGGGATTGGGGGCGTTCAAATGTGGAGGAAGACGGAAAGGGTGGAGGAGGAACGACGAAGTGCTAGGCATGGTGGGTGAGGAGAAATAGCATCTAAACGGAGATATGGAGGAGACAGAAGGTTTGAATGGAGAAAGTACTGAGCGGAGAGGGGATGTTGAAAACAGTGTTAAGACCGTTTTACACGGGGCACGGAATTGCGCAGGTTAGAGCTGCATTAATTTCTAAAATGGCGTGGAATTGCGCGAATGCATGAACGAAATTAGAACAGGGGCTATTTTGCCGTCTCGCACCCGCGCATTCTCGCATGTGTTCTAGCAATTCACCGCTTTACACGACGCAAATTTGATTGCGCCTTCGCACGTACGTCTGATTGCGCAATTCCGTGTACCGTGTAAACCGGCCTTTAGAGGGAAGAATGTTGGGTAGGTAAGTGAGCATGGGGATGGAAAGGAAATATGTAATGAAAGGGAGTTGAATTGCTTCTTGTTGGCCGAGATTATGGCGATTTGAATAAGGATGTGTATATTGCGAGGGGAGACGGCCGGAGTAATTCACAAATGCAAACATACCTTAACCGATACCTTGATGAGTCTTAAAAAAAAGTACGCAGGAGTTCTCGCACACATGACGTACCTTTCTCCTCAAGTCCGGACGCGTGGAGAGCGCAGTGAGGTTCGCTGTCGACTGGACCACTCAAAATGGCGGCCCATCAAAATCATTATTATTCCCCTCCGCCAGGCTATCGTCAACAACTGCTCTTTCCCCCCGCTCCCCTCCGTGCAATCCACGATATTGAGAAGTGAAGGAGGAAACAAGGTTGATTCAATCATGGCGGGGTCGCGGCAGATATTTTCGGGGCTCCAACCCGAATCGTCACAACATCACAGCCCTTGCTCCCGTTCCCAGCACTCGACTCGAAACGATGGAAGAGCCATCATGCACTGCGGCCGGGAACTATCCGAGCTTGGCCGTTCCGACCCCTTCAAACGAAGCCGACTCCCACGTGCGGTATATATTAAAAATAAAATGCGGGAAAAAATATACAGGAAATAGACGAATTAAAAAAAATGCTAAAGTAGTTTAAACTCACAAACAGGTGTAAAAAACTCGACTGTTTCCGTCTTTACTTTGTGAAATCCACTTACAAACTCAAATGCAGTGACTGTGAGACCTGTTGCATAGACCAGACTGGTCGTTCGTTCCAATTAAGAACAGAATAACACAGAAGGCATTTAAGAAACTGGGAGAGAGACAAATCGCATTTCGCGAAACACCTATGGGAGGGTGACCACAGGAGCGATTTTGTTCCGGAAATTCTCCACCTTGAGAAAAAGGGAAGAAGGATGGACTGCTTGGAGGAGTTGGAGATTAGGAAGCACATCAAGAATGGAATTTTAGCGAATGAAAATATTTTATCAACTATTCCCCCCTCTTGGAAATTCCCCTGAGGCTGAGTAACGCTCCAACCCCAACGCAACCCTCCCCTACCAACGCGTTTTAGCAACCGGATAAACAACAACAAAATAACTGTTAATATAACGATTTCTGTACCTGATGATGTCGCCTCTGCGACGAAACCGGTCGTATTGAATAAATCGTGTGAAAAGGTGCCATAACTTTTTATTGTTCAGGTGTAAAAAATTCAAAAATCTAGAAAAAATAAAAAAAGAATATGTCTTGAATTTACCATGTGCTGTCCGTTAGGAATCTTGCCAACTCCATTTGTCGGTTAGGATTAGTTCTCGATGGATTACGCTCTCGTTGGTAGCCTAGGCTGTGTCCCATCCCCGCTGTCACCTACACTGAAAACTGCATCAATGGCCACTTCGCACTTGTTAGTGCAATTTATTCTCCCAAACATTGCACAACCATTTCCACTGGAGAGGTGGAAAATTGCCTTCGGCAGCTAGACCAATAACCTCCTGATAAGCGGGAAGAATTCGAATTAAAATTATGATGAGTGAAAATAAATTCACTATATTTGTGTTCGTTCTCAAATTCGCAACAGCGCATTGATATGCATTGTCAAATTCATTTAAAAGAGGCAAAAGAGCTACAAAATGCGACTCCAGATTGGTCGATAACAAAAATAATTACAATTGAGAGACAATATTTCAAAATATTATCAATGCATCTTTTTGAATCCAATATGGCGGGCGGTAAAGCTTGTGCTCTCTGTGCTCGTAAAGTTGATTTGCAAGGTGCGCACATAATATGCAGTCTCTGCGAATTGCCTGTTCATAAGAGATGTTCTAAACTAAAGGACTCTATATTCTCGGTAATCGTTAGTCAGCCGGACATCGATTGGTTTTGTAACTGCTGCAATCCTAGAACGAAACCAACTGACGACACTGTACCAGCTGCACAGAGAAATGTGATCGAAGAGCTCAAAACTTTGGTGCTGGATATGAAAAAAGAAATTGAACTACTGAAGGAACAAGTACAAACTGCGAAAACTCCCACACGTGATAACCAGCTCACTCTAACTTCCTCGGAAACTGCTGAATCCATGTTTGCCGAATTTAAAGATCGCCAGATAAGGGCATCAAACGTTATCTTATTCAATGTCGCAGAAGACCCTAATGCTGAGGAAACTGCAAAAGTGCGTGATATATTAAAAGTGGTTCCTGATGTGTCACTAAACAATATTCGCGTTTCCCGTCTCGGCCGCCCTTTGTCTGGCAAGCAACGCCCGCTTAAGGTCACTTTTGAGAATGCAAGTGATGCTCATGCTGTTCTGCGGAACAAGAAATTGATTTGCGACAAGGACATAAGGATTCGCAGTGATCAAACAATATTAGAGCGAAATTATATGAAACAGCTGCAACAGGAGCTCGAGCGTCGTAAGTCCTCCGGTGAGCCGAATCTTACGATAAAGTACATGAATGGTTTTCCCAAAATTGTGAATCAGCAAGCATCAAAAAACGATTGAATACAGCTAATATTTCTGTGTATTATCAAAATACCCGAGGTATTAGAACTAAACTCAGTCACCTACGAAGTGCAATCTCCATTTCTCACTATGATGTATTTATTCTGACAGAAACCTGGTTGAACGACGATATCTCCTCTTGTGAACTGCTAATTCATAACTATGCTATATTCAGATGTGATCGCTCGCGTGAAACATCAGATAAATTATCCGGTGGTGGTGTGTTGATTGGAGTACATCGTTCCCTTAAGGCTCAGGTTGTTAAATCGCCGGTAAACAATATCGAGCAATTATTTGTGGCCATCATTGGTGCTTCCTCCAAAATCCTGATTAGTGCTGTGTACCTACCCCCCAAATCTCATCCTGACTGTTATGAGGCTCACGTTTATTCACTTGAAAACCTGTTAAATTCTTCTCAATATTCGGAAGTTGTAATTGCCGGTGATTACAACGTGCCAAATGTGAACTGGCTAAATATTACGGACAATAATCCATCCTATCACCAAGCCTGGGCCCTTATTAACGGTATGTCATTCTTAGGGCTTTCTCAAAGGAACTCTGTTCACAATAAGCATGGTACACTCCTTGACCTGGTGTTTACATCCTCTGACAAATTACACTGTGATATTGTATGTGATCCATTTACTGTCTGTGATAAATATCATCCCGCCCTTTACTTTGATGTGTGCCTGTCCAACCCCATTGAGTTGATTGAGTATTCAATGCAATTGTATGACTTCAAAGCCTGTGATTTTGAAAGCCTTGATAATTACTTGATCAATATTAATTGGCCCCAAATACTCTCTAATCAAAATATTGATAACGCGACTCACTCATTGTACAGTGTCCTCCACAATGCTATCCAACTCTACACTCCTATCATTAACATCAAAAGTAATGGCTTTCCAAAATGGTTCTCTGCTGAGCTCAGAAATTTAATATGTCTTAAGAAGCTGCATCATCAAACGTTTAAAAGAACTGGGAGTCATTTAGACTATGCAAAATTTTCTGAAATCAGAAGGAAGTGCAAAATCCTATCTAAAGAGTGCTACTCTAAGTATATGGACGAGGTTCAATCATCCATTTCACATAATACTAAATATTTCTGGACTTATGTCAAGAATACCAAACAGATGGACAAATTTCCTCACCACATGACCTACGACAATATGATTGCTGAAAATTATAAAGAAATAGCTGACCTATTTGCCTCCTGTTTTGTCAAAGTCTACAGCAATCAACAGCCTGACAACTTAGCTATACCTAACTATGACACAACACTCAATCTGAGCAAGCTTCGCATTTCTTGTGAAAACATTATCAGCAAACTGTCTCATCTAGATCTAACAAAGGGTACTGGCCCTGATAACATTCCTGCAATCGTCCTAAAAAGTTGTCGTCATTCATTAGCCTATCCTTTGTTCATATTGTTTAATAAATCCCTGGAAAGTGGCACAGTCCCAAGTGCATTAAAGACCAGTTATGTTGTACCCATCTTCAAAAGTGGAGATAAAACTGATGTGTCGAACTACAGACCAATTATAATTCAGTCTGTAATAACCAAAGTTCTTGAGAGCATAATTGTAGACAAAATAGCTCCTGACTTAAACTCGCTGATAGTGGAAGAGCAACATGGATTTCGGCCAGGTCGTTCCACTGTAACTAACCTCCTAATATATCAAGAATACATAATAAATTCCATGTCCCAGCACTCTCAGGTTGATTCAATCTATACAGATTTTTCAAAGGCATTTGATAAAATTAATCATAAAATTCTAATTGCTAAACTAAAAGCATATGGCATAAGTGGTCAACTTCTAGCCTGGGTTGAAAGTTACCTACATGATAGGAACTTGTATGTTAAAGTGAGCGGAGTTCTGTCCTCTGTCTTCACTGCCAATTCTGGTGTACCACAAGGGTCGCATTTGGGGCCACTTCTGTTCCTAATGTATATTAATGATATCAACTTCCCCCTGCATCCATTCAAGTACTTACTATATGCTGATGATTTAAAAATTTATGGCTGCATCCGATCACTTGAGGACTGTAACAAATTGCAAAATTGTCTCTACAAATTTGAAAAATGGTGTAATGATAACCTCATGGCACTAAACGCATTAAAATGTAATGTAATAACCTTTCATAAAATTAAGTCTCCAATTATGTTCGACTATAGCTTAAATAATGCTACTATCTCTAGAGTTAGTAGAATATGTGACTTAGGTGTTACACTTGATTCATCCCTGACATTTCAGTATCATATCCAATCCATAGTCATAAAAGCTACTAAAACAATGGGTTTCATATTCAGAATTTCAAGAGATTTTGATAATATTCATACTTATAAGATCCTCTATTGCACTTTAATCCGCCCTATTCTTGAGTATGCCTCTATTGTATGGTCCCCGTTCTATAACATTCACATCAAAGCTATTGAGAGTGTGCAACGCAGATTCATTAGATTAGTATCCTACAGATTTAACATCCTCCCTATTATTTATGACTTAACACTATCCCTTCTTAATCTGTTACCTTTGGCAACCCGTCGATTACACCTGGACATAACATTCCTTCACCGTCTACTGCATGGAGACATTGACTCTGTTCATCTGGTAGAAATGATCCCTTTCCATGTCCCCATTTTAAACACTAGGCAAACATTCATGTTTTCACTCCCTCATTCTAATAGAAATTACGCCTTCCACTCACCCTTAACCAGAACTATGCGGAGCATTAACTACAAATGTAGTAACATTGACCTTTTTAATTTAAATCCAAAGAATTTAAGGAGGAAGCTGCCTTTGTTTGTGCAATGACTTGGATGATTTGTTCTTGTGTATGGTGATACTGTCTGTTTCCACTGTTTGAGAGTTTCCACTGTGTGACTGTTCAATCTGTTATTCTTGACTGCTGTGTTTGTTTTTTTTTCTATTGTTGGTTTTTGCAGCAAGTTTGTGCGATTGTTCCTGTATTTTTGGGAGCATTGGAAATGTTTCAATCTTGTGTTAATTTGTGCATTTTTGTAATTGGGAGGTTTTCCCGTCAGTAAATAAACTATTAAACTAAAATGCATTGCTCTTTCAATTGTTATGTTGTCAAATACTTTTTCCAGGCTTCTTATTTCACAGAAACGACATATGATACTTCCAAAGATACGCATGCACCATTTAATCCATTCGCTTATGTGAGCTGTCTGGTTGGGGTGAGTTATTGACTCACCGCTAACACTCACCATGCTTCGCGCCTTCGGACGGCAAATCCGTGAGAATTTAAGTGCAGCGTATTTCTAAAGGCCCTTCTCAAGAGTGATAGAAGATGCGTAATCTCTTCACTGGCTTCACTTTGAGCGGGGATATTACGTAATCTACAGTTCTTTCATTTTCCAATATCTTGATACGATTGGGCCAAATGGACTCGAGTAGAAGTATTCGGGTAGAATACGTGTCTACATCTCCATCCTAGTCCGAATGCCACCTAAATAGACGAGTGGCAGGGGGTGTCAGGTTGGGACACCAGCCGTTATAAAAAAATTAGAAGAAAAACGAGAACCACGCATTTATTAGTCTTTTACATTTCGGGGAGAATCGAATCCCTTCACCTATCCGTTCAGTAATATGTCTCTCTCTTCATTTATCGTTTCTGTCAGACCTAGATGCATATGAGGGTTCCAATATGAATCTTCTCTGCGTCGCTCTGAAATCTATGTAATGCTCCATGGTTACCTTCGACACGGAGATGAGATGTGTGAATGAGTTTCGGTGAATAATTGTCTTCTGGAAAGAGAGACATTTCTTGCAAGCGCGTAGAAATTCTTCTCGGGTTGTCAACCAGGCGAATTTTCTATTATGAATTTCTTCTCCGACGTTTCGGAAGCTCACTCTGCTGCCCTTTCTAGAGGTGAATTAGCATCTCTTCATTTATCGTTTCTGTCAGACCTAGATGCATATGAGGGTTCCAATATGAATCTTCTCTGCGTCGCTCTGAAATCTATGTAATGCTCCATGGTTACCTTCGACACGGAGATGAGATGTGTGAATGAGTTTCGGTGAATAATTGTCTTCAACAATGGCTGAGTAAGATGACGCAGTGTGGGAAACGAATTGATTCAACCAGTCGACCACCCAAGAAGATTTTCTTTTGTTATTTTCTTTTTTTTCCGCTACCCTAAATCCAAATTTCTTTTTCAATAGCCTCTGTCTCTTTTCCTCCGTGCATGCTCTCCTTAAGGTATTCTTCTTTTGGCAAACCTCTTCAAGCGCGGCCCTCTACAACTCCTTTCTATCGATGGTGTCGACCGCACCTTTAGAAGGCACCGATGCAGACATTTTCCGATACCGTCTTCATCCAGGCTTGAAAATAGATTATACCGCCGATGATTTTTCGTAGTATTTTTTCGAAAGGCAGCACTGTGCTCCTGTCCGACAAGCATTTTGTATGAGGTACACAATAAAAATAATGGAATGCTGAGCTTGATCAATGTAAGGATTCTTGAGCGCATATCTTAGCAACGCATGGACCGATAAGGGTGAATTGAATGGCAATGCTTGGAGGCCGAATGGCATCAATTTTTATCACGGTAAATCGATTTTGACTTTTTGGGAGTAAATTCGACTTTAATATAAATAAGGTATACTGATTTTCCCGTACTTTCATGTAAGATGAAATCAAAAATCACTTGGATCGACTATAAATCGTCCTAGATTCGCGGAATTAGATAAATACTTACAATTGTGAATTTAAAATTGCATTCATTATGGACGATTTGAAGAAACGAATCGTAGTCCTGAATCAAACCACAATAACCGAATCATTAAATAGCAATCGAAACCCCCACCTATACCACGCACGAGACCAGCGAATTTACCGTTTTTTCCTTCCCCTATTCCGCCCCTACACCTATCCCGATGTCCCATGACTCAAAAACCAACATGAAGGACGCAAGCGGTAGGCAGCATAAGGCAGGGAACTAATTTCATCAGTGGCATAACTATGGGAGGGAATGAGGGGGATAGATACCCCCCCAAAGCCTCAGATAAATTAAAAAATATTTAAAACTATTGTATATTTTTCAGGTAGTAAAACCACTAGTCTGTTTCCACACGCTTTTATTTAAACCGACCATGGTTTCAACAACTCGCGCCATTGCAAAAACTCTACCACTATTAAAAGGCTGTCACCCAGGGCTATGTACCTTGATAATGGCATGAGTTGCCGAAACCATGGCATGATTTCTCTGCCGCCCCCACATCCCTTCCACAGTTTTCCCTCGCCTTCCGACTGGCGTCCCCTGCCGGTGGGTGGAGGGGACCGTATCACATTCGCACTCCGCCGGCCATATCATATTTCGTGCTCGCCCTTAAACCGGTCTCCCTTCTCCTCTGCTGTTTGCTTTGAGTTTTGCTTGGGAAGACGCTGCGCATCGCATGAGATATCACTTTTGTTTTCTTATACTCCAATCCCGCCGTCTCCGGTTCATTTTAATGAAAGCCCTTTCAGGTTAATTGATATCTCACCGCCCACCGCGAGTCCAAGTCCGCTTTACTCGGAGCACGCACTTGCGCAATCTTACGTATGCACGAAGACGCAATCAAAATTGCGTCGTGTAATGTGGAGAATCGCTAGAACGCAAGCGATAATGCTTGGACGATGGCATAATAACCCGTTCGAATTTCGTTCGTGCAGCCGCGCAATTCCACGTCATATCGAGAAATAGATGTCATAGAGTAAAATAAAATTACTTTCTTCTATTCCACACTTTATTTAAAAGAGCACGACCAGGGTTTCAGCATCTTAGGCTATCATCAGATCACCTGATGATAGATAGTATCACCTGATGATAGCATTAGCATGCTGAAACCCGGGTCGTGCTATTTAAAATAAAGAGTGGAATAGAACAAAGTAATTTTATTTTACTCTATGATGAAGCAATTCCACAAAGTAGATGTGTTTTATCTTGCGCAATTACATTCCTCCCATATAACGGCCGTTATGATACGTAACTTACAAACAAACCATGAAAACCGTGGCAAGTGCGCAGTAAATGCACACGAAATAATCAAGAAAACCAACATAATTCGAAACAAAATGATGAATTTGAGAGTAATTTGAGTCAATTAACTTGAGTAAACTGTATCTATTATGCTGATGCTAAGAATGATTCTTTTGCAAAATGAAAAAATATATAATTACTTCGGATTCCAGCCCTCTCCGAAGTTCAGTGCAAAAAAAACCTCATAAAGCAAACTTACCCTGCTACGGAGCCACGTATATATAGGCAACACGTAAATAAATGGTGAGTCCCAAATGAATCTAAAGAGGGGGAAAACCTCGCAACGGCGTCCGAAAGAAATCACTCCAAAGACCCAACCTGTGCGTGAAAGTGAGTTTCCTCAATGCAGTCCATTCGCTTGGGCTTCCGGCCTCGCTAGCCCGATCGTCCCCGCGTCCGTCCTCGTCGGCTTTTTGGAGGGAGGTGGCGCGCCGCCGCGGCGGGTATGAATGGGTACTGGCGCACAGGCGCGGCGCGCCGCCGACTGTGCGCCAGTACCCATTCATTTTTTTTCCGACCCGCGTGCTCGCGCGTCCCGTCGCACAGCACCGCACCGTGGACCTAGCGACTGTGAGACTCGCTGCTTCCTCGCGTCCGCGACTACGTAGCAACAAGCCTCCTCCCACTCACCACGGCAACATTTGAGCCCTGAGAAACATTGACGATTGTGTTGTGACCCATCCGAAAACTCATCCGAGTGACCAAACAGTTTCGCGAGACTTGGCCTGATTTTTTGGTGTAGGCATTCGGGTGAGGGATGCAGGTTAACTCATGTGCCAACCGTCGCAAGTTTTAATCGGTCCGACCACATCAGTTAAGTGGGGCCCGCAAGTGTCAACATATTATTGAAAACGATAGTACATTTGAACATTAAAAAATGAAGGAAGGAAATCGCACAGTGCAGTGGAAACAGCAGCGAACCACGCGAAGCCGTTATGGTATACGGTGGAGTAGCTCAGGAGCAATTGGCCCGTTCGCCATGAGCTTGTGGCGTCGTCTGGATAAGGACTAGATTCATCCCGGTAATATATAGCTGGAAATACCACATAGTGTAGTCAAATATGAATCAACTTGATTTATTGCTGGAATTACAATATATATCTAGTAGAATCAATAGAAATTAATCTGATTAGGCCTCTGATGGACAACTTTACAGCAATGAGAGGTATTGAAAGTTATAGACTTCATACCTACCTACACAGGATGGAAAAGGTATGTATTTTCCACAATAGGGTGAAATTTGGTACCTGTTTGAACACCCAAAATTCAAACCAAACGCCGAATTACATCGCTGAGCACGTAAAACTTTAAAAATTATTCAGAGGAACTCCCCTCGGAAAGCCTAATTTATAATAACCTCATGCTCCAAAATTGTCACATTGTCACATAGAACATACACATGGAAATATTCTCCAGATTATTATTAAACAACAAATTCCACAGATGAGCACGAAATTCCTTGCAATCAATTCGCACATTATTCCGGTGGAGTACCAAAATTATGTAAATCTCACAAAAATTTTAAATTTCTCACGCTTCAAAAATTTTACGCAACCAGATATCTTACCAGATAAATATGTAATTTGAGCCAAAGTAAGAAGTCTCCAATTTATAATAATATTTTAATGATCACTAATAAGCACATAATATTTTAAAGCTTATTCATATACTTTTAAAACCAAAGAATGCACGCAAGTTTACATACCAAAGAATGCAAGCGATATGTAAAAAGTTATTCAAACAAATTTCTCGTGGTTTCAAAGAGTTTGGAAGTTTGGAAGGAAGGAAGTTTGTATTTACATTGATTATATTGTATTAAGCACTCGAAATTACTACCGTAGAAAAAACTCGCTTAACTATCATTTCACACCAAATATTATTCATCTAAATGAAATACGTTAAAATATAATCCAATATTCCACCCGTGTACATCATGAACTTAAATGTGATATTGCTATAGTAAACCATTTTATGAAATGAACTGAAAATTCTATCATAGGAGTAACTCGCTTTACTGCATCAGCAAAACAAACTATAATGGAAAATACGATTTTAATTTCTTCTGGTGATTTATATTGATGAATTCTTCTCTGGTTCTTAATCAGGTGAACTCATATGCGGCCTCTACCGACGACTCAGTTAACCAGACAACCCGAGAAAAATACATCAATATGATAGAAAATAATCACAAATTCTTCCAGTAGAAATGTAGAGTTTTTTAAGCATGATTTTACATTGATCGAAATTTCTACCGCAGCAAGTACTCGATAAAAAATATACTTAGTCCCATTATTATTATTTTTCCTCTTTTATTCTTGATCTTGTTTAACTAGGTGTGGCAACCTCAGTACAGGGTCGGCCTTAGGGCGGGGCGACCGGGGCGACCGCCCCGGGCCCCGCGCTTTGGGGGGGCCCGCGTTCGTGAAAAAAAATTAAAATATACGATAGTTTTGAAAACGCAATTTTGACTCTTACTGTATTGTTAAGTCCGTGCTAGACAAAAAATAATATTATGAAAAAGGAATAATAATGCAGTAATTTTTATTGTGCAATTGCGTTTGTCACATACTTAGCCAGAGAGTGGTAGGGATTCAAAATGCTCGAGTTTGTAGATGGGGTATAGAGTTTAATATTTTAAGTGTAGGGCCCCGCACTGAAGGTTCGCCCCTAGCCCTGCACCTGCTAGGGCCACCCCTGCCTTAGTAACACAACATCAATAAATATGTACAAAGTTAAGAGGTACCTATGTCAAAATTTTTTGTGTATTTTATTCTGTTTTCATATATGTGTGTGTACTTTAAATCATATTACTGTATAAAAAACACGATCGTAACATTTTTATGAAAAATATTGTATATCATTGACACCTTTGTATTTTATATTGTTCATGTTTTATCTTTCATAGCCATGAGGATGATTTTAAATAAATCGAAACGTTGGCTATAACTTGTTTAACATTGACCTTAGTCCCATTATTTCATCATTATTATTATTTCCTCATCTCAATGGTCTGAACGTTTCGAAACTATCACTTACGGTATCAACTTACAACTTTTGGCCACGACAGTTTCACCACTGTAAGAACTATCCAAATGATAATCGAACGCCAAATTTCATTTATGAAGTCATAATGCTGTAGATGTTATTCAGGCATTCTTCATGTGGAATATCAAGATTTGAAACTCTCAAGAGTCGAATATTTGCCTTCGGCAACAGCTCTCAAACGCTCATCAATAAAACGTCGTTTCTAAGTATCAATTGCGCTTTCCTATGGCGGACATTTTTTGTGCTGAAGGTGATATTTAATTTCTTTGGAAAATTTTCGACGCGCAATATTTTGATTTTTGCTTTTGCTCAGGCGGGATGTTGGAATAACCCCTTAAGTAAAGCGAACTCATCAATGAAGTTTGGTATTTAATATTTATTTTCAATGTTCTAGAAGTGGTGATAATTTTATTTGATAGAGATCAGATGAGAGGTGAGTGAGTTTGTGAGTGAATTTTTGAAACTTAGGATATTTATTTTTCGATTTTCCAGGGGGAGGAAATTTTAAATAGCTTCTAATGCAGGTATAACGAGCTCATCGATGAAATTTGGTGATCATTAGTAAATTATATTTTGTGCGTTCTAACCGTGGTGGATATTTCGTGTGTAAGTGAAATTTTCAACGACAGTGATTTTTTCATTTAAATGAGAAGAATTTAATTACTACGAGTAAAATATATTGATCTCATCAACGACATTTTGTGTTTAATTTTCAAATAGAGTGATCAAATAGTTGAGAGCATTCCACTTCTTAAATTCGATAGTTTATCAGTGAATTTTTCGATTGTTGAGATGCTTGAATTTTCGTTTAAGGAGGGGAAGAATGTTATTACTAAATTTGAATTGAATTTCTAAGTTACAAAGAGGTCAACTTGTCATTTTCAATGATCAAACAATGGAGAAAATTTCGTGTTTTGAAGTTTAGCGATTCAACCATAAATGAAATAATTTTCAACGCGTGATATTTTTACAGTTTCGCTGTGCATTAAGGAATTAATCACTTTTGAAATATAACGAGCTCATCAATACATTTTGATTTCAGGTCATTCGGATAGTTGTAACAGCTGTGAAATTTTCGTGCCTTTTGATGGGGAGCTAATATCACAGGAGAAATTTTCGACGCGTAATATTACGAGTTATGTTATCATTTCTTTAAAGGGGAAGAATGTTTGAATAAGGTATAACTAGCCTTTAAAAAATGTTGGTATTTAATGATCGTTTGCGCGTTATATTTGTGGTAAAAATTTCTTGTGTTCTAGTTGAGAGTTCCATCAGGCAAATATTCGACGCTTGATATTTTTAAAATTTGGTTTTCCACAGGTGGAATTTAGGATAACATGTACAGCGTAGAGAGTTCGTTAATGAAATGTTGCGTTCAATTACCATTTGTGTTGTGAGTTGATACCATGAACAGAAGTAGTAATTCAAAAACCTTTACCGTGGATAACCAAAATTAATATATCTCTCTCAACGAAAATTTCACATTCGGTATTGGCGATGCAAAGATTACCGCAGCGCCTCTAGCGGCCGCGCCTGGAATCACTCTAACTCAGACACACTTCATCCTTTTTCGTATTTACTGCATGTGTTTCAACGTGAAAAGCGTGAGAAGACGGTAATTTCTTGAAGATGTTGTTGGAAGAAGATATTGTATCGGTTGTGGACGCCAATGAAAGCAGCCTCAGGGTATGTGAGGCCCATGCGTGAGAGAGAAGAAGTTTTAAATGCTGGCTTTGTGATTTCGGTGAGGAAAAGGGAGGAAAAAGAGTCGGTGGTTCATGTACAGGCTTTGGTCCTTCGCACCTCAGGCCTGACTTCTGAGCATCCGTATTCTGTGGATTTGTGGATTGATTTATCTCAGAATTACGGCGATCGGTTATCAAGGGATCAGAGTTTAGAGTGTGGCCGTATTGTTGTGTAACTTTTTAGTACTGGCGCATCATTAACCTCCTTTATACATATCAGGTGCCCCTGGTAGTGAAATATCTATGTTTTACTCGGGGATTAGAGTGGGTGAAGGACTTTCGTTCTATACGTCCCGGTCCTCCTCCTCTGCGTCTCAGGACTTCCATATCATTAGCAGTCTCTTGAGCAACCCTTTCGAGGTGATTTCGAATGTGGAAGCACTCACCCAGATAAAACTTCAAAGTGTGGATGCAGTTCTACTGGAATTTTATGAGCAAAATGTTACCGTGACCTAAGACCAAGTGGCTTCGCTCTTGGCAACCCCGCAGAGGACTGATGCTTGGTTCAAAGGCAGAAATATGTCTATCCCAGCATCTAAGGCATACAGCCAGTCCACTTATGCGGTAAATCCTAAAGCTAACTGGAAAAAACGTTAAGCAGATTTGTACTACAGAAATTTTACTGGTAACAAGTACACAGACAGAGGCAACAAACTTGAAACTGTAGCGAGAAAGAGGTATGAGGAGCTTGAGGGTTGCCAGGTGGTGGAATCAGGACTTCTAGTCCGTCCAGAAATTCCTTGGGTGAGAGCAAGTTTGGTTGGAACAGCTTTGGTTGATGGCAGGTTAGTAAGAAATGTTAAAATTAAGACATTTAAGGATGGTGAAACTTTGACGGCAGCTGAGTTATTGGATCAAAGAGCAGTGAAGACCTTGGACAACAATGTTAATTTGAAGAGCATACTGACTATTTTGCCCAAGTTCAAATAGGTTTGGCTTTGAGTGGCATCCCAGAATGTGATTACATTGTGTATTCTCAGGCTGGTAATGATTAAATTTAAGTACGTGTTCCTTTTCATTCGGATTATGTGTTCAATCTCTTAAGTAGATTGTGTGATGTTTATTTTGATCATTTTCTTCCTCTAATGATGGAGGATCATTATGCTAACACTTAAGCCTCTCTTGAGGTGCTTTTTCCTTCAATTTTTTTCTCCTGACATTTTTCATAGAACTGATTTTTTTAATGCAAACAGATTCAACTTATGTTTACATGTTTGTTTTTCAGTTTTAGTGTTTGTCATTGTGTTTTTGTATTCTTGAACTATTTCATTTGTCCAGAAATATTGTCTCCAGCTAGTTTTTTTCTCTTGCTCAACTGTGATGTTATAGTCTATGTATTTTGATGTGCCAGTATTAAGTTACCAGTATGAAGTTTTATTTTCAATGTTTTACTATATTATTTTGCATTTTACCAATGTTTTTTATCCGTAATGCGAAAGTAACTTTATTTTATGTATCTAATCAGAAAATATACTAGGTTTCTTTTGAAATTGCTTCATTTATGTTTTTCTCTCTCAAAAGCAGTGTCTGTGGAGAAGTAAGTGGTTGACAATTCCACTTTTAAGTTAATATAACACCAAACAAGGAGAAAAGACAAATGTTGATGAACAGTCCTCAGATAAAAAGTTCTCAGTTTTTATTCACAGTTCAGTCTCTCTAGTCACAAACACACTACTTGTGTGTAATAGCATTACATGAACTTGTCAATATTCATGATTGGAGGTCCAAAATTAGTTAATCAACACACAATAAAAAGAATTTCATCAGCATATGGGAGTATCGCCCATTATATTGGACCCAGTATTATTTCATATGCCCGCAGGCGTTGAATCACTCTCAACATGACCTCTAGCTCTGGCAATGTCAGCATCATCATTAGATAACTGACTTTCTTCTGAAGAAATTGAGGGCTGATGAGTCTTAAATTTCACTGCAAAAGAGGACAATCTTACTTATGCACCTACAAAATTACATTACTCCAAGAAAATAAATTCAAAAATATCTTACCGGGCGACACTCATTTTCAATCATTCATCACTCCATCTTGGTAGTCTAATCTATCCAACTCGCAGATATCAGTGACAATAAACTTGTCCGAGGCTCGTTCACCATATAAAGAACTTATCTCAGTTATTAGTCCAGATGGGGCAATGCCAAGATTGACCTTAGCAGTGTGACCTCTCTTGTACTGGGAATACGTTAAAATTCTACATTTGAGACAATTGCATTTTTCTATAGGAATTTCCATGCAATCCAGTACAATCCTGGTGAACTTGTATTTTGAAAATGATGATGGTAGGTTGGCTCGGATCGTAGCTTGATCAGGCCAGGGTATCACTGACTTCAACACGCGTGCTAGTAAAGGACATGTGTGCTTAAAATAATTTGTGGTTGGACACTCCTTTTCCCATCTTCAGTACTATAACCCACTTTTGCCGTAAACTTTCTTCCTTCGGAAAAAATGGAAGCTTACCTCGGGGGCATTATAACTTGAACACTGTGGAACGCTGCAGTACGTGGTGTTTCTAGAGTTTTTCTGGGAGTGCGGCACCGACAAATAATCGTGGTCCATGATTTCCGCAACGTAAACAAAGCAACAAGCAACGAATGTGTCTGAGTTAGAGTGCTTCCAGGCGCGGCCGCCAGGGGCGCTGGGGAGAATCTTTGCATCGCCAATTAACATCCAACTTTAACCTGCGAAACGTTTTCTGCATTTTGAACAACGAAAAAGATTATTGCATACCGAATTTGATTTGATTGATGAGCTCGTTAACTCTAAATGACATTAAATCAATTTTCCCACAAAAATCAAAATTTAAAATCTCACACGCGGAATATTTATTATGGTTTACCCTTTCAAATTTAACGCACGAAAACTTTAATCGCCGTTGGAACACGACCAGCGAAACATATAAACGACATGCTTTTGGTAAGCACGTTGCTCTTTTGATATTCTTTTAATATAGCTTCTGATGCAAAACGACAATTTTTTTGCAATGTTCAACAATTTAACACCAAACTTTACAAACAAAATTTAAGAGTCAAACATTCACACTGAGCTCCATATAAGTTAGAAATTATTCAACACCTCTTCCTGTGGAAAGCCAAATCACTTTTTCCGCTCAAAATATAAATTAAATAATTTTATGAATGGAAATTTTCACTGAATGTATTACGAAATATTTTTATAATGTACGTATATCATCGTATTAACGCATGAAAAGTAGGCCTCCATCAAATATATATCAATCTCCTATTAATAATCAAACATCAAATTCGATTGCTGGTCTTGGTATGCTAAACTAATCCAAGCATTTTCCCCGGCAAAATAAGTATTTCAATTTTCGAAAAATTCACTCATGGTATAAACTCTCAAAATTGAGATACGAAATTTTCACCTTTGTGAGTACCCTGCAAATTGCAACTTAAATCCAAATTTTTCTTTGATAGATTTTTCAAACATTCTCCCCTGAAATATCAAAATTAAAAAACGCACAAGTTAATTCTCCGCTCACATACACTACACTTTTACCACACTCAGAAATTTTACAACTGCTAAAAGACAACAAAATATAATCATAAAACCAATTTCATTCAATAACTCGTTATACTTTAGATGTTTCTAACATTCATAAATGTGGAATAAAAAACAAAATTTAAATATCTCAAGCGTCAAAAATTTCACTTTTGGTGTAAGCTTCGAGGACACTCAGTGGCTTGAAGAGTTTCCCTGGTTAGAGATTGATTGATTGAGCGTTTAGTTGCCAGGTATACAATCGTGACAGGGCCTAGTGCGAACTGGAAGGGATTGAAACCCGAAAAACAGAATCGTTGTTTCGTTGAAAGACGAGATTCTTCCATTCCCAACACGGAGATCGAAAAATAATACAATGAGGAGTCGGTCATAAAGACCGACTCGCGGAGAAGTTATATTGGGCCAGCCAAGTAGTAGTAGAATTGAGCTAAAGGGTGCGTCGACGGCAAGGTCATTTTGCACCACTACTCAATCGTTTGATTCAAGACGCTTCATAAATGGATCTTTACTACGCAATTTGTTTACATAAAATAGAGGGAAGCTTTTAAATTTTATTGAAAAGACCTATTTCCTTGAGAAACAAAATTGTACTACTTAGATTGGTGGGGTGGTCTCCTAGAATAGATTCTAGGTCCCCATCTAGATTGAACCGTGTCCGCGCGTCACGGTATTTGTCACACACTGTCAAGATATGTCGGATGCTTAAAGGGCATTTACACCCATCACATTGAGGAGCTTGCTTCTCTTCGGTAAAAAGAAAGCCATGAGTCAGAGGGCAGTGCCCTATCCTCAAACGAGTGATAACTACTTCCTCCCTTCGATTGATCCTGGTAGAGGAAGGCCAAGCTGACGTTGAATGTTTGATGCTTCGCAATTTATTGTCATTCAAAGTCCTCCACGACTCTTCCCACTGTTCGAGTACAACATTTTTTAGTGACACTCTTAGGTCTTCGTAAGGAACTAGCGTTGATGTAATGTCTTCGTTAGTAAGAGCTTCCTTGGCCAACAAATCTGCTTTTTCGTTTTCATGTATCCCCGCATGTCCCGGAACCCAAAGAAATTGGGCTAGCCAATCTGGGCTATCGCGACGATGTTGTCAAGCACTCCGTTAAGTTCGTGAATCCAGCAGAAAAGCGGGCATATCGACAATTTGTGTTCGACAATGAAAAGAATATTCGGGGCTGAATTGAGAGAATATGCGTGGAGTCCTTCGAGACGCTTTTGGTGGAATAAGCCAGGAGGAGTAGACACCACACAAAAGGAGTACTATGCACTGATTTTTAAGAGTGATTCAGAATTCAGCGAAAGTCTATAGTCCTATGCAAATAACACAGACAGGAATTTCTTCTGCCTAGGGACTCTTCTTCGGGATACAATCAAATGTATGCTCTGCGAATAAAAATTTCAAAGTCCTGCATAGCTTATTGGAATCAGTTCTTTAGTTAAGACCAACTGAAGGGTGTATGGTGGAACTGTGTGACAGGAAACATAATCACAGATACGCTGATATTGTACGTTCCACAAAGTTTTTATGGTATGACCCAGGTTTGAGAATGGCATAGTGTATAGTATCGAAAACTGGGTCAGACCATTAAAATATTTGTGGAATATGCATTACTCGTGTATCTGTGATTATGTTTCCATTAGTTAATCGTTTTAGTCTACAGAATAAGAATTAGTTTTTCGCAAATCTTATGCACCGGTTCCACCCCCTCGTATTATCACAGATTTTATTCAATGATTCGTCCCGTGGGGATGCGAAATTTCAATTATCTCATACTTTCCAAATTTCGCTTATCATGAAAGTTATCACTCGAAATTAGTACCACCGACTGAACTGAAATCTCAAAATGATTAATTTGTCAAATTTATTTGAAGTACGCATACTTTCTTTGAATATCATTGAAACATACCATTTGTGGAGATAAAAAATTCTCACATAATTTAGATTGAAAAACACGCTGATTAAGTAAAATCGTGAGGTTATGAACTTAAAATGGTCCGGGAAAAAAAAAGAAAATCGACCTCGATGAATTACATTTTAGATTAAAAACACGTTGAAAGAGACATTGATTTGAAAGTGTGCGGACATTTGGAAAAGTGTCCCGAGAGAAAACAATTGATCCGTATGTATTTATGATTAAAAACACGGTAAAAAATGGAAAATGAATATTTATTTTCTTGTAAATAGTCCTGAGAGCAAATAAATCGATCAGGATGAAAAAAATTTGGGATAAGGTTCGCCAAAAAAGAAAAAAATACAAGCATATACATTCACAAAATGGTGCATAGAGCAAAAAAAATATTTTAGCTTAGAGAGCATGTCTTAAAAGATAAAATCGAAATTTTTTATACTCGGAAAGCAAACCAAAGAGAACAGCAGAAAAAAATCCAAAAGTTTTTGTGCTTGGAAGAAAATCCGAAATGTATGTGGATGGAAACTTTTATAGATTAAAAAATACGCCGAAAAATACAAATAAATATGTTCATACAATGGGAAAATAGAAAGATTTTCTGGTATACATTTTCATACGAAATTTCAAAGATGAGCAAAGAATACATTAGAATTAATTCACACTCTTTTCCTATTTAAAATCCCGCGTTTGGAGATTGATCACTTCTCATTTTCACTTCACAATGAACTCTTGAACAAACGCTCATAAAACTTACACCTAAGTTAGAACACAATTGCTTTACAATTTCGCACCAAATTTCTACGATACAGAATACTTTTATGAGTTATTTATCTATACTCCCGGTAAAATTTTCAAATTTAAAAATGAAGTTGCTTAAAATGAATCACACATATTGACTTCGGAGTGTCATTCCATCACACTCAAATGTTTAAGGCAAAATATTTTTGATAAATAAAATCACAATGAAAGTTAAGAAAAAAATCCACTACCGAAGCATAATTTTTTACAGAATTTTATCGTGGATCACCCATTTTTTCAGAAGTATGTTGGTGTGCGTCTTCTCGTGGAAATCAAAACTTTCATTACTCTCACAAATTAAAGAGTCCAATTTACAATATTTGCGGATAGGCATCAAAATGGATCCAAAGTTAGAACTAGCTCAAAATATAATTCATTCCAAATTTCATTACTGAGCGCACAACATTAAAAAAGTTTTTTAAACTATCTTCCCGTGACAATTTCCTAATTTAAAAAATGTGACACTCAAACAGTAATGCCTAAAATTTCCCTCTCATTGCTTAGATACCCACCAAATTTAGACCTAGCCAAATTATATCTCTTTTCAAAGTAAATTAATGACTAAACCATACTTTAGATGTGGTTCACACTTTATTCCCTTGGAGATTCAGAATTTTAACATGCCGAACAAATGATTACACAATACGGAAAAATTTATACTCATTTGCTTCCTGCGGAAATATATATTTGCGATATTTACGATTATCTCACACTAAATATTTAAATCATCATTCCACTGATGTGCACCAAATTTGCAATATGCGAGGGTCGTTCAATACGTCTTAAGAAAAAGGGAGTAATAAAATTCATTTGGGTCATTTTTTTATTTTTCATCTCAAGCCTTCTTTCTATAAATTTTTATTGGCATTTTTCCTAGCATTTTAAGTGGTCTTAAAAGTAGAATGTCAAATTTCCTCAAAATAAACATTATTTTGGAATACTACCTACTCCTTAGACGTAAAACTTCGACCACCAAGCCAATTATTCAAGTTGTGAAATGAGAAAAAGTATTCGGGGGTCACGTATTGTGCATAAGGTTTCAACCAACAACCGTTCCAATTACGAGGCGTTACACTCTCCTGTTATCGCTTTTCTCTCTTAATAAGTAATCGATGTAGATTATCCCGCATGTATCCCAAAATGTCGTTGCCGTGATCTGACCGCCCCATTTCACAATCTTCGTCTACTCTGCCTATTCACTTTCAGAATTCCATTGTTTCGGATTTGTTTGTCCCTGTAGTGCAGGGATGAATCCATATTTCATCAACAGATTGATCAGGAAAATCCATAGGACTGCGGCGGAAAGGCGCCTTTACAGCCTCGGAGTTGACCACACGATTTCGGCAGCCATATTGCCGATATATTTTTCACACCCAATTTGTCGTTAAAACTTAAAGCGATGGTGCGTTGCGATATGCGGGCTGTGGTCTCAACTACATCGCGCGCTTTGATTTGTGTGTTACTCAAAACAAAATCGCGGACTTTGTCAATCATTTCGGGGGTAGGCACTTTCACAGGGCACCCGGAACGAAGTTCATTTTTTTGGATGTACGACCACGTTTAAATTCATTCACCAAATTGTAAATAGCTGCAAACACAAGGGCAGATGCGACATGAACTTCATGCAGCTCAGCTTTGATTTCTTTTGGCGTTAACACTTTTAAAAACAACTGTTTGATCACCACACAAAACTCACTTTTATCCATTTTCTAAACAAATAAAATATGTTCACTAAAATCGACAGCAACAATGAAACTATGGCATGAATGCAGCCGAAACTCTAAGAGCTGTCTAGTCAATAGTGCTGCTTTCTAGGAAAATTAATTTTTCATATTAAGACATCAATCTCTCGGAAATGCTAAGGACTTATTGAGTAATCCTCGTAGTTGGAACTAGCACAAAATACAAATTATTCCCTAATTTCACATATGAACACACAACTGATCAGAAGTCATTCCCATACTCTTCCTGAACCCGAATTTTACCGAAAGAAAAATATTTTTGACATAAATGAGTTAAGAAGGAGTTTTTCCAAGCATGTTCAACAAAATTTGCACCAAAAGTGGAACTCGATGAAATATATTTGTCATCCAAATATCGTTGTTGAGCCTACGATTCCCATGAGTTATTTTGCACTTAATTCCCTTGAAAATCAACAATTTCCAAAATCTCACACACCTTGCATAACTTTTGTCGTCGGACGAATCTCAGATTTGCATCACAGTTAGAAAACACCACTCTATAATTTTTTATTCGAGAGCACGAAAATTTACCAGAGTTTCGAAAATTTCACTTGTTCAAAGATTTCAATTAACGAATGCCCTCCAAATTTGCACCGATTTCATATGCTAAACTAAACTTAATCGATGAGAGAAAAACATTTTTTATATGAAGCCGTTATGTCGTTATTGCAAAACACTTGTTATGCCGTTGTGTCCCGCCCGAAATGCTAGTAATACAGGGCCGGAACTTAGGCTTACGTTTACAACGACATTAAAAAAGAAAAAAATGAGGGACAGGAATCCAAACGGTGAAGAAAGGAAGAAATGAAGGAGTTTAAAAGAAATGAGATAAGGGAATTCCCGGCTTACCTTGGCGTCCTCGGTACCCGTGTGGTGTCCGTCCTCCCGTCTACAAGAGAAAGGCGAAGTCGTCCTCGCCTGAGCTTCGGCGAGATGAATGCGTTTGGTGCAGGCGTGCATGAGCTCTGTCCATGACCTTGTAGTGCCCTCTCGCAAGAAAGAACTAAAGAAACCAAGACAAAAACCAAGGCAGGCGGGAAAAAGGAAGAAAGCAAGGAAATTCAACTTAAAAGAATGGGGAATTGATGGGCTGTTAAGGCCCGAACACAATAAGTTATGAATGCATTATTTCCGTTAAACGTTCCGGATTTAAAAAAAAACAATCGCATGAATTTCAACGGAATTCAGAACTCACCGAACTATTATTTTAATTCTAATTTCATCGATGAACAGATAATACTTCAAAAGTGATGAACAGATAATGCTTCATATTTCCTTCTTGAACAAATCCAGAATTTCAACAATTACTCCCATCAAAGCGTTCACTTTTCATCGGACGCTCACAGATTTTTTTATTACAGTTCGACAACACCGACAGCTGTATTTCTAAAGCTGTATGTATAAAGCTGTATTTCAGAATTTCTTCCCGTGGATATCCAGAATTTCCAAAATCTCACTCATTTCATTCGACCAGATAATTTTCGAAGGACGCTCTCATGTTTTAACCGAAGTAAATTATTACCTAAATATAATTTTTTATCGAATATCATCGATGGGTACAGAATACTTGAAAAGTAATTCACACCTTCTTCCCTGATAAATTCAGAATTTCAAAATCTCAAAAACCAAGCATCTCAATTAAGCGTCTAACTGCAAACAGAGGCTCAACTGAATTTAGTCCGCTCCAATGTATAATTTTTATCGAATTTCATTTCTCTGCACCTTTATCCAATATAAGTAATTTACACTTCCATCTCGCTATAAATCATGAATTTCAAATACCTGACACAAGAAAAGAAGCACATATTATAACTTCCATGATTTTTTTGCGACGGATACTCACCAAATTTGGAAAATTGTAAAGCAAAAGCCAAAACATATTATGAAACAGTAATTTATTGTGGATAATTTAAACATAGTCATTTCGTCGGTAGCTCCAAAAATTCGCACCACTGTTAGAAAAAGTCTGTAAATAATTTTTCACAGTATTTCACGGATGATTGCCCAATATTTAGAAGTTATACACATGTTTTCCGTTATAATTTCGTAGTGATAAAATCAAAACTTCCTTAATTGTTTTGATAATACCGGGGCTAGCCACGGTCATAACTTTTATGGAGTCACCCGCAATGTACAACTTGTGCGAACATTCCGCGGAGTAATTCTCGTATATACACTTAGATACATGAAATACATTCAACTACCTACCTACCTACCTACTCCACTGCCATGGGTTAGCTGTAATTCTATTTGTAAGCCGTGACTCGCTAGCGACGCCATTGAAATAGCACACGCCGTTTCCTCGGCGTTTTCAAATAATACTCGCAGCACCGCCCATTGATGTAACTCCAGTAAATCTGTGGATATGAGAAAAATGCGTCACAAGAATATTGATTGATTACTGTTCTTTGGTGATGTCGAACATTTAATAAATGTCTGATATCCAAATTACAGAAAATACAAAATTGTATCTTGCGTTCGTTATGTGTGTAACATTGCATATTATGAGCATGTCACTCCATACTATAAGGAATTAAAAATTTAAAAAAGAAGAAAATTTAAAATGGGTCTCTTTACGTATAAACTTTTAAAAACTGAAACTCCTTGTCACATTTTCCAGCCTTACATAGATAACTTAATGAAAAAAACAAGATTTACAAGAAATAAAAATAAATTAATTGTACCTATTCATAAAACAACCATGTACCAAAATTCATTTTATATTAATTCATGTCATGTATGGAATTCGATTTCTCAAGAGTTAAAAAATATCTCAACATTCAATAATTTCAAAAAGTCTTTGTTTTCTTTTTATTTTTATGATACCTGAATTATATAAGCGTTCGCAACTTGCAATTTATGGGTTTGTATGTTTTCTGTATGGTTTTTTATTTTGTTTCATGTTTTTGGAAATCTGTATAAAGGTGGTTGTTTGAGTTGGTTGGTTGAGTGTTTCATGAGTTCTTCTTTTTTTATGTTAACCTTCTCAGACTGAGTGTTTATGATTATGTATTTATTTAGGCTCCAAAGGAAAGGATTCCTAGAGCCAATAAAGTTTATTTATTTATTATTTTTTTAAATCCCTTCGCCCTTGTATGGAGGGCTGGGCAGTTTTCTCGGGGGCTTTTCGGGAGGCCGGTTCTTTTTTGAGAAAAAATTCAAATCGGTGAACCGGTTTTTCCCTTAAAGGTTCTCAACATTCACATTGGGGATACATATCGAGGTTAACATTTCCGTATCGGCAGTAGTTCGTTTTTCCCATGAACAGAGAGTATATTCTGAAAAACGTAATTAGATTTTGTAACTTATTGATAGGGTCAGTAAAATAGATCAGTAGAAAAACCGGTTCAGTAGAAGTAACAGGTAATTATGTTAACATTTGCTTTTTAATTGAGGTCCATTTGCCTTATTGCTCCACATAAGCATTAACTTCATATGGTATTCAAACAAACGAAATAAAAGATCTCATAAGGAATCTAATTTTAAGTAGCTATTTATATATTCAGCACTTCAAGATGGCGCTGCGCAATCAAAACAGTTCAATTTTCTCCTCTTTTTCGTGTATTTTCAGCTTTACTGAGAAGGAATCGCTCCTAATTATGTACTCGGGTCAAACTCGTATATTAAATATGCATTTATTTCCCTCCCGCTTCACTTACCCTACGACTGAATCGCTATTGTTCTCCCGAGCTGTTCTGTAAGTAGGTGATATTTGAATTGGAAGTTACTGTAACACTATAAGGCTACATTGAAATATTAACCTTTACCACTTCTCTTTGTATAACTCTAATTATTTTTGCAGCTCGTACAAGGCACAAGACATTAACATATTCACGGACGGTGAACAAACTTAACTCTTCACTATCGCTCCTCTAATCTCGTTGACGCTGAATGTATTGCTTTTTCTTAAAAATTCGTGAAGGGTAAAAACGTCCAATGCAGGTAGATCATCGGAATCACCCATAACATATGACAATCTTCGTGATAATATCTCGCGTTAACTCAGTAAAAATCCATTGTGTTACAGCGTTTGTCGGCATTACATGGGTCAGGTGCAGTCTCTCTAGCGGCAAGCCTGCGGAGAGATGACCCGTGTCGTCATCCGTGAAAGCCCAGTGAAAAGCCGTTTGGAGGCCCTGAAGATTTTCCACAGATTTTCACATTCTTAATGTAATACAGTGACCGAATGCGTTATTTTAAACGTTATATTGTGAGTTTTTAATACTCCCCTCCCCATAAGCTAACGCAAAAACGCAATTATTTTCCGAGATAAATTTTAGTTGATGGCCCCATTTTAACTCGGGTACCTACTTGATCGGAATTGAACGATTCCCTGGCCACGGTCACAGGGCGACATGCATTTTACACGCCTAAAGACTTCACTAAACGAGATCATCACTACATTTTCACAAAACAAAACAGTTACAAACACGTAAAACATTCAACTTTCCTGCGGCGATGGTTCTACCAACATCAGCCAACGGATTCGCGAATAGTATCCACCTATAACTTTACATCCCCACGTAAATTGTTGTGTTGCATCCTGTTTTAACGTGTTGCTTGCCTACATTCTTCTTGTTTAATCATTACCGTGGATGAATGACAAAAAACGCGTAACTATCAAGCTTATTAATCCGTTTACCATGTTCTCTAAAGCAAGGGCGTACCCAAGATCATAGGGGCAAGCCATGGTCTAGGGGGAGGGCAAGCATTGGTCTAGGGGAGGAACAAACCATGTTGTGACATTATTTTATGAGATTATTTCCTTGAAAAAATAGTTTCATTTTAGTTACATATCTTATACTAATACATATCATTTTTCGTGGGTTTAAAGAACATTCGTTGAAATCTTTCGTTTCAATTCAGTAATGATTTTGCTTAAAGACTTTTCCGATTTTTGCTTCTGGGGGGGGAATGGGGGGGGTTGCCCCTCGTTGGGTACGCCCATGCTCTCAAACTTCACAAAGGAAATATCCTATCGTGAAGTAGCGATTCCTTTCGTTGCCAGATGTCAAGGGCTAATGCCGGTTTGTTAAAAAAATTAGCAAATGGAGGAGATATTAACTGAGGAGGTTAACGTGAAAATTAAGCATGAAATTTTGCACGCGGACGTGTCCTAGACATTTTTTTCATGCACTTATGCTTATATTATGAAAGTTCTAACCGTGAATCGTGAAATAAGACTCCTCGGAATGATAAATAACGTGTATGCAATCGGAAATTGATAAGTAAACTCAATAAAAGACGAGCTTAGAAACAACTCTGCTTAATTTCATTATCCTGTCCGCGACAGTTTGCCTTTATTTTTCTGCATAACTATGATAGATGTCGACCAGTACACGCTATTTTTTTCTATAAACGCCCTGAAGCTGTAAAGTTAATTTTTTAGTAGATCCTAATTTGCATTTTATTGCAAACCAGCCTAAATAAATAGTATAACACACCTCCCGGCGGATTGCGCTTAAAGTCTCTATTAATAAAAGTGTTCGGCAAAAGATGATTAATGACGACTTACCACCAAGCCAATGGGGATGAGGGGCGAGAGTTCTTCCATGGTGTGGCGCAAAACGCTCTCTATGCCAATCTCACCAAGCATCACAGGAGCCGCACGAAGTACGACAAAACAAGACTGTAAGAATTCCAAACTGGAAATGACAGAGAAAAAGTAATGGTGTAAGCAAATACTAAGCCATTTTTATTGAAGCCAGATTCATAATTTGTATAAGAAATACTTCTGAAAGAAATGAATATCATAAAATATATCACCGAAAATTAGCTGTAGTTTGCAATATCCCATTAAAAATCGATGATTCATTGCAGTCAACATGTTTCGCTGCACCGCAGTATCAGCACCACTGATTACAGAGTTAGCTTAAAGAATCCCTCACCGTATTCATTCACTTTTGCTATTATTCTTAGTGGTTAATGATAGGCTTTACTCTAAGTATAATGTTCTAATCACCCAGAGTTGTTGCTAGCCCGCATCAACGACTACTTGTAAAAGAAGCAAACGTAAGTGCTAGTGCATTATAGACTGTTGAAGGAGACGACGGAATTATTTATAAGTTACAGAGGTGAATGTTCTTCTTTATAAGAGAAAATTTTATAACACCGCTGCCTGTAAACAAGGAGAAGTTGTAATGTGTTATCGATACTCACCTTTTGTTGATGACGAAGACACCTTGGAGGACGAGGAAAGGAATCATATAGCCTGGCTTGCGTCGGAAAGCCCCATAAACCAGCAAGAAGGACGAGATAGCGGCGGAGAGGATAAAGACGACGAAAAACAAAACGGACCAGATTAGCCAAACATCTGCGAAAATAAAATAATAAACATCTGTTATGTCCTTCAATTTTAACATCATCATCACACCAATTACTTCCTGACTGATCTCGAAGCAGTCTTAATGAATATTTCTCGAATCAGCCGTTTTACACGGGTCACAATGCACATGCAGAATGTGTCGTACGTACTAAATTGTGAATTAGTCTTTTTATTTCTCAGGCAGGCTTGGTGTTCTTTCGCCCGTTCTTGTCAACCCGTTTGCCCAACATACACCGCGTTGCATTCACATTTTAACCTATACACCCCACTCCTTTCTTCTCTTGGGATGAGATCTCTGGTGAGGGAAAGAATGTTCCTGAGGTTGGATTTATTGTAAAACGCAACTTTAATTTTATCCTTAGGCACCTTTTTGTAAATCTTCGGCCCGATGTCCTTTAAAATAAGGATTCTTCGCCACTTGGCCGTGGATTCTTGTCGCGTTCGGCATCCATAAATTTCTCCCACTGCTTGTTTTTTAATTGTTTCCAATATAAGCTATCAATTAGCTGTTAGTTGTAGCCGTTATTTTTAGCAATTAGTTTAATTGTGTTTAATTCCTCGTTGAAATTGGTAGGGGACATCGAAATATGCAGCAACCTATGTAACATGCTGTGAAAGGCTGATTACTTCTGAGTGAATGAATCGCTTTCATAAAATTACGCCTCAAACAATCAATCTTATTACCTACATGAAATATTTGTTTTGCTAACTTTGAGTGATTTGCCGATCATGGTGCCTTGAATATTTCTCGCGATACTCCAGTGGTAGTACGTAAACGTAAGAAATTTCATTAGAATTAGCGCTTTTACGTATACGTGTTACATTAAGTATTGAAATATAAGGTTTGCGACGCATAACCTTTCTTATTCTGCAATACCGGTTTAATGAGTAAATGATTCATTGATTCATCTCGAGAGTACGTTCTATGAACATACATATTAGTTTAAGGTCATGGTACCAGTGGCACAGCGAGGGGGGGGGGAGGTTTGGGGGATAAACCCCCCCCCCCCCCACAGCTCAGAAAGTTTTTCAAGTTTAATCCGTTTTACTTAATTGGATTAATATTACTTACAAAATAGCGTAAACATTAATAAAATATTCCTCCGAAAGTCGTAAAACTCACCATTTTGAACCATTTATCTTAATTTTTTCTGGCGGAGTGCCCCCCAACCTCCCGCTTACCTTGGAGGGTATACTACATCCCCAGGCACCCCAGTGTTAGTTGTGCCTAAAAACCACCTAGCCTTTAATTCCTAGCTGCGCCCTTGCATGGTACGATCCATTACATTTCCGAAAGACATGAGATTCACCATGTTACAATAATTATATGTAGTTGTATGATACAATATTCTAGCGGATTCCATGAATTTCAAAGACGTGAGACATTTGTATTTTCGAATGTGATTTCCGTCTTAATCCGATTAGTGCGCGTCGCGGAAAAGCATAAATTCTAGAAAGTGGCGAAAGCATTTCTTAATTATGCGTGGGGTCTTCGCCTCCCTTTTCACTGCTTTACCTTATTAATTGTGCGCATATTATCGTATACTTAAGTTTCAAGATAATCGTCTTTGCAACAGTGCATTTGCACGAAACAAACCAGTATGTCAAGGACGTTGCGCAGTGAATTTCATTTGTTCCCTGATCTAACAAGTAACACGCCACTCGCGCACTCAAAAGACGACGAAATTTCTTGAATGCATGCTTGATTGCGAGTACCGTGTAAAGCGGTAGCGCATTCGTCAGCGCAATAATTACCGCACGCAAGATTGAGAAATGAATGCAGTGCTAACGAGCGCAATGACTTGCCCCGTGTGAAACAGCCATGATGGGAGTTGTGAATAATAGTTTGCATTGGTGAAAACATTTCTGCAATCGGTGCCTTGCAAAACTCGCGATGACATTCGTGCGCTTTGGAAATGGCCACTTCCAGCGGGAAGTCGGGCTCGAATGGCTCCGACGTCACACATGCATGGCTACTTCGCTGCCTCTATGATTGCCAAGAGCACCGTGATCCGAGGTGAAAATGGTTAAATTGTGAATGGTGAAAAACCCTATTCCTGGAACGCATGAGAGAAATCTTGGACGCTGGATGGCATAATAGCCCCTTTTCTAATGTTGTTAATGCATTTGCGCTATTGCACGCCAGATTGAGAAAATTATTTCTGCGTTATGCAATTAAATGCTCGGAGTAAAGCAGCCGTAAGAAATAATTTGCACAAATTATTTTTCAATAAAATATGTATAAAAGTAGCACTGTATATAACAGGTGACTTTGGAAGCAGTAAGGAAAATATGTTAAAATTTGCATCAATGATGCAATTCGACAAGGATGATGAAATGGTTTGGCTTAGCCGCGATTCGAGCTCATTTCGGGTCGCATGTGATGCCAGTGCCATAGGACTGAGAGGAGTTCTCGTTTGGGGTGAAACATTTCGTCTCTGCGAAGAAATAAATCGCCACGCGACAAGATGAGAGCACGAGCTATTGATTTCAAAGTGTGGATGAGGTAAAGTGGCGCGAGTTCATCACAAGAGGACATTTACATTGGCAGGCAGACGCTGCGGAAAGGACGTGATAATCATGTAATAAACGTGAGCACCGTCGAAGGAATAATTTATTATAGGGTAACAACTGCTAAGTTTTCTCCAAATACCACTGAAAGTTTAATGAAATACGAACAGAGAGTTTTCATTTTTAAAAGAGCTGATTTTGATTGGTCTAAAAGTCATCTGAAAAATGCTTTCCCCACGTTTCAAGAATCAATAATAAAGTTAAGGGTACTCAATCATAATGAATAGGGTACTTTGAAAGCTTTTCTTCCGCTCGTAACTTCGGGAATGATAAACTATATCCCTAAATCAAAAAAGAAGGCACCGAATCGAGATGATAGGAGGGGGAAAATCATTACGGGGACAGAGAGCACGCCACGCTAAAATTAAGAAAGTTAGCACGGATTAATCCGCTCTAAAGCCGCCACGAAGGAAGCGTTCACGAATGCATTCACGAATTTTAAAAGAAAAACACTTATAGAGCAGTTTTGAGATAACCAAAAGCATTTATTCTTATGTTAGGGAAGTTCAAGGTAAAAGATATACCGTTCGTTTGCTAAGAAACAATAATGGAGGATTGTTAAAAACAGTTCCGATAAAGCCAGCTTATAAAATTCCTACTTCAAAAGCGAGTTCAACGAGCCTTCTGAGAACCCATTCGAGACAGTTGACAATCTCTGCATACGAAAGATGCCACCTATTGACATTAGTGCGCAAGGAATAGAAAATATATAGAAATCGCTCAGTCCAAATAAATCACCTGGTCCAGACAAAATCCCTTCTCGCGTATATAGAATCAGAAATTGCCCCTTTCTTGCAGTAAATATTCAGTTAATCCATGAAGCAACACGAAGTACCTAATGACAGGAAAATTGCTAATGTAACGCCAATATTCAAAAGTGGAGACAAGGAACAGCCATCTAATTACACACCGATATCTTTAACGTCCATCTCATGCAAAGTCCTTGAACACAACGTAGTCAGCTCGGTAATGAAACACCTAGACGCGCTAAACTTGTTAATGAGAACTCAACATGGATTCAGGAAAAGTAGAATATGCGAAACCCAGTTAGCGCTTTTCGCCCACGATATTTTAGTCTCCGGAGAAGACAACATTCCAGTAGACGCGATTTTTCTTGATTTCAAAAAAGCATTTGATAAAGTACCCCACGGAAAGTTAATAATAAAACTGAAATCTTACGGCCTAGATGACGATGTAAGAGAACTTTTAAGCGACCACGTGCAAAAAGTAGTATTAGACGGTGCAGTTTCCAACGAAGTTAGGGTCACTTCCGGCGTCCCTCAGGGTAGTGTCATTGGTCCACTTTTATTCCTTATTTATTGGTGAAGTAGTACCCAGGAAGCTACGACTATTTGTAGACGACGCCGTAGTTAACAGGGACATCCGTTCCAGCAAAGATAGGGATGAGAAAACGAACAACCTAGCAGCTATCCAAGCGTGGTGAGATGCATAGCAGTTAGAATTAAATTTGAAGAAATACGTGGTAATGAATTTCTGGAAAAAGAATAACTCCCCACAACATATCATTTGGGTCACCCAATGAAAGACAGTTGAATCCGTGAAATATCTAGGAGTGAGGCTCAATTATGATCTGTAGTGGGATAAACATACTTCTTAATCGAATATTTCCTTATGGAGACTTTTGTAGTGAATTCATATGCTACATAATTGTAAGTCTGGGCCAGAGCACAGTGACGCAAATGCTTACCTCCTTCTCTCAGTCCACCCTCGTACTCCTTCGAAATATCCCGTAGGTGCGCAATCAACTTCAGAGTCCATTGTTGCAAGTTCTTCAACTCCTTCGGTTCTTCAAATGTACGCCAAAAACCGTCTAACGCCTGCAATGACGCGATGGAGTCCAACAGATCGGCTTCGTTCACACGCCGTGCCATAGCAATCCTCTCCAACTTATCGGATAACGATCGCAAAAAATCCGCGCTCCTTTCATCCCCAACGCTACGCACATGTTTCCTGATTACTGCGGCGAACAACTTGGCTCGTTCGGCGTCGCTGAAACGTCGAGAGATCCTGTTTTTTGTGCCTCCCACACGGTCCTCTGCGATGCTGTCGAGGGTTTTACTCATCCCCATCAAGATCTTCCATCCCTAAAAAAGAGTGAAAACATGCATTTATAAGTGAAAGGCATAAAATGTTATTACACCAACGGAAGACATAATCAATCAGTACTGAGGTGGCGCTCTTAATCCTTGAAAGTGTCTTTAAAATAAAACATTTCCCCAGCTGAAGTGCGGAAATTTGCGAAGAGGGAATACTTGACTCCTGGGGATAGATGGAACATTACTGATAGATCATTGAGGGAAGTAGCAGCAGAGCAACCGATACGGAGTCACCCGCAAGCGCACATGAAGAGAGGAACTTCGGCTGAGTCAAGGGATTCTTCCTCTGAAGCCAACAGTGGATCACTTGGCAGTTCAAATGGTTGAACACCTTGTGCGCATCAGGTAGACCCAGGTTCGAATAGCGGAGAGGGAAAATGACTTTTTCCACTGTGCAATATTCGCACTTCACGCGCACTTATTTAGAGATGCGTTCACACGAAACATCGCGAGCAAGGAATGTGAATAATAATGCTAGATGGTCACCAACTTAGGTGCAATTGTATAATCAATTGGGCAGCACAGGAGAGTATAGCAGTCAGACCATCGGGAAGAGAATTGCATTAGCTAAGGAGGTATTTATCAGTTGGATGAGAGGGGTAATGAGAAGATCGTTGCGTAAGAATTTGAAGAGAAGTCTGGTAAAGAATTAGTTATGGAGAGTGTGTAAAATTCAACACTTTACGGTGTGGAAACTTTAGCTCTTGGGAAGGAGGACTAGAAAAGAATGGAGGCATTAGAGATGTGGGTGTGGAGAAGAATGGAGAAGGTGAAATGGAGGTGGATAGGAGGAGGAACGACGAAGTGCTGGAGATGGTGGGTGAGGAGAGGCAGCTTCCATAGGAGATGTGGAGGAGACAGAAAGTATGGATGGAGGGAGTACGGAGCGGGGAGGGAATGTTGAAAACTATGTTAAAGGGTAGAATGTTAGGTGCACGAGGGAGATGAAAAAAGAGAATAGGACTAAAAGATAGGATGCCGGCCTAATTGGGAGAGAAAGGTGCAATCTGGACCGGCAGAGTTAAATCGTAATACCTTAACCGCTATATTAATAATATAATAAATATAATATAATAAATAAACACTAATAATTATGGCAAAAAATATTATTAATGCTAATAATAATTGCAGCGTGCATTTTTGGTTTTCCACGTAAAGGCACGAGGTAGGCCGTTGGCTGGTACGCGGCTATTGCCATTTCAATTTCTCAAAATGCTTATGCCTAAAGTACCTATCTTTGCAAAATATTAAGTCATGTTGGACACCATCCCATCTCAACATAGTTCATGTTGAATGTCTATACGATTTTTTCGTGTCCTTTTAGGTTTTATCAGTTGCCAGCTTGACACTGGAGCGGTAGGGGTTGGAGACTACACCTCAGGAACCGCACGGAGAGACCCGCTGCACACCATTGCTTCCGCGAGTTCATAGTTTGAGAAAGATACTTTTGCCACCTAAATGTTCACAAAACACGTCTTTTATCTTATAAGCAAGCCACAGGCAAGATAATTCCGTTTTATTATGCGATGGACGCTCTTAAAACGCAAATGAATGCTAAAAATACTGATGATGCCTTTTAAAATGAGTAAAACCAAAGCTTATCAAATTCGTATGGATTTAAGTACCCTAACGTAAAGATTTTTTAGTACGCACCCTTAGGAAAAATTTACACTTCCATCGACCTTCAAGACTCAATTCTCCTCACAGCAATACTGCGAACTCAAATCAAACGGAGACAAAGATTAACCACGGACGAAATTTTTGTCCCCTTATGTATAAATTTTTGTCCCTTATGTCTTACCTCATACAGAAGGCAAATTTTATGGTTATAAAGTTAACGATGAATGTAGACTAGACATGAGCAAAACTTAATTCCAAATAAAATAACTCTGCGGAGTAATTAATGTGAAAATAATGAATCCTATTTTATTCCTTTATTTTTTTGTTTGAGGGTCTGATCATTATCGTCAGCAGCTCGATTCTGTAAATGTCATACCTGTGCTTCGCGTGGTTCGAACCACAGTGGAGTTCTCACGCCTCTCACCGTGAAAGACGTTCAAGCGATCCTGCAAGCCTGTGTCGTGAGATGTTTGACGGATTGCGAACGATCACTTCAGTTTCTTATGTTGGTAGCTGTGCGGACGCGAGGAACGAATCAGAATTTCCGACACAAACTTACTTTAGCGGCCAACTGCAACTTCAGTTACAATAGAGAAACATATACAATGCCGTGGAATATTCACTCCCAAAGTAAATAATACTTCTTTACTCAATTTTGAGTGAGGTCTTTTCTTTTAAAAGTACCTATTAATGATAAGTTACGGTTGCTTAATTAGTTAATAGCTATAAACTGTATATTACCTCTTTTATATGTTGTCAAGTGCTGCGTATCAAAGTTATAACGTAGCGGGCTCGTAATTGCACAATTAGCTCTAATTTCCTCATGATATGGAGCTAATGCTTACGCGGAATGAGAACAAGTGTTATTTTATTATTTAATAATGGTTCACTCTCGTATGTGTTTGAGCTGTTCTCATCATTTCAGTACATAATTTTTAATGCGCTGTGGTGCGTATACATATATGTCTGATTGTGCAAGCACATGCCACTATTCACGATTTATACTGATGAAAATGTTTCTGGCGCGAATACGAGTAGATTATTAACAGTTTCTGCTAGAGGACGAGATGTTTACATGTCTTAGTATTTCTATTATGTCAACAGAAAAACGAATCATGTTGGTTGTGTTACTGAACGGCAGCAATAATGCATGGAAGAGATGGAATAGATGATCAATGTTTATCTTAACGTACTAAAGTATGCCCCGGCAAGCCATCTAAATGTCTACGAATTAATCGTGGTGTGAACTCAGTGATCCATCGCCAATCTCGCGTCTCGAAGGGATTGTTGATAATGCGTATCTGCCGTCGAAGTATGTGCATCTATTGCCTCCGTCGACATTGATGCTCATGCAAAAGTAGCGGAGGTATGTAAAGAGCCTCCATTCTCGTTAATAAAAACAAATCGAAGGCTTGAACTTACGAAATAAATATTAAATAAATCTGTTAACATTCAATACCGCACAATACTTTTACCGTTGGTTCTACTCCAAATTATTATGAAAATTAAGTTGTGAGTATTTTACTTGTACATTCTAGCAGATGCACAAATATAAGATAATTGTCAAACCCTCAGCGCAAGGTTTAACTTCCCACCAACTTCAATCGCAATGAACGCCAATCAATAGACCTCTGGACAAAATTTTAATTTGCCTTCAAATATGTTCTAAAAAATCAATAAGGATAAATATATACGTAAAACGTTTATTATATGCAATAATTTTCCATGGACTGTTTTTTAATCGCAAGAAAAGGAAGCTTTTCTCATCAGCAGACACTCCCACCTCAATACGTATTTCCATTGGCTGACGGAAATATGACGTCAGCTCATGCAACCATACGGCGGTCCCATGAAATTCATGGGGGTTCGGCGGATTTGCAAGATCTTCATCACGGATCGGCACTTCGTTAGCGTTTCACTTTCAGAAGTGAACATATTATCGCCGTGACGTGCTTTTCCGAAGAGTGAAAAAGTTACTGGGGATATTATTTTGCTTCCGTGGGCATCATGGATCCTGCGTTTCGATAAGGGAGACGCGAGAAACTTGCCTAAATTTTCAACTGCCTCAATGTTTACATTCATAGGTATAAATAGTAACTACTGAATTAATAGTAACTACATAAATTCTGAGACCCGGGGAGTGAAGATGGCTAGTTGAGTATATCACCACGAGTGGAAATCGATTTTCTTAGGGTATTAGTTGATGTTAACGTTTCTAAATCCTTTTATTCACATAGAGTCAGACGAGAAGAATACGGCGATGATGCTATAAAGTTTTGTGGTTAAGCGTGATAAAAATGAATGCATCGTCCGTGATCGTATTCGTAGGTTCGGCGTAGAAAAACTATGTTTTTGAAGCCCGTCTTTTGGAGGAGAGCGGCGAAAGCGAAGTTGTGACTCTTTCGGATTGCATAGCCAGTTTGGGTACGTAAGACTTTACTGTAAGTGGTATTGTATCTTTTTTATTTGGCATTTTAAGGAAAACTAAATTTCCCGTTACTTATTCGTGTAGAACAACCTGATGAAATTTTTAAGTGGTGAAATCTCCGATTTAATAGACATAATAATTAGTATTTCCTGAAGTGTGGAAAATATAATATGGAACTTCTTCGAAGTAGCCCACTTGCTCAAAATTTCACTTTTAAGTAACTTAATGGGATAAAAAAATTCCCCATTTCTGTTGCTGTTCCTTACATTCTTTACCTACAGCAAAAATATAGGAGATAAAACTATCCGCTTATTATCATTACATTTGTTACCTATCAATGAGCTGTAGGGTTCTACGGTAGTTATTCATTTGGTTTTGTAAGCATATATTCAAGTTACTCTAACATTGTCCAGTCTTTCCCTAGTTTCAAGAAAGAATTACTTCAGTTAATTATATTAGAGTTTTCGTAGTAAGTACCAATAAATCAAGAGACTGAAATTCGTCGGCACTTTCTCATCCGAACAGTTCGTCGTTCACCGTCTTGGGGGACCGTGTGAAAATACTTATTTGAGGCATTGCCACTAGTATTACTGCACATAGGCACAATGCAGTACTTATAGCTGCGCTTCGACAAATCGACGAAATACGTACGACAACAAAAACGGCGTAATATCCACAAAATCACTAATTCTTTACCTCCTCTACAGTAATGCGCACGGACGCGAACAACACTATTGCATGAGCTGACGTCATTCAAGATGGCAGTGGTGCGAATTACGTTCTTCTTGCATGGCAAGTAACAGCTATTTAAAATGCTCGAAATAAAAAAATGCAAGATTATACGGCCAAAGTGTTACGCCACTTAGATTAATATTTACACGTACTTTTCAGAAAGGTCTTTACCTTGATAGGTGTCCAGAGGTCTATTTAAATAGGACGCGAATGTAAATTTAACTTTATGCATTTCTTTTATTTGTTTTTAATACATATTACTTATGCGAAGTGACAATATGAAATAGCCACCATCGTAATTAATGAATAATGTGCTATTAATTATCAATCACAGCGTATATTCATAATGAAAAATTAGAGCGCATTGCCGCGACGAAGCTACCACGGGCCCTCTTGGGCGTGAATACTCTCACGGACGCGGCTGTGAGAGTGACGTCACTAAAAAGTTTCAGAATCGCTCCAGCGTCAAAGCCGTCAATACATTGACGAAATCCGCTTGTGACGGCCATATCACATTTACAGAATCGAGCTGCAGATGTATTCACCGAAAATAGCCGTCTCATGTCTTAGGGCGACTCAATTTTCAGGGGCGATATTCTGGAGATGTGTATGATGTTGATTCCATTATGTTTAAAAGGCTGATATTTATTGACGTTGTTTCACAAGCACGCAACGCAGAGAAATGCTGGGGTACTTCACATTTTAAAAACAAACATTTTTTCATGTGTTTCACGCTGGGTTGCGCTTACCACGACTAGATTGATGGCCTTCTTTTTAGATCCACCTGTCTTCTTTGAGAACATTCCTTTGAAAAATCTTGAAAAATGCCATTCGTTTCTTCGGTCAATGAAAAGAAAAGATATTTAAATTAGAGAAATGATCATCATCAATCCATAAAAATAATTGAAACATGTTCATGCATACCTTAACATGTATTTCATTCACACAGTTTAGAGTCAACGCCAACTTTTCATCTTCTTCTACATAGTGAAATGAATTGCTGTGCGTTAGCTCGCCAAAACTCAAAAACGGCCGGACCGATTTTGCTAATTTTGGTTTTATAATATTCGTGGAAGTTCAGAAAATTTTTAAACAGGGAGAATATTATTCCTTTAGGGTCCATTGGGCCTTGGAATGGGCCCTGATTCATTTCCATGAGGAATACATGTAAAGTTCCTTATTAATGCCTACTGACCTCTTTTCTTTTACACAATTAAATTAGTGATAATGGTCAAATAAAACATATTGAACATATACCTTTGGAAAGAAAAATATATACCTACACATTCCTATCCTTGCTATCGATTTTCATTTTCCTCGTGATTTACGGTGAAGTTTGAAAAAACATACATAAAAAAGCTGAAATTTCAGCGTTTTCGGCTTACTTTCCCCTGGACGACCGTCAGTATTGTTGATGTAGGCAGTTTGACATCTCTTCCTAAGTTTATTTACGAAATAAATCCTTTGTAAGCGCTCTTTCGTTAAGATTATTATAAGCTGCCAGACGACGAGGGTCTCCGACGAGGGTCGCCTTGAACGGACTTCGTTTGGGACCCAGCCATTAAGCACATTCCTGCTGTCATCGGAAGAGTCGCTTAACAAATGATCTCTTTCGGTGACTCCAGGGTTGTGGGGCTGGTGGCGGCTAGGAGAGGCAGTTGGGGTTTGGCAGCGAAACAGTGTGTACGGCTTGGGCTGAATAAAGCAAGTTGCTATGTGTGAGAATTTGGACTTGTTCCCTGCTTTGTTTCCCCCGAACCCCTTTATCGTCGGCGAAGACGACTTACACCTTTTTTAAAGTCATTAATAAGTTCATCTGTCCTTATTTACTCACAAATTTAGTGCGCGAATACATTCTTCTGTTACTTTGGGCTAATTTCTTCATTTGACTTTTCATCATTTTATATTTTATGTCAAGACAGTTATTTATTTACCTAATTTGATGTATTAACACTATTTACCGCTAACTGCGCGATAACTTTCTTTTGTTTGATTCTTTCAATCCAAAGGAGAATACGACTTAACTTAGGTTGTCGAATACATTCAAACGAGCTACCTTACGTGATAGCCGTACTGATGACCGGCGAGAGACAGATAATAATAATAATTATTATAATAGACGCATTTGTATTGCCTAATTGCGTTCTAGAGTGACTTAAAATGAAGCGGATTATAGGCTTAGAATGCAATGAGTCCGTGAGTATCACACACAACAAAAGTGAGCACGAAATGGTGACATAAATCGATTCCGCAGACGCAGTAGTGCTTTGATCCTGGGACGAGTAGCATTTAACTACGATCGTATTTTAGTTTATTGCGCCGAAAAATAAGTACAAACGGTTAGGGAAATGAAAATCAATTGTCAAGTAGGAATAGTTCTCGGGTTTCCCACCGGGTGTAGATTTGGGTCACAGGTCCCAACGTTTCGATGACTAAGCCCGCCATCGTCTTCAGGGGTTGCCAAGTTCTTGCTGCTATTTATACCTGCTGAGAGCCGTTTAAGTGTGCCCTGATTGGTCCGTTCTCAATCGGTGTGTCTTATAGTGGTTGATGACACCTTTCCACGTATCACTTAACTGGAAGCCTTTGTCTCTGTTGATGCTCTTTTTTTTCCAGGTTGATGTGTATTGCCAATTCTTTTGCCAAACCTTCTTTGACAATTCGATTCCAATAGTTGTCCGTGTGGCATAGAAGATTCGTTCCTTTGAAATCTACTCGGTGACCGAGGTCTTACAGACCGAGACCTTACAGACCGAGACCTTACAGACCTCGGTCATAGAGGCAGGGACGCCGACTTACAAAAAATATTGGGGGGGCCCAAACCGGGGATCTTGCCCCGGAAAATGTTATAAGAGGTGAGTTTTAAGTTTTTTAAGCATTTTAAAAGAGTCATATGATCAACATTAGAACCCTGATAACTCGAATCTCGGTATCTGGACACTCCGGGAAAAATCGACAAGCCTGGCACATTTTTTTTCACACCCATAACGAATTTTTGAGGGGGCTCGGGCCCCCTCAGGCCCCATAGAGTCGGCGCCACTGCCTATATAGGCAATGCTCTTCCGCTGCTGATTTCATTGGGTAGAATAGGCGTACATATCTTTCATGTTCCGTCAGTCTTTTTACTCCAGTGCGGCCTGTTTCCCCAATGCAATCGTGGCCGCATTCACCATCTTCCGGTGTCCCAATGCTTAACTTCTTCTAGCAAACTTAAATTCTACATCATTTGCCAATGTTTTAAGCCGTTAAAATACAGCGGTGAATGCACTGGATTTTGCTGCACTGGTGGAAAAGTAAAATTTCCACAGTTGGTACCACCTCCAGATCCATTACACTAATTAGTTTCTGGAATGAGAAAATATTCTTAACACTTTTGGCCGACATTCTAAAACACAAAAGTTACTTTCAAAATAACTTCACCATCTTTGATTACTTACACACAGTAAATAATGAAAAAAATGCATAGTTTATCAGACAGCTTTAAATGGAAGAACTGTGCACTAATTTTGTTGCATTTAATGTAGATGAAGACGTTACATATTCAATTCAATTGTAAAGAAGTTTATTTAATAACCGCATTTAATAGTGATAGGCCACAAACTTGCGGTTCTGGCCGAAAAAAAAATTATATGGTTAATTATTTGTTGAGATAATTATCTGTAACACAATGATTCGATAATCCGTGACGTGGTTGGAAGACGGGACATCAAATGTTTGGACATACACAGTTATTTTATAACCAAAATTAGCCAAATTGGTTAAGCCATATTAGTTTCGGCGAGAAAAACTAATTGTAAATAATTTTGGTATTTATATATAGATACTAAGGAGATGAAACGTTCACCCGGTCATCATCTAGTGTGGTACCTATAAAAATTACTATGACTGAAAATGGGATGTTCAAAGTATTTCTTCGTATCAAATTGAAAGCGCGACTCCAGCGAATAGGAACACAAATTTCCGAGACAGTATAGCTGTGAAATGTGAAATTTTTAAATGCTTCAGTTTTTTTAATAATACCTCAATCATCACATACCGCGAAAAAATGAATGAAAATACTGATTGCAAAATGTATACGTCAAAAAAATTAAAGATAAAAAATAACACTTTCCATCATTCAAAGATAAACCGCATATTTACTGTGACATTTATTTAGACGATTTAAAAATCAACACGCCAGGTTTTCAACTTCAGTAATTACACCAATATAAAATACCTATGGTATTAATGACAACTTTTGGCCATATATTTTGTGCACATACCTCATTCTGTAAAAGACGTCGTCACAATCTTGGTAAACCTCAAACGTGGACTTGGCAACGCTGGATTGTGAGGCTTCGGGAGAAAAGGCAACGTAGCAAAGCATGAGAAACGCCACCATCGAAATGGCCTAAAGAGAGAAAAAGATTTGACATATAGGCTGGGTCAGAGATTAAAACACGGAAAACTTATACATCAACCTAAAAGACGATTAATTCACGTACAAAATGAAAGGAAAATGGCTGTTGCCGATGGCAATGGTATTATGGGGAGAATGAAAAGACATAATACGGCAGTTTCCTTCATCAAAGAAAACGAAAGGCATTGATTGCGATTCGTTACCACACCATTAGTGTATTCATAATATAAAAATTATTTGGTTTTAGAAATACCGGTTTAGACGAATGGCAAGGGTCAATTTTATCCTCATTTGGAAAAGACCGGATGCCCATATGCGATGCCACTCCACGTGACGTCACAGGGACCTATCTAGAAATCAAGAAATAATGCGTCAACGATGCGTTTTCGATTCACCGCAATTCCAGACCGTCATGAATAACGAGCGTGAACTATATTTCGCATGATTTACCTTTCTTAAATCCAGGCTGACAGCCATGCATGAATTTATGATTGTCCAGAAAAGCCATATATGGCTTATATAATATTGCTAACGACGATATGCTCTAAAATCTTTCCTACATTCGATGGTTATGAAATTGGTGTAGCGCCATTTCACGTTGGTGCGAACCTTAGACCTAGTAAGCAAGTAGACCCGCGATTCCCCACCCCTACCCATGGCTCGCCCTGTGGCCCTCCGCTCCCTTCCCGTTTTCTGTAATTTTAAAATAATTGCTTCCTATTCTTTTTTATCTTAGCACGTGTACAGGTAAGCTTTTCATGACATCAACTGAATATATTTCTCTGTTCATGTTTGCCGACCTTAGACCACGATGCATCAGTGGAAGTTGATGAAACAGAGATGGAAGTGTTGTGTCCGGCCAGACCTCCCAATGTAATGCCACTGAATACACCAACATTTAGCAAAAATACTCAAACGTCTTCGTGTGAGACACTACCTTCTACTTCTAAGGAAGTACAACAGTATGTGTGTCATTAATATGGTTACCTATATCACTTATTTCTGATTTTACTGATTATCATCATTAGTTTACGAAATGACCTAATTATTGATTTGCTTTTCAGCAGTTCCAAAACAGAAGTTGCCCTCTAGCGAATTGGTGCCAGGAAGGCAAAGTCATTGACACCCAAGGCTAAATCTTTGTATAAGATTAATAGATTTAAAGACGGCAGTTTCTCGCTCCTCCAAAAAGCTTATTACTAGAGGTCCATGAATTTCGCGAGACGCGATAACGCGAAATCAGTAAATAAAAACGAAATTTCGCGTTTTTTGCGATTTTAGGGGGACTAGCGAAAAAAATCACCTCTAATGAGTCATAATCTCTTAAAGCCTAAGCCTTCATTGTTTAACGCTGCCGACGTTCATTTGGTCTATCACATTACGATTCCAAGGTCAATTGGCTCGTTTAGTCTCGCTCATAACGCATCCGCGTAATATCGCGCAATGTAGTGATTTCTCCGCCAGAATTTACCGTTAAATTAATCACAGCTTCTCTCTTCGATTCCCATGTATCCATCCTGAAATATTTATAATGAGGCTCTTTATCACCTGAAGAATTAGATATTATGAATTAAAAATGTGCGGAAATAAATTTAACGCGGCCGCGGGGGAGCGGAAATACAAGCCCACGGGCCCGGTACGCGTCAATGCGCAGTAATTTCGGCGACTCACCGCGACGTATTAGACAGCGTTATCGGATAACTTGTTGCAGGAAAATCTTGATTGTGGGTCTAATGTAACAATTTCGTTGACTTAAACACGGCCGCTGGCTGGGACCGTGCCGCCGTTCACGGCACGGCCCACAGCGTGGCAGAGAGTCGTCTCGTCTGAAAGCGGCCTGAATTTCACGGCGTCGTAACGTGAACGGCGGCCGGCGAAAAGTCGTTTCGTCAGAAAGCGGCCTCAATGGAGCACTGCCTGTATTTCACGCCGTAGACGACGCACCGCCGCACAGTGGTCCCAATCGCTAATCTAGCGGGACAAAAGTCAATTTTGCAACTTTTAAAAATAAAGTCGCCGTAGGTGTCGCGATATCCGCAATTAAATGCTTCATCATGATTGGTAACTTTTACAACGTTTATATAAGTTATAACAATGTTATGCAGCTGCAAAGTCACGCATTGAGATTGCCTACCATCCGCCTACACCCAGACGGTGGCTGACTCGCTAGCATTAACACGTACCTGCTAGATAGCAATAACGCAAGGAACGACAATTTCTAACGGGATCTTATAGCCATCGGTATATAGCATTATTTAGAGTGATTTTTCTTCAAATATAATTGCTTTAAAATATTAGATTTCAAATGGCAATCTCTCAGTCTTTAAAACCTCGTTTTTTATCGACTTCAATTGTTTAAATTGACTTATAAAAAATATATGTCGAGGTAGGATTGCGAAACCTTCAAAGGCATGTGGAAACGTCCTTATAGTTATAGATACTTTAATCACATTTTGCGCCTACTTGCGCTTTTTGACAATAATGCCCTTTTTGTTCCATGAAGTTAACAAACGAGAACCGTTGAGACGCGGGACTGGGGGCATTTCCTCGGACGACGCCTGGAATATCGGAATTAATTACGCTATTATAGAGAAGAAATATTTGTAATTTTAACTATTGCAGTTTTGTACTGTATAAATTTTTATTAATATTTATGGTATAGTTATTACATGGCTTACAATTGTTTACATTTTTAAATCGATAGGGAAAATCATGTCGCATTCAGAGCGATTCAAGGTACCGGCGGTAAATCGCATGGAATTGTCATAATTGCTGAGGGAAAAAAGACTATAGATGATTTATTAAATGCGTAGAACATAAATTAGGATTTGAAAGTCGTAATGAAGATACCTCAAAGGACATCAGGGAAATTGTGATGCTATTTTAAAGTAATTTTGATAAAAAGTAAAAACAGTGCTCCAGAAAATACGACAGATTTTGGTAGATGTGAACAGTCTCTTTTGAAGGATATATCGAAAATAGAACCTTGTTTTGGAAGCCAGATTTCATTGCCAAGCTCTGGGAAAAAATATGCGGCTGCAATTATAAAAGACATAACTGAAAACATACCAAAGAGAGCTACCAACTATAGGAAGGCTTAATTGTCTTCACCTTTGATTCAAATACCATATTCATCATCAGAAGCTTTGTCCTTTTCCAGGGAAAAAACCTGCCAAGCAACAGTGCGTAAACATCAGAATAGAGGCCAACCAGAGACGGTGCGATATTTATCCCTCATACAAGATAAATTTGAACTCAAAGTTGTCTTGCTATCCCCCATCACAAGAACTGACCATTACTGATACTTCCGCCGAGGTCAAATTACTGGCTCTCGTGAATAACACTATTTTGGCTCAGAGAGATGTTGTCGCCGCTTTCCTTCGGTCTGGTAATGAATTCAAACTAACGATGATATTTAAATGGGGTTAAAATGGGAGTGACGGGCACAAGCAATATAAGCAAAGATTTGTATTTCGGAAGGAATTATGTCCAGTGGACGATTCCTATATGTTTTCCATTTCTATGTCAGCTAAAATCAAATGATAAAAACAACATCTTATTGCAGAATACTAGGCCATCTTCGATCAGGTATTGTAGACCCATTAAATTATTTCTGGAAGATCAAAGTTAGGAGATAACTGTGAAAGGAGTGCAAAAGATAGAGGCGCAGATCTCTCTACTGATGCCCTTGGTCATCGAAATAAACGGGAAGAAATTGTACATAGTATCAGAATTTTGACATTAAAAGAATCCTGAAATTTCATCAGGCATTAATGGAGTAGGGGTGGAATTATTTCAGTGGTTTGGAGCAATTCATAGCGCACTTTCCTGTGGTTTCTCCATAATTACAAGTGTATTTGAGAAGTATGCTCAAAAAACAGAAAAAATATACATGTGTCATACTCATGGTATTATATGCCTTTCACGGTACATGAAATATAATTCATGAGACAAAAGTGATTGATTACCCCCATTGAATTGCATTAGTTCACATTGGAATGCTTTCCGAAGAGGCCCAAGAAGCAAGCATATTCGTAAATTCAAAGAAAATCACGCGCAAAAATAATCAAGAAAGGACACAATTAGAGATGTTTTTAACCTACTATTAGTCACATCTGATCCTTATGTTTCCAATATTAGTTCGCTGCACCCAAGGCATTGTTATTCCCTCTCGATGGATGTCAGACAGCTTCTCAGGGAACCAATGTTACCTGTTCCTAATGAAATGAGTAATGTTGAAGAGATGGAGGACGTGAAGTCGGTAAATTTCGGAGATGAAGGTAGTTGGGAGAGTAATAATGATGAAGGTGACTAATATTCCGCAGTTCACATCCGGTGAAAAACGATTTTATGTGTATCTCCAGTGTTTAGGAGTATATTTTTAAAGTAATCAGTTCATTAAATTAAGAATAGCGCATTACTATAGATTTTTAAAATGATTTTCTGCATATTTTTCTAAGTGTTGAGTAAAACGAAATTTTTTTATAAATAAAATTTTAATTTTTTTCATAAAAACCACCTTGAAAAGACCTATGATAGTGTTATTTTGTGTTTTTGTCTATAATTAGGCAATTCTAAATGTTTTCACGACAAAAGCTCTAAGTTTTTTGGGAAAAATAATTTTGTCCCGCTAGATTCGCAATTGGGACCACTGTGCGCCGGGCCGGATTGAAATGGGCGCCGTGGTGATCACGGCGGCCGTAAACGGCGCCGTGCGGTCAACTGCGCGATTCGATTCGTTTAAAGACATCCATAGACACGTGTGGTTATTTGAAAGCACGAAGCGCCAGCAGTGGGGGAAGGGAAGGAAGGAACAGAAAGGATAGGAAGAGGTGGGTTCTCATAATTAGCGGACGGATCGTCGGATATTCGGCTCTCCATTGAGCTACAATGCAAAAAAATCATTTCGGCATTGACCAAATCTAATATCAGATTCTTCAGGTGTGAAAGTGTCTCATTCTAGATGTTTCAGGATTGATGAATGGGAAACAATTTTTCAAGTTTCTTTGAATCCGATTACTTTTAATAATGTGTGCTTCTTTCACTGCCTTTCCTGGCCAATTTGCAACAGCTGTAATCAAAACTAAGCGATTTTCTTTTACCTAGCTGCTGTCCTTCCTTCCCTCAACACCTGGGTGAGGGGTGTTAAAAGGGAACCCACGACATGAAACATTTCAGCCAATTTGTAAGTTAGGTATACATTACTATGATTATACCGTAGCTACCCAGCACTCAGTTTGAAAACACCATCGTGAGTGGTCGTGTTTTGTGGTTGGACTGTTTTTTTTTATCGTGGTTCTAGCTTTAAATATCGAACGAAGGAAAGGAATTTTAAAATGCCAAAGGCTAGTGATACCGCTCATACCGGGGCAAGTGAATTCAGCTCAGAAGAATTTTATGTGAATGACAGAGTATTACTGTGAAAAATTTGCGATAAAAGATGTGACACGTTTTTAACACTAGGAGGACGGCAATTTCGCTCAACCTTGGTGGCCGGAGGGATCAAATTTGACCCCCTTATTTTTTTCTGACTCATCCATTTATTTCATGGGATTTATGCTATGCTATTCATTAGGGATTACATAATACTTGTAAATAACGACTTTATTCTCCAATCAGATGTATTATTATTACATTTTCTCTTTTTTAAACTATTCTTGTGAGAACCTATTTCTCATGAATGCCAGCAGGTCCTCATTTTAATTTTTTTTTCAGTTATTTGTCAAGACTATTAACCGCTTTTTAGACTACAAGTACAGAAAAACATATTTTATATTGGTTAACTGAGTATTATTTCAAATGACAATAAAAATCATACTTTTTTACAATTTTTTATTTTTATAAGCCATGATTACATTCAAGGGGAACCATACATCACGGAACTAAATTCAGCTGCTGTGCATCCTTAGAAGAGAATCAATTACTTTGACAGCCCACACATGTAACAACCTTTCGCTCTAAAAAAAATACATTTGTTGCACACATGTTTCCTACAAGTTTTACAAATTAGGAATCCCTTAGCATCCTTTTTACATTTCAAACGCACTTGACATTTCTTGCGCTTCGCGCTTGCTTCACACAGATTATCATCGTCCTCGATCTGCGATGGCCCCTGACGTGCGAGGGTGTTAGCAGCTGTTAGCTCCTCTACGAGAGTAAGAAGGAACTTACGGCGAGAGATCTTACAATTGTTTACCTCTCTAAAGAGAATCCAAGCATTTATCCCAGCGAGATCCAGAATGTTGCTAAAAGTGTGAAGAGGCCAACGTCGAGCTGCAGGCTTTACTGAATAAAGCCTCGCCATTTGGTCTATTATATCTACGCCGTATTTGTTTTCATTATAAAATAAAACTGTCTCTGGTTTATGTTTAGAACCTAAATTAACGGTCACATTTGGGTGCATAGTACTTACTATAAGAACATTTTTATTTTTCTTGCCTTGATATACGGTGAGTGTGACATTATCCTTTTTCAGAACTCTAGTTTCGTGCAGCTGCATGCGACAGGTTTTGATTTCAGAAGGGATCTCCCTTCGAGATCTGTTGATAGTTCCAACTACACTAGTGTTCTTACTCCTCAGAGTCTCTGCGAGGTAAAGAGAAGTAAAGAAACTATCACAAGTTATATTCCTTCCTTTTCCTAAGTAGGGGGAAATCAACTGTAGCACCACGTGATCTCCGAGACGCATATCATTTGGCCTGGAATCATCTTTTCCTAGATAGGGAAAAGCATTTATGATATACTTTTTATCCTTATCCACAGCTAGCCAAAATTTTTGCCCGTACTTATCCGGCTTACTTGACATAAATTGCAAAAATGGACAACGGGCTTTTGTGGGGAAAAGTTGTTCATCTATTGTTACGTAGGGCCCTGGAATGTAGCATGCCTGACTATTTTCAATGAAATTGCTCCACACCTCGGATATAAGCGCAAATTTGTCTGTAGCCAGTCTACTTGGCCTTGTTGATTTTATGTCAAATCTAAGAAAACGCAAAATTTCTTGAAAACGGTCTCTAGACATTGCGGCTTTGCATAAGGGCAAACCCCACTTCACTGACCATAATGATTTTATGGGAAGAGATTTGGCCCCGAGGACTCCTCTCAAATAGAAAATTCCTAAAAAAGCATCTAGCTCCTCTAATGTCACAGACCAATTTTGATCTCCAAGCTTCATTCGAGCTTCTGTTTCGGTACAATTTTTTATTATCCTGAGAATTTTTTCGTCTATAATCAGCCTCCAGGCGCTCGAGCAAGTTTCATTTATAAAGCGCTTGGCATGCGCTGTGGGTCCTGCCCTATCCACGAACACATTTTGTCTCGCAAGCCTCCCAGGAAGACCTTCATTTGGGGGCACTACTCTCCACTCACTACCATCTGCGGCATATAGAATAGTACCTATGCCATTTTCTCCCTCCGATTCTTTACCTCTTGGGAGACACATTTGCGAATCCGTGGTATCTAAAGCTGTCGTCATGACATAACCTCCACGACTCCCACGACTTTTTAGATGTCCTCGTAGGCTCGTTGCTCTCCGAACAGCTCCGATCCCTCGGCGGCCCCTACTTCCTCGAACCGCACGGCCCCTGCTTCCTTCTAAAAGCTTCCTTTTCTCTGAAAAATAATTTCAAGGAAAGAAATAAATATCTACCAGTACTATTTTTAGTACATCACATTCTCATGTTATTTCAAATTACTTACCATGCTCAATAGTATTTTTCCTTAGATCTTGCTGAGGGGGTGCACTGCTGTCTTCCAACCTTGTATCGGGGACATCTGAATCCGATTCGGAAGATGGGATGGAATGGTTTGTCAGCAAAAAAGGTTCTTCGTCGCTACTCGAATCACTATCTTCCCCTAAACCACAATCAGAACCCGATTCATTTCCACTTATGTCCTGTAAGGCTGCGAGAAGCTCCTCGTGGGATAATCCTTTCCGAGCCATAGCTAAGAACACGGACAACGAGTGAAGTTCGCTGTCGACAAGTCCACCTTCCAACAGTGCTCGTCTTCGACTGGCTTTTGAAACAAACACTGAATGGTAGGTAGTAGAAATATGAGAACAAATGATGTGAGAAAATGTAATCACCATCACCACGCAGAGACAAAGTTTCAAATCGACGCTCACTAAGCATCAAAAAACTTCGCCAGTCAACACTCCGCCTGCCAAGTAAAAAACTATCAGATTTCAAAATCAACGACGCGGACTTGTGAATGAGTAAGCTTCAAATTGAAGGAATAGACACATTGAAAGTATGAACACACTCAACGAATATCAAGTTTCAATTCAAACACCACGGTGACTGATATTTCAAGTAAACATCAGAGAGGAAATGCAAAACAAGCATGTTGATGTGGCTAAGGAGTAAAATATGGACTTTTACGACTTAGAAGGTATAGAGAGATGAGATCGTGTTTCATTAGAGTATTTTCAAACAGTTCAAAAACACATTTATAGTATAATAGCTATGATGCAAAGAAATGGGAACGTTGAAAACTCTATCACAGGGAGGGGGTCAAATTTGACCCCTCCGGGCTCGAAGGTAAAAGTTAAATTTCCAAATTAACCGTTCAACCGTTTTTTATGAAATTCACCGTGTTCACGTCTTGTCATAAAAGATGAAAAGTCACAAAAATTCAATTCAATCAGAAAAAAAATAAGAAATCGTCAGCAATTTAAAAACGCCGAGGGGTCAAATTTGACCCCTTCGGCCTTCTAGTGTTAAAGCACATTAGTAGCGATACACATAAACTTGCAAAAGAAAGGGGACCCGCAAAATGACGGCTATCATTTGAACACAGTGGCGCTGACTCCATGGGGCTTGAGGGGGCCCGAGCCCCCTCAATAATTCGTTATGGGTGTGAGGAAAAAATGTTTCAGGCTTGTCGATTTTCCCCGGAGTGTCAAGATATCGAGATTGGAGTTATCAGGGTTCTAATGTTGATCATATGACTCTTCTAAAATGCTTAAAACACTTAAAATAACTACCTATACAATTTCCCAAGGCAAGATCCCCGGTTTGGGCCCCCCCAATATTTTTTGTAAGTCGGCGTCCCTGTTTGAACACACAGTCACTCAGTCTAAGAAAGCAATGGAGGAGCTTGTTGTTGCTACTACAGAAGCATTTTTAAAGGCTTTATTTAGTTTAGAGAAACTTAACAATCCAAAAATTCTGGAATGGCTCTCGACATGTACACTTATGAGGTAGTGGGAATTTGCCGTTTACCGATCATATTCACCAAGACTACACACTTGAACCATTCATATACCTTGAACCAATATAAGTTGAACCATTTCTTTCATATAGTTTTATCAGAAATTCTGTACAGTCAAAATTGTGTTAAAGGTTATGTAAAATGCTTAATAAAAGTGTTCATGAAATGTGTACCGTAAAATAATAAAACGCCTAAAAACTTGGGAAAATTGTAGCATTACAATAACACCACCAAGATTTTCTATAACATCAAAATCAAATGGTTTTAAAACAAATTTTAGCAAAAAATAAAACCACTTTCACAGACCTCTACTCATTAGTTTTAAACAACGATTGCAAGCTCTAGAGGAAGGTTTAAATTGTGGTGTGGGGTTTATAGATAATCTTCCACAGACTGTATCCAACTTTTTACAATGCCAGGTAATGCAATATCAGAGGAAAAACAAAGGTCGAAGGTTTCCTTTAGACTTTAAAGTTTGGTCTCTTGCTCTTATGAAAAGAAGTGGAAGAGCCTATGGCTTTCTCTCTAAAGTGTCTATACTTCCTTCTTGGAGAATACTACAGAGACTGCTATCATGTTTGTCCTTCTCAACTGGCATTAATGGTGCAATGTTTATTCATTTGTCCGCGGTGTTGAAGAAGAAGGTGAAGACAAATGATAAGCATTGTATCTTAATGTTCAATGAGATGGCCATGACTCCCCGTCTAGATTTCCATGAACAATCTGACTATATCGAGGTGTTTGTGGATTTAGGTGGGGGGAAGAGGTCCAGGGTATTCGCTGATAAGGCCTTAGTGTACATGGTGAGAGGTCTGAATAGGAAGTATAAGCCGCCTGTGGCTTATGTTTTTCATTCTGGTAGTGTGTATACTTTGGCATTGTCCCATCGGATGTTATAGGCCGAGTGTTGGATTGTGGACTCACGGAGTCACGGTGCATGCAACAATTTGCAACCAAGCACCTACTAACTGTTCCTGTTGTGAACATTCTATGTGAGAACACAAAAGCAGCTGTCCTCAGGCGTGGAGAGGAATACAGGGGTGATTATTGTTGTGTCAATGGCATGAAAGCAATCCCTTTGTATGACCCTTCTCATCTGTTGAAGGGGATTAAAAATGGCCTCCTCACCAAAGATTTAACCCTCACCTTCCTAAACTGCCCAAAACCAACCATAAACATTTCCCCGTCATGCACAAAGTTTAAATACCCATTTGTCCCACTGTTAGACCTATTTTTCTCCACGATGAGGAACTGACGCAGGCTACTTCAATTAACTTACAATAACTTGAAAGATATTTAAGTGTTTTATTTTAAAATTTGTATAGGTTTTAAGAATATATTGATTTATTGAAAGAAGTTTGCCTTACGTTACATTGAATTTAATTTCCTCCTTCAACTCCTTTTCTTGGTGATATTGATGATAACATCCTAATTTGCAAAGAGGTAAATCGCATCCGATGCATTTCCATGACGTTTCCATGCTCCGACCAGCAGGAGTTTTTCTTTTCTTCGAGCTGCAATAGGCACACACTTTTTTCTCCCCACGATCTTTGCAAGAGAGTGTTGCTGTCTCTGTGAAAATGTGCCCATCAGAAGGATTCTTTTACGTCCCACTACTTTACGTGAGGAGAATTTCCCTATCATCTGCCTGTAAAGTGCTAAACGAAAATTCTTCTGTGTTACTCCATGCCTAGTATTCGAGGGTGAATTGGTTTCTTTGTACAGAATAAAACTGTTCACTATAGCTGTGTTTACGATAAAGGCAAATAAATATTTCCACCACTTTTTTGTTTTCCTACCTAAGCCATAGTAGCACCTTCTTTGATCAGCTCTGTCAACACCACCCATGTATTTGCTGTACAATGCAACTGAATGTGGACAGGATACCATAGTTTGTTTGTTCCCTTTTCCTGTTTTTCTTTGAATATAGACTTTGTTATTGAGATCGCAATTGGTTTGAAGGATACAAATATCCCGATTGTCATGCCAAACCGTTGCAGTAAATTTTCCACTCTGTAAATTTCTACTCCCTCCTCTTTTGAGACTAAGTTTTTTTGGATATTTTAATTCTGCAGGCCATTCTTTACGAGATGATCTTGTAGTAGCGCATGCGTATGTGTTATTCGTAAGTAGTAATTTCATGAGCGTCACACTTGAAAAAAATCAATCAAAGTATGTACACATTATGATTTTTCCCTAAATAGTTATTAATTAAATTCATTACAACTTGCATCCCAAGAAACATTGCATGATTTCTTATATCTTTCTTTCCCAGGTACACATTTCCCTGCAGAATGTAGCCATGGGAGCTTGTTAAAACCAAAACTTTAAATCCCCAGTTCGTTGGCTTTCCTTGGATGTATTGTTTTATGTAATGATGTCCTTTAAAAGCAATCATCGCCTCATCAACACTTAATTCCCTACCTGGTTTATACTTTTGATGAAAAGTTTCCATTACATCAAGAACAGGCCTAATTTTATGCAATACATCAAAACACTCTTCTTTCTGTTTTTTTTTCCTGAGTTATATATGGAAATATTTTGAAATTTTTGTGTATCTTCCAAAGGTCATACAGTCACGAACAATTGAGCAGCCAATATCTTGGCGATGCCAGTAATCCTTGCTTTCAGGCAAAGCAAATATTCCCATGTATACAAGCACTCAAATGTATGCCACCATTTCATCGCACATAACATCTACACAGTCTTTGTCATCCTTTCCTGTTGAAGATGTTCTGCATATTTGTTTGTGTTCTTGACAATGTTGTAAAAAAAATCTTTGCCCCCTAGCATATATTTTAGGAAGGAAAATTCATTGTCACCTATCGCCAAATTATGAATAGGCCCTCTCTTTTCTTTGAACTCCGATGGTTCTTCAAAAATCGGGGTGTCCCTCCAAGAGTCATGCACCTGAATATCACCTTTTAAATCACTCAAACTTGGAGTAACGTCATCCTCTAGTTCTACTTCACTTGATTTGTCACTATCACTGTACCCTTCTTCTCCATTCAAACAACTTGAACTATCTGAATCACTCGAAAATTCACTTCTGTTCACTTCTTCTGCGATAGCATCCTCACTTAAAGAAGTCATGATCAGCACTGAGGGGCATAAGGTTTCTTTTCATTTGAACTGAGCTTCGCCTCCTTGCCAGATGAGATAGGAAAAGTGTGAGTGTGCCTGTGACCACCCACAAACAGAACTGAGGGGGATTAATTTTCTTTCCATTTGAGCTGAGCTTCGCCTCCTAGCCGTGTGAGACAGGAAAAGCGTGAGCTTGTGTGTGAACACACACAAAGAAATATCTCCATTAGATATGACAGTCACTCTAAATAACACAGGGCAGGCCTAGGGTTTTCGTATCACATCATTACAAAACTGGCCCTCCTAAAAATCCCTCTGTAATGGCTTAAGAATCTTCCCTCATTACTTCCCAGTTAATATACCACGCTGGAACATAGCACCTTATTGTCTCGGGATTTTGGCTTATGGTGACCACCCTCTGCTTCTTCTTAATGAAACGAGGGATAAGAAGGATGCTTGTGCCAGCAAAGATAAACACTCTCAAGATAAAACAGATGCCTATGAAGCTCAAAAGGCTGCCCCAAGTGTAGCAGGCCAGGCCGGGCGGATTCGGCCGGTTTATGAAGGAGCGACTTAAATGGTGGCGGCCGGGTTAGGACGGAGCGGAGAATAAGGCATTTAAACTTCAACAGGGAGAGAGTTTAAGTTTTCTCTCCAAGGTGTCTCTCGAATTGCCTCCTGGCATCATGTGCTCCAAGTATATTCCATGGATTGTGGTCAGAAGCGATATCTGCCAAAGCTATCAGACTTCCACGTGGTCCCTGAGAAGATAAAGATGATAAAGGTGAAATAATGCACACTGGTGTTTAGCGACCAGCTCTCAGTTGTCATGCGGCTGTCATCTGCGATACGTGAGTGCCTTAGATGAAAAGAGTGATGCCAGTCCTTTGGGCCATTTGTGCAAGGACATGTCATTTCTGAATAAACTTTGGTGACATGAAGTGTGTAAATAAATACAGTTGGTGAATTGCTGCTAATTTTGCCTACAATTATTTTCAGCTGGTAGTGGTGTTGAGCCACAGACAGCCGACACTTCCGAGTTACTGTCATTCTTTGACCAACTCTTTGACAATGTCAATGGAAGGTCGACCTCCTCAGAAGCCTCTCCTGTGTGCGCTATCATCTTCTTCAGGTCACATGGAGTTCTGGGCCAAGGCAATATAGGCTTTGGAATCCATGGAATATACTTGTAGTGGTAAGGACCTAACCTTCAAGGATAGGAGACCACCTTCCCTTGTTAACACGTTGCAGACCGTGTTTTCACACATGATAATAAAACGTATGTACTCTACTTATTATAATATTAGTTACTTATGTTCGCATTTGCTTCCGGTGTATTTTAGAATGTGCTTTCATTGATTTAGATTACCTAGTTTTATGCCATTCAAATTATAAAGGATGCACTGAATAGTAGAGGCCTTCACATTGTAGAAATCCATCTTACTGATTTGTGAATGAAAAACTTTGCTGTTTCTACAATTTGAAACTTTATATTCCTGACTAGTTTCGATACACTGTATCATATTCATATCATGTTTCCCCATGACGCTAATCCACTCCGCCTTCCCTAAGTACGCTTCCTTTCCCTTTCCTCTCCCCCCCCCCCCTCCTACGCAAAGCGCTCTACAGACATCTCCTCTCCACCCCTTTCCCCTCCCCACCCCTTCCACTCTTCCGCCTTTTTGGTGTATAACCCACAATGATGCTACTTGTACTGCTATATGATACAGTAGAAACAGCAAAGTTTTTCATTCACAAATCAGTAAATTATAAAGGGCCAAGCAGCTTAAGATGGTGAAAAGTACCCCATGTTGTTTTAAAAAATAAAAAATATACACTTAAAGTGCATCAAAATTATGTGTTTCCCCAAAGTTTCAGGCCCTAACAATAGAAATTTATCCCTAAAAAAATTGAAACATGAATTTTCGTTTTTTAATCATAGTTTTTATTCTTCTAAAATCTTTTTCTTAATTTTAAAATGTATTTATTATTAACTGAATTTGAACTGAATTTGCTAACAGTGCCTTGTATATATATATACCAACTATGTTTACTGATAAAAGAGAATATTAATGATTTACCAATTAATAATGATGTACATGAGCACCTAACTAGGTCTCATCGCCACATCCATGTTACCCTCCATAAAAAACGTATAACAGCAAAAAGTCCCATTGCAATGGGATCAAAAATATTTAATTTCCTTCCCAAAAGTATTAATTTGATTAATTCTAATAGGGAATTTAAATCTTCTTTAAAGAAATTTTTAATTAATAAGTGCTACTACAGTGTAAATGAATTTTTAAATGACAAATGAACTCTGACCATTTTTACATTTTTAAGTGTTATGTTGATTACTTTGACGTGTCTTATATCTATGTTGTATTCATAAGATCCTTGGACAAATAAAAAATTTATTATTTATTATTATTATTATTACGTTCTACCATCATGATTTTTTTTTCTCCAAAAACTAAACTTGTGCATAGGTTTGAAATTTTCAAAATTAAAGTAAAAATTTTAAGAAACAATAGAGACACCGAAAAAAAAGTTGTTACCCTTACATCAAAGTATAATCATAATTTTTTTCAGATTTTTAAAATTGGTGGAAAACTGTAAAAAAAACATGAAAAACTGCTTTGAGCCATATGCATCTATGTATTCCAGGAGGATATTTGATTTGATTGTTGAGAGCAACAATTGTTGATTGGTTTGTTATATTATTGATTAACCCATTAGTGCATAGCATCCGATATGCGTACGTAATTTTTTTTCTGGGCTCCAGTTGACATGAACTACATTTTGATACTACATTAAGTTCAAATGGATGTCTGTCTTCACCACTCCGCTAAGATTTTAGTTGCCTTCTGGTATTTATCAACTTCAGAAGCATTTATGTGAGACATGGCATTGAAAAAATTTTCAGTCGCTTACGTAAGTAAATTATTTTTATTGAAGTATTTTGCTCAATATTTTGATAACTTTTATCTTATTTTTGTTCTAAAGGTTGATGTTTTTATTTCCTATTTCCTCAAGTTTTGGTATACTAGGTATTTTGTATGTTTTATCAACAATGAAAGCTGACCGTCTGATATATCGGACGCCATGAACGGGGGTCAGTTCTAGTAACTAATCTATTGATGGCTGCTCTTACATTACAACTTCAAATTTTTGTTTTAGTATTGTGTATATGATTATATAATTAAATTAATTTTATCTAATGGTGGAGTGCAAGCACACTGTAAGTAACTATCCATAAAAAGATTATTAGCCTTGGCAATAAATAAACAAACACCCAATGTCACCTCTGTAGGTGAATAATGATGCAAACTTACATTTGCATACTAAGTTGCATACATAGTAACTATAAAAATGGAACCTAGCTTTGGAGAAGGAGGATGTTATGGCATTCCTCGGTGATATAGTAATGTCAGGCTAAGCTAAATTTTTTTATAAAAGAGGATGTCTGTTTGTCTGCCCACTACCCATTTCCATATGGCTGCATGGATTGCGGTCAAAGTCTATACAGAAGTGCATCTCATGCTCCCAAACCTCGTAGTGCTACTTTTAGCTGCGTCCCATGCGTCCTTTGTATCATTTTCTCATTACCGAACCCTACAAGTGCGCTTAGCGCCACCTAGTACACTTTCCCCACCATCTGCTTACTCTCCCACCTTCCGATAATATCACTCTGCCAAGTTTATATAACTTCCAGCTCCAATACTGCCTTTTTTTGCAACTGCACGGTTCTAAGGTAGATGGCCCACGAAGATCCTTGCTGACCATTTGACGGTGCATTCCGACAAATCGTGTTTCTTCATACATCCTTTCATATTTTCCCATTGAGAGATCAACATGACCATGAATTTCAAGATTTAAGTTTCCTTCCTCCTCTCCTGGTACTATCCTTCCCAAGCAACGCGGGGTGGCCGGCTAGTATCCTAATAATTGCGTGTATTGGTCCAAAGAGTATAATGTGCCCATGCATTTACCAGAAAGCATTTGCTGTAACCGATTTTAAACTATATTATGACATTTACTCTTGAATGACAGCTTAAAAAGTGAAGGTAGTGTTCAAAATCAGACTATTTTTGACAATGTTTGAAACTGCCTGCCAATTTTTTGGCGGCCTGAAAGAAAATTATGTAATCGATTGTTGAGAGCATGATACCCTATTATCGGAAGCATTATGCAAACCAATGTATTAGGGAAAGCATTTGGATTTAAAATTGTGCCTTATGTACCAGTTCCAACATTTCAAGTGTACTCCAGTAAAGATGCCCACAAACCTCAGCAGTTTGGTCTCAGTGGAGATGTTGCTGTACTCTTTTAAATGCTGCTAATGTACCAAAAGATATAGGATAGGAGTCTTTTTTATTATTAATTCACTTCGGTGAAACTCATTGGGCACCTTGCTTCTAAAAATATCTGAGCAAGTGGTACAATACAGGGGAATAGAGTAGAAAGTTTTCCTCTCGAGATGAAGTTAATGATGAAGACGGAAGAAAGAAGTGCCTATTGCTTTAAAAGTTATGATAAATATCGGAGGTCACTTGCCTTGATTATGCTAAAAATGTTTGAAAATCATCTATTCAAGGAAATGAAACTTGTTTTCCCATTAATTCATTTAGATTTGATTGCCTAAACCTCTGGCCACAATTTAATGTTACCTAAAGACAAAGGGTAGATTGTAAAGGGAGAGCAAAATCCTTTTGTAATAAATGCAACGTTGGCCTTCATCCAAATTTTTTTTACAAATATCATGTAAAAGTGTATAAAAAAACAATGTTTCTAGTTTATATGCTATTGATGTATCACCTTTTAACACCAAATCACTGCCATGATTATTGTACTCATTTATTAAATAATAATAGCAAAACTTCTATAGGAATGCCCAACAGCAACCCACACCACAACAGCCCCCTCTGCATGACGTCCTATACATATATCAGACAGGCTGTATTATTTTAACTATTAATTGTAAAAAATTTAAAATTGCATAAATTAGTTAAAATGAACCTTAATAGCCATAATAATAACTTTTTAAATAAATATTTTACAAAAATAACTTTATGCACTATAATGGGTTAAGGATAATGATTAACATAAACAATGCCTATCACACTTAGATTAATGTTAATTATTGGTTATAACCATACTGTTAAGCTTTAAGTTTGTCTACAATCTTCGAGAAATACAGCATCTACCGAATAAGACTTTTTTCATATCTCCTGACTTTAATTAACCATGAAGTTATCGCCAGCATTTGAGCCAATTTACTAGTAGTGTGACAATATGACTGAAGACCAGTTTTCAGTGAAGCAATGACAGTTCATCAATGTTGATGGTAGTACAATAGGCTTTCTTTTATACTTAATTTCTTAATCAGTGAGTGTTAAATAATAGAGACGAGTCACGTGCAGCACCGAGAGAGAAAATTATTCGGATAAATCGCTAAGCGAGAGGTTGGTTCCCATGAATGTTCTAATTTCCATGAATATTCTGCTGCATATAGAAGTCTACATATTATTTTTTAGATGTAATATTAAAAATCATTTTGCAATAAAGCTTAGCTACTGTAACATATGAATTCATTTTTAAATTGCAAACCCATTCTATTTCTTGATTTTAGAAATATGGACCATTTTTCACTTCATTGCTAGAGTGTTACGTTAAAGCCAGTATATCTGTTCTAAGGGCCAATCCTCGCGACTGAGCTTAAAGCCACTGAGTGCATCCACGGGGTTGTGAACGGTGGGTCGACCTTTAGATATAGAGGTTAGCTGCGAGATAAGCGAGTTCTCTCGTCGAATAAGCAGTTGTGGACAAAAAGGATTCTGAGGGGGCATTGGGCTACCCTTGGGTAAGGTGGACCATTTAAAAGATACCAAAACCTGTGAAGATACCGTGACTTGGCAACTGGGGGCCGCCAACAATTATACCTCTAATCACCCAGGGGAGAGGACAGTAGCTCTTCTTCACATGTGCAAAGGTGGAGACCATACTGGTCCGTACAGCGACACACATTTCACTATGGGCGTGGTAAAATTTACTTTAACGGCTGTAGTATTGCGATATGTAAGGCAAGGGGAAACCACCACATTATCTTCCCGAGGAGTCGCAGCTACTCCACTCAATTTATATAATGACATGATGGAATTCTCTCGGGCAAAATATTCCAGAGGCAAACTAGTCCCCCATTCGGATCTCAGGGCAGGGACTACTCGAGTGGGTACATCGGTCAAAGGTGACAGACTGTTAAGGATAGGAACATGGAACGTTAGATCACTTTGTACCTGCGGTAGGCTAGAGAACTTGAAGGTGGAGATGCGAAGAATGAACCTCGAAGTATTAGTAGAGGTCCGTGAAAGTGGTTTAATTTTTGCTAAAATTCATTTTAAACAAGGCCATAGCCAGGGGGGGATCAATTCAAGGGGAATTGATCCCCCCCTCCCCCGAAATGAAAAAAATTAAATAGATACTCTATGCTCGCTTGGTGCTCACACGACGATATTATATAGCGGCGCAGGGACATCTAGTAGTCCAATGCGTCTTAAGTCAATAATTATCTAAGGGAATTTATGGGTGCAGTGTGCGTAGTTGTAGTGCAGTGTTGAAATAATAGTGCTGTGAATTAGTTGAGAGGTGAGTGACTTATGTGTTGGGGTTTTCATGCTTGTGTCGGCTATCAGCCAGCAAGGTTGGCAGGCATGAGAAGGTGCCACTCATTTTTTTTATGTTGTACCAGTTGGTACTGGTCACGCAGTCGCGCGAGTGATGTAAGAAGGTGACAGTTATAAAAGTTATTCGCTCCCAACTTGTGTGTACCTATTATTGCCTACACAAGTTCCACTACCAATCACCCAACAGGTTATGGAAGCCCAGTTTATCCATCAACCTCAAACGGACAAGGAGTGACAAGTGTTAGTCTAAGTTGAGAGAATATAACGTTGAGAAGAAGAATTCGTGCTGCCGGCATTAAGCGAGTGAAAATGGCAGACGAAGGGAAAGCGCGCGAAGAGGATAATTACTTGAGGTTAAACCAACATAATTACTATGTGTGGGCTATTCGTACACAAGCGGGACTAGTGGAGAAGAACTGTTGGAATGCGGTTGACCCCGGATTTGACGACGTGGAAGAGCTGAATGCAGAGCAAGCGCGAACAAACAGGAGAGCCTTGGCGCATATTTTCAGACATGTTAATGATGAATATCTGCTAGACATAGGTGATTGTGAACGAGCAAGAGAGGCTTGGAAGACCCTCGAGGAAATCCATGCAACATTTACCCTACTTCACTCTGTCATGCTAATGAAAGAGATGGTGAACGTGGAGAAGACTGAAAATATAAGTATGCAGGTGTATATGTCGAGAATTCAGGATATCCATCGAAAGGTGAGCAAAGGTGGAATAACTTTTACCGATAAGCAAATTGCTATGATCTTCCTAATGGGATTGCCTCTGAGTAAATACGAAGGGCTAATCCGTTCGATGGAGCAGGAGGGGAACCTTACAACTGGAGCTGTGAAAGCAAGATTACTTGTGGAAGAGAAGAGAGTTCAGAGAGAAAATGATCGGAAAGAGAGAGAGGAAGGACCGACAGCATTGACATCGACAACCCAGTGAGAAATGGGTGGTGGAATCCACGTGGAACCCACGTGGAATCCACGTTGAGTGGTGGATATTTGGTGGTGGTGGATATTGAGTGGTTGGACCCACGTGGAATCCACGTTGATTTCAAGTGGATTTGTGGTGATTAGCATTAAATATTAAAGAGAATTTCTAATTTGTGGAACTTAACTCTCTGGTGACATTGAGTCATTTATCATCCTGAAACCACGCTAGTTATGTGAAAATGTATCGCACATTCTATTTTTATATAATTCGTGGAAAGGCAGCCATGAGAGCACATGAAAAATCGTAGACACATATATAGAAGGTTTAGATATAGAGTGGTTGAGGTTTTAATGGTTTTAGGACAGCACCTACTGCTGTTTTAATTTTTCCACCAAATTTCCACGTGGGTTCCACGTTGATTCCACGACCAAAAACACGTGGTATCCACGTTACATCTCCACGTGGGTTCCACGTGGATTCCACCACCCATTTCTCACTGGGAAAAGGCCATCCATTCAGCAGAAATCAGCCTAATAACAGGGGCGAGAAGAAAAACCATTACGGAGGAAACAGTAAGATGCGAGGAAGTGGCATAAACGGAAATAAGACGATAAACGCAAGTGAGTCTAAGTGCTTTGAATGCGGAAAATGGGGACACGTTGCCAGAAACTGTGACAATCGTAGATGCTATGCTTGTGGCAACCGTGGTCATGTAGCGAGAGAGTGCGATCAAAAGAGGGCTGAAATCAACAGGAAGCGAGGAGAAAATGAAAACAAGAGTGAAGTGGCCACAGACCGATTCAGAGCATGCATTCTAAGGGCTCCTACTTCTAACTACGGCAAATCTTCGTGGGTCGTGGACTCGGGAGCTTCAGATTACATGACGCCGCATCGTGAATTTTTCAACACCTTCAAGGAACTGCGTGGGTCTGTAGCTTTGGGCAAGGGGAGAGCGGACGTTAAAGGAGTTGGAACTGTTAACGTCAATTTGACAGAAGCATGTGGAGGATGGACATTGGGATTGACGAGAGTGCTCTATGTACCCGAACTGGAGTGCAACCTGATCTCTGTGAAGCGCCTAGCTGACAATGGAATTAGAGTTACGTTTGATAAGAACAGCGCTATTGGCTCCGACGATGGCGTACCTCTATTTACTGCTTGTGAGTCAGGTGGACTGTATTTACTAGACTGCAAAGAGGAATCAAGAGGGGCAGTGGTGGTAAGTGAGAGCGAGACCACATCACAAGATCCTGGTGAAGATGTGGAAGCTATTGCATTGAGGACTGCGAAAATGTGGCACCAACGCCTTGGGCACTTTCATGAGGCAGCAATTAATAAGATACCTGGTCTGAAGGAGGTGAAGGAAGACGAAAAGGAGAAGTGCACAGTATGCATATGAGGAAAGATGACTAGAAAAGGATTCCCAAAACAAAGTGATAGAAAGTTGGAATATCCATTAGACATGGTACATAGTGACCTCATGGGTAAAATCTGTCCTACATCAAATGGCGGTGCGCAGTACATATTGGCTTTCACAGATGATTTTTCAAGATATTTGAGAGTGTATTTCCTTGCCAAGAAGAGTGAAACCTTTGATAAATTTTTACAGTTTAAGGCTGAAGCTGAGAATTTTCAAGGAACCAAGCTGAAGTCCATTCAGACAGACGGTGGAGGAGAATATTGCAGTGACAAATTTGAGAGTTTCTTGAAACAAAATGGTATCGTGCACAGGAAAACTGTTCCTTATTGTCCTCAGCAGAATGGAGTATCCAAGAGACAGAATAGGACACTGGCAGACATGATTCGTTGTTTGATTATTCAATCAGGAGTACCGGCAAACTTCTGGGCTGAAGCCGCGAATACTGCTTGTTACATCCGCAATCTGTGTCCATCTAGAGCGATAGGAGACCGAAGCCCCTTCAAGCTGTGGACTGGTGAAAGCTTGAAAGAGGATGATTTACAGCGATTGAAAGTTTTTGGTTGTAGAGCTTGGCTAGCTGTAGAAAGCGAGGGAAAATTCGGATCTAGAGCAGAAGAATGTGTTTTCTTAAGTTATGAGCAGCATGTGAAGGGATACAGGCTTTGGCACTTGAAAAGGAAAAAGGTGGTAATTGGGCATAATGTGGTATTTGAGGAAAACAAGTTTCCATTTAAGGAAAATGTAAGGGACCAGATGAGAGAGGAAGCGAAGGGTCGAATCAGAGTATATGGTCTGAATGATGAGGACTTTGAGTGGGAAGAAGAAGATTTAGAAGAGAATGAGTCTAAGGAAGTGAATCTGGTGGGAGTAGAAAGGGAACATGGTGAGTTAATAGAATGGGAGAATGATGAGATAGAACAAGTGGACGTACAGCAACCTGAAGTGACTCTCAGGCGTAGCAGCAGAATCCCAAAACCAGTGCATTGTCCCTGTTGCAAAATGACAATATTCAGCAAAACCCTGCCATGCTGTGAGCCCAGCTGCATGGAGCCTAGCAGCGTGGAAGAGGCATTGAGTGGAGGGGAAGCTAAACACTGGCAAGCTGCTATGATGGAAGAGCTAGAAAATCTCAAGAGGAAGGGTACCTATGAAATTGTGAAGAAACCCGCAAGTAAGAATGTTCTGGGTTGTAAATGGGTTTTGAAGGTTAAGCAAAAGCCTGACGGTACCGTTGAACGATATAAAGCTCGATTAGTAGCTCAAGGTTTCTCCCAAATACCTGGTATAGATTTCAAAGAGACTTATTCCCCTGTGATTAAACATAAAAGCATTAGGTTGTTAATGGCTTTAGCAGTGGAAAATGGGTGGGCTCAAGAGCATGTGGACGTTCTCTCAGCATATCTGAACAGTCCATTGCATGAGGAAGTATACATGAAACAACCGAAATACTTTGAGGAGGGAGGTCAAAATTGTGTGTGTAAACTAAAAAGTGTATCTATGGTCTTAAACAAAGTGGGAGAGAGTGGTATGAACATATTGATAAAGTACTCTGTGACCTAAAACTTAAGAGACTTACAAGTGATCCATGTGTGTATTGTGACGAGGAAAAGAAACTCATAATAGGAGTATATGTTCGTTTTGTGTCTGATATCCGACAAGGGGAAGTGTTGGGGTTTTCATGCTTGTGTCGGCTATCAGCCAGCAAGGTTGGCAGGCATGAGAAGGCGCCGCTCATTTTTTTATGTTGTACCAGTTGGTATTGGTCGCGCAGTCGCGCGAGTGATGTAAGAAGGTGACAGTTATAAAAGTTATTCGCTCCCAACTTATGTGTACCTTTTATTGCCTACACAAGTTCCACTACCAATCAGCCCACAACCACAGCAGTGAAGAAATCAAGAGAATTGAGAAATTGGAGGAATATGAGAGAGATAATAACATAACGAAGAGATGTATCGCAGAGAGAATCATAATAGAGCTTTTGGAAATAATTAAAGGTTTCCACACTGTTCACAAAATGTGGATTGCTCTGAAAAATAGATACGAGAAAAGGTCCATAGTGAGTGTAATTAGTCTCACAAAGAAATTTCAAAATATAAGACATTTGCCTAAACAAAACACGTTTGAGAAATTTTGTGTAAAAACACTAAGACTATTGGTGAACTTTATGAAGCTGGACCTGAGTATGATCTAAGATAACAGATTATCCATTTTATCATTACTACGCCAAGTGAATATGAAAGTGAGGTAACTTCATTACAAACTGTTGCTGCAACTCAAGATTTAAATATGGAAATAGTGAGACAGCAGATAGAGGAATATGAGCAAGGCCATGACAGAAAGATGAGACTGAAAGATGTGAATTTCCAGCCAACGGCATTTGCTGGGCTCAGAGGAAGAGGAGGTGACTTCACCAAAGCCAATTTCCCAATTTTCATGCAATAACTGTGGAAGAGTTGGACACAAGATTGCTATGGATACTTCCAACCTGGAAGTGGTGCCTATCAACAGCATCGAGGATGCGTTGGACACAAAGGATGCGGTCCTTTCAGGAAGCCGTGGGAATCAGCATCAGCAGCGCAGCTGTGGCCATCAGGATCAGAATTCAAACTACAATTGTGGCCGAGGTGGTATGAATAATAATAGTAATATAATAGAGGTATTTCAAGCTCATAGGTATATATCCCCCAAGGTATATATCAAGCTCATTTTACAAGTATGAGAGCCAATAAATTCAAATTACCAAACTATGTAATGAGCTAAACAGTGAAGAAGTAACTTATAATTTTGTAACTGAAGTTGAAGCATCTATATTGAGGGCAAAGCTGATAAGGAGAAAGCATCTAAAGATGACTGGGTTATGGACTCTGGTGCATCTGAACATTTGGTGAGAACTCTTGCTGGTAATATTATAATTCTTGAAGAAACAGTAAAAATACTCATTGCTAGAAACAAGGATTTTATAATTGCTGAAAAGATACATGACGTTCATGCTTCCACACTAGTAAATGGTAAGATGATAAATATTAATATCTTAGATGTTATGATGGTTGATCAATTGAAGTGCAATTTGCTTTTTATTTCCAAACTTGGAGACAAAGGTAATAAAATGTTCATTGATGATGGTGAATTTATAATTGCTATTAAGAAACATATTGAAAGAAAATTGTTAATAATAGAGTCATAGGAGTTTGTACAAGAGATGGTACTCTGTATAAATTAGAGTTGAATTCAACTGGTAAGAGTTATAATAAAGATAGCAAGAATAAAGTGATCTTGGCATGTGATGTTATATTTAATGAAAATAAGACTAAATTTGATGGGGAAAATTATGTAGAGCTCTGGAATGAGAGAAAGAATGAAAATGTGCGAGAAAGTGGTAGTGGAACTGAGAATGTGGAAGAAGATCAAGGATTGAGGAGGAGCACAAGAGTAGTTAAAAGACCTAGTACTTATATTTGAGGCCATATAACGTTAGCTTATACATAATGACTTAATTCAGAGAGAGAATCAAGGTAAAATAGAACTGTTTGTTGACTCATTTTCTTACTGATCTGAACACTAAAGCCGGTGTACCACGGTCAGATTTGCATAAAAATTTTTGGACCAAAAATTTTTATGCAAAAATTTGTATGCAATGGGACGGGGGTGTCCCATGATGCATCTCATTTGGACCAAAAACAAATGAAAGACGATATTTATGTAAACAAATTTGGAAGCTTGTGGAAGTGAAGGAATCAGTCTTTTTTGGCCGGCGAAATTGTCTGAACAGGCCTCTTGAACATTAAAGAGGCGAAAAAGAAGGAAAACAGAAGGAATGCTGAACTTGGCCTTGGCTTGAAAGGGGGTACGAAAGTGTTGGAAGAAGCGTGCTAAACATGTTGGGGAAGGAGTTGGTCACTGATATTCCCATATATTATCGATAATAATTGACGATAAGTGAGGATATTTTCATGTTCCTTATCAGCAAGGTTAAGGGCAGAATAAAACGCCAGGATACAAACGTGAGGCAGTTTATTTGTTATTAATAAATATTATTAATAAATTATGGACATTGTGGTTGAGAATATGTAATGAATAGTGCTGTAAACATGCATTTAAATCACATTTTTCCTCTCCTAATCCAGCAGTTGCTAAATTAAGGTCCTTATTCTATATGTAATAATATTGATAGAAACGAGCAGCTGTAGTGCTTCACAGGTATAATCGTCATTTCATACTAGACATTTCTCCAGCTGCTCGCTCACTCGGATTGCATGTCTGCCACAAAGCTAACCTGTAGAATTTGGCCTTGATACCTTAGGTAAATCTTTTATTTTTTCCAAAACATCCCTCCTTGTATTTCGATCGCTTCCTTCTTATTAAATATCAACTCATTATTACGGATTTCCTAGTTGAGAGTTTCCATCACGTATTGAGACCAATTTTTGCTCATTTTTACTTTTAGGACCACACCAGGCGATGAAATAGACGATCAGGAACGTATACGTTTAAAATAATGTTTTGTGAATTCACTTCGTGGTATGGTGACATTATTAATTCAAAACTAAACCTATTAGTATTCCATACAGTACTTCTGAAAAAACTTTCAACAGGTTTCGATCTTTTCAGGTCTTTATCTAGAGGTTTACGACAATGATAATAACATGAAAAGGTGGAATATTTATTTATTAATTAAAATGGTCATGCAGACGATAAATAAGTTTAACCTATGTGACCTGTGTGTCAGCACTTGGCGATGCTTTTTTGCCAAAGGCCCAGTGATTGATGATCGTAAGCTTTCCTGGCATATAGAATTATGGAAGGTTACACGGGATTTCCACCGGGTCAGGTCCTCCAACTCCATCTCGACTGATGTTTCGATGGGCGAGTTATCCATTGTCCTCATACCCTGAAGACGATGGACAACTTGCCCATCAAAACATCAGCTGAGATGGAGTTGGAGAACCTGACCCCGTGGAAATCCCGTGTAACCTTCCACAGCCCTGTGATTAGTAGGTTTCATCCAATTGGATGAAAATTTAGAACCTGTCCTATCCATTTGGACAAAATGGTGTTTTGTACAAACGATAGGACCAAAAGCCAGTTGGATGAAATTTTGACCGTGGGACAGGGTGCGCGTTAGTTGCATCAAATTTTGATGCAAATTTGACCATGGGACATCGGCTTAAACCTCTAACTCATGCCATTGAAGAAAACTCTCATTTAGTTTAAAATGCAATAGCTTTTTCCAGGGGTGTTCCTGAAACGTTTGACGAGATAGAAGTTAGGAGTGATAAAAAGGAATGAATGAGGGCTATTCAGGAGGAAATGAATGCACTTCAGAAAACTAAAAACTTGGGAAATGGTTCAATGTCCTCCAGATAGAAAACCGATTAAATGTAAGTGGGTTTTTGCTCTAAAAAGAGATGGTAATGGAGAAATAATTAGATATAAAGCTAGATTAGTGGCAAAGGGATGTTGACAGAAAAAGGGTTTGGATTATTCAGAAACCTGTAACATGACTGTCATCACTCAGAACTCTGTTAAGTGTCATCAATCCTAAAAATATGTACACCCATCAGTTGGACATGAGGAACGCGTTTTTGAATGGAGTGCTGAAAGAAGACATCTACATGATACCCTTGAAGGTTTGAAAGTTAAAGAAGGCATGGTTTGCAAGTTAAAGAAAACATTGTATGGACTGAAACAGGCTCCAATGGAGTGGAATGTTAAGTTTCATGAGTTTATAACCAAACTTATTTATAAGCAATATGTAAGTGACAAATGTTTGTAGGTAAGATGTCTATTTGAAATTTTTTCCCTTGGGTTATTGGGAAAACGTAATATAAATAAATAAGTTCTACTATTGACTGTTTTGTTGTATGTAGATGATATAATAGCTACCAGTAATGAAAAGGGATCAATTGAGAGTACAGTAAGAAAATTAAGAGAAGAATTTCAAATGAGAGATCTTGGTGAATGAAACTATTTTTTGGGTATAAAGATTGAAACAAGAGAGGGAAGTATAAGGGGCACAGCTAGGAATTAAGGCGGGGGGGGTAGGGTGCTTAGGCGCAACCAACACCAGGGTGTGTGGGGGTATGGAATACCCACCAGGATAAGCGGCTGGTGCGAGATTAATAAATTGCAGAAGTTTAAGATAAATTTTTCAAAATGGTGAGTTTTACGGCTTTCTGAGGGATATTTCATTAATCCTTACTCTATTATTAATATCAATCCAATTAAGTCAAATGGATTAAACATAAAAATTTCTCTGAGCTCTGGGGGGGTTTTATCCCCCAAAACCCTCCCCCCCCCCCTTCACTGTGCCACTGGGAAGTATGTTTCTGAGTCAAACTAAATAGATTGAAAAATTACTTAAGAGTTTAATATGGTTACAGCAAATCTAAGAGATATTCCTTTGGCATCTGGTAAATTCTGCGATGTTCAATCAAAACCAATTCAGCATAATAGATACAGAGAGTTGATAGGAAGACTAATGCATGCATGAGTAGCAAAAAGGCCAGATATTTCGGCATCAATTAGTTTTTATGTTCAGCATCAGACCAAACCCACTACAGCTCTTTGGACTGGTTTTAAAAGAGTTATGTGTTATTTCAAAGGAACTAAGAACTATGGGTTGTTATTTAAGCTTCGTAATGATAGCAATGTTATTGGCTATGCTGATGCAGACTATGCTATTCATTTTGACAGAAAGTCTGTGTCAGGCTAAAGGTTTTGGAGATGCAGTTGTTTGGGCTTCAGGAAAACAGCGCACAGTGTCACTTTCATCTACTGAGGCTGAGTTTTATATGCCCTTGCTTCAACTACTGCAGAACTACTTTGGTTGTATAATTCACTAATAGAATTTAAAATTGAGGTGAAACATCCAATTATTATGTGTGAGGATAATCAAGCTTTTATTAATTCTTTATGAAAATGGAATTAAAAGAGACTGAAGCATATCAATGTAAAATATAATTCTGTAAGAGATTTAGTCAATAAGAAATTTTTAGATATTAAATACCTATCTACCAACTGAGTGATTATCAGGTAAGGTGAGGTGGGGTAAGTGCGACTGCGGGGTAAGTGCGACCCCCCTTCAGGAAAATCGTATTTCCGTTCTCGAAGCAGGTGGCGGTAGTGCAACATATTCTACACATAGTAATGAAACCAGAGCCAACGACTTTGTAATACTTATCCCTTAATTTCTCGTTCCACATGCTTAGGAAATATAACCGTCCGTTCATCTCGTAGTCTTAGTTGGTTGTGAGGAGAGGCTATACCGCAGTTCCCTCTGAATCAACGTATCGGAGGTGTTAGGTAAGAACTATATCTTGTTTTCTCTTCTTCATGGATTGGTTTTCCTTGCTTTACTTTAAATTTAGGAACTCGGGTCGTTATATTTAGTTTAGATGGGGGGTCGCACTTTCCCCGTCGTAATCATCCATTCCTACCTTCCGGGGCAAGTGCGACCCCGTTGCCTGGGGTAAGTGCGACCCCCTGTCGCACTTACCCCAGACTACGAGGTTGAAGTATGGATTTAATTTTTAGTTTCTGACTAACAGTTCTTGCGTTAAACTTTTAGTTTCTGTCCGGCAGTTCTTGCGTTAAACTTTCTTAAATAAATGTTGCAAAACACCGAAGTTTATAAAACTATTTATAAAGCTTTTAATTAGAGTCCTCTCATCAACTTTTATTTTGAAGGTTTATCTGATAAAGATAGCTTACTTCAGTTTGTTGATTGATCATGATAGGGCATTGGATATCATGTCATTTGACGAGGAGGATGTAGACGACATGGTATTAATGCCAGAAACAAGATAGCATGAGTCGAAAAGCTTAACAAATTCGGTGACTAACATTCAAAGTGGAGATTGGATTCTGGCTAGATTCAGCCGCAAAAAGTCAGTTGCTCACTATGTAGGGAAAATTCTGGAGATTAATGAATAAGGTGATGCCGTGGTTTTCTTTCTGAGGATATTTTTTGGAACTGAATTAAGTTTCACCTGTCCACGAAATGAGGATTCCAGCGAAATACCTAGGGAAGATCTCTTCTTCTTCTTCATCCTAGCGTTTGTCCCGCGCTATTGCAGGGTCCGCTGTTCTGCAAAGTCTTCTCCACTTGGCTCGATCCAGGGCGTCTACTGGCGTGGCGTTGATGGTCTTCATGTTCGCCTAAATTTTGTCGAGCCAGCGCATCTTTGGTCGTCCTCGTGGTCGACGTCCTTCAATACTCAGCTACATTACTGTTTTGGCCACGGAGTTCTCATCACTACGCACCACATGCCCATACCACCGCAGTCGAGCCTCCCGCATCTTGTCTGTGATCGGTGCAACTCCCATTCTTTTCCGAATGTCTTCATTCCTGATGTGATCCAGGCGGGAGATGCCTAGGATCCATCGCAGCATCCTCGTTTCCATGACTTGCATGGCCTGTTCTTGATTTTCTGTGGCTGGCCAACATTCTGCTCCATATAGGGCCACTGGGCGGACTACGGTCTTGTATACTTTGGCCCTGAACCGTTCGGGCGTTCGACGGTCGCACAATACGCCAGTCACTTGGCGCCATTTCAGCCATGTTGCATTAATTCGAGCTCGTGTGTTGGCGGTTGTGCTTCCATCGTTGCTGATGACAGAGCCCAAATATTTAAACTTCTCGAACTTTTCAAGGCCCTCGCCGTCGATGCTTATCGTGCCATCGGTTTGAGGTCCACACTCCATGTACTCAGTCTTCTTGGTGTTTAATCGCAACCCATAGTTGTCGAGTCGTACCTTCCATAGTTGAGTTCGCTGCTGTAATTCGGGTCTGGTGGTGCTGGCAAGGAAGACATCATCGGCGAACAGTAGTGACCAAGGATGTGATTCTTGGAGACAGGCCGTGAGTGTGTCCATGCACAGGATGAAAAGGAGCGGAGAGAGGGCCGATCCTTGGTGGACGCCAACAGTGATTGGGAAAGGCGGTGACATTCCTGATGGGCAACGGACCGCACTGGTGACGTTGGTGTAGAGAAGCTTCACCAATGGCACGTAGACTTCAGGGACGTCGTGAGATCCGAGGGCATGCCAGATAAGGTCGTGTGGCACGCGATCGAAGGCCTTCTCCAGATCAAGGAAAGACATATGCACTGGCTTGTTCTTCTCTCGGTGCCTCTGCAAGAGTAGCCTAGCTGCGTGTATTGCGTCTGTTGTGCCACTCCCCTTTACAAATCCACACTGGTTGGGTGTGATGTGAAAAATGTGTTTGAGCCTAGCATCAATCACTCTTTCGAATATTTTCATGGCGTGGCAGAAAATCCGGATCGGGCGGTAGTTGGAGTATTCTGCGACGTCGTCTTTACCCTTCCAGATGGGCACAGACACAGAGAAGATGTTGTAAAAATATAACCGAAGCCCTCTGTCGGCCGTCGAGGAAATTTAACGTTTTGCCTATCTTTCTCGGGGTAAAACTTAAAATAAACAAATAAATATTCAATGTGCAATTGGTTGAAGACCATAAGTTTTTCTTCATTTTGCTTTTTTATATTAATAACGTAAATTACATTAGAGAAGAAATTCTTTGTTCATTACAATCTAGTTTGTATTCAGATTTGTTGTCATATGCAAGATTTATAATTTTTTAAATTTTTTTTATTTATTCGGCTTTTATGCACACTAGATATTTTAAATACACTTTTGAATTAATGTGTAACAGTTGAATACTGTTACTATCATTAAAAAACACATTAAACAACAATTCCATAATGTGCCACAATTAACCAAAAAACGCGAAAAAAAATCTACTAACATTACCTAAGATAAAAGTTGATTTCTCAAGAATGGTTAAACATAATTTGGTACTTTAAAAAGCAATGTACAGCTGAATTTCTGGGCAAATCGCACTTACCCCATGCGCCGCGTAATGTATAAATATATTGCACAACAGCCATGGGACGCACTTGCCCCATGTACGGGGTAAGTGCGATCCCTCTACGAGAATGTAAGTAAAAATTTATAAAAAATTACCACTTTACTGAGAGAGGATTTTTAATCTAATTATCATTTTCAGTGATTCACATACATATTAGACATTGAATCTCCTGTTTTTAGCTATCCTAGAAAATTTTCCTAAGCTAGTTAAAGTTGATGTATGCTATTTAGGGGTCGCACTTACCCCACCTTACCTTAGCAGATATTTTCACCAAAGGGTTACCATATACATCATTTGTAAAACAGAGCAGAACTTGGTCTGACTGAAGAATAATGACATAAAGTTGTATTATGAGTTAAATGAATAAAATAAGAGTACAGATGAATGAAAAATTGAGGAGTGTCAGAATTTGCAATTTCTCATATTTTATACACAAAAGAAAGATTTTATTGGTATCTAAGTTACTGTAATAATAATATAAAAGTTGTTGATTGATTAAGTTATGGTATTGTGAACCTGAAGGCTTGATAAGATAATAAGTACAGCATAAAATACAACATATTTGGTATTGATCTGGTTCAAAATTTGTTATTTTAATAAATGGGCGAAGCTTTTAAGTGATTAATCTGCTTTTGAATGTAAGGTGTGGTCATTTAAGATTTTATTGCTTCCATAAAGGAATTTTTCATTAAAATATTATAGCATTTAATTGATTCATTACATTCTTTCTCCTCTACCTTAATTTACATGGTAAAGGTGGTTTATATTGGTGGACGATTCCGGGACCCGCAGGTCAATCAATTCAAAAAGCCCTCCTTGCCGGCTCGCCCAATCTCAGATTCCCACGATCCTCTGCAAGTGTGGGGGGAATAAGAAAGTCCCGATATTTCACGTGGAGTGTCGCTGCCGTGGCGCAGTCTCTCTCCGACTTTCGCGCAGTGAATATCGCTCTCCAGCTTGCATTTTTGCCTAACTTAACCTGTGGAGATCGCACTGGTGCTGCCTCACGTACAGTTATTTCCATAGAGGAAAGGGACCTCTATGGTTATTTACACGGACTGGCAACGCTGGTCGGCCGTATGGAGGGGAAGGGGCTGGGGGGGAAGCGCTTCTGATTGGCTGCTAGCTCTCTACTGCCTCGTTCTGATTACTATTGTTCCAGCAATCGTTGGAACTATTGTACATTCACACGACGATGGTTAAAACCTGTACTGACATCTAAAGTGAACGAGAAATTGACGGTCTGCAAAGCTGTTTAGGTAGGATATTACTGTGTTCAACGTGTATTTACCGAATAATTTTTCTTCCTCCCATATTCTTCCTTCCTTGGACAAATCCATTTTTTTTAATTGAGCGAAGAGAGCTTCACGAACATATCGTCTTTCTCTTGTCGCTTCCTGTTCCGGTCTCCCAGCGCCTAATCATCATAAAGTGGCAACGTTCGGAACTACGTGAACTATTGTCAGGACATGCATTCACAGGGCTAGTTCGGCCAACTATCGTTTGGACGATCGCTCGGACTATCGTAATGTGAACGAGGCATACCGCCCAGCCGCCGACAGTTCGGAAAGTGGCCACTGCACTGACGTCGGCTCGGGCGAGTTTAATTTGAATAGGAACCGTCAAATGGGGGTGAGGAATAGAATTTCCATTTTTGCTAGCGACCTGACCACCACCTCCTATGTACTCAGTATTTATGCAATCATGACTTCCCTCCTTACGAAGGTGAGGTACTAAATTTCAATGCATTTCCTTTATTTCGCCCCCTCCCCCTCCGAAGTTCCCCCACCACAGCCACCCGTTGCAGTTCTGCGCATCCTGTAGCCGCTAAGTTTAAACACGACTGAATGACGTAGCCGCGTTTTGCGCTGAGATCGAGTCGATTCGACTTACCAGGGTCGCATATCCGAGGAATTTGGCCACCAAGTGGACGTGGCAAAACTGCAAACACAGCCAGTCCTTCTCATTGGGTGACGCTCTGCTAGGGCCAGGCTGATTCATCTCGTCACCCTCTGCAAAGAGGAATAAATATCGGTGAAATAATACAACACCACGCTTCACTTAAAAAGCCAGACACCGATTATTGACAACGGCTGAACATCGCGACAATAACTGATTAAACAGTTACCAAAAATAGCGTAAGGTAGCGTAACCTTCGCGAAAGCTAGACTAAAAGAAACGTGACGTCATAGGTCACCAATCTGCGTACCTCATAAGCAAGATTTGACAACGATACAAAAAAATTAATTCATTAAATTAATCTTGTAAAAAGAAACCAAATACATCTCAAATTTACTTTCCTAACATATTAACTTATTCAAGTTAAAAAGGTAGCTTTAACGTATAAAGCTATTATATTAGTTAAAATAAAAATAATTACGCAGTTATTTCTTAGAATCGCAGCTTTAAAATCTCTTTTTCCGCGTATACGAAGAAATGAATTCAAACTGCCAGTTAAAAAAATAAATGTTTATTTAACTCAAAAAGTCATAACACTTAAGTCATCTTGATTTTTCTACGCTTGAATGATGTCTCTTCCTTTTTGTCTTTCTTCGTCCTTCCGGGGAAAACTTTCGCGCTCCCTCACGACCAGAAGAGGAACTGAACGTGTGCACTTCGTTTAACAAATTTATGAACTTTTCAATTTGAAAAGTTTTTCGCAGAGCCTGGAAACTACATTTCGCGACATTGGAGAAGCGTCTTCCGATCGACTATCTACGATGAAAATTAAGGTTTTTGGCTGGGGAATACAGCTACCAGACTTGGCGAAGCTGCTGACCTAGGAAAGGGCGGAGGTGTTTCTCGTTCTCCTTCCGCCATTTCGGGCCTTCGCTTCGCCACGGCAACTCGAAGCGAAGCGAACATTTTCTCCGCGATTATTCTCGTTCTTTTCGCCCCGCCTATCGTTTTAATTCGGGTAACTTCGTTCTCATGGCGAAATACTGAGAGGTAAGTAATGAAAAATTACCATAAGTCAATAGGCACAGGATAATTTCAGAGATCAACCCACTGCCTCCGTTCTCCGAAACAATTGAAGAGCACAAATCACGTTGGCAAGTTCAAATCATTGTTCTAAAATATATTATGCCATGTTTTGTTTATTGCGTGATATTATCAAATTGCAACATAATAGCCCGGCCAAAATAGACATTGACCCTTGCATAAATTGCCAACAAGCTGAAAATTTGCATGAACCTCAAGGATACCACTCTAATAAAATCCTGAATAGTCCCCATCGATCCCGTGTGTGCAAAAATTTTTATTCAAGGTCAAAGGTCACAAAAATTAGTTTTTTGCATTTTTTTAGCCAAACGGTTAGTTTTATGATAAAAATTTATCAGATAAAAATTGTAGATCAGAAAATTATCTACAAAATTGTTATGTCTATATTTTCTCCAAGATTTACCGTTTCTGAGAAAAAGCCTTTCGAATGTAGGCTGGAGCTGCATTCTTCCTGATATGCATGACTATATTGTTGAGTTTCCGAACATTATTGGAACATTATTAATTATTATTTAAAAGGCTTTTTCTCAGAAACGGTAAATCTTAGAGAAAAAATAGAAATAACAATTTTGTTGATAAATGTCTGATCTAAAATTTTTTTTGAGCAATTTTTATCATAAAACTAACCGTTTGGCCAAAAAATGCAAAAAACTAATTTTTGTGACCTTTGACCTTGAATGAAATTTTTTGCACACACGGGATCGATGGGGACTTTTCAGGATTTCATTAGAGTGGTATCCTTGAGGTTCATGTAAATTTTCAGCTTGTTGGCAATTTATGCAAGGGTACCCCTATTTTTTGGGCTAATTTGATCGGGCTATAAAGGATTTTTGTACAATATTGCTAATTCATTAGTCGTTTTCCGTAGTTGAATATAAACTCGCACTCTTTGTTTTTCATATTTTTCCTAGATGTAAACGATGAGTCCAAAAGTCGCTCAGGTGAAACTTATGGGTTAATATTTTCAATTTTAACCTAACCCAGATGGAACGAAATAAGAGAGTCATCTGTTTCTTATGATTTTATTACGGGAGAAAATGATAAACAGCTTATCGTACGCTAAGGAACTTATGTAAGGCAAGAATAAGATTTTAGGAAGAATAGGCTGGATGAACACCAAAGGCGGCATAACGGCGTACTTCACATCCTATGCTGCTTAGAGCTCTGCCAGACAGAAATCTGTAATAATTATATTCTGTGAGCCTTTTTAAGAGCTAAACAACCGATGAGAGATTTTCCTGTACATAGAAAATATTTTGACTTCAAGTGACTTGCCTCTGAAGACGAAAAGCATAGTATGCGAACCTTTTTCTTGTTGTTGCGAGAAAAAAGTGGATATGACAGGAATCGACCTTATAACCTTAAGATTAGCAGAAAGCCATGCTATCCCCTACACCAATACTTCAACTACTACATTGCAAGCTCTTGTATGACAGAACTCCGGTCATTCTATTTCCAATGGGGAAGTTGCATGAAATTTTTTTCATCAAAATAATATATGATTCTTATGGCAATTTTCACCAGGAATCCATTTTCACCAATCAAACTTCTCGTAAACCATTGATTTTATCATAAAATTCGTTTAAAACAGTGAAATGCGTCTGCAAACGCGAAGTTAGCTCTGGTTGTTGGTGACGTCATTTCTCCCTACGGCGTTTTCGTTTTGCATGTACGGCCGCAGAAGCTACAATGAAGCAGTCGTTGAGTAAGTGAATATTTCGGTATTTTTTTAATCCGTGTTTTCTCTCAGACATTTTATGACGTTATTTAGTCACGTTAAGTATATTTTATCCAATTTCTGTATTCGTAGAACAAGAATATATCGAATTTATGCGAAATAGAAGACGGTTTCGTGAAAAGGCTGTTGCGATAATCTCCCAGAGGTGAATTCCATAATGGCATTATATTTTAAAAGTAACCCAGACTTTTTGGCTGCAGAATTTAGAGAAGTGAAGGCTTCGCGGTAAGTTTTTCTAGTTTATTATGACATTACTGGACCAGCTTTTACGAATACAGTAGTAGCTACTCGGCCTCCGTTGAAAATTTCTGCATGAAATATTGATGCATCTAGTGAGTGCAAATATAGTTTGTCGCGGCTCCAGCGACATTCTCGGTTGCGAGGGAGACCTGGGATCGGGTAATCATGGCGCTGAGGAAAAGAAAGGCCGGGATGGGAATGTTAAAACACCCGGGGGGGTGTGTTTATTGCGTTCAGAAAGTTACAGGGGGATGCCGGTAAGGGCGGGCGAGGTCCGCGACTGCTGCTTCCGCGTGGCTGGGTCCGGCTCTGTCCGGAACTGCCTCTCTGGGAATCTCCGTGGATCCGCGACAGCTCTGGCGGGGGTTCCGGCGTTGGCGGCGGCTCCAGGCGCTACGGCGGGTTCGTGGGCCTCGTGCTCCGTCTGTTTCCGCGGGTGATGACCTCAGGCGGGCGGCGGTGTCCGGGGAGAGGACCCTAGGGGACTGCGTGCTCGCTCCTCTCGGGGACAGAGCGAGCCAGGGCAGCGCCGGTCCACCCGCAGTTTACGGGGCATCCGGCTGATTGAGGGCCTGTGGTAGGAACTAGTCCTAGCTTCGGCCTCCTCAACCCCAAGTCACGGTGAGTCAACTGGTAGGTGAGGGGGGTCGGACAGCGCGGTACAGGGGGAAATAACTTTAATCGGCACGGCCAGAGGCGCTGCAGTCGATGGCACCAAACTTTCGAAATTGTTTGTTCTCCTAAGCATGGTATACATGGTTGAAGAGCCAATCACAGAAGGGAATTCTGAAAATCGGTTGCCGGCCTGCCGGCTGCCGGCAAGGAATTCAAAAATTTCTGTCTTCTGCTAGGAAGCGTGGTGCTATCAACTGCTGAAGAAGGCGTGCTCGCGACGAACCTTTAAAAGTGCATTCATTCTCTCGTAATGAATTGATGTGAGTATTGTTGTGCAATTACTTTAGGATTACTAATGATTTATTATATATGTAACTTGGAATCAATTTTCCCACGTCTGTTTCATCCTGGCTTTTCACCTTTATAAATTAATCACCTATCATGAAATTCACTCTTATTCATTTAAGTGCTTTATTAGAAAAAAATTAGTTTATATATTGCTTACAAAGCATTAATTTTTTACAATACATATATGTACCAGTGGCGGCTGGTGGTAATTTATCTAGGGTGTGCATTAGAGCAGATATAGGATGATTTCATTATATTATGTTAATCCTAATCCATGAGCATCATATTTCGTCGTAATAGAATACATAGAAAGCAAAACATATCACTGGTACACTCTACCCTTAAAATTGCATGAACAGAAATAATATTAGCACGTATGAAAATAATTATTCTCAACACACCTTTACAAGTGACGGTAGTAGAAATTCATTCTCTTTTCCTTACACCCTATGAGGAAGTAGTGTAGAAAACGGCCATACAGATGGCTCTGTAGACGGACTAGGATCCTGGGCGCAGGTAGTGTAGGTGGCGGCTACACCACTACACTACCTGCTAGTCAGTCACCAAAAATATGCGCATTCGCATGGTTTTGAGTCTGCTCCCATCGCCCCTTTGAACAGCACATACCCCCCCGCTTACCTCGTCCCGCCAGAGCTCCCTCAAGCGATCGCACAGACCGAAAATGCGCCCGGCATGATGCCACGTGATCGCACACTTGTAGAGCGGTGAATTCGAAAAGGAGATAGCTGTAGCGTTCGGAGGCTCATGTTTCTTGCATATGCAGACAGTACTTTAATCCTTCGCGTTGCAAAGGAATAGTTTTCTTTTATAATTTATTCAACTTTGGGTGTGCACTTGCTAACATGCGTATACGCACGCGCCGCCACTGATATGTACACATGTATATTTGGAATTTTCAGATATTGAATGGTGTTGGCTATTCTTCAAGTTACTTCCGTGGATGTGATGCTCGTGTTTCAGCTTCAGGCTTACCGCAAAGGGGATGCCGCATAATTGATCCCAGGTTTATTCTTTTAATTCATACACCATCGAATGCCATAGATGTTTCTAGAGATTTTAGTTCCTCTAATTAGAACATATGGTTAATTTTTTTAATCAATGCAAATTTTGTGCTTCTCACGTCTCCGTTTCGTTTGTTTTATAATGAAATGATTTGTTTGTATGTTCTGCCGACTTTTCTCATGCCTGCACTCACAGAGTGAAAGCATAAAAAAATGCAATGTAATTTTAAATGTTTTCTCCGCTTTTTACGTACAATATCATTGTTATACTTATGGCTGAAACCATTGTTTTTGAAGTGCGGACTCCGTTTAGCTTATCGTAAACGTTAACGAACAGCCAATTTAATGTAAAAGCCAATTAAATTTATTTAGTCTTTCCTTGTACAAGGTATTTGATTTAAATAAACATGTAAACTAACATTGGAATTCTTTATTTCACGACAACCAACCACCCTCAACTGAAGTGAATGTGTGGCTTCCGATTACTCTCATTAAATATAATGATCTAGAACTGTCAAGTGAAAGAAACGATAGAAAATATTTAGTTGATTTCAGAATTATAACATTAATTGAGAAAAATGCTTAATATAAAACATCTGATGATGATAATTACAAACTACAACGGAAACGTTGGAAGAGCTTTCTGCTATGCCCCCCACCATTTGTGCCCCCACCCCTATCTCATTACGTCACGGCGACTGTGGCGCATAAATGTGGCGGCGTTGCCGATCGAAGTTGCTACCCCCTTTGCTCCCTCCGCTGTCCGAATCCCCTCGCCCTCAGTTGACGCTCCGTGCCCAAGTGCCTTCCATGGTCCGGGCAGCGTCTTTTATATCCAACCCTGGCCTCCCTCCGTCCAATGAGGGTGCTCCGCTTGGTCACGAGGTGACGCGTTCGATGAGGAGGTGGGATGGGAACAGGTGCACGATTGTGTGCAGGTGTGCGGTCGGGGTGTGAGGGCAGGTGCGCAATTCGATACCTCCACTGCAAAAACGCTCACCAATCGCCCACCGAATCAAATCCGCTCATCTAGTAGCCCAACGATACGAATCCGCTCAGCTGGCAGTGTCCGGAGCATAAACGCTCACCTCCGAAGCTCTCCACCAAATCCGCTCAGCTGCGCAGCTTGATTTGAAAGCCGCTCAACAGACACACCGTCAGATTTCCAGAAAACGCAGGAAGAGGATTTTACATCTCCACAATTCACGTTTAAGTTTTAAATTTGATTTTTTTGACTTTTGAGGATCTTTGAGGTTTTATTCATCCAAAAAATGTCCATTTGTTAAGGCTTTGATGTATTTTAAAAGTGCCATTGGGCTAAAACTGAAGACGTACCACGAGATTCATTGGTGACTTGCTAACTTTAAACCACGAGTTTCGCGATATAAGTGATGCATTTAATCATTTATCAGTGAAATCCATTCTTCAAGTAAGGTAGGCAACGTATACAGTGTAATTGTTGACGGTAATTCGACGTTTTATGTAGCCGCATTTGCAAGGAAACTACGACGTCCCAGCTAGCAAAAGAAAGGCTGTTGCCCCGTAAATTACGGCAACTTTCCATCAACGGTAAAGAAACGGTTGAATATGATGATATAAACATGACGGCAACGAGGAAGCAACGAAGGGGCAAAAGTCTCATATAAAGTCACCAAAAATACGGCAACAGTTTCTTTTCGATGACGTCACAGACACCAGTGACACCTACCGGCACATACAAGAACTAACTGAGCAGCAACGCGACGGTAGCGCCACCTGGCGGATTTATTTGATACTACGTTCTTCTGCTAACCACGGCGGGCTATTCCATTACATTCAAATAATAATTACTAGATCGGGATTTATTATAAAAATGAATAATGGACAGAATTTAGATAATAACATATCATATTTATTGCATCACTAGAGACGTTAATTCACACGCACATTACAAACAGGACACAAAAATTTGATACCATAAAAGCTCCATAACAGCATGATAAGGTACAATGTAAAAACATCCTAAGTAAACATAAGTTAATAGATCCCATGTAGCAGAAGGATGAAAAATGTCAGTTACGTTTCCAAATGCACACTTCTCTTAATAAAAACACTTCATAGGAATTGTTGACAAAAAGATTAACCATGCTTTGTTTGAACTACACAGGAAAACAGGAATGTGTACAACAACCCAAAAACAATTTTGAAATAATTAGAAGATAATGAATTGAAGTACCACCTGTCATTTAAGTAGTTCATGAAAAATAGTTTCAAGCATGGGATTCACATGATCAGAGTTACATAACAGCAGGAGTAGGTGCAAGGCCAAAAAATCCAAATTATAATTCAGTTAATACATTCCATGGTGCTGCTGGATGAAAAATAACGGTTACGTTTCAAAATGCTCACTATTTTTAACATAAACTTCATACGAATAGTTGACAAAAAGATCAGCCATGATATGGTAGAACTACACAGTAAAACAGGAATGTATATGACTACCCAAAAACAATCCGTCTCATGCATTACTCCAATATCAAAATAAAGAATCAACAAATATTAGTTTTACATCATTAATTGTACAGTAGGGGTTGAGGTCTTAACAGAAACTTGCATTCAACTTCGTTGAGTCTTGACTTAATTTATTTTCAAATTTTCTATTGCAGCAGGTTCTGACGGGCAAGGGAATATTTTAAAAGTTGTATCTGACACAATATATTGAATTCTTATTCCGAACATAGAGGCATGAAATGCAATAGCAACCCTGGTGTGCACATTTTATTGTGGCCTCTCCTTTTAGTGATCAACTTCCTAATTGCCATGGAACACAGCGATTTTATACTAGGACATTCACATTCATGCTTGTGGTGACAGTGAACATCAGCACATGGTAATTAGGTAATGTTATTCTTAAAGAATTCTTCATCTAATTTACATATTCACTTGTTCACTGCCATAGCAAGCGTGATTATGAATGCCATAATATGAACTTGCTATGTTATCTGACAATAAGGAAGCAGATCACTGCAACAAGCGCACCCTAGCATTGCTACAGCATTTTATGCCTCCATATATGGAATAAGATTAACCTTCGCCACTTCACCAATTGAGCTGTTTAAGGGTAGGGCATTCTGTAGTATTTAAGTTAGGTTCAATGGAAAAAAAACGAACTAAAATTAATTTATTTCAACTATATGAAAGGCTATTGAACCAAACTTGGACCTATTCCTACCAGCATTTGGCATTCTGAAAATCATAAAAAAATATGGCATTTAAGAAGGCAAAGAAACATTCCTACTCTCCCCTTGTGAGACAAAGATCCAGGAGTATTAATGGCATATCTGGCTGTGCCTGTCATAACAGTGATCATATGCTGACCTCACCTTATCCCACAATCATGTAATGAGATAACAAGCCAAACTGCCCTTCCACACTAGCAGGTTCTGAGATAGGCAAATTGGAAGAATAATGCTTCTTCGAGATCCCCTTCCAGCTGCCTTTCAGAACACTTTCTCGTTTCTTATTCCCTTTCTTTGTTCTGTATTTTGAGGCCTGGAATCATTCCCTGATGCTTGTTTTCATGCTGATTGTATCAAATCAGGCTCATTTTTGGCTTTTACATTCTCTGCAAAGTAATTATAATTGAATTAGATGTTACTCTGACACACTTAAAAGCATTTCTATTTACTAAAGCTTTTTTCATTCAACTATATTCCAAGATATGGGAAGAGTGAATCAAAAGCACCAATGATTACAAAATACTCACCAAATATGACATTTATAATGGAGCTAAAATGCACTTCAAAGGCAATCATATTTTCTGAGTGGCCCTTCAAAGAGAGAAACAGCCAACTCATTCTATATTAGGGTAGAACACATGTCGTTGACAGTTTTTTAAAGTCCAGTCCCCCTTTGATAGTTCTGACTACACTTAAATATGATGTTCGAAGATCTTTCCTTCATGAAACAAATCTGAAAAATGAGATGACCAGACAATTAATTATCTATGGTAATTGCTTAGTACCATTGAACATATTGGTATAAAATGTTTAAATTTCTCAGTACATCCCAGTGTAATTAACTTTGTTATCATAAAATTAAATATCAACAAGGAGGTAATGATGGCACCATAACTTAAGTTTCATGACTCAAAGTGATAATCTATAAACAGTACCATGAGCATATCAATACTAAGGTGGCTATGAAGTCAAACAGTTGACAATTTAAGTGAAATACCAACTAAATACTCTTCTTTCAGGCTCTTTCCCAGCAAACAATAACAGTTAAAATTCTCAGGAGTTGCACCGGGTAAGGTCTTCCATTTTCCTTCAAACGTTTCGACAAGCAACTCACCCATTGTCTTCAGGGATTCAGAAATCACACGATTTGGGAATCCAACCTTGGATTCCTGAATCCCCAAAGACGATGGGTGAGTTGCTTGTGGAAACGTTGGGAGGAGATATGGAGAGCCTTACTTGGTGCAAATCCCAAGAAATCTTCATCCCTATCCCTGAACTCATTGGGTGCACCAGGTTCTAACAATTGGACTTCACTGATTCTTCAGAAACACACTGAAATTCTATAGAGAAGTTTCAGGCTCCTTTACTCCAACATTGTTTGATGAATCTTTAAGTGCAACCTTCCCTTCTTAGGAGACTTTCATGCAACAGAAAACAGAATAGATAAGCTTTACATTTATATGTGCACATGCTAAAGCACTCAAAAGAGCAAATTATTAAGTGCAAATATTTACCTGGTGATGGTGGTTTCAGTATGCTATCATCATCAGTCTCCATTAATGAAGAATTACTTATATTTGGATACTTTCAATTCTTTTTTGTCCTTTTCCTTTCCCAGTCTTTTTAAATTTCAGCAATAAAAAAATGCCTCCACATCTGAATCTTCACAAGTAGCCATCTCTGTTCAATAGCAATGGCTGCCACAACAGTCTCTGGAAGATAATTATATTACAATGTCACCATTTGCCACACATGTCAAAGCATGCACTCAATGTCAAATTTAACTAAAATAAAAAAATTAATACTTGGCTTAGCAAACTATAGTAACATGTACATCCAAGTCAGTGCTCTCACACATACCATGAAACAACCCCTATGAATACATTTAAACAGCACCCTGCTCTTGCAAGTCGAAAATGTTAATCCTAATTTTTAACTAAACCAATATTCACAAATATTGTCCCTAACTCACCAAATGGTGCATGCAGAACTTCACGCCCAAGATATCCCATTCCTCACTGAGTTGAGAGTCATTTTATGACCTGTGACACTGAAGACCAGTAATAGCTCTCATTGGGGTAATATTCAACAACCTTATCTGCCTCCAATTTCACCCATGACTATGTAACAGCCTGCACTGTGAGGCCAGTACATTTTTCATGTGGAAGAACTATTACCACAAGCCAAGGCATCCTGAAAAAAGTGGGAAAAAAACATGACTATGAGGAGTCACTCTTCAGTTACTAAAATACATGATATCATAAAATTCCATTGAAAGCAAAGTTAATTATTGTAAATAATGGCTAGTTAAGAATGATGCACTAAATGATTGTATACTCCAGTAACTGAGGAAAAATCTCACAGCAATTCCACTAAATTTTGTTCCTAAACTCGAAATTTCAAGGGTGTTGGACAGGGGGTGACTTCTCACCAACATGCAGTAAATACTGCACTCCACGGAAAGAAAACTGAAGTGTTCCATTGTGGACCAACAAACGCGCAGTAAGAGCACTCACCAGACATCCATCAATCCATATAACAGAAACACAACAGAACTAATGCAATGGTAATGAAAACATAAGTGTACTGTTAACGAATTTCACAATGAACGACAGTAAACTGTGTCTAGACTTACCTTTCATAGACCTAGAGTCATGGTGGAATACCCTCGAAGAGGCTTCTAACTTGCACTGCCCTTCCCAAAGTCAAAAAAACTTCTTATAACCACCGAACACTGATTCTCACTATGATCACGATTTAACAGGAGTTGAAATCACTCGCGAAAACTTACGCTAGCGAAAATTACAAACGAAAATTCACGTCAGTGAAAATTGCGAATACAATACGGCTAAAGTACGACGGGTGGATATGATGATCGGATATGAAGATGAAATTAAATGAAAAGTGAAAATGGAGAAGCTGAAACCACGTTAAGTTTGATGGATGAAGTTATTGAACAATTTATGTGAAAATGAAAGTTATTGAAAAAAGCTATTTAAAGGTTTAGTGAACCATAACCGTCCTTCGACTACTCAAAAAGAAGAAAAGCATCGCGACGAACTTAAAGCACGAATTCACAACATCAATAAATTTACTAATTGTAAGATGCCATGATGGTGTTCACGGTGTCGGCGGATAACGGATTCTTCCATTCTTCCCGAAGTGCATTTCGCGTTGTGCGCATGATGGTCTCGGATGGCCTCGGTCGTGAGCAGACGATATGATTGAGTCTTAAATTTCACATAAGGAAGGAATCGTAATGGTACAACATCGAATTATCAATCGTATTTAAGTAATATCACTTCGATGATAACGAATATCCAGAGACCCATCAACCTTGAGAGACATTTATATTATAATATCTCAATCTTTTTCCATCGCCACCGAGTGACTTGGAGACATATTAATTAATAAACCCACAAAATCGTCGAATAAATACCACTTATCCCATAAAACACATTATGCAAAGTTAATTGCGTAAGTCGTTTAACATTTTATTTACAGCAGATCGTCAATTAGAGCGAATGAATTCACATAAAATAGGATATGAAGCAGCCGTCCAAACTGAGCAACTTCACGGCAACGCGTTGCCGTCATGTTGCTATCATCCACGGCGCAACGTCAAAGGATAAACTGTTGCCGCTTCGTTGCCTTGGACGTTTACATAAACGTCGGAGAGTGTGCTAGCTGGGGTGCAGTGAACTTTCATTGTGCCTCTAGTGTAAGTGAACACAATTTGTGCCATTAATGTACCCCTAAGTGAATTGATTGCATATAGACGATGAAGTAAAGAGTGAAGTGAGTTGTGAATGTAACATCTTCGACGAAATCATTAATTTCTTCCATGCTGGTTCATCAACCGTATACATTTCGAGGTATCTAACTATTGCGATGGGGACATGTTTCGTATTTGAGCTAGTTGTACTTTAGGGATACATCGAACGCATATAAATTTTCATTCGTTTGTTCGGTTCTAAGCTCTGTTTGATTTTATTACGTGTTGCGCCTATTGCCAATTATTCATTGTGAGCTTTCGCCCACTTTCGCCAGTGTATACATAATTTACATTTCACGCATTTCGTTGCGCTGTTGTTTTTTCATTACCGCAGGATAGTGTAATTCGAAGTCTGTTGATGTTACAATAACCGTTTAGCAATCTGTTTCAGCTTATTCATTTCACTGTCTTCGTAATGATAATGTGAAATAACGTTAACTGATTCTAAATCGTAAGTGACGAGTGGGAAGTGATATGTGAAGAATCCTTTCTAACTCCATCGAGTGCAAAGCCTTTTAGTTTGTGCAGAGTGATTGGAAAACTGATTATCATGTTTCATTAGTGTTACATTATAGTGTTTTAAATTAATATATGGTGTTTGTGGGCACTTTTCTAATTTATACTGTTTGTGGGCAAAGTTCTCCATTGAATCAGTTGATTCGGAATACTCTGATTACAAGTTTCAAAAAGACAGTTTGTGTCATATACAGTGAAATGTTGCGTGCGTAGTAGTGCTACTTGTGATGTGATCAGCAATAAATATGTGCAACAATTTAGGTTAATTTTGCTTTGTTTTTTATATATATAACCCTTTAGCAAACTATATTACCTATGTCTACGCTGTCAATATTTGAAAAATGTAAATTGGCGAGGCAGGTTGTTATGTTTCCTAAAATATAATATAATAGGAGTTGCAAGCAGGTGTTACTAATTTCTCTCACTTAGGTATATGTTGCGTAGTAAATGTGTATTAATCACGCGTTAACTTAACATTATTTTCTTTACAATTCTATTCAACATTGCAAAATTTTTCGATTCTACTCTGACATTGAGTGTATTTATTGCTTTTTGGGTATAAATGTATAGAATACTGACGTTTCTAAATACGTGCTTTTCCATACTTATCACGCATACACCAATGAAAGTTCGTATCCTAAAGAAAGTTGTGCAAAAAAAATGCAATATATATATCAACAATGAATACACGGCCGTTTGTACAAGAATAACTCCATCTCAAACATACAAATGCTTAGTTAGTACGCATTAATCTCTCCTTTTTTAATGGTATAACATATTATTGTGTGTGTAATAATCAACAAATTTATCTGACAATGAGATGGATTTATGCATTACCAAGTAAAAATTTCGAATGCATTTTGCTGCATCAATTTCTTTTATTCCATAGGTCTACTATTTAATGATGTATGTATAGATCTTATTACAAGTGAGAATCGTTTGCTTTCTCGCACGTTTGTCATTTGAAAGAAGCATTTTTAAGTTCAAGCCAGGTGCCTAGTGGGATTTTTATTTACTTGGACACCTGAGTGTAATCACTTTTTCTTTGATTTATACTTTGGCTCTACAAGAGGGATACAGAATCAAAGTGCCGGACCTACATGCCACTTTCAGGGAAAAGAGGCTTAGTCAAAGAAAAGAAAGAAGCAAATGAACAAAAAGTGCATATATTGAATCAAATCACTTTAAAATGCAGGATTGGGATTTTGACTTGAAACAGGTTGACAGTCAATGCCTGAGGGTAAGGAAAGTAGCTTTCATTGAGTATGCAGTCAGTCTTAAAACCTTAGAATCACACATTGTACCTGCAGACAGTAAGACCAAGGATTTGACTTGGTAAGTGCTCATTTGCTAGTTCTTGTTCACAAATAGGAAGAGGAGGTGAGATTAATTAAGAGGATTAATAAAGAGGATTAAATAAAATGAAATTTGATCCCTTTAAAATGATGTGGCAGTGTTGAGACTGATTGAGCTCTAATGAATTAGTTCAGAGAAAAATTAGCAAGTAATTTATTTCTTCCTGCACCTCAATTTCAAATAGGTAAATTTTAATGAAATACGAGTGCCCACAGGCTAATCAATTTAATCAGACAGATCCCCATTGTCGTTTACAACTCCCTTGCCTAGTTGTCGGTCGCTGTTGTCCTTTACCTCTTCTAGATTACCAAGGCAGAGTTCTTCATCTGAGTCAAATTCCATATCCGATATGCTGTCTTCTGTTACAGGATTTACATGGGCCAACACACTCCTTATGAATGCCTGTTTGTGAACAGGAACATGCAAGTTATCACATAACCATGTAAGATCCTTGACCGTGTTCTGTGACAATGGAATGTTTGATTCATAGGCAACAGGGGGTACATAAGATTTAAGGTTGATTGGATGACCCTTTTTATTAGGGCACAATGTCACATATTGGTCACTGTCAAAATCATACTTGATCTTTACAAGGTTACCTTCATTACCAATGACAGTAACTTCCTTCACTTTCTTCCATTGAATGCGAACTTTGTTGGTGTCAACGTCCCAATTTTGTTTTGAGACAAGAGATTTGAAAGTAAAGATGCAGTTCTTATCCATCTGTTTCACTCTGTACTTTGGAAATGCCTGTTTTGCCTCTTCAATAGCCTCAACCCAGCCATTGAAGTCAAATATTTCCATTTTTTCTGTTTCTTTTTCTATTCGAGCATGAATAGAGTCAACTTCCATTTGCGTATGGCCAGGCTCCAAATACCTGTGGGTAATTTTTATTGAGTATTTTATAGCAACATACTCGTACATGGCAAATAAAAAACGATTTTTATTTTGGCCTGCACAGTTATCAGACCAAAGTCTGATATCTCTGTATCCTTTCTTGACTAGGCACTCCAAAAAATTTAGGAGAGAACTTGAAATCTCGTTTGAGCCCTTTTTGCCAATACCTTCATGCCATAAATAGCAGTCACCAACCCAGATAACACACACTTCTGTAATACAGCTGTAAGAATACACCAGTTATACATATGTATCTATACAGCTGTATTACACATGTATTACTCGCGTATTTTTACATGTGGAAATGATACACATGTAATACAGCTGTAAGAATACATCAGTTATACATATGTATCTTTACAGCTGTATTACACATGTATTTTTCGTGTATTTCTACATGTGGAAATAATATACATATGTAATACAGCTGTACGTATACACCAATTATACATATGTGTTTATACAGCTGTATTACAGTTGTATTACATGTGTATTTTTACATATGTACAAATACAGCTGAATTAACACGAGTATGAAGTCATCATCGACTCTAATATTCTTGAACAAATATTCAGGTAATAATCATTTCATGATAGGATTTATTTTCGATCTATAATTGTATTTATAATGCCGGTACCCTTTTTGGAACCCAATATGAACGCTGATGGTAATGTTTTGTTGTTAATTAATATGCTTAACGTACTATGCTGGCCTCCTGCGCTCAATCGCCATATTATTAGACAGAGTCCTCTTTTTTTTCTCCGCACTCGTTGTTTGCGTTGTGAAAGTTAATGTGGCCGGCTGTTGCTCGGCAAGATTTTCCGTTAATTGTAGAAGAAATACGGCACAATATGTTGTAGCTCGGCTCCTAATTACTCCATTAGCACGAAGGACGTGTTTAAAAATTTTATTTTCCCTCAAAATGCTGAGAAGAGCGAAATGGCTTCAAATATGCCGAAGGGACAAGTGGCACCCGACAACGTCTTCCCGCTTGCGTGAGGTAAGTTTTTCTACACATAGGGGCCTATTACGAACGAGCGGGCGGTACGCTACCGCCGGGCGGAGTTTTCGTTCGGTATACGGTATCATACCGCCCCTTGCGATTACGAGTGGGACGGTCGGAAAGTCACCGCCGGGCGGAGAAAACATGTCAGGGGGTCGGTAAGGAGCGATGCGGCGGAAGTGACGTTTGTATGAAAAATTCTGAGTTCCTCCAGCCCGAAAATGGTGTAGCCAATGGCAAGGGCGTGCGGTGTTCCAATTCCGCGGCAACTGTTCCTAGCAGACGAATATTTCGGCAAGAGTTGTTGGCAGTCGATAAAGACAATTAGTGGTATTTATGGATTAATACGGATGTGTCCTTCGTTAATTCACCTTAAAAGTTTGACAAATGAACGAATTTTGCTCCTCAATTCTTACTTATAGGATAAAAGTTGAATAAAACAATAATTAGCAGTGACTTGCGGAAGATATCATCAAAAAATCACGTATGAGCAGACGCAGGTCGTGACAAATTGCATTGCAGACCATCGAAAAATTACGATAGAAACACTTTTAGGGCCAACGGGCAAGGTGAACCACCAATTCCATTAGAGCTTTGACCGAAATGTCCATTCTTAAAAAATATATGAAAATCCACCACGAATACTTTGCTGGAGACCCTTAATCACAGACAATATGACACTCAACATCTGTGAAATGACAAAATATCTGTTGCTCTGCATTCCTTTCGTGTTAGTAACGGGGTTTGGAAACCTAATGCAAATTCAGAGAACAAGAAAGGCACTTTTAAAAATAATGAAAAATAACTTTTTGGCTGTTATCTATGAAAAGCAATGGAGAATTAAAAAACACAAGATATTCACTTCTGGTTACAATAAAATTTTATTTCAATATAATGTGACAGAGTTTCACCATTTCTTTGGTTTAATCACGGGTACACAACCACAGCAAAACAGTCTGCCCACAATAAATAAGTGAGATCGCGAATCGGTTCCGCGGCAATCACACACACAGGCTACAACTTATTTCAATATTTCAGGTAAAATCCACAATCGATACAAGCTCACACCATTGTAAATAATGGTAAATAGGCAAATACGATCATCAAAAACTGGAAGTCAATACCATTCTTATATTCATCACGTAAACATTACAATCAAGAGCTCGCTATGATGAAAACAACTATTTAATCACTGATTTTAAGCCTCACATTATCCTACGCAACTGGCACAGGTGACTTTTCTCACTACAACTCCTTGGTACGAAATTGATATACTAGTATAAACAAATTTCACACATGGCTTTTAACTTGATAGCTTGATCGTGAAATGTTATCTCTGCGGTGAATGACGAAGGTATAAACGCCACTGACAATCTTTACATTACTATCAGACACTTCTCGATAGCGTAAACCACTGTTTAAAAACCAACCACAATGGAACAGTGATAACTACAGCTCTTGGCAGATGTTTGTCAACCTCGTCAAACTTTGTGCATTACAACCACTGGTACTGTGATTAACGGTAGTTGTCACATTGAAAATAACACTATTTTGAAACAAAAGATGTTCGTAGAAATCTCCAAGCAGCGAGCAAAAGTTACATTCACCTCACAATTCAAGCAGTTATAACGTTGAAAATGACACTACTTTGGCACAGAAGATGTTCGTAGAAATCTCCAAGCAGCGAGCAAAAGTAGTATTCACCTTGCAATACAAGAAGTTGTCACGTTGAAAAAAAAATATTTTGCCACAAAAGATGTTCGTAGAAATCTCCAAGCAGCGAGCAACAGCTGTATTCACCATACAATACAAGCACAGGCAGTCCTTAACGACGAATTTTCCGGCACCTATGAAGAAATGGAAGATGTTTTTGCATATAAAAACACAGCGGAAATTAAAAAACATCCAAATTGTTCTAATTAAATAAATGAATGAGGGTCAACTTACAATCAACGTATCCATCTCCTACGGCCGTGGCTCAAGACGGCTACAACGTTGTTACATGGGTATTATAAATTTTTTGTTCAACTGCTCCAGTCGGCTCCAGTTTCATATTTTATACGCTTACTCAGACATTAATATTATAAATAACACAAAATATGATAGCTTCCGAGTTTCTATCGTCGGATTTTTTGTTTTAAAAACGCCAGCTCGACCCGAAAAATGTAAACAGACGTCCGCCATTAGGGGGTCGGTATCTCACCACCGGGGTAGCTGGCCGTGGTATCATACCGACCCCTAAGCCGTGGTATGATACCGACCGGTGGCCACTCGTAATCGCTCGGGGGCGGTAAACGCGTTTCGGGGCGGTATGATACCGCAGGCGGTATCTCACCGCATGCGGTAAGCCGTTCGTAATAGGCCTCATAATGGTTCCTTGAATACAATTACCTTAAATTTTAAATAGTGTTGATCCACGTATTTCAATCATTTGGTTTGAACTATGCACAAGTAGTAATTTAAAAAAAATGTATTCCGGTTCAGATAATCCGGCGAGGTTCTTGACGAGTGTTTTAATGCTTCTTTGTTTTCTATTCATCAATGGAATGTGTGAAATTTTGTGATTAAAATGCAATATTTAGTCTGGGTTGCTGAGGTGATTGTGGTAGTGTTTACTAAGTACCAGAAAGTGTAACAATAACTTTTTAATGATGCTACTTTTGTATTCAATAAAAATATTTGTTTGTGTCAATGCCGGTATGAAGTAATCTTACGGTCATTTACTACAAATAAAGGCAATTACGTTTTTTGACTAGAATCTGCATATCCCGATACATATTAATGGATGAAACTTCGCTTTTCATTGCTTCATTTGTGTGTTGTACATGAGAAGATTGACTATCATATTTCGAAGTAGTATCAATGCTAAATTTTAAGATGCAATTAAAATCTCGACGAGTCGCTTTTGCGACGAATCTTTTCCTTGATTCATTCCGAATTTTTTTATTCCAGTTTTGTATTAATAGGATTACATTCCTTCGGCTGGTTAAAACTGAAAAATACATCAACACCGAAATTTTGTCGTGGCCCAGGGCTGATGCTGCTGTCTGCTCCTGTGTACTTGAAATTTCAACATCTTTGGCCGAATAATTACTTGTGGTACGTATTCGAGCTTAGTAACTAATTGTAAGATTTGAAATTTTACAGTTAATTAGGTTTTTTTAAAAAATGGTTTCAGTGATTATCAAAGAGGACGGCGCCATTCATGCCTTAAAATTTAGAGTCATTAAAAAAATATGGCTTTGGAAAACTAGGAGTTTTTCATTATTTCTTCGTACATCATTTCAATTTCAAAACGTTATTGTCAGTGTATATTTTTCATATACATTTTTCTAGGACTTATTGTTTTACTTCTGGATTTCCTTTTATTAAGCCCATGTGTTTAAGTGTGCTTTTATAAATGCCATGTAAATAGTGATTGTGAAGAGTGGAAGCTTATTGTTAATGGTTAGATATAACTTATTCAAGACCTGATGTGGTGTTGTGTGAAAATATTATGGTTGTAATGATATTTTGGAGATTTCATGTGCAATTAAAACTTCTTAAGGCATTTCTTAGCGACATGTTGTGATAAACCTAGGATTTTGTACTCCTAAATCCATTTATGGTGTTTATCCTTCCTTGTAGGGGGATTTTCTGCCATTTCATTTTGCATTGATCCTATATTCTAGTGATTAGTTATGTTTACCATTGGTATACATTAATAAATTTGATTTGCATGATCACTTGCATGTTGTTGCTGCGAATGCAGGTTCCCAATTTTATGCATTGCTACTTCTGACCTGAAGATGCCAGCGGGATGGCTGGAGAAACTCTCGTCACCTAGGGACAACTCAATGCGGAGGAATGCCCGGAAGCCAAGACTCTTATGATGTACCTACTTCAGTATATAATGAACTTTAAATTAATTGAAAATTTTCGAATGACAGAATATGCACAATTTGTGTGATATTTAATAATGCATACATTGTGCATTAAATGATAATTTTATATGAAAGAATTTGTATAGTTCCTGTTATATTTAATGATGTACATATTGTGCATTAAATGATAATTTCAAATGAAGGAATTTTTTGTCTTCACTATATTCTTAATTTGCATTACAAATGGTTATTGGATGCATTCCTTTCTCATGGAATTCAGGATTCCCAGCATGACATTCACTTTGTCATTGGTCAGGAATTGCTAGGATTGACTACTTCATTGTCCTAACCTCCACTCTTCCCTGTGCTAGTCCTTACTGCTTGATAACTCATCCTATGTACTTCCCTTTCTTTTATCCGTGAACTTCATAAAATGTTTTCCATTGAGAACTGTTCCATTTTCCCTTCAATCTTGCTCTTCATGCACTCAGGGTTTGTCCAATCCATTTTATTCCTCTCTGGTATCCTATATGGTCTTCATTTTTTACTACTCTGTAAAATTTATTGTTTCTGGCTGTCCATTTTATATTCTCAATGATGTTCGATCTTCAGGTTTTGAGGGCCATCACGTTTTATCAAAGAAGATTGAGGTCCTCTGCATTTGAACTAGTACAGCTGCTGCTTAAGAGTAGCTATGGTAAGATGATGTGTGATCAAGTGAAATTAGAAATACAGAGCATAAGTAAGGTTTAGTCAGATTAGTAATTTTTCCATTGACTGCATTTATAAGTCAGAGAAAATTCTTCTATTAATTCCCAGAGCAGGTAATATTAGAGGAATCAGCATGTTTAAGATAATGAGGTCAGCTAATGAATACTATTGAGCAAGAAACATAATTTAGATGTATCCATACATAGGATATACAGCTACATACATGTGCATATGTACATGTACAGCTGTAATACACGTGTATATGTACATATACAGCTGTAATACACGTGTATATGTACATATACAGCTGTAATACACATGTATATTAGCTGTATATGTACATATACAGCTGTAATACACGTGTATTACAGCTGTATTTCCCAGAAAAATACAGCTGTAATACACATGTATTACAGCAGTATGGCAGGACTTTTGAGCTACTTTTACACGTGTAATACAGCTGTATTACAGATGTATACATCAGCTATACACCATGTATAATGCATGTAATACAGCTGTATTACATGTTTTGTGTTATCTGGGCAACTCTCTCGACCATGTTGAAGATGGTAAAATTGAAAATATTTAATTTATTTCTGTGGTAAAGGACTGAGTTTTCTGACTTAGGACAGGGTAGTTGCTTCCGTAGATCCAAAGAGCATACAGCTATAGTCTTATCTTTTATGCCATCTGCCTTATCTTTTTCTTTCAACTGTCGGGCTCTTTTCTTGTTGTTAAGGTGAGTAGTCCATTTTGCCATTCTATCCTCTCCAGCTTGATCACTATTATTTATATTCCTCATAATGGAGCATAAACTGCATTGATTTTTCTTTGGCATATAAAATCCAATATTGAAATTTTTATTTACAATGTCACGATACTGCCTCTGGCTTGCAATTGATGATTTCGGCAACTCAATTTCTTCTGCCCATTGAGCATATAGTCTTGACATCTTGCTGATGCTTAGCCCCTTTTGAAGATATTCTCGCTTGGTCCTCTTCCTGCAGTAGTGGGAAGGGATGCGAGGAAATTTATTGACATGGTCCCTTACACTATCAATTTTTTCTAGTGTTAAGGTTACCATTCCACCTTTCTTTTGTCCCCCTCTTTTATCTGGTGATAAAGTAAAGCCTTTCTCAGGATTTATGTGATTATAGGCTGAATCAATCCAGCTGTCACAAATTCCAAGTGTACGCATAAACATTTGCTTACAAACTACAATATTATTTCCTTTGACATTAAAAAAATAAGTGCGGCTAACCTTTCTCACCGCATTTACTTTGCCAGGCTGATGTTTTGTGGGAGCGCATAGTGAATTCACTCTAATGAATTCCCACTGTCTAGTATGCACACCCAGCTGCCAAAAGATGTTGTGAATTTGATGTCTTTCTTCTTCAGTTATTTTATGGACACAATCCATCCTACATGCGCAAGGGTCACGCATCTTAGCCCCTTCACACTCTTTGCCTTTACATGATGTGTAAGGCTGTCCTAAGTTTTTTAAAGTCTTGTTTACATTTCTCTTCCACAATACTTCATTCCTTGGACGCTTCCTGGCGGGACTGGTTGAGACTGAGACCTTTTCCCTGTGTTCCCCAGCAGTAAATTGAGCATCAATCAAGAGGCCAGGATTGGTCAGAAAATTAGAATCTTGTGGATGATGTGGAGCTGGCTCAGAGTGCAGAATCACTCCTGAAAGATAGGGATATTAATTAATGTTTCAAATTTAATTTGATAACTTGAGTCAGTATCTTCTTCCACCAGATGATGTGGAACTGAATGAAAATTGTTACATACAGAGCTACTCTCTATTAGTAAGAAACAAGAACAACATGGTCATCACTGGTGTGCCAAATTTAATGCAAGTGTAAAGAAAATGTGGTGACATTAAACATATATATATGTTAGTGGGTATAGCTACTCATCAAGACTTCTACAAGATTCACTGACATCCTACATGAATGTCATCAGGTCTCACCTTGCTGTCTTTTTGCAGAAGAAGTGAAAGGTGTTTGGTTGTCTTCATTAACTATACTTTCTGACAGTACATATACACCAGGTACAACCACCTCAGCAGAGTCTTCAAACAAAAGAAATTGTTTATTATCACATTAAGTTTGATTTTACTAAACAAAAATTGTTACATATAAGGCCAACCAGCCAGAACATCTCACATCCTAATTAAGTTTGGTACTGCTACTGCCAGATCATATATTTAATACTTATGTATTATATTATACTTTCACACATGTATTTTATATGTACAGGCTTGAGAAAGTAAATAGAATAAATATAACTCACCATTCACATTAGAGGCTTCATCTTCTGAAGAATTATATTCAGCTGATACAAGTGATGAGGATATAGATAGATTCAATGGAAGGGAAGCTGGAATTAAAGCTTATATGTTAAGTCATAATAATTATGCATGTTGCCTTTAAAAATATTAGATTTTTTATTTTTACCTGGTGAAATTGGTGGCAAAATATCAATTTCAGAGCCACTTATCAAGAATTCTTCAGCAAGAGGCTCGAAATAATTTTCATGAAAGACTTTACGCTTGGTTGGAGGTGGGTAAAGACTATCAGATTCTTCATTTCCTGATTGTATCATCCAATTTTCTCCTAAGGAAGGTAAATTCCATTAACATAGTTATAATTTATTCATGTTTTGCAGAGTGCTTGGCATATTAGAATACATAAGTACTCCTTAACATAATTTGGAAATTGAGCTTGTTTGGCTGAAAGTTTGTCATGTTCCTAATTGTCATTCGTAATGGCTACATGGAATCTTTGCTTTAAGCATAAGATATTGAAACCTTTGTAATTTATAAAACTTGATTGCTTAAACACTCATCTAGGCCTTCGACAGAATGACTTTTTTGGATTATTTCACTTAAATCTAACAAAGTAACTGGTAAGAGGAATGACATATAGAGTTGAATGCATGATCAATTATGGTATATACAATGGAATACTCGAGAAATCACTATGAGGCTGAAAACATATGGCTGTATCTTACAGCCCTACAAGCACACAGGAGACTGTCTCTTGACGACAGGTAAGAGACCCCGAGGAGATGGCCGCCCTCTCCCCCTTCTCCCTTGGTTCGTCAATTTTCGAGTGTTCACCCCCACCCACTTCCGCTTCTTTCCGAGGTCAACACTTCGCCTTTCCGAAATTACATTATCTTCAAGAGGCATTATGCGGATACCGAGTGATCATGGCTGTATATTTAATTATTTTCTAATTTTATATTGGTAATTCGTCGTGGTATAACACGAATTAGACATTAATTAGTATAATTATATCGCTGACTACGCCGATACCGGAAAAGAGCCCTTCCTCCCCCTTGCAACATCCGCTTCGTCTTTTTCACTTTGTGCCATAACTCGAATCTGAGAGGTCCTGCCTTCGAAGTTACGATCACCGCACGTGTTTATCCTCATTGTTGGAGCTTGCCGGTTCTTGCAATCGCTTTTTCAACTGCGTCCATTTTCACCGGTTTGAGGTAAGTACTGATTAATTTGTATCCCTGCTAATTTTTATGGCATTATCATATTGTCTTCACGTGTCCCAAAGGACTTAGATTTTGTCATTTATTCGGTAGTGTATTCGATTCGCTTATGGTTGCCTTTTACATGTATTTTCATGTGTTACTCATTAACCTCATTAAGGATAATATTCGTTATCTAATGTACCTACCTAAGTGTTGATCCCAAATCGCCTCGTGCAAGTCGAAAATATTCACGAAGCATGGCCGTTATCCTTCCGACGCTATTATTTACTCTGTGGACTATTATTAAGTTTTGTTGAATTCCCGATAATAAGGAAAATTAATGTAAACAGCAGATTTATTTTGAGACATTAAAATTAATGAAAGTTGATATGTTTAATATTCGGCTAGCCGCCATGTTGTGTGGCTCGAGGTGCATTGTCACATTTACTGATATAGATTATAATAATGAATTGATGTCCTTTAGTCTCGCTAATACTCGAGAACCGATTTGGCTCATTTTGATTTTAAAATGTTGGTGAGTGAAAGTTCAGGGAAGGTTTAAAAGGTGAGAATATTATGAGGTATATGTGGCCTTGGAATGGGCCCTGAATATTTTCCGTAAGAAGGACAGGTAAAGTTCGTTATGAACGACTGCAACCTTTTCTTTTGCATATTTAAATTAGTGATAATGGTTGCACATAGTTGGAGCATATAACATTGGAAAGAAAAATAAATTCCCATTCTTGCACTCGAATTTCGTCTTCTGCGTTATTTACCTTGAATTTGGGGAAAGTATTCGAAAAAATGCTGAAAATTTAGTGACATATAGGCTCACTATCCCCTTGATTGTTGATTTACCTCATAAAAAGCTGATTTATCATTGTGGGTAAACTTTTCTCGGGGTTCCCTCCGGGTTAATGTTTTTATATCGGCCAACGTTTCAAGTACCGTCTCGGCACTCATCATCAGGGCTGAATCATAAGGGCAGCTCATTTATCACTGTTTATTCACAAATAGGGTGCGCGAAATGATTTTCACATACTTTACGTTAATTTCGTTACTATCAGTTCATTGTTGATGTTAACGTAGTCAGTTGATTTTGTAGTTTGACATAGCGCCAATATTTACTTGTAAGTGCGCGAGAAATTAAATACTTTGATCATTCATAATGCTAAGGAGATGGCGACCAAACTTAGGTCGTTCAATTCAATCAAATATGCAAATCAGATTAATCGGTTAAGACGCAGTACTCATGTGATCCTGCAATGAGTTGCATTTAACTATGATTGGGTTGTAAATTATTGTACCGATAAATCAGTGCAGTTGGGGAAATACTAATCATTTGTTAATATTGCAAGGAATTTCTCTTCTGACTTGGTATCATAAATAAATATGGAAAGTGGAAATGGTTGATTGGCATCTCAGTGGATGTTCCTGTTAATAGTGGTAGAGTTTAATCCACCCTTACAGTTTATATGTATGGACTAAGAGAAATTTTTTACATCTTCATTAGTAGGTGGTGAAGTAACAACCTGACGATTGGATCATCGTTCTTCTGATTCTGGTGGGCAACAATTACTCCAGGGTGACTCTCTTCTGCCTTGGTATCATAAATATCTATGGGAAGTGGAACTGGCTGATTGGCATCTCAGTGGATGTTCCTGTTAATAGTGGTGGTTTTTAATCTTGGTGAGTGCCTCTTGTGATTTATCAATATCCACCCTTACAGTTTATATGCATGGACTAACAGAAATTTTTTACATCTTCATTAATAGGTGGTGAAGTAAGGACTTCACGATTGGATCATCGTTCTTGTGATTCTGGTGGGCAACAATTACTCCAGGGTGACTCTCTTCTGCCTTGGTATCATAAATATCTATGGGAAGTCGAACTGGCTGATTGGCATCTCAGTGGATGTTCCTGTTAATAGTGGTGGTTTTTAATGTTGGTGAGTGCCTCTTGTGATTTATCAATATCCACCCTTACAGTTTATATGCATGGACTAACAGAAATTTTTTACATCTTCATTAATAGGTGGTGAAGTAAGGACTTCACGATTGGATCATCGTTCTTGTGATTCTGGGGGCAACAATTACTCCAGGGTGATTCTCTTCTGACTTGGTATCATAAATATCTATGGAAAGTGGAACAGGTTGATTGGCATCTCAGTGGATGTTCCTGTAAATAGTGGTGGTTTTTACTCTTGGTGAGTTCTTCTTTTTATTTCTTTTTCTCCACCCTTATTGTTTATATGTTTGGAGTAATCGAATTTTTTACATCTTCATTAACCCCTTGGTTGGGGGCAGAAATTTCCTTATCTTTCACCTGGTGGGGAGCAAATCCAACGATTTTCGGAGATGCCATTATTGGAAAAAAATTTATAGTAAAGCTATTGCACAAAAATGGCAATATACTTCAAATATATTGGTATAGAACCTCTGACAAAGCAAAAAACATGCAATGATGCATAAAGAATGAATATTCATGCCTTCTCCGCATAACATTGCGACGTGACGGCACGCGCGACTATAGTCGAGCTCCCCACATGGGGAGTATAGTCCGCTTGCGACTATAGTCGCTCTCCCCAGTTAAGGGGTTAATAGGTGGTGAAGCAAGGACCTCACGATTGGATAATCGTTCTTCTGATTCTGGTGGCCAAAATTCTCTGTGAGGATGATTTTCCTCTGGTATCGTAGCCGAGAATTAGATGACTTAAACATAGGGAGTGGAAAGTGGTATTGATACAGCTTGCTTATTTTTTAATGTTGCTGTTTTTTGTGTGTTTACATGAGATGATGGTTTAGAACTCCGTAGGTTCTAAGTTGTCGTTATCTTGCTTGGTTATTGTGTAGCTTAATTCTGTAGTAACAGATATTTTTCTTTATTAATAGGCAGAGTTATCGGTGTCATAGTGATGTATCCTGTTTGGTTTCTTTTGCTGGTGGGAGACATTCACAATAAGGATTATTCTGCAGCGACAATCTGCCTATTATGCCATTTTGGGTGAAGAATCTTAGGAGGCACAGCTTTATCCGTAATCTTTGGTTGTATTTTACTCATTATCCTCTCATATATGGTTGATATTTAATTAGTTTTGGTTAATGTACTCAATGGACTCTCTCATTCCTTTTTTATTGTCATTTTTATATTTGATGCAGTTTAATGGAGTAATAGAAATTTCTTAATTTTTTTAGTAGGGGACATATAAATGGTTCATTTCCACACCCGTTTGACCACATATCTGCATTCCTCATGCAGTAGCCGTACCATTTTGGGGATATTAATATAATAGAGGAACTATTATCGATGGATTCTTTGGCAGTTGTTCCCATACTTATGTTGTTGGGTGGTTATGTGAAACTTGCCAAGTTCTCTGCAAGTAAATTCTTCGTCAATATTTTGAGTGATTACATTTTTTTTAATTTCTTCATTTTCAGGCAATTTGTTCTTATTACCTTGTGATGGAACATGTTAATACCTTCTGATGGTGAGCATGGTTCACAGCCATAATGAATCTCCACAATGTAGTGAAGCAGGCATGATATTCTGCAGTAGAATTAGAAGGTTGTGCACTTAATCCTTGGCAGAGATGCCTGGTGTTTTTCTGTTGTTTCATTTAAGATAGGGAACAATGGAAATCCCTCGTGTATTGTTTATTCTTAAGTATGGGTTTAACATATGGCATGGTGACATTCTTGGGATATTGCTGTGAGGATGAAGATGCTATTTTCTAAAATGCATAGCTTTGTTATTGCGATTCTGCAGTTTTTAATAGGGAACTTGCATATATTTCAGATATAATCAATAGCCCCAAAATTATATAAAAATATATGTTTGCATACCTCGGTGAAAGTTTTTTTATTATTTTATGACGTGGTTTGCGATATTTAATGCATCAAAGTTCACGAGAATTTTCAAATGCAAGTGAGAAGCGAAAACGCCCGATGATTGGCTGGTAGAAAAGTGACGTCATAGTTCAGTACGAGGCACGGCGGCACGGCCATAGTATAGGTTGCATACTTGAATACATGCGACGGCGTGGTTATGATTCATTTATTGAAGTGCAGACTTATCGGAGTTGTTCATTGTGACTTCAGGGCTATTATTTGATCTATTTCTCCTCCATTGAAAGCGATACATTGCGTAAAGATGAAGGCATATGGTTATTCTTAGGCTGATCCTAGCAAGCTTCCTGTTACTGATTCCATCATGATAACAGGGTATTTTAGTGAAACTGTAGACTTCGTCGGCTCGGAAAGTCGATGCCGAGAAATGGAAAGGTAGCTGATGTGCATCTGTAATGTTTTATAGTTCATAACAAAGTGAGACTTGCGTATAATATTGGCGAAAGCGTATACTCATGTGAAATGTGTATTCTTTTGGCAGTCCGGTAGTCTTATGGTGAACTTATTTCCACCTCGAAGCTGTCGATGATACTTTCAACTTAAAAATACCTTGCCTGGAGGGCGACAGGAAGCTCTGAGGAAGCCAGACTATTAATGTTTCAATTTAGTAGCGATAATATAGACGAACTTCCAACACAATCTACCATCTTGTGACTCAGAACCCCGAAGCCACTTCCTATTCTGCAGAAAGAATCGGTCAATCGCACTTCGATCAATATAATAAACACAACGTCTTCAGGTGTTAATACGTTACTTTTGAAATGAAATACTTCCTAAATTAGCATTAAAATGTGCATGTTTTCCAAACAAAGTCTTTAATACATTTTGGGAGCTTTTCTCATGATATATCTGAAACCTTCTCTAAAGGCGAGCTCATCGTCATTGCGATCGGTTGTCACTTAAAAATTCCGTATCGGAAATCCTAGAGGGATGACTTTCGACGATGACCGTGATCACCTGCACTCTCACTATCACTGGAACCCGTGGTGAAAATATCATCCCAATCCAATATCTATTTGGTTTTAACTGGGGAAAGAGCAACATAGAACTACATATTCTTTGGGCAACTTTGGGTTTGACTTTCCCTCAAACACCCCATTTCCCCTGTGGTGCACATCAGTCCTATCTTTATACGATGGCCTGACAACCTTTAAATGGATCCTTGGTTTATCCTGACAACCAACTAAATGGAAATTGCTGATCCACACATGTCCATTCTTATCTCCATAATTTCCAAATCAAAGGCCGCGGAACATTCCTCTTGTGACTCAACTTTTTTTGAAAAGCAAGCAACGGCGCAGAATAAAATCAAAGAATGCTGCGATTCATTTTTTGTGACCACCTCTGGATTCCATTCTTTTTCCATCTACAACTTCCTTTATCTTTCGGGGTAAACTATGGGACAAGATAATGTTTAAATATTTTCATTAATTTATAACAAAATATAAGTTCTAAAAATACCCAAAAGCCATTTTATTAATCCGCACTGATGAGTGTAAATTAATGTGGAAGATGAATGCTGTAGACGTAGTAGTTTTCCTTAAGTTGAGTTGCAAAGTTCATGAAGTTGACAAAACGGCTAATTTTTCGGTGCGCGGAGTCATTTATTGCACTGACCGTGTCTACATTTTTCAATTTTTTTGTAATAAAATAAATCAGAATTTAGGATAAAATTTACTTTAAAATGACGTATAGTTCATTTTTATAGCATGTAGTGAAGCCAGGATATAAATTTGCAAAGTACAGCGGCACATCATTTTGACGCCGACAGTAGAAGAAAACGCTGTCTTCTTGGCTGTCACTCGAATGCATGAGGATCAACGTTGCTCTATATGTTCATATTTCCTCCCTTGATTTTAAACATCATGGAATTTTCTATGTCCTTCCGTAACTGAAATTGAACAAGTGCCTTAATAATTTGAGTCCATCATAACCATCGAGAAACACCTATCTCGATTTTTGTTCGGAAGTTGAGTTTTTATTCTACGGCGGCCGAATTATCAAAAAATCTCAGTTTCAAGTTATTCAGTCAATGAAATACGGAAATATTATTTATACTAAAGTTATCTTCGCTCACATAGCACACGGGTTTATCACTCCGTTTATTATACTCTTATTTTTCCGTAACGCTCATCCCGACAGACAGCTTGCATCGAGGCTTTTCTTCTAATTTCCTCCGTGGGAATGCAGACGAAAATTTTTTCTTGGGTGTTATTGCACAGAGGAACAATGCACCACTTGTAATTTTTCCTTCTTTCACCCATGTTCTCCTTTAAACGCAACGTGGCTCTTCCAAACCTGCAGTTACTGGGCTTGGATCTTGGACTCGTACTGAACTATGACGTCACAGCCAAAGATTAGTGGGGGCGGTATTTTTTAGCCCGCGAAACTCGGGCGACTTTTGGGAGTCATTTTCTAGGGTATAAACTGAATTTTAAGCGGAAAAAAGTATATTGCGGTACTAAGTGTTTACTGTAGTATATCAGCATACTGTTTATAAAAAGTATGCAATTTCCCTATTCAGGGAGGATTCTTTACAGATTTCCTTTTTTGTTCATTTTATCTTTAAAATCTCATCTTGTTCTTGTGTATCAAGTATGTTATTTTCATTATGTATTGGCTCTATTAAGTGGGCATTGCATAGTATTTTAGCTGACCTGAGAGAATACGTGTTAAAGTTCCCAAAGCATTATTATTGTTTTTGTGTAGTCATAGCATTTTCTTAATGCGAGTATTCTGCTTTTTCTTTTCAGGTGTTGCTTCAGTCCCTTGATGTCCAGTGGCCTTGTGAAAAGCTGTTTCTATGTAATAGGAGTTCATCTTTGAAGTTCCTCTGACATTCAATGTGGCTTGTTCTAATACTTTTTGTAAATAAACCAATATTTGAAAATGCCTGATTTTCTTTGACATTTCCTACGTTTGTCACCGAGATTTCTGTTTGTGTGTTGTCATCGCTGTTGCTAGCAGTCCATTAACACCATGTTCGTAAGTAATATGCTTTAATGTCGATTCGCATACGCCACGGATTTATAAGTGGCCGGTTAATATATCCTGATTTGGAATAGTGAAGTAGCGGTCGGCTGTAGCTCGCCGCTCGTAGTGCTGATAAATGACAACAGATGGCGCCACCGTCGCACAGTTGATGAGTCCGACGTAGTTCGCGTGGTTATCGCTTGATGGCGCATGAATCGGAAATCGGAGACCGTCTCTTGAGTAGTGCGGACATTTCGTCATGGGTTCGTCATCGTATCGTCCGGCCGTCTCCTTGTTGTCTCCGGAGACGCTTACCGCTTCCGGGAGGCGGTCTCTTTGGTTTCTGTAGAGAGTCTCTAAGGATTCGGGGGAGACAGTCTCCCGTGTGCTAGCTGGGAGTATATACAATGGGAAGGTCTAAGTAGGCTACAAAGATCTCTTATTTAAAAACCCAATTAACATCTCGATTAAAGTTTTGTGCCACAATATGCTCTAAAACTCGGCTTGCAATTACTATTTCCCAAATAAAAAAATAGATAATTAAAAATATCAATAGTTAATGCAGCATTATTAGGGGAAAGTGTTTCGTGAAATGAACTTGGTGAATTGCTTTAGAAAGCGTATTTCAATTCATAGAACGTATGTGAACTTTGCGAAGTTAATTTTACTTTTCCAAGAAATTTTAGCAGGGTAGGTAAGAATTAAATGCTCCATTGCAATTTAATGCTAAAAATCCTTTGCTCCACTATGCAGTAAAAGAATTGACGGCTGGGGAATTTAAACTCGACCTGTGAATATCGTACACCATGCGGGTACCAATGCAGTTTCACCCTCGGTCATTACAAGTTCAAGGAAATTGGCTGAAACTAAGTAAGTTAATACTCTTAAGCCCGTATGACACTTCCCAATGTATTGGCCAATCCATTGGATATTGGATTGTGGACCCACTGACACACACCAATTTCTAGCCCAATCCCCGTTTCACAATATTGGGCACAATTTCTTGGCCAATCTAGATTTTAGAACGGGTTCTATTTTCTCGAGGCCAATCTCCAATCAGAACTCAGTCTTGTCGACTCCTAGTGGCCAAATCTATAAGCTCTTTGCAAAACATTTCACCTCGGAATTTTAATATCATATATAAAAACTTCAGAAGCATAGCAATCCATGGAATAGCTAAAATAATTAATATGTATTTTGAGAGAACATAAATTCACAAACATCAACTGTCTAAAGTGGGTAATTCGGAAATAACATTTCGGATATTTAATGAATAAAAACGTCGTAATTCTCCTCGATTGCGTCTATATTTTGTTTAAATTACAATTATTAAACTATTTTGCATGATTTGAGCGCTAAAGTTTCGGGTGAAAGTCCCAATTGATGACACAATCTCTGTTTATTCGATGAACATATTCCAGCCAAAACGAGCCGCTACGTTATCTTGGCTCACCTATGAGATCACGATATTTCCTCTCTCTCATCATTCAAGGAACTCACCCGAATGAAATTTCGAGCAATTCGAAAATATCCTTGCAGCCCCTCGAAATAGTTATTAAATTTACAATTATTATGCCACCTCCCATTCTGTAGCTCATTGGCAATCAATCTGCGTCTTGAGATGCTCTTTTGTCATTTTGTGTTATGTGGCGTTCTCTAGTGGGGTATTAGAACACTATAACGGCCAATATTGGTGTAAATATTGGTACGTGTCATACGATGCCTAAAGCCCAATATTTTAACCAATATTGCGCGCCGATATATTGGCCAATAAATTGGCAAGTGTCATACGGGCTTTAGCTAGGAAAAATGTGGGTGTGGAAGAGACTTAATGCTTTGGATATGGTTTAAGGTTAGCCTTTATTGTCCAATTCACCTGATAATTACGCACAAAATTATGTTTTTACCATGCGTAACCTTTCATAGCCTAAGGTATTAAGTGAAATTGTGTGACTTAAGTCATGTAAAACATCGAATTCCCTGAATCTTGGATGCCATTTTAATTAAACATTAAATGAAACTATTGAAGATTGCTCACGAAATATAAAAATCATAGCAATGCGGCATTACTTTAGGTATATTTCAAAACAAGCAAAACATTCAGATTTTCTTTCTAAAGGAATTCAAATGATACAAATAACAGGGTACTTAATTCAGGTGGATTTAATCCGCACAGATGTCAGTTTAGCTGTAATACGTCATAAGCTGTACGTACTACATTAAATGATACGCTGAAGATTTGAAAGGGAATGTTAATAGTTGTATATATCCTACGCCCCGGTATGCATGCAAAATTTTAATTAAAAAACATTAAAAGTTATATCTACCTGCGTTTATTCTACTACTCTGAAGAGCAAGTTCCACTAATCTCTTGCTTCTATTCATATTTATGAACAAATTCGTTCGTATTCAATTACGGTTATTAACCTGAGCACCACGACTATAACTAGCCTTGTAAAGCGATTTACAGCGTACAATTCACAAGTAACACATTCAGCTGCCCCTATAGTTACGCAGAAAAATATTGATTTTTTAAATTTAGGCTTTCATTCAGTATTTAATTGGTGATTTTAGCTAAGAGTTCTAGTTTGTAGCCTACTTAGACATTCCCTTAGCATAATAAAAATATAATTATATTCTATTCTTATTCTTGTCTTACGACTCGCGGCGCTTCACTCTCGCTCGTTTATAATATACAACCACGGGTTTTCAGCTGTACAATGAGTTCTTGTGCATCCCCCTCTGACATTCTCATAATCTTCATAATTTTCCATGCATTCAACTTTACTTTTTCCTGTCGACCTTAGATGAACACGCAGACCAAGCGCAAGTCGAGGACGGCGATCCGAGATGACGAGATGAGCGGTTGTGCACGGGAAGGGTGTGTCCATTTCCAAATTTCATATCTCAATTACTCCGCTCTAAAGCTAAGTTGCGTGACAAAATGATGATGTATCGCTATCGGAAAAACGTCTCTCTCTGGTTCGACGATAAAAATATTTTGTCCAAAATTGGCAATTGAGCGGGTTTCAAATCAAGCTGCGCAGCTGAGCGGATTTGGTGGAGAGCTTCGGAGGTGAGCGTTTATGCTCCGGACACTGCCAGCTGAGCGGATTCGTATCGTTGGGCTACTAGATGAGCGGATTTGATTCGGTGGGCGATTGGTGAGCGTTTTTGCAGTGGAGGTATCGAATTAAAAGCGGGAGTGGGGAAATCATTTGGTGTGAGGGGAAGGCAGCCGGCTGGAGTGGGGATGGTGAGGAGATGAGGAGAGCGTTCCGGTGGAGTGGGGAGGGTCACGTGGTGACGCGTTCTTCACCGGGGGCGCGTGTTTCAAGTGGGTTTTGCCCATGTTCCAATGCAGCACAACAAGTTTATATGGTACAAGTTATGATTTTTTGCTTTCAGTATTATATCAGCTTTTTGATTCAGTATGTTGTGAAATGCTTTCTGTGCACAGATGTAAGGTAATTTTTCTGTACACATTATGCACATCATACTATGGACAGTTTTAAGGTGTGTTCTGTATGCATACTGTCTGAAGTATGTACAGGTTTTGACAGGTTATGCACCTTTGGAGCCGCTTTCATAGTGGCTGCTTAACGATAGGCATAAGCATAAGATAATACAGCTTTTAATGTTAGCTATGAAACTTCTATTAGATGCCTACAAAATAATTATAAGCTATTTAGCAAACGTATGACAAAATTCAATCATTTATGTTAAATAGTATTAGGTGCGCAACTAATCTCTCACTGTTTTTTAAATGAAAAATACATCTCTATTTAAAAAAGGTTATAAATGAATCATTCAAAGTATTTTCCGTCGCTTCCAAAAAAATTTCCCCATCATTGAGGCAGAGCCCGAATATCGTTATGGTAGAAGTGATTGTCTTTTAAAGCTATCCTCTAATCCTGCTTTTTTGCACCAAACGGTTGTCAATGCAGGAATGAAGGACAAGTAACTTGTATTCCCTGACCTTTCTTATTACTCTCTCCACATGGATCCTAAAGCTTACTATTTGCTTAGTTAGCTTAACTTCATCTTGAGAGCTCTCTACATTCTTGGAAACTCTTGGTGGTCTAATTAACTCTCAAATTTTACCACTGAATGAGTGAACAGTTAGTTTGAACGAGCGATCTACATTTACCCCACAGCCTTTAAGAATTTGATCAAGAAATCCAGTCTATGCGAATGACACTATCTATTGCCCGGCCACCATTACCCCTCGAAATGAAATTTTCTAAAGAAGAATCATATGATTTATTTTTGATTTTTGATTGAGTTTAGATCCATACAATAGAAAATGTCACTCACTGCAGTGAGTACTGATCTATTTTTTTATGCTCCAATGCAGGTTAAACTTTGCCAAATTGGGTTACCTGGTTTTTCAATGCCTATTTCTAAACAATCAATAGTTGACTCTACATGCGAATTGCGAGCAGGAAAGGGAATTGGCATATTAAGCAACATCTTATTTTTGTCAACCCAAAAAACTAGATTTTTCAAAAGACTAGCCACCGGAATAATGGAAGCAGAGAAATATCGTGCCGCTGTCGAGGGTGAGACATTGAGATCTTCTAGGCTAAAATATTGAAGGATTTGTTGAGTCTAATTTTCCTGAACATAGCAATAACAGGTAACCCAGTCTTTCCTGATAGCATATTTACATTAAAATAATTTTCACAATCTACTCTTAAATACAATGCTGCCTTTTTTTCCAAGAAAAACAAAATGTACTTGACCCTTTGGCTACATATCTCCCTGTCTGATTCCACGTCAGTCACTTATCATATTCATAGGATAAGTAGCAGAATTGGCGGAAACAGGTTTATTTTCTGAACTCCAACAATTTTTGATTCTGGTTTCAATTGGCATGACTGTTCCTGACCTCGACTTTCCACCACCCAGATAGCACACACTTCTGTAATACAGCTGTAAGAATACACCAGTTATACATATGTATCTATACAGCTGTATTACACAAGTATTACTCGCGTATTTTTACATGTGGAAATGATACACATGTAATACAGCTGTAAGAATACACCAGTTATACATATGTATCTATACAGCTGTATTACACATGTATTTTTCGTGTATTTCTACATGTGGAAATAGTATACAAATGTAATACAGCTGTACGTATACACCAATTATACATATGTATTTATACAGCTGTATTACAGTTGTATTACATGTGTATTTTTACATATGTACAAATACAGCTGAATTACACGAGTATGAAGTCATCATCGCCTCTAATATTCTTGAACAAATATTCAGGTAATAATCATTTCATAATAGGATTTATTTTCGATCTATAATTGTATTTATAATGCCGGTACCCTTTTTGGAACCCATATATAAATATGAACGCTGATGGTAATGTTTTGTTGTTAATTAATATGCTTAACGTACTATGCTGGCCTCCTGCGCTCAATCGCCATATTATTAGACAGAGTCCTCTTTTCTTTCTCCGCACTCGTTGTTTACGTTGTGAAAGTTAATGTGGCCGGCTGTTGCTCGGCAAGATTTTCCGCTAATTGTAGAAGAAATACGGCACAATATGTTGTAGCTCGGCTCCTAATTGCTCCATTAGCACCAAGGACGTGTTTAAAAATTTTATTTTCCCTCAAAATGCTGAGAGAAGAGCGAAATGGCTTCAAATATGCCGAAGGGACAAGTGGCACCCGACAACGTCTTCCCGCTTGCGTGAGGTAAGTTTTTCTACACATAATGGTTCGTTGAATACAATTAACTTAAATTTTAAATAGTGTTGATCCACGTATTTCAATCATTTGGTTTGAACTATGCACAAGTAGTAATTTAAAAAAATGTATTCCGGTTCAGATAATCCGGCGAGGTTCTTGACGAGTGTTTTAATGTTTCTTTGTTTTCTATTCATCAATGGAATGTGTGAAATTTTGTGATTAAAATACAATATTTAGTCTGGGTTGCTGAGATGATTGTCGTAGTGTTTACTAAGTACCAGAAAGTGTAACAATAACTTTTTAATGATGCTACTTTTGTATTCAATAAAAATATTTGTTTGTGTCAATGCCGGTATGAAGTAATCTTACGGTCATTTACAACAAATAAAGGCAATTACGTTTTTTGACTAGAATCTGCATATCCCGATACATATTAATGGATGAAACTTCGCTTTTCATTGCTTCATTTGTGTGTTGTTCATGAGAAGATTGACTATCATATTTCGAAGTAGTATGAATGCTAATATTTTAAGATGTAATTAAAATCTCGACGAGTCTCTTTTGCGACGAATCTTTTCCTTGATTCATTCCGAATTTTTTAATTCCAGTTTTGTATTAATAGGATTACATTCCTTCCGCTGGTTAAAACTGAAAAATACATCAACACCGAAATTTTGTCGTGGCCCAGGGCTGATGCTGCTGTCTGCTCCTGTATACTTGAAATTTCAACATCTTTGGCCGAATAATTACTTGTGGTACGTATTCGAGCTTAGTAACTAATTGTAAGATTTGAAATTTTACAGTTAATTAGGTTTTTTTTTAAAATGGTTTCAGTGATTATCAAAGAGGACGGTGCCATTCATGCCTTAAAATTTAGAGTCATTAAAAAAATATGGCTTTGGAAAACTAGGAGTTTTTCATTATTTCTTCGTACATCATTTCAATTTCAAAACGTTATTGTCAGTGTATATTTTTCATATACATTTTTCTAGGACTTATTGTTTTACTTATAGATTTCCTTTTATTAAGCCTATGTGTTTAAGTGTGCTTTTATAAATGCCATGTAAATAGTGATTCCGAAGAGTGGAAGCTTATTGTTAATGGTTAGATATAACTTATTCAGGACCTGATGTGGTGTTGTGTGAAAATATTATGGTTGTAATGATATTTTGGAGATTTCATGTGCAATTAAAACTTCTTAAGGCATTTCTTAGCGATAAACCTTGGATATTGTACTCCTAAATCCATTTATGGTGTTTATCCTTCCTTTTAGGGGGATTTTCTGCCATTTCATTTTGCATTGATCCTATATTCTAGTGATTAGTTATGTTTACCATTGGTATACATTAATAAATTTGATTTGCATGATCACTTGCATGTTGTTGCTGCGAATGCAGGTTCCCAATTTTATGCATTGCTACTTCTGACCTGAAGATGCCAGCAGGATGGCTGGAGAAACTGTCGTCACCTATGGACAACTCAATGCGGAGGAACGCCCGGAAGCCAAGGCTCTTATGATGTACCTACTTCAGTATATAATGAACTTTAAATTAATTGAAAATTTTCGAATGACAGAATATGCACAATTTGTGTGATATTTAATAATGCATACATTGTACATTAAATGATAATTTTATATGAAAGAATTTGTATAGTTCCTGTTATATTTAATGATGTACATATTGATTATATGTTATTATTGTATTAAATGATAATTTTAAATGAAGGAATTTTTTGTCTTCACTATATTCTTAATTTGCATTACAAATGGTTATTGGATGCATTCCTTTCTCATGGAATTCAGGATTCCCAGCATGACATTCACTTTGTCATTGGTCAGGAATGGCTAGGATTGACTACTTCATTGTCCTAACCTCCACTCTTCCCTGTGCTAGTCCTCACTGCTTGATAACTCATCCTATGTACTTCCCTTTCTTTTATCTGTGAACTTCATCAAATGTTTTCCATTGAGAACTGTTCCATTTTCCCTTCAATCTTGCTCTTCATGCACTCAGGGTTTGTCCAATCCATTTTATTCCTCTCTGGTATCCTATATGGTCTTCATTTTTTACTACTCTGTAAAATTTATTGTTTCTGGCTGTCCATTTTATATTCTCAATGATGTTCGATCTTCAGGTTTTGAGGGCCATCACGTTTTATCAAGGAAGATTGAGGGCATCTGCATTTGAACTAGTACAGCTGCTACTTAGAGTAGCTATGGCAAGATGATGTGTGATCAAGTGAAATTATAAATACAGAGCATAAGTAAGGTTTAGTCAGATTAGTAATTTTTCCATTGACTGCATTTATAAGTCAGAGAAAATTCTTCTATTAATTCCCAGAGCAGCTAATATTAGAGGAATCAGCATGTTTAAGATAATGAGATCAGCTAATGAATACTATTGAGCAAGAAACATAATTTAGATGTATCCATACATAGGATATACAGCTACATACATGTGTATATGTACATGTACAGCTGTAATACACGTGTATATGTACATATACAGCTGTAATACACGTGTATATGTACATATACAGCTGTAATACACTTGTATTACAGCTGTATTTTCCAGAAAAATACAGCTGTAATACATTTTTATTACAGCTGTATGGCAGGACTTTTGAGCTACTTTTACAGGTGTAATACTGCTGTATTACAGATGTATACATCAGCTATACATCATGTATAATGCTTGTAATACAGCTGTATTACAGGTGTATTACATGTTTTGTGTTATCTGGGCACTTCCTCAGGTTGTATTTCCTCCTATGGCTCTAAGTCAGTTGATTGGAGGAGGTAGTGATTATGCATCAGTGAGTTTCTTACAAATTATACACTGCAAATATGGTTTCAAAGGAGTTAAGTTGGAATAACATGCATGTGAATCAATTGATGACGGAGAGAGGGAGGGTAGCCTACTGTATGTACCCTTTAAGTATTCTTATCATGATTAATCATTGACTAATTCAAAACATACAATAATTATAAGACATCGGGTACTACGAGGGCCGTCAACCTACGATAACTCAGCAAAAACAGCATGCAAGCGACAGGCGGGTACTGCGCGAACAGGGCAACTGCACGTCCTCCGCACCACACGCTCAAGTCATTTCTCAGCATAATTCTGTCGTACTTACTTAAGGTAAAGTGATCTTCACGAACAAATCTAGTCGTTTTCGTCGACAGATCGTTCTTCCTCTTCATCGCCTTAACCCACTTCTTTCTTCTCGCTTTATTATTCGACATAAGGACGAATATTTTATTAGAATTTCGAGATGTATTTGAACGCATAGGCACCACGCAATATTTATTATTCTTTATTATAAACAGCACTTCACGTAGGTAAACATACCGTCTTCCTGGCGTACGTATACCGCAACAATCTCGAAGCTCCACGCCTCGGACGTTAGCAACTCTGTTTGGGGAGAAATGACGTCACTCCTCTTGGACACACTACTTCCGTTCGCACCCCCCACTCCTCCACTTTGACTTTTAATATCTTGAAAACAAACGCTAGTATTGAAATTTCCCCCGGTAGATATTCTTTCCTAGAGGTTTATTACATTTTGACAGAGTTTTAAAAAAATGTGAAAATTCCCCACTGTTTCCGATGAAACGCGCACGAGCATAAGAACCGAAACAACAAGTTTTCTTGAGCAATCCAACGCATTTATACGCTCAGAATGACAGCACTCCCACGATAACACAATACGCTTATCAAAGAAAAGCTTCAGTGTTCATTCCAATTCAAACCCACTTTTCATCCCATCTATTTAATTACGTAGAGCGACAAGACGAGTAAAACAACGCACAGGTTGTATGGCAAGCATCTAAATAGAAATTAAACCCATTGGGATCAAAAATCTAATGTAAAAAATTCTCGTGCCACGCTTTTGTTTCCAAACTCATCCGAAACGGATGGACCGATTCCTACGAAATTTTGTGTGTTTTCAGTGGGTCTGAGAATATCTTGTTAACTATTTTCTCATTCATCTCCAGGGCCCATGAGACCCTGGAATGGGCCCTGAGTCATTTCCATTAGAAATACATATAAAGTTCGTTTATAATGACTGCAGACCTTTTTTCTTTTGCATATTTAATTTAGTGATAATGGTCACATGATATTGAGACATATGCCATTAGAAAGAAAAGGAAATGCACATTCTTATTCTTGCAATAGAATTTCGTTTTCCTCGTTATTTGCGGTGAATTAAGAAAAAAATCCAAATGAAAGCTGAAATTTTAGCGTTTTTGGCTTACTGTCCCCTTGACGACCGTCAGTATTGTTTATGTTTCTCTGACTTTATGTTTCAAATCTCTTTCTATCACCATAAATTATGAATGGCATGTTCCAAAGAAATATATTACTACCACGAATCCCTATTATTCCGACAGATGTGCCAATTGAATACAAACGGGTTCAATTTGCAATTAGATTGGCATTCGCGATGACAAGTCTCAAGGCCAAACGATGTCTTTTTGTGGCTTTGAGGCACACCGTGTTCGTCATACGGAAAATTGTACGTGGCATGTTCACGCGTGGGTAAACAGTCCAGTTTGTTTATTTTGGCTAAAGATAGATTTACTAAAAATATCATGGAGAAAAAATTTGCATGCTAAGATTTGCCGATGGCATAGCCGTTATAGCAGAAACAGAGAAGGATTTGAAAAATATTCTGGTTAATATGGGAAGGGTAATGAGTAGATATCAACTGAAAATAAGCACGAAGAAAACCAAGATCTTAGTATGCAGCAGAAGAGAAGAAGTCAAGACCAACATTAAAATAGGGAGGCAAAAACTGATAGAGGTGGATGAATTCTGTTATTTGGGAAGCAAGATAACTAGTGACGGGAGAAGCAAGAAAGAAATTATCAGCAGAATAGCCCAGGCGAAGAAAGCATTCCACCAAAAGAGAGACCTGCTTACAGCGGGAAACTTAAATATGGAAGTAAAGAAACAATTTATAAGAACCTACATCTGGAGTATGCTCCTATACGGAAGTGAGGCATGGACAATGACCGCAGCGGAGAAAGCAAGGATAGAGGCCTTTGAAATGTGGTGCTACAGAAGAATGATGAAGATCAAATGCATAGACCGAGTTAGTAACGAGGAAGTCCTAAGAAGAGTAGGAGAGAAGAGGAGCCCCATGAAAACCTTAATAAGAAGACGGAACAACCTTATAGGTCACATCTTGAGACATGATGGCCTGATGAAGACAATCGTCGAAGGACAAGTGGAAGGCAAGAACGGAAAAGGAAGACCTCGAACAAAATATATGGAACAAGTGAAGAAGGATGTGAAAGAGAAGAAATACGAAGGTGTGACAGGATTAGCTGATAGGAGAACTGAGTGGAGAGCTGCGTCAAACCAATCCTAGGATTGTTGACCAATGATGATGATGAATTTGTGATAGATATGTCATTTGTTTATTGGTTACTAGCAGGCCACCCGGTGTTGCTCGGGAAGTATAGTACCCAGAGAAGTGGCAAACTTGAAATTCATGGTCACAAGGCAGGATTTTCAGGTATAAGAACAAAGCGAAACTATACATTACATATATAATTTCAAACAATCGAAACAATGATTTCTGTATATCGCGTACGGGATGAGCTTACGCATACCCCAGAAAAAAGTTTTGCGCCACGAGTATTAATAGGTAAGAGTAGAATCCTTTTAGTTACGTTTTACCAGACCATGTCAAGGGTTTTATCTACCCAGCAGGATTAACCACAGAAGTTGCATGACGTGTCGTAACTAATGGTAATGAAATAAGGACGCAAAGGACAAAACCAAAAGTAGCACTGCGCGAAGAGATGCAACTACGAACTAACTTTGGTTGACAAACAGACATATTCTTTTATATATATATATATATATATATATATATATATATATATATATTGTGACGGGTGGTCACGATATTTTTTCTTTTCGTCCCATGTCAGCGCGCCTCACGCGGCTACGATCTTCCCCGTGGAAGATTACGTGGATCGGGCGAAGTGACTCTGACCTTCATGTAGTATAAGACGGTAAAATACCATGGTTTTAGTTCCCATTCAATTGTACCCATAGGATGTAAGGCGATCACGCCACTTGTGCAGTGACGTGATTGGCTAAAATTCAAAGTGAGTGACGTGTGTCAGCTTTCCGTAACGGAAAAATCGGGAATAGCGAGGTTACGTGGTAGGAGGAGAAGTGGGGATGAAGTCATTTTGGTGAACGGACACGGTACTGGTCTGTTGGTCGAGAGGGAGACAAGCCTGTCTCGAGGTACCAGCAGTGAGAGAGCACATAATTGGGAGCTGGCAGTCAATGCTCAGCTGTGAGAGGGAAGGAGACCCAAGAAAGGCAACGGCTGTGATTGCAGAGGTGTGTGACGGAGAGCGACCGGGGGAAGTGGAGCAGTTTCTGATTCCGGAGCACGGATAAAGGTGCTGGCCCAGGCGTTTGAGAAGGCGACATCTGTGCCGAAAGTGAGGCCGTCGCTGCGCTTGTGGGCCGTTTTCATCCGGAGCAGCCAAAAAGCTCCCCGAATCGCTGGCGACGGAGTCGTCGGGAACCACAGACTGCCATGCCCATAAGTATCAATCTCCAGTAATTATTCCCGTATTATCACATTCCCAAGTGCTTCAAGCAGTACCAAGAGGGTAAAGATTACCACTCTAAAGTCCGTCTACTTCATCCAAATACCGGTGATTCATGTAAAGACCAATCAAGTCACTTTCGCAAGAGTTCATGCGAGACTGCAAAAAGTCAATAACTGCACCGAGTTTTTAAATAGTTAATTGAACAGAAAAGGACTATTGATTGCACGTCTTACGCCCGTAAATAAGGGCAATTTAATGTATCATAATTTCCCGTCTTTCCAGGAGGCAGACGAGGAACATGTAATGGCTTTTCAATTCTTATTTCTTTGTGTCATCAAGGGTATTTCATCTTTTTGCTTGTGTTCATTCATCCATCATTAGTTTGTAGATTAGGCTTAGTATTGTTCAAGGGTGATTTTTCATCAGTGCGTTGATGGTTTTTCGTTGTTTTCGCCAAAGTCTCAATAATAAATGGTGATTTTTGTGCATAATGTAAAAGGTCAGTGTTCATTCGTCGGATCCTCAAACCCTTGTCCGTGCGTGAGTCAAACAACCAGTGTCCGCATTGTCATATTGTCCACCCGTATTAACAATTATTTAATCCTGGGAGTTTGGAACGTCCTTGCTTCTACCGGCAAAGCTAGTTCGTGGGCCGCGGTTTTGGGTGGCGCCCTAATAAACGATCTAAGATCGTATTCTTCTGCAATATTTTTCCCAAAATCACATTCTACCGAAACCAGATTTCGGAGTGGCGAGCTGTCGGGGAAGGAAAGAAGGAGGGGGTAACACTCGGGGGCGTGAGGGCTGAGACGGGTCGACGGGCTGGCAGGGAAACGGGCCTGTTCCGTCACAATATATATACACACAATGTTTTGGAAAATATGATATGCACGTGGCACGTAATATAAATAGTTCCAGGTCTGAACGTCGCATCCTAACCCCTATTCCTAACTCCCCCTCCCCATACACCTCTCCCCTTACCCCTCTTCTCCCTCTTCCAACCCTCTCCTTTCCTCACCATTCATACTTCAGCTGACGAAGAAGCCTGAAGTGCTTCGATAGCTTCGACGAGTTTATTTTTTCAATGTGAGTGTTTATTTTTTGTGTCTCTGTGTTTATCGTTATTAACTTGAACTATTTATATATATATATATATATATATATATATATATATATATATATATATATATATATATATATATATATATATATATATATAGTTCAAGTTAATTTTATATAAAGTTATATATGTATATATATATTATATATATATATATATATATTATTATTATTATATATTTTTTTATGTTTTCACAGCATTTTTGCTGGTTGTAGGCGAGGTACGGGTATCACCAAGTACTCTCGTCTCTTTACTCTGTTTTGAAAAATTTTCTGACAATCCGGCAAGTATTTAAAATTGCTGCTTTTTGTATGGTAATAAACAAGTTTTTCGGCAGTCCAATAGTTTGAAGACCTTGATGGAGTGAATGAGGCACTACTCCTGTGGCGGAGATAATGATGGGTATTATGTGTACTTTATCTGATTTCCACAATCTCTTGATTTCATTTTTAAGTTCTTCATACTTTTCCATTTTGCTGGTGTAGGCTGTAGTGATATTATGCGAATTAGGTACGGTAATGTCTATCAAGTACGTTTCATTGTGAGTTTTATCTTGTACTACTAGATCAGGTCTATTGCTATGGACTGTTTTATCGGTAATAATTGAACGGTCATAATAAATCTTACAGTGGTCGTTTTCAAGGATGGTTTTAGGTGTGTACTTATAATAAGGAACTCCATTTTCTATGAGTTTATACTTCAGAGCTAATTTCTGGTGTATGATGTTGCATATTTGATTGTGACGGTGTAGGTAGTCTTTTTGAGATAAGTTAGTGCATCCACTTGTGATGTGCTGTATCGTCTCAGAGGCATTATCACATTTTCTGCATCTGTCATCCAACAAATTTGGGTTTTTAATTATATATTTTTCATAATTTTTTGTTTTCACCACCTGGTCTTGTATTGCGATCATAAATCCTTCTGTTTCTGGGAAGAGTTGCCCATGCCTGAGCCATGCGTGCGATGCATCTTTATCGATTTCAGGGGCCTCCAGGGCATGAGGGTGTCTTCCGTGAAGGGATTTAGCTTTCCATATTGACATTTTACTGTCTATAGTAACAGTGGTTTCACTAACTTGCATACTTTCGTCAGATAGGTTTAACGGTGTGTATTTATTGTCTGCGTCACAGATAGTTCTCAGGAGATCCGAGGTAGATTTCTTGCTGAAAAAATATTTCCGTAACTGAGAAAGTTGTGAGTTGTGCTGATTCTTGATGTCTACGATACCCCTTCCACCAAATTTTCTGGGCAGCGTGCTCCTCTCTATATTTGAGCTTATTATTATTATTATTATTATTATTATTATTATCTCTCAAGGTGTGGGAATTTTTAGTTTCCAAGCATCAAATCATGTTAGGTAATAATGTGCTTCTAATTACTCAAAATTGCATCTCAGAGAGGATTTTTTTTCCTTCTTTTACTATAAATGAACTAAATTATAGAGCATTTTTGTTATGCTCTCCAGTCCTTGAATTTATGAGGTAATCCTTATACCCCCAAAAGGCTAGATATTCTGTAATGGAATCATTAGCCCGATGGTAGCTTTCTTCGGACTTTAACCTTCTCAATAATTTCTTTTTTACAGAAGGCAAATAGTTCACAAAATCTACTTTTCCTCTAAAATAAAGTGTTACATCTTGATACACTGCTGATTTGGCTAGAGATACAAGAAAATTTGCTAGCCTAACTCCCTTAGCATCAAATTTTTTCTGCCTTGGTAACCCTGAATATAAGAAAAGTAGCGGTATTTGCTCTAATTCAGTCAGTGATTTTACTGATTTTACGACAGCCTTCCACATCGAGCGCGTTTTACTACATAGGAATGTCAAATGCCAGGCTGTAGCCTCTTGACCAGGGCACCAGGGACAGGCTGATGTCCGAATTATTCCAATCCGGTGGAGGAACACACCATCCGCCCACGCACCATGGCAGAGTCTCCACGACACATCAGCGTCTAAACCAAGGGTTGGCCACCCTCTGATTCCTAACCATTGCACATTTTCATCAGTTTCCTTCGATTTCAGAGGCCATGTTTCAGAGCTTTTGATATATAATGTTCCTTTGTACGCTTTTCGCTTGACTAAAGGCAATTTCATAAATAATTTGTGTATCTTGCTGTGAAACACGAAGGTTGGCATTAAATCAGGGGGAGGCCACCCAGTCAAGCGAGGTCGATCAGATCCTCTATCATTACTTGGCATCAGGGGCTGTACATCAAAAGATTTCCAAGACTCTAAAAGGGAATAGTAATAATTGTCACTTGTTTGATTAAGGTAGATTGTTTTCGCTCCAGAGAGGAGAGCGTAAGCATTTCCAGTGCCCGAGGTTGCTTCCATTCTTTGCAACGCAAGAGCTCTCCAAGGGCTGATATCCTTTTATAATAATAGACGTTGTGCTGTAAGGAATCTAAATGCCATTATTTTTGTGGTCAAGTCTACGAGCCCAAGGCCGCCTTCGTTAATGGGTGCAGTCACTACATTTGCACGAAGCCAGTGCTTCCTGCCATTCCACACGAAGTCAACCAGTAAGGATTGTAGTCTCCTCACCATGGCTGATCCCGGGGTAAAAACCTGAAGTACATGCCATATTCTTGGAGCAATAAACTGGTTACAAGCCAGTACTCTCCCTCTCAAGGACATTGAACCGGTTCTCACTTTCCATCTGTTCATTGTCTCTTTTAACTTCGTAGCTATTTCCTCCTCAATTTTAGCATCTCCGCGTATGGGGTCAGTATCAATCCAGACACCAAGGCATTTCGAACCTCTAGTCGACCATGCAACGCCTAGAGGACAGTCTACCCGGGTTTTCCATCGACCAACCCAGAGACCGTTACATTTATTGAGATTTAGCTTAGCACCCGAAATTTTTGAAAAGGCCTTAAATATGCTTAATACCTTATTGAAATCGCATTCCCTTGTGATGAAAATATTAATGTCATCAGCATAGACGCTACATACAATTCTGGATTTTATAAAATTCCCTACTTCAATTGGTTGCAAGTGAGTTTTCAGCTTTCTGATTAAAGGCTCAAAAGCTAGAGAGTAGAGCTGACCTGACAAGGGACAGCCCTGTCGAATCCCTACTTTGAATGGAAAAGGAGCAGTTATGCAATTAGCCACCCTGGCCATGCATTCCGCACCAGTATACAAGGTCTGTATCATATTAGTAAAAGAAGAACCAAAACCACTCTTGGTAAATACCCGAAAAAGATGTTGATGATTGACTTTATCAAAGGCCTTTTCCTGGTCTAAGGATAGCACAGCCAGAGGTTCACCACTTTCGTTATAGCATCGAATAATGTCACGTGTTGTCGAAATTGCATCGAATATCGTTCTGCCAGGCACACAATAGGATTGCTCGGCGGATATAATTGTGGAAATTACCTGAGACAACCTATTGGATAGACATTTCGCAATGATTTTGTAGTCACAATTTGTGATTGACAAAGGCCTTAGGTCATTTAGTGTTTCAACATTTTTTATCTTGGGTATCATTACAAGTAAGGCTGTAGATGTAGATCGAGGCAATTTCCCACGTGCGAAGCTCGCATTCAACATTGAGAGAAAGGGTTTTTCTAATTCCCTCCAGAATTTTAAATAAAACTCTGTTGTTAAGCCATCTACTCCAGGGGATTTGTTTTTCTTGAGACTCCTGAGAGCGTTAAATAGCTCATTGGGTTCTAGTGTAGCTTCCAATTGGAAAGAGTTATCTTCCTCGATCACATCAAGAGTAGAGTAAAAATTATTTTGACTTGAGACGTCTTCAGAGATATTTAACTCTGAGCCAAAAACATTTTTTAAATGTGTATGCAGGGTAGCCGCCAAAATCTCTGGGTCTTCAACCCACTGCCCATCAATCTTTAGTTTCTGGATTGGCTTTGGTTGTGTTCCAGAAGCCCATTTGGCTAGGTGTGTCGCTGAGGGCGTGTCATTCGTAATGATGTTTTCCCAACCGGCTCTTGCCACAATGGCTTTAGCCTCACGAGTATAATAACCTTCTTCGGTCTCAGCGGATAAGTTCATTCGTAATCCTCTTTTGTAAGTAACAGCATGCTCTTTTATCTCCTGTTTGAGAAGCTCCCAAGCTACGCATGGGTTTTTATGGACCTGTGTGTCTGCTATTGATTTGATCAAAAGCTTTGCATAGGAGCAGTATTTATCATTTTCAAGCAAAGCATTATCAAATCGCCAGTAAGGAATATGTTTCTTCCTATCTGAAATAATGAGGCGCATTGACACAGCTCTGTGGTCCGAAAAGCTAGATTCAATGCATATTTTATGCACTGACTGCACTCTGGTGTCCGTCATATAAAATCTATCCAACCTTGATGCAGTATGTACACCTCGGTGATAAAAATGGGTGAAGCCAGGCTTATTAGGTTTAAGTCTTCGCCAAACATCCACGAGTCGATGTTGATTAATCAACTGCCTCAATTTTGAGACATACCTAGCATGTGTCTCTATTCCAGATGATCTATCTATAGAAGGAGCCATGGTACAGTTAAAATCTCCTCCTACCACAACCCAAATGTTATGGTTTCTTGATTGTGAATAGGCCGCCTCTATGTACCTATTCACCTCATGTACCAGCTCTACTGCACGGTCTTGATCATGAGGCCCATAATAAGTCACCAGCAAAAACGTATGACGTTCTGGATACGTTATGGTCATACATAAACCCAGGGCATGACCTGGGAAAATAACCTTGGTCGAAAGAGAGGATATTCCAATATTATTTTTAATCGCAAAGGCAACACCGACATGAGGAATAACAGGTGTGCTAAAGTAAAAAGTGTAATTTGGCAATGAAGGCATTGTGGGAAAGTCAGTGTTTGCCTCTTGTATGAGAAGTATGTCGGGATTATGCTTATTCATAAACAACGACAACTGAGCCCACTTATATTGGCTCCGTACTGAACGCACATTCAAGGTCATGAATGTAATCTCATGCATCCTCTCCTATTCCTAGTGCTATGTATGAATAAATAGTTAAAAATTAAATAAATAAATAAATGTGTGTAAAAATCGATGAAGGGTAGTTACCTCTTATCTATTGACAAAGCACTGACAAGCCTGTGAAGTCTATTTTTTAAAGCTTGTTCCTTCACAATTTTCCCCTGTACTATTTCTTTTAACGTATTTAACAGTTCCTCCTCATCGAGGAGAAGTTCTTTGGCCTTCCTTTGCGGATCCATCCGCTTTACCCCGGATAAATATTTTTCTAATCGAGGATAGGGTATTGAACTGAAATCAGGATGTTCAAAATAGAACTCTTCAATCTGTCTGAGACCCTCAAAGTCTGGATTTTTAACTTTACTCCCCTTCTTCCTCTGCGGCGATCCACCGGCCTCCCTCGTACTTCGGTGATCGTCAGGATTCTTCCTCTTACCCGTCCTGTCCAGTAAAGAAGCTGTGCCAATATCAGGATCATCATAAAGATCCTCAGCATTCAGAGGGAGTGAAAGGGAGCAAAAAGATTGACTATCAGAGTCCCTCTCATGAGACTCGGATATAAAGTCACGAGAAGGTGATTGTGACCGAACAGTGATACTAGGGGGATCTTTTTCCTTTTCTTGACCAGGAAGATTTTTAGAGGTTGAGGGTTCTGCATGCAATGACAAAGGCACGGGGTCAGGGTTTATGGTGGATAGCTGTGCGATTCCCGAAACGGAGAGGGATTGTGGTTCAGGAGGAGGTGGGGGTGGAGCGGGAATTTCTAGCCGCTCTGTAGCATCAATCTCCTCGTTGGTTTCTGCTTCCGCCAGTGAAAATAGGGAATGTGGGCAATCTTTGGAAATATGACCATGCTTATTGCAAGTATTACATCTGTGGTCATTATGTTCAATGAAAATTCGGTGCGGTGTATCTCCAATTTCGACAAGGAAGGAATCAGGCAGAACAATTCCTTCCCGCCTGACTACATATACCGTTCTTTTCCATGAACCAATATGGTTATAGCCGTCATCTTTGACGCCGAGTGTAAGGGAGTAAAAAGGGGATACAATCTGCACTGCTTGGCTAAGAATATCAGCCAAATCAGCATCACTTACTTCAGGAGGAACTTTTTTCAGTGTTATTTTCTCGGTGCGGGTTACCATTCGCCTTGCCTCAACCCAGGTATTATTTATTGATAATCCACCATAATTTGCAATAAACTGTTCGACCAGCTCCTCCGATTTTAAATAAATACAAATTCTTTGATGAGCCAGTCTGGTCGCATGCGTAATGTTATGCCCCCCTCCAAGTTTTTCCCCGAGTTTTAGTACGTAAGTGTGAATGGAAGTATCAGGTATAGCAGATAAAATAATTCCTTTCTTTTTATTCGGACCGGAATCCGAGGGAACGATCTTCTTTGTCTGGAAGGCGAAGACAGTTTTCGCCGCTGTTGAGAACTGCGCGCCCGACGGACCGCCATAGTGGTCATACGGCCTGGCGGCAGATGCGTAGCTGCGGCGTCGTTGAGTTGCGGGAGCGGTAGAGGAGGCAGGCGGGGCGGTTGGCCGTCTTGCGATGAGCTCGTCCGACGCGTCGACAAGGGAGGTGGGGGCAGTAGGCGGCAGGGGTGGGGTTGCAGTGGTTGGCGAGGCATAGCCAATGCTTCGCGAAGCCGGCTTCAAGGTCACTTGGAGTGACGTACTCCCAGCTGTGGAAAGGGGATTGGCTCCCCCCACCCCTCCAACACTCGAAATTGGACTGAGCACATTTTCACTGCTAATAACTTTAGTAATATTTTCACTTTTAGCACATGTAGTTACCGTATTTAAATTTTCAGGTGATAACGGTACAGCCGTTGTAGCCACGAGCGCTCCATGCTCCCGGCGTAGGACGGTGCTTGGCGGTAATGAGTCAGAAGAATCATCAGGACAATTAAGTTGATTAATTTTGCGTATTGGCGAACCTTTCGCTGTCTTCTTAGGTGAAGTAGGTGGAGTAGATGGCATGCTGCATGCAGGGATGATTGCAGGAGTAGTATTAGAGATTGGAGTTGAAGTGTAGATAGTTGTGGCTACATCAGCTGATCGCGATGTTTTGTCCGCCGCATCCGACCGGGCCAAAGCCCGGGCGGCAGGTGGCGAGTCCGCCGGCGACTGCAAGTCGAGTTGACAGAAACACAAAAACACTAATATAAATTATACTATGAGGCGTACGATAATGATTTTAACACCAATGGAAAGATGAAAACTTTACGCTCTCGACAGTACGTAGTAAGTAGGTCGGGAGGTAAAAAAACCACACAAAAACTCGCTTTTTTCGGGAGCTCGATTCGAAGCTATATATATATATATATTATATATATATATATAATATATATATATATATAATATATATATATATATAATATATATATATATAAACGAGTCGATAGTCGCTTGATTTCATCAAGCGGGTTCGAGAGGGGGGTGGGAACATGTTTGTGTCACGCGTGTTCGAGTATTGGGTCCATAAGTTGCTTAAAAAGGGAAAGAAAACACTTAAAATATCCTTTTAATAGATGAAATAGACGGAGGATACGCTCTTTCGCTCTCAACAATACTTAACGTCGTCTTAGTAACCCCGATGATATAAGCGTTAAGACCGTTTTGAAAAGAATATTTACGTAATGGAGAGAAATATAAAATTAACGACGGATGCACTTGTGAAATATCGCCGATTTTTCGTATTTTGACCCTTGTCCTAGAATTGTAGCTTTTCTCTTTCTGATTATGAAGATTTGAGCCCAACATACTTAAAAGAATATAACAGCTTTTTTTACTATCGGACTGATACCAATTCAATGCACCAATACCCAGCCGATCAAGTTAATTTCGAAGACAGAAATCCAAAAAGTGCGGATCTATTAAATGTTACCACCTTTCAACCGAGAGAAGCTCAAACGCTCTGTCCTCAAAAATCCAGCATTCGCATATTCCTTAAGGTTTATTTATAAAAATTCGACAATTCATACACATCATAACTGTTAATCTATTCATAAATATATGAGCGCGGAATAATGTGAAAGATAGCTATCGCCTGGCCTGTAAATTATTTTCACAAACAGCCATAAAATTAGCTATTCTAAAACCTGCTCTTATTTGAGAGGTGGGAGATGGCAATATGAACGCGAAATGTCGGCACTCAAAAGTATCACCATGCACGAAAGTATTTTTTATTAACAATACACATGAAAATAGGTATTCTAAAATATATTTTTATTATCACCGTATAGATGGCGCAACCAACTCAAATCAGCGTAACACGGCTTTCATAACAGGTCGCGCAAGATTTTTTCATAATCATTACATATTCACAGCAAATTATCTTCGCCGAATTAACTCAATTTTTGGTTATGGCATTCATTTGTCGTGACGCCTTAAGCGAGCTTTATTAGATATCGATTCCCGACTACTTGAATCCCATATAATGTAAAACATTCTTAAACGAGTCTCCGTAACCCCAAATTTCAGCGTTGGTAAAGAAGTATGCGAAAGGCATAACATATAGACCCTACGTATGCTAGAAAACGTAAGTAAATATTTTAATAGCATACTATCCGCAATTTCGTGTGGTTAAATAACCACGGAAAAAAGCAACCCTGGTATATAATGGTCAGTATTATCGGTTACAATGATTGTAATTATTCCGCACATTAGGCAATCAATACTGCGGCTGAAATGATTTGATGAAAGAATGGGTAAGGATGCGCCTTGAATATTGAATTTTTCGTATTTCAATGATGCATAATGTAGTATGTAATTTTGGAAAGGAGATATATTATCAAAGGGAAATTAAAACTGTTAAAAACAATCAAATATAAAAAAATACATAAATACAGTTAACCATTTTGAAATGTTGTAATGCATGCAAACGTCATTGAAAGTAAAAAAAGAAGTCAATGTTTAAACCAAAATAATGAATTGGTTACGCTTACGTGTAGTAGAGTTGGTTTACCAGACATCAACAATCACTCCCAGCCTTAGCAACCACTTCGAAATCCTGAATGAAATCGTACGTAAAAACGATATGAGTGTATCGCCATTTACTTTACATTGAAATTAAATGTCGATATAAAATGAAAACTATGGTTGCCATGGAGCCCCAATTATAAAGAAACATTTATATTGCCAGTCAGGTACTACCCTGAAAATTACGGACAGGTACGGTCAATAGCAAAGTAGAAAATGAGACCTATCGATATAAATTCATATCGATATATTTTCATAAGGAATCGTTATCCATCAAAATTATTTACGTTTCTGCATAGAGATTTTCTTTCTTACCAAATTATTAAAATTTATATCCCTGTAACTATGTAAATAACTCAGAAAAAGGGATGTATCGAATGCACACTTCCATCGATGATAACATCGGTTTTAATCATTGGATCGGCTTGATGTAACTTTTATCGGATAAAACACATTAGAAATTGTATTGTGTACGATTTTCATGTTCAACACTTGATTAACAAAAAAGTTATTAGCGATTAAAGCGTAACTAAGGAGATTAGTATCGATATAACTCGCACATGAATCGATCTAGCGGAATGGCCATCATTTCAAAAGTTTACCTTTTTGATTAAAGTATTACCCTAAAAATTTCATTAATCTAGCTTGAACGGTTGCTAAAATATTCAAGGTTGTATGCCCCACAAAAAAATGGCGACAATGATTTTTCGCGTGCAGGATGTTTTTCGGAATTTAATTATGAATTAACCAAGAGGGTTACGGGAAAAGCAGGCTGAAACGTTAGGGTTCGAAGAACCCTAAACAGTTTTTCCAGGAGATTCTAAATTTTCATATGGCACATGTCTCAAGGCCGAAATCCGAATTTGAAAATTCGCCCATCACGACAATGTAAAATCGAAATCGTTTATTCCTCGGAATTGTTTCGACATATGAAAATTCCAAGATAGCCAAAAATTAACCAAAAAATTCTCTACCAAATAAGTCAAGGAATTTGTCGTACGATTATTGCAAGTTGGTCAAAAAAATTCCTAAACTTTTTCCATAAGAAAAGCATATAAAATGTTCAACAATAATAAAAAATACTAAATATCTATTGGTCGCCATGAAAACCATACCAAAAAAGCGACCAAAAAATCTACTTTATGTCCATTGAATATCATGTTCCTCAAGCGTTTTAAAGTACAAAATAAAAGCGAAAAATCTTTAGTCCCATAAGGCTCCCATGTTAATTCAAGTCGATATATCTCGAAAACTAATCGATTTTTTCAAGTTTTCAGATTTTTCCTCCCGATGAATTTTTTTTTACTTTTACATCCAATAAGCCAAATATCCACACCTACTACAGTTTGGGCTGCGAATATTGATGAGTCAGTCAGTGGCATATCGATTTGCCATTATATATTAGCTTAAAGATAATAATAGGACAATGGATTAAAAAGAAATGAATGTTTAATGTTTTGTAGAGATCAACGTCGTTGACAGCATCTTCCGCTTTCAGCCATATACCACATCCCCACACGCTTACAATAAATCAGTTATTTTTTATTTGACCACCAAAATAATTACTATAAATAATTTATACGGCAAAAAGACGTTCGCCGGGTCAGCTAGTATTTATCATAATAATGGTGTACGGCTCTAATTAAATCACGAGTCGGCCTCTCGTCAATTCTCTCCCTACAGGCCGTTTTACACGTGGCACGGAATTGCGCAGGTTAGAGCTGCATTAATTTCTAAAATGTCGTGGAATTGCGTGAATGCGAGCTCGGAATTTGAGCGGGGGTTATTTTGCCGTCTCGCATCCACGCATTCTCGCATGTGTTCTAGCAGTTCACCGCCTTACACGACGCAATTTTGATTGCGCCTTCGCACGTACGTCACTTGGCGAATGTTTACGTTCGCTACATGCTCGCCAGACAGAACGAGAATAACTTTTTCGTCGCGAGAGGGACGAAGCGAAGCATTTCTGGCGAAATGAAAATTAGAATAGAAATGCATACAGCGTTCGCCAATGTTTCGCCAGAGAAGAAGAACACCAAGAGCAGCTAATAATTCACCTTCAATCATAGGTACGCCTAGCATCACGAACGCTTTCATAGTTTCCAGAAACTGAATCAAAGCAGAGCTTTGTGCTTTTCACTATTACACCTAATATTTCCGCCCATAAGAAGAGGCGAAATGCCAGTGTTACATCATGTACTTTTTTTGCAAATCGGCGTATTCCAGGGAAATAGTCAAACTGTTTTCTTTCCTAATGTGTACGTCCTCGACAATTAAATGGAAGAACACTCCGTTTAGCATTGCATCTGCTAGTGAATAATGAGTCACTCTTACCAGTTCGCTGTTCTTGGGCAGCTCCTCCTCCTGCCGGTGGATGGTCCTCTTTGGCAAAATCCTTCTTAAGGCTTCCATTACGGCTTCGATTTTTGCGATTCTTGCCCATTCTGCAAGAACTAAAGAGAGTTATAATTTTAACATCACACTACTTTAGCGTGCTGGCCACATACTTATTCGATTATTCAAAAACAGCCGCTGTGGAATTTGCATCATTTTTGTCAAAATCCTTCTTAAGGCTTCGATTACGGCCCTTTTTGCGATTCTCGGACATTCTGCAAGAACTAAAGAGAGTTCTAAATCTGTATCTAATCTTTTAACAATCGGTATCTACAAGGTAAGTTTATGTTATAAGTTATAAGGTGTATATATGTTAGGTTATAAGTTTTATGTTCGATGCAAATGCCACAGCGGCTGTTTTTGATTTACAGATCTGATACAATTATAATTTTTACATTCTACATTTATATTCTATAGAATCTACTTACGCATTAGGGTGATCTTTAGTTTTAAAGTTTTCGAATTTTTTTGGGACGCCCTCCCCCCCCCAATTTTTATTGCATTTGGTGATAAAATAATTCGTGAAAATTATTTTTGCAGTCGGATACCAGGAAAACGTGCCGCATCGCTCGTACTTTTGAAGTTTCGGTATTTTTGGGTGTTTTTCGGACATAAGTGATGATGATGCTCTCGGATTATTCTATCACTTTTCTATTTTTCACAATGCCTCGTTAGACATCATTAGTGTATCACCTCAAAAAATCTTTCATTTCTGCCCTCTGGTTCCCGAATGTTCCCTACTAATATCGCGAATATTTCCGAAGGTTTCCTGACTCATTGACCTGCTTCTAAGCCCTTTTTGGCAATAAACAGTAATAATTACAGCATTCAAGGTTATATTGACGAAGTTTAAAGTTTATCTAAAGAATGCTATGGTTCTGTGAGAATGATCGGCAAATATTGCATACGCGTATGCAACCCGCGTGCCACCCAAAGTGTCTGACCGGGGTGGCGCGCGCTCACTCTCGGTGCGATATCTCGGGGACCAAAGGGCAGAAAAGAAAGATATTTGAGATGATACTCTGCGAAGGTCTAACAAGTTGTTGTAGAAGACAAAAAATTGACAGAATAATCCGAGAGTGACATCATCCTCAGTTATGTCCGAAAAACACCCAAAAATACGAAAATTTCAAAAATTTAAGTGCGATGCGGCACGTTTTCTCGGTATCCGATTGCAGAAACAGTTTTCAATATTTATTTTCTCACCGAATGGAACAAAATGAGGGGCGTCCCAAAAGAAATTCGAAAACTTTAAAAATAACGACCACCCTGATACACCCAAAGCCACCTACAGAGGCGTTAGTCAGGGTCTGGACAATCACCAACATCCACATGCACTCCGCCTGTATAAGCAACAAGCTGAGAGCCTTGGACAATGTCCATCTTGCCTCTTATAAATAAGAAATGATGTGTAGGAATGGTATTTCCCCATTCTTTCCTGCCCCCATTGTGAATCGTAAGCTAGCTGACTCGGCCGTGTATTGAAATCCCGAACGAGGGGTCCGAACACGATCGTATTGTCGGCCTAAGATCCACGAAGGATGCTCCATTGTCTGTGCAGAGAAAACGCAGCCTCTGGTTTATGCATTCCACTGGGCTCTAAACCAAAGGACCACGATCGATCCTCGGGACAAGACTACAAATCGCAAGCGACATATCGACCTCCACGGCACCACTTATCCGTTTCACTTAGGGAGTCCAATAGGGTGGTTTCCTATTATTTCTTATTGCCTAAATCGAAAGATTATTGCTCCTGGAGTACGTATTTTAGATTTTTAAATTACGATATCTATTTTTCGCGATTAAATGAAAAGCGAAAATTTTCAAGCGTGCGAAAACGCGACGCGTAAGTATGAATGCCGGAAAATCTCTCCGTACGACGTATTTCTTGTTCCCGCTGCTGCCCTGTGAGGTGAACTTGAGGTCAGGCTTAGCGCTGATACGACGCAGGCTGCTGGCGGGTAGCTGAGTACCCTGCTGGCTGGTAGCGCTTGGCTTAAATAAGGATTATTAATACCTTATCAAACGAGAAAAAATTTCCGACCTTAGCCAGTTTTAATTAGTGATTATTAAGACATGTTTCCCTGAGCTCTGCGCCTCATGCATGCATTGGTAACCTCAGACGATGTATAACTCCTATCATCTCCTATAGAAACTAGGTCCCTGTGACGTCACGTGGAGTGGCATCGCATGGGCGCCAATCTGGCCCTTTTCAAATGAGAATAAAAATTCACCATTACCATTCGTCTAAACCGGTATTTCTAAAACGAAATAATTTGTATACTATGAATACACTAATGGTGGGTAACGATTTGCAATCAATGCCTTTTGTTTTCTTTGATGAAGGAAACTACCCTATTCCCTGAGGTAAAGTAGGTTCTCCTCGGATTCACGGTCGTTGACGCCAATATTTGCCATGCATTGCAATTTATACCACCTACCGCCGCGCCAACCGCCTGCGTCACCTGAGGAACACAGCCACTCGGGATGTCACACACGGTTGCTAACACCATCTGCCCTTTATTTTAACGGGACCATCACACGACGGAAATTACAACTACCAATCGCTAAAATCCTACTCTGACGACTCTTCCTAAGTGCCGGTTAAAGTAGTCCAAGCGTTGGTGATTGTTTTCGGGTTCATTCAGCATTGACTCATATTTTGCGGAAGACAGTTTCGGGCGCGTTCCAGCTCCCGTCTTCGGGTGGTCCAAATAATCGGTTGAGCTGCAATCATTTATATACATATAAGGCTAGTCAGGCGGACGTCCGCAGAAAGACGAAAATTTTTCTTTTCGGTTGTCTTAAGATGTTCATTTGTTCTGCATTTGAGGGTTCTAGATATTTGCCCGATGTATGATAGACTACAGGAACACGCCACTTCATACACTCCTTCATAAATATCGGATGGGTTACGATCTTTTTCACTTCGGAGGAGGTCAGAGGTCGTATTCAGACTTTTAAATCTCGTCAGAACGTCATGTTTGGCGAGAACTCGAGCGATTCTCTCCGAAGTCCCTGCGACGTATGGCAAGAGAGCATGTGCCTTTGCCGTTTGCTCGTGTTCGCTTGCAGTGTCCAAGGCCACATCTCGTTTCCCTTCTTACTTACGCGCGATTTTCCGAATAAGTTCCCGATCGTAGCCATTCTCATGGAGTGTGTTATGAAAACAATCACCAATTAACTCACCGCGGGAGCCTCCGTAATAATTTTAGTCCAATCGTTGTTTGCAATCGATCGAACTCGTGCTTAAGGAATGGTTGACTCTCCAAGGAGCCCTCGAAATGTCCATCCATCTCGGGGACGCGTGCCACCCTTTCTACCATTGACTGGAGTTCCCACGCGAGTCTCTCCAACTCGGCGATACACTGTGGTCTCGGAAACGAAAAATGCTGGTCAAAAGTCAATTTTCCTGCTTTTTATAAGGAAGTTTTACATAATGCAATAGGTTTCTGAATCCTGCGGCTTCAATATTCAGTACCTGACAGATCTGTATGCTCATTGTGTTGACCTGCATAACCCGTCAAACTCGGTCATGTTAAGATCAAAGCCCGACACTTAGAAATAGTCTATTTTCGGGAAATTCAAGTTAATGCTTCAATCCAAGTCACTGCTCAATTTTATAAGACTCATCTATCAATTTTTACACGGCCATCTTTTAAACCATACCTCAGAACTCGGGTCCGCTTTTGTTTGTAAAAATATTTAATTATTTATTATTTTAACTATTTTTGGGCTTGTTTTAGTGAAATTTATCCATATGGTTTTGTGATCATGCTCCTCGAAGATTCCCATGCAGAATCCTTTCGCATCGCATCGCATCGCATATTTGGTGACTGTGTGAGCAGTCAATGTCACGATCTTCAGCTGAAGCTGGTAATCGGTGTTAGGCATGTTTTATGTGTTCGGCGGTTATGTGTTTATGTGGTCATTTAGTTTTTATTGTTTGGGTTGTGTAAGGGCTCTTCTAGGTCGATGGTACTTGAAGTGTGGGTTGTCTTGGTATGTCCAGATTGGTGTGAGAAGTTCGTTTTGTGTTCGATGTAGGGAGTCTTCGAAGGCTGTGGCAATGTCGTGTAGGAAGTCAGGTATTGTTTTGATTTGTAAGTTGTTGTGAATGTAAGTGTTGCGGACGTACCATGGTGCGCCTGTGATTGTTCTCAGAGCCCGGTTCTGAAGGACTTCAAGCCTGTTTAGGTGGGTCTTGGCGATGGAGCCCCAGGCGGGGTATCCGTAGGTAATGATCGGCCTGATCATGGCTGTGTAGAGGATTTTCTTCGTTTCCAGAGCTATGTGGGGACTTTTGAGCAAAGGATATATGGCCGCAACCGCGCCTTTAGCCTTTGCAGTGGAGGCCGTGGTATTTGCTTGCCACGTCAGTTTTTCGTCCAGGGTTACCCCGAGGAATTTAACTGTGGAACTACGGTTGATTCGTGTTCTCCCGTAGTAAATTGGGGAAGAAAGCGATTTTTTCCTCTTCCTGGCGAACTGGATTACCTGGCTCTTCTTCGGGTTCAGTTGGAGCTTCCAAGATGTCATCCAGTCCTCGATGTCGTCGAGGTGATCCTGGATGTGTTCTGCGGCCGTGTCTGGATCGAAGGACTTCGAGAGGATTGCAAGGTCGTCGGCATAGAGGTATGTTTCGGTGTTGGGATGGGATGGCAGGTCATTTATATAGATGTTGAAGAGGGTGGGGGACAGTATGGATCCTTGCGGTACGCCGGAAGAGATAGGGTGCAGTACGGATTGGGAGTGGTTAACTATGGAGAAGAAGGTTCGGTCAGAGAGGTATGATTGAATTAATTTGGTCAGATAGGTAGAGATAGGTGAAGAGGAAAGTTTATGGATTAGTCCTTCGTGCCAGACACGGTCGAATGCCTTGGATTGATCGAGGTAGACGCCAACCACATACTTCTTTATGTTGAAGCTGTATAGAATGCTTTCCACCATTCTGGTGATCTGATGGGTTGTGGAGTGCGCCTTCTTGAAGCCCGTCTGTTCGTCCCGGATAACTTTGTTGTCCGTTAGCTCAGGAAGTAGCCGATTCAGGATAGTTTTTTCTAGTATTTTGCCAAAGGTTGATAGCAGACTGATCGGGCGGTAATTATCAGGATCTTTCGGGGATTTTCCTGATTTCGGCAGATGAATGACTTTGGCTGATTTCCACGGCTGTGGGAAATATGATAATTTGTAGCAGGTGTTCAGCAAATGACGGAGGAACAGGCGAAAGTTGGGAGGAAGTTGCTTTGCTAGTTGGTTAGAGAACTTGTCGGGTCCGGGCGCTTTCTTCTTCGGTAACTTATGTATTATGAAGTCCAGTTCGGAGGGAGAGACCGGCGGGAATGGAGGAGTGGGGCAGAGTCTGAGAGAAGCTGATGAGGTATTGCATTCTTCCGCTGCGTCGGAGTTGGTGGTGTCCTGGAAGGTTTCCGCCAGTTGTTGGGCAAACTGTTCGGCCTTCTGGGCGTCCGTGACTGCGAGCACGTTGCCAAATTGCACCGGTGGTGATGGTGTTTTCCGATTTTTCAGGGACCGTGCCAGCTGCCATACGGAGTTGTCATTTACACTGAGATCTTTAATTCTGTCATCCCAGGTTTTCTGGCGGTGCGTCCGGATTGCCGAAGTCACACGATTTCTAAGTGCCTGGTAGAGATTTCGAGTGACTGGGTTATTTGTTCTGCGCCAACAGAGTAGAGCGTTATTTCTCCGTTTCATCAGATGGAGGATGGCAGGGGGGAGTGACAGATCAGCTGATGGTTTCGGCCTCGGGGTGAATGAGGCTTCATCTATACAAGCGTTGAGGCTTGAGGTCAGCAGCGATACGTGGTCTTCGATGTCGCTCGTACTCGTGCTGGATCGCGGATCGGGTAGGATGATTTTGGAAGCAGATACTACGAATTTATCCCAGTTTACCACGGGAGGAGGTATGATTGAGGGATGAGAGAGGGGTAGGGTGAGCAATATTGGGAGGTGATCTGAGGACATTTGAGGAAGAGTTGTGGGTAGTAGGAACGGAGATAAGTTGTGAGTAAGAAACAGATCGAGAATATCGGATGGGTGACTGGGGTTTGCGGTGATGTGGGTGGGGTTCGGTGGTGGTAGAACAGTAAAAGGGAAAGTGAGCTCCGCGTGGTGAAGGTCTCGGCCTCTGGGAGTTGTGGTTTTGCAACCCCATGCTACATGCTTGCAGTTGAAGTCACCTGCCACGACAGAGGTGGTTGAGAGTGAATGTTTTAAGGCGTCCAAGTCCTTCTTCTTAATCCTGTGGTCTTTTGGAGGCAGGTACGCACTCCAGACATGCAGTTCTCCAGTAGAAGTGGAGAATTTGGATCCAATTAGCTCCAGAGTTTCGGTAGCTGGGGTGTTGAGCGGGGTTTCTATGAGAGAGTTTTTGAATGCTATCAGTACTCCTCCGCCGTTTCCTTCCTTCCGTTCCTTGCGTCGTAAGGAGTAGTGTGGTATACTGAACGGGTCACTTGGTTTGAGCCAGGTTTCCTGTATTAGGATGATGTCCGGTTGGTTGGCCTGAATTAGGTGCAACAATTCGCCCTTTTTGGGCTTCAGGCTGCAGATATTCCATGATAGGATTTTGATGTGGTTAAGGGCTCTAGTTTTATAGGCCATTAAGTAGAACCATGGCGCCGGCTATGACTTCCTCGATGAGGATGTCCATTCTGCTCTTCCCCTCTTGGGGATTGATTATTTTGCGGATTAGGCCGGAGAGCCAGGACTTTAGCTGACTTTTCCATGACTCGTTCGAGGTGGTCGGTGCCGGAGTTGGCTGGCTTTGTCGTGGTGGTTGCGTTGGGCCAGGTCGTGGCGGTCGTTGGTTACGGTGTGCATTACTTGCCGTCGGAGCGGGGTTCGGTGGAACTGATGGAGCTGGAGTGGGGGCCGGGGCTGCTGTAGGAGATGTGGCTGGATTGGAAGATGAAGTTGAGGTAGATGATTGAGCTGGCATAGACTGGGGTTCCGGAGACTGTTCTGCGGTGGCATTGGGGCGGGTGGTGGTGGAGCGTCTGGTCCAGGCGTTGGTCGTGGGGGGCGGAGGAAAGTGAGTATCATCCAGTGGTGGAGCTTCGGTGGTTTCGCCTGGCGGTGAATTTTTGAGCCTTAACATAAGCGCAAGTTCTTTGTGCGTGGGGCAACCCCGGTACGTTGCAATGTGCGCTCCGGAGCAGTTAGCACATTTACCCGGCTCGTCCCTCGGTTTTGTACATTCAGTGCCGCGGTGGTTGCCGGCGCATTTGAAACACCGAACTTCGAGGTTGCAGGCTTTGTGGGAGTGGCCGAAAGCCTGGCAGCGTCGGCATTGGATTGGCCCCTGAGCTGGTCGATAGGGAATGACTTTGGCGCTTAGCCCTAACATATTGCTGATGTCGTTAAGTGCCTTTTTCTGATCAGGTCTGTCTAAGCGGATCTGGAACATAGGCAGCGGCCTGAGAGGAATTTGCGGGAGCTTGGCTAGCGGATCATTCTGTCGCATCTGGCTTCTTATTCTATTCTCGTCCGGAGATAGACGTGAAGAGTGCAGTTGGTGGATGTGATCCGTGTTCACTCCCTTTGACTGTAGCTCGTGTTTTATTAGCTCCGGTGGCGAGTCTACGGGAAGCCCTTTGATGATGAAATACTGCTTCTTGTCCTCTTTCAGCTGATAGCTGTAGTGTGGTATATTATTCGCGGCTAGCGCCTTAGTCGTTGCGCGAAAATCGTCAATTTTTTGGCATTTTAACATTATATCTTTGCTACGGAGTGTAGCAACCGGCGGGAATTTGCATACGGCTTTGATCAAGCGCCATTTCGGGGGCCACTTTGTTGTGTCCGTTATGAAAATGGGCGGTATTTTCGACCGGCTCTCTGCGGCATCTTCTTCCTCGGGCAGCTCCTCCTCCATGTCGTCCGGCTCGTTGGTTGGCGCAATGGGAGCGAAGGGGTTGACGTCAGTGGTAGTCAACGGTAATGGACATTGGTGGTTCGGAGGTGTCCTGGGTCGATCGATCGGTGAGTTAGTCTTTCTCTTTTTATTTTTCACCGGAGTAAAGGCTCCAGGTATTGGGGGCAAGGCATTGGCGGCTGCCGCTTGTTTAAGGAAAAAGTCCCTAAGCTCTTCGGATCTTTCGCTGAGAAGGGCCAGAAAACGGGGGTCCTTATCAATGGGCTCGATTGGTCCTGATGCGTTTTCAGGTGACAAGGGAGAATCAGTGTCGAATGGCTCGAGAGAACTGTGGTCGTCGTCGTCCATGGTAGTCATGAATTAGTTGTCGTGTTAGCGTAAGTGTTATGTGATCATGGAACCCTAGCGTGGGGACCCGGCGGGTCCCCCAAGACGTGCACTGAGGTTGCCCTCTGCCTTGGGGTTGCCGACCGAGAACGACCGGGTGTATCACGGTCAGAGCGCCACCTGGGGATTGCACCCGCCTCCCCCCAGATGCCTCTGCCGAGTGAGTGTACCTAAGGTGTGTGTATATGTGAGTAAAAAGACCCCTGAGGGGGGTCAATGTTGTTTTCGAGCAAGTGGTGAAATTACGTGTAAATGTGGTGAAGGCCCTAAAGAGGGCCAATGAGGTTAAAGATTCTGTCTTTATACGGTACCTAAGCCACGGAGGGCTTGCTCCTTGAGGGCGCTGGGCTTCCCTCGGTGTCCGGCAGCCTTGCCGATGGTTTTTGAGAAGTCCAAGAAAACTTCGGAAAAGGTCCTCTTAGCGGCCTCTGAGGACTTAGTCCTTGAGGGCGCTCGACTTGTCTTGGTGCCCGGATGCCCTGGCGTTGTTTTTGGTAATTTCCAAAATTTTCGTGAAAAAGGTCCTCTTCAGGTCCTGTGAGGCCTTTGCAGGCCGATGGCTTCGCTCCTGTTGACGGCTGATGCCGCGGGGGTTGGCCGGAGTACGCTGGCGTGCGTCCTCGACGGCCGATGGGTTGGCGCCGGGTGGCGTCGGAATCGCTCGCAGGCGACTACGTTGGTGACGCAGGGCGTCGAAGGCGTGACCGCTGGCTCAAGTGAACACCTGGTAGCTTCCCCAAGCTCTTAGAGTGGATAGCAAAGGAGTCATTCCAGAGCGCAGAATCCTTTGGAAGAGTGCATTAAACAATATAGAGAAAAGTCTTGCCATATCTGCTTTTCGGCATCCAGAGGGTTGAGTGGTGCACCGCTCCGCTGAGGGCGGCTGTCCGGCGGAAGACCGAATGTCTTTGTCGCTCGAGTATTCCTGCATGTTGAACACACTTGGCGTATACTTTACATAACTTTCCATACTGTGACATTTCATGCATCAAGTTTTTCACGTTTGTCGCGTGTTGAACCGTCTCCTTCAAATACTCATCAAACAAATGATAATGAGGACCGGATTTCACGCTCTCAGTGAGACATATTATAAGTAGAGATGCGCGAAAATCGCAAATGCGATTCAGATGCGATGTGCGCAAATAAATGCGACATAGATGCGATGACTGGACTTTTATGATATTTTTACGTAAATTTGCCTTTTCGACGGCAAAATTCGTACATTTTGTGCCGAGCGCAGTTTAAATGCTCCGCCGACACTCACCGCTTAAAGCATGTGAGCGACTGGCCAGCTGCTAGTTGGCTGGGACTCTACGTGGCCGCGAACCGCTACTATATGTCTTAATTTATTATTGTTATACAACATAATTATTTAAAATATTCTGTATTTTGTCATATAACTGTGTTTCACTCCATTTTATCGTCATCTACCACATTATGAAAATAAAAAATAGACGCTACAAAATGCGATAAACTGTTATTGAAAGTGCGATTAAATAAAAATGACAGTGCGATTTTCACGTATCTCTAATTATAAGTGGTCATAAGCGATTGAAATGGAAGGCGGTTTTATTTTTCCGCAATGATTAACTCGCGTACGACGCGAGACTGGTACAAGTATTATGCCCGAAATTTTTGTAGCAGAGGATGGGTCTGAGAGCCGAAACGCGTCGTACGCGAGTAAATCATTGTGGAAAAGTGAAACCGCCTTTCATTTCAATATCTCGAACTTCTACTTTATAATTCCCTAATCGGTTGAACTGATCTAAAAAGACTTAATAAGCCATTATTGGAGCAATCGACAGTTACCGGTAGATTCTTTCCACGAAAATTCTTCATATCTCTATAGAGCGGAGATTTCGTACATACTGGACAGCATTTTCAACTCGTTTTTCGAAAAAAGGTGTTTGCTCTCAGGGAAATGACTGCTCCGTAAACCACTTGCCGCCTCTGTATCACCAAAGATTGTCCCAGCGATCCTTTCAAAAGCTCGTACATGGGCGTGCCCTGCAGCGAAGGGCAGGTGCCCCCCTCCCCAATTGAAGCAAAAATAGCAAATGTATTTAGTAAAATAATATTTTTTCAAGCAAATTATTTTAAAAACTAATAAAGAGCTCTTACAGTTTCCTTAAAATGTTGATTTCATTCACCTTTTCCACGCTTAAATCTTACCTACAACTTTCAATGGATTGCGCCTACCCCCCCAATTTTGATCCTGGGTACGCCCTTGAGCTGGTAGACTTCTATGAGATGGGATGAGGAGGGAAAAGTTCATCAAAGGCCACCAAGGGTGCGTGTACCTTTAAATCGCAAATAAAGCTTCGAAGGGAGTTCACGGCACTCACAGAACAAACAATTATGGAAACGAAAAGATTTGATAGATATGTGTTTTTGCAAGTTATTCGGTACCCCTACGATTGTTAGATAATGACTCAGGTAAGGATTGACATTTGATTAATTCATTTTCCATTAAATGAACACATTCTGGAAAGTAAATAAGCAATTACTTCATTGCTGGGAAAAATTTTGCGGCCAAACTCTTGGCAGCAAAATTTTTCCCAGCGTCAAATCAAATCAAAGTGTCATGAGAATTTTCATCGTGGCATTTGAAATATCGCGGTGGAAATACATATGATGCTTTTAATGGCGACTAGAAAAACAGGTTTTTGACACTTCTTTTTTAACGGTTTTCACTAATTCCCATTGCGCCTGTTATGATCCAATAATGCATTATTTAACAGGTGTGTTACGCTTCAATAGAAACCAGTGATAATAGGTGCTGAAATATATGATTCGAAGAATTTGGAGCCCATAAAGAGAAGGCCAGCGGATGAATCAACGCATTAGTTCGGCTTATCCCTCCTCCATTACCACATGATTAGTTTGAAATGCCTTTTGCACTTTAGTTATAATTGGGAAATTAAGGAATGGGAAGTCAGTGACTCAAAATTATTATTAGTCTATCTCATTCATTACACTTTGAACAGTGAGAAAGGACTTTTAATTTTTTATTTCATTTCAGACTAGAAATAATGATGGCAGTGAGGAGCTGTTGGAGAAAAACATTCAGAGTAAGTTTAGATGAAGGGTGGGAATAGTAATCAAAGCCCGGAGACAAGGCCTTCACCCCATCGGCATTTAACTAAATAACGGAGCAGTTTCCATAATTAAAAAAAATCTATTAATAGATGATTTTGATGCAAGAAATGTAACTATTCTTATCATTTTTTCAATTTTCATTATAGGTATCGAGGAAAGACTTACACATCGAATTTCAGTGATATATAAATCACTATCCAGCGATTTGAGATTAATAATGCTGCCTTCGGCCAATATTGTATGGAAACAGCTGAGATTTAGGATGTCTTATGGTTGCAATTACATGCCGCCAACTGTACATGAACTATTGGTACACGGAGCCTCAATTAAAAAAAACAAATCCATCCTTTCCATTTGAATTCCATCGGACGAAGCATTGGAGGCCAGTAGCAAAGACATGCGAAATTTTCGAAAGAACCATGCAAGGAAATCCTCAGGAGTTGAAAATAATCTTGGTGTATTTTGGAGATTCCTTTTAATGCCCAACCAATACCCCTCAATTAAATGAGGAGTTAAACAAATGTGTGTGAAAAATCTGCTAATTTTAAGTGATTCGTGGAGCTACAACGAGTCAGATTTGGTGACAACGGACGATAATTACCTTTAATTTCATTTTGTGTGATAAAACAATAGTGATTATATTGAAGTAAACAGATTATTTCCTTCAATACCCTTAATTTCAGTCAATTTTAGTCAATTTGATGTTATTCATGACATACAAGAAAGCCAAAATTTTAGTAAATGTTTAGCCATCTACGATGATGGCCGTGGGTTCGAATCCCATCAATTTCAAGTTGTAAGTTCTATCCTAGATTTTAGCTACAGTTTATACGTCTTTTACTTTTAATTTATAATATACTAAAATTAAAAAGTTCTCCAAATACAAATAGTTTCCGCCAATCGCCATGACTTGTTTATGGAGATTTTCTAAAAATTGTTTATGTTACATCAGCTAAAAATATTAAAATGAAGAAATAGCGTAAAAATTAAGTCAAAACAGATTAACGCGATAATAAACAATCATAAATAGTCATTTTTGAGGCTAATTTAGGAAAAATAACGACGTTATTGATTCTGGTCAGCTTTTTTCGATTTGGAACCACCGTGCAATGAGAGTCACGCTATCGCTGCCGCCGTTTTTGAGCATCGCAACGGGCTCAGACCAGTTCGAAGCCATTGCATGCGTCCAGGGGGAGTGATGAGTGCTTGAGCAGTGAGCGCGGATTATGGCGTCATCGCCCACTGAGCGATCGCATTCCCCCGGGATGGTGAAGTGAGCGCTTCGGTGGGGAACTTGAAATTAAAAACTTTTACCAAGGCTCCCAGCGCTGGTATACCGTCGTGTAGCGGCTGCGAAATTTCTTTTAATTCCTGTGATCTGTCCCGAATATATATCTCTCTTAATGTAAAAGCCTTAAGGATTTATCGATAACAGCTCTCATCTGTTTATCTGGATATCCTACTGATCTGCTTCCTGGGAAAGGTACTCACGCGAGCTCTCTAGCAAATAAATTTAGTCCTGCTTATCTCCTCATTCATGCTATCCATCCTTCCATTACGACTGATACCCCACTTACTCTCCAGGAAGGCCCGATTAAACTAATTTTATCTACAACATAATTCTCTGGGGATTTTCTCCATTGACTCTAAAAATATATAAAATTCAAAAAAGAATTATCAGACTCATTTCTCAAGCTGGCCTGTGAACTCCCTGTCGGCCCCTGTTTGGCATTTTGCCCTCACCCCATCTATAGGAATCTCCTAATCTGCAATAGCATTTTAACATGGACTAAATATGACATGCTCTCCAACCTTCAACACTTCTAGCTCTGCCCAGATTATGTATGCTACTCAATTTGTCAAAGGTCACATAAAAGGTTTTACTCTTAACTCTGATGTCACTTGTTAATCTACCATAAGACGTCCCAATATTCATATAGGTACCTAATGTACAGTCAAAAAAGTGGCAATTAGGTTATCTAGCATTTGTCTCCATCTGTACAAAAACTTAAACATACGCTTAAATAAACTGAGTCTATTTTCAAAGTTTAAAGTAAGTAGTTTTAAATTTTTTTCAGTAAATTGTATTACTCAGCGAATGTGTTTTTGGGCGACTGTTTTAACACATAATTTTTTCATCCGCCTACTGAATGGTTTTTTGTTGAATCTTGCGTACAATTGTATGATTATTTGTGTTTATTTTCTGTATTTATGTGCCTTACCTCACAGCAGTGGAGTAACTAGGAGCATGCTTTGGGTAGGGGGATAACGGGGTCGAGACTGGGGACCCTCCTCCCCAGACAACGGGGGTTACGGGAAAATTTTTGAAAAATGACATTCCTGGAAATGCATTTTCACCATTTTGGCACTTAAAATTTAACTTTAATTAGATGCAATAATTATTTGTCACAAGTAGACAATAGTTTTGAACATTTTTAAAATTTCTTTGCTGCTTTGGGGGGAAACTTACTCCCTCTTCCCCCCTTCCCCCATCGTTACGCCACTGTCTCACAGTACTCATGACACTTTACATACTGTTCGCATTATTTTTTATGATCTCCTGGAAATTAAAAATATTTTACGATTATTATAATTAAATACAATGGCGTTCGTAAAGGTCGTTTTACACTGGGCACGTCATTGCACAGGTTAGCACTGAAAACATGTTGAAATTGTGAGCTTGTAATTAGAGCAGGAGGTATTTTGACTTATCATATCCACGCATTCTCGCATGTGTCCTAGAAATTCAGAGTTTTACACGACGCAATTATGATTGTAACTTCATACATACATCAGCTATTGCGCAATGAAGTGCCCCGTGTAATACGGCCTAGAGGCAATGTTGAAGTAATTACGTAGTTAACCCAAGGGAAAAAGTACTCACGCCTTGTTTTTTGACTAACCGGGCAATTAAGACCCCGCGATTTGCGTAAATACCTAGATGTCTTTGAATTTCTCTGAAGCCTGTAAGATATTAATAAAGAACTATAAACACATTTCAAAACGAAAATCCCTTTTTCAGCGAAGACTACATCTGAACTTAACCCGGCTCACGACTAAATTCCATCGCAGAATAATATTTTGGCTAACTCATGTATTATTGAAAATAAATAACAAAAGATCCTCTGCCAATCACGTTTCATGTGCCTACATTTCGCATAATTCATCCAGCGCACGACACGTAACAACGTGTACCTAACTAATACTCGACTGTTCCTCCGACACCATTTTGAACTCGCGGACACTATGACGTAAGCGCTCACTCACAATGGGCGACCACATCCCGCCTGAATTGTGACTGCTCCTTTGACCATATAAGGACTGCTCCGTGAGCGCTGCGCTTGGGAACTTGAAATGCTTGAAATATAAAAAAAATTCAATATGGCGCCCAGCGCTGGTCGTGTAGCGGCTGCGACATTTCGTCTAATTCCTGTGATCAGTTCATACCCAGTGACTGTCCCGAATGTATATAACTATTCGTGATTCCAGCCAACTACACGCCAACTACCGGGCGAAAGTAGAATCACTGGTCCGGGTATACTTTTGCGCACGGCTCATTCAGAAAAGGTTCTTCTGAGGAGAAGTAGTGTCGTTTGCTTGCGATGGAGAATATTCCGATGACTTTTTCTCCAAGAAAAGGGAAATCTAACAAGAATTGCTGTGTGCCACAGTGTTCTTTAAGGCCTGTAGGGACACCGTAGTTCGATTTCACGAATTTCCAAAGCAAGGCGATGTTTTCTATCGCAGGAATGATTGGTGTGAGATGGAGAAGGTCGATCGACGGAATTTGTGGATCCACCGGCTGAAAATCGGGAAAAAGGTGACGAAGAGCATGCTGGTGTGTTCTTTGCACTTCATAAAGAACGATTATATATTACCGGGTACGTATACATTTTTTTATTTCACTTTTTTTCTCTTAATTTGTTTCAACGTGGCTGAGATCATGTTGTGAAGTCGATGCGAATGTTAACCTCCTTGTAGTTATCTATGTTTTAACGTGTTCTTTCTCAATAGATTTTCCAGCAAGACATCGATTTTTGAAGAGATGTGCTGTCCCGTCTATGAATTTACCAATATCGTCGATAGTAAAATCTCCAGTTTGAGTACACAGACGGCATGGACGACGAGGAGAGCCAATTAAGGTAGGTATTTCAAAGGAATGTATTATTTAATCTTGTAGTTTTCAGCCGTATATTAAAAATCAAAATTCATTGATTAGCAACCATAGTTAAGGCTGAAACTAATGCGAGCATAGGTGGGCCAACTGTCTAACTGAGTAGTAACAAGGAAGTGGTTATTAGCTGTTTTGGTTATAGAGTGCTGAACTTGCTATCTTTCTCGTATTTAGTGGTTGTGGTAGTATATTGGGACACTACATAAGTTGTGATTTTTTCGAATGAATTGTGGCTTGGATTGATTGGATTGGATTGATTGAATAATTCATTGAGCCCTATTTTTTTATAGATGTTTAAAAACGTTGCCGAAAAATAAAAGTGCATACATCATGCAAAAGGTTGCATTATATCAGCGTGATGTGATGCAGCTATTGAAAAAAATGTATATGGATTTGAAATCTTGCAGTCCACCACCATATTTAGATATTTTAGGTTTTCAACAAGAGGCATGTAATTTAGATAAATATGGGAACAGTCAATCTTGAGTAATTGCGTGAGTAACACTAGAGAAATTGTTAAAAAAATAAGAAATTATGGTATTTATGGTTATTCAAAAATAAAGTTTCCACTAAGGCCATACACTTGGTTACTTACCTATTGGCCAAATTTCTATGGCATCAACTTATCGGATTGAAAAAATGTTTTCATATATTATATTATCGTTTTATCTCTTATAATTTGGATAAAGATCAGTTTACATATTACTGTAGAGAACTAAATCTTCAGTCGTTTCTTTGGTCCATCTTAGCTAAGTATTACCAAATTCAGCACTGAAAGATGGTTATCATTTCATGTGTCTCACAGTAACAAACTCAGTTTTACTTACAAATGATGATCATTGAAAGCTTTTATTAATTTTATGGAATTTATACTTAAAAGTCCCTAATGCGTCATTTACCTGAAACAATGAGGAAGGGGAACAGGAAATTTTTCGTTTTGGCCTCATCTTTTTAGTTGTCTCAATTGCCCGAATTCATAGATATTTGGAAAGAGTTTCACTGAGGACATTTGTCATTTACCATTCTTCTGTGAGGGATCTTTTCCGTGTTATTGTTTTTTACCAATGCCAAGTACTGTTTTGAATCATTGTAATCTGGTTATTTTTTATTTAGATCCAAAGTGGAGGATTTGTGGAGGCAGTTGCTGAGTGTGATGAGGCCGATATCCACCAGATTATTGCAAGCCCCATTGATGAGCCCACTAAAGATTTTTCGATGTAAGCTCAAGAGGTTGCAGCTGCTGAGGCCCTGATATCCATTGGAAATGGAGATGTTAGGGGTGTACAATGTAGTATTGGCACTCAATGTGTGAATGAGACAAGGGATTTTGGGTGCCAGGTAACTAGTGGTGACTTTCAGTCAACGGTGGCTGACATGATCGTCAGTGAGAGGAACCTATACACGATGACTGGCCTCGATTCCTTTCTGCAATTGGCCAGTTTAGTTACTTTGTTTTCGGAACTTTAGCCTGACAACATGAGGTACTTCTTAAACAACAAGTGCAAAATAATTTTATCGCTCACGAAAATGAAGCTAAACTTATCCTTTGCCGTGCTGGCACATATTTTACACATTGTATGGCAGTATATAATAATTTTTTTCATTCCATGGCTTCATCATGTACTTGTATCACATTCTTCCATATCAAGTGTAATTTTATTTGTTTTTGCATTGTTTTGCCTTCCTTATAAAGAAGGATAAATATCATTAATTCCATTTTGCAAACTGGCTGTTATTAAAATCTAAATCTAGTTTGAACATTGTAAATCATCCAAGATATGACTACTACTGTTGGATATTACACCACTTGGGCATATTTTACTTATTGTATTGCTTTGTACTATATTTTTTTTTATTCCATGGTTTCATAATGTACTCAAACCACGTACTTCCGCATCAAGTGTACCATGAATGATAATGTTGTCAATGCTAATCATGTCATTTGTGTATTATCTTTGTATACATCTCCCATTTGATATCTCCGACTTCTTTGGAAAACATATATCGACTGATATAAATTTTGTTATCTTGTTTCATTTAACTCCTTCAAGACCCCAGTTGCTTGCTGTCCATGTCACCAAGGTTACCTCTTTTGCATGTTAGAATGTATTTCTTATGTTCTCTATGTAGCTTACTGTGAATGACATCTTTTCACTCCATACTCCTTTTGAGGGAAGAAGGTACGTATTCCATGCAGGGACAATGGGCGTACATAAAATACATGAATTTCTTTTTATCTGCGCATATTTTCTGAGAAACAGATGCCATTATGGAAAAGCATTGGTCTAACCTTTGGGGGTATAATTGGTCTTAGCTAAAGGGGCTGCTGGTATCTCATGGGTCTGGGGAGGGAGAGGATAAATCCGCCTATGAGTCAGTATGTGGTTGTATTGCTGTCATCTATGATGAATTGGTGATTTCATACAGGTAGGTTAGTTCTGTACATTTTTCAGTGGGCCCAATTTTAATCCTTAATCTGAGTATTTACATGTATAATTGCAGTCATATACGACCAGTGAATTGTTTAGGTAATACCTAACTAGCTAATTATCTTTCGGCTTGATTATAGTTTTTGATCGAAGCTGTAACTTTATTTATTTTTTTTATTCGAGGCATAGGATAGAGAATTGAAGGATATGTACCAGAGAAAGAGGTCAGTGTAGCCCAAAGTGGTCGTGGTTTATGGTTAAAACAGCTCCTCTTTAAGGTACCTGGCAAAAAAGTTTTCTCCATTCATTTATATCCCTGTCGATTTCTGTAACAATAAAGTCTGTTCATTGTCTGTCAGTTGGCTGTTCGTTCCCTGTTCCCTGACCAAGAGAGAACAGGCAGGCGACTGTTCGTAGAATGTAAATTGGAACGCCTTGTCTGTGAGAAAAGGGTTACTTGTCTGTTCCCTCCCTGTTAAGAAAGCGGCATTCTCTGTTCCTTACCTGTTGGACCACAGACAATGAACAGGCAGGGGACTGTGCGCTGTCAGTTCATTGCCTGTTTTCTTAGGTTGTTTGTTCCCTGTTCCTTGACCAAGAGAGAACAGGCAGGCGACTGTTCGTAGAATGTAAATTGGAACGCCTTGTCTGTTCCTTGTCTGTGACAATGTGGGAAGATGGTTATTTGTCTGTTCTCTCCCTATGCGCATACTTTGTTCCTTAACTGTTTGCTGTTGCTAAGTTGGACACAATAGACAAGAGATAATTGATGTTAAAATAGAATTAAAAGTTGAAATTTATTTGAATGATTGTAAGAAAAACTTTTATTGTGCTTTTCCACATATTCCATTAGTTATAAAAATCTTGAATAGTTGCAGAAAAGCAAGCTTTGTCATCATTAACAGAACAACCACTACATCAACAAATATTTCACATGCCTTCATCAAAGAAATATGTACTTCCTTAAATTAATACAACTCGGATTCTGCACTATGTCAATATAATACGTGTGATTTTAAAAGAGAAACACGCCTTTAAAGAATATTTATGAACACGATGATTTCACTTCTCACAAACAAACCTACAAGAAAGACAGTCCTCTGACAATGTTTGTTGGTTCTTATTGGCGACGTAACGCACATACGCATAATACAAATACAATAAAAATCTCAGTACTTGCTCAAAAACTTAAGAGACACAATAAATTATTAAATACACACACTCAAGAACAAATATCACTTCACGACTTTCACTATCACTGAATGGATGCACGAATTACTTGATTCGTCACTTAGCGCATTTAGCACAGGTTAAATAATAATCAAATAAATAACTGTTTTCTCCGCAACCAACAACTTCACCACAACATAGTCGACCATGTGCTCGTAAACTGTCAGGATAACGGTATCGGTTATTGGCGTCATTGTTTGCGTTTGCTATCTTCTATAGGTAGGTAGCAGCACCACGCTATCTTTCCGTCCTTGTTGAGAACCTGTTCACTCTCAGAGTAAGGTGTTCACTAGCTGTTCACTGTTTTCTGTTCGTACCCTGTACCGTGAAACGGACTATGAACCGGCCCTTGCCTGTTGACTGTCCGTTCACTGTTGTCTGTTCGTTCACTGTTGTCTGTTCGTTCCCAGTCCGCTGAAACCACAGAGTACATACTCTTTGGCTGAAACATACGGCCCCTGCCTGTAATTGGCGAAGTAAAGTATTTAACGTGCGTAAGCCGAGCAGATAGCTAATATAATTTGCGTGCTCACTTCAATAACCGTCATCCGTGGTTGACGGTAATCGTGCGATAATGAATTCAACCGTATATAATTACTGTTTAAGTAGATGATATTTTCTTTGGATTCAATCAAACTTCCTTGTACTCAATTAAATTTGGATTAATCCAAATTGTTGTCCAAATTAACTTAAAAAAAACTTAAAACAATTGTTCGTACGTTGTTCATAATCTGTTCTCAAAATCTCCAAAAGGTTCCAAACTGACAGCGAACAGGCATCATTTTTACGTAAATCGATAGGGTGTTTAGTGTTTGTTCACTGTTGTCTGTTCATTCCCTGTTCGGTGAAACATACTACCAACCGGCCCCTGCCTGTTAAAAGCTTGTTCACTATTGTTCCCGAAATGCTTGTTGCCTGCCTGTTAAGGAACAAGCTGCAAACAGAGTACAAACTGTTGGTAGGCTGTTCGTAAGTTGTTCCTACTTGTGAGTGACCCGAGATTGTTCGTTGGCTGTTTATACTCTGTTCACTAATCTCCAACAGGCTATCAACAGACTTCAAACGGACAGCGAACAGGCATTGTTGTTTCAGAAATCGACAGGGATCCCAACAAAAACAATTTTAATGTAAATTTAATTTATTTTGAAATTAGTAAGAAGCTTGAAATGTCTCCTTTATGACTGCTTATTTGTTAAATTTCTTTCCTTCATATTAGCTTTCTTCTGCCATAATTGTATGGTACTCTTACCACTGACTTGATGGACACCGCAACATCCACAAACTAGTAATAAATGATTGGCATTTTTTGCATTATTATTCATGAATACTAAAGGTTAAATTAATGTAGCATAAAATTATTAACCATTAATAGCTACTAATGTAACTGGGTTGTCTAAGAATGGTTTCTACCTATTCCTAAACAATTCCCGCTTTGCGAGAACAATCAAACTTCCGGATCTCGATTTTTTCATCAATTGTTAGGCTAATGAGACTGTTTATTTGAAGCGGTTCCTTGGTAAGGCCACTTATTTGAAGAACAAGAGCCATTATTTTTAATTCACAGCCATTTCCTTGGTGAAGCCCCACAGTGATCACCAAACCCGCGTTTAAAACGCTCTCCCCTTCAAAGATATTTCGTTGGCTGCAATTTCCACCCAAATATCACACAATTTCTTAATAGGTCACAAAAACTTTGCTACTCATGTTCCTTAGAATACAATTTAGTCCGAAAACGAAGAACGGTGCCGATATACGCAATCGAATCCACAGCAATAAGGAGAATCACGGAGATTGCAATTGAAATGTGTTGTTATTCACGAGAAGTATACCCGGACTGACGGCCATTTTGGATTATGACGTCAGCGACGACAGCGCCGCTAGTGGTGATTTGGTTTCCGAATAAATTTACGAGCCTAAAGGATTTATCGCAAGCAGCTCCTTGCGAGTCGCGTGATATTTATTGGAAATGCCTTTAGTGTCGATCGTTCAAACATTTCGTTGGGACTCTGGTTGCTGACATTGAAGCCTTGAAACAAGAGGTTTTAGAACTAAAATGGACGTTATTTCCCAGGTTGGGAAAGGAATACTTTCACGCTTGCAAATGCCGTGAAATCCGTTTCGTCTTAAAGGCTTGTTTTCAGTGGTGCATTAACCCGTACGAATTAATGTCTAAGTGTTTGAATGCGAGGATGAACACAAAATGTAGCCTTTGACCACTGAACTTGTGCGAATGTATGAACGTAAAATAGAACCTGTTCTAATTTGGTTCATGCATTAGTACATGTTCCATTTCGGTCAACAAAAATCGTCCACGCAAACAGACATTAACTCATACGTGTTAAAGTATCGTGTAAATAGGCCTTAAAAGTTATTGTCTTGTATTGTTATTGTAAAGTCTTGAGCAGGGGCTAGTTTGCCGTCTCACATTACATGCATTCTCGCATGTTTTCTAGAAATTCACCGCATTACACGACACAATTTTGATTGCACCTCCATACATACGTCGCGGAGATAGGGAGGAGAGTCACTGAGGGTCGAAAGGAGATTCACGGAAAAATGTTAAGAATCCAACGACTAGCGAATGGAATAAACTATGCCATGATAGACATTGAGTTGTTCTTTATTTAACCACGCACAGGCGAGGCCACAATCTGGACTCTGCCTCCTGACTGAATCCTTGGACTGCGCCTCGAGAGAAATATATGCACCACCAGTGAGCCTCGCGTAGAATTGAAAGCTTAAAATGAGAGTTCTTGGCAACCAAAGATCTAAAAAAAAACTTAACTGCCAAAAATGAATTCCACACAAACGATGGTAACAATCAGATTGTTATGGGCTCTTTAAGGAAGCGTATATATTTTTGGTCCGTACGTAATATCGGAAAATTATTTAAATATGATTAAAGATACTACATATTCTAAAAAAAACTTCTTACACAACAATTTTTCTAAAGCAGATATTGAAGATTCTATTCAACAAAACCGATCACCAGATTATTGCACGGCACAACGACACGTAAGAAAAATAACGTGAAACTCTCTGAGCAATAAAAAATAAACAGACAAAGCAAGTACAGACGTAGGGTTTCTACTTATCTCTATAAGCATGCAGTCTGGTCTACCGCGTGTCGTTGTCCTGTGCCCAGCACGCGAGCGCGTTCAGATAAGGATAGGACAAATGCTGCATATCTGGAGTGGAATCACGCCCTGCCACACACCTTGGTAGGGGCTTGCACGGTTTCTCGCAGGTGTAGGAACACACGGCGCACAAACCCGAATCCAGGAAATCACTCACTCGCAGGAACACACAACTCACGCTTAACTAACACGAAAAGCGGCACCACTATATTAAGATAATTACTAATCTAAATATCCCACGCTAATAATAAATGAAATGAGCAACTAAAAGTACACGACACTACCCTAATAAGCGCGATAGCAGCAAGCGGTGTGTTGGCAGGTAAAATCCAGAGTCGGGGAGCACTCCGCAGTCACGTCCGTTCCGAACGAAAGGAGATGAAGGAATCTATCGCCAGAACACACGAGCGTGCCATTATCAGCTGATAATGGCACTCCCTTTTCGCACGCTCCAAAATATTATCATCAAGTATCTTTCAACAAACAACGCTACCCGATCGATCTCAAGCCAAAAAACAAATAGCTTACACTCACGGTTACAACCCGTAAACGATTCGCAAATTATTTCGGAATGAACGCAGTGAATATGAACACATAAGAGCTATCTTAAGATCCGTCAAAGATAAAATTAGATGGCTTAGGATATCGCACTTTCGTAACATCGGCAAATTATGAAAGGTTTGCTGCAGGCATTTAAACTTAATTGACAACAAAGTGGTACTCACCAACCGAGACACGAAATGAAACACTTTTATTCAGGGATCTGAAAGATTCGACTTATCCTTAACAGCACTCAGGAATCTACCATGTCACATGTGATCTCACTCGTGCATAGGACAAACGGAACGTGATCCCAATGTCAGGTTAAAAAAACATGGCACCCCAAATAAAAACGGAAGATTCTCCACACATACATACGGTCGCGAGGTACATGCTTTGATTGGACCATCGAATAACAGCCGCTATTCTCACTTCGTTTAAATAACGGATAAATAAATTGAAACGCAGAAAACCAAAAGTAGATGCTTACGAAAAATTATTCATCAACGCGATGTTCCCTCCGTGGTCACCTCCGATGACGTATTAGCGGAAGACGGGTAGCCAGCGCTCTCTCTTCGGTGAACTAATCATCATACATATCACGTGACGCAGAAAAAGAAAACACATCAATGACTCCGGAAGGAAAAAATAGGCGCATATCAAAATGAAATTCAATGCATAATAGAATATTTTCAAATTGAGTGTCCAATGAAAGGTCACCCTTGAACTTCCCTGGAATAATTTTTCTTTGTAGCGAAATGCGTAGCAATAGTGTGCCGTTCTCTAATCGCGTGCAAGTCGTATAACTCATCACTAAGAAGAGAGAGCAAGTGAAACGAAACGAAAATGTATCGTTTCGACTCGGAGAGGAACCAAATCATGAGGCCTAGGTTTAGTTTCGTTCCCGCACGAAATTAAAATCACCAAAGAGTTTCGCTTTGACCCGGGACGAAACTTTACTCGCATGAATGAAGTTTCGTTAAGTTTCGATCCCAGAAGTTGAGTGGAGGTGGATGAGAGGGAATAGTTTCGACACATTACGTTTGACATACAAGTGGAGAGAGGTTAAAAATTGGGCTTGAAAATCGAATGGCCAGTTTGCGTTCGCCGTTTCGCGCCCGGGAACGAAACTATTGAAATTTTACAGGTTCTGACTTCCGTTTAGTTTTGATTGTCATCCCCGGTTGAAAATCAAGTTGTGCAGTCACCTGCAATCTACTAATCTCATCTCCAAGGTGGGCACTCGCCAACCTGCCCCACTCGAATGCTGACGTCATCACACCGAAACCAATTTATCTTTAACGTGACGTCATCTTACAACCGGCCGACTGGAATCGAACCCATCACCCTCAGCCAAGCCCTTGGCGGGTTAACGACTGTTATCATACCATTGATGATTGCCTAAGACAAGCGAAAAATCGATTTCGGAGATTTCCTTCCCTTTAAATTTAATTGGAATTTGGATTTATCTTCGGAAATAAGTACTCATAAATTAACGGCAAAGCACTGCCCAAAGAAGAACGCGTGGATCATCACTAACGTGAAATCAAATGCAAAGTTGGCAGTTTAATTATAAACGTGATGATGCAACACTATAACGGCTATCCTAAACCTGATAATTTGTCACGGGTATCCGATATTCCTTTTTTATTGATGGCCAAGGCCAACCACATTAATGTTGGTGACATTTAATAGTTAAATGTGATGAGCACCAATGACAAATATCCCGTTCCCTCAACAATGGACTCCATCTTGGCTCCGCATTTTCCATAACAAAGAAAAGGCCAAATAATATCAACAGGTGTGATGGGCCTAGTTTGGTAAACGTTCCCCACTTCTCTCAGAACGCCCAACGGTCGACGGCCGAAGTAAAAATCGGTTTATTAATGGAGTAACAGAAAATGGCGAACATTGTAATTGTAACGCAAGGTACAACTGTCACTCATTCTATCGCGGGCACTTAATTATTGGCACTTCCTCCAGATCCTCACCTACATTTTTCTTTTCGATAGCGACTGCGAGAACTTAACTAGAACATCATACACACCTTTTTATGCCGCAAAGTCCCACAATCCAACGAGAACTAGCGATACAGTGCAGAAGAACTCACTTCGAATGATTTCGCACAATAGATGTGTGGTTCCACCTCATGAAGCCTGAACACTTGATATATATTCGCGAGAATTAACGATCCGATCCGAAGTGAATCTGAGCAAAAACTGGCTTTTTCATCTACCCCTTCAATCAGATCCTCGTGTCTCGCTTATCTCTCTCACTTACCTGCTCTCACTCTCTGAAGGCACATTTCCTGATTAGATAATGTATTATATGTTTTTTCTATCCCATCTCAAGACATTTGATCGATGATATCACATATTCTGAGAAAAAATATTTATCATTCTTCGGCGAAAATTCCGTTGAAGAGCAACGCAGCATTAACATATTTTTATGTTATACACATTATTTTTTTGAGAATTCAAGGTGCGTGGTTCAACGACATTTAAGACTTCATCCGTGATCCATTCTGAAGAGCTTTTCTCGTACACAGAATTTTTCGCAGCATCCTGTAGTCTACTTTAAATATTTTCCTTTCTCCACTGCTTCTTTAATTACACGTTCATATTATGACGCCTTTCATTTTCTACTTGCCATAAGTAATTCACTGATTTCTTTAACTTCAGATGGCAGATTTCATCATCACTATATCATGACTGCTCCTCTCTATACCTGCCCCGCGGATACGCACACTGCCAAAATGGCGATTGTCAATTTTGTGGTTTATTGTGAATAAGAGGAACTATATAAACATTTACTTACATGAAAAGTTTTGAAATATTTTTCTTGTAGCATACGTAACTTCGATATTGATTTAATTTTATGCACCTCGGAAATTGAAAACTACCTTTCTGCCATTCATTTTTTCAAATAATGGGTAAAATTAAATTTTAAAAAGCTATCTGTCGTGATGTCGTCTTCTCCATCATTATAAAATAAAACGCACCAATAAAAAAATGTTGACTGTGGCGAGATGACGATCGTCTTGACCGTTTCGCTGTGTCCATAGTTCTCCGCTACTCTTTCGACTAGTGATGGGTCGATCATGAACGATTCGATCAAAAAGATTGAATCACTAGGTGAATCAAATGACTCATGATTCATTTCGTTAAACAAGTCGATCATCAATCATCAATCACTCCGACTTCCGGTTTCATATCAATCATCTCGGTTTCCGGTTTGATTCAAAATTTGGAACGACCGATGCTTAATCTCTTTTCGTCAGGGCAGAAATAGTTGTGATAAAATTAAATACTATGTTATGAAGAACTGAATACTTGTGTTATCTTTTTCTTAAATGTTTTCCAGCAGTTATCAGTATTAATAACACCAATACACGTAAAAGGAAAATATTAAGATGACTCCTGTAGGAGAACGTTAAGAAGTAGAAGTTAAAGCTGGTTATATTTTATTGTGCCGTTCATAAAATTATCCTGCAGATCAGATTCATGCATAGTGTGTGGTGTATTTTGTGTTATATTTTGATCAACTATAGTTAGAAATTATTTTATTAGTGTTAAGAAACTGTGGCAGTTTCGCCTTCCCAAATATTTTCATGACACTGCTTCCTTCATTTTTGCAATCTAATTTACTCATCTAGGAATTCACAATTAAAATAGTATATGAAATGATAATATGGATAGCAATCAGCGTTACCAATGCTCTTCGCAGATGAGGCAGTATTTATCAGGGATGTGATCCGGTACGAAACTTTACGTTTAGTGCCCGGTCCGAAAAGGCACGAAGCGATTTCGTGCCTTTTCGGACCGGGCACTATACGATCCGATTCATTTCGGACCAGGCTGGCACGAAACTTTTCACTTTTAAAATTTTAGGATCCCATACACTTTATTTTCCGCCTCGTATAGTTTCGTGCCGGGTGGCACGAAATTATCCGAAAAAGTGGTTAAAGTTCCAGACCGCGCGTGTGTGCCGCGCGGGGTTTAAGAAAGGGACTGATGCGGACACAAAAGACCAGCTTAGTGGATGTCCTTCTAGCCCAGGCCCATCCTCGAGTTGAACGACCCTTTTCTATCCCCTCTGCGCGGTCATCCACTGCTGTTTGCGTTGTTTGTTCCAAAAATATATTCGTAGCTTACCTTATATTTCTGAAGTTAAAAATGAATTCTTCATTTTTCGCTCATCACATGGAAATTTCAATCGGAGTTCTAGCGTTAATTTCAACGGAGTTCATTTCAGTTTCAAATCATCCGATATGGAATAGAAATATTCTAAATCCGTCAATATGATCGTTAGAACTTCGCTTAAAATTTCTTCACGCTCAGAAAAACCCAGGGAATTCATCTTACATTAAATAATCGATGGGAACAGCAAATACATGATTCTATAAAACACGACTATTTCAGTCAATTAACCGTGGACTAGCACTGTGAAGCAGTCTTTTAATCCTTCGAGGGTCTAGTACTGGGGCACAGGAGAAGGATCGGCGCGGCGTCCCGCTGAGTTGCGTCCCTGTCTTAGGGCAGTTGCGAACCTTTGCTTTCCTTCGACGCGAGAGTGCTCGTTACAGGGGAGTACAAAAGATTTTCAAGGGACTCATAATGCCGGAACCTCCATGGGGCTCCGGCGCGAAAGTGTTAACAAATAATCCCTAATTTTAATTTCTTCTGAAAACATTATTATAATAAATATCAATATTATTTAATCTTATTTTATAATATACATGCTATTTTTCAACCATGGATGTCTACTACCGTGGGGGCCTATTTGTTCCATTAATTTTTTTATTTAAAGAAAATAAAAAATGCTTTTTACGCAGATAGAATCCATCAACGTTAATTTTTTCCCGTTAATTTACCCGATTTCCGCGCTAATTTTTCTATGAGCGCTCACTATGTCACTAAGGCACTGTTATATCAGGATTAATTTTTCAATATGTAAACTATTAATTAGTGCTCTGTCAAACGGTTAAAAGAACTTTCATAAAAGGTGTCAACAATAATGACATCACGCTTTTTGATAGTTCACGATCCGCTTTCGTACGACACAACAGCATCCCAGTTTAAGTTTTCGTCACCTCATAATATTTAACTGGGAAAGCAAAAGAATAACTTTTTGCATAGTAATTTTTAATGTAACTATTTTGAGAGTTGACATCAAGAACGGGATACTTTCTTCAAGAAAGGGTGAAAGAGAAGAGTTATTTTTCGTCATCAATTTGTTGGCAACTTGTCTACAACAATAAAACTGTTTGCATTTTCCACAGTATTTATTTACCATACAATGCATTTCAACTCCGAGAACAACTCTCGGAAATTTACTGTACAAAAATACAGACATATTCCCACCTTCTCCGATGGGGTGTTTACTAAGTGAAACGTTCAAATTTATGATCTACTTCGGACAGGTAAGAAGAAAGGTCGCCACCTGAATAAAATAATTAGAGTAGGTATAACAGCTGCTGGCAATCACAAAATGATTCATTTCTCCCGGCAAAATACCTGATAAACTCGTAGCATACATGTGAATTTGCAAAGGAGTGCAGTGCAAAGTCACATGGATGCTGAAATACTATTCAGAGTTTGCATTAGAGGTAATTCATCTAGAGAGAAAGGAAAAAAAGATTGGACGTTCTAGAGGAATATTGCATTGTACAGTGTCATGAAATTAATTTATTAAATGGTCAACATTTTGAAAACCATCCACGTCTTCTCAGAATTCCATTCTCAAATAAAGATACTACTTCCCCAGACCGTTACCTTCCGTAAAATTGTCCAATATCAATTCTCATACTTGGTTTATTTTTCGCCTTCTCCTATCTGTAGCCGCTCACTTCTCGCGTTGGAAACCCCAACCCCCTTGCACCTTATTTTATCCTTCCCTTGCGCTTCTCGTCTCTCCTTTAACCCCTTGGATATTCCGTCCCATTATCCCCAGACTCCACAGAACCCTGACCACTTAAATTACCTCTTTAACTATGTCTTCACCCGATGCCCAAACTTCTCAAACAATGCTACACGCAAAAAAATGCCAAAAATGCCAAACCTTCTAAAACAACTCCTTGAACCTTTCTTTATGAGTGAACAACCCCAGCATATGCCGTATAATCCCTCAATAGAGTCCCGAAAACGGACGTTCTCCCGCCTCGTCCCTTTTTCTCCCGCGGGGAATTCCCCAGATTGCCACCTCATTTGAGTGGCCAATGACCTTTCCTTCTCTTTCCCTCCATTCCGTCTTTCCTAAAATTTTTATAGATAAATGTTCTTCCTCTCCAGCCCCTCTCCGCCTTTGAGTGATTGAGATGTAAGATCCGAAACTATATTGCACTATATGGCACGAAACTATGGTGCCTTTTCGGATCGGCACTTTTTTCCGTAAAGTGCCATTTCGGGCTTGTGGAGGTTTCGTGCCATCGCATTTCGTGCAATTTCGGTTTAGTGCCTTTTCGGTTTCGTGCCTTTTCGGTTTAGTGCCTTAAAGTGGCAGCGGTCCGAAACTATTGAAATTTCGTGCTTTAAAGTGCTTTTTCGTATCGGATCACATCCCTGGTATTTATTCGATTATTCAAAGTGATTTATTACATCCATTGATTGAGTCTTTTCGATCTTGATTCCTTTTGAGTCTTTTCGATCATGATTCCTTTTGAGTCTTTTCAATCATGACTCCTTTGAGTCTTTTCGATCATAGTGATTGAATCTTGATTTGAGTCTTTTCGATCATAGTGATGAATCAATTGATTGAATCACTTATGTGACTCGAGTCAAAATGATTGAATCACTAAAATGATCGACTTTGCCCATCACTACTTTCGACTGTAGAAGCTGAACGTGTACGTTCAAACAATGTTTAATTGTTGTAGTCGAATAAACAGCGAGTAAAACGGTATTTGACACGGCATTATGAAGCTTCGGCAGAATTTCATACTTATATGCTTTGAGTTCTGCGTTCCAACTTTTTTGCGGCGAAATTAGGCATCCTTTGTGCATTATCATCCAGCTCTCACTCTAAAGGTCCATCTCATCCAGCCATTTTAATTCGCTAATTCCTAGCACTTCGAGGTTCTATCTTCGCATTTCTACCTGCAAGTTATCCAGTCTTCCGCACATCCTAAGACATTCCACGTTCCACATTCCTTGCCTCAAACATTTTACCACCTTTGACCGATGTATTCTATCTAATGATGATCACAAGTACATAATTAAAACGTCATATCGTCTAAAACCGACACGGAGGAAGCGCTCAGCGATGCATTCACAAGTTCACTGATGCATTCACAAAAGAAAATTGGTCTTATGTTACGGAAGTTCGAGATAAAAGATCTACCGTTTGTTAGCTAAGAAACGATAAAGGAGGAGTGCTAGCAAACAATTCGATAAAGCCAATTCATTTAATACTACGCGCTTCAAGAGCGTGTTCGCCAGGGGCGGTCATCAAACAACTTTTTTCGAAAGTCAAGGTTCGACATATGTCAAAATGTAGCCCGAGGTACCAAATGAACAGAGAAAAAATTTGTTCCTGTAGGTTGACATCCTACGGTGCGGTGGCACCAGGGCCATTTATGTTGGGGGTAGGCAACCAGAAACACACATCCTCTTCTTACGCTATTTCGGCGATAAATGTCGTGATTTAAATCGTTTTTTTTTTTTTCAGCCGATTCTGTACCAGTCATGTCTAAAATAATCGAGGTAATCAACATAGACCGAATAATCACGTTTTTTTATACAATCACCGGTATTAAAATGCAAAGAAACGTTAAAAACTTAGAAATTTTCTTAATTAATGGTACATATTTTAATTTGGTGTACTCGTATGGGCATGATCGCACTAATATGACCCTACCGTTTATATAGAACAACACTTTTCCCATCTCCCATCCTAAAGTAAGGATCTCCTCATATCCCTATGGCCGCCTATGAACTAACGGCAACGCACGCTATTAATGAATTGTCTTGTACATGCGGATGGCCTTTCGCAAGGTTTGGAGAGGCAAGAATATCGTGCCGAAGTGATATTTTTTAATGGAGAAGCAACTAAAAAAACAATGAATGTATTGACACGCTCTTCAGTTGAGAGTCATCTCTTTGGCGCTCCTCCACAGATGTTTGGGAGATATCTCCCCACATATGAAGATATTATGAAGTATTCCTAGTGGGTGAAGATGGAAAAGATGCAAGGAAGAAGAGAATTTGATCAATCGGTCCAGGAGATTGCCCATGTTGTCGCCGACAGAGTGGACCACGTGTGGAACGACGCGTCTGCACATGTAATGTCGAACTGCGGCATCCTCATTGCACTTTTGAGGTACTACACGAAATGTAAAAAAATATAAAGAGCACTAAGAAGAAAAATTCATCTGTTGTCCATCAAGACTTGAAAAAATTTAAGGAAGATGTTAAAAGGCTATTTGATTTTGCTTAATGTGTCTTCCAAAATGGCCGAGTGTATTCGTAAGCCGAAGACTTAAATAAAAAACGAAGAAATACCATTCCTTTAAGACCAAAGATCAACCGGAGAACTAGTGTTTGGGGCCATTGATTGGAAAACCACAAAAAAATATAGGAAGAAAGTTGCCAAAGAAAAAAATTGATAAAAACGGATGAATCTTTTGAAAAGAGGGCATCAACATCCTTTGCCCAGAAAATTGGTTCTAAACTCAAGTCTTAGTGCTCTAATGTTCCAGATGACTCGCCACCTGTGCTCGACGATGAATGGCAACCATCCTCCCGCCCATCCTCAAGTAGCTCGTCGCGCAACATCTTGAAGCTGACTGTTACCTGCCAATTGGAGGAAAGGCACAACGTAGCAAGCGGTTTGCAGCAGCCCTCGTGACTGGAGCGTTTGAAGACGTCGGCAAGGTCACACCTGAAAATGCATCGATGATTGTCGACAAGAAGAAAATTGCGCGCCAATGGAAGAAATACAGAGAGCTTGCGACTGCAGAGGATATGGAAAAGCTTAGAGACCAACCGAGGATAGCATTGTTCTTCGAGGGAAGAAAAGACAAGACGAAAATCAGGGAACTGTGCAGCAACAATATAGTGCGCATCACGACTCAACCGAAGAGCATGTAGTTATTCTTGCAGACCCCGGGGGGGCTTATTAGGGACACGCATCAACTGAAACAGGAGATGGAGAATACCTCGGAAACTCCATCCTCGACTCTGTCGAAGCCGCTAGAATTGACACGTCTTCCATACGGTGCATCGGTTGTGATGGAGCACCTTCGAATACCTCGACGGGCTGTTAGGGAGGCGCTATATGTTTTATCGAAGTGCGTCTCGGGAGTGCCTCATACATTTGTGTGGGCCTTATGCATTCAAATGAACTCCATCTTCGTCATATAATCGAGAAATTTGATGGGCCGACGACAGAACTAAATAGGTACAGTGGGTCAATTGGTCGCCAAACTGATGACCTGTGTGCAGCTACCTCTAGTGAAATTTCAGACGATTGATCTAGTTCTACCTGATCCTAAACTAAATTCATCACTCATGAGCACACACCAAAATTATCCGCTGGACATGACTCGTGGTATTGCCAGGGGATACATCCCACAAGAGCTGGCTGATCGCGATAATGGGGAAATGAATAACAGCAGATGGGGAATGACGGCCAACAGTTTGATCCACGTTTAGATAGAAACAAGACGACCAACAGTGGCTTCAAAAACTATAACCGAGATTATCATGAAATTCTATATTCATATGTGGTTCACAATAAAGAAAAATTGGAAGATTACAGAAGCAGAACACATCTGGGAAATGCTTAAGAGAATAAGACAATTCCCTAAAAAGTAAATTTCTTGAGAAATTCATTCAGAGCAAAGCGTTCTTCGCTCATCCAAGAAACATCCTCATTGCGATGGTGAAAAGGACGAAGGAAATGATGAAAGGGACGAAGTGCGAAGAGTAGCCTTCCAAAGGATAGTGCCGGCAAGAAAGACATATTCGCCAGAGGAAGGCATCAGGGCTTTTCACATCCCTGAGCAGTGCGCTGACATTAGTTCATAGGCGGGAGATGGGGAGATCCTTACTCTAGGATGGGAGATGGGAAAAGTGTTGTTCTATATAAACGGTAGGGTCATATCAGTGCGATCATGCCCATACGAGTACACCAAATTAAAATATGTGCCATTAATTAAGAAAATTTCTAAGTTTTTAACGTTTCTTTGCATTTTAATACCGGTGATTGTATAAAAAACCGTGATTATTCGGTCTATGTTGATTACCTCGACTATTTCAGACATGACTGGTACAGAATCGGCTGAAAAAAAAACATTTAAATCACGACATTTATATCCTTTAACTCAACAACACGCAAAAAAGTGTGAAAAAAAATGTGGAAATTACCATTGTGTTCTTCTTTTTACCATGGATATAAAGAACTTCCACAAAATCGAGCCGGATACGATTTTATACGACATTTATCGCCGAAAAAGCGTAAAAAGAGGATATGTGTTGCGGGTTGCCTGCTCTAGACATAAATTGCCTTGGTGCCACCGCACCGTAGGATGTCAACCTACATGAACAAATGTTTTATCTGCTCATTTGGTGCCTCGGGCTACATTTTGTAATATGTCGAACTTTGACTTTCGAAAAAAGTTGTTTGATGACCGCCCTAGCCTTCTTACAATGCAGTCCCATATCTATAACGTCTAAATTACTGACCGATACCTTTAGCGTCACCTCATGCAAAGTCGTTGGACACATTGTTGTCACCTCAGTAAAGAAAAACCTAGATAACGAAAAGAAGTTTATGAGACCTCAACGCGGATTCAGGAAAAGTAAATCTTTCGAAACCCAGTAAGAGGTGTTCACCCACGATATTTTACGATACGATCTTATTTCACGATATTCAAGTGGACTCGATTTTTCTTGGTTTAAAAGAAGTTCTTAAGTCCCCACTGAGAGTTCTTTATAAAACTAAAATCTTACGGCCTAGATGATGATATCTGGGTGAACTTTTGACCGATCGCGTGCGAAGAGCAGTATTAAACGGCTTAGTCTCTAACGAGGTCAGAGTCACTTCTGACGTCCCTCAGGGCAGTAACATAGGCCCACTCCTCTATTTCAAAGATTTTGGGGAAATAGTGGGCGATATACTTCGATTTTTAGCACGCGACGCTGTAGTTTAGAGGGAAATCCGTTTAAGTAAGGATAGGGATGAACAAATGAACGATCTCACTGCAATTCAAGCTTGGTTCGATACGGGGAAGACATAGTAAAATTTGAAAAAATGCGTAGTAATGAATTTATGGAAGACACAACTCCCCGCAACATAGCTATATCTTTCAGGGTAACCAATTACAGACTATAGAATCCGTAAAATACCTAGGAGTTAAACTCAATTATGATGTATCGTGGAATAAACATATTCGGCTGAACGTAAATTGGATTTTCTTAAAACAATATTAGGAAAGTGCGACGACAAAGTGAGAGAAATTAGCTACTTCTCCCTCGTTAGACCCCATTTGTATTACGCTGCCAGTGTTTGGGATCCTCACGAAATAGAGTTAAATACAGAATTAGAACGCGTGCAAAGAAGAGCTGCCAGGTACGCGAGAAGTCGTTACGATAGGCTTGTTAGTGTAACTGACCTCTTAGATAAACTCGGATGGGAATCTCTGTCAGACCGTGGACTGAAAATAGGATAAAACTATTAGATAAATTCAAGAGCAGTGTCTTTTCTAACGAAGTTAGTCATATCTTACGAACGCCAACATTCCACGGAGGATTAGATCATATTAAAAAATAAGATTTATTTTAGATTTCTAGATTAGAAAAAGATATTTATTGCTCTAGGACGTATGTTCTTTAAGAACAAAAGCAATTCACTTGTACAAAATCATAGAGTAGATTTGAGCATAGAATAAATTAAACATTAACTCATGATAACAACTCACATAAAACGATAAGCTAACAGGGCAATCAATATAACATTAAACAAAGTTCAAAATAAGAAATAGATGCATATAATACACAATGTTCCAAACAAACAGCCAAAGAAATATAAGAGGTACTTATACATTTTTCTTCATGAAACCAATAAGTTATCATGAGGCAGTAAGTAATAAGCTATAAACTTTGGTCTTAAACAATTTCAAAAAGCGAATATTTTTAACTTCATCTGGTCCATTGCTCCAGAGAGTCGATCCTACAACCTGGAATGGTTTCTGGAAAGAAGTTGTACGATGAGCGGAATAGAATGCATGGTAATTTGCATCTGAACTTGTAGTCACAGTAGTAATTTTAGGCTTTCTTTTGAATACGTTATGTAAATACTCAGGACCAGTGGCGCCTGCACTCCATGGGGCCTGAGGGGCCCCGAGCCCCCTCAAAAATTCGTTATGGGTGTGAGGAAAAAATGTGTCAGTCTTGTCGATTTTCCCCGTAGTGTCCAGATATCGAGATTCGAGTTATCAGGGTTCTAATGTTGATCATATGACTCTTCTCAAATGCTTATAAAAACTTAAAACTCACTACTTATAAAATTTCCTTGGCAATAAAAGGCAAGATCCCCGGTTTGCCCCCCCCCCCCAATATTTTTTGTAAGTCGGCACCCCTGCTCAGGATTTTTATAAAGAAACAAAATGTAAAGGAAAGCAGCGAGGAAATATTTCCGTCGCTATTTAGTGGAAAGCCATCCATACATCATCCATGTTCATACATCCACGTACAATGCACATACGTGTCTTCGGAGGTTGAACACAAATCTTACTCAGGAAGTTATATAGCGCTGAAGTTTTAAATCAAGTTCATCTGGGATATAATCATAAACTAAACAGCAGTTTTGGAATTACGAATAACAATAGAGTTTCCTGGTTTCAACAGATAACAGTTATTTGCTTAGTTTTAACTGATAATACACATTTTTACTGACTTTGCTCGAAATGTCATGGACATGATTTAGTCATGAGAGATTATTTGACATCGTACCTATTAAATTTTTATTGGGCTTGATAAAGGAACATTAGTATTTCCCAGTTTAATGTTAGGGATTAAACCGAAATCAATCTTATTTACAAGCTTTGAGGAGCGTAAAATAATAGCTTTGCTTTAAGTGCAGTTTAAGACAAGGTATTATTTTCAACCCTGTTGGATATAGAGGCAATATCTTCAGTCAGTCTTCAAATAGTGTTTCCGAGGTCACGAGGAAGACAATGTTGATAACTTTGCAAATCATCTGCGTAAAGCGTATATTTACAGTGCTTTAATTTTTCAGGAAGATCAAGAAGATATATGTAAAATAGCATAGGTCCGAGTACAAAACCATGAGGAACGCCGCAGGTATCATCATTACACTTGGATATTTTCCCACTACAGTCTTAGTGGTGGCCAATATGGTAGTCGTGGAACCAGTTCAGTACTGAGCAGGAAAAGCTTATACACATCATTTTTACAAGAAGCTTTTAGTAGTCACAAGCTTCGCTAAAGTCAAAGAGCACTAAAACAGTGGCCATTTCCTCATCAATGTTACCCCGTATATCATCAGTGACATTTTAAAAGGCGGATTGAGAACTGAAACCCTGTCGAAAACCAGATTAAAATGCGTCCAATCTTTTTTCAACAGTCAAATAATAAGTTGTTTGTTAACATAAATTTCGTAACAAGAGAGAGAGACTGTAGAAAAGATAGATTCAGAATTTCCTTTTTTTCCACGATCGATAAGGGACTAATACGGCAGCTTTAGGACTTAAATTAGGTTAGTTGACTTCTAGTGTAGCCTTATAACTTAATGCACGTACCTGAATTTACCTAAGTATTTCTAACTGCATGTTTTTCATGGTCTAGCTTCACAGGCATATTTTCTCCATGAGTATTCGACATGTTTACCTTTGCATGAATGTGGAAGTATAATTTGCTAATATGCGTGACATTTTATGACCTTTTGGTGTGCATATGGCAATCTTCTTATATTCTGTTTGCTGGTGATTGATCACCCCCTGCCAAACACTCTAGACGTGGCTCGCTTATGTAAATGTAAATGAGTAGTCCCCGTCCAAAGATGCGAAAGGGGGACTTCCGGAATATTTTACTCGAGAGAATGCCATCGTGTCTTAAAAATAATGGTTGGAATAGCTACGCCCCCTCAGTATAATAATGTGGTGGTTCCCCCTTGCCTTCCACATCGAGCCGTTAAAGGAAATTTTACGACACTTGCAGTGAAATAAGTGTAGCTGGGTCGACCCCTATGATCTCCGCCTTCACTCACTTGAAGAGGACCTTCTCCCCTCTTCCCTACGAGATGACAGGCATAATAATAATGTTTGACGGGGTCCGGTATCCAAGGCATCCTCATTGGCTATATGTATCATTTTGATTGTCTTATCAAGGAATAAGCCAACACACCATTAGAACAATGACTCTTTTGGTCCGCGACTGCTTACTGAATGAGTAAACACGCTTATCTCGCAGCTGTATTTAGGGATCGACCCACCAATCACCATCCGCTACCAGGTGGGCTCGCAGGGTGGCTTTAAGCTCAGCCGCCGGAAATAATGGTTGTGACCGTAAAAAAATAATCGGCTGTGCGAGGTCAAAACATTAAACCATATCCAATAGAATTGCTATGGGATTTTCAGAGAATCGATTATTCTTTCGATTAATGTTCTACACGTACACATGAATGCGAAGGTGACGAATATAGAAGAAGAGGACGAAGCCCACCAGGATTCCTTAGTTCTCTCTCAAAGTCAAATATGTTTTACTGCCGACAACAGTGGAGTTTGAAAAACAAAGAGATCGATTCTGATCCATTTCTCGGTCTGTCACCAAACTTTACAGCTATTTGCGGATAAAAGGCGATGACCTATACTCTTTCTCAGATAATTTGACGTCACGAACTCATGACGGTATTGCTACAATTGCTTATATAAACGGTTTCGTCACCTCTGCTAAAAATGTGCCTGTGGAACGAACACCAGAAAATGGCAACTGCGCTTTGGAAGGTTTGGTCATTTATGTGAGTTTCGATCATGATTTGTCCGTATCGCACTGCTCTCTTCCACGCCGAGGCTTCTGTTAATTCACCGGAGAAGCTGCATGTGAGTAACGAGCGTAGATTTAACATGAACCATGTTAGATTCGGTGAGTGATGGATTAGTGCCGATAAAATGTTCATTGGTTTTATATGGACGTGTTGAAAGGGAGGTGTGATTTGCTTCACGACATTCTGACCTGTGGGAGTGCCTTGCGGTATTATGAATGTACCCCTAACCGAGAGTATCCTCTCCTAATGTCGGTCCATAATTTTCCGTGTTTCTGATAAATATCATTACCTCTTACAGGTTGACTGCATTTCATTATTTTCCGGAACGAACGAAAAAAAAAGTTTCTTCCCACCGTTGATAGCGCTTTAGACATTTCGTTTTTTTTTTCGATGTGACCATCGTAACTCTACGCACACGATGTCTTTACTGACGTCATTATGACGATAAAAAATTGACTCATGCCTGTGCTTGCTGCAATTAGGGCCCCGCGCACTGGCAACTTTCCCAAACTGGCTTGGGAATCACGTACGCTACCACTACCCCACCTGACCCGTCTGATGAAAGGCGCGAAATTTTGGAATTAAATACGGCTTGTGAAAAATACCGCGTGAAAATTAATTAATTACAGCCAAACTAAGGCCCATTCAACGGAACCACTACTAGTTCACAGACTTGTTCACCATTCCGAAGTCCATAAAAAATACGGCATTGAAAAAGGCGGAGCAAGGTACGTGGTCTCCCCTTGTGAAACGGGAACGCAACGTAGTCTTGTCTCCTCACGCGGTTTATATTCCCAATTTTTTTCCACACTCCTTGGCTTGTTCAAGAACCACAAATGTATGATGATAAAAATCAATATGTATAAGCATTATATAACAAAAATTTCGATTTTTCCGCGTTAGCATAAATAAAATACACATTACCTGTCATCAAAACATATATTTGGAATATATTTGGTTATCTTGTGTATTTACGTCATTATCACCTCGAAATCATCAAGAACACATCCACAAATATCACAAAATATCTGTATTTTTCATCCATAAAAATGGCTAACATATCAATTGAAAGGAAATATATGGATAGAGCTATGCCATGCATCAAAAAGTAGCAGCGTTATACTGCTACAATGAAAGTATCGGAAACGAAGGTCAGTTTTTTTAGAAGAATACAGAAGGGTTTAATCATTGTATCGTATCGTAAGCAAATATTATAGGAAAAAAAGAAGGAATCAAAAAATCTTTATCCCAATATAATACCACACAGGGACGAAAAAAAATCCACAATGGAGTAAAAGTCGAGCATTAAAACCCACTGTCAGAAACATTACTGTCAGTGCAAAGCACTGTTAGAATATTGTTCAGGGCAAGGAAGATAAGGACACTACTGATAAATCGTATGATATTACAATAAGCAATACTGGAAAATAAATATTACTGATTCATTTCTAATTTGTTCAATTCTTTATTAAAAGACAATATAATAAATTTAAAAACACAGCAGTAACATTCACATGATGACAGCAAGGATAAAAGCCCACAGCAATAAAAATGCACGCACAAGTAGTCCACAGTCCGCTCATGAACGGAACGCAACTCCAGGCTCTGTGCTTAATTTCTTCAATTTAGGAATAGGGTTCGATGAAGCTCTTGTCCACGAAAATCCAGTTATCAACCGTGTCTCCTGTTGAAAAAAACAATTTGTATCGCGATAAAATTAAATACCGCATCGTTCTTTGGTCCCCGGTATAATAAATTTATTCAAGACAAAATTATCTTACGGAAACAAAACTAGTCAGAATTGAATAATGCGATTCAAAACAATCCATAAGTTCTTCGAAGAAAACCGAATGAATTTATTCCTGATTTAAAATGAATAATCATAATGCGAGTTTATTATGGTCGAGCACCATGGCTGCCTGCATATTTAATTACACTGATTGCATTTATAACGAAATGCCATTATGAATATAATTTGACTATACGTTTTTATTTATAATTACATTTTGATAAGTATCTGTAGAAAAAAGAACAAACAATATCGTTATATATCAATGAAGAATTGATATAAATCCGATGAATTTCGATGTCAATGACGGAAGGAATGAAATAAGCTGTGGGAGGAAATGAGTCCTGTTTCATGGGGAGGAGAATAATTGGCGATGGAAAAAGCAAGAAGAATACAAGTATTGGTAGAATAGCGCAGGTGAGGAGAGCACTTCACCATAAGAAAAATCCCTTCACAGCAGGAAATTTAAGCATAGAGACAAGGAAGCAATTTATTCCATTTAAATTATTCTTTTATATAACATATGGAGCAGGTAGAGAAGAATGTGAAAGAGAAGAAAAGATTGGCTGACAAAAGAATTGAGTATAGAGTTCCGTCATACCGTTCGTAGGAAGGCTGCGCAGCGATGATAATTGATGAGCTTAAATTTCAATTTGATTAGAAAACAATAGCAGTTCCCTCCCTGCTCTAATTTCAGAAATTTAAAAATTCATCAGAGAAATACTTACTAACTTACGGGTGCCTTAATGACTTTTCAAGCTAAAATTTTGTTTAAAGGAGAATATTTTACCATTAATGGCCCGATGTATACATGTGTATACAGTGCAAGTGAATATTTGGGATTATTGGGGTTTTTTATGATTTAACAAAGGCATTTGATACTGTTAACCATTGCATATCGTACAGTAAACTTGTCCAAATCGGAATTAATGGCAATGCTTTAGCTTGGATAAAATCCTATTTAACTAATCGTAAGCAGGTAGTGCAATTAAACACTAATTGTAATGGTGATGCTAATCAGAACTACTCAGATGTCCTTATTTCAAATTGTGGAGTGCCCCAGGGGTCGATTCTAGGGCCACTATTATTCATCATTTTTATTAACGACCTACCATCTCATCTGCATCAGAGTAAAGTCATTTTATGTGCTGATGATGCTACTACTCTGAGTTTTGGTAATAAGACAGGGGAGGTGATTGATATGGCACGCTCATCAGTAGCACAGATGATTGGCTGGTGTAAAAGTAACAACTTAAAATTGAATGGAAATAAAACATGTTTTTTAAATTTCCATCACAAAATTAGTCCTCCAGAAATGAGTCCTCTACTTAAGACTAATTCATCAACAGCCATTCAGCAGTCTAGCTCTACAAAATTTTTAGGGTTGAAATTAACTGAAAACCTTGATTGGCAATATCATATTGAGGATTTAGTTAGCAAAATGGCAACGGGAATATATATGATTCGTAAATTGGCTCCAACCACTTCATTAGAAATACTGAAATTGATATATTATGCCAAAATTCATTCTCACTTGGCTTATAGTGTAGTTTTATGGGGAAACACAAGTGCTGCTGCTAGGGCATTCTCTATGCAAAAAAGAGCTTTGAAAATTATGGCAAATGTGTCCATCAGGTCTCCTGGAAAGCCATTATTTCTAAACTATAATATAATGACACTACCAAGTATGTACATTTTTTACTGTGCATTATTTGTAAAAAAAGAACCCTACCTTATTTTTACCAAACTCCTCGGTTGATGATTATCTGACCCGTGGAAGAGAAAATATACATATCTTACAAAAATTATGCGCCAAAAGAGGTCCACATCACTCTGCCTCGCTTATTTTTAACAAATTCCCTATGAGTATAAAACATATTTCAAATATTAATGTTTTTAAGACAGAATTTAAAAAATTTCTACAGCCTAAAGCCCAAATTTCTAAAAGGGTTATTACAATGTAAATGAATTTTTGTCTGATATTTTATGACAACATGTATGTCTTGATGTCCTCCCTGACAATGTTCTATGTCGCATGTATGACCTACAGAACAATAAAGATATTATATTATTATTATTATATTACATTGTCGAAATAATTATCACAGAATAAATAATTTTGAAACGAAACCCAGTACCGAGAAAAAAAACACGAGGATTCTAAACCGAGGAAATAGTTTCCTCTCATAGGCCTTCTTTGAAGCACTGCGCAAATTTCCAAATAGGCACATTCCCCACATTGTATCATGTTATACTGAAGCGTGAAGATCGAAGGCGTAATAAAAACAGTCATTTTTAACACGAATACTTAATAAATTTTAATAAATCGTATTTGCGATTGCTCCTCGCCTTGAGGAAATAGGAAATGCATGGAAATAGAAATGGCATGAAACATATCAGCAAAGAATAGATCAGGAACTCACCTCTTAATCCCAAAGACTGCTTGCCGCGAAGTGATGTCCAGAGGGTCTTCTGACACACACTCCGTCACATGACGAATAGTTCTGACGTCACGATAAATTCAAACCGTTTTCCTCATAAACCAATGAAAACCCTCAAAACAACTTAAGATCGTATAGTCTCGGTTATTCAAAATTTTATCCAATAAACTTACGAATAGTTTATAAATGGTTATCCATATAATTATAAAAGCTACATCCCACGAAAAAAAACATTTTTGGGAAGGAAATAAATATTTGTTGTAAAGACGGCGTTGCATACATCGAAATTTCGTGAACAGCCGATGGTCACAATACACGTGGAACAATATTCCAGAATATTCCCCAAGCATCACCGAAGGCCAGGACGATTGCAGAAGACGTCATCGTATTTCTTCGTGCAGAAGGAACAGTCAAACGCTCTTCTTGGAGACTCCATTCAACTGTTACTTCCAATCCAGCACTTACCCTTCCCTTATCAGCAACACACCCCCATTCCCTCACCAACCGGCCTTTCGGAAACATCATATTTCTACTAGTTTAAAACAGTTGTCTCGACTATTTCAACCGCTTCTTCGTTCATTGAATTGCCACCGTCTGATTCCGTGGGAATGAGGATAGAGAGCGATAAATGCAATCTATCAACGGAAATATGAAAAAAAGAAGCAGCGGTATTGCCTAAGGTACCTATGAATACGAAATTGAAACTGTGGAGCAATAATGTACAGAGGGAATAATTGTTATTTTGGTTCGTTCGGGACTATACAAATGCAAAAATATCCGTCTCTAACATGGTTTATTATGTAAAATTATTTCCTATGTTAGTGGATAGTGAAGATTGCAAATAGATGCAGCGGAATAACTGTAATATTATGCGGTGAGTACGAAGGCGCAGGAGCGCAGCTAGGAATTAAGGCTGGGGGGGTTTAGGTGCAACTAATACCGGGGTGTGTATGGAATACCCACCAGGATAAGCGGTAGGTGCGAGATTAATAAATTGTGGAATTTTAAAGATAAATGGTCCAAAATGGTGAGTTTTATGGCTTTCCGAGGGATATTTTATTCATCCTTTCACTATTATATTATTAATATCAATCCAATTAAGTAAAATGGATTAAAAATTTCTCTGAGCTCTGGGGGGGGGGGGGGGTAGATATTGCGATATCTATTTTTCGCGATTAAATGAAAAGTGAGAATTTACAAGCAAGCGAAAACGTGACGGCTAAGTATGAATGCTGGGGAAAGCGTATATAGCAATAAAAAGTGGTTTGGATATTATTAGGATAATTTCAGCTTCAGCTCTACCATAATTACCCCCTACGCAGTGACTTCCCATTACTTATTTGCTTATTAAACGGGCTCATGGATTAAATAAACGCCTTCATGCAAGAGAATGTCGCTAAATTTTTCACCGGTGACACGAGAGCGGATGGGCCTGCAAGATTTGCTTATCAGTATTACACAAATCGGTCACATTGGTCATCGTAAAATTGAGTGAAGAGAGAGCTGTAGTGATATATAAACCTTGATGTATCAGACCAACAGATGGAAAGCTTTGCTAGATTGCATGTTCTAAGGTAAACAAAGGCGTATTACAGGAATAAACCTAGTATATTTTCTCAGATTTTGTATCTATTTCGAAACGCTTTGTTGAGTGCATGAAGAAGGACGGGAGGGGGTATCTTTGGAAAACAAATCAAAGTAGTCAATAAATGCGAGATGATAAGTTAGCCATACAGGCTTGGGTTCCTGGTAGCCAAGATCACTACATTGCTTGTTTTTGTGCGTTCACGCTTCAACGGGGCAGTGGAGGGGGGAGGAAGCTCATCTTATTCCCCCCACCAAATACGTTTCTCACGTCAACACAATTTTCCTTGAGGTCATTCGGTTTTTCCATTCTCTCCCCCCTAATTTTTACTCAAGCCATGTCAACTTGGTTTGCACATAACTTGCACTCCAAGACACTTTCATGGAGTTTTGACCGTTGAGAATGACGACGCAGAAGTATTGAATCTGTTCGAGTGTAAAGAAATGTATTTCAGTTTTCGAAGATTGTTACCGTATATTTTCTATGGCATCGAAATTAAACTAGGTCGAGTCAGTAACAATTCTTTATAATGCCACAAAGAAGAATATGAGATAAAATTGGTATTAATAACGATTGAACTGATCTGACAATTGCATTTTTTCAATTCAGCCCCGCAATACTGCAAAATAAAACACTAAAACCATGTTCAGCATAAAATATACATTGTCAAAATGACACTGCCTGATTTAAGAGAATTGACAACCTCTTATAATGTATAATCAAGGAGAAATATAGGAGAGTAAGCCTTTCATAACCAATCCACCTGTCACTAGAGATGGGCAAAAGTAATCGATTATACGTAGTAATCGATTATTTGCTTTTGGATTATTGCGATTATTGAATCGATTATGGACATCCGATTATTTTGCATAATCTATTATTTGAATATAATCGGCGGGAATAAGAAGCGTGCTCACTTGCGAGAAACGAGAGCGAGCATATACTTTTCATGAGAATCTATCCTTATATCGTAATTGGTAATTGGAAAATTTGAAAACAATCATTAGCAATAAAACGAATTCTAAATGTTTGATGGAAGAAAATATCTATTGTTGAAAGAAGAAATCATGAAAAATTAGCGAAAACAATGGCCGCGTTGAGTAACTACATAATCATATGAAATACAGGGCCTAATTGGTCAACGACGAACAATTTTTTTTCGGCGCTAATAAGTAATGAATCTAATTGGGCAATTCTTACGTAATAATCAATCGTAAATAAATGTATAAGACCTCGTAAGTAGAAGAGCCCAGACACCTCATCTGAAGCCGATTCACCCATAAGTCACTAAAATCCTTTGTTCGGTTTAAGCTCAGAAACAAAAGTGATATGGCATCAGTAAGAGTCACTTGTGGAAGTACTTCCACAAAAATTTGAGTGAGAGTAAAGAAAAACAATCTCCTAGTTATGTACTAATGGCATGAAAAAACTATTGACGATATCACTGTCAAGAACAAGACAAAAACTTAGCTACTTTATTACTACCACCAATGCCTTCTTAAGCTTAGGAAGGCATTGCTACCACTCATCATTCGGATCTAAGGTTGTCAGGGATAAAATAACTTAATATTACAAGTCCAAAAATGATCTAAATTATTTGACACGCATCATGACACCCACCTTAAAAATACCACCATAAGCAGCATCCGAACTATCTCAAAATACGATAATAAAACCGATTCATTGCATTTTATTTTTCATTCAATACAAATGAGACGGTGCGCGCCGATATCTTTAGGTCTCTAGCGTGCCTACGAGACGATTAGTCTACCATGCCACAATAAGAATCGCTTCTTCACACTCAAATAATCGGTAGCATACGGTAGCGATTCAGGACAGAATAACATTATCTCTACCCACAGAATCGCAGCGTCATTGTTGACGATAATGGACAAAAGAATCGGAAGCGCCTGACCTTCAGCACACGATTATTTTGCCCTAAGAATCCCCCATAATCGTATAATGATAATCGGTGCATAATCGTCTCAAGAATCGTGCGCTGGCTAGTTTGTATATAGTATTCGATTATTCACCGATTCTCTGCGTAATCGATTATTTCGGCCCGATTTTTTCCCTGAATCGATTATGCTTGAATTCTATCATATGATACAATTTATCGATTACGGAAAGTTTTTCCCCATCACTACCTGTCACTGTTTGAAATCGAGCAAAGACTTGGTCAAACAGGGGCTTGATGGCTGACATCACTGCCTCACTTTGGCTAGCTCGTCATCGTTGAAAGAGCGCAGTGGGAAGGGGGATGCACTGTTTATCTACTTCCCCCTACTAAATACGTTCCTTACGTTAACCCACTATTTTCATGTTGCCGTTCAGTTCTTCTCTCTGCCACCCCATTTTCACTCCACCTATGTCAACACAGTATCCACATAACCATTCAGACTAAGTGCAAACCGTTTTTTTTTGTTTTAACTAACCGTATAACCGTAAATAATTACGCATGACTGCTACGCATGAATCTTCTGCAGTAAAAAATATGTGATTTCGGAGATTTAGACGGTTATTACTTATTCCATGTCATCGTAATTCAACTAAGTTGGAACTCTAAAAATGAGTGTTTACTCACAAAGAACTATGAGGACAAATATTGCAGTTTATATCAATTGAACAATTTTTTAAATTCTATACAGGACAGCACAAATACAAACTCTAAAACCAAATATCATAGAAAAAAATGGCGACGGTATAGTTTTATCGAATCGCCAATTTTCGTCGGATCTTCACCAAAATTAGTATACATAACTTATTTCACATTCTAAACAACCCTAGGAGTGGGCGAAAGCACTTCGACTACAAATAAAAATTTACTAATTCACTACATACCTCTTATTATATTCTTGGTGTCGGATGGCTAACTGATACGTTGCAGGAGCCATCACAGATGAGAAAAGACGATCGAAATCCACCTTAACCCATTGTTAATTGACATGTATTGTGAAACAATAATAAAAGAAGTTAAGTCACAAAGCGTGACCTGGTCCTGGATACCCTCTTGCCTGAATCCTGCCGACTTGCCCTCTCGGGCCGTGCCCGCTGAATATGTAGGAGTCGGCCATGTTGGCGACCACCGCATATAGGCGCGCGCGCGCTCGCGCACGGCAGTCGCTCGAGAATTCAGGCAGTGTCAGTCAGGTCTCCGGGGCCAGCAGGGATGCACATGATTGTCCTCGACGTAGAGCATGAAGGGCCACAGTGCTGTCAACATACATTTCAACTACAATATTGGTTAAATTCAAGGCATTTAGTAGGTCTAAGGCCTTCTGAAGACCCACGATAGCAGCATAAATTTCACACGCACAGGGATTGGAAATGATTGGTTAATCTGCCACTCGGGTATTACTACCCCACCTTGAACTAGGGTTGCGTCGGTATACACTGTGACCGCGCCGGTTAGTCTCCGGCAGGGACACCACTTAATCGAAAAACTGAGAGGCCATAAGCTTTAACCACCACGAGTTATCTCGTCTAAACACCATGGTTATAAGCAGTGTAAGGAGTCGTAACACCCAACAAATCCATGCAAGGTACCCCGCCGCTTTCGGGATATCTTGTTGCCGCAACTTGGACTGCTAAGGTAGACAAATTAGTTTGTATCAGAGGGTTTTGGTATAATTTCGAGGGACGAATTAATGTTTTTAATACAAAAACCATGCCTCGACCCACCCTGGCATAATCCGATCCGCCCACATAATTTCGCTAATGCCGTCATAAGCCCTCTGTCTGTCGGAGTCAGTCGACAAATATTAGAAAGAAGCCTACGGCTCGGCTTCCGCCGTGCGCTACCCAACCCACCCCTCCGGTCCTCCGACCTTACACTAGGAATAAGCCATTCAACCGCTCGGATTTTACAAAATGTAGAGAGTAAAATTTGCATACTTTACAAGACACACCATGCCCCGTCTATACCCAAACGCAACAGTTTGTTTTCGATCGTCTTTTCTCATATATGATGGCTCCTGCAACGTATCCGACACCAAGATAAGTAATGAACTAGTAATTTTTATCTGTACTCGAAGCGCTTTCGCCCACCCCTAGGATTGTTTAGAATGTGAAATAAGTTATGTAAACTAATTTTGGTGAAGATCCGACGAAAATTGGCGATTCGATAAAACTATACCGTTGCCAAAAACATTACATTTTCAAAAAGACGCCGTCTGGTGTAAAAGAATTCAAAACCTCGTCAGAAATAGTGAGAGCAACGACAAATTTGATTTCAAATAACTGTCCGTCAAAATGTTTAAGCTTCACTTAGTGTGGGAGAGGAGAAGGCTTCCTACCTTTCATTCGATGGCATGTCCATCGGCGGCAGAGCTCAGCTGTCCATCGGCGAATCCTCAAATTACAAATATATTCACCAGCACTTCTCATTCAAAACATTACTGACCACGACATTTTCGACGAAAAACATGACACTTTCATTTCACTGCATCGTTGGAAGAGCATACGCACTTCCCGTTGGGTACCACACGAGAAACATTCACAATGTTTCCTTTGAGGCACGCATTCTGGTGACATTGTGTCCGACGCAGTTAGTAGCCGAGGCATCGTGAGGGAACTATGGATGCTTGTTTTGAAGCCTGTACTTTCATCCATTCCGTTGATTATTTGAATTATTAACTCCTTTCTCGTAAAATCTGGAAAAAAAAAGAAATGGTTCTAAATCTATGACCCGAAAAATAAACGGCACCGACGACACAATACACATACATATGAAAAGAAGGAATGGTGACAGCGGAAACGCATGTTATGTATACAATTTAAAGCCATTCTGTAAAACCTGCCTGTGTCTATGATAGATTAGCGACTGCTAGTTCATACATATTTCTGAACAGTTTTAACGAAAGGACTATAGGGCGAATTCAGTGGCGTAGGCAGGGTGGGGTCCCAGGATGTCCGGACCACCCCCCCACACCCCCCCCCCCCCCGAAATATAAAAACACAATTATTTTCCTTCATTAAAGTAAACAAAATATTTAAAAATCATTAATTTATAAAATATTTATTAAACTAATGAAGTTTTTTCGACCATGAAAAGTGTTAAAATTAGTTAAAAACCCTTTTCTTAGTACCCTGTTTTTCAAAAATTTTCTCCCTTGGTTGTTGACCCGAACGAAATTCCTGGCTACGCCACTGGGCGAATAGGTGAACACACTGAGAAGAGATTCAATATTCTGATCATACATTCGTTGATGGAATGGTTATGGGTGGTTGAGAGACAAATTTTCACGCATATTTCCTATACCTCACGTAACCTTATATAAAGTTGTACGTAAATAGTATTTTATCGCGGAACCAGTCCTCGCTTCAGGATCTAGAGAGTCAATCCCCAAAACTACGTATTGCAAAAACTACATTAAATTTGACGATATACCTATTAAAAGGGTATATTGTAATTCAGAACCTAACGTACATAATATAATGATTTAATATGCTGTTTCAGCATGGAATAATATGTAAGAGTAAGAGACATACCACTTTTCAGCAGCAGACCATCCATCTCTCACCATCGAACTGCTATGAGACATTGACTTCACTTTGACAGAATGTGGACTGAGGGGAAAAACCGAAAGCGGTGCGCTGCTTCTTACTTATGGCTGTTGGAGGATGGGAATTGTCAATTGAGGAACGCAGGGGGTGTTGCCTGGCACGAATAGACCGAGTCAAAAAGTGTTGAATTGAACATGAGTCGCAGTGCATCACGAAGTCCGAGGGGTGAGTTTCGGTTTACGCGTTGTTGGTGGCTATGCACATAGGGGGGGGGGAGGGAGAGAGAAAGAAAAGAGCTTGGGCGAAGACGAGGGTGGGCAAAGTGAGTCAGGGCGCCACCCTCTGCAATTTAACGCCATTATTTCAGTTTTAAGCTTGCGCTATGATTGCGTCAATTGGCTGCTTTGTGCTCTTTTACACGGACTCTGGCACTTTTTTTAACATCGAGGCGAATCTTCAGGTCAAGATGACAAAAATTCATGCATAAAATTACGACAAGAAATTGATTTTATATTCTTTACATTTAAACATATTACATTGTATTTTTTTTCTTTGCGCTGTTTAGGAATCACAATGCTAAGGTTGGTTTCCGTCTAATGTATTGAATTTCCTTAGTTTTGCATTGAAGGCCAGCTTGTACGGAGGTATCGTTTAGATTGCATTTATATCAAGTTTTTCGTTGCGAAGGGAAAGCAAAAAGTTTCACGTAACTCATAGTACAGAGTAAGGCTCATAAGTAGAACAAAATAAATGCTGATGGGCGGAACCAGAGTTTGTCCGAGAACTGAATATTCTCGGCACCAATGTTTGGTGTATGGCGTCTCACTATCCGAATGCATTGTAACGTGCTTAACATTATGGTGTCAGATGGAGTCAAATATTGGGGAGTTATGGCTAAATTAAGCCAATTGTGGGCTAATTGCAAGATAAATACTTGCGGTATATTGATTTCTTATCTCCGGAATTATTCACTTTAGGCAATAGGGTGGTTTCCCATTTATTTTTTCATTGCCTAAATTGAAAGATTATTACTCCTGGAATACGGATTTCACGCTTTTAGATTTAAAAATGACGATATGTATTTTTAGCGATTAAATGAAAAGCCAACATTTTCAAGCGCGCGAAAACGCGACGGCTGGGAAAACCCCGTGTGACGTCATTCTGGTTCCCGCTTTCGCCGGATGAGATGACCTTAGGGCGAGGCTTTGAGCGCTGATGCGATGCAGGTTGCTAGCAGGTAGCAGAGTACCCTGCTGGCAGGTAGCGCTTGGCTTAAATCTCTTCTTCTTCTTCTTCATCGTAGCGTTTGTCCCGCGCTATTGCAGGGTCCGCTGTTGTGCAGTCTTCTCCACTTGGCTAGATCCAGGGCGTCTACTGGCGTGGCGTTGATGGTCTTCATGTCTGCCTTAATTTTGTCGAGCCTCTTTGGTCGTCCTCGTGGTCGACGTCCTTCAGGGTTCAGCCGCATTGCTGTTCTCGCCACAGAGTTCTCGTCGCTACGCACCACATGCCCATACCACCGCAGTCGAGCCTCCCGCATCTTGTCTGTGATTGGTGCAACTCCCATTCTTTTCCGGATGTCTTCATTCATGACGTGATCCAGGCGGGAGATACCTAGGATCCATCGCAGCATCCTTATTTCCGTGACATGCATGGCCTGTTCTTGATTTGCTGTGGCTGGCCAACATTCTGTTCCATATAGGGCCACTGGGCGGACCACGGTCTTGTATACTTTGGCCTTGAATCGTTCGGGCATTCGACGGCCGCACAATACGCCAGTTACTTGGTGCCACTTCAGCCACGTTGCATTAATTCGAGCTCGTGTGTTGGCGGTTGTGCTTCCATCGTTCCTAACGACAGAGCCCAAATATTAAAACTTCTCGACCTTTTCAAGTTTCACGCCGTCGATGCTGATCATGCCATCGGTTTGAGGTCCACACTCCATGTACTCGGTCTTCTTGGCGTTTAATCGAAACCCATAATTGTCGAGTCGTACCTTCCATCGCTGAGTTCGCTGCTGTAATTCGGGTCTGGTGGTGCTGGCAAGGAAGTCATCATCGGCGAACAGTAGTGACCAAGGATGTGATTCTTGGAGACAGGCCGTGAGTGTGTCCAAGCACAGGATGAAGAGGAGCGGAGAGAGGGCCGATCTTTGGTGGACGCCAACAGTGATTGGGAAAGGCGGTGATATTCCTGATGGGCAACGGGACGGAGCTGGTGACGTTGGTGTAGAGAAGCTTCACCCATGACACGTGGACTTCAGGGACGTCGTGAGATCTGAGGGCATGTCAGATAAGGTTTAAGCGCATGGCTTAAATAAGGATTATTAATACCTCATCAAACGAAGAAAACTTTCCGAGCTTAGCTAGTTTTAATAGGTGATTATTAAGACATGTTTCCCTGAGCTCTGTGCTTCGTGCATGCATTGGTAATCTCAGACGATGTAGAACTCCCGACTACTTGTATAGCGACTGGGGCACTGTGACGTCACGTGGAGTGGCATCGCATGGGCGCCAATCTGGCCTTTATCAAATGAGGATAAAATTGACCATTGCCATTCGTCTAAACCGGTATTTCTAAAACCAAATAATTTGTGCATAATGAATACACTAATGGTGGGTAACGAATCGCAATCAATGCCTTTCGTTTTCTTTGATGAAGGAAACTACCCTATTAGTAGTTCACACTTCATTTTTCCTCCCTAACCGAGGACCCGTATCTAAGCCGCTGGTCTCCAAGGACGTCCATCTTCGGCTCAGTTACCTGTTGGTCAATATTAACCCAAAGAGAGGACATTGGTAGCAAAAGGTCTGTATAGCGCAGCTCGCGACGATCTGGGATACTATGCTAAGTCGCCGTTCTTCTGGAATCAGCAGAGAATTGAATTGAGAAGACGGGAGGATGAGCAAAAAATTCTATCTCGAACATTCAACATCAATTATCTTTTTCTTTTGGTCCCCCATATCATCTGAGCACTCACGTTATTTTGACCTTCATATTGGAAGTTATTTCATTACGCAAGATTTTAGCTATCATTTGTATTCTTCAATATAATGTATAAATTTTTCCATTCCGACGAAAAATCAATATATTTTGGAATCCCAAATAACTTTAGAATATGAATTCAACGAGATGCTGTCAACCTGTAAGAGGTAATACTATTTATCAGAAACACAGAAAATTATGGACAGACATTAGGAAAGGACACTCTGGATTAGGGGTACATTCACAGTGCCGCAAGCCACTCCCACGGGTCAGAATGTGGTGAAGCAAATCACACCTCCCTTTCAACACGTCCATATAAAACCAATGAACATTTTATCGGCACTAATCCATCACTCACCGAATCCAACATGGTCCATGTCAAATCTACGCTCGTTACTCACATGCAGCTTCTCCGGTGAATTAACAGAAGCCTCGGCGTGGAAATGAACAGTGTGAGACAGACAAATCATGTTCGAAACCCACTCCAATGGCCTGATAACCTACCCTTCTAAAGCGCAATTACCATTTTCCTTAGTTTCACAGACATATTTTTAGCAGAGGTGACGAAAATGTTACTTATTATCGCAGAAACACGGTTCAAAGACATACTTCACTGCTCCAATAGCAGCCTCGCCTGTGAATTTTGGACCGCTCTTACTATTTGGCCCTTTGATTTCTCACTTTTTTTTCTAATTACCTTATTCACTGACGAGTAACTTATTCACTTGACTGTGCTGGCAGTCGCCTAAGCAACCATTAAAAAAACAGAGGATGACATTGTGGAAATATAAATCTGAAATGACTATGAATAATTTGCTCTATTTTGGGCTACAGAAAGTAAAAGCTGACAAACTTACAGAGAACTTCACTTTTTTGTCCGATTATATTCCACAGACGTAGATTATAGCTCATTTCAACAAAATTTAGTATTTTTTTAAACAAAACCCGATTTACGATTAGCCTGACTTGGTATTTTCCGAATATACCACCTGGTATCAAGCAGTAGGTCTTCAAATGGATGACGATTATATGCAGTGTACCTGGGCTCCAATATCCCAAATCGATGTTTTTATATATGTGTTAGGTGGTGTACAGCACGAGCATACAAATATAGTTTTATATTTAGGAGATATAATTGAACAGAACACAGATTCAACGCTGGTCCTCGGCACGGTTTCCGCTAGGATGACGGTTGAATTCTTTACAGCTACATCTTTATTACTTTAATTATTTTCACTGGGGAATTTTTTTAGTTTCAACATGTAATTGTTGTTTGAATTGAACCAGTGACTCCATAATTTACAATCGTCATATGAACCCTAATCTCTGACCTCAAAAGACTAACAATGCTTGAAGGTTGCATTCGCTGCACACCTGGCTGACTCGGCCTAGTAATGAACCGTCCTTTTTCTGTCATCATGTTACCTCGTACACGCACTTTAAATTGCTTTCGTCACTGCCCAGAATGTACGTCGCTCTCTTTCTCGTGAAGTGCGGTCGGCGATAGTCAATTCACGAGAGGCGAGAGAGGAGAACACGAACGGAGTGAAAATGCGTTAGTCATCAATTAATTCCTTCTCTTCCACTTTTCCTCAAAATGGACCCAACCCATCCGGCTGCTCCCTGCATCTGCCTGTCAATCATAGCGGCCCACGCCGCCCTCAACACAACCATTCGTCGTTGCGGAGGACCTTCGAGACGCAAGAGGGCGCTCGCTCTCCACGACTCCAGAGGACACAGATCCGATCCTCACGCCCCAGCAACTACGAACAGGTTCGTGTCAAACCACACTATAGTGCCCAGTAGTGGCGGATACATATATGGGGGGCGTCCCCCCCCCCCTTGCGGGCCCGTCCGCATTGCCTAACAATGCAGAACCACAATAATAACTTTTTTATACCATACGATGGCATTGCCTTGTATATCGATGGTTCCAACAACACGTATCTCAAATTCGGCCGCTTTGAGACAGGTATCTTAAACAAAGTGTAATAACATTAAAAAATAAAATACAAGCAAAAGACAACTCTCTGTTTGCAAATGAATGCTTCCTTTTCAGTTTTATGAACTTTTGGTTTTTAATTTCAGTGTACAGTTAAAAAAATTAAACGTTTTTTTGCTCTCCTGAAAAGTTGCTATTTTTAAGATACGAGTTGTTAGAACTTAGTCATTGATATGCGTATTATCACTTTAAATAAAAATCTGTTAAACTTTGCATGTGACTTAGTCATTTGTAATTACGACAAAAGTAAAAGTAGCTCAGGATTCCTTTAGCGTCCCCCCCCCCCCCCTTGAGTTTTTTTCTTTATCCGCTTCTGATAGTGTCTGTTTCGTCGTGCGCAGAGAACCTCTTTTCGACCTGTGCATTTTCGTGAACGGCTCCTCCCCCTCTGTTGTTCTTTGCTGAGTGTTCTCCCTCTGCCCACCTTCAATTCGACACATCGCTCAGTTCGTCCTTTCGCTGCCAACCTGACCGCTCGTTCCTCTTCAGCCTCCAGTTGAACGGCTCTCCCTCGCGAAATTCCTCTCTCTCTCGTGGCTCATCCTATCTTACGGTGGCTATCCGTATCTGCTACCAATAGAGAATGTGCACGTTTTTGGGAAGTGATCTTAAAAAAAATTTAAACCTCAATTAGGCTAAATTCCGAGTCTGAGAATAGTGAGGTACTTTTAAAGTGAGATATTAATTATTAAAATTTGCAAAATTAATGATGCGGGGAAACATCAGTCGGCCACATTCTCATGTCAGAGCTGTGACGTCTTTTGTTTTATGTGTTCTCAGGCATTCCTTGTTCTTTAGGGTGACCCCCTCTACATCGTATACCGAGTTTGGAAAGAAGCCATGGAATGGCTTAAGGACTAGATTAAACGTGTGCACATGCCATCATCTACATCTTTTAATTCATTTATTTATCGGTAACGCTGACGAAAAGACTCTCCACCAACTTTTCTACCTTGAACTACCTAATCGTATTTCTCACACTTTGGTTCTCGGTTTTGCGCTCGTTTGCAAATTCATGTTGACATTAAAATTAATAGAGGCACTCAAACAGCGATGACCCTTGTTAATGCTCAAAAGCACTGGGCCAGCTTTGCCGTAAGTGCGATTCCGGCATTAAATTTCTCATATTGGCATTAATTTTCCAGAAAATATTGGGGATGTTTTTCTTTGCTAGTAGATAAAATACTATTATAAAAGCGCCCTCTTAAATGTTGACGAAATTAACGTGAAAACGGGTCTTTTAAAAAATGAAGAAAGTATGATTACTTCGGATTCTACCCCTCCCTTAGCTATACCTCAACTACAGCGCACAAAATAGACCAGCCCAGTGCGACTGCCCAACCCTCGTAATGCCAAGCGATGGTATCAAATGTAGATGGCAGCACCAAAGCTATCCCGGGTGCTCCTATTCATTTACCTTGATGCACAAAGGTTAAGAAAAGACTTCGCTGTTTCACAAAATAAAATATATTTACGACCGGTTTCGATACAGCGTATCATCATCTGGCAATTACAAGTATCAGTACATAGAATTTATACCCTTGAAGGCGTTAGAGGGGCGGTGGAGTGGAGGTGGAGAAAGGGGGGAAACATCGGAGTACCCATTATTGGATGCAATTAGTTTCTTTGTATTTACCCCCTCCACCAAATAATACACCGCAATTCACGGCACCACTTCTCTCACAAACTATTAGCAATACATTGTATGCTTCACAGACTATGATTGATTCCATTGTCGAATTACAACAGGATGAAGGAGCTAAACACAATCAAACTAATTGCATCCAATAATAGGTACTCCGATGTTTCCCCCCTTTCTCCACCTCCACTCCACCGCCCCTCTAACGCCTTCAAGGGTATAAATTCTATGTACTGATACTTGTAATTGCCAGATGATGATACGCTGTATCGAAACCGGTCGCAAATATATTTTATTTTGTGAAGTCTTTTCTTAACCTTTGTGCATCATGAAGGAGTTTCACCAAGTTACGCCAACCACCATCGCAATCATTTACCTTTTTAGGACTTAGCGGATAACGATCTCAATATGAATTTATATCTTTTAAATACCGACTAAAGCACTGAAACTTATTTTCATAATTAAAAATATTTGTTCTGTGAAATAAATGCGTGGAGAACCATGAAATAAGCCCCCGAACATGACATTCTCTACCTCATTGCATTTCGTCCACTAGGCTTCAAATAGATCAATCAACGGCGGCAATCAAGTACAAACTCATCAGAATGGGATTATAGTTAATACTTATCTCAACAGCTTATCAGTGGAATTCAACTTCCTGAGTCATAAGCACGTAATTCCGATATAAGGATATATGTTATGCTATGAAACAGTACCAGACCAGAGGAGATAGTATTTTATTAACATATGTTATAGAAGAGGTTCTAAACAACAAACTTAAATCCTTTAAATATCGAATCCAGCCCGGAATAGCATTTTTAACAAACAACATTTCTTTTCTGCAATAGAACTCTGGAAAACCCTAAGTGAAAGACCCCGAAATTCGCATTTAGTGTACCATTAAATATCATCTGCTAGGATTTCATTAGGTCAATCAACAATGTAAAATCATGTACAAACCGCACTGAATGGATAAATAGTTAATACTTATCTCAACAGTTTATCGGTGAATTCAGCTCCTAAAAGGGTGAACAGGCCCCATAGCATAAGTGATGCTATGAAAGTGAATGCTGGACTGGAAATAACTGCAAGTCATAGTTGTTTTACTAATCGAGGCGGAAGGAACAGGATAAAGTGATAAGACCCTATCTAATATACTAGCTTAATGTGGCCTATTTCAACAGGAATAGCGGCTTCCAATAAACATTCCAACTGCGGTAGTCCAAAAGTTTGAGGCTGAAAATCTTAAGGGATAGGTATGGAAATGTCAACGAAGTCAATTCTACTGCAAGGAATTCGTTCTTTCTCTCAAAAGAATCAAAGAACTTCATCGATAAAAATTTCCTAATACATCGCACTTGGTATCTCAAGAAAATTGATCCTTCTTAAGTAGCTTCTATGTTCGAAAGTTTGCTGAAAAAAGATCACTCTCATACAATCACCATAAAACTCCTTAGATGTTTCGGGCGAGCTGCAGTGCTGCCGTCTACGAGAATAATTTCTAATGTCAGCGACAATAGCGACGACAGATGAATCTTTAAGTGCCCAGTCCTGATTATTCTAAGTCCGTGATATACATCCGCTTGGCCATGGAGCCACGTGTTGGTAAGAGAGATATGGTGAGTCCAAATCTAATCTAAAGATGGGGAAAAACCGCGTGACCAAGTGAACTGCCTCAGTGCATTTTTTTATCTAGCGATTTGATCGTTGGATTATTCTTCTTATAGGATAATCCTCTAAAATCGCTGGCGCATTAATGGCTATGCTTGTTTCGCTATTAAGTTGGGCCCTTTCAGCTTCTATATCGTTAAGGTGTTTTTCCCCTTCCAACCCTTTCCCTACCCCAGAGGCGTCGTCGGGCTCCTATCGCGGCGGCGCCTCTTTCCTTTTCCCCTCCTCTCCTCTCCCTCCGCGGGTGATCGGGCGTATAAGTCTCTGACTTGGTTCCCGGCCCCGGTGTGTTGTACCTCCGAAGTGTTCGCCCTGAACCCTCATTCTCTTTGCCTAAGTGCATTCCATCCGCTTATCTAAATTTCGATTGGGCATTTGCTCATGGGGTTTGACTCCAGACTCTGTAGCCCAGTTGCGTTCGTCCTCGTCGGCTGTTGGTGCCGTAAAGGCTGTGCAGGGCGACCAGTATTCCATTCGTATCCTCCGCGATGTGAACTCACGTCGGAACATTTCCTCCCTTACATCTATTATGACGCGAAGAGCAGGAAATGCGCTTATTGCATTGGTATTCATACGACACAGTTCAATAAAGTTTAACTTTCATTCGTTCGATTGCATTAGGCTCAACTATGTGGAAGTTAATACTCGAAAATGAAAAGGAGACTTGGTTGATTTCCACTGATTTATTTCGTCCGTACGACATGCTTCGAACCATAGCAGAGGTCATTATCAAGTACAACAAATTTGAATGGTAAGCAAACATATATATGCCCTACAAGGAGTATATATGCTTGCTTACCATTCAAATTCGTTGTACTTGATAATGACCTCTGCTATGGTTCGAAACATGTCGTACGGACGATATAAATCAGTGGAAATCAACCAAGTCTCCTTTTCATTTTCGCGTTTAACTTTCATCTACAGTATAGCCTCACGCCAACTTTTATGGTCGATTTCAATTTCATTCAAAATATTAATCCACAAGGGAAAGTATTAATTTTATTTTAGACTCTCGAACACGTGCGGAGTTTTTGGGGGGTCAGGGGGAACCTTCGCCCCCACCACCAATTTAAATCGCAGTTTGTCCGAAAAAAGTACGAAGCCTGAGGAAATGGCAAAACTTTTAGTCTTCGATTTAGTCTTCCTTAAAATGCTGTTTTCAGAGGCTGATTGAAACAACTTTTCTTCGGGAGGTCCCCGGGGAAACCCCCCCTCTCCCCCCGAATTCCCTGGGGGGTATTCGATGGCACCCGGCAGGATTGCTGCCCCCCTTCACCCAATAACAATTAAACAACGAAACAAAAGGAGTATTCATGTTTGCTCTTTTTATAGACCGTCGAACTCCGAAGTCGAGATTATGTACCTTCTAGAAAATCAAATATCCGCATTTACTCAGAGAGACAGTAAAAGTGTAATAGTAATCGGGGGAGATTTTAATCTTCCATCCATAAACTGGGCTACTTAAACTGTAAAACCGAATTCAAGGAATAGAGAAATCAGCGAGGTATTACTCAACATACTTGCAAATCACTCGCTCGCCCAAGTAGTTGACAAGCCTACGAGAGGAAATAAGATATTAGACCTTTTAGCAGTAAGCCATCCTAAGTTGATAAAACAAGTGGATGTTATTGACGGTATAAGCGATCACAGAGTAATCTTTGCAACGTTAAAAATTGATGTAGTGTCAGCCGTAAAACTAAATCACAATATTTACTTATTCGATAAATGCAACTTCCCTAAATTTGGCGAGATGCTTAATGACTCCTACAAAAAATTCGTAGTTACATCAAAGGACCAAAGCACAGATGTAACATGGAAACATTTCTTAGAAATTCTGCGCCAAGGAATCAACGAACATATTCCGCAAAAACTGAAATGTGATAATAAGGAACCTCGCTGGTACAACAACGACGTCAGAAGGGAACTAGGAAACAGAGAAAACTATACAACTTGTACAGAAAGTCCATTACGACACGTTACAAATTGAAGGAACATGAAGCTAAAGAAATTTACGATGCACAACGTTCAATAACCAAGAAATCTATACGAACTGCAATGCGAAAGTTTAAGAAAAAATTACTCGGTGAATTACTCGAAGAAACTCCGAAATTCATTTGGTCGTACGCGATAGAGCTTCAGAAAAAACATTCAACCGTAGATTCGTTATTTGATAAAGATGGCAAACTTGTCACCGAAAATATTGACAAAGTTAACACTTTAAATTCCCACTTCGAAAGTGTATACACTACTGACGATTCTCAATTCAATTTTGACACCACATATACTGAGGAATCGATGGAAGAAATATCTATACAACGTGATGAGATAACTAAACAACCATAATCGATTAAGAATAGTAAATCTCCGGGTCCGAAGTGAATACCCACGCGTGTCCTCAAGGAGTGAGCTCCACAGATCGCACCTTACTTAGAGATCATATTCAAGAAGTCACTCTCCGAAGGGAAGTTACCGCTAGACTGGAAATTTGCAAGTGTTACACCCATATTTAAAAAGGGAAACAGACATGACCCAGGCAACTACCGTCCGATTTCATTAACATCGATTATAGGCAAGATACTGAGCATATCATCGTTAGCAACATCATGACTTTCTTGGACAGACGTAACTTCCTCCATGTCTGTCAGCATGGATTCCGAAAAGGTAGATCATGCAAAACACAGCTTGCGCTCTTTCTTCACGACGTTATAAAATCTGGTGAATCGAAAAGACAAGTTGACGCACTATTTCTAGATTTTTAGAAAGCTTTCGACACTGTACCTCACAACAAACTTTTATACAAACTACAGTCATGCGGATTAAACGAAACAGTTGTAAACTGGATACGCGACTTTCTCAGAGATCGTAAACAAAAAGTAGTTTTTAACGGAATTAGCTCTGATGTTGTAAAAGTTACATCAGGTGTTCCTCAAGGAAGCGTGATCGGACCCCTGTTGTTCATTATATACATTAATGATCTCTGCTCCCGCATTAGCAGTAAAATACGTTTATTTGCTGACGACGCTGTCACCTATCGCGAAATTAATGATCACTCTGACTATGAAATTCTATCATCTGACTTAAACAACGTTTATTTGTGAAGCCAAGAGTGGGGACTCGAACTTAATCTGAGCAAATGCATGGCCGTTCATTTCTTGCGGAATCCGTCCAACTCTAACCATGCTTATGCAATGGATGGTATTAACATAAAGGCAACAGACGAAGTGAAGTACCTGGGAGTTACGATAACCTCGAACCTCACGTGGGGAACACATATAAAGAATATTTGCGGCATAGCCCTGAAGAAATTAGGATTCGTCAAGCGTATTGTGGGAAGATTTTCGGATGAGAAAGTAAAAGAAAGGTGCTATTTCGCTCTCGTCCGACCTCACGTTGAATATGCAGCGAGCGTACGGGATCCGGTGCAGAAAGACTTAATCCGCGAACTGAATAAAATACAAAGGAATGCTGCGCGTTTCGTCAAAAACCGCTACGGGCGTACAGACAGTGTTACCCAGATGTTAAGAGAATTAGGCTGGGAGCCGCTAGAGACTCGGAGGCTGCGCGCTAGGCTTAGATTGCTTGAACAATTGAGAATGAATATCTTCAAGAGCGACACGGAGAACATAGTATTGGAGCCCCACTATATTTCCAGGTCCGAGAGGAGCGATAAATTAAGAGAGATGTTTTGCCGAACGGATAGATATGGGAATTCGTTTTTCCCCTGAACCATAAAGGACTTTAATAAACGCCAGTCGCAACTTCGTTACAGCAGTTGATTTTTTTAGCTGTAAACGGCTGGTGTCCTAACACCACCTGCCACACGCCTTTTAGGCGGCTTGTGGGATATTATATAGATGTAGAACCCTATCCAATATAATACTCCAAACTCCTCCCGTGCTCTCGAAGGCTTCGATTCCATTGCTATTCGCTCATTTTATCTAGCGATTTGATCGATGGATTTTTCTTCCTCATAGGAAAATCCTCTGAAATCGCTGGCACATTAATGGCTTTGCCTTTTTTCGCTATTTAGTGGGGCCCTTCTCGCTTCTATAGCGTCGAGGCGTCTTTCCCCGTCCCATCCCTTCCAACCATTTCCCTACCCTAGAGGCGTCGACGGGCGGACGGTCGCGCCGCGATAAGGAGCCCCGCCCCGCGGCGTGGCGCACAGTGGTCTCAAAGCGAAAAAAGCTGGCCAAAATTAATGAGGTCGTAATTTTACCTAAAGTAGAAACAAAAATGGAAGTTCTATAACAATTTTGACCGTTTGAATCTGATTTTGGCATTATTTTTACGCTATCTCATCATTTTAGCATTTTTTGAGCTGTTATTATTTAAACAATTTTTTAGAAAATCTCGATATAGATGTCATTGCGATTGGCGATAACGTGCTGTTAATGGAGAACTTGAAAAAGTATAAGTTTAAAGTAAAAGATACATAAATTGTAGTTAAAAGCCGTGATAGAACTTACAACATGAAATTGTCGAGATTCGAACCCGCGACCATCAGCGTAGTCGGCGAGATACCGAAATCAGAAAAACTACTCATACATTTTTGGATTCCATGTATTTGAAAAGTCACATAAGATTAAATAAATTGACTGATATTAAGGACAATGAGGATAATAATGTTTAAATTTCAATGAAATCAATAAAAATTACCAGATTTTCACCTCACTTGATAGGCTGACCTCGTTTTCTTTGGAACTTCTGGTGTAATTAAAATGTATAGTTCAGATATTAAAACGAGTCTTCGAAAGATAACTTTATTATTTAACACTCTTGATGATTTTCTTGCACGGTGCTCTCGGAATTTCCTCTTGTCCATGTTCCTTGCCTCCAATGCCTCCCCCGTTAAAACTTCAATTGTAGGAAAGGATTATTTGGCAATTTCTGTTCCATCTATCAGCACTTTATGTACCCTAAGCAGCATGTAATACCAACCATAAAGCTCGATGTACAGCTCAGCTATGTCCATGCAAAATTGGCTGAGGGCTTCATTATTTAACTAATAGGCGTAGGATAAGGGTTTTTATATCACTTAAAGTCGATGGATAAGTCTTTAATCGATACCTGTCATGAAAATTACAATCACATTAATAATTGCATTTCATACATCTAAAGCATCTGTTCGTAGACTTATGAAAATTTATGGAAACTGGTCCAATATTTATTACTAACTAGCTGACCCGGCGACTTCGTACCGCCTAACAATCAATGAACTTACAGTTTACTTACACCATTTATAAATCAAGAGCGGCTGTATCGTTTTTAATCATGTTTAATTTATTATAATAAAATAAGGATACAAATTCAATAAAACTACGTAAATGAGTACCAAAATTGCTTGTCAGAAAGACATTTTCTTTATTGAATCTACATAGGGTGAATCGGAGCACGTTTACGCGGATTTTTTTCAACAAATGTTCTTACGTTTTAGCTTAAGAAATTTTGGGCATTGTGGTTTAATAAAGCAGTTCATGAAATAAAAATTATACGCATTCAGTTGTTGGCTATTCGCGTTATTAGCTGTAAAAAAATGTTTTTAGGTCCAAGTCTGTTGCATACACTTGGCCCATTCAGGGGGCAGGTTGACACGACCCCAGACCGACGCTTGACTGATGCTCAAAATCGTGCAAGAAAAGCCTCTATGAAGCAGCATTCGCATTAAATGACTTAAGGCGCGCCAGTTTTAGTATCTCTGTTTGGAAAAAATGCACTGCGTAAACGCACCACGGTGAGCCCTACACATTCGGGTTTAATGTCTTGCGTCAAGCACCTTCTGAGAAACAACAGTTTTTGTTTGTTATCAGGCGCAAGATGAAGCGGATGAAGTTAAATTAATATAGCGAAGCAAAGCAGTGACGCAGCGAGGGGAGGTTTTGGCGGATTTTGGGGGATTTGGGGGGCGCCAAGAGCTTAGAGAATTTTTTAATGAAAGATTTTGTTATTAATATTTGGGGGACGGATGACTAACAAACAAAACATATTTAACTATTCACACAGCCACAAAACCCACTATTTGAACCATTTATCTTAAAAAATGTCTGGGGGAATTGCCCCCACACTTAGCGAGTTTTCTATACCCTACAGACCCGTGGTATTAGCTGCGCCCAAAACCCCCTATCCTAGCTACGCACTTGAAGCGAAGGAAGAAATACAGAGGATGGTTTATCGACTCGTGAACATAGCATGCTAAATTGACCATGAGAAAATCATGGGTTTTCATTAGCACATGAGCACAAACAACACAAAAACTGAAAGAATGACCATGCGATTTTTTAATCGTTATCACGAATGCAACACGAATTGTAAATTGAATACGTTTAAGCTCAAAAGGGCATATGAGTTGAGATCATAGAATCTACGGAATGAGGACTTCCTAACCTTTGAATTTTCCTTTGAGTAAAGTTGCGTGAATCACATTCAACACCAATTTTTTTAATGATCAAACACGTTCCGTTGGATAGTTATGGTTGGTTTAGGCTTCGAAAGATCATGAACACAGAAACTACATTTTTCTGTAATTCGTGCCTTGGTAAGCCAGGTACGTCCAAGGACTTAAAATATTCAGATAGATAGTTGGTGATTTCGTCTTCGTTTGTGACACATTTAAAAGATTCGAATCCATGAAGAGTACGAACTATTTGAATTTACCTCGTTTTAGTCATCCACATCTTCGTTCTTGCTCGCTAAATCAACCGTCTTTGATTCTTTTGGTGATCAATCATATTCTGGAACTCTTTGTTGATGAGCTCACCTTCCGCTGAAACTAATTTGCAATCATCCCAAGTAAATGAGTTAAAACTACTCGATTCCTCGACAGGAACACGGACATTACCGTTTGTCAACAATTGCTTGGAGATTTGTTTACAAACACGGTAGTGAAGTTTCAACTCGAGCTGGGCCACGGCTGGGCTTACAATCAGCTCGAATTAAATTTTTTAAATGTAATTTCAATTTAATTAATATTTTGAATATATTTAGTAATTAAAATGTTATATTGTTACTAAATTCAGTTATTAAAGTGGTAAAAACAAAACAAATTATTTAATTTGTAGTTTTGACCGACTTATCAATTGTTGTGTTACTATATAACTCCTAAAAGAATGCCCATAGGAAAGAGATGAATTTTTTGTGTGAAATTATCCTTTTTTTAATGGCCTATATGTTAACCCCGCCTGACACGAATCCAAAGAACCAAATCTCATTGAAATCGGTGCAGCCGTTCTCGAGTTATAAGTGTTCTAACTAACACGATTTTCGACTTTCTTTTATATATATAGAAGATTTATTATAATTTTAAACTTATTCGTAATTTCATCTTGTCTGGAATGAAATCCTGAATTAAAACTCCACCGTTAAATGCATGATGCTTGAGATTAATGAATGATCATTTTTACATTCTGCATGTATTCGCCGGTACATGCACGGTAATCATTTGCACTCAGTAGATGTGAGAGGGAGATATTTTTATACTTCTGGGGGGAATTTAAATTCCTTGTGAAACCAGCTTTTGAACGTGTCTTTCAAATGCTCATCTGTCCTCGAGCTTTGATTCCACTTTTTTTCAGGTATTTCGGGAAAAAATTCTTCGCATAAAGCGCGTCAGAATATTTTTGGCATGCTTGATTTCATTCAGTCGAAATCTTCTTTCCAAATATTCCTTCTTCTTCGCTTATTAAAACTCTTTTCTCTCTATATTTTTATTGTATACCGCAGGTACGAAAGGTACGAAAAATTTGCGCCATCTATAATTCAAACTTAACTGTTGTATTTACGGCTGAAACGATGGATGTGATTTCAAAAAATATTCTATTTTCAACCAATCAGAAACCGGAAATTATGAGTTGAATAAAAAAATAAAAGCTTATATAGACTTTCCTCTGAGTTTCTGGCGTATCCTGAAATTTAAATTGCAAACATAGGCAAACCAAGAGCTTTAATTATCTGGACAGGAGAAGTTTCTCGAGTTAGCAGTGTTAACACAGTTCGGAGCAGAGCACTTGTTCACTAAGAAAATCATTAAGTAAAACTGAGTGGGAAATATTCACCACATACATGCAGTGGTCATGGTGAGGGAGGCTGTCATCCTCATTCCGTTATTATTAAAAAATGCACTTGCAAGATGCACGCACCCTTGGTGGGTTTAGACGAATATTTCCCTCCGCAATCTATCCAATCTACGTCTACGGGCTGTTGAAATGATCCTGTGAACTATTCTTGGCGGCAATGGGGCGGCAATGGGGCGGCAAGGGGATTAAGGAGCATTTATTTCTCTTAGCGCCAAGACCATATAGCGGAATAACATGGTGACAACGCTGTACAGCAAGATCTTTTCTCTATGAAAATATGAGGAAAGTTTTGCAGAAAAAAGCATCTAGCGGTTACTGTAAGTTTCTCGCATAGTGACTTATGCAGTCACTTTTGATCACTCATAATTTTTCTCATTAAGAGCATGAAAACCGGCCCTCATTGGTTTCATGAATATTTGAAGGTGAGTGCACAAACGAGAAGTGTGCATACGATAGGCGTGAAGCACTTGATTTATGTAATCGTACAGGATGTAGAATTATGCTAAGTATACACCATGCAAGTTTGACCACCGATACAGGAATATTTGAGCGATAATGCCACTGTCTCCCGCCGGCCAGCCGCCCTCAGCGGAGCGGTGCACCGCTCAACTTAAAACCCTCTAGATGTCGGAGAGGCGAGTATAGGCAAGATTTTTTTTCTCCATCTTGTTGTACATACTCTTCCCAAGGATTCTGGATAGGAATCTTCGAGGAGCACAGAGTTCCCGTATTCAAACTTAGGGAGAGTTGGATAAAACGGGGTGGTCTGATAAAACGGGGTATCGTGGTTTTTTTGTTTGGTATGTGCTGACACCTACCATTCAACTCTCTACCTTCTTCGTTAGCTCCTCACAACCATTTTGACAGTACGAGCTATCCGCTGTGAGCACGTGTGAAATTTCTGCACTAAAAAATACTTTTTCGTGTGGTGCGATGTAATTTTTGTCTCTGAAGTGAGTGATTATAACTGGAATACCTTCATTTGAACATTTCAAAGTAAGTTTGTTGCAAATTAAGCATTTTTTTCTCCATTTAACGATGTATATTTCAATGTGAATATTCCACTCCTTTTCTGTTGAAGTCGTCTGCTTCATAAAATGGCATGGTTGGATAAAACAGGGTACTACTAAGTTGGACAATACGGGGTAGTACCCCGTTTTATGCAACCGACTTTGAGTTTCAGTCTGAACAATTGACTTGAATCACAACTAGTTTAATTCTACACTAAATTATAATAGTTATCATCATTGCTATCATTATTGTTTTAATTAGTAATACATTATATTATTAATAATAAGCTTGAACAAGGCTTGGTTGTGCCATAAATGCGAATATGGCTCCTTATAAAAGGAAGACAGAAAGACAGTCATGGTCACAAGAGAGTATGAAAAATGCCGTAGCTGCCGTTCTGGCCGGCGAAATGGGTTATTTGAAAGCTTCAAAATCGTTTCTGCAGAGAGAGGTGTCTTAGTGACTGCAGAGACCTGTATGAGTGCTTCAGGGATTTATATGCCCACAATGTTTGTGTTCCCCCGTCAGAGAGCTAAACCGGAACTGCTTGATAATGCTCCACCAGGGTCAACGGCAGAATATCACCCGAGTGGATGGATGCAGAAGGATATATTCCTGAAATGGTTTGCACGTTTCATTGAATTTTCCAAACCAACAAAAGAAAAGCCAGTGCTTCTGCTTTTGGATGGACATGCAACACACACCAAAAGCATTAGGTTAATTGACATGGCTAGAGAAAATTACGTCCATCTATTATGCTTTCCACCTCATTGTACACATCGAATGCAACCCTTAGATGTCGCATTCATGGCACCATTAAGTAATTATTACTCTCAAGAGGCAAGGAAGTGGCTTCAGTCTCATCCTGGGCGCGTGATCACAATCAGTCAAGTTGCAGGGCTGTATGGAACAGCATTCATGAAAGCCGCTTCCATTGGAACTGCAGTAAATGGTTTCCGTAAGACTGGAATATTTCCCTTGGATCCGGATGTGTTTTCCGATTGGATGTTTCAGCCTGCTGAAACAACAGACACACCAACGGAAACCACCGACAAGCTAGTTGAAACAACAGAGACACCACTTGAGAGTCTGTCTATTGTCTTAACGCTGTCTATTCCCTGAAATCTGTTTCAGAGTCACCATCGAGAGTGTCTTCTGATCCATCTCCATCACGAACTACACAGTCAGAACAAACTGCACCTTCAACGTCAGCGTTTCAGGTCTCTCCTCAAGATATAAAAGCAGTTCCAAGAGCAGAGAAAAGAGAAGGAACCATCCGAAGAAGGAAAGGAAAGACAGCTATTCTGACAAGTTCTCCTTATAAGAAAGAACTTATTTCATTTTCGAATCAAGGAAGGACCAGGGCTAGCAAAAGGAAACTTCAGACGGAATCCATGCCTGAAACTGATTCTGCCGATAAGTCTGCAAAGCCTAATTTAGAGGGCAGGAAGAAGAAGACAAAGTAAACTGCTGAAGAACATTAGCCATCGGTATAATAGCAAGAGGAATAAAATAGAAACACCTCTTGCATTCACAGCAATGACCTTAATTCGAAGTCCAAATTGGAAGAAGGGTGGATAAAATGCTTTAATCGCAATGAATGGGCTCCTGAAGAGTGCACTGGTATTGACGATGTATAGGATAAACTAAATAAATGTGCATTTTGTGACTAGGGTATATATTGATTGCTTGAAAAAAAATTATTTAGACATACTATGCCTACAAATCTAACGTAAAACTTAGTACCCCGTTTTATCAGACCGGTCTGATAAAATGGGGTACTTGACATATAGCATGAAAATATTAACTATCTTTGTTTTAGCTGCTTAAAATTTAATTTTAATTGTCGTCAACTTCTCGCAGAAATATGAAGCTTTTTTTCAATAAATAATTACGAGAGAATCATTGCTTAGTTTATGAGATATGGCAATTCATTTGTTAAGTACCCCGTTTTGTCCAACTTTCCCCTACTGTATTATTTCAAACTGACCGCATTAAAATTGACAGATGAATCCCATGATATTAAAATAGTCATTTATTAAGTCAAATTTCCCTAAAATCGACTATTTTTTCGCGTCGGGCGTTTTAGGCTGAACATGCCCATGTTTTACGGGTTACACAGGTCAGTATAATAATCACACAGACCTATCAGACACAAAATATTGTAGGCCATATCCTTTAAAATCCGAATACATAATTCAAAACTTCCTCGTAAAAAGTCGAGAAAATGACTTTTGGCCAGCTTTTTTCGATTTGGGACCACTGTGCGGCGCCTCTTTCCTTTTCCCCTCCTCTCCGGGCCCTCCCCGGGTGATTGGGCGTATAAGTCTCTGACTTGGTTCCCGGCCCCGGTGTGTTATATCCTCGAAGGGCTCCCCTCAGCCCTCATTCCCTCTGCTTTTCCTTCACTCGCCTGACTTTCCTTCATGTTCAAGGAAAGCCGACAAGGCGGGAAGCGGGCATCACACCACTCATCTTCGTAGAAAGAGGAGCCATGGTCCACCAGATGGTGTTCGTGTGGTGCTGGTGCTGGGCGTGCATTTGGTGCACGACGGAGGCCAGCAAAGGCGAGGCTCTGGCCAACTTACGAGAGGTAAGAGAGACATTCCCATACTATTCCATTGATCACCACCTCATTTGTCATCTCTTTAGTCTGATTTACGCATCGAAAAACACCAATAAATATTCCACTGCGACAGTTCAGCGCTATTTTTCTTTGTACGCCGCTGTGGGAACTGGAATCTCACACTCACAGTTCCCTCATTAGGATATTTTCTTGCTAATTCTTTCTATAAGTCGTCATCTAGACTTCATATTCAGCTCAAATCTTCCTGGTCTTTTCCCCGACCTGCTGGTATATGAGAAGTGCTGTCACTGCAGAGGATTAACCTGGAGATGACTTTTCGAAACCAAGGTAATTTAAATAAAGTGTTTGCGGGACCACCAAAGGCTGTCATATCGCGTGCGTCTGGATAAAAGTGGAGTTGTTGCCGCCGCGTGGCCGTGCGATCGAGAGGCCGACGCCCGCGTCCCTTGACTTTTGCAGCGAAAACATTTTCGTGAGCAAACCCGCTTTCGTGTCGAGGTCGAAGGTGATGGGCATAGTTACTTCGTACGTGGAACAGACATGCGAAGGGACAAAGCTAGACGCCCACCAACGCAGCGTAGAGAACGCGTCGACGGAGACTTCTCCACTCTCCGCGGAGCTCGCTTCACTTTCCCGTTATTACTCTCCAAGACTGCTCAACTTCAAACACGTTCCCCGAACTAAGGCGAACGGTGTGTTCCATATAATATCTTCTTCGGGGCTTTCCTCTCCTCGGCACCATGAACGCCACTCAATCGCTTCCATGGAAGTAAACGCAGAATAGGGTAGTTTCCTTTATAAAAGAAAACGAAAGACATTGATTGCGATTCGTTACCCACCATTAGTGTATTCATAGTACACAGATTATTTGGTTTTACAAATCCCAGTTTAGACGAATGGCAATGGTCAATTTTAACCGCATTTGAATAAGGCCAGATTGGCGCTCATGCGATGCCACTCCACGTGACGCACAGGAACCTAGTTTCTATACGAGAGGATAGGAGTTTTACATCGTCTGAGATTACCAATGCATGCATGAGGCACAGAGCACAGGGAAACATGTCTTAGTAGTCACCTATTAAAACTGCCTACGGTAGGAAAGTTTCCTTAGTTTGATAAGGTATTTTTTAATGCTTATTTAACCCAAGCAAGCATTACGTGCTAGCAGCCTGCATCGCAGCGAAGCACATACCCTCGCCCCAAGGTCACCTTACACGGCGACAGCGGGAACCAGAATGACGTTACATGGGCTTTTCCCAGCATTCATACTTGGCCGTCGCGTTTTCGCACGCTTGAAAATTTTCACTTTTCATTTAATGGCAAAAAATAGATGTCGTCTTTGAAAAATGTAAAAGCGTGAAATGCTTACTCCAGGAGTAATGATCTTTCGATTTAGGCAATAAAAAATAATAGGAAACCACCCTATTGACCTGCAGTAGTGATTGCACTTCTGTTAGTAAGTTTCTCTCAGCACTAAGAGTAACTCATGAGGGCTATGTGCTTCAATATATCGCCAGGGTGCACATGAAGATTGCGTGTGTGTAGACGTCCATAATAATCACTTGTAATTATTAATTTGGATGCACCACCCCATCCCCCTCCTCTTTGGGTTAGTTTGTTGGCAATGTCCCCTAATAATGCTCCCGAAAGGTTAGGAGGGGGAGGGGGAAATGTTCCCAAAAGTGGGAGGGGGTCGAGGGTCGGTAGTTTCAGTAAATATTTCTGTGGGGAGCAATTAAGTCTGTCTTGTCATTTATGCAATGTCCAATCGGTTCCACGAAGACACGCGAGAGACGCCATTTTTATCCTCATGCTTCCGCATAGAACTTTTATAAAGCCACTTCCTCGTCTGCTCGTTTTTTTTTCCTTCCGGACAACATCTTCAACTCAAATCCGATCCACTTCCCGACTAGCAATCGATTCAACTCTTTAAGTACAAATCAGAGCAATGTGACTATCCAATATTACGCTATTTCTAAAGGCATTACTAGCCACCATTGTCGAAAATTAACATTTTCATTGGTCGATTGGCAACAGCAAAAATGTCATAAAAATTTTATTCTTCGCATTTAATTAATAAAATTAAAATGATAAAATTAGACGAAAATAGATTCAAAAATTATTTTAAACACCCCGATTTCATTACTATAAATGACGGACTAAAATATTCAATTAACCACCCTGCCTTGGCCCAAGGTCCAACGTTTAAATTTTACATGTAAAAGACAACATGTTCCATTCGAAAAACGTGGTGCACATCAATTTCGACATTTTAAGGCATATATTTATCCCTGTAAATATTCAATGCAACACTACAGATAAAATATGATTAATTAATATCGCTCCAGTATCAAATGTGAAGCGAATATGCCCCACACTTTTGGTTTTGTGCCTGCAGCGTTCTACCAGTTACATCCAAACGTGTGACTTTAGGTCAAGGTAGGGTTAATTATTTCTCATTTTTTCTATCCTTTTGTTAAACCAGTTCCTTTTTAACCATAGAAACTACCATGTGCATGAGCTAGTGTGGTAGAACATTACACGTAACATCCATCTCTGCTCCTTGTCATTTGCAGGTGTTCAACTTGCCGAGGGCCCCTATGGGTTCGGAGGGCCGGCGGCAGAGGGCCCCACAGTTCATGAGGGCCCTGTACGAGGCGGTGGCCTCTGACCCCAGGGCTCCCCTCCGAGGACACGTAGTCTACAGCTACAGAGAGACAGGTCTGTAGGTCGCACGGCTCATGCATGGTCTATACATGTGTACTGGGACAAAGCCCTAATGTAAGATACTGCTTGTCTCCAATAATAGACGTAAACTGACAGAAAAAAATCAAAATAAATACCCAAACGAAAACAGCTGCGATATCATAGCTATGCCCAAGGGGACGGCAAAGAGGAGGCCCAGTTCTATCCCGTAGAAGCCTGGGGGTGTAGAATTCGGTGCAGAAAGACTTAATCCGCAAACTGAACAAAATACAAAGGGAGGCTGCGCGGTTAGTCAAAAACTGTTACGGGCATACAGACAGCTTTACCCAGATGCTATGCGAATTAGGCTGGGAGCCGCTGGAGACTCGCAGGCTGCGCGCTAGGCTTAGATTAATTGAACAATTGAGAATGGATATCTTTAAGAGCGACAGAGAGAACATAATATTAGAGCCACGCTATACTTCCAGGTCCGATAAAAGCGATAAATTAGGAGAGATGTTTTGCCGAACGGATAGATATGGGAATTCGTTTTTCCCCTGAACCATAAAGAACTTTAATAAACGCTAGTCCCAACTTCGTTAGAGCACTTCATTTTTTGTGTGTTATGGCTGGTGTCCTAACATCCCCTGCCACACGCCTTTTGGGCGGCTTGCGGGGTATTATGTAGATGTAGATTTCTGCTGTCACTTCGGTCGCATTTTAATCGGCTTTCAAAAATGTCTGCGGCGAGGGTATGAGTGCAATGCGATCCACTTTTTTTCTCAATACTTCGCAGTATAATATTTGTAAGTGCAAGGAATAGCATTGAAAAGTCAAGAATTTGATAAATCACATCATCATGAATGTAAACTTTGGTGAACACCCCCAATTTAACGCCATTTCCCTGTGAAAATCGGATCACTTTCTCCGTCAGCGACGTGAGTGGCGACTTTTGTGAACTCATTTAAATGCTCAGTGCAGCTCAGTGTGTGACAAAAAATGTAGAGGTGAATTTGAGACTTATCCTCTTTTTTTAATATTCGTGACCATGCCTTTGAAATCCATTGCGTTCGTTCTAAGAAAACGACGCCTATTGAGAAACGACCAATCAGGACCCTCTTGAAATTTATTTATTTATTGAATTTTTCAAAAACAGCCAAAACGGCCTTTACATTGAATCCACAACTTAAAATCTGCAGCCTTAACAAATAAAAACTATTTTTAAAAAACTATAAAAAGGATATAAAAAAGAGAAAAAAAAGTGATTCAGACGATGGCTTTTCGAAGCTGCCTCTTGAATGATCTGATGTGCATTGAAAGATCCAGGGAAGGGTGGGTAGTCGAAATGGTATTGAAAGAGGTAGGGAGTCTGTAAAAAAGTGATCTCTGAGAGAGAGAAAGACGGAATTTAGGTTCGTGTAGTCGGTGGTTATTACGGAAGGAGCGGGTGGGAATGTGGAGTGACAAGAAAGGCAGCTGAGCTGTTATTTCAGCAGGCAGCTGGCAGCTATTTCTGAGGATCGGAACTTGCCATTTAAGGCATTGTAAATGCACTAGAGACTATGAAAAAAAACTTCGCTCCACTCCTGAAGGGCGCACTTAACATTTAAAACGTTGAGACTATACACATATCCACACCTAGTGGGAAACCTGATAAACTTTCCTGCAAATCATACGTGGGGTAAAATTCAAATTCTACCCTTTAGAATTCTAACCTTGGGTTGAAACGATCACATTGAGTGACGTAAGTTCACTTTGAATGTTCTCGACGTAAGCTTTGTGCCCACGATGATTGTTTATGTATCCATGGTAGTTTTTGCCTTGAACCGTAAATATAAAGATACGCAAACGGAAACATTTATGAAAGTCCTTGAAGCCAACGATATCAAATAAAGAAAAGAAGGGCTCGCAGGAAAATTACTCCGTACTACAGTAGATAATTATAACAATAACTAATAAATAAATCAATCGCCTCAAAAAATTCGAGAAGAAAAAAAAGTTAAAGAATTTTTAGGCTAAAAAGAATACACAAGAGCTCAAGACTTTTGTCATCATCCCAATATCTTTGCTGCCACATCAAAATCCGATTTCATGGGAAATGATTCAGAAATGAGTATGGATTTTAAAGTACTCAAAACAGTGCATCTTAATAAGTGCACGAGGAAACGACAAGTGCGTACTCTCCCACTAAATCTTTATATTTATCACCCTCCAATGAGGAACAACAAATTACAAAGACATCGCCTATATTAAAAATATTTCTGCAATGCACGATAGAACAATTTCCATTAGTTTCAAATTTTAACGCAAATTAAAATGCAATTAAGTGCAAGATAAATGCATGAGGCCGACTCTTGACACTTTGCTAAGGCCGGCATTCACACGCCGGAATACATCCCGCACAGGGAAACAGTATAAAGAAGGAGACGCAGATGTAGCGTGAACGCAATCAGGATGGTTACGCACTTAAAGATGAACGTTGTGTGACCGGGTTTCAATTCCAAATCAATCAAACTTTGCACTAGTTTTTCTGTCAATTAACCGACGTCTCCCACGAACATATACTTTCTTTGAACGCCGCAATTGATTTCAGTGCCCTTAATCTCATGCTCAGCGACTTTCAGCTAATCACAAATATTTTCCCAAAAACCGGCCTCGTGGTGTTCGAGCAGAGAATAACAACGCGTCGGTGGCTGCGCCCGTCGCCATGATGGATTTTGATCTGAACGGCCTATCCGCTGGTGACCATGTGCTTGAGGCAGAACTCCATTTGCACCGAACGATGACTGCAGCACCGCCGCCACGCGAACACCACGCCACCAACGGCACAACGCCCTACTACCTGGTGAGTACAACCATAGAGTAAGTATATACTTACTCTAAACCCAACAATATTTCTCCCAGAAGCCTTTTCTATTGATGGCGATGATAGTAATTGTAAATACCTCTTATGTGCCCTCAATGGTAAAGCTCTAAAATGATAAAGAACTGTACCCGCTAAAATAAAAAAAATGTACACGTATAAAAAAAACAAGTAGTGCCAATGCCCATCTATATGCATTTCAAGAAAAAAATTATATCTCATATCGCAACTCATATCCATTAATCCAAAAAAAAATTTCAGGCACTGATTTCATTCCAGCTCGCGTTAATGAGGAACCAGCTAAAAATATAACGGCATATCTAAATAAAGTGTACGAAAAATTTCCCAACAGAAAAAATGTCCCTAAATATTAGAATAACAGCGAACGTTACGCCTATATTTACTGGTGGGGATAGAGAAAAATCTAGTAATTAAATACCAACTTCACTCACTTCCATTTCTTGCAAAATCTTGGAAGAAACTATTTTATGTTCAATAGTGAGCCGTCTAGGTAGCCAAAATCTGTTAGCAAAAGAATAGCCCGGATTTAGAAGAGAAAGATCTTCTGAAGCCTAGCCAACACTCATTGCTCACGATATCTTAACCACCTTCAGTTGTTCAAGTGCACCTCAGCTTGTTTAGACTTCAGATTATCGATTAGGTTCCGTATTCACCCTTTCGAGACCGCGGAGTTTTCGTCTTAGCTTGACTGCTGTACCGAGCCCCAAGAGACTCTTCTTTCTCGTGGTACGGAGCATTTTTGGAGGGCATTCGTTAAGAAGGGTCTCGCTGAACCTTTTTCGACCCCTCCACGGTGGGACTCCGCATTATCTCGGACTCCGAGAGTAGTTGTGCTCCCTCCTTTCCGGGTTTACGACCATACCTGCGGCATTAGTTCGCGGTCAACTTATGTATTGCTTATATGTATTTAGCAAATGGATAATTGTTGCTTGCACGTAAATTACAGACATAGAATATAATTCCTCATTTTTATCTGAGCATTGTCAAATTTTAAACGAAGTTCTAAGGCCATTATCAAAGCATTTAACGCAGCAACAATTTCCATGTTGATGTTTATACATAACTCGAGATATAAGTTAATATTTGTCGTAGAATTTCGTTTAAAAATTCTAAACGCTGCTCAAAAGACAAACAATTCAATTCTTAGTTTATATTTCTTGAGAAATGAACAAATATTTATTTCGAAAATTGACTCTATAAACAATTGTATGACCGCTGTCCCTTACCGCTGAGAGGGGTTATGAAATACGAAGGGTCCGGGTACCTGCTCCCGGATTCGGAGGGTTAATCCTAAACCTCGAATCGTTGGGTCCCGAGACAAAGGCGACCTAAACCCACGACCGTCCTGAAAGGGGATCGCATCGCATCGCATTTTTGGTGACTGTGTGAGCAGTCAAAGTCACGATCTTCAGCTAAAGCTGGTAATCGGTGTTCGGCATGTTTTTTGTGTTCGGCGGTTATGTTTTTATGTGGTCATTTAGTGTTTTATTGTGTGGGTTGTGTAAGGGCTCTTCTAGGTCGGTGGTACTTAAAGTGTGGGTTGTCTTGGTATGTCCAGATTGGTGTGAGAAGTTCGTTTTGTGTTCGATGTAGGGAGTCTTCGAAGGCTGTGGCAATGTCGTGTAGGAAGTCAGGTATTGTTTTGATTTGTAAGTTGTTGTGAATGTAAGTGTTGCGGACGAACCATGGTGCGCCTGTGATTGTTCTCAGAGCCCGGTTCTGAAGGACTTCAAGCCTGTTTAGGTGGGTCTTGGCGATGGAGCCCCAGGCGGGGTATCCGTAGGTAATGATCGGTCTGATCATGGCTGTGTAGAGGATTTTCTTCGTTTCCAGAGCTATGTGGGGACTTTTGAGCAAAGAATATATGGCCGCAACCGCGCCTTTAGCCTTTGCAGTGGAAGCCGTGGTATTTGCTTGCCACGTCAGTTTTTCGTCCAGGGTTACCCCGAGGAATTTTACTGTGGAACTACGGTTGATTCGTGTACTCCCGTAGTAAATTGGGGAAGAAAGCGATTTTTTCTTCTTCCTGGCGAACTGGATTACCTGGCTCTTCTTCGGGTTAAGTTGGAGTTTCCAAGATGTCATCCAGTCCTCGATGTCATCGAGGTGATCCTGGATGTGTTCTGCGGCCGTGTCTGGATCGAAGGACTTCGAGAGGATTGCAAGGTCGTCGGCATAGAGGTATGTTTCGGTTTGGGGATGGGATGGCAGGTCATTTATATAGATGTTGAAGAGGGTGGGGGACAGTATGGATCCTTGCGGTACGCCGGAAGAGATGGGTGCAGTACGGATTGGGAGTGGTTAACTATGGAGAAGAAGGTTCGGTCAGAGAGGTATGATTGAATTAATTTGGATAGGTGGAGATAGGTGAGGAGGAAAGTTTATGGATTAGTCCTTCGTGCCAGACACGGTCGAATGCCTTGGATTGATCGAGGTAGACGCCAACCACATACTTCTTTATGTTGAAGCTGAATAGAAGGCTTTCCACCATTCTGGTGATCTGATGGGTTGTGGAGTGCGCCTTCTTGAAGCCCGTCTGTTCGTCCCGGATGACTTTGTTGTCCGTTAGCTCGGGAAGTAGCCGATTCAGGACAGTTTTTTCTAGAATTTTGCCAAAAGTTGATAGCAGACTGATCGGGCGGTAATTATCAGGATCTTTCGGGGATTTTCCTGATTTCGGCAGATGAATGACTTTGGCTGATTTCCACGGCAGTTTTGATAATTTGTAGCAGGTGTTCAGCAAATGACGGAGGAACAGGCGAAAGTTGGGAGGTAGTTGCTTTGCCAGTTGGTTGGAGAACTTGTCGGGTCCGGGCGCTTTCTTCTTCGGTAACTTATGTATTATGAAGTCCAGTTCGGAGGAGAGACCGGCGGGAATGGAGGAGTGGGGCAGAGTCTGAGAGAAGCTGATGAGGTATTGCATTATTCCGCTGCATCGGAGTTGGTGGTGTCTTGGAAGGTTTCCGCCAGTTGTTTGGCAAACTGTTCGGCCTTCTGGGCGTCCGTGACTGCGAGCACGTTGCCAAATTGCACCGGTGGTGATGGTGTTTTCCGATTCTTCAGGGACCGTGCCAGCTGCCATACGGAGTTGTCTTTTACACTGAGGTCTTTAATTCTGTCATCCCAGGTTTTTTGGCGGTGCGTCCGGATTGCAGAAGTCACACGATTTCTAAGTGCCTGGTAGAGATTTCGAGTGACTGGGTTATTTGTTCTGCGCCAACAGAGTAGAGCGTTATTTCTCCGTTTCATCAAATGGAGGATGGCAGGGGGGAGTGACAGATCAGCTGATGGTTTCGGCCTCGGGGTGAATGAGGCTTCATCTATACAAGCGTTGAGGCTTGAGGTCAGCAGCGATACGTGGTCTTCGATGTCGCTCGTACTCGTGCTGGATCGCGGATCGGGTAGGATGATTTTGGAAGCGGAGGCTACGAATTTATCCCAGTTTATCACGGGAGGAGGTATGATTGAGGGATGAGAGAGGGGTAGGGTGAGCAGTATTGGGAGGTGATCTGAGGACATTTGAGGAAGAGTTGTGGGAAGTAGAAACGGAGATAAGTTGTGAGTAAGAAACAGATCGAGAATATCGGATGGGTGACTGGGGTTTGCGGCGATGTGGGTGGGGTTCGGTGGTGGAAGAACAGTAAAAGGGAAAGTGAGCTCCGCGTGGTGAAGGTCTCGGCCTCTGGGAGTTGTGGTTTTGCAACCCCATGCTACATGCTTGCAGTTGAAGTCACCTGCCACGACAGAGGTGGTTGTGAGTGAATGTTTTAAGGCGTCCAAGTCCTTCTTCTTAATCCTGTGCTCTTTTGGAGGCAGGTACGCACTCCAGACATGCAGTTCGCCAGTAGAAGTGGAATTTGGATCCAATTAGCTCTAGAGTTTCGGTAGCTGCGGTGTTTAGCGGGGTTTCTATGAGAGATTTTTGAATGCTATCAGTACTCCCCCGCCGTTCCCTTCCTTCCGTTCCTTGCGTCGTAAGGAGTAGTGTGGTATACTGAACGGGTCATTTGGTTTGAGCCAGGTTTCCTGTATTAGGATGATGTCCGGTTGGTTGGCCTGAATTAGGTGCAACAATTCGCCCTTTTTGGGCTTCAGGCTGCAGATATTCCATGATAGGATTTTGATGTGGTTAAGGGCTCTAGTTTTATAGGCCATTAAGTAGAACCATGGCGCCGGCTATGACTTCCTCGATGAGGATGTCCATTCTGCTCTTCCCCTTTTGGGGATTGATTATTTTGCGGATTAGGCCGGAGAGCCAGGACTTTAGCTGACTTTTCCATGACTCGCTCGAGGTGGTCGGTGCCGGAGTTGGCTGGCTTTGTCGTGGTGGTTGCGTTGGGCCAGGTCGTGGCGGTCGTTGGTTACGGTGTGCATTACTTGCCGTCGGAGCGGGGTTCGGTGGAACTGATGGAGCTGGAGTGGGGGCCGGGGCTGCTGTAGGAGATGTGGCTGGATTGGAAGATGAAGTTGAGGTAGATGATTGAGCTGGCATAGACTGGGGTTCCGGAGACTGTTCTGCGGTGGCATTGGGGCGGGTGGTGGTGGAGCGTCTGGTCCAGGCGTTGGTCGTGGGGGGCGGAGGAAAGTGAGTATCATCCAGTGGTGGAGCTTCGGTGGTTTCGCCTGGCGGTGAATTTTTGAGCCTTAACATAAGCGCAAGTTCTTTGTGCTTGGGGCAACCCCGGTACGTTGCAATGTGCGCTCCGGAGCAGTTAGCACATTTACCCGGCTCGTCCCTAGGTTTTGTACATTCGGTGCCGCGGTGGTTGCCGGCGCATTTGAAACACCGAACTTCGAGGTTGCAGGCTTTGTGGGAGTGGCCGAAAGCCTGGCAGCGTCGGCATTGGATTGGCCCCTGAGCTGGTCGATAGGGAATGACTTTGGCGCTTAGCCCTAACATACTGCTGATGTTGTTAAGTGCCTTTTTCTGATCAGGTCTGTCTAAGCGGATCTGGAACATAGGCAGCGGCCTGAGAGGAATTTGTGGGAGTTTGGCTTGCGGATCATTCTGTCGCATCTGGCTTCTTATTCTATTCTCGTCCGGAGATAGACGTGAAGAGTGCAGTTGGTGGATGTGATCCGTGTTCACTCCCTTTGACTGTAGCTCGTGTTTGATTAGCTCCGGTGGTGAGTCTACGGGAAGCCCTTTGATGATGAAATGCTGCTTCTTGTCCTCTTTCAGCTGGTAGCTGTAGTGCGGTATATTATTCGCGGCTAGCGCCTTAGTTGTTGCGCGAAAATCGTCAATTTTTTGGCATTTTAACATGATATCTTTGCTACGGAGTGTAGCAACCGGTCCTGAAAGGGGGAGAGCTAGAAAACGTATATATACGGGTTTCGTTTTCTTGACCGGGAAAATCTCACACGTACATATACGCCCGTGGTCTCCCGGGTCAGGAAACGTCCACACGTATATATACGTGTACGGTAGGGAAAAGGTTCATAGCTGATTCAAAGATTGGAAGCATACGGTATAGATGAGATCGTGATGGGATTTGCCAAGGATTTCTTCAACGATCGCGAGCAGAGGGTATATTGGATGGAATTGGCTCGGATACTTTTCAAGTTACCTCAGGTATGCCACAAGGGAGTGCTATAGGTCCTCCTCCTTTGTTCCTTCTTCGCATTAAAGACGTTACCAACGCGGTTACGACCAAAATACGCCACTACGCATGTTATGTCGTTGCGTCAGAGAAAGTGATGTCAACTGCGATACATTGACATTAGAAATGGGCTTCGCTGTCATAAACGAATAGCGAGTACTTCGGAATTGGAATTAAATCCTAGATAGTGTATGTAGATGAATTTTGGGAAAAGGATATATCTTCTAGGAGAAGTTACACCGCTAACGAGATCCAAATACTGAATGCTGAATTCGTAAAATACTTATGGGGTTAACATTTTTCGGAATCTCTCGTGGGGTAAACAACGCGAAGTATGAAGTAGGAGAGCAAACCGTAAATTGGAATTTGCGAAAGAAAAAAGAACTATGGGTAAATTCCAAAGAAAGGTGAAAGAGATAGGATAGCTTACTCTGGCTAAGCCTCACTTGGAGTATGCTGCTAGAGTGTAGATAAAAATTGCAGCGATTCCAAAATGTTAGGCGAGTTCGAATAGGAATCTTAACAGGAACGTAGATGAATGTATGGGCTAAGTTTAATAAATAAATTCGGAGAAGATTTCTTCACAGGCGACGGGAAAAATATCCTTCATTTACCTTCGTACTATAGCAGACGCGATCTAGAGAAGGAATAAAAGAAAATAGACTGCAAGATTTAAAATGTTATTCTTTCCTCGTACTATTAGTAATAGCAACAGTGTCTCGATTAAAGTATTAACGGAGTCAATCGCTAGGTCTACTCATTTCTGACGTATTCCTTAGTCTCTAATTGGGTATCCTGAATGAAATATCTCTGTTGTTTGGAGGTATTTTTTCCAGAAATTCATTACAATGAATTTTTCTCAAATGAAACACTAGCCGCGACGTATCGCATAATGTTTGGATGGCGATATGGTCGTTAGTTAGTTCATCCCCATCTTTACTGCAACGGATTTCCCTGTAACCTTCAGCGTCGTTTGCAACTAATCGAAGGTTACCGTCTACTATTTCACCAATATTATTGACATAGAGAAAAGAGGAGAATGACGCTACCCAACACGGTTCACACACAAGCATACGGTTGTGATTCATCTTTCATCTTTAAAACTTTCGCGGGCGGATGTCATGATTAAAATCAAATGACTAATATCTTTTCGACTCTTGTCCTCAGAGTAAGGATTAGAATAGGCGGGAAGGCGTCACAACTTCGGTCCCAACAAACATCGAGCGTATCATGGTAGCATTGCATTGAGTCACGTGACTAGCATACGATTTATGAATGGTTCAATGTTGCTATGCATTTGGGTACATTCAAGGAAAATCTCTCAATAGGGTGGTTTCCTATTATTTTTTATTGCCTAAATCGAAAGATTATTACTCCTGGAGTACGTATTTTAGATTTTTAAATGACGATATCTATTTTTCGCGATTAAATGAAAATCGAAAATTTTCAAGCAGGCGAAAACGCGACGGATAAGTATGAATGCCGGGAAAACTCCGTGTGATGTCGTTCTGGTTTCCGCTGCCGCAAGTGAGGTGACCTTGGGGCGAGGCTCTTGAGCGCTGATGCGAAGCAGGATGCTAGCAGGTAGCAGAGTACCATGCTAGCTGGTAACGCTTGGCTTAAATAAGGATTATTAATACCTTATCAAACGAAGAAAACTTTTCGACCTAAGGCAGTTTTAATAGCTCATCATTAAGACATGTTTCCCTGAGCTCTGTGCCTCATGGATGCATTGGTAATCTCAGACGATGTAAAACTCCTATCTACTCGTATAGAAACTAGGTCCCAGTGACGTCACGTGGAGTGGCATCGCATGGGCGCCAATCTGGCCTTTTTCAAATGAGGATAAAATTGACCCTTGCCATTCGTCTAAACCGGTATTTCCAAAACCAAATAATTTGTATACAATGAATACACTAATGGTGGGTAACGAATCTCAATCAATGCCTTTCGTTTTCTCTGATGAAGGAAACTACCCTATTGGACGCCGCACAAACATTGGGCGAAATAGCCTGGCGTGGAATCAATCCGTGATACGCACCATGGTGGTGGCTTGCACAACACTTCGTGGGCGTAGATAGCTCAAAAGTTATGAATTGTTTAAAATGTATAAAATCGTTTCAGGCTTGATTTAGTGGAATATTGCCATATCCATGATAAAACACAAATGGTAATTTCCACACTATTATCATGATTTTTATTTTCCACATTTTATCATAGTTTATCATTGTTGTCAACGAGGAACTTGCATACTATTATTAAAGCGACTCTATGATACGTAACACATAGTACCAACAAACCTTGCGTTACTATATTTTAAGTAATTCCGAATTAGCCTTAATTATCTTATGGCAGTTATGTGAATTTTCACAATATTGGGGACATTAGGTAAAGATTTCAACGTACTTTCTATCGAGTGGGAGACGTATAGTTCCATTCCTGGGGCGGAATTCTGTACACCGTAACGACGATTGTTGGTGTCGGTAAGCTGGTCCTACCGATAAGTCTCGGTACGAGCGATTCTGGTGGGAGAGATAAAGTGATTTGCGAGGCGTAATTGCTCACTTTTACATCAAATGCATTGTTTCAAATTGCGTACGTACCTAACAGAGGAGAAATTATTCTTGACTTACTAGCTACAAATGTACATCATCATATGAGCACCGTCGAAGTAATAAGTGATCGTAGAGTAGTAACTGATAACTTTTCTCTAAATACTGCTGAAAGTTTTAAAAAAGAACGGAAAGTTTTCATTTTTAAAAGAGCCGATTCAAATGGGTCTAAGATTCATATGAAAAATGCTTTCCCCTCGTTTCATGAATCAATAATAAATTTAAGTGAAGAGAGTACATACTCGGAAAGCTTTTCTTTCGCTCGTAACTTCTGGAATAAATAGCTAAATCCCTAGTAAAACAATAAAAGAAGGTAGCGAACCGAAATGGTATGGTGGGGAAAATCATTAAGGGGACAGAGAGCGTGCCATGCTGAAATGAATAAAAGTCAGCACTTATTTATCCACTAATGAACGAAAGTTAATAATTAAAAAATATAAGTTGTCTAAAGCCGCCACGAAGCAACCCTTCAGGAATAAATTCACGAAGTTTGAAAGAAAAACACTTATATAGCAGTTTTGAGATAACCCAAAAGCATTTATTCTTATGTTAGGGAAGTTCAAGGTAAAAGATGTACCATTCGTTCGCTATGAAACGATAATAGAAGATTGCTAAGAAAAAACAGTTCCGATAAAGCCAGCTTATAAAATTCCTACTTCAAGAGCGTGTTTACAGAGCCTTCTGAGAACTCATCCGAGAAAGTTGATGATACGAAAGATGCCGCCTATTGACGTTAGCACGCACGGAATAGAAAATATATTGAAATCGCTCAGGACAAATAAATCACCTGTTCCAGACAAAATCCCTTCTCGCGTATATAGCCTCAGAAATTGCCCCCTAATTACAGCTAATATTCAGTAATTCCATCAAGCAACACGTGTTTAATGACAGGAATATTGATAATGTAACGCCAAAATTCAGAAGTGGAGACAAGGAACAGCCATCTAGTTACACGCCGGTATCTTTAGTGTCCATCTCATGCAAAGTCCTTGAGCATATTGTAGTCATCTAATTGCAAGTAATGAAATACCTAGACGCACAAAACTTGTTAGTGTGAACTCAACATGGACTCCGGAAAAGTAGATCATGCGAAAAGCGGTTAGCGCTTTTCACCCGTGATATTTTGGTCTCCGGAGAGGGCAATATTCCAATAGATGCGATTTTTATCGATTACTAAAAGCATTTGATAAAGCTGAATATTGATAAAAACTGAAATCTCACGGCCTGGATGAAAATGTCACTTCCTGGATAAGTGAACTTTTGAGCGACTGCGTGCAAAGAGCGGTGTTAGACGGTGCAGTCTTCGACGAGGTTGGAATCACTTCTGGCGTCCCTCAGGGTGTTGTAATGGGCCTTATATTGCTTTTCTATTCTATTCTATTGCTATTCCTTCTTTATAAAAACGACATTGGTGAAATAGCGCACAGTAAGCTACGATTATTTACAGACGACTCCGCAGTTTAAAACCCTTGCAGTAGAGATAGGAATGAACTAACGAACGACCTTGCTGCAATCTAGCATAGTGAGATGCATGGCAGTTAGAATTAAATTTTTTTTAATGCGTAGTAATGAATTTCTAGAAAAAATAACGCTCCAAAACGTTGCTATATCTTTCAGCGAACCTAATTAGAGAGTGTAGAATCCGTGAAATATCTATTAGTTGGATTCATTAATGACTTATCGTGGAATAAACATATTCGGGAAGTAACTGGCCAAGCTAATCGTAAATTGGGTTTTGTTAATAGAATATTAGAAAAGTTCAACGATAAAGTGAGAGAAATTAGCTACTTTTGCCTCGTTAGAACCCATTTAGAATACGCTACCAGTGTTTGGAAATCTCATGAATTGGGATAAAAAAACAGAACGCGCGCAAAGAAAAGCTGCCAGGGACGTGAAAAGTCGTTACGACAGTCTTGTTAGTGTAATTGACCTTTTATAAAAATCTGACCGCATGGGAATCTCTGTCAGACCGTAGAAAAAAATAGACTAAACCTATTAGATAAACTCAAGGGCAGAGTTAGAGCTCACAAATAGATTAGATTACTTGTATTGTAGCCTACTACCTCATGTATACCTTAATGCATGTTTCTGAACATGCTAACAGCATGTATTGTGTGTTATAGCTTTATCGGCAGAAAACCAAAAGGAGTAATTGGCAAGTTTTGTCAATGAATAAATGCGATAGTATAATTTGCTAGTATGCGTAACGTTTTTTGTACCGTGTGGTATGCATGTGGGAGTCCAATTGCATGCTGCATGCTGGTGATTGATCACGCCCTGCCAGACACCCGAGAGGTGGCTCGTAGGGTATCATGTAGACGTAGATGAAGTGTTTGAGAGACAATGAAATCTTGATGAATGACGTCATCTGTGCACGTCTTCTCGCCTGCTGGCGTGATTCACCGCGGCAGTGACTCCCACGCCGGTGACTCACTTCGGCGTGAGAGCTGATGATGATTGACGATAAAATGACTTGCAATAGGAGCAAGACAGATCTTTTAAAAAAAATATTCGCATTCCAAAGATTTCGAGATACGATATCTAAGGAATGGACTTAAAATAGAAGTGGTAAACGAAGACTGAACGAAAACTAGAAGTCAACGCTCTGCTAATGATAGATTATCTAATGATCAGCCAGAGATATACTTCAGCAGAGATACGAAGCGTGAATTCCAAGAAATCTTTCGCAACAATATAAATACATTCATTATATTCATGTACAATTACTTTATGACATTTTTCACTTTGATGCAAACATTGATTGATTGCTGATAGGGGAGAGCATGCGTGAAATTCTCTCCCCCGTATCAGCAATGCACGACTCCGCTAATTTTCCGTAAACGACCGCTTGTGTTTTATCATTTATCAAGTAAAATTGGATCTAGACATAGATCCTTTTCTAGTGTAAGCGATAAGCATTACACCCCCCTCAACCTTTGACGTCTTTCTGTGGTTATTGCTGAACCAAGGAGACTCCATAGAGGAGGCCCAATTCCATCCCATTGAAGGCTGATTTCTGTTGCCACTTCGGTCGCATTTTAATGTTTCTCAAAATGTCCGCGGAGCGGTGATGAGTGCAATTCGATCCAATTTATTCCAATATTTTGCAGCATAATGATTTTAATTGCGAGGAATAACATTGAAAAGTAATGAATCGATAGATCACATCATCAAGTATACAAATTTCGGTTAACACCCCTAATTCTTATTCTTATAATAATTATTCTTTATTTCACCGTGAAATTCGGATCACTTTGTCCGTCAGCGACACGAGTGGCGGTTTTTGTAAACCCATTTGAATTCACGGTGGGTGACAGCACATTTAGAGGGATCATTGAGGATCCTCTTCTGTAATATTCGTGTGCTGAACATAGTACTGAGCGCTTAGGCCTTCGTTTCAGGCTTAGCGCCCTACGCGGCCGCGTACTTAGCTTCGTACTATTGTTTTCAATGATAGATATATGTATAGACACCCATGAGACCCACTTAAACTGATGGGGCCGGTTCGGTGAAAATTTGGTCGGCTGGCACATGAAGCAACGTGCTTCCCTTAACTTCACGGCATCAAGAGCCGACGAGGACGGATGCAGACAATGTGATAACGCGGACGCGACAGGACTACCGAAACAGGAGTCAAATTTCAGGGAAAAAGCCGGAGCGAAATTCAGTTTAGCGGATGGAATGCACTGCGGTAAATGAGGTATAAAATCGTTTCAGGCTTGATTTAGTGGAAGTTCGATATATCTGTGATGAAAGAACACAAATGGTAAACTTCACACTTTTTAATTCCACAACTCAACGATCGACCATGGTTTCAACACATTGTGTCATTTTCCTTTACAATAGGGTGGATTCCTATTATTTTTTTATTGCCTAAATCGAAAGATCATCCAGCAGGGTACTCAGCTACCCGCTAGCAGCCTGCGTCGTATCAGCGCTCAACTCGCCTCAAGGTCTCCTCACAGGGCGGCAGCGGGAACCAGAAATACGTCGTACGGAGAGATTTTCCGGCATTCATACTTACGCGTCGCGTTTTCGCGCGCTTGAAAAGTTTCACTTTTCATTTAATCGCGAAAAATAGATATCGTCATTTAAAAACCTAAAAGCGTGAAATACGTACTCCAGGAGTAATAATCTTCCGATATAGGCAATAAAAAAATAATAGGAAACCACCCTATTGGTGCGACGCAGGCGCGTTGCAGCTGTACCGGTGAAATAATTCACCCCAACCAGCAAGTTGACATTTTTTTGCCGTCTTATATAGCCGATATTCTGGCCGATCTCCCCTTGGGCGCTGATTGGTCAGCACTCTCTTCCATACGTTGCTGATTGGGTAGCCTTTGTCCCTGATAATATTTTGCGTTTTGTGAATTTCAATCGCTTCCCTGATTTGCCGAGGGTAGTAGCGACTCTCTTTTGCCACTAAGTATCTTCGCTTTTTCGAAATCAATTTTATGGCCCGCCTCACTCCAAGCATGCTCTGCAATGGCTGACAAGTTAAATACATGTTAAAATATTTCTTGGAGTGTAGGTCAACGTTGACCTACACTCCAAGAAATATTTTAACATGGCTGACAAGTGCAGTTGTTTTTTTATTAGTGGCTCTCACATGCTCCTTCATCCTTTTCGCCATTCCTCGGCATGTTTCACCAACATACGATTTTTGGAAAAAGCGAAGATAGTGGTAAAAGAGAGTGGCGACTACCCAAGGCAAATCAGGGAAGCAATTGAAATTCACAAAACATTAACAGGGACAGTGGCTACCCAATCAACAACGTGTGGAAGAGAGTACTGACCAATAAGCGCACAGGGGTAGATCGGCCATTGCTATATGAGACGGCAAAAAATCAAAACACACACGCCATTACGATTATCACTATGTCAACTGGCTGGTTAGGGTGAGCTATCGCTCACCGGTACAGCTGCAGAGTTCGCGCCTTCGGCGCGGTGATTCCATGACTCGAAAACTTCTCGCCTTCGACCTGATGACGAAAGCAGGATGGCTTTCGAAACTGTTGTCAACCATAAACGACAGACACGGCTGGAGAACCCGAAAATTAGCAGTCATCCAGCCATTTGCCAAATCAATAAGAATCCAAGGCAAATGCAGACTTGTCTATGATTGAGAATGCATTTCTTCAATGACTGCAAGAGAAGAGAGGTGAGTGTGTTACACCTCACAGTACTTATAAGAAAGTAACTCCAAGTATCACCTGGATAAAGTGTAAGAGTGCCTAACTTCTTCCCTACCAGTGCCTCTGTGTAAAACAGCACCCATCAGGAAAAAGGTCCTGAAGTCAAGCGCTATGAAAAACCAAGGCCAACATTCGACAAAGAAACAAAAACGTTGGAAGACTCTGCATCAGAAGAAAATGACGCAAACAGTTTAAGATCAGGAGGCGACAGCGAAATCAGCCTCTAAAATAGTGATGAGGAGCATATAATCTCCTGAGACGAGAGAATCTGAGACGAAAGATGACATAGAAATAGGCAATTTAGTTCTGGTAAAATATGGAACGAGAAAGATTATCCAATAATCATACTTGCTATAGGAGCAGAATGTGTGAGAGTCGACTGCATGGAGCCCACGATCTAAGCTTGGAAGTTGCCCAAAAACAAGGATGTCTTGTCATACAGATTTGAAGATGAATTTGAAGGGTTTGAAGATTTGATGAAAACTGAACCCCCAAAATCAATAAAAAGAAGTTTGTTTTCTTTTACTGAATTCTAAACATTGCTATACGCAAATATACCTACTTTTGTTTGTACAATATCTTTACAGTGTTGCAGGTGCATTTTTGAAATTAATATTTTAAAATTATGTTTTAATAACAATTTATCTTTAAAATTTACTTTTTGAAGGTTACGGGATGATTATAAATTAATTATTTTAATAACTGTTGCTCTATTTGTACCTAAACTATCTTCAAACGGTTGTTCCTGTTAGAATTATGGCCTGGGGGCAAGTAACCCAATCTTAAGGTCAACTTGAGCCCAAATAAAATTAAAAAAATAAAAGTATGAACTACGTCACACGCAATGCATTTTGCATGTTAAAGTATTCATAATTAATTATACTTTGAGTATATAAAATGAGCATTCCGAAGAAAACAATTTGTTGTGCCCATTTTTGAAAATAATGTCTAAGGTTTCAAAGTTTGGGCTCAAGTGGGCCGTGTTTACGGTAATGAGTATTTACGCTAAGTGTCAAGTACCTATCTCAAAAAGGTCAGTTTGAACTTTTGCCCGGCTTTTCCCATTTCGGGTCACTATTCTACGCCTTTGATCCTCGCCTCGTTGCCTATCCTTGGATCCTTGCGTCCTAACGAATTCGGACACAGGTCGAAGGTGACAATATGTGTCAGGGGGATGAGGCGTTGAATGGACACAGCCATTGGGGATTGTGTACGCAAGGCCCCACCCGTCCCCTTTTGAAGATGCCATCGGACATGTTTCGCCGTGGTGACTGTAGACGTGATTTCGTTCACCCATCAACACGATGTTCTTCCCCAGGTCCGCGTATACCAGCGTCTGTCACGAAGCGATGCCTCCGCTTTCCCCGTAGACTCGCACCGACTACTGGCGGTCCAGCACGTGGCCGCCGCAACAACAATGGCGACTCCTGCTTCCGGTGCACGCAGCTGGCACGTGGTCAACGTCCGCGCGGCCGTGGAAGACTGGCTGACGGCGCGGAGGCCCAACCTCGGTTTCCTCGTGGACGTGGTGACGGGCGATGGGCGACCCCCCGCCTCCCTCCAAAGGGTCAAGTTCGATCGCAGGGTCAGCGGAAAGAACTCCAGGGGCAAAGAGCCGGCTCTGATCGTCTTGACCCACGACGGCCCAACACTTGGACGACAAGGTAATATTGACTCAAAAAAATCAAGTCAAACAAGGGCAGAATTTTCCTGATCAACGGAAAAGTTCCCTTACAGATATCATAAAATGAGAATCAAGTTTACTTAAATGTTTTCACGGCTTATGCGGTCGCCTATCTGCTGCTCGATTGGTCCTTTCTGGTGACAGATAATCTGCCTAAAATGTACGCTAACATCTTGAAATTTCCAGGGTAGATAAGGAGGCCATGTTCAAAAATTTCCCGAATCTAAAACTTGATATTATCACATCCGTATTTTCTCAACTGACTTTTTTTATATTTTATGGACAAAATATTGTTTACAAATGTTCACTCTACACACCCCACATTTTAAGCTGATAGTGCACGTTTACAATTAAAATGACGCAATCAAAAGAGACTATATACGATCGCTCGAGAGGAAGATACTCCTTCCCTTATACGCCAAGAATGGCAATAGAAAGTAGAATCAAAATCGCATAATTTTCGGTATTTTCGTTCTTGGGAGCGAATTGCAAAGACCAAACGAAAGAAACCTTCGCCGAGGAGCTAAACAATTGGTGGTGAAGCAAAATCGAAGTCAAAACTACAGCGGGACAAAAATGAATTTACGCTTCAGGTCGAAAGTAGGCATAATATACTTTTCAGACTGCTAATACTATGTTCATCACAGGTTTGAATACTACCATTGACAAGCTTTTTAAGTAAATGCGGTTAATTGTAAGTTTATAAATACTTTTCACATTACTTCACCATTCATTACGGAACACATCACAAGTGTCCCTCACAAAAAAGCATTAGTGAACAGCTGATGCATGTATCCAACGAAATGAGCACGAATACTTCTTCATTTAATTCAATGTTAGTCATCTACAACGAAGCCTGTTTAAACCCTTCTGACACAGAAACATATGTTTATGCGTTCTACAAGTTAACATCAGCTATAAATGCATTCGTAATCAACATTCCAGAGCACTCTTTCCTGCTTCAGTAAAATCTAGAGTAGCATTCAATGAGAGTAAAATATATTTTTGTTTGCTTCTTGCAGACGTGAGCCAACGCAATCATCTCCAAAATTGATTTTAAAATGCCTGTATCGGTAACGAAGTTCCATTATAATGAAAAATCGTGTGCCCCTTCACCTTCGTGGTAGAAAATCTCCAATGTATAGCCCACCACATTTCAGCTTTCGTTTGTTTCAGCAGCTGAGGCCGTACTGCGTCGGCGCTGGCTTCGAAAACAGAACTTCAGAAATAGATAAAACGAAGTAATTAGTCTGCCCCTTCAGCTTCATCATTAAAATGACTCCAACGCACTGCCAGGGCCGTTTTTACAAAATAGGCACGTGCCTAAGGGCGTCTCTCTCTCCAAGGGGCGCCTTCTGTTAGGCAACCGGCAATGATCTGTTCAGGAGACGACTCGAAGGGCACCGCCGTCAGCAGGCTTATTGTGTGGGTTCCGTCTGGTTTGCCTCTTCTGCAGATCTGCAGATGCACTCTTAAGGCTGGGACACAATCAACGCTAAAGTGAGACGGTATACGGGATCCGGGAGAACGTGAGACGGGGAACGCCACCGTGCGGTCACAATTGACGTTCCCGTGGCCGGAAAGAAAATTGACTAACGCCCGCGCAGTGGTTTTGTTTGCGGTCTTCAGTCTTTTCGTTTGTGTGTAGGAAGAGTTTTGAAGAATGCTCGAAATCGACGAGGATAGTATGCACGTAAATTAAATTAAGTAATGGCTTACCTTAACTGACTTCTCTTCAGCTCACGTTGCACGACAACAACAACTGCTATATTCAGCAATGGGCGCAAAACAATGCTGTATCGCTGTGATTGGATTTCCGTGTACGGGACACGGGAAGAGATGAAAGTTGCCCATCTCTCGCGTTTGCGTACTCTCTGTAAACGGTGGTTGTGTTCCTTTAATAAGCTTTCCCTTCCGCCATATTTTTACCGATTCCCGTTAACGGCTCGCGTCTCACGTTAACGTTCATTGTGTCCCGGCCTTTAGCCTTTCTTTATACATTGTTTAAATAAAGTGTTTAAGTTTCATAATAGCCCGGTCAAATTAACTCATAAAATAGGGGTATCCTTGTATAAATTCCCAACAAGCTGAAAATTTCCATAAACGTTAAGGATACCACCCTGATGAAATACTGAAAAGTCCCCATCGATCCCGTGTGTGCAAAAAATTTTATTCAAGGTCAAAGGTCACAAAAATGAGTTTTTTGCATTTTTTGGCCAAACGGTTGGTTTTCTACTAAAAAATACACAGACCATTATTGTAGATCAAAACATTATCTACAAAATTGTCATTTCACTTTTTTCTGTAAGATTTACCGTTTCTGAGAAAAAGCCGTACGAAAGTTAGCTGGAGCTGCATTCTCCGTAATATGCATGACTATATTGTTGCGCTCTCCGGACATTATTGGACGCGTAGCACGCATATTGGTTACTAGCTCTCACCTGTCCGTCCGCCAACAATCGGGACAGAGGGTTTAGTTTTAAACATTCCCTCTTAGTGAAAACATTTGGTCAGAGCTAGAACCCTAAGACCGTGGCTAGAACTATACGTTAAAGTTTGTGCTATATTTAGTTCTTAGAAATTTTCGGGTATGGCTTCATCTGTAAAGTAACCTTGCCTGCAAGTGAGATGTTACTGCTGATCGTGGCTCAAAGACGTTGACTGATGCAAGTGCTGAAAGAAGTAGTTCATTTACTACCAAAAAAAGTCAGAAATCAGTGGAAAAACATGTGCAAAGTCGGAAAAACTACACTGGAGTAGTACTTTTGCTTCAGTGGAAAGACATCATGAAGAGGATCATTCCTTCTTTTGCGGCAATGAACGGAATGAAGAACAGAAAGAAAACGAGCTGAGAAATATTGGCTTAGAATTTGATAAGTTACTATACTTTCATTCGAAGAATCTGTTGTATATATAGCTCATTATAATTCGTTCTGATCATTATCCAAAAAATATCATCGCTCGCATGAGGTTTAAACATAATTTAGTAGCTGCTGAGGCTAGTTAACGTCATGATAGCAGTTTCTTTTTTAAAACCGCTCAATGGAAGTAAAACTGGTTGTCCTCGAGATGAAGCATTGAAATTGGCCATGGAAGAAATATTTGCCTACATCGAGAGTAGTGACGACTGTCAGACTGCACTGGAAGAATTAAAAAATGTTTGCAGAAATTCATATCTTGATAATAGAAGTGTTCAACTGAAATTCATACGGTTTATGGTAATAAGGTTATTATCATTGAGAAACCCGGAAAATTAACATATATATGCTTAATTGATAATCATCATGAACAATTAAATCAAGATAGGAAGGGTGACTTAAGATCCCGGAAGCTGCGGAAGCAATCATCCGAGATGATATCCAATCGTTAGCCATCGATAATTCTCATTATCCTCCACCAAGTCGCATGTTTGTAGATATAAAAATATGTTCAGCGGTCGTTGACTCATGATTTAGAGAAAATTAGTTAAAAGATAAACGGTTAAATTTAGAAAATATGAAATCAGCATGTAAATATTTGTCCTAGTATTACGACTGCTGTTAGACCTCGGTCTTTCAAGTCCTAGCTACAATTGGGTATTGCAGTTTTTTTCATCGGCAGTTTGCCTCAAAACGAGTCATACAAATTTTTAACACTCCAATCGCTCACAGAATTCGCTTATTTCTTTCAGCCTATGGAGCTCCAACAAAAATCACCTGCACTCATCCTTTGCTAAACAATCACGTAATAAAAAACGTTTGCAATTTGCTTATCTTCCTTAAACCTCAGCTTCTGCTCAGCGATATTTCTATCGATTGTATTACCGGTTCAAGTGTGACTTGGCAATAAACTAGATCCAGAAGAATGAGGCTGGAAATTAATTCATTATGCACTGGAGCCAATCCATACTATATGCCCGTCTCCTTAACGCCTTTGTTAAATTTTTAGCAACTGCAAGAGAGGGTGTAGTTAAAAAATTAGTTAAAAGTGGGCTTATTTTGTTCAATGGCATGCATCAGTTGTCAAGCCGTCGTGTCAAGTCGTGTTCAAACGTTGAACTTTCAAGCGAAGAATATACCGACATCAACGACGAAACAGATAATGTATCGCTGTTACAACAATTTACATCGACTCAGGGGAATGTAGAAGAAGAAGAAGATAAGGGTGGAAGAAGAAATAAGATGAAGCTCAATAGACCTGATTTACGAGTAAAACAGACCGTGGAGTAGACCAACTGGGGAACTACGCTTAAAAAACGCGTCTCGTGCACTACCACACAGGTGGCGAGGAAACGTGTGCATATAATGGAGAATATAAACCCTCTCTCCCGATTTTTGGCGGATGGACAGGTGAGAGCTAGTAACCAATATGCGTGCTACGCGTCCAATTAATAACAGTTTAACTATTTAATGTAGCTATACTCCAAGATTTTTAAAAATTGAACTGTCTATGTTTTCTCTGCGTAAAAATCCAAGCATAAACTTATGCTGTCAGCAATATATCGATGGCTAATTTCTAACAACACGTATCTCAAATTCGGCCGGTTTGAGACAGGTATCTTAAACAAAGTGTAATAACATTAAAAAATTAAATACAAGCAAAAAACAACTCTTTGTTTGTAAATGAATGTTTCCTTTTCAATTTTATGAACTTTTGGTTTTTCATTTCAGTGTACAATCAAAAATATTAATCGTTCTTTTGCTCTCCTGCTGTTTTTGAGATACGTGTCGTTAGAACTTAGCCATCGATATCTGTTTACTCCTTTTTTCCGAACCACATGTGAGTGGCTATGCCTTATCATAAAAATCGGGGGGGGGGGGGCTGGGCTCAAGTGAGGAGGGGCGCTCAATGGATAGGTGCCCATTGCGTAACTTTGGGCAAATCCGGTCCTGCGCACAGCTGCGTAGTCCGCTAAGAAAGGCCATAAGATATCTCGGTTTCCTCACAGCTCCGCTGGGTGTGCTGCGTCGGCGCTGGCGCAGCGTGATTGAGGGAGTTACCACGAGAGGGAGACGCAATAGTGCAACAATCCCACCACTGGAGACGGCGGGAAACAGCAGTGGGTGCGGATTGCGAGACTTGTGGGTGGACTTCGGAGCGCTGCGCCTCAGCAAGTGGATCGCTTCGCCAAGGCAAGTGTGCAACGCCGCGGAAATGGTAAATATCACGCTTCATATGTGATAAAATACTATATGATCCACCAGAACTGATGCAAACACGCATTTAAAGAAATGCTCTCGCAGTAAGGTTATAAATAAGCTAGGACGAATGCTCAACATTTAAATTGAACAGCGCTGACTCGGAAAATAGACCAAAAAAGTATTAAAAACATCGCGCAATTTTATGGAGCAACATTTTATCATTAATTTCCGAAATATTTCCTTTGAAAAATGAAGTTTTTCGATTGTGAAAAATATTTAAATTAGTTTAAAACCCTCTATTTAGTATCCTGTCTTTCAAAAAATTTCCTCCCCGGGTTTGGACTCTCCCGAACACAATTCCCTGCTATGTCATCGATTGTTTACTTATCACATGATGATTACTGAATACTACTTACGATCATTGCATTTAAGACAAATAAAGGAAATTGCTTCAATGATAAAATGACGCATCCTCAATATAGGTCCATGAGAGCGCTCGAGTAGTAGTCGTCTTTATGTCACTCTGACTGATCTATAAAAAGAAGTAGTGCTAATGGTTTTCCTTCACCACAGGGGATTCAACAGCGGGCAGTGCGCGGGTGGCTGTGCCCCTGAAGGTGAAGTGGAGACCACGAGCCACGCTGCCCTTCTGCGCGCGCTGCGGCGCCTCGGACGGCCGCGATCCGCACCTCCACCGGCCTGCACCCCGTCCGCCCTGCACCCTCTCACCTTGCTCGCTTGCGTCGCCAACCACTGCACACTAAAGGTTCTGGAGGACCTCGTGGCCGCGAGCTGCGGATGCCACTGACGCCGAAGTGGTCTGAAAAGTCTCCTGGCGCCACGATCGATCCCGTTGAAAATGAGGCTCTTCTATCCCCAGCTGCAAGTTATTCTTTCCACCCGATACGACGGTTATTTCAAAGTTACGCGGACAAATATTACACAGTAGATTCATTTAATTTCATCAAATGATTCACCGAAACTCACGAAAGATGAAAAAAATCACTTGGCAACCAAAATGCTCCCTCCAACATGATCATGACCGATCTCAGCGGCGGCTGGAAGTTATATGCCCAGGGTATGCATTGGAGAAGATACACTATGATGAAAAAAGGTATGAAGTTCAAATGAATGCTGCTAAATGGCATTGAATGCATTGACGGACTAGGATCCTGAGCGCTGGTAGTGTCAGTGGCAGCTACACCGCTACATAACCTGCGAGTTACTCACCAAATATGCGCGTGCGCACTCGCGTCGTGTTTAGCCTGCTCCCAAGACCCATTTGAACATGGGATGCTCCCCCCTCCCCCCCTCTCACCCGAGCACCAACAAGCAATCGCATAGACCGAATTTGCGGCCGGCGCGATGCCACGGGATCGCACACTTGCAGAGCGGTGAATTCGCCAAGAAGATAGCAATAGCGTTTGGAACTTCATATCCCTCAGTGGACAGGATTTTTATCTTTCTCTTCGCAAAGGAATAAATAGTTTTATTTCATAATTCATTAATGTTTGGGTGTGCAGTTGCTAACACGCGTGTATACAAGCGCCGCCACTGACCGATCTCACGGGTTTCCGATTAACTTATTGTTTACGTGGTAGGGTGCCACGGCAACAAGGGTTTTTGTTTACTTTTCACCCACACAAAAACCACGGACAGAGCGAATTTCAATCGACCGTACTTGCTAAGAGCATACGGTATTCCAATTTCGAACTTCAATGAAAGTGGCCTTAGGGTGCGATTCATAGACGGCACTATAGGCTAAAGTATACTTTAGCCGGGCTAAAGTCTGCTTTTTCCGTTTCATAAACGCCACTTTAGAGGGAAAATGGCCGAATCGTCACTTTACCGTAAAGTGCCCAACCGGAGCTCACTTTAGGGCTAAAGTGTCCTTTACGGATAAATAAATATGGCGGCACCGGCTGTTATTGAAGTTGAAATATGAAGATATTTGGGTTACGGAAATTAATAGTAGGTAACTAATTTTTTGGTGAGAACACAGCAGCAGACTGGCGTGTTTTAGGAAATAACCACACACGTAATATATTTCTTTTCCCTGAAAATATATCGAGTCGGTATTGATGGAGATGATCCATTATTTATATTTTGAAGTTTAACTCTATCGGTATTGTGATAATTACAACACAGTAAGTGGTTGGAAAGGTTGGCATAAGTTATGTTGATTTTGTATACAAGCTAATTGTTAAGTTCTAAGGTTTTTTATGCGTTTATGTTCCAGAATTTTCCTAAGATATTTGAATTTGATAGCAAAATTCTGTTTACATTGGCGTCAATAGCCTTCGTACGCAAAGACTTGATTTTCATGTCGTTTGGCCAGCCAAATGCCTTGTATACCTTGCATTGCATTTTAAGCGTTTTCATTCAATATTTGCTTAATGTACTCTTGCCGTATGCCTCCATATCGCGTTTAACATGTTTATGCGATTTTGAAACTATAGAGTCGAGTTTCTGATTCGTTTTTCGTCTATGCATTTGAATGTTTATGATGATGATATAAGATCTCGTCATGAAAGGCAGCAATAAAAAGTAAAACACACTTTCCTTCATAATCATATTATCTGCAGCAAAGCAATGTTTCTCGAGGATGTAGGATTGTTATGAAATTTTATTTACACAGCATCACAGACTTCATTGAAATTTTTTACTACGAAATTCGTGAATGGATACTCGGGTTAGGTATTCACATGTCGAGACAGCATTTGAAGTAGACAAAGAGATATTTATTGATATAAATCCATTTTCACATTTCACACAAACACAAATGTTTCATTGCGTGGCCATTCATTCATTGGTTTTGATGATGTAGGTATTATTGAAAGTACATTTCTCTAATATATATAACCCCTTAGGTCAACATTCCAAGAATTAAAATATTGGTAAGCACAAAAGAATTCAACAAACACCCATACCTCAATCAAAATATGCGTCCAACTGAGGCAACCTCTGATCGGTAAATCTTCAAATTAATTGGTACAGTTTCAAGTTAACGCGAGAGAATTTCACTATTTCACCCACCTTCAATGAACGTACACCACCAAACTTCGACTAACATGTAGTCCAAACAACCGTATGCAGTTAATCATAGAAAATGATCATAAAATGACGTGAAAATATCAGCATTTAAATATTTACTTCGCTGAAAACATCGAAGGGCATTACCAATGCGTAAGCTAATTAAAAGTGAGCTTTTATTCAGCCAACTCAGTCATTAACGTACAAAAAAGCTAGTGGGGATAAGCTTTCAATGACGCAGTATTCATTTACATTTGCACATAATACGAGAAAACGAGAAAATGCAGCTTAATAAAACCTTAGCAAAATACAACACGAAAACCCAGTCGCCAGAAACATGTAAACCATAGAGGTACCTCTATGATGTAAACAAGTACGCATTTAATATCGTGTGTCATGTTTTTCTTCACTTTTTCGCAGCGTTCATTGCCAACACTCAAAATTTCAATGCATGATCGAGACTATAGGAGCTAAAGTGCCACTTTATAAAGTGAGATCCTTGAAACGACTCTGCAACGAACTTTAGCTAAAGTCTCACTTTACCGTAAAGAGAGACTTTGTAAAGTGAGCAATTTCAGTGTCGTCTATGAATCGCACCCTTAGAATGAGCAGAAGAGGAAATTAACGATCGCCCCTGAGCGTATGTGGAGCACGTTCTCTCAAAGCTTACTCGTAGTACACTTCAACGGCTGCTTACTAAATATTGGCATTCGAATAACGGTCACACCCCAAAACCCACAAATAAAAATGCTCCAGTGGAATGAGCGGAAGGCTGTGAATCCGTCAATTACACGACGGCGGGTGTACGACAGTGTAGTGGGCCAAATGCGCATTTTACAAGGATTCGTGCGTGGGTTTGAGCGGTCAACAACGACAGACAATCGCATGAGTGTCCATTCATCACCTCCGCTATCAGCTGTCGCGTGAGAATTATGTCCGCATTCTCTCCCGTGCGATGCGCCCAGTCATCGATGAAAATGAATGAAACCATGATAACGACGTATCTGGGTCAAGAGTAAGATAACATGTACAAAAGCGCGAAAGCAGCGTTATCACATGCTGATACCAGATTTATCGGTGCATAACCGTCTCAAGGTTACACTCCCGAACAGCGAGGAGATAATTTGAAGTATTTACTGTAATTGATGAAAATGACCGAAAATTACTTTGCATCAGAAAATTTCTGGGGCTTCAAGCAGTGGCGTGGCCAGGAATTTCGTTCGGGGGGTATCCAAAACCAGGGGGGAAATTTTTTAAAAAAACAGGGTACTACGTAATGGGTTTAAAACTAATTTTAACACTTTCCATAATCGAAAACACTTCATTAGTTAAAGGAAATTCTTTAAAATGAATGATTTTTCAATACTTTATGAAAGAAAATAATTTCTGTTTATATATTTCAGGTGGGGGGTCCGGACCCCTCGCCGCTTCCCCCCTCCCCTGGCTATGCCACTGGCTTCAAGCCCATCAAACACCTGAGGCTGCACAAGTTGCCATCACAAGAACTCAACATGCACTATTTCCAACGGTAGCAGAAGACAAGTTCGTGCCGCATTCACACAGAAGCATATTCAACAACTGCCTCTCGTTCAAATTTGGGCGATGCGACTGTTTGGTGCGGTGCTTTCTGCTGATATGATTTCTGCTACAGTGATTTGATGCATCTCAGCCATCATTCCGAAGGATTCCAGATCCGTAATCACATCCCAGCGCATCGTACATGACACAGCAACAGATGCGAAGTCTTTGTAAACGAGCAGCCAGGGGTGGATACAGGATTTCTTTCTGGGGGGGGGGGGGGGGAAAGCAAGGCCGTATCCAGGATTTTTCCCTGGGGGGGGGGGGGGGCACAAGGATACCTTGTAATACAAAACGAACGCAACGATAATGGACCATATTAAAAATCTTGCATATTTTTTAAGGGTCTGGGGGGGCCACGTGCCCCCATGCCCTGCCCCTAGATCTGCCTATGAGAGCAGCAATAATAATTTTGAGGGATTTTAAACCACATAATTATAGATAAATACGCAACTCCACGAAAATGCAGGTCATCTGACCCTGTGAAATAGCACCTACACGAAAGTAAAGCACAAAAAGGATTAGATTATGGAAATTGAGAGGCATCACCTGCAGATATTATGAGTGCCCGATACATTGAACAAATTTGTGAGTCATCGGACCACTTTCAATACCGAGCCTCCAATGTAACGAGCCTGACGTATGATATGGGCATTTAAATCAGTAGAGAATATGTAAATTATCAATTGATTCAGTTGCAATCGAATTTCATATGGAAGTATAAAATATTATATTTTTCTGATGGATTAAAAATGCAGTTAGCAATAAATTTAGAACATACTCAGAATTATGTTGGCAGTACTAAGAAGCAAAAAGCTATTGTATCAAGTGGCTCCCTTTGGTGGAAATTGAGCAACTTTCGAGGGAAATGATGCTTAAATGGATCGTAAAGGCTGGTAAAATAGCTTAAAAAACAGCATGATGCCTAACGAGAAATGCTTTCGACTTCAAGGTAAATATTTTGTACCAAGTTTAAATTTGATTGCTTCAAAAATCATTTTTCCCTTTTGGCATTACATATATGGTTTAACACCCATTCTGAATTATTTTAAGGCATCAAAGTAATATGTTAGAGCAGACATTATACTAAGAAAAAGTGACCTTCCCAGTTAAATGATCACTGCAAGCCTTCTAGGTGCAAGTGATATGCTTACAGTCATTAAAATCGCCACTATGGAGAAGAAAACAACACATAATCAGGTTGGATGATGCTCCGCTGAAATTTCCCTAATCCAGATAAATGGTGTTATTATATGTATTATGAATTTGTTCTTTGAGCATTGGCCAATGGCTAACATTCAGTGTTCAAGTAGGCATACCTGTCTTACCCTAAACATATTAAAACTACAGACGATTCTAGTCCACAAGTAATTCATGCAAAAATTGTGCTGATACATGTTCCACTTTTTTGATAATAAAGACAACTCTAATACAAAAGTTGTGAGTCATTGATTGCCAAAACTGCGGCCTAACTGATCTACGAAGGTCACTTACCTATGGTTGCGGTGCTTTGTCCACCTTCATTGCCACACGTAGACCAGTGCTGGGCAGCCTACTTCCCACTTACGGCGCTCACCACACTGCATCACAGCTAATATGGAGTAGATACCTACTATTAATACATTATCCACGAAGGCCATTCTTCAAACTACAAAGGGCCAATACACAAGTAGGAAGTCTACAGTATGCAATTAAAACTTCCCTGAGATTTCAAAGTTTTCCAGGGTTAAATATTGCTTTTTTTTACATAGGGGTGCAATCCAGTTCTAAATAAGAGCGAGTTCATTGCTTAATACCACTGATGGGGAGGAAATTACAGTACATACCGATTAAATGAGCAAGGTTGATGCGTGTTCCGGATTATCCGCTTTGCATGAGCTTCACCCTCCTCCAATGTTTTCCCCGATCTTTACAAAAAGTAACAACGGATGGAAAAACTACAATATTATTGAATTTTAATCCAAGGATACACGATGCTTATTATTTTTCACCATAGTTCCCTTCATAAAACTTAATTTTTTTGCCTGCTGACCAGGAATGGGTCAAGTTTGCTTGGATGTCTGCTCTAGTATTGCAGAGGATGGATGAGTGGCAGAAAAAACTCTTTATTGACTCTTCTAGGAGATTTCTACAATGGATAACCTTGCACATGATTGAATACAACAGCCGCAAGGGAAGTGGAGATTTCGTCACACTCAAGGGATGTTTACGCTCGGGAGAGGAATGGATTAGTGCAGTGGTTCCCAACCGGTGGGTGGAGATCAGTCATGGGGTTGCTGAGGGGTTATAGGTGAGTCCCGACTCCGTCCTTAAACTGTCAGAAACCATCGAATAAACCATCAGAAAAGATATGAAAAATCTAAACACACGGAATTGTTTCTCGAGTTTTCTTGATCCTGGCAATTTGGCATCAGGGGCATACAACACAACTGCTACATCCCTTCCTAATGGCTCACACACACAAGTGGTGTACACTCCGGCAATGCCGCCACAATTGAACAACATTTTGAGTGGATAGGAACATAACAGAACATTCAATAATATACTAAACTCTCTAACGTTTTCTGATGGCATTCACCACTACGTACTTATGTGAACATACTTTTACAACAATGGCTTTCTTAAAAATAAAATAATACAGAAATCAACTCAATTTTGATGTTGACTCCAGGTTAAAAACTTAATCATTCAATACTGTCATTAATATGTGGATAAATGCAAACAGTCCCAAAAATCAAATGACAGCAAAACCTCTTCACATCGTAATTAAGGGGACCAAAATTTGGACAGTTTGATGTATGGAGGTTCACTATAGAGAGGTTTTAGTGATAGGCACCATTTTTCATATCCTTTGGAAATGAAAGGCACTACTCTCTTTTAAACCATAGTATTTATGAATTTAAATAAACATGCATGCATTAGTGAACATACATTTATTATTTAATGATAACGGAAAGCGAGCGCTATTGCATGATTTTTATCATTATTCAAGAGAAAACGATGTGATCTCTCCTAATTCAACAGTACCTTAAAATGATTAAGATAGTTGGATATCTTTTTTCTTAGTTACTGCTAGTTATGCTCTCATATGGAACAAAATGGCCATAACTAATGGTTGATGTGAAAATCACAGCGTATTAAATGTGTTTAACACTAGAAGGACGGCAGGGGTCATTAGACCCATTTTCAGAATTCAAATTTATTTTTCTCTTATTAAAATATTTTTTTTAATGTTGAAAATTTTTGACTTTGTTCATTTTGGACGAAAGTTTGATAAATTAGTGAAAATTCAACAATAATGTTTTGTTTTAAATTTTTATGACGTGTTATACCTAGAAGGACGGCTGGGGGTCATTTGACCCGCAACTGGTTTTCGCGCTATTTTCTTGCCCGTGGGCTCTTTAGTGCCATGTATATCATATAATCAGCAAGAGACTAGTAGTGTGGTAGATGATTTGCTTCATTTTGAATCTGGAAGTACCCGGATCAATGCCAGTTTCGTCCCAAGGGCTCCTATCTGTATTCGAAAACCTAGGCATAGCGACTTGTTGTGCACAATCTTTCGATATTTTTTGGGCAGCAAAGGGAAATAAAACATTTTCAATCCTTCATTTGCGTTAATTCTTGTAATTATGATGTTTTAATTTTCTTTTATTTATTGTTCAATGATTATTGTATTACCCACACCGGAAAATCCTCACGTATACCAAGAATTGTTTTCCGTCGTCCAAGATTCAGAGCTCTTAGAGACATTATTTTCAATATCGACTCATCAGGTTTACGAATAACTTTCATTTTTCTGGCCTGACGGCACTGTCACTTGACCTAGCCCCTTTGCCGTGTGTCCAGCATTAGTGCCGCCTGACCCCGTCGGGGTTGACTGCACGCTGCATCCTGGGGAAAAATCCTGTCTCTTTTTGAGAGAGCGGAGGAATTGGGTAGACTGTAAAATTCTGCTGTAAATCCTACCCTTGGAATCCGCACGTAGGTCGAAGAAGAAGCATTACTGCAAGTTCCTGGAAGATACGAATCAGGATACGGTTGGCGGTTGATTTCCTGCCTTTCGAACGGCAATTAGCGTTACTTCTGAAAATTTTGTCCTTTTTTACGAATTTCTAATGCTCTCCAGCTCTCTATACATCCAATGCAACCAGAGAAGATTCTACCATAATGCGCTTTCGTTTGTAGATTTTTTTGCATGCATATCAGTAGCGAGTTGAGGAAGAAAGTAAGAAGTCGAGAAATATATCAAGAGAAGAGAATCGTCGCGATTCAAATAGCTGTTGGGAATATTGAAGATAAGTCTGGAAGTGAATCGTAAACATCAGTTCAAGGATATTCTGACCAATCCATCAACATCTGCGTGCGATGGAAGCGACGAAGCCCAAGGTAGTGAATTCGATAGCGACTTTGGCTTGATAGCAAATGCACAGCTCTATCCAACAAAATGCAGCTGTCCTTTTATGAGGTAAATTCCAAATAAACCAGACAAATTTGGAATCAAGTACTGGGTTTGGACAGATTTGAAATGAAAATACAGCCTAAATGAATTTCCATATTGTGGCAAAGATGATGATTGGCCATCAAATCAAGCATTGGGGATATAAATAGTTACTAAAGTGATCGTAACATTCAAGAATTCAGGAATATATGTAACTTGTTACAATTATTTTCCATCCATCCAGCTGGCAGGAAGTCATAAAAAAATGGAAAACTTCTCTTGCATGGACGATCTGAAAAAAAATAGGCGTGACGCACAAATATCCATGACCCCTAAAATAGCCATGTAATCCATATAATTCGAGCGTTCAAAAATACCTTAGGCCATACTCTTACATAGAATCAGGCAAACTAGAACAATAATGTACTTTCACTCAGCAGCATGATCTCAGATGACACAATTTCCGAAACGAATAAAAGAATACCAAAGACTTCCTATTTCATAATAAAATCAAAGCGGGAGTAGATATGATGGATAGCATGTATCAATTTATTTACACATCTTCAAATCCAACAGCCATATCTCCACGGGCACAAAAAAGAAAAAGGTGCCAAATACCATCAAATTGAATCATTGCACTAATTTCCTTTCAATTTTCCAAATTCCTTTTCATGTGCAAATGGCAGGTGTCCTAACACCCCCTGCCACACGCTTTTAAGCGGCTAGCAGGTTAGTGTGTAGATTTAGATGTAGATGAATAAATCGTCAATTGAACTCATTCAGCGCAAAAAAAATATTTGTGGAAACAGCGCTGAAAAAATACTGTCTGTCTGAAATTTACAACAAAGTACAGTGGAACTTGGTTAGTACGTTCCTCCTTAGTACGGCGATTTCCCTCGGTCCCGGTACCATCCGAACAAAATACAGGTAAAAGAATTTGGTTATAGTACGTTTGAAAAAATTGCGCTTTCCTGGTTAGTACGCTCAATTGCTTGCCGTGACGCAACCCGCAATTCGTTCTCTAGTGTCTTCTTAAGGGTCGCAAACGTCTGAATTCATGATTTAATTTATTATTATTAGCCATTTACATTCTTCCATTCATTCCACATCTCTTTCTTCTACCGTAATTTATCCAAATGCATTTCTGAATTCTTGTGACGTGCTGAATAATAAAATGCGGCCATTTTTCGGGAATTTCTGACTATGAAAAACTACAGCCAATAAGAAGCCCTAATTTTCCCCACCCCGAGCTCCTCACCTTCTGTTGCCTTTGGAGCGCTTGGGAGTGCCCACTGCTGCGCGTAAAGTTCGTGAGTGGGCAATTGTTGCTATTGCACGAGTTATCATGATGAAGAAATGAGTCTTAACGGTATTAGACAATTCCCACATTATCTAAAGCAGTACTGCTCCATAAACTCGACGTCGTACGTATTTACTTGACTACTGTTGCGGGAGCAGACGATCCTCTGAATCTCCACGCGAAGCTTAGCTTAAAAATACTTGATCTCGGAACGAAAGCAGACGACATTAGACAAATTTTGAAAGTAAATTTCAACTGTTTAATATAAAATTTTCTTGTAATTACGTCGTAATCTAATAATCTTGCGTGTCATCAGTCGATATATCGATCGATTTTACAATCGAAATGGTATCATTCCCGAAGCGAATGTCTACGGCTATTGCCGTAATTTGAAAGTCAATATAATTTTGCCCAATTTTTATCATGTTTAAAAAACCAGTCGACTTACTCCGGGTCATTGTTATATTCTCCGAGTACGCTGTGAGAAAGAAAAATGACTTGTCTGAGCTTCACTCGTCCTCGTTCCGTAAATATATATAGGATAAATCACGGGAGATAGACGCCGTAATCATGAAATCGTCTCCGGGATGTCCATGAAAAATTGCTATTTTTATTCACGTGGTATTGTTTTTCATGGTAGCGCTCATTTCCTTGATTTTAAATGTGAAAAGAGTTCAGGAAGGCGATCCTATGAGAACTACCGATAGTAATTGTAATTATGACGACTTTTTCACTGATTGCAATAACCCCGACTGCTATTATTTACTTTCCTCGTTAGTACGTTTTCCTGGTTAGTACGTTCATTTTTCGTGGTCCCTTCAGAAACGTACTAACCAAGTTCCACTGTAATTAGTTTTAAAAAATTTTATGCAAATTTTGTAAACCAAGTACCCCTATTGTTTAAACATGTAACACAACTTTTGTATTGAGTGTATGTATTTTCATTATTAGATTTGCAATGGACTACAACATACGGTTTAATTCATGATTCTTTAAAATAATTGTTATTAACTTTTGACTATGGAAATAATATTTAATAATGTTAAATAGTGTTTTTAATTAACTGATTCAACAATTAATACGATTTAACTGAATATTGGTTGAAAATTAGGCGTTTTATTCCAAAATACATATTAGGGGTCAAATGACCCCTAGCCGTCCTTCTAGGCAGGGCGAAACTCCTGTCCTCCTAGTGTTAAGAAAAAAAATAAATGTGAAACATTTATTGCTGAAAATGTCATTCCATGTACGTAATCGCGGCTGCATTAATGGTCTCTAGTTGTCTTGGTACGATTTGCGGAGGTAGTTAGGCTGTCTCGGGAGTGTTTCCTTGGTATGATAAGTGGAGGTTTTATGAGATAAGGAGGTTCACTACAAAGAGGTTTGCCTATAAATTTACATGTAAATCTGACGGGACTGTAGGAGTGGTATGAAGTATGGAGGTTTATGATGTAAAGAGGTTCACTACATAGAGGTTTTACTGTAATATAGAATTCTTACTTACAAAAAGCAATTTCACATATTGATAGATAGTGGCAACAATTTTCTTAACTACCATCATATCAAAGCTGTATGAATTTTTTTGCCTGAAAAATTAAAAAGAATTAAAAAAGAAAGAGAAACACAAGCTCATGAAATTTTTTCCCAAATGTTTTCAGCCATCATCCAATCTCAACACCACCGCTGCGTTATCTTCACGTGCTTGAGTCCCATCCCCTTAGCTTCTCCTTCTCCTTTTAGTTATTGATGCCTTGAATATATGCCATGGTGTACTGTATTAACTGAGTATTTCATACATACACAGACATATGTTTTTTGAAAGTACAGATTGATTACTGATAAATAAATATAGATATATGTTTGCAATTGTGCACGTAATGTGGCTGATACTCACTAACAAGTGTTCCTTCGTGAAGATAGAAACTACAAGCCAAAGTACATGAAGACTATTTTAATTTTTCCATCTAATAACTTCAGTTGACAAAATTGTTATCATAATCTATTTATATGTAAAATTGCAATTTTGAAGTAACAATACTACAATTTAGAGTTTTGGGTACGTTCACATAAGTATTTAGTGGTGAATTTATTTATACACATACCTATTGCATTTTACACATACAATATTTGGTAATGAATTATACACATATGGAAGGAATATAATACAAATAAGGGTTTTTACTCCACCATGTGACCAATGGACTGTGGAGGTACATATTCCATTGAGGAAAGGTCAAAGGGTCACCAGCTTGCGAAAAAGGTTGGGAACCACTGGAGAAATGGATTATGTATAAAGGCAGTGGATGCAGAGGGAGCGTGAGTCACAGACACGTTTTCTCACTTGCTGAGACAGTTTTCTGGAGTGTATTGAGCAGTGGGAATTGAGAGAATACGAGATCAATAACATTATCCCCACTTAAAAGATCCACGGTCTGGTGAGGAAAGCTTATTAAGCTCTCAGTGAGACCTTGAAGCAATCCAAAATATCTCCAACTAGGTATGTGCTAAAACATTATTCTATTGTTTGACTTACATAAATTATAAACATTATAATAAAAAAAGTGGAAGTTGGGAATATGTCTCTGTGTTTCCAATTGTTTGTGCTGCCTCCCTCATTCATTAGCCCCAATAATCAAAAGTTTACTGAATGCCCACTCGCCGATAAACACTCCTAATTCAATCTGTCAACAGCAAGCGCTATCCCATTTAAAATAGCACTATTTGAGTGACTACGGATTATAAAGACTCAATGTCATGGAGCTAAATTAGTCCCTGAGACTTCAATTTCACAAGTTTCATGAAGCGCAGGTATTTTTTAAAGATGCTGATGGTGGTGCTTTGCACCAGGGAATGGCCCTGTGCAATGAAACTTATTGTGTTAAATAAATTTTGGGAAAAACTGCACCAGCTCTTCTGTCATGGATACCTTGTTATACTATATCACACGTGATTCCATCCACATCATTTGTGGTCTTATCAAATTCTTCTGTTACATTCAATTGATATTATTTTCACATTACCTAAGGGATTCAGAGATTAAAATGATACTGATGTGATAAAATTGATATATTTTATATACAAATATTACATCACAATGTGCACATAAATATCGAACTCCAACCCAAAATACTATCCAATATTTTCTATTATTCATAATAAATCTTTAAAAAATTCAGGGACATTAAATATTAAAAATATGTACACATATTACTTAATTATGCTGCACATAACTAGTGCTTCCTGCTAAGAGATTTTCTGAAAAGCCTGAGGACTTTGGATCTCACTCCGTGATTATCATCCTCACAAACTGCTTCTTTACAATCACTGAATACTTATGCATTTGATTAATCCTATTACTCATCACCGCAATTATGAAATGATGTTCATCCACTGATACGGTCCACAATTATTTCCTATTTCTTCCGTCGGCCCTAAAATAGAGAGAATGCAAATTACGAAGGACCTATTTCACTCGATCTTAAGGTAATAATCATGCATACAAAGGCTAAATTTCTAAACATGCCCATGCACAAGATTTGACCCAAGTATTATACTTCATAGATATTACAATCCGACATTTTCTAAACAGAAACTCATGCAACCATGTACACAGTCAGGGGGAAAGGCACTTCAGACCCCCCCCCCAAAATTTCTTCCCTCATGGCAACTGCAAGCGATACATCTACTCAGGAGAAGACTAGTCCAAGGGAACCTATCCTCTGAACAAGAACCCCACAACCTTCTGATTAGTAGCAGAGCAAAGACTGCGTAACTGATGAAGGCGGTACAGTTTGAAAATTTAAAAGATACAAGTTGCTTCAGAAATCTCTTCGGAATTTTCTATCAGAGGATACATTAATAATATCTGCAGGTAATATAAATACAAATTGTTTTCGAGATGGGATGGTAGCAGTCGATATTACATGGAACTGCACTCTAACAGGAAGTGAGATGACTTAGCAAATTCAACCAGCAATGGGAGGGTGGGTGGGGCAGCTCAAAGAGCAAGTACCTCCATGCTGTGAGCTCTGATACCTATTTAGCATTCTTTCTTTCCGTTCAGCATCACCAATTACTTCTTATTCTTAATTAGTACCTCCATGTAATGTGTAGACAACGTGCTCTCTCATGCGACTAAAATCAGTACATCTGCCGCAATCTTCCCTTAGGAAGTTCTCCAACAAGTCAAGTAAGACAGGTTCCTGTCATGGACTGGAGATGTACATAAGCATGGCCATCATATAGATGAAATGTTTCATAAACGAGGTTGGAAATTCATGGATTAATCAGTGGTAATTCATAGGACCAAAAAAAATGAGTGTACAGGTAAGGTCATCGTGTAACCGAGGGTGGTACATTCAAGGCTCTACTGTATCCATGTTTTCAATTTATGCCTTTTCGTAAGTGATTTATCTGCTACAACGCAAACTATATTCCAAATTATGAAGCAAAATGATTACACACACTAAGTCTTTTATCCTTGATTACCTGTGTTTTCAAATAATGAAGTATCACATAACATTCATAAGCACAGATATTTGAGAATTGGCTGTGAGTGATTAAACATGCTAGATGGAAATCATGGCCCAAGAACTTTGCTGCTTACCCTTTTTCTTCCATTCCTCGTCTGCTTTTTTGGATTGAGAACTGTTGACTCCTCACTTCCTTTTGGCGACTTCCTCCCTGAAAGAAAAATCTTGTAAGGCATGGGCACCCTCACAACACCACTCACCACCACATGATTAAAAAGACCATTTTTTGCCACACATTGAGTGAGTTTTCTAACAGGACAAAAAACAATTTCATTCAATATCTTCCCTGTGACTTGGCTGCAGAAATGTTTCTTGGACTCTGCACTGTCAATTCATGTGAATGCGACAATGTATGCAAGGGGGAGACCAGCCGAATAATTGACGTCCAGCTTAAGAAACAACAAAATAATTTTAGACAACCAAAAAAGTCAGCAGCGGTGGAACACAGCAATATTGAAGACCATCCCATAAAATGTGCTAACGCAGAATTCCCCGCCACTCAGAATCAAACTCACAGAGACCACATAGCCAAAGAAGCCACAGAGATCCACTAGAAACCTAAGATTTCCAACAGGGATTGCAACATTGGGAGACGGAATTGAATGCATTAGAAGGAATGCAGATGAAAACATTCCAACGGTCAGCAGGACCCAAGAGCAGCTCATTGGATGGTCCCCAACCCCCCTGAATTCAAATAATAACTTTGAATTGCTATGAATCCTCACACTGCAGGGTTGAAATCCTGATGACAAAAAACAAGCCATACATATAAACATCAGTGCTACTACAAAGCATTACTGAAGTGCCAAGCTCAAGATACATTTCCACAGAATAGAGATATTCTGATTTTTATGCCAAGCAAAATTATGGATAATTGTTTGTTTTAATTCTACTTATGCATACAAAAGGCTAATTTATTTTAATGCCTCAATTAATACATTCATAACAGCTTACTGTGTGGTGTACACCAAAAAATATTTTTTCTCATTAAATGACTTAAAATGCCATGTCAAGTGTGGAAAAAAAAACGTGTAATTTTGTTTTCAGACAGGATTCCCACTCAAACTAAATCATAAAATTCACGGTTTTTCCAGGTTGTAAAATGTCGTCAACTTCATAGTTTGTAGATAAACCATTTTAGGCAGAAATATTGATTGCGTAGTAATCATCAGCCACAAGTTAACTAAGAATTTAACAGACGCGACAGACGATGCAAACGCAGCTATGAAAGTGCTATCTCTCCTGAAGTCACATATTGTTTGCAAAATTCAGCCCCAGCCAAAGGTTTTGAGTGAGAAAATGGAGGGACCAGGGTGCCAGGGAAGTTATTAAGTGTCTGAATTTTTGCCAGGGTTAATGAACACTTTGGTTACAAGTCTTCTGGCTTTGGTACAGATTTAAGGTTTATGTTTCATCATGGCACATGTACCAATAATTGCGCTTCGAATATATGTATTCCGATAAATGAGTGGACAGTGTCTGCAAGTGACTGACCTTCAAATGTGATCCATGTATCAACTTTTCTTTTGATCCATCAATTGTAGTTCTAAAATAAAGTTTGAGATATTTTTAAGGTTATATGACAAAATTCACGGCTTATTCACGGCTGAGTGGGAGCCGAATAAGATAATTGTTTCCAGCATAAAAATCACATAATGCCAATCACGGCTTAAGTATATCGAGTGCAAAATAAACTGTAGGATATAAAAATTTGAATACACACAGATGAAATCATCATCAGTCAACTGATGATGTAACTTCATTTCCAAACCCACATTACGGACATTGAACATACATAAATAGTGAAACTTATGAAGTGAAACACGCAAAAGTATTGGTTGTTTCAGGTGAGATGAAGTGGAGCCATTTTTTATTAAGAAAGACATTTGCAAGTTCCACTAGAAAACTTGATTAAGTAGTAAGTAAGTAAGTAAGATTAAGTAATGTAGTTGATACTGTTTTAAGTGGAACCAACAAAATCTACTTTATGGCCCACAGATTGTTTAACAGTTTATATTAGACAGTATATTTAACAGCCCAGGCAACCGCATTGCCTTCTTCATCGTCAGACTCCAGGGGCTTCATCATAACTCGCCGACGCTTCTTGCGAAGGACAGGCGGAGAGGCCTCGGGACTCAACTGCCCCAGATCAAACTCCAACGGGGACGGAGTGCGCTCGTGGTCACTGCTCGCTTGGAACTTGGCGCCCAGGTTGGGGGAAAAGTGGCACACCAACGGGGGGGAGGCTCCCCCAGCAGCGGACAGCGACTCTTCGTCGGGAGAGGCCACCACGTCCAACCCAGTCAGAGAGAGCTGGGCCGTTTCGCACTTGGATGGAGGGGGGGAGGGGAAGCTGTCGAGTGAGGAGTGCTCGGCAGTGCCTCCTGGGGGGGGAGAGGGGGTCTTCAGGTCCCCCCTGCTCTGCCCAGGGCTCACCTGGGACGTCACCCATGTCCCTGACAAACTCGGTCGACTTGGGGAGGAGAGCTGCTGCGTTCGCAGGTTGCACGTTGACCTGCTGCCCTGCGAAGCCCTGTTGGGACTGCTCCCATCGAACATGTCGAACGATGACTGCGAGTTTCTCCGTTGCACCACCTCAGGCTGATCGTGGGGAATTACACAAATTTCAGGCGATGAACGCTCCTCATCTGATGAGACTAATGGTGGTCTTTGTGACTTCATGGCACTGGATTCTTCTTCCTTTGCCTGCACAGGCCTTGAGGTAGAGCAGGATGGTCCCTAAACAGAAAAATGAATTAGAATGAGAAAACTTGTATCTCATGAAACGTGACACTGTCGGTAATCCTAAGTTCCCTGACAAAAATCTTCATTTCCCCCAACTTTTTTACATTCCTTCATTAATCACCAAATGACATTGAAGAATAAGAGTAAATAAAACTTTTTTACTTGTCAAAAAACTTATGTGGAATGGAGTAAAATTTTTCACTCCAATGAAAAAATTGGATTGGACTACAATGACAAAAGAATGAAATAGCACCTCTCAGATGGCCACGATTGACATGCAGCAATGAAATAAAATATAACCCCAAATTAGCAAAGGGGTACATCTACATCTACATAATACCCCGCGAGCCGCCTAAAAGGCGTGTGGCAGGGGATGTTAGGACACCAGCCGTTTAAAACTATAAAAAAAGGAAGTGCTCTAACGAGGTTGGGACTAGCGTTTATTAAAGTCCTTTACGAGGGAAAAACGAATTCCCATATCTATCCGTTTGGCAAAACATCTCTCTTAATTTATCGCTTCTATCGGACCTGGAAAAATAGTGTGGCTCTAATATTATGTTCTCTGTTTCTCTCTTAAATATCCATTCTCAATTGTTCAAGCAATCTAAGCCTAGCGCGCAGCCTTCGAGTCTCCAGCGGCTCCCAGCCTAATTCGCTTAACATCTGGGTAACACTGTCTGTGCGCCCGTAGCAGTTTTTGACGAAACGCGCAGCCTTCCTTTGTATTTTATTCAGTTTGCGGATTAAGTCTTTCTGCACCGGATCCCATACGCTCGCTGCATATTCAAGGTGCGGTCGGGCGAGAGCGAAATAGCACCTTTCTTTTACTTTCTCATCCGAAAATCTTCCTACAATTCGCTTGACGAATCCTAATTTCTTCAGGGCTATGCCGCAAATATTCTTTATATGTGTTCCCCACGTGAGGTTCGAGGTTATCGTAACTCCCAGGTACTTCACTTCGTCTGTTGCCTTTATGTTAATACCATCCACTGCATAAACATGGTTAGAGTTGGGCGAATTCCGCAAGAAATGTACCGCCATGCATTTCCTCAGATTAAGTTCGAGTCCCCACTCTTGGCTCCACAAATGTACGTTGTTTAAGTCAGAAGATAGAATTTCATAGAGTGATCACTAATTTTGCGGTAGATGACAGCATCGTCAGCAAATAAACGTATTTTACTACTAATGCGGGAGCAGAGATCATTAATGTATATAATGAACAACAGGGGGCCGATTACGCTTCCTTGTGGAACACCTGATATAACTTTCACAACATCAGAGCTAATTCCGTCAAGAACTACTTTTTGTTTACGATCTCTGAGAAAGTCGCGTATCCAGTTTACAACTGTTTCGTTTAATCCGCATGACTGTAATTTGTATAAAAGTTTGTTGTGAGGTACAGTGTCGAAAGCTTTCTTTGCTTACCATTAATGCCCAGAAGATTTTTTTCAAAAAATTTTACTTTTTTTGCTTAAATATGATTAGGCATCATACCTGATGCGGGAAAAAATCTTTTTAAAAATCTTTAACATTTGCATAGTACTTAATCCTACATGTATCTTAAGATACATCTAGGCACTTAAGGGGTCAAAAATGCACATTATCATTTAATTGTGTTTATGCACGTTTTTGCTATATAATTCATTACCCATGCCTTCATCAGTAGTTGTTAATACTTGAATTTGAATTATTATGCATCAAATAATATAATTTTGAGTATTATTATAGTATTATAACGCGAACAATTTACATTTGCATTTTGAAATTTTACAGCAGTGTGATACTGTATCCGAGTTTTTTATACCGTAACCATCCCTGTACAACTGATACATCCAAGTCTCATCTGAAATATTTGAACCACCATTTTTATTCCTAATTGTTGTCCGGTAATTTTCCAGGAATTGATCTGACATGTCCACTCCACCCATGTGAGAATTGTAGTCCGCGATCGCCACTAGAATTTCGGAAACAGAATAACAAACAGGAGTTTTAATTTTTTTATGTATGCTAATATTAATCAATTCTGATATGAATAAGTTGTCAGCAAATATGTTTGTACCTGGTGGTAATTTTCACTCATCCACTAATCCTAAAAGTACCTATCCTTGACCAAGATCTGTTCTCTGAAGGTTGGCTACAGCATGATAAAGGTTGACTTGATTTGAAAATACACAATAATTTTAACCATAATCTTACTCGTTTCCCTCTAATACATTGCTTGCAGCCATATCTACCATAGTAGAGGTTGATTGATTCATCCACCAAACAGTATTCTCCAGCGGTTACAATTTTGAAAGTCTAGTTCAAAACCTCAAACTAAGGTTGAACTTTATACAGCCTAACCTTGCCATCATTCTTCCCATTATAATAATTATCTACCAAATGCAGAAACCTTAACATTTCTTCAAACCTGTTCCTTCGCATTGACTGAGAAAGTATTTCGATGGTGCAGTCTGGAGATGACCACCGATAAAGCCATCAACTAAGTAGACGGTGACCTGAGAGAAGCAATATTCCAAGCACTTCATAAATCACTTCGATTTGTACGTACAAAGAATGTACTAACATTTTTAACAATTGTTCATAAAATTTGTCTTGATTTTTTTCTGCTGACAGCGCTGATGTTAGAGCTATTTCAGATTTGTTTCATGTCTGCTCCATCACTAAGGTACGTCTTCTCTTCTCAGCAGTAAATGGGAGCCCCTATGCTGTTTTCTTGACTTATATAGCAAGGGGTGTGCAACAAAAGTAACAAAAAAGTATTTACAGAAGAGACGGTTGAAAAGTCTTTAAAGCGCAGATTCCTCCTTATGTCAGGTATATCTTTCGGAGACTCGAACTTGAATACAAAGTACAGAGTTTTTGGTGATGGAGCGTAGTACATAGTTTCTTTATCAATGTTCACGAAGTTGCTTATTTCGTACACTGATTTCCGGCTTGCAAATTGGATATTATTGCCAGGGGAAAGTTGAACGAGAAACAAAGTAATCAATCCATTCCACCGTCGGCGATACAGAATACAAGTAATGCAATGACATTGGCAGATACATATGGGGGGCGAAGGGGGAGCGCGCCCCCCTCTTACTTGGCCGCCCGCATTGCCTAACAGGGCAGAACTACAATTGTAGCTCTTTCATATCATAAGATGGCATTGCCTTGTATATATAATAATTGTGTAATATATATAATAATAATAATAATGCCTTGTTTATAATCATTTTAAATAAAACTTTCCTAAACTTCGTACGTGACTTGATTATTTTTCATTACGATACAAGTAAAGATAGCTCAAGATATCTTTTGTGCCTCCCTTGAATTTTTTTCTGTATCCGCTACTGTGCCAGGATAGGCAACTTGATATTGTGAGTATTTACGCTTCCAGAAATCCAATACTGATTCATTTTTGCTTCCAATGAAGGTACTTTATCACAATTCAAATGAGGATGCACCACAATTCTGAGAAAATACCTGTTTTTGCTGTATTTACCTAATTGTTCAATATTATACTTCATGAAATGGCAGGAATATAAAACTGTCTTCGATCTATCACATAATTAGGTTTATAAAATAATTACTTATTCATCTAATCAATAAATAGAATGAAACATACCTATAAGTCAAAACTTGAATTTTTAGTGCCACAAGTGCCCAGACGTATCTTTAGATACGTCAAAACTTTACTGATTAGTTTTGTGATGAGCTTGAAAGAAAAATAAATCTCTTTAAAAAGATAATATTCCTTATACATTTAAAATAAAACAGGTAAAAACTGGATTCAGATAACTCAATGGTTTATGTGAAAATTTAATTTTCACATGACCATAGCGTAGCAATTTCTGAGTAGTTGATGACCAGCCATGTGTAAGTAACCATAACAATTGCAAATATTGGCTTAAATAATCTAAATCACTTGTATACCATTTGAAGACTTTATTCCGTCATATTACATAAAGAAATCGCATTAACAACAAACCACAGAGTATTTAGGAATTTTTAAAGTGTGACGTATCTAAAGATACGTCTGGGCATTAATGGGTTAAAATTAGAGATGGGTTGAATAGCAGATTTCTCGAATTCGAATATTAAATCATTGCTCGAATATTCGAATACCTCGAATCTCGAATACCTCGAATATTAAATGATGAATGCTGGAATGTTTGACTCGGTTGCCTATGCAGCAGGTAACACAAGATTTTGGGGAGTAATTTTGATTTCCTTTAAATGATTCGAACAGGAATTTAGCTGATTAATGAATATTTTAATTTTATGGAAACAATTTGGCATATAATTAATTCAACTAACATCGCTTTACCCCCACTCCTGCTGCCAAGTGCTAGCTGACAATCTGAGGCATTTTGTAAAATACAAGCTCTTTTCCACCGGATTTTCTTCAATTATTTTCAGTCCATCTTTGGGAATTCTCACGAGATAAGAAGATGAATTGGAATTGCTATCAGGGAGAAACCAAATATTCTGAGAAAATATCCCTTTGTCTGGGACTGTATCAATAAAGATTTATAGCACCATTCATAAATTGAAACTTGATATATGTTTTCGGAAAAAAATACCGCATCAACTTCCGAGAAGCTCTGCTGCTCATATCGAGTTTCGCCAGAATGCTAAGTCTCCGTCGTATTTTGACATTTATTTCTTTGCGTAAAATGCTTAAATAAACTCAGAAATATGTCGTGTTTGGTCTTATTCTTTTTGAAATTACGCGCACGTTACTAATATTTCAATTCAATAAAGGTGTGACATCAATTGACGAAAGTCATTCTAAGACACCTTTTGTGCTAATAGATGACTCATGCAGCGGTTGACCTCCACAGAAATGGGGAACTTCGAAGCTGGTAGGAAAAAAAAAGGTCAGTGGGGGAGAAAAGGGAGGGCCCGAAACACGTTTCTATTGTTCTCGTGTAACTTGGTATTTTTTCGAAGCTAAGGTCTTCGTAATATGATCCCTGCGCGAGCTGTTACCTTTTTTTTATTTCGAAGAAGAGGAAAGCCTCAGAGGGGGGGCTAGTGCTGAATGGAGGGGGATACCGGATCTTGGGAAATGCGCTAATGTAAGTATCCCACGGTACTCACGCAGCAGTTGACCTCCAGAAATGGGGAACTTCGAAGCAGGTAGCCAGAAAAAGGTCAGTGGGTGAGAAAAGGGGGGAGGGCGTGAAACAAGTTTTTATTGTTCCCGTAACTCGATATTTGTTTCGAAGCGAGGGTCTTCGTAATGCGATCCCTGCGCGAGCTGGGACCTTTTGTTTGATTTCGGAGAAGAGGAAAGCGTCAGAGTGGGTGAGGCGAGTGCTGAATGGAGGGGGATAGCGGATCGTGGGAAATGCCCTAAGGTTGCTATCCCACGGCAAGGAGGTTCTCCTGGTGGGGGGAATCGGGGATTTTCGGATTTTTTCACCCGACCATTTTCGGTTCCCCTCGACGAACTCTTTTCACCGCTAAAATCCACCAATTTGATGTAATTCGACAACGTGAGTATCACGGCGCTGCGAGCACTAAATGACTACAGTTCTCTACATTTTTCCGAGTCAACTACCAACGACGTGTGTGCGACAGTGTATGACGCGAAATTCAAAGTATTCGAGGTATTCGAGGCGGTACTTTTCGCATAACTATTCGAAACCTCGAATATCGAATACTTTCTAGTATTCGAGGTATTCGAGTATTCGCGGATACTATTCGCACATCTCTAGTTAAAATCTAGAAATAGTGCGTCAACTTGTCTTTTCGATTCACCAGATTTTATAACGTCGTGAAGAAAGAGCGCAAGCTGTGTTTTGCATGATCTACCTTTTCGGAATCTGTGCTGACAGTCATGGAGGAAGTTACGTCTGTCCAAGAAAGTCATGATATTGCTAACGATGATATGCTCAAGTATCTTGCCTATAATCGATGTTAATGAAATCGGACGGTAGTTGCCTGGGTCATGTCTGTTTCCCTTTTTGAATATGGGTGTAACACTTGCAAATTTCCAGTCTAGCGGTAACTTCCCTTCGGAGAGTGACTTCTTGAATATTATCTCTAAGTAAGGTACGATCCGTGGAGCTAACTCCTTGAGGACACGCGCGGGTATTCCCTCCGGACCCGGAGATTTACTATTCTTAATCGGTTGTAGTTGTTTAGTTATCCCATCACGTTGTATAGACATTTCTTCCATCGATTCCTCAGTATATGGAATGTGTAAATTGAATTGAGTATCGTCAGTAGTGTATACACTTACGAAGTAGGAATTTAAAGTGTTAGCTTTGTCAATATTTTCGGTGACAAGTTTACCATCTTTATCAAATAACGAATCTACGGTTGAATGTTTTCCCTGAAGCTCTCTCGCATACGACCAAAAGGATTTTGAATCTTCTTCGAGTAATTCACCGAGAACTTTTTTCTTAAACTTTCGCATTGCAGTTCGCATTGATTTCTTGGTTATTGAGCGTTGTGCAGCGTACCTTTCTCTAGCTTCAAGTTCCTTCGATTTATTACGTGACATAATGGACTTTCTGTACAAATTGTATAGTTTTCTCTGTTTCCTAATTTCTCTTCTGACATCGTTGTTGTACCAGCGAGGTTCCTTATTATCACATTTCAGTTTTTGCGGAATATGTTCGTTGATTCCTTGGCGCAGAATTCTAAGAAACGTGTCCATATTACATCTGTGCTTTGGTCCTTTGATGTAACAATGAATTTTTTGTAGGAGTCATTAAGCATCTCGCCAAATTTAGTGAAGTTACATTTATCAAATAGGTAAATATTGTGTTTTCGTTTTACGGCTGACACTACATCAATTTTTAGCGTTGCAAGGATTAATCTGTGATCGCTTATACCGTCAATAATATCGACTTGTTTTATCAACTTAGGATGGCTTACTGCTAAAAGGTCTAATATCTTATTTCCTCTCGTAGGCTTGTCAACTACTTGGGTGAGAGAGTGATTTGCAAGTATGTTGAGTAATACCTCGCTGATTTCTCTATTTCTTGAGTTCGGTTTTACAGTGTAAGTATCCCAGTTTATGGATGCGAGATTAAAATCTCCCCCGATTACTATTACACTTTTACTGTCTCTCTGAGTAAATGCAGATATTTGATTTTCTAGAAGGTACATAATATCGACTTCGGAGTTCGGCGGTCTATAAAAAGAGCAAACATGAATACTCCTTTTGTTTCGTTGTTTAATTGTACACCATACACTTTCTATTTCATTGTCAGTTATTTCGTAGGCGGCGCTGTGTAAATGTGATTTATCGGCTATAAAAACTCCGCCGCCAGTTCTATTGCGCTGATCGCATCTGTAAATTTTATATTCTGGAGGAAAAACTTCGCTGTCGCTTATATCTTCCGTAAGCCAGCTCTCTGTCCCCATGACCACGTCTGCGTCCTGAAAAATATGCTCGATTTCGGCGCGCTTGTTTTTTACGCTACGGCAATTAACTACAACAAGGTTAATGTCATATTTTGTAGTTAAAGTTTCGGTTGGTTCTTTTCCAAGGTTTTCGATACTCAGCGGGTGAATTTTATCGGTAGTACTAATAATATTTGACATGTTTTCTTTCTCTGGAGCACGCGATTTGGGAATAATGACGCTATTGTCCGGCGTTACCGCTCTTAAGCTTACTTCCTCGTATCTTTCGCATTGCGGATTTCCTCGGAGGCTACGTTTAATTAAATCATTGGTAATCCCGCTAGATGACCTACCCTCTAGTCTAAAAAATGCCTTCAGTGCTCAAAAATCCTACGACCCACTCGTTCCGACGCCTCTTTGGAATAATGCACCCCAGACGAATTGAGGGGAGCCCGGCACGATCTAAGCACCGGCCGAAGATCCACGAACCCTGCCCCAATGCTCACACAGAGTTCCCACAGCCTCTTGTTGATCCAGGAAATCCTGTCCCAAACTCGAGGGCCGCAGTCCGTCCGTGGAACAATGCTGCAGATGGACAGTCGCATATCGACACCAGTGCCCCTTCGAACGCGTTCCACTTCCGAGCTTAGATCCCTGAAGGAATTAAATATCTCATCAGCTCTGCGTTCGGAGGCATCATTAGTGCCGACATGGGCCACCACCCGCAGTCTAGAACAGCCTGTGTCCTTCACCACTGCTTTTACCGCCGCCGTAGTATGGGGTACAAGGCCTTCTGGTATACACCAGGAAGACACGTTGGTCCGCTCCTTCTCCAACTGGGGGAAAATCCGCCGGACGTTGGAACTCCCTAACAATACGATCCCCGCCCTCCCTCCCAGGCTGCCTCTCGAAGCTGCATCCCTCGCAACAGGGGGTTGCTTCACGACCTCGCCAATTAGCTCCCCGGAATTGTCCTCCGACAACACCGCGAAGCTGTTGTGAACGGGGATGGGGTTAGCCTCCGCTTCCCCCACTCCCCGACTTGGCCGTGCCACCGCCCCCCGCCCTTGGGGTACAACCACCCACTCGGGCCTCAGGTTATGAGTAATTCCCCGACTCGAAGACTGCACCGTCCTCTCCAAGGTCTCCACGCAGGCTAACACTCCCGAGCATGCTCGAGACACCACCTTGGTGTTGCGCAGGGCCGTAGAGGAGACGCTACGATCCCCGGATCGTGGGATTTCCCCAAAACTCGTTACCCGGGCGTGTATTTCTGCCACCAATTTCTCGAGTTCGGTGACGCATGCCTCAAGGAGGTCGCTCTTCGCATTGCTCTTGGCCTTGGTGACGGAAGATCGGCCAGCCATACTACTCTAGGGGCTTTATCGGTTTTATAAAAAACACTTTGAAATTACACAAATCAATAATAATGATACAAATACTACGTAAGATGAGGCAAGTTTTTCTTAATGAGTTAGTTAAGACAGTTAATAATTATGAAGAAGAAAGGGTCAGTGATGGAGTTCGCACACAATTGAAGGATCAAGTAATTTTTATGAATTAACACTAATACCTTAAATATATCAATAAATTCTACGTACTAAGCTACTTCTTAACAACTTAAACGAGACAAATAATATTATAACTAGGCAATCACTACAAACAATTAAGGCAACTTGAAATAAGAAAGAGAGAAGAGACATAAAAAGCTAATAAGTTGGTCAGCGACTACTTATCCGTTTCCCCGTCACGTGGCAGGCACAGCAGCAGCTACAGGACCAGGTTGCTTCACAACACTACTTCACTACTACACTTTTACTACTCTAACTACTTCGCAAAATATGATTAGTAGAATTACACACTAAAATCACTACACTAAGAAAAACAGAAGCAACGGCGTGAAAGCCCAAGGTGATCGCTGTCGGTCAGTGAAGGAACCGGTTTCAGGAGCGCAAGGCACACACAACCTAACCCTTCGAGAGCTGGTCAGTGAGTGACAAGGACAAAACCAATCACTAGCACTCTTCAAGGTGTACATGGAAAAACACTTATGGAAATACGGTCAAGGTGAGTAGAGAAGAAATGCACAGAAACTGCAATTAGCAGATGAAATTGCTTTAGTAGCAGGAAGAGTAACTGATACACAGAACTCAGTAGAGGTGATGAAAGAAGTGCTCCAAGTAAGCAACAAGAAAATTAAGTAGGAAAAAAACTTAGACATTGGTATGCAGGTGGGAGCAAGTAGTGGCCAAAGTCCAATAAGAGACATTGGAACAAATGGAATAATTCACCAACCTCAGGAATCCCATAACCTGAAGTGAAGGAGGTAAAGAAGGCATAGAGTGTTTACAGCCCAAGATAAGACATCATTCATGGTACAAAGGCCACTCAGCACAACAGCAATAGAATTGAAACAAGGAAACAACAAGTGAAGACACATGGGTGGACATGGCAATAGCTACCCAGGATGGTCCCAAGGGAATACACCTCTCCAGCCTGGGAACAAAGTCAGGGACTTTTACGCCCATCTAAGCAGAGAGTGGGGGGGGGGGGGGGAAGAAGGGAATGCAGGCACAGCCGTGACGAGAGCCCAACAAAACCTCCATGGTAAAGATAGGGATGGAAGAGAATCTCAATGCCATCGTAAAGGCGACACGAGCAAGCAAAACTGAATTAGGTGTACTTGGAGAAATGGTAAATTATACTATAAAGAAAAATAATCCAGAGATTTCTCTCAAGATACATTTGGGTGTAAATTGGATAAGGTATCGTGAGAGCGTCCACAGGGATACACTCTTTGAGGGAGGGAGCCAAGTCCGAGACTTTTACGCCTGCACTCGTCAAGAAGAAGAGAGAGGGAGGTAAAAAGTGGAAGGAGGTGCCATTACGACCACATTCAGAACGACAGAGAGAATGAGGGCTCAAGGGGATCCCTTTGGAGCGACAACACACCGGGGCCGGGAACCAAGTCAAGAGGCTTATACGCCCGATCACCCGAGTGGGGGGCGGAGAGGAAGGAAAAAGGAAAGAGGCGCCGCCGCGATAGGAGCCCGTCAGCGCCTCTGGGAAAGGATAGGTGCAGAAGGGACGGGATGGGAAAAAACACTTCAACACTATAGAAGTGAAGAGTGCCCAACTAAATAGCGAAACCAGGCAAAGCTATTAATGTTCTAACGATCTTGGAGTATCATTCTATGAGGAAGAATAATCCAATGATCAGATTCAGAACGACAATGGCACTTGATGGATCTGAAATTAGGACAATCAGGAAACCTGACCAGAAAAGACTTGAAGCCTTAAGGCCTGGTTACACGGTACATGAGAATGTACAAGAAAATGTGAGAATGTCTGAATCTCAGAATGAACGCGAAAATGCACCGTGTAACCACGCAAAATGTAAGAATGTATGAATTTCTGAACGCCTGCTCTAATTTCGTTCAGACGATCATACAATTTGAACTCAGAATCACCTGGTGGCAGACTACGAAAACGACACATTCATTTCATCTGGCTTGTATAGGCGACTTCTTTGTTTACGTACGGCCCCGATAGTTATTTGGATTTGATATGATCTTGCTTGACTTGGATATCTCACTGATTGGATATGGGCAGCGAAAGAATGGAACACAAGAAAAGGGGATGGGTAAAAGGAAGGATCAGATGGAAAGGCCATTAATGTATGAACCGCGAGAATCGTCCAAGAATGAGATCCAAATGATCGTTAAAAGGTCATAAAAAAGCATGTGATAGGCAAAGAAATAAGTTTCAAGTACTATTTACGCTGTATTTATTCGAGTTCCTGTTTTTGAATCAAGACCGACTGCAAAACGAGTCGAAATTTTAGGTGTTGCGTTGACATGCAGCGAACGCTATGAGCATCGCAGTATTAAATATTGAATTTACCTTGCCAAAAGCCTCATATTTCTAGTATATTCTTGTATCGTGCGCCGATTCACAGGAGAAGGATGGAGGGAAATCACGACACACTCGCTTTCAAGACTAAAATTCAACTGCCTTTATTATCTCCTGTTTTTTATATCACAAGGCTTAAGGGCACGAGAAAATTTTAAAATGTGCTTTTATTATGGAACACTACTATCCAACAAAATTTGAACGATATCGGCGAAAGACACTTCATGAATATTCCTTGTTAGAGGCTGCTTTCGACGAGAGGCCGGCCGCCCTTTACATTCCTTATTTTTCTCCGTGGTTTAATCGTAATCAGTATTTATTCTCGTAAACAGCCACTTTCCTTATAATTTGATCCTACAATGGGTAGAATGATAGGTACATTTATAGAGTTGTTTACAAAGTGAAATAAGTAACTTGATAAAATCCTGCGGTAACCATGATTTAAGAGTGTTGAGGATATCCCGTTGACAATATAGATAATGCATTTGACTCCATTCTGTGAATCATTAACCACTTATTCCTCTTATTTTTGTCCTTTTGATCACAAGCAAAAAACTTCTCCGGCGAGTAAATAGAGATACTAGACGACGGAGCACTTTATATGGTTTTATGGGATACACGATGGTTTTCACACGTTTTTCTATTGAAGGTCCATGGTGCAATACACTTACTGCATTAAGCAAATGATGTAGGTGTGTAACGTAAATCACAATCTGCAATCAACTTATTTGGATTTATTCTTTCCAAAGCTCCCCAAACAATCGCCTTTATTTATTTCAACAACGCCTTGGCAACCCAAAATATTCACAATCCGAAGTTTGACGTTAAAACAGCAATTATATTCGCCAAATATGCGTTTGAGGCCCCACATAGACAGTTTTCTATCCACTTCCTAGGCCTGTCATCAGTGGATACTGTGCCGTGATGTAACGTGGGCACGCTCCATCACGTGTTTTCAAACAGTCGATGAAGATTATTTTTAATGACTCATATCTCAGCTATAAAACATTAATCATCCGTGAAATTTTCGGCAAGTACATTTGAGGTAAGTATCTTATTGTTCTAGTACTTTTAAAAAGTTTGCATGTTCCCCATTGGTTTATATTTGAAGTTGAAATAATTCGTTGCGCATTTAAAATGTACGAAAAAATGTCCGAAAAACTGTACCGTGTAACCACCTACTCGTGGATCTTGTCCATGAGAATGTACAAGAATCTGTTCAGAAAACCATTCAGAAAAATGTACAGAATCTTGTACATTCTAATGTACCGTGTAACCAGGCCTTTAGAGAATTGGTGTGATGGAGGCCACAGGAGAAGACAAATGGATGGATAGGGTTAGAAATGAAAAGGCAGAGCAAAGAATAGGAGAAGAAAGGAAACTGTGGAGCAGCATACAGCAGAGACGGACCAGTAGGTGGAGAGGAAATGTCATATGACATATAGCATTTGCTTGAGGAATGTAACTGAGGAATTTATTGCCGAGAGATAATGTACTTTAGACACTTATATGAGGATGACAAACAACAGGGCCAACCTGAAAGAAAAAATGGGCTGGTGACAGAGATTAATAGAGGGCTGCAGAGGGTCCACCTAACTGCAGCTATTAAGCACTATGCAGGAAATTACTCACATCTTTGGTTGGCGTGACAGGAGCACTTTTCTTTGGTCCACCTCTCTTCACAGCATCAATTAATGCAGCAAAACTATTCTTATTTTCATTCACTGAAAATTAAAGAGTTATCATTTTTAAATACAAATATACAAAAAATATCCACAAATGCATTTGTACCATTGACAGAAAAATTATTGCAAGAAAGTAATTATGCAGTTATGCAACTAAATCTTGCAAAAGGAAATTGATTGCAAGTACACTCCATTGGATTACATATTATGACTGCCAGCATTTGCAGTGGTCCTTGTAGATGTAAATATAGACCAACATTGACTACTATTCATTCATACCATAACTTTCTTAAATTTTCATTCTATCCAAACACTTAAATATAGAGATGGGTCAGTTCCGGTAAATGTTCTCGTACTGCCGGCTCTTGGCCTTAGGAACCAGTATCGAGAACCGATTGCATTAAGTCGGTACTATGGCACTGGCTCGGAACAGTGGCAAGGATTTGAATTTGGTGCCCAAATCTGAAATGGTCAGCAGCGTGTTCAAGGCCATGGCCAGTGTCTTGCATGAGATTCTTTCAGTTTTCATTCATAACTTAAAATACAGTATTGTAAGAGAGAATTATTGGCAATTCTTTAATACTCTTTTATTTGCTCAATCTACTTTTCGTAATAAGTCCAACAGATTCAGGCTTCAATTGGAGGAAGTTAGACATTATTAAATAAATAAAATATTGCAGCACTTCTCCAAAGAATTTTTACTGTGTACAATGGGCTTTGGCTCTCAGAGCCATCATCTGGTACTGGTTTTGTACCAGATGATGGCTCAGTGAGCCAAAACGCATTGGATGCAGTAAAACATTTTTGTGCTACAACATTTTATTTATTTAAATGTTACTTTTTGCTGTTGCAATTGTTGCAGTATAACGATGCCATTAGATGCCAATGAAGGCTCCCACACACCAGAGCCATCTCGCTGCGTGGCTTAATAACAATGTAGTGTTCGGTGCGTCCACATGCACCAGAGTGACCTCACTGGCAGCTGCGCGACCTGTCCAGCAGTTGGCCACCACAGTGGTGGCTGAACACCTTTTGAGTTTCACCGCAGGCCGCAGCAGCTGACACCTACCAAGTGTCAACTTTCTAATTGACAAAACTGGACTATGCAAACTCCAAACAATAAAAATATTTTTTTTATTATGTTGGCAAGAGTTTGTCATTGTTTTAGCAATCACTGCACATTTTTTTGCAGTCACCAGATGACAATTACCATATGAAAATTTTGAATATATTTTGACCGATTGTAGTTCTAAAAATTGGTGGTTCTTATCATTACTACAAAAAATAATTCATAATCATAACTATTAGATTTTCCATGACTGGCAGTGAACAAAATATTAAAAGAACTCATTTATTACTGAAGCACAAAGGTTAAGAAAAAGACTTCGCTGTTTCACAAAATAAAATATATGTATTTGCGACCGGTTTCGATACAGCGTATCATCATCTGGTAATTACAAGTATCAGTACATAGAATTTATACCCTTGAAGGCGTTAGAGGGGCGGTGGAGTGGAGGTGGAGAAAGGGGGAATGGGGGAGGGGGTAAGGGAAGGGAAGGTAGGTTTGGGAAGTACGTCGCTGATGGGTCACTGCACGGGGTAGCCGAGGGTTGGTGTATGATGACGAAATACGGGAAGGGGTGTTATGGAGTGGTGAGTGGCATCCGCAATGGTTTCTCAGAAAAAAACATTGAAAAGTGGTGAATGGTGAGAATACAATTGCTCGTTAACTAATGTTATGTTGGGTGAGGTTTGGCCCACTAAAATTTCCAACTGCTCGAGTGCGTGCCATTGACGACACGGCACCCATTTCAATCTGGCCTGGTGAAGCACCATTTACGGCGTGAAATGTGCTTCCAGACGAATCGTCTTCTAGCCGGCCACTGTACACATGAAATTCAGGTGGATTTCAGCTGCGGCGACTCTCTGCAAAGCCATGTGCCATGCCGTGAACAGTGGCCGGCAGAAAATCGTTTCGTCTTAAAGTGGTCTTAGGTGTGTGCACAGCAGCGCCTGCACAGCAGACGTATCAATCACGCAGGCTAAGCCGTGGCCACTCAGTTCATCTGTGGTGTCGCTGTACTGGTGTGTTGAGCAGTTTAGTGTTGACGTCATAAGATCTATGATGGCGAGGCATGCAAATAAGTTGTCAAGTAAGAATTCAAGCAACATCACAGATAACTGAATATATTTGGAACTGTTTAACAAGTTACAACAAATTAACGGATGATGTCATCAGAAGTTGGGGGAGTTTCACTGTTGACGCTGACGCTATGCTAACTACCTTGGCAGTATGTAAATTGTCCTCCAAGAATATTTCAGCCCTTCAAAATCAACATCAACCTCTACTGTTTTCAGTGAACGCCTGTTCAGTACTGCAAGCAATATTTCTGTCAAAACAAGAATAGATTAGGGTAAAAATGTAAATTTTTTAAAAACAAAACCTGGAGAAAGAACCATTGGCTGCCTGATGTAATATGATATATTGGTGTATTATTTAACACCATAGTATTTAAACTTTTATACTTGTCAAATAAAATTATGGTGACGATCTTAAGTTTTTTTCAAAGCTTTCCAGCTTATTTACACCTTTAGTGAAATTATTTTCATTCACTTCTTGAGGTTGTTCATTTAAATTTGTCATTAGTTCAGATAATAGGAGTTCATCCCTGGAATCGAGTATCGAGAACCGATGGGGGAGAACTGGACTGGTACCGAGAACCAAAAAAAATTAAGACCCGACTCATTCTTAAATGTATGGTCAAATACACTGATTGAAAAAAGTAAATCCACACAGCTATTTCTTTGGTGAACCCTGACCAGTTCCAACACTCACATGCTCATAAAAATACATACACGCATCACTTCTCTAACATGAATTCCCTTAACATAGTTTTCACTACAAGTAACGCAATGGGATCTCAAAGATCGTTCTAAATTAGTCAAGAAATCTCGCTCCTTCCCCTCGCCTGCAGAACCAGTCACAACCCTGCCACCCCTTAATGAGCAATCATCACCACTGCTCACTGTCATTGATGAAACCTGTCAGGGTTAACCAAATGAAAAGTTGTGTGGAACAAATCAACAAAGCTTCAATCTATTATTTAATCTACAAACTCAATGATGTACATAGTAACTCAGGCACCATAGAAGTTATACTGATATTTTATATGCAAATTTTTATTCCCATCATGTATGTGAAAAAAAATGAGAAATAATCACACTCTCTCCAGCAATAGCATGAAACCTCAACATCATCTAAGTTAAACATGAGAAACTAAAATTTATTTCTGTATTCACTACAAAAAAGAAAAAAGCTTACAGTATTGCTTTTGGGCCATTTCTATGGTTTTACCATCCATCTTCTTGTTCACTGTCAGCCACTGAAAGGACATAATAAACAAGAGAAAATATGATTAGACAGTGGTCTAAGAATTGGTAGGCGACAAATCTCATGCCTAATTAACATTAAAAAGAAGAACTTTGTGCTTTCACATTAATATTTATTCACGACCATGGTTTCAACGTTAGACGTCATCATCAGGTGAACTCTACAGAGGTCCATCACATCCTCTTATACCAGGCTAGGAGGGGTAGGGAGGAAGGTAATAAGGTTGAACGGATTGGTCAACAGAGAAGAGGGAGGGGGAAAGAACTTGGTCATATGGTATGAAAGAAGTTAGGGGGAGGAGGCTCCCTTAGGGAGGGCATGGCAGGTGGAGGGGGGATGGTTCAGGTGAGAGAGATGCCGAAGGGTTCGTCATGTTGTGTTAGCCCAGGAATTTTGAGTGGGAGGCTTAGAAGAGGAAAGGAACCCCGGTTTTCAGCAGGCTCCTTTGCAGTCAATGCAGCCAAGAGGACTTGGCTCATAAGGGAGTTATACGAGTGGTATGTGAAAAGAGACGCCATTTCCCATTACCTTTTTCTTCTATATGTGGAGCTCACTCACGATCTTCACTGGATTGAGTGGTTGATTTTAGATGACTCAGTTCGCCAAAAAAGTAGTGAAATTGCCTTTGAAAAGAGAGCCACCATTCTTCGCAAGTAGGACGCCCTTAAGACGAAGCAGACGTCTAGTACGAAACAAAACGTCGTGGATCAACCAGTGGTGGACGCCCATTCCTTCGGACCAAGAATCGTAAATCTGTCTAAATACTCTTTTAAGCCAAATGAAGTGACCTTATTAGAAAAGGGCTTGAAATACGCGCCAAATATCCCCATTTCCGTGAAGGACGTTAAGAATTTAGCAGTGGATTGTGACATAGCTCTCCAGAAAGACAATATACACGTGAAGCATTTCATTGCCCAAGAGCTAAATAGACTTATTGTTCATAATTAAAGGTGAAGAAACAATACCCAGAATTGGAAACTCTTAACTCGATTAAGTGTACTCTCAGGTCAGAACAGCTAGCTATTCAGAAAGCTGACAAGGGGAACGCAGTTGTGATTATGGATGAATGAGATTACTTAGAGAAATGTGAACAGTTCATACGAGAGAATGGGATCAAAGAATTGCCGATAGATCAGACTGCCAAGTTCCAAATAGAGTGCAAAAGAGCCTTAAAATCATTTTCAGTGTTATTTAAGTGGAATGAAGTGATTAGGTTACACCAAATGAATCCCTCAGCTCCACGTTTTTTTGGGCTTCCTAAAATTCACAAGGGTGATTGTCCAATTAGACCCGTTCTATCCAATGTCATGGCTTCAAGCTACCTCTTGGCGAAAAAACTCAACTGTGTGCTAAGGCATCACTCAAAGTTTACCCCTAAGTATGGAGTTACTAATGCCATTGACTTCATCCAACACGTATCTAAAATTGATATCCCCAATAAGTGCTTGTTAGTGTCTTTCGATGTGAGCAATCTCTTCACCTGTGTCCCACCCAAAGAAGCCGTAGACATAGCAGAATCTATTCTCGTCCAGAAACGTGTGGCAGCTCCCATTATAAGTGACTTGTGTGATCTATTGAAGATTTGTGTGTCTCAAAATTATTTCAAATTTAACGGTGTATTTTATGAACAGCCCAATGGGTTGGCCATGGGCTCTCCTTTATCCCCTCTCCTGGCGGACATGTATATGGACTTTTTCGAAAGGAACCTGTTTTCCCCCAATAATCCACAGACCAAAAATGTACTATCCTGGCATCGATATGTAGACGATGTGTTTTGTATTTGGACTGGCTCAAAAAGACAACTACAAATGTTCCTATCTTTTTTGAATTCTTTGGACTGCAATTTGAATTTCACTTACGAAATAGAAGAAAATAACTCTCTCAACTTCCTAGATCTTAAAGTCACTAAGGTCAACAATCACCTCGAGTTCTCAGTCTTTCGGAAAAACTCCTATACGGACCAAGTGATCCACTCGAGTTCAAGGCATTCTTTTTCTCTGAAGTTATCAGCCTTTCACAGCATGTTACATAGGTTACTGCATATTACGATGTCCCCTGCCAATTTCAATGAGGAATTAAACACAGTTACACCAATTGCTAAAAATAATGGATAAAACGAACAGCTAATTGATAGCTTATATTGGAAACAATTAAAAAAACAAGCAGGGGGAGAAATTTATGGATCCCGAACCCGACAAGAATCCACGGCCAAGTGGTCTAGAATCCTTTTTTTAAAGGACATCGGACCGAAGATTTGCAAAAAGGTGACAAAGGATAAAATTAAAGTTGCGTTTTACAATAAATCCAACATCAGGAACATTCTTTCCCTCACAAAAGATCCCATCCCAAGAGAAGAAAGGAGTGGGGTGTATAGGTTAAAATGTGAATGCAACACGGTGTATGTTGGGCAAACGGGGCCACCATTTCAAGAACGGGTGAAAGAACACCAAGCCTGCCTGAGAAATAAAAAGACTAATTCAAAATTTGCTATACATTCGTTAGATAACAGTCATCAAAATGATTTTGTTTTTGAAGTGCTTCATTTTGAACCTAAAGGACCTAGATTAGACGCTTTGAGACAGATGGAAATTTTGCAGCACGTACGTTCCAATGACAACATTATAAACGAATTTTTGTATGACTCCCACTCCCCTCTTTTAAGCCTCCCACTCCTAAATTCCAGGGCTAACGAACCCTTCGGCATCTCTCTCACCTGAACCCCCCCTCCATCTCCCTAAGGGAGCCTCCTACCCCTAACTTTTTTCTACCGTATGACGAAGTTCTTCCCCTGTCCTCTGTTGACCAATCCGTTCAATCTCATTACCTTCCTCCCTACCCCTCCTAGCCTGGTATAAAAGGATGTGATGGACCTCTGTACAGTTCACCTGATGATGACGTCTAACGTTGAAACCATGGTCGTGAATAAATATTAATGTGAAAGCACAAAGTTTTTCTTTTTAATGTTAATTATGAACCGCTTTCACCAAGTTACGCCTCAAACAAGCAATTAAATCTCATGCCATTTCATTTTTCATAATTAAGATGCTGTTTCTTCACTCCCACAATGAAGTCCCAGGCGATAATAAAAACATTTATATTTAACTATTTACTAGCACACTGCAGCAGTAAATTCTACGTCATGATAAAAGCCAAATCTAAAATATACGATTCTGGATTTTCCTCTCTAATAATTCATTTAGTAATTATGCAGAATGCTTTACTCAAGGGGTAAAAAGCATGTTTCAACTTTGGTAGTGCAATAATCCTGCCTCCTGAAGGAAGAGGTTTAAGAAGACAAAGCTTCACAGAATCAAATGATTTTAAAGATGTTTATAGCCTATAGGGAAGCCAAATGAAATATTTTTTGTACCTCGTTTAATGTTGGGGGACATCAGGTGCAGCTTTAAGGCCATCAAGATTCTCTAAGACATTAACCCTTCAGCAGTAGAAAATATGCACATCCAAGTGTGACTGAGTGATGCCAGGAAATAAAGTGCAAGGGTGAATGATCGACTCAACTGACGAGCTCACCCACACCACTTCCATCTCGACATCACCCTAACTCTTTCTTTCATGCATGAGAGAGTTGGCAATCCTCCCTAGCCAACCAAACAAATTCCCCCATCACTTAGTAGCTACCCCAACTAATCCCCCCATCACTTAGTAGCTACCCCAACTAATCCCCCATCGCTTTCCAGCAGTTGCATTCCATTCCCTTGTGGCCTGCCCTTTCATCATCCTTTCAATGTGCTTTGATGCAAGAAATTACATGCATAGAAAATTTTTAACCAATGTGGAAAAATATTCACCTCTTTACTTGGTATTCTGTCTTGTAATTCTACGGTTAGGAACCCCAATTTAACAATAGGCAGTATGTACACTTGAAACATCTGAAAGTTGGCACTACACCTGACTAAACAATACACAAGAGTAGGAAGAGCAGAACAAGGAAGTAAGAGGGGAAGATTGATAGAGAAAGAGGGGGATCAAGACGAACAGAACCGAGGACGATAAAAAGAGTAATGAGAGAGAAAAGTGTTAGACGAGAAAGAGACCAGGAGATGAAAAAAAGAGAAGAAAGTAGTGAGAGATCCAGAGGCTGGTGAGGAAATCAGCACTTGGCCACTGAAATGAAAAGTTTTCCCTATGATTTATGTGCATGTGCCGTTATAGAGAGATAGTGTACAAGGAAACATTATTCAAGGTAACTAATATGAAGGTGAACAGAAAATTTGTTCAAATTCAATAAATTAATTGTTTTTCAAAATAAAAAATTATCACTAAGTAACCCAATATGTAATCCATTATTCTTTAGAACCTTCGTGGATGTTATCCTCTGGATGGAGTGGGGATTGCAAGGGTCTTTGCAAAGACCCTTCAGGTAGTAATAAGACTGATTCCTCCTAGGCAAATATTCCTCTTCAAAGTGGAAGGCTTGCGATCTAGCTACCACAGCTAAAGAGTTAATTAAACATATATACTGTGCATATAATTTCATAATCCTAAGCTTCTTTAATTGTTATTTACAATGTTCCTTGAGTTGCAAAGCACTGCAGGAATAAGTGACTTTGTACACAGTCACGTGCATGGGGGCAAAGTTAAATACACCAAAGGATGAAGTTCGCCATGAAACAATATTTGACTTAGCCGGGATTCGAGCCCGGCTCTCCCGGTTGCCAGTCAGGTGTGTGCCTCGTCACATGTGCCACAGTGTGGACTTGTGACGTCAACATCTTGTTCGGCAAAACCCATCCCAAAGTCCACTCTGAGAAAATGGCTCGGTGGTATAACTGGCTTCCTTTGGTGAATTTAATGTCCCTTGAGTTGGACTTGGAAATAATCCCGACTGCTCTTAAATAGAAAAACAGCTACTGGTGACCGTGAGAATTTCAGATGAGAAAAAGTGACAGGCAATATGGTTTAGGATTAGTAGAAGGATAAGGAAAATGAGTAAGTAAATTTTTCTTAGATGAGGCATTGGGTAAGGCTATTAAAGGCTGACGTATCAAAATGTGACTCCCACATTGTCATCAGGAGTAAAAAGAATTACAGAGTTTGGTTCACGCCGTGGCATTTTTTTTAAGTACCCCCCGAAGTTTTCCCTCCAAAATCTACCCGCCTTGGATAATTTTTCTCTCAGGAGAAATTTAAATCTACAGACTAAATTGCACAACCTATACGCAAAGGAATTTTCCCACAAAGGATTTTTGCACAAGGGCCTTTGAATCAAAGGCTCGGCACTGTGGAATAAGAAGTAATCCACAATCAAATCCCTCTCCCTCCCTCCGACACCTCATCCTACCATTTCTATCCCATCCTCGGCTACCAATACGGTGGTTTCCAATATTTTTTGCCTTAATCGAAAGATAAATACTCCCGGACTACATATTTCACACTTTTAGATTTTTAAATGATGATATCTTACTTTGCGATTAAATGAAAAGTGAGAATTTTCAAGTGCGTGAAAACGCGACGGCTAACTTTGAATGCTGGGAAAAGCCCATGTGATGTCATTCTGATTCCCGCTGCTGCCGTGTGAGACCACCTTGGTGCGAGGCTACGAACCCCGCTACAATGCAGGCTGCTAGCATGTACTGCTTGGCTTAACTGAGGATTGTTAATACCCTATCAAAAGAAAGAAACTTTCCGACCATAGGCAATTTTAATAAGTGATTATTAAGAGATGTTTCCCTGAGCTCTGTGTCTCATACATGCATTGGTAATCTCAGACGATGTAAAACTCCTTTCTACTCGTATAGAATGCAGGTCCCTGTGACGTCAGGTGGAGTGGCATCGCATGGGCGCCAATCTGGCCTTTTTCAAAGGAGATTAAAAATTGACCATTGCCATTCGTCTAAATTGGGATTTCCAAAACCAAATAATTTGTATAATATGAATACACTAATGGTGGGTAACGAATCACAATCAATGTATTTCGTTTTCTTTGATGAAGGAAACTACTCCATTGCCTCTCTGAATTTCCCTCGTCCCACCTGGGAACTGATATAACAGTGAAAGATTGTGGAGTGGGAGCTATTCCTCTCATGCTGTGGTGCTTTGCCAACCATTTTTGGCCTATGAGAGGTGTTCTGGTCGTTCCTGTCAACCCAGACTCTACAGGGAAAAATTGGGCAAAACGTCAGCTGTTTCAGTCAATGCATTTGCTGGAGGCTGCTGGTTAATTACCTCATCCCACCAGATTAAGCTCGCAGGCAGCCACCTCATCCCCTTAAACATTTCCCCTCTTTCGCCACTGAGTGTTTGCGCTCTCTCTTGCTTTGACAGCCTTGCAGTGAGAAGGTCTCTTGTTCTGACAAGCATTGGCAATGGAAGTCTTGTCGATTGGTGCAGCACACATGCTGTCCTAGTTATTTCTTGTAATTATTAAGGTTTGTCGAGGTGAATATTAGTTTGCTATATGTACTCATTTTGAAAAACTCTTGTTAAAGAATTTAAAATATACTTCCTTTATTGCTCTATCGGTAGTTATATCCGTTTCATCTATGTGTAGTTTTTTCCTTTTTTTCACCTACAGGTGGAAAGAGTTCTCCGTGTCAGGTCAAACAACATTCGAAACCCAGGGGTTTTGACAACGTTACACCACAAAACTTGCCAGCCGACTTGAGACCCAATTCAAAATTACTCAATGTTTGGACTTCAAATTGTCTCCTAAAATCCAATCTACAGGCTATGTAATGGTTACTTGAGATAGGAAAAGGTAGAGAAAGTGATAAATTAGTATGCCAATAAGGGAGAGGGAAGAGTCAAGATGTTTTCCTTGATCAAGAAAATGATTGTGAGGACATGTAATGGAAGCACAATGTAGGCAGTGAAAGCTGCTGCCTCCATCTAAACCACAGTTAAATAATATGACATTGTTTTAAAGTTTGTGAAGCCATAATATGTTTATTTTCACTACCTGCTTCAATCCAAAGGTACTTTTCACTTAATTCACACATATATGAATTCATTATTATACTCAACCCCTGGTAACTACAACAATAAGAAGTCATTACTTGAAACATGCATGAGATTTATCCATCACTCAGTCAACAGAGCATTGGGGGAGTCAAAAATAAAAATAAATTTTTAACTGCTGCAATACACTAACAATAACTCCCAGCCCTTTGGAAAAAAGTTAATATGTACATGTAAATTAAGGCACTGAATTCAATGAGGTGGAAAGTTCATTACATAGGATCGCCTGAATCAAAATTTTCCCATTATTTAAAGCAATTTCAGGACACAATGTAATCATAATTAGTCATCTCATTTAATCATTTAAAAAATTGGAAAACTGCAATTCGGTCAACCTTTAGTGGAGATAATATGTGCTTAAAAGAAAAGACCAATGGAAGGAAAATACACTTACAGTATTAGTGAGAGCAAATGTATTCCCAGAGAACCCAGGTCTCTTTTCCAACTTCTCTTCCAGAGCCACTTGATCCAGAATTTCAGAGACAGGGCGAGGATGCAACGAATCACATTCCGAGTTGTAGAGCACAACATACCTGAATCAAAACCACAAATCAGACAACTTACGATGAAAAGAGTAATACGAGCAAAAAAAAAAGAACAGAACGTACCTTTGGTGGCGATTGACAAGAGCTTTTCTGTCTCCCAGAGCACTGAGTCCCAGCTCTTTCAATTTTTTCCTCAAATCTTTCTCCTGCAGAAGGGGATAGACTAGCTTTGGCAACGGTTTGCGGCGGTCATCCTCTGGAGATATTCTGCAAAACACCGAGAGCAACCATGCCAAAAAGTCAAATAACTGAATGTCCCACGTACCTACACTATAAACCACAACATTTGAAATAGAGATTTTGTATGAGCTTTCCTCCAGATAAGAAAATTGAAGGTAGCCGACATTTTGGCCCCCACCTTCTCATCCATTTTCAAGGCTGCCGATGGTAGTTCGAAGTGACCATTGAAAATCTATCTAAGGAGGGGGCAGGATTGATCAACGTGGAGGACCACTGACCAGTAGAAATGTAGAAACAGCAACCTTGAGAATGGGCGATGAGTCGGAGGCCACAACGTAGTTTGCCTTTAATGCTCATTTGACTGCCGATGTCCCCAAGAAAATTTCATACACATCATTCACCAGCTAAGTGTTAAATCAGAGTGATGTTCATTTTAAAGGCATCTCTGAAAATAACATCAACAGAGAGTGCCAATGGCAAAAATAAAGGAATCTATGAGGTGTTGAAGATAATATAAAATAATATTCAATTTTGCTATTATCGGTTTGATCCAGAGATGAGGCCCTGAAGAGCCCCGCTCAGATGATTGGTAATGGACACAGGAATACTTGCAAAAAAAGAACAAAATGTAACTTTGGTGTCCATTGAATAGAGCTTTTCTGCTCCCAGAGTAATGACTCCCAGCTCTTTTCAATTTTTTTCAATGCAGACAGGGATGGACTAGCTTTGAAAGGTGTTCTTTGGAAAGTTTTACCTTTAAAATTGAAGTTAAAAGCAAAAATTAACAGAAACCCACCAATAAAATATTTGCTGGAGTTTGATCTCACAAAGACTCATATTGGACTCCTATGTCAGTTGGTGTCAGTTGAATCAAAAATTAACCACACACATTACTCCTCATACATGTGAAAATATCTACTTACAAGAACTGATTTTAAATCACAATCAGTCCATTGAATGAGCATGGAATGCCACAGAATGTGTACAGAAAAGGAGAGAAGTAAAATAAGAAAACAGAAAAGACAGATTCAGAACGAACACTTACCTCTCTGATGGCATTTCCTTAGCTTTGGCCAAACAATTATCTAGGTGCATATTAATATTTCTTTCAGGAATATCAACATTACAGACAGGACATGGCACTACGTTAACGGCCTCCGCAATAATAGGAGGGGGCTTCTTCGGCTTCCTTCGAGGAGTAAACATATCTGGAACTGAAACTTTCATTTTCGAGGCTGCCACTTCGGTAACCATGATATTTTCACCACTTTTTTTCGCTTGCGGGGTTGTGGCATCCGAGTCCACAACATTTCCACTAACGACAATGCTGCCATTGATTTGCATTCGATCATAAGTAATGTCTTCAATCTTTTCACACACTTTTTCATATAGGCCAATAACCTGGTCGACCAATCGGTTACACCGTAGCTGGGGTTCCGAGGATTCCTTAAAACAAGTTGGGCATTGCGACTTGTACTGCATAAACTTTCGTATACAGTAAGAACAATCTGTGGAAAGGTGTGAGAAGGACAATTTTACTTTCATTATTATCTAAACCAGGTAACATATTCTGAAAATGGTCAATTAAGATGGAGTTTACTTACAGTTGTGAGAACATGATGTGATAAGGGTGTTCTTCATGTAATCATAACAAATCCCACACCTCAGCAAATTGTCTAATTCCTAAAATAGAGATTAAACTTACACAAAGCATTTGAATTTAAACTTATGCAAGAGACACACCGCAAAAGTCTTTAACACTAAAATACAAACCTTCAATTCGGGAATCAACGTTGTTGCCTTAGACATGATAATAACTGTCGAGCAAATAACAAATCATTCAATCAAAAGAATCGGGTACTGCTACGTTGACGTTCGGAATCACAACAGCAAAATCCGATGACAGGCAGTATTTCATGATGTTCTGAACCACGAAAACGCTGAATGGAATTGCGAAAGCAGGAAGCCGTTAAAACACGTAAATCTGGAGCAAGTTAAACAAATTGACACGCAATGAAGAAAACGCGGGAATCATAATCAGCGCATCCCGCTTCCCCAATGAGAAGCGAAAGTAAGAAAACAAATGACACTCGTAAATTGGCGACTAGGGTGCGGGCTCTGCAAATACCCCTCTGGAGATATAATCTGGAGAAACAGTCATTCGCTCAGTATTAAAAGATTAGATTTTTCTACAGCAAAACTTTAAATCTAACCGATTACAGAGAAAACTCTGCAGTAACTTAAATAACTACTCTTTTGAAATAGCTTTTTTCGTAACCTTTCAGATCAACAGTATTTCCTGAACAACCAGTGTGAATATAGAACGATAGAGGAAGCGAAAACAATATTTAAAAATCAGTGGGTAATTAAGAGACTGGCATTATCCTTGATGCAGAAATGCCTATCTAAAGACCACTTTTTGCGGTGACATAGCTCGTCAGGTGAAGTGAGTAAAAGCTACTTAAACAGTATTTTAGGTGAAACTGCAGAAATTAATGAACAGCAAATACGATAACACATCATTCGGCAATTCGCAACTAGGTATTCAACGGTAAATTTTAAGATCGTGCTAAAAGGGATGGTAGTGCAATGCTTCTGCAGGATGTTCCGTCTCCAAGTACAGGTCCCACCTATTTTTAGCATTGCCCCACTCATTCAATTCTCAATTTCTTGACCTTCGTCACTATTCTATCTTCCCATTTAGCTGCTTTAATTCCACATTCCATCTAATCCTCCATTGCCCAACTACATTGACTGGTCCAGAGATCTTCCAAAGAATTCCTTTATCTCACCTCCGAAACTAACAGTAAGTCTCCTCTCCTATACCTGAACGTCCATGTCTCAAAACCAAAGGTGACCATTGTTCTGATAAAATTTTTCTGCATTTATTTTCTTTGATTTCTATAAGTGATTTTTCCATAATCATGCAAAAATAGTACGCTCAATTTCCAGAAGCTAAATATTCTTGCTTCAATCTCTTTCCCAAGCGAGTTATCATTTGTGACTATTTTCATCAAATAATATTGTTAGTGCTCTAATGTTTCCTTAGGTTGAATGTTTTCACTCTGTCCTCTGCTCCCCCTTTGACTCAGTGTTTGCACCATACAATACCGATGGATTTTAACTCATTAATATAATTACCCATAGCTTCAGCTGCTTAAAAAAAGGTACGTAAATGTCTTGTCGTTCTTAAATTTATGCAGATCAAAATAATTTGCAAGCCCTCACTCCAAAACAAAATGTTAAACCATGGGAAGAGCAGACACTCAACAGCCCTTTATGAGGGTCCTTCACAGGCTGCGTTTGTTAAGGGTTTTCAGGTTGAGGGGCTGTGGTTGGTCACTCATGTGAATTGCCCCTGCTCCCACAAGCCTACTCAGTGAGTTCACATTAATTGCCATGGGAACTAAATCCCTTTCAACACAAATTGAACCATGGTCTTCTGTCTCTCTGGGCCACTGAGCAGAATGCTATAGCAATATTCAGGTTCCTTGATTCCCACAGCAATTCATTGAGGTTTGCGACTGTCTCTCAGAAATGTGAGAGAGGAGGAGAGCAGGTGGATTCCACCATCATTCTAGTAGGTATCTGTCAAACGAAGCCAGTTGTCTTTGGCCTCTCTTTCTTGCACATATGTACTCTGTGCATATGGACAACTTGAGAGTCTATTGGGGAGAGACGAGTCAACACTGCTTCTGACAGATGACAAGCCACTTGCGTAGGTACCGCTCCAAAACCCCTTCCCCTTTTCCTGATTGAGTCTTGATTGTCCAGACCATTTGCTGCTTTTCAATTTTTTAAATAAAACTCTGCAGAAGAGAGCAGATGAGGGCCTGCACTTCTACCAATGACCTATATCAATCATGCATTTCATAGAATGGGCTTCCTAGAAGCCACTATCTGTTCTAAAGCAGCATATATGTAGCTGTAAATGTTATATGCTACCACAATCCTGTCCTGTGAACTGTGGTGAAATTCATACCAATTGCCGTGGGAAATATATATTCCCCTGGATTGGGAATCAAACTACGGATCCAGCTGGGAATGCCATGCACTATTTCAATTCTGCCACGTGAACGGAAGTGAAATTCACGTGAATTGCCACGGAAATCAAGACATGGACATTTGGGTTTCCTAGCACTTTGAACCTTGGCAAATTGCCATGCGAATCAAGGAACTTGTGGAGAATAGTGGTGTCCACAGAGGAAATGGGTAGCCAGGGTTGGCTCACACCTCTCCAGCCCAGGAGCCAAGTCAGGAACTTAAACGCCATGAAACTGTAAAGGGGGGTGAAGAGGACAGGGGACAGAAAGACAGGAAGGGAGGCACCGCTGCGATGACAACACCTCCAGGGTAAGGATGGGGATGGAATGGGAGAATTTCAACATCGTCATGAAGGAGGCATGAACTACAACTAGTGAAACCTCATTTGCTGCACCTCATTTGAGAAATGAAAGATTACCCTATGAGAAGAAAAGTCCAGAGATTTTTCTCTAGACAGTGGTCTAAACAGTGGGCTGAAAAGTCAAAGTTGGTACAAACAACTATAGTTCGATTTGCAGTCGAGGGGAATTTTTCCCCAAATGTGGATTCATTCGTGTGACTGCCCTCCTCTCCGTTATATCTGTAAGGATTGAAAAGATGGCAATCTATATGGTTGCTCTCCAATGGAAGCTTTTAATTCACCAGCTTACCAAACAATGCTTAAAAATAATAAAAATCTTAAAGCAACTGGTCTATGCATATCAGAACTCTGACACATTTTTACTGGAAGGTATTGCATGCTATTGAGGTGCTGCAGAAAGTATTCAGGCCTCCAGAAAAAAAAGACTGTGATCCACCATACTGCAAGAGCAAAGTAGGTTCCAGCTGGAATCAAGCTTGCCTTGCTATTGGCATGCAGAAAAAAATGCTATAAATTAGAAATAAACAGACGACATATTCAAATGTTATTAACATAGCATTTTTTATTAACTGGCTTCAACTCATGACACTCATAATTAAATTATACATAGCTGTAGCAATATGTATGTACAAAAAATGGTAAGCACTGAAACAAATTTGTACCACCAAAATTACAAGTATAAGTGACAGTACATGCAGCTGGTAATTCAGGCAAGTTTTGGAACAAGTATGTATGCATTTTGTCTCCACTCTGACTTAATTCTCTTACAAAGCATAAGAAAATACGTAGATATTTGGAGACTGAGCATTCATTGAATGCAGACTCTTCACACAAAGTGATAAAGAGTGAATTGGCTATAGTGCTAGCCACACTTTTAAAAATTAGAATCAAGTAGGTCTTAATTACTCCAGCAAAAATCACCAACTTCCACTTAAATTTTGATCCTTTAAAAGGTAAGTACAATTCCATTTCCTATATCCTCTTCAAAGTAATATGTAAATGCATGTGAAAGCATTGTAAAAACTACATAACTTGACGATGGCATTATCAACAGAACCAGGAAAATATGAGTTGATTAGTTAATTTACAGGGGATAAGCTAGTTAGCAAAAACATATTTACTATATCATGGCACAATTATAAGAAGCTATCTCATAAATATATGATAAAATATATAACAAAGACAAGATTAAAGAGGGAGTGAAGAAATAAAAGCTTTTTTGATCTGATAGTTCAACCATTGTATGCTGAGAAGTAGTAGAGGCAACAATTGGTGAGGTCTCATGATTACCTTACTTACAAGGTAAGTCTTTAAAAGAGAAATTTTAATTCATAATACATATGCTTTTATCCGGGAATGAAAAAAGTATAGTCATTGCTGTGGAAAAGGGAAAAATTTTGCATTATAAATAAATAAGATATGTATTGCATATCATTATCAAGCATTATGTAGAATAGGTGTAGAGAAAGAGTGACCATTTGACAAAATTATCATGTCACTGATGAAATCAATGAAAAGTAACACTCAAGACATTAAAGAGTAATTTACAGGGAGTGATAAGAGGTACTTTTGAGAAAATTGGGGATGATATTGAAAACTTACCTATTCATAAAAGGAAAGAAAATACAACCATGAGACTTATTTGGTTAGGATCAGTAAAGCAAAGAAAATTATTGTAGATAGCAGAGATGAGGTACATATTTCAAACCATTCCAAAGTCAGTATGTACAGTTAGGTCATAGTTGGTGCCAATGCTTGGTGGCATGATTGGTACGTCTGCCCCACTGTCCGCCTTGCGAGCCGCTGCCGCCATGTTCACCTCCACAAGCGTGTCGATGCTGTTTGCACTCAAACCCTGCAGAATCCTCTGCGCAGCCAGAGATTTGAACTCCATCAGCGTGATGCCATTCTCAAATGGACCCGTGCCCACTGACGTGTCCGAAGACCCGCCCACACTCTCTTCACTCGGCGATTTCTCTCCATTTCTCAGTCCATTGCCATTGATTCCGACAACTGTCGTCAAATCTTTGTCACCATTTTGCAGCTTCTCACCTGGCGATTCAGCAAGATTTGTCTTCAATTGAGTGCTGCCATTCGGGATCAACATTGGAGAAGCTCGTTTCAAGCTTTCCACCTTGCTCACAGGGCTGCTCAACAATCCATTCTCAGTGGGTTTCCCTTCGTTAATTTTTTCGGGCGTTTTCACCGTTGTCGTATCCCCCACGTTGTTCAGGACCACCAGGTGGTGCCCATCTCCTTCCAGTCGAACGACAGACTTAACCGGTGACTGCGACATCCTAGTCAGGCCTCCAACGGGCTTCAACACTTGTCTCGCCTCCACTGATACTTCCGTCCTACTCTTGATTCCACCCATTGAGCTGCCGTTCACCATCTGCTTGTCTCCAGGGGAGGTGACCGAGGTCATCGTCGTCGTCGTGGTTGTTCCAAAGTGACTCGAGTATTTTGGAAGGGAAGAGTTTGGCGGGATGGTGGTTCCATTGACCGAGACTGAATAGTTTGACCCAGGGGACGTTCTGCTCGAGACTTGAAGGGTCACCACCGATCCCTTGCCTCCTCCATTGACTGCAGGGGGAGTGGCGAGGTTTGACGTCATACGCATTTTCTCTGGCTCCCGACTCACGTTGCTGCGGCCGGACACCGACGGAGAGTTCTTGGAGGATGGGGTGGCAGTCCCATTGAGCCTGTTGGCCCAATAGCCCTCGCTCGAGTGTCGTGGTGATCTGGAGAGGGAGGTGATTGTCGAGGGCGCTCCGGACGACGGTGATGGGATGGCGGTCGAAGCGAGCGAGCGTCGTGAGGAAGTGGTGATGACGGAAGGGGGGGACGAGTTGGGCGCTCGGCTCATCTGTGGCACAACGAGTGTGGCGCCCTTGTCTGTGCTGGAGGAGGGGGCGATGGAGCCCCCCGACCTGTGGCGGTTGCGTGGACGAGGCAGGGTGGAGGCCCGACGTGAAGAGGCGACAGACGAAGGGGGATGGGGGACCTGGTCAGGGGGGGGAGCCACTCTCTGTGACAGGGACGGCAGGCTCCCTTGTGACCTCGCAAGCTTTGTCCTCACCTACAAAATGGATGAACGTAAACATTATACATGATGATGTTTATAATTTTGACCACCAAAATACATAATAACTTCTTAACACGCTCCCTGCCACCGATTTTTAAACAAAGTCACCCATTGCACCGATGTTTTTTTCTTTTTTCTTTCCTTTTAATCCTTGGATTCTTTCCATTTGAGTTTTCGTGGGCATTCGGCTACAGTCGCCGTGTCGGTCATGTCATACACGCTGCACTGAAGCAGCCATGACCAACGGCGTGCTATGAGAGGCCAAAAAAAGTGACTCATTCTTTGGATGTAATGATCGAAAAGGTGTGAAGATGAAGTACATGTTTCAGTCATTACGACCGTAGCGGCAATGAACGTGTTAATTTCTCAAAGGTTCAGTATATTTTTTCTTTTCTGCTAATAAATAGAATAATCTATATCTAGAATAAAATTATCCAAAAAATAAATGGATTCACAAAGATTACTAATGAAGAAAATAGGTAACTGGATTACACCTTTTCTGAGTGAAATGATAGGATGAATTTTTCTCGCTGTTGCGAAAGTGAAAAGGTTAATAATCCCCAAAATTATTTGGTTGGAATCATATTGGAAAATATGAATTTATTAACAAGTGCGTATTCCTTCCAAATCATTCTAAGATCCATTTAATAGAAATATACTTTATTTGAGGATGTAAGCAATTTCCATAAAAAATAGAAAAACCATCTCTCTCAATAATTTCATTCCCCCTCTATTAGATGGGGGTATATACTTAGGGGTACAAGCACCCCCAAAAAATTTTGCCTTGTGGTGACTGCCCCCGAGGATACATCTGCCAAGGATGCCTCTTGTCCAGAGACACCCACCCACTAAGACACTTGACTTTTCTTGACATACATACATATGTAGTTACATCTCACTGAGTCTACCTCTAAATCTCTTTGGTGTAATGAACCCATGATTCAATCTCATTTAGGATTGGAAAAGTTTTTGTCATAAATGCTCAGTAAGTTTCTGAGAATGAAAAAAAGCAATGAAAATCAGAGAGTAACATCACCACTATCTCTAAGGTGAGGCGAAGAGTAAGGTGCTTAATTAGACAGACTAGTTCGCCTGCAGCCAGGTGGAGTAGTGACAGAAAAAATGAACACAAAGCTCATTGGATCATTTATACTTTTCAAAACATCAGGCGGATGTCAGGAACAAATGCCTAAGGAGTCAAATTCATAATAAATACAATCATTTCAGTAGTAGGATACAATGAATTTAGTTTTCTGCACTATGCACACAAAATATGGTAGTTTCCTTCATCAAAGAAAACGAAAGGCATTGATTCCGATTCGACACCATTAGTGTATTCTTAATATACAAATTATTTGGTTTTAGAAATCCTAGTTTAGACGAATGTTAATGGTCAAATTTAGCCTCATTTGAAAAAGGCCAGATTGGCACCCAAGCGATGCCACTACACCTGACGTCACAGGGACCTGCATTCTACACGAGTAGAAAGGAGTTTTACATCGTCTGAGATTACCAATGCATGTATGAGACACAGAGCTCAGGGAAACGTCTCTTAATAATCACTTATTAAAATTGCCTATGGTCGGATAGTTTCTTTCTTTTGATAGGGTATTAATAACCCATATTTAAGCCAAGCACTACCTGCTAGCAGGGTCCTCTATGCGCTACTGCCATGCTTGGCAGCAAGCAGCCTGCATGGTAGCAGCATTCATAGCCTCGCACCCAAGTGACCTCACACAGCAGCAGCCAGACTTCACACGGGCTTTTCCTAGCATTCATACTTAGCCGTTGCGTTTTCGCGCGCTTGAAAATTTTCACTTTTCATTAAATCGCAAAAAATAGGTATCATCATTTAAAAATCTAAAAGCGTGAAATACGTACTCCAGGAGTAATAATCTTTCCATTTAGACAATAAAAAAAAATAGGAAACCACTGTATTACTAGATTATTAAAAGCAATGTATGGTTTTCTGATGTTTGCCAATTGGCAACAGATTACAAGTATTGGCAACTTTCAACCAAGCACACCTTGAAGAAAAGATTAGGCTACGTGTCTGGTGATGACCACCACAACTTACCGCAGGTGAGGGTGGTGAACTGGCCGACGTTGGTCCAGGGCTCCTGGTCTGAGTAGCGACCGAATGCAGATGGGCAACAGATGGGTTGAACCACTCGGCTGGAGGAAATTGGGCAGAGAACGTCGGCAGGTTTGCATTCCCTGAGTTTTTGCCATTTGAACTGTTGTCATTTCTCTTGTGCTTCCAAGACAAGCTCCCGGTCCGTCGAAATAGCCGAGATAAGAGCGAACCTTTTTCTGGAAGTAATAATAGGCAAGAGAAATTAGCGGACAGAGAAGTAGGCTGTAGATACAGTACTTATCTCTGAACAATAATACAAATCGAAATAAAAATATTTACATCAGAGCGAATGACAATTTAAAATATGTTACTAATAACTTAACACTGTGACTCCTTTCTAACATCAAAAATCAATCTACTCTTTGCTTTGTGGTAGTAATCATTACTTTACCATTATGAATGTACCGATTTGTATGCATCAAGAACAATATGCAGTGTGAACTGATATATTCCTATGAGTGTAACTTTGCTGAAGTATCACCCAAAATCAATGTGTTAAATTTTTATTTTAAGGAATCGTTCTATAGATTTGAAAAAGTACCATATATATCTGACTATAGACCCCCTTTTTTCCAAAAATGCCTGTGGTAAAAGTAATGGAGGGGGGCAATATTCCTCTGCATTCGGAGAAATACAGTAATTGTATCTGAGCCCAGCGAGTTATATTTTGGTATCTTCCCATCACTGGATGGTAAGTCGAGTGATTGCTTCATGGAGTCCCGATGACTTTGGCAGCTTGTAGAATGAGTACATTCATTGTCCAGTTGTTTTAAGGAGACCATAGGAACTTTTATCTTTCAGTAAACTGAAAGAGTAAAATTTATCATCATGAGGCTATTTTTGTGGATTTTTTTCCATGGTTTGAAATAAAATAACTTTGTACTTTTCCATGCAGTTTTACTGTCCTCCGATTGCCCCGATAGTATCATATTCAAGAGGCTACAAGGCACCGGAGCAACCAGTCATACACTGATATTCTCTGAACCAGAAGAGAGAGGAGATTGAGGAAGAGGTTGGGGAGGGAATTAAGGTGAAAACTTAGGAAGTCTCCTAAGTCTGAATCTCTACTTAAAATTCATTGAATAATCCAGTTTCTTGGCCTCTTTGAAGTCGAAAGCGAAAACCATTGGGTGTACTCAGCCACACTACACTCAGTGATTAGTTGACCATGACATCATGATTACTCAGTGAGAGTGTACCAAATACAACAATATGCAGCGTGAATCTCTCTTGTTTTCCTCCCTTCTGCTCTATGGAGATCGGAAGTGAGCGTGGTGTTTCTCCTCTCACTTAATGGGCAACTGCTTAGTGCTGTGAAGCACCCCTTACATTACGCATGTGTGCCCATCCCATCAGTTTTAAATATTGGTCAAGAAGTTCGACATAGGTGATATTAGAGGTCGCATTACTACTTCAGCAGACTCCCGATTATCCGGATGCGGTTTATCCATGTTGCGGATTATCCATGCATGATTTTCACTCTTGCTCAATTTTTTCCGCGACCTTTATGAAAACATAAAATCCGATGCACAATCATCGGAATTACTGCATTAATTCTAGGATACACCAGGCTTATTATTTTCGTTAGAATCCCCTTCGTAAAACGGAGGCGATCACGCACTGGCTGCATTCATGGGAGCACCGTGTTTCTGTTTTCCAAGCCTCGCAGTGCGTGACCGCGGTCCTTGATCAAGGATGCACGTCCCGCAGCAGTTGCAACCCGGGCAACTTGTGCAAGACGCGACTACGAGGCGTGGTGCCTGACAGTGTAGTTTCTGACGTCAAGGAGTGGTTTTGAAGCATTCGTATAAACCACTTTTCTTTATCCGTGATCACACAGACACGGAGGTGTGGTTTTCAAAACCAGGCCTTACATGGAGCATTAATAATACGAGTACAACCATGTTATCACCGCTAAAAAAATCGCGAACTGGCGAAGAAAGCTCTCATTGAGTCCGGGAAGCACTCGTAAATAAAAAAATAACTGCATAAACAATAATATATTGTTTGTTATAGGGAAATTATGAACTTTACCAGACATTTAAGTGAAAGTTTGGGTTATCTGAGTTTTTTGATTATTCGTGCCGTATCTCACCATCATAAGCCCATTGGGATGATCGGAAGTGTACTGCACTATTACCACTATACAAAGAAGCACTCACTGTTGTTGTTGTTGTTGGGTGTGGCGTGTGAGTCGGAGAGTGGTGAAGCGTGGGAGGAGGAGGATGAGGAGGTGGTGGAGGACGAGGAGGAGTAGGAGAGGGAGGCGCAGGACGAGGGGTAGAGGCGCAGCGAGGCCGAGCGCCTGTGTCGCCCCACGCCCACCGAGGAGGGAGGGGGGGAGGGGGAGCTGTGCTGCCCCCCAACCAGCGACGAGGCCGACGTCGCGCGACGCTTGGAGCCAAAGAAGCGTAGAGAGTTGGACCTGGGCCGACCACCACCAGCAGACGCGGAGGGCTTGCTGATTCGCCCATACAGCACCTTGTCATTTGCATTGCCTGCGGAGAGGAACACAGACATATAATTGCTATGAACAGTCCACAAATGGAATTTTCTTTTACCCTCAATTCTCAATGATAACACATGCATGATGCGCACGGTTTGTTTTGCATAATTCCAAGGGGAACAAATGCACATTATGCATAAGGAATACAAGTTAGGTACTTCATAAAAATACCTGCAATCACACATACATTCAAAAAGTCAAATGATTCTTTATAGGAAATGAAATTAATGCAATAGCTGAACTGACCTGCATATGTTATGCATGAGTGTGCTTTCTGCTGGGGGATTTAAGGCATGGCAAATTGCAACAGAGCTTGAAAATTAAAAAGATCCTCCACTGATTTCAGATTCTCCACGTTTGAGAGAGAGCGGCTGAACTTCTGTAACCAGGCTAAAGGAACAGTGAAGGCACTTTAGATTGGGAAAACCATAAAATTTGTCAGAAGCAGAACACAGCATCTGCAAAGACCATACCATTAAATGAGCTGATGCAAAAATTCTCCATCGATCACCACACATTGGAACCACATTATCACAGAGCCCATTGAGATCCACTTGTGTTACAATAATTTAAACAAGAACACGAGATTTCAATTGAGAGTAATAGCATATGTGTGGTAAATTGAATTAGAAATCCAAGAATAGATCAGAAAATATTTAAACAGTCAGCATAACACATCAGCCTCTCATATGGTTCCCAACCCCCATCCTTGGGAACATAGGTAATTTAACCAAATTTGAAATGAACTCACTAACTAGTGATTAAACCCTCACTCAGTGTTTGTTTGGATGGTTGAGGTTAGAGCACTGGCGCAGCAAGGGGGGGGGGGGTTTAAGGGGATAAACCCCCCCCCCCCCCCCCCCAAAGCTCAGAGAAACTTTTAAGTTTAATCCATTTTACTTCATTTGATAAATATACTTATAGAAGTGTGAAGGGATTGATAAAATATCCCTCAGAAAGCAAAAAAAACTCACCATTTTGAACCATATATCTTAAAAAATTTCTGTGGGAGGGCCCCCCGGACCTCCCACTTATCCTGGTGGATATACCACACACCCCAGGTCAAGTTGCACCTAAAACCTCCCCTAGCCTTAATTTCTAGCTGCACCCCTGGGTTAGAGATCACCCTAGACTAGGTCTCAGGAGTTGCAATATTCAGTGTGAGGGGGCCACTACCTTATCCTCTAACGCCACCAAACACTTTTAGAATTTTGAATTAGGGTGCGTCCAAAGGCCTCACCAGGGACATGAACCCAGAACTCTTCAACCAGCAGTCAAGCACTCTACCCACTAGACTAAAGATATGTGTTCAAGTATATGTAAACGCTAAAAAGGAATCAGTAATAACATTTTCAGATGCACCTAGATGATTAATAACTGAAGTATCGAAAACTATGCTCACACGATTACCGCAAGTGGATACAACTGTGAAGTGGGAGTAAAAAGTAATCGCTACTCAGTACTTCAAACTGAAATGTACCATTAGGAGGCGTCCATTAATTATTTTAGGTGATTTTATGACCTCCCCTACCACTTCGTGAGATTTGGTTCGACTCACTCCCTCTAATCCCACGCAAGATTGTTCCAAATGAGTATTTTTACTTAATATTAGTTAAGACTGGTATTTACGATAACTAGGATGGCATTTTTCCCTGTTTCTTGCGGATAAAAAAAAATTACGTGACACTTGCCAGGATCCCCCCACCCAGAGATTGGGTGAGAGTCGGCTTGACCCCTCTCTCCCCCCCTAAAAGCCTCACGTAATTATACAGTCGATGCTTCCTAATCAGTAGTAATCGAACCGGAAAGCAATTGTTTGGCCCACCTCTACTGAGACTGAATCAAAAGATCATTTTTCCGAAACTCACTCTGAATGATGGCAGAAAAACGACCATTTCATGCGACCACTTTCCGTGATGGAAATCGTGTTAATTTTTTCCATTACTCTGCACACCCATTTTTCCGTTGCTGAAAACAACGCTAGCACTGTCGTTTGGCCAATCAGAGCGTACGCCTGCTAACAGCGATTGTAACTACAAAAAAATCTGTGCTGCGACTGCACTAAATCTGCACTGTAACTGGACTAAACTCTGTGTTTAGCACAGTCACAGTACACTTTTCTGTACTAGACTGTACTATGGCAGCTAGAATTTGAGAAGAACTGTACTGTAACAGTGCTGGATCACTGTGCTAGAGCTCAGACTGCACTTTGACTGGGCTGGGTAACATGACTGGAGCTGTACTATGGCTCAAACTGGACTGTGACTGGGTTGGGTAACTGGACTGGAACTGTACTATAGCTCAAACTGGACTGTGACAGGGCTAGAAAACATGACTGGAAGTGTACTGTGGCTAAAAGTGGACTGTGACTGGGCTGGGTAACATGACTGGATCTGTACTATGGCTCAAACCACTGCGACAGGGCTGGACTTAAACTAGTCATTGACAGGAGAAAGTATTTCCTATATTATTTCATATTACGATCAACTATCATTTCCATGAGAATATGAATGCGTAAATTATATAAAAATTTATGCTGACATTACAGCGGCAATGCATAGCTCCAGCTTGCTTATTATTTTGGTAAAGTATGGTCAAAAGAACAACTTCCGCCGATACTCAGCCATCTTTGTTAGAGCATTGGTGTTGAACCGATTGTAACATTACTTGTTTACGTGCTCTGAATTCTACGCTGTACGATGGATACGTCGATGTAAGATCGACGCTAAGAACATGAAGAAGTGAACTTTACTTCAATTACATCAAAATTAGCTACTTAGCCGGGAATTTTTCTTGCGGGTGAAGTGATATCGTCGATTTTGCTGAAATCCGTGTGGTTCGCGATGAATCAACTTTCCACGATTGATTTCGACGACTCGCAATCTACTCCTTGCGAAGCACGAGAGAGTTGAAAAAAGACATATCTTTATTTATAATCTGCTGCTGGAGGTAAGTACTCAACTTCTCTAAAATTAAATTCAGACAAACTTAAATAGTCACATTTTGAAGTAACACTTTATTAGATATCAGTATGTAATGTTTTTTCCTTTTAATTTCAGGAAGGAAGCCAAAGAGGCAAATGAATTGAGCGGCCATGCCTTAACAAGACTTTCATTTTTATGTTTAGGTATAATCATGAGTATATTTGTATTTAATAAATTTCTTTTATTTTCATATCTTATTGTCATTTATTGTGCTCCACGGCGTTAGCACTGAAACTTCATCAACAAAAACTATCGAGGTGGGCATATTTGTGGCAACTAGACAAATAGCACTGAAGTAAATTGTGGTGGTTTTTATGTTGAGTGCCCGTTGATGTGCAGAATAGGATTTGTCAATTTTTCTCATAGAACCTAAGGGCTTCGATAGCAATATTTTTAGTACCATAAACTTTGTTCATATTAAGGAAGTGGAACGTAACAAATTCAGTGAGTGTCTGTTAGGAATATGGTTTATCTTTCCTTAGACTAGTCAACATTCGAATGAGTGTAGTCGTTTTGGCCACTGTTATCTCTTAGCGGTTTTCTGATTGGATCAGGCAACCAATCTTCAAACACCTAAAAAGGGAACTATATATCTCTGCTAATTGGCCTATCTTGATTTAATTCTGCTTCTTGTTTTCAATAATATATACAGGGAATGCAATAGCCACATCAAGACTCAATTATTGATTCATGGACAGAGTATATTACAGTAAAAACTGTGCTATGGCAGCTGCACTGTGGCTGTGCTATGGCAACTGCACTATGACTGTGCTAAGGCAACTGTACTCTGACTGTGCTATGGCAACTCCACTGTGACTGTGCTATGACAACTCCACTGTGACTGTGCTATGACAACTGCACTCTGACCGTGCTATAACTGTACTGCGATGTTTCAATTCAAGTGCAGTTTAATTAGAGTCACAGTACAGCCCTTTTAGCACAGTTACAGTGCAGCTTTAGTACAGCCACAGCACAGATTTTTTTGTATGGGACGCCACGTTTTGCTTGTAATGTAATGGCAATTGTAAATACAGAAAGAGATACAAGAAGTGGTTGAAAAAGGGACGGTGGGGATGACCATGTGGTCAGTGGCGTAGCCAGGAATTTCGTTCAGAGGGGTCCAAAACCAGGGGGGGGGGGGGAAATTTTTGAAAAACAGGGTACTAAGTAATGGGTTTTAACCTAATTTGACCACTTTTCATAATCGAAAAAACTTCATTTGCTAAAGAAATATTTTTTAAATTCATGATTTTTCAATATTTTTTGAATATATAGAATTTTCTTCTATAAAGGAAAGTGCTTGTTTTTTTTTATATGTCGGGGGTGGGGGGGTCCGAACACCCAGGACTCTCCCCCCTGGCTACGCCACTGCATGTGGTTCAGAAAATGATGGGTCCATGAGCGATCACAATTCTGGTCCATGAAAACCTATCGGTGGAGCTATCACTCAAGAGGGACGGAAAAAATTACTGTGGGAAATGGGAATTACATCAACGCTCCCTCATCCGATCGAGTAAATACGTTACCATGGTCCCCAGTTCAAAATAATATGATGAACTTTATTCCTCCCCAAACTAATTCCAATAAATCAAATTCTCCGTACAAACACTAATTAAAACGGTATAAAAAACTGTTACACCCGCTGTTTTCCACTTCCGCATCAACGAAATATTCAACCGTAATCACAACGAAACTCGTGGAGCCGGTCCATAACTGAATGTCGGCCATAAATGAGTCGTCCTGGGTCGCACATGCGAATTGAGGCGGCCATGTTATAGATGGAGCGTTTAATCTGACCCTCGTGTTGTAAAATTACGACCGGTCCGAAAGCAATGCCGTCTTTAGGACCGCCATATATATATATATCGAGGGTGACTTCCCATCATCCAAGTGCCCAGGTCCAGCGCCAAATCAAACATCCTCAGGTGACTCCAGAGAATGCGTTAAGCGAGGACACGAGTTATAGAGAGTCCTCGCCGCTGCAGAGACCTCTGGATTCCACTCACACAACATTATAAGTCGAGTCGTCGCTGATACGCTTCCATTATTGGGATGGCGGAGTCTGCCATTGTAAAGGCCGCTATACACGGCGAATGATTTCATTCGCATGATAATTCAGCATGATCATGCGCATGATCGTTCACCGTGTATGACGGAACATTTCGCGAATGAACCGTCATGCGCATGATCATTCAGTGAAAATTAGAACATGTTCTATTTTGCTCGCATGATCCGGTGAATGATCACGTGATCATTCAGCATGATCATTCACCGTGTATAGCGGCCTTCAGGCTAGGGTTTAATGAGGACATGGGCAGAGGCCATATTTTTCGAGGTTTACTGAACGTATTAAGATCGTCGAACATTCAAAAAGATGTTTTCCGGAGGATGCATGAAACTAGGAAATGAACTACGAAAATTTGTGTAACAACTACGGGAATATTGTACATTGAGTGAAAACCCTGAAAATAATTTTATTGTTATTTATTTATGTAGTCATTAGAAATGTTCGTAGCTGACGAATCGTCCAATTCTCTCGATGATCAATTGCAAAATTGAAAATAAACAAGCTCCACACGTCTCGACGCTCACACAATCTACGGGGTAGGAAATAATGAATTACTCCATTTCACTACATTACCAGTGGCGCCGACTCTATGGGGCCTGAGGGGGCCCGAGCCCCCTCAAAAATTCGTTATGGGTGTGAGGAAAAAGTGTATCAGACTTGTCGATTTTCCCTGGAATGTCCAGATATCGAGATTCGAGTTGTCAGGGTTCTAATGTTGATCATATGAATCTTCTAAAATGCTAAAAAAAACTTAAAATTCACTACTTATAACATTTACCGGGGCTAGATACCCGGTTTGGGCCCCCCCAATATTGCTTGTAAGTCGGCATCCCTGTACATTACGTGCGGCAGTTTGCTGTTTTATTTCTGCTGAAGAATGATAGATGGCGTCTAGTCGACGCTAATGTTTTTTTATGAAGGCCCCGAAGCTGTGAAGCTAATTGTTTCGTTAATCCTTATTTATATTCATCGCTAACATTTATCCATAAAGTGGCCTTTAACCTAATACGGGCGCGGAAGAGTTTAGGGGGCTTCAGTACCCAGGGGCGCAGCTAGGAATTAAGGCTGGGGGGGGGGGTTTAGGTGCAACTAATACCGGGGTGTGTGGGGGTATGGAATACACACCAGGATATGCGGTAGGTGCGAGATTAATAAATTGCGGAATTTTTAAGGTAAATGGTTCAAAATCGTGAGTTATACGGCTTTCTGAGGGTTATTGAATTAATTCTTACACTATTCTAATAGCAATATCAATCCAATTAAGTAAAAATGGATTGAACATAAAATTTCTCTGAACTCTGGGGGGGTTATATCCCCCAAAACCCCCCCTCGCTACGCCACTGTCAGTAAGTGCCCCCCACTGAAGTTTTCCCCCAATGACACCTGCCCGCGACACATCCACTCAAGAGACGACAAGCCAAGGACACATCCTCTCACAATCTACCTTTCAATACGATTACTTTTCATATGGTTTGCAACCGAGTCACTGGTCAGTATTAATTATTTCCGCAAAAGCCCAAAACATTAAAATTTTTCGAAGCATCAGGCAGATTTCTGGAGCAAACATCGATGGAGACTAAACTACGACCACTTCATAAGACGGCAGGGAACGTGGGTTTCAGTTCAGACGCTCAACTGTGACTTTAACTTTCAGCATTCTTTCAACGAAATGTCTAGCTTAGTTATCGAAGTGGATACTTTTACGATGCGTGCGAATTCACCACAAAATGAACAGAGACAGAGACATGGGCAGAGGGGTTGGTGTGGTTTCTCGAATGTTGGCTTCCCGCCCGCTGAGCCCGAGTTCCTATCCCGACGGTGGCAGAGATTTTACAGAGACCGCCCGATCCCTGCTCGAGTGCTTGGTGGAGGACATTTCAAGGGGAGCAAGCACTCCGTCCGTCGGATGGGACGTTAAGCCGAGGTCCCTTTGGCGCTGAGGGCAAGCAAATCCGACGCCGAGTTTCTCTCCACCCATACCGTTCCCTCACGACGTGAATGGCCTCAGCTGTCGGTCGCCTACTCCAAATATAGCACCAATGTAATATATTGGGCAACCCGTGCACCACCAAAGCACCACGCGAAGCAAATTTCGGCCTCATCTTCGGATTATTGCGCAGCCGCCATTTTACCACCATTGTGACCACTTGAGTGACGCTGTTTCTCTCTGATGTGAGGCGAAAGTATCCAAAGAGGAGAGTAAACACGATGCGAATGCCGTCAATATGTGCGTGCCTGTGTAAATCAGTCTTTGCTTCGCGATTCCCGATGCTTCCCTTCGACTCTTTCCTAATATGGCAAAGTGCCCGCCTTATGCAGTGACACCGAAGCCACCATAAACGGGAAACGGAGAAGGCGCGTATCCACCACCTTGAAGGCTATCATCTCCATTGCACTGTCTCTCTCGCTTTCAGGAAGCAGACTAGATGAGCTCAGCCAAGATCACGATTCCCCGCGGCCAACTTTATGAAAAAATTCTACTTTGAACCAACACAGCCACCATCATGATTACTTGAATTTTTTTAATTATGAAAATACGTAAGACCAACGTTTAGAGACTTGATTTTTCCATAATCAAGGCTGTTATACAATGAGGTTGTTTATGGTGACATGAAAACCTTGATTATGGAAAAATTAATTTCCTAAACGTTGGTCTTACATGTTTTTTTAAAACTGTTAACTGGAAATTTGGAGACTAATATTCCAAGAAAAATCTAAGAACATAATGTCAGAGTTCATGAGGATAATTCGTTCAACATAATCACGCCATAAGGTCCGACAATAGGTTGACTACAACCATTTGTAACACGGACAATGCCAGCCTGAAGCCGCTCTATCCGGTGAAAAACTACGGAAAATTTGGTAAAGAGTAGAAGAATAGTACTGAGACTCTGGAAGAACGCATGTAGAAAAAAAGCTCAGCAAACTTCAGTCTCATGGAAAAATGCGATGAAAACACTAAAAAAAAAGAGGTATGGAGGACCAGACGTGATATCGGAGGAGGGCTGTGTCCGCATTTGCGCCTTCATTTTGAACTTTCGTCTCCATTGCAGAGCAGCCATCGGATGAGATGGGTTTACTTGGTGAGCAGGGGGATTTGCCTCCGGGCTACCCCTCCGCCAATTCTAAACCAGTCTTCCCGGTCCGCGGCGCCGATTCGCTAAGGACGGACACACTTCAATACACACACCACAGGGACGATTATGATGATCGCGATGATGATAAAAATTTCCCTGATGATTCGCCGTAACGGGGGAAAACCGGTCGAGGCCCGTTCATTAAATTGCGTGCGGAATTTTAAAGAGGCGACTTTATTATTACCTTTTTATCAATGCTGTGGTTCCAAGGTGTACTCAGCGCTTTCCGCGTTAACAATTTTCTACCTACACGCCCTAAAAACAGCGTCACCAACACCTCCCCACTCTTTGCCCATATGCCCTCCAGAGGCGCTGTCTACACGCCATCCAACCAGACTTAGAATGCTACGCTAATAGGGAATGGGGAACATGCACAATTTTTTAAAAGTAATATAATATGAAGGTTCCTACCTCAAATGTACTCACTGAAAATCTGGTGGATGAATGTTTTTAGCCGAGTTATGAGTCTTTAAAAATTAATCTTCATCGGCTGCTTGAAAATACGACGTCATCGGAGCGTGACGTCACGGCACGGTATCCACTGTTGACAGACTGTTGAAGTGGATAGAAAATCGATCTATGTAGGGGCTCAAACGCAAATTTGGCGAAAATAATTGATGTTTTTATTTCAATATCTTGCATTCAAGGCTATACCGCTCTACTCTCTTAGCGAAGTGAATAGTGTACCGTCCGATGACGTCAGGAGGCGTTTTAGGCCACGTGACTGCAAGCGATATTCGAGCACTTTTCCTCAGCATTCAATGACGTTTGTGGAATACTAGGAGAGTTTTGGCTGATATATTTGGACCCGTGAGAAAATTGTCTATTCAGTGAGACTTACTAGCATGATGAACAAATTTCATCCATGTTCCCCATTCCAATTGGCCAATGAATGCGATGTCGCCCACCGCACATTCAAAAGAATTCGCGAAATCGCCACTCGTGTCGCTGACGGCAGAACGGTCCGGATTTCACGGAGAAATAAGCCACAACTAGCACTATTAACCGAAATTTAGATTCGTGATGATATAATCTACCAAATTCGTACCACCATTCCTGGCTAGAGCAAATACTAAACAGAACAAATACAAAGAGAACAAATAGATCACTCTGTGCTCATCGCTGCGATGTTCACAATTTTTTAAAAGCGAGTGAAATGCGCCCTCAGTTGCATCAAAAAATCAAACTCGAAAGGGACGGACTGTCGGGGCCTCCTCTACGTACACGCGCAGTATTTGATCCTTGGCTTCAATGATAAACAACGAGGGACGTTTTTTTTCAACCTCCGATATCTCAGCAAGAACAACATACAAGCGACAGGCGGGTACTGCGCAGGTGGGGCAACTGCGCATCCTCCGCACCACACGCTCAAGTCATTTCTGATCTTAAGTTCTTAGTTTAAGGTTAGCAGCAATCCCATTAACTAAATTGCCTCCATTGATTCTCCCGCCCTGTGTGCACTGCGGAGCGGCAGCCAGAAAACTCGCCGAATGGCTTCAGCATTGACATGTCTTGACCATTATGCCGATGAAGAGAATTTTAATGTTACTGCAATTTGGATAGAGTGTGAAACATCACACCCATTCCCATTCAAAACAAAAGAGGAGACATGCTGGCTTCAGGAAGTGTTCTGATCCATGACAACAACCGTCATCTCAGCGCAGCCCAACTGCTCCTTGAGCAATTTGAATGGGATATCTTCGATAACCCGCCGTGCAATGTCGACATAGTGCCGTGTGACTTCCATCTTAACACTGAAGTGAGGAAGTGGCTCGGAGGAAAGGGTTTTCAAACCGGCTTTGAGCTTCATAACTAAGGCAAATTTCATTGGAGGTCACTGGCGGCAACATTCCATGAAGAAGATACTATAGTAAAACTTGTCCACAGGCACGACTAATACCTCAATTGCCGATGTGATTATGTCGAAAATATACCAAAAGTGTGCTCAACATTTAGCAATGAAATCACTCTTAATTTAATCACTCTCTTCGTCCTCTGTTCATCGGAGGTTGAAAAGAAACATCCCTCGTACCAGCGACGCCAACATTTTCACTAATATAATAATAAATTTTACTGATACAATACTAACATTTCGATCAAAATTTCTGAATTTATGACGAAAAAATAATATTTTTTGATAAGGAAGAGTTTCCGTTGCTTTCTGGATTAATTAGTGCGCGTGTCTTTAGTGTCACGACTTCAGTTTCGCCGGCGTTGCTGTCGGCTTCTTCAGGCCAGTGAAGTGAGCATTAAGAATTTCGGCCGACTTATACGGATCGCAGCAACCAATCACGACGAGCGCGACCCCAGCGGATGACGTCGGAATTCTCCAGCCTTACTCACGTCACACTGCATATGACCACCGAAAAAAAGCTTAAGAAGGCATTGTCATCTGGATCTGGTCTGCACTCAAAGTTTTAGGTTGTTAGCTAATCGGGAATTGGGCTGAATTTGAGTCTCGATATTTTTCCCGGAAGGACTAACAAACCAAGAGAAAATAGAGTGATATCATAAGAGCGTGGTGAAATGGCCACATTTATAGCGATAACACATGTTTTTTTAAATGTTTTCTTTCCCTTCACGGGGTTTCAGAGTTAGGTAAGTAGGATAGATATTGGATGATACATTTTTTATCTTTTATACCAAAGTTTATCTTTATATTAAAATAACACTGAGGGGTAAAAGAACAATTTCAAAGGACCATTAAATCAACAATATTTCTTTTTTCCGCGTTGGGTTGGATTATTTGTAATACACAATTAGGGAAGCATGGAGAGTATGACATGTACATAGATAGAAAACAATTTTGCTGATGTAACAATTTACGCAAAAATATTTACCCTAATAAAAATCGTTGAAATTTTTTTATCGGGTGGAAGTGGGGAAAACAACTAATTAAAGTTCGAAAAAGGCTATTCGGGCTTTCAGCCGGGTGGTCTCCCTCCATTCTGCCGACGTTTCGGAAAAAGAGTCGGGTTCCATCATCAGGGCTAATGGTGAGTGGATGAAGTTTGCCAGCTTATATAGTCTTCAATTGGTTGTAAGGTCTAACGCGATTGGCCGGGAGGCAGCCAATCTTGTTCTCCTAATTGCCGGTTTCGTAACATTACTTAGTGAATAGCCGTAAAAATAATAATAAGTAGAGATACGTGAAAGTCGCACTTTCATTTTTAAATGACCTTCCCTTCATTCCTGGCAACGACGCATTCCTATACGCAGACGACACTACCTTTAACGCCCAAGGTTCAAACCCGAGAACAACGGCTGAGCTGCTTCAAAGACAGATAGACTCCTATGAAGATTGGGCGGACTCACGGAAGCTAACTGCAAACCCGAATAAATGCATCCATATGACTTTTAGTCGGCGCCCAAAAGCCGGCACCGGCAATCCAATCTTCTACGGCAATAAAGAAATTAAAAGGAAAGAATCAACAACATTTTTAGGCGTAACCTTGGACAAAAAGCTAATCTGGAATCATCAAATAAATAACGCAATAGGAAAAACTAAAGCCGCTGCAGCAGCTCTTGGGCCATTGCTCCAGAAGAAATCGAAACTATCACTAAAAACTAAATGTCTCCTGTATAAAACCATGTTGAAACCGTTGTTAACATACGCATCCCCAGTCTGGCTGATGGCCTCAAAAACACATCCGTCAAGAATTCAAAAAACAGAAAATGTATTGCTAAGAAAGATGGTGGGCGCCCCGTGGTATATAAGAAACAAGGATTTGCGGAAAGATCTCAAGGTTACACCGATATTAACTGAATTAAAATCAAATCTTCATTAATTTAAAAAAACTCTGATACGCACAGGCAACGAAAAAATTGTAGATCTTTGGGACTATACTCCAGATCCAGGCTCCAGACATCGCACGCCAAACTCGGCCCTCATCCCAAACCACATCCCTTCCCCATAAATCAAAACAAACAGAAAAACTGAAAAACACAAAGACTATTAAATAGCAGAAACCAACCTTAAAGAAACCCACTGGAGACAGCCTGAAGGCTGGGGCTAGTGAAAAATAATTAAAACAGAAATTCCGGCGAGGCGAGGCGCACTTTCATTTTTATTTTATCGTGCTTTTAATAACAGTTTATCGCATTTTGTAGCGTCTATTTTTTATTTTCATAATTAGGTAGATGACGATAAAATGTAGTGAAGCACAGTTATATGACAATATACAGAATATTTTAAATAATTCAAAATATTTTAATAAATATGTTTTAGAACAATAATAAATTAAGGAATAAGACATATAGTGGCGGAGGTGCAGCTTGCCCGCGCCCACTTGTAGTTCGCGGCCACGTGGAGTCCCAGCCAACTAGCAGCTGGCCAGTCGCTCACATGCGGTGAGTGTCGGCGGAGCATTTAAACTGCGCTCGGCACAAAATGTACGAATTTTGCCGTCGAAAAGTCAATTTTTTGTAAAAATATAATAAAAGTCCAGTCATCGCATCTATGTCGCATTTATTTGCGCACATCGCATTTGCGATTTTCACGCATTTCTAATAATAAGAAATTAAAGTGGTCAATGAAAGAACACCGAGGATCATCACGATTGTTTGTTGATGTTTCGCGAACGCACTCACCCCCGCAGATGACGTCGGCGAGGTTGGTCTGCACGGCCTGGTGCGTGATGTGCCCCTCGCGCACCGTCTCCATTTCCCCGTGCACCTTGGCCATCGCCTCGTCCATCGACATGAGCATGCTGCGCGTCGACGGCGTCGGCCCGTTCAGACTCGTCTCCGGGCACGGCAAGTTGTACCGGCTGCTGCCGCCATTGCCACCGCTGGGTGCAGTGGCGTTGCTGGTGCTGGGCGGTGCGGGGGTGCTGGTGGGTGCGAACGAGGAGGAGGAGCAGATGGAGGGGCGTGGGGAGGAGCGCTTGGAGTGCCGGATGGAGGGGGAGGGACAGTCGCCCGGCATCACCATGCCGACGGTCGAGCGACGCTTGCTCTCCGGGGTGACCACGAAGTAGCCGTTGGCCGTCTGGTACACCTGGTCGCCGAGACAAAAGAGACGAGGATTAACGGGTTGATACCATGGAAACAACAGCGACATTTCGGGGAAAAGAAATTGTAACAAAGACGATGGGATTACATGAGACTTTTGCGACATCACGGCTTGCAACAGGGGCTGATGAAAATATGCATTCGATAATGGGAAAAAGAAAAACGTTGCGAATGTCAATAGGTAAGACAATTTATCGTGACGTGGCCTGATGATTATGCAACGTGCTGAAACTTGGGTCGCAATATATTTTCTCACTCAATGAAATTCGCAAAGGTTGTCATTCTTCAGTCACGGAGAAATTTCACAAAATAAACCCTGAAACCGATCGTTTTGATAAGTTCGATAGATTTCGATGATAGTTTTTTTCTGCTACGTCAGAATGACGGGCGAATAAAGTTTTAAAAAATGGATATTAAAATAAATTACCTGGCGCAATTAGGTAGAACTTTGGTCTTATACATACCGAAGAATATCTGTTGACAGTAAATTTCTTTTCCCTCGGAGAAAGCAACACATCAGTTCGATTAATCAACAAAATTTAAATCATCATCGCAGGTCAACATACACAAGATAAGTTCAACGCAGCTCTCCACCCAACTCTCTTGCCACCTTATCTTTCCACTCCAACGTATTTACACGTCATTCTCATTTTTCTTCAACTATTCCGTAAATTTTATTCCTTTTCGGTTCCTGCCGCCTTCTTGGCCTTCGACTATTGTCTTCATCAGGCCATCATGTCGATTAGGTTATTCCGTCTGCTTATTAAGGTTTTCATGAGGCTTCTCTTCTCTCCTACCCTTCTTAGGACTTCCTCGTTACTAACTCGCTCGATCTATTTGATCCTCATCATTCTTCTGTAGCACCACATTTCGAAGGCCTCTATCCTTGCTTTCTCCGCCGCGGTCATTCTCAATCATAGACTGATTAAAGGGGGGGGGGAGGGGCACGGGGTCACGAGCCCCCTCCAGGCGCCGAACAAAAAGACAAGATTTTTTATACGTTATCATCAAGTTCGTTTTGTTTTGTGTATTAAGGATCCTCAATAATTTAATTTCATTTTATTAAATTTCAAATTAAAATAAAGAGAATATTCCGTGCAGTAATTGTTGTTCGTTGTATTTAATCTCAAATATGAGATTACCGTCTGCCTGTCAGACCCTTATCCCCAGATCCCCCTCCTCATACCCCCCACCCCCCAGAAATAGATCCTGAATCCGCCCTTGTTCTCAATGCCTCACTTCCGTAGAAAAACGAACTCCAAATGGTTGACAAGATTCAATCTTTTTTAGGCATTAAAATTTCTTTCAATGAAGATCAAAATGTATCATTTAATTTTGACTCTTCGCCCGGGTACAGTTACAGCCCCGGAAATGAGAGCCAGGGTGTGCCCGCGCGGATTCGCTCCTCAAGCCAAGCACCCGAGTCCTATACGTCTTACACGCCACGACCTCGGGAGGAGATGAAGGGAAGCACAGGGGCGCTGCGATTTAAGGGCCTGCCTCCAGGGCAGGTGCGGAGGAAGGGAAATATCGGAATAAGGTACCCCGCGCTGTCGCCACGGCGACGCGTTCTAGCACATGCGAAACAGAATTTACTGTACCCTGAGTATTGGTTGATCTCCCGATGTAGAGAATAGTCCACATATTTTTCTCTATATCATTATGTTTAAGCTCAGCCGATGCCCTGACGACGCTTTTCAAATGACGTGATACATTGACATACAGGCGGTTTTCTTACTTAATAATAATTTGACCAAGCCCTCAAGAGTATCACGCAAGAAATATGAATAAAGAATAATTAAATAGATCTGAAAGATATTTAATTTTGCATACATATTTATGGGAAGCACATCTTAGGATATTATCTCTTTAATTTTATTTTAGATTTCATATTTTTGAATGTATCAGAAGACCACGGTCATGCGGTTTTTTCTACGGATATCGAGGAATGAATGCGAGACTGAAGATAAAAAAAGTAGGTTCGTAAAAAAAATGAGCAGGTAGAGATATTCAACAATTCGGGCAGCAAATTAGAGGAAAACGGACACAGCAGTAAAGACATTACGAAGACTATAGCGTTTGCAAAGGAACTTGAAGGAGTTTATGAGACGATAGTCACGTATGAGTTTAAAAAAAGGCTAGGGAAGACTCGGCTCTGGAGTTAAGCTCTTTACAGTGCGGAAACATGGACACTTGGAAAGGAGGACGAGAGAAGACAGGAGGCGTTCGAGATGTGGGCGAGGAGGAGAATGGAGAAGGTGAAGTGGATGGAGAGGAGGAGAAACGACGAAGTGCTGGACATGGTGGGTGAGGAGAGAGAGCTCTTTTAGAGGAGATTCATAGGAGACGTAAGGCTTGGATGGAGCGAGTACTGAGCGGGGAGGGGATGTTGAAAACGGTGTTCGAGGGTAGAAGAATAGGAAGAGAATAGGATTCAAAGACAGAATGAAATGGAATAGGCCTTTTTGTGAATTGAAGAGGGAAGCCCATGTTGGGATGGGACACAGGCCGAGGTAATTTGAAATAGGCTCAATGTAAACCTACCTTAGTCGGAAGAACATTTTAAACAATAATTACATTCTTCTTCCACGCGTGCTACTTCCGTGTCCTAAGCCACGGTTACGTGCCCTAGCGAACGTCACATTCCGGGCTGGTTGGTGCGGAGAGGAAGCTTCATATTAGATTAGATGTTTCGGATGGAGCGAGCATTAAGCGAAAAGTGGACGTAAAAAAGTGTGTTAGAGGGAAGAATGTTGGGTAAAGAGGGAGATGTTTCCAAGACAATATATTTAAACATTTACCAGTTGAATTTATCGCGATGCACACTTGATATGCTTTATAGATTTCATTTGGATTAAGTATCATCAGTAATATGATTAGTTATCTTTTCCTGTCATGATTCTCAGTGATCACGACGTGACCGCATGCATTGAGTGAATTTACAAATGATTCAGTAAGCAAAGACCTCGTAAGTGACGCTCATTATAAATAAAAGATTTTTTTTATCCGCCAGTCAAATGGGCTTAGATTTGACGAAATGCCAATGAATTTACCAAAACCTTGAAATTTTAAAAATCCTGAAATAAATAATGAAGTCATCAGTTAAAAATAATCCCACATGAGTCTATTGGGATTGACTGAAAAAGTACAATTTAAAAATTTAGAATTTCCTAATTCAGTGCGTAATAAAAATATAAAAAAATTGAATTAAACTTGAAAAGGTGATACAATCAAGCACGCAGCGTTAGGTGAAGTGAGAGTGAGCATTGGATGTTCCATTCATCATTTTATAATTTACTGCGCAGAGCAAGAGTTGAAATTGGATTGCAAAAGAATGACTCGGCTAAACTGGGGTGGGTCCTTTCACAACTTCACACAGATTGACGGAAATGATACACGGAATTGAAGTTAAGTCGTGAATTTTCAAAATGGTTTTAATAGGAGAACGTGGAGGAGATCTATCAGAAATTAAAATTAGCAAAAAAATGTTTCTCGGGTTTCGCACCACGTGATGCGTTGCCATGGCATCGAAGTTTCGAAAGACGAGTTTTGCCCCATTAACACGAGCCCGGAATCCGTACCGCGGTAGCCCTTGGCCACAGTCTGAACGCATTCGGTAACGGTGACATCAGCGAACCGCGGTCAGCGCTACTGGGGCACCGGAGATAGACGAGATGGACGATGTGATCATTTCATGTCATCGAGTGCGAAAATGGATCTGGGAATGAGCATAAACGAGGGAAAGGTGGACCTTCTACTTGAGTTATACACCAACCATGATTTTCAGGAGTTGTAAGCGAACTAATTTTCTGTCTGACGTTATTTTTTCCTATTATTTCAAAATTTCGTCACACGATAACAGTACTGGGTTACCGTGATCGTGTGAATGGACGTTGGTTGGTATATGAAGTACTGACCGTGGTCCTATGCAGGGACGCAGCTAGGAATTAAGGCTGGGGAGGGGGGGGGTTTAGGTGCAACTAATACCGGGGTGTGTGGGGGTATGGAATACCCACCAGGATAAACGCTAGGTGCAAGATTAATAAATTGTGGAATTTTAGGATAAAAGGTTCAAAATGGTGAGTTTTACGGCTTTCTGAGGGATATTTTATTTTTCCTTATACTATTCTATTAGTAATATCAATCCAATTAAGTAAAATGGGTTAAACTTAAAAATTTCTCTGAGCTCTGGGGGGGGGGGGGGGGGGGGGGTTATCCCCAAAACCCCCCCCCCCCCCCTCGCTGCACCACTGGTCCTACGAACTGAGAAATGCGAGAGAAGACCGGAAAATATTCAAACGGTCAGCGGGACACGCCAGCCAATCGGATGGCTCCTCTGAGAAAAAAAAATGATTTGTCAGAATCCGAGTGTATCCTGACAGAGCAGTCCTGATAATACTTCGCCCCTATTACAAATCGTCACCCGGTGAGACACCCGAGATGAACTTCCGCAAAGTGACCAATATTATTCCTTGCCCAATCCGCCGCCTACAGCTAATCGTGACGAAAATTCGTCTTCATCATTTCGCTAATGTATTGATGATGCCACGAGAGAATATCGGAACAGGGTCACCACTTGTCAGCAACTCCTCGACCTAGGGAACGGGCCTCGCGTGGTTCATTCTGCTTGCACTCTCGCGAGCTATTGCCTCCATCAAGGAAAGGTTCTCCCGTATCGAATAAATGCACCATAACTATAATGACGTCACCAGCTCACGAAAATTGGGCAGAGAATTTCTCACATTTTTTTCTTACAAACTCACGAGAGAATCGCTGAATGATATTCCCGCAGCACCTCGTCTTCCTATTCCGTACAACGATTTCTTTCATTCTTACGCGGTTTCGGATCATATTACATGTATCTACTGGTGATAAAAACAATTCAAATCTCGAAAGGTCGCCGCTGTTAAAAAGCATCACGGGCTGTGAAGCCGGAGAAACCTTTCAAAAGGCGAAAAAAATCTTGGCTGTTTAGACGTCTATAATATCATAATTCGTGAACAGAACAGGAAACAAATGTTTAAAAGTACAGCGGCAAATCATTATGACGCAGACGTAGTCAGTGGAGCAGGTAGGGGGGTTGCGGGGGAAAAAACCATCCCAGAATGCAGATAAATTTTAAAATTAAATCATTTTACTTAATTGGATACATTTTATTTATAGAATAGTGTAAGGATTAATAAAATATTCCTCAGAAATCCGTTAAACTCACCATGTTTAAACCATAAGTATATCTTAAAAAATTTCTAGGGGAGGGCACCCGCACCTTCCGTATTCCATTGAACCCCCAGCATTAGTTGGGCTTTGGGCCCCCCCCGCCCCCCCCCCTAGCCCTAACAGGGTAGTTTCCTTCATCAAAGAAAACGAAATGCATTGATTGCGATTCGTCACCCACCATTAGTGTATTCATAATATACAATTTATTTGGTTTTATAAATCCCAGTTTAGACGAATGTTAATGGTCAATTTTAACCTCATTTGAAAAGGGCCAGATTGGCGCCCATGCGATGCAACTCCACGTGACGTCATAGGGACCTAGTTTGTACACGAGTAGATAGGAGTTTTGCATCGTCTGAGATAACCAATGCATGCATGAGGCACAGAGCTCAGAGAAACATGTCTTAATAACCACCTATTAAAACTCCCTATGGTCGGAAAGTTTCCTTCGTTTGATAAGGTATTAATAGTCCTTATTTAAGCCAAGTGCTACCTGCTAGCAGCCTGCATCGCAGAGAAGCACACATCCTAGCCCCAAAATCACCTCACTAGGTGGCAGCTGGAACCAGAATGACGTCACACGGGCTTTTCCCAGCATTTATACTTAGCAGTCGCATTTCGCGCGCTTGAAAATTTCCACTTTTCATTTAATCGCAAAAAATTGATATCGTCATTTAAAAATCTAAAAGCGTAAAATACGTACTCCAGGAGTAATAATATTACGATTTAGGGAGTGAAAAAATAATAGGAAACCATCCCATTCCTAGCTGCGCACCTTGACGTAGCTGCACCCGGAAGCTTCAGATGAAAGTTGCCGTCCAGAATATGTTAGAGAAAAATTTTCCATATAGTCTGTCATTAATGAAATGAAGGCGGAGAGTGGGGAGATGAGCTGCTTCAGCACCGGCCCATGATCATGCGGCAGCCCGTCTCCTTCATTCCACTTTCACGCAAAGGGCAGCTGACCTCCACTGCGGGTCACTGCCCCACAGCCACCAACTTGCTCTGGCTTGCCGCTCACGGATCTTCCTCTCGGCATTTTCAAAGTTCTTCCCAACTAATGAAGATAACTTCGATGCTTCAATTTGAACCCTCAGAATATGCTATATGAGGGGTAATCCACTGAATAAGGGAATCAAAATTGAAGATTAAATCCTATTTTGTGCACTCCATCTTAAATCCGTCAGCTGTGACGAATTTCTGTCAAAGAGATCCATTTACACAATGCTATGGATTATATTTTGGTTATTGATTGAGCAAGTGTAACCATTTTTCTTTGGTAAAAAACGACAATGCTAATTAATTTTGCTGCTCTTAAATTGCAATATTTTAGCAACGCTTTCATTTTTATTGTGCTTCAAATCTTGCATTAGGATTCTGAAGTATTTCTTTCATGAATTGGATATAGATAGAAAATTATGCATCTCTAACTAATTTCTGTAACGCAAAGAGTTGAGCGATACATATTTGAAAAAAACTGCCAAAACTTTTCATATTTAATATATGGTGCTCCTAAAAAGGAAAATGATACCCAGCGAGAAAATTCTGTAGAATAATTAGCGCAGATATTATGGAATTACGGTGAGGCTCGTATAAAACTCGGCACTCATTTTTTTTCCTTTTATCTCTATTAAAATATAGACTTTTTAATATTTTCTTAGATTAAATGTTTGGTGTTTCCAAAAGAAACTTCATGTCATCAGGGAAATGAATGTCAAATGAATACCGAAAACGCTCACGAATTATGTGGAAATTGCTTAAAATGTTTCAATATTTTCAAAGAATATCAGAGCTTTTTTCATTTAAATAAGAATTTTTTAGTCCCAAATATCCTATTTTGGTTCTTTAGCCATTTGAGCATGGGTTCCCGTCATTTTGAATTAACCAAATTTTAGCTCGTGAATACAAACTTCACTTTCAGTTTGACACTATCAAAAAATATCTTTTCCAAATTCTGAAAAATAAGTGCCGCCCTAATGAGTAAGCTTCCGTAAGCATCTAATTGGTGGTTTTCTGTGGATATCAACAACGTGCAATCTACGGTAATTATTTGCAGACCAGTTTCACGCATACGCTTGGACCAGTGAAAGAAAACACATCCATAGTTTGCAGGGTGTATCTACTTATTAGTGGCAGTTAGAAAAGGTTAGCAGCGAAAGAATATAAGTGATGAGAACACAGATTGGTAAATCTGAAAAGAATTCGATTAGAACAGGAGCTGGAATGATGCCAACGTTTATTATTTTCAAGAATTCTCACGGCATCGAGGAATTAGGGAATGGACTGACTTACCGGAAGAACTTTTTTAAGATCTTCCTCGCATATTTTTAAGTATTTTTAAAGAACAAGAGCTCCACCATTCTTTGTCGATGTCATTGTGGTTCTTTAGGGAGCATTTGATATTGCACATTTCAGGTGACTTGGTTCACATTTAATTTGAAAATAATTTAGAATCCAATAAGTGCATTACTATTTGTATCCAGTGAGTGAAATTTTGTTTTCTTCATTCTTATATTGCTAGGCACTTACTTCATTTATTTTAATTCTCATGTTAAGACCAAGCGAAGGCCATATCTAGTAACAATATCTATTAAATAAATAATATAAATGTCCGACTCGGCCATCGTCTTCAGTGACTACAGTGATTTTCAATCAGTCCAGATGAGGATGGCATCGAAACGTTGGCAGTATTCCGGCAGTTGACCCGGTGGCATGCCCGAGAGCGTTTCGCACAGTCTATTCGCCGAAAAAACACCCGATCCATCTTCAAAAATGAGTAAAATTGACGCAAATCCGTTGCAAGGATAGGTTACTAAATATTTCCGACAGAAGGATATTTTTCCCGGCTAGCGTAGTGTTCAACCCGAACAAGAGGATTGGTGGGTGAAATGTACACATCCAACGCTCGTGGGCACTCTTAATTTCTCTGCAAGTAATGAATAAAGAACTGGAAATTAGGAGGAAATAAATGCGGAGAGATTTTGATTGTAAAACAGGTTCATTCGTGAGATGAGCGAAAAAATATGATGGCGAAAATTGATGTGATTAAAGGAAGGGGGGCGACTTGCGAAAGAGGGATGTGGCGACGCAAGGGGAGAGTTCCAGGGCGAAGACGAAAAAATGAACTTTCTTTTCTAATCTCACGTCTTGTAAGGGTGTTACGGAAATCCCTATGGGGCTTATAGTAAAGGTTAAAGTGGATATAAACCCCTCTGAAAGACAGCGCACTCGAGAATTCCAATATATCCCAAGGACGCAGCAAAATAAGCCTTCACTTCAGACGGCTAAGCTATCACTGCAAAAATTCCAATTTGAGTTTTGTACAATGGATTCAGAAAGAAAAAGAAATTATTTTTCAAAATATAAAGTTGGTTGACGTGTACCACTTATTTTTAAATTGCCGTTTTACGTTAAAGGGAGAACGTATTATTTCCAATTTACAATTAAAAAAGGAAGTAGTGGCCAACAGTTTTAACTTCATCTTGCTTATCAAAAAACATTGTTTAAGGTCAATATCTAAATTTAAGATTTAAATTAATGCTCAAATTATGAAGCCGATTGAACTGTAAAAAGCGTATAGCCTCTTTTAGATTAACTTGGAACATGGGGTTCGCTGGTACACAGTTAATAACTCCACTTGAAGACTTGTTTGATAATGTGCTTAAAATTCATCAAACTTCATTTGATAGCACAAAAATAATTTATTGGAAAAATCTTCTAAACTGGGTAGACTTTCCAACTGAATAGATTTCGAGACCACCCAATGAATCACAGTTTAAGATTTTTCGCTTCCATTTCTTTTTTTAAGTTCTGAAACCAAATTTGCTATCAGCGACCTCAAAAAAAAACTTTTTTGCAATCTACTTGGTTTTGCAAGGTGACCGTGCTGTACTTAGAGCACGCTGAACCACGCTGCGACGCCACGCGAGCGAATTCGAAAGCTTTGCGTAACAATGGCGAAGCGAATGGGGGTCAGCGTTGCGCATTCAGATGTGGAAATGCGAAGCGGCGGCGATAAGAAAGAACAAGGCTTCACTCAAATGCATGTCAGAGTAAGAGCGAATTGCAAGGCTGCTGATAAACACAAGGATGAAGCCAAAGAGGCAGAAATTTTACTATTTTCGGGGGGTTTGAAGCCCCCAAAGCCCCTCTGTTGGTTACGTGCCTACAAGGAAAGTCCCGGAAGGACAACTGGAATTCCAATAACGTTCTGAAGGTATTCCTTAACAAAATTGTCTATTTATGCGGCTATAAAAAATTTGAATACCAAAATGAAAAAAATTGAAAAAACTAAAAACAATTTTTTGAAACGTCTGAAAGGTAGATCAAAGAAGATATTTCAAATTTTACGCCATAATAGCAATCGTTTAAAAAAATCGAAGAAAATATAAAAGTAAGTAATAATCCTTCAACAGTATTTTGCTTCCACTGATCTTAAAATTAATATTCATCTCAATCAGGCAATGGGTTGTGTTCACTTAGACCCAGGAGCGATATTCAGTAAAAAAATACTCAGATGAAAGGGAAAAATAATGGTGGAAATAAAACCTTCTCCATTTAGCCATTATCTCATCGGTTGAAACTAATAAAAAGACGCATCCGAGTCGTAGTTTTCATGATTTGGTGACGTCATTCGTGATTTGGTTTCCATAACATATCAGAAAAATACGCTCATTGACGAAAGGAATGGTTCGCGATACTATAAACAACAAAGAAGAGCACGAGGTCCATGTATAAGACCGAAGAGTGGCAAAGGCGCAGTGATACTCTCGGTATGAGTTTCTGACGTCATCAACTCATCTGCGACAGGGTTGAAGCCGTCGATTTTTCGCCTCTTACTTGCGTCGTTATTTTTCTCTAATATGCAGATGCGTTTTAATCCTGTTTTTTGCATTAATTTCTTGTGTGCGTGGTATATTTCAAGCCTGATGCGTTAACGGCAGCGAAATTAATACTACATACCACGGGAAAACATACCCTTGTGCCGGAAAACGAACCACGGACCTTTTGATCCCCGGCCACTGCGCAAACTACCGGAGAGACAAATTTACAGGAAGTATTAGGGTATATTTTTACAGTATATACGTCGCTTGCAGTACAGGATTCGGAGTTTCGCCCAATTGAATATTCTTCAAGCCTGCTTCGATGGTTGCTACACAGGCTCGATGCTTCGGCATGCGTTATTACGGGTACAGCGGCGAAAAAATATTAACGCAAAGCTAATTTTACCTAATTTTAATCACCTTTAAATCGCCTCTCCTCCCTTCTTAATTCGCTCCCTCCTTCCATCCATCCTTTTTACCCGTTATGCAGGAAATTCACCGCACAAGGTTTGTCCCATCTGTCTACCAATTGAATGTTTTCCTTTCACTACTTGTTAATTCTTTGTTAGTTTTTATGTTGTTATTGTATTGCATCTACCCTTATTCATTTTATTGTTTAAAAAATTCACTGTAAATTGGCGCCACGGCAGCATGTAAAGAAATGACTTAAATAAATAAATAATTGGCGTCTGAATGCGGCGATAATGGAAACTACTAGAAGTGTCTGTCGGAGATTTGACCCCGTACGGTGATGTCACACTGCGACATATATCACTGAATTTCCACGCGGCAATGGATGTTAAGTTATGAAATTCCAAAAATTAACCTTTCCGTCGACCATGAGGGCGGCGAGGGCATCGTAGATGACGGACTCGGAGGGCGACTTGATGCCGGGGAAGTGGATGCCGAGGGCGGCGCGAACGGCGGGCAGCGACGCAGCCTCTCCCGCGGACGTCAGTTCCAGCACCACCCAACAGAGGGCTTCAGGTAACGGAGTAAAGCTGCCACGCACAATCGGCACCATCGCCAGTTCTTCCATGTCCCCTGCAGCAACAAAGAAAATATTACTATCATTATTATAGATATCATTAATCCACGAAACGCTAGGTGGCCCGGGGAAAGAAACTGGCTCCCTTTATCAAAAAACGAGCATTTCACACTCATTTGGCCTAGTTTGGAGTGAGCTTTATCCTCACCTAACCAAAATCAATCTTCGGACTGAATCACTGACAGCGATTAAATGATATAAGCCAAGCCTTATCAATTAAAAAATGCCTTAATATATACTAACTTTGCTTCAGAGACAATACGAAAGTAAAAATTTTCAATTTGAGATATACAGCAATATTGGGAAGAATCAATTTAATAAAACCTGAAAGTTATAGAAAAAGTTCTAAGACTTATTTTTTCACATTTCATTCAGGTATTTGGGTGCACGATGAGGCAATTCACACTTTGCATTTTAATCTCAACATAATTTTTTTAAACGGAAAGTTATTGGAAGAGAAGCTTCCATAAAAGTGTCTTGGTATTCTGGATAAATGAGAAAAAAACTCTAATGAAAAGTATTTTTGCTTTGCACTGAACTAGTTTCCAACGGACGCTGCATACGTCAAAAACAGATTTATCCAGGGTAATCCCCGCAATCCCTCAGTTAATAAGGAAACCGAATTTTCCAAAGTATGTAGGTATTCCAGCATTTCCAGTATAGTAGACACCCTCAGCACAAACATAACTGCCCTTACACTGAGCGTTCCAAACGTAAATATTGTGAGACGCAAACAATACACACTGGACACGCGGGACTCGAGCCTGAGGCCCCAGGATTGGTAGGCGAGGACTTTATCCCTTAGCTAGCGAGGCCTTTCATCGTTGAAGTATTCTTCAGGTTAAGGTAGAGCATTTTGCAGATTACCTCGACCTCTGTGCCCTCCCTTCACGGATATTCCCTCTTCAATTCACAATAAGACCTGGATCCCCTTCAATCCATCTAAACATCCTATTCCCTTCCTTCCTCTCCTCGTTTACCCAACATTCTTCCTTCGCACACGGTTTTCAACATCTCTTTCCCGCTGAGTACTAGCTCGAGCAACATCCATGTCGCTGAGGAAAGGCATGTGCGTCCCTAAGACCCCCAGTGCTGCACTTGTGGGAGTAATTAGCAATTACTCCCAGTAGAGTCACCCATTTCAGATAGTTAGAGGGCAGAAGCAGGATGAAAGGTCCTCCACGTGACTGTGTCACTTAAAAAACATCGTTTGTATGGAAGTGGGAAACCCTATAAACTATCTTTCATCTGAAAATATGCAGAAAAATCGATATGATAGGCCAACGAAATAAGATAAATTATAAAGATTTCTTTATTCTAACAACGCAATCCACCATCTTTCATGCTATTTGTGGCCCACTTTTCTCATTGGCGAGTTCATCACACTCCTCGCCATACACGCGAGTAACCAGAGATACGCCACAAAAATCCCACCCTTTCTTGAGCCCGGGCCACAACATACCCTCTGCCTCCCGCAGACAAACTTTCGACCCCCCTCCCCCACAACCCACCGTTTACGTCTCCTCCGCAAGAGGTGAATAAAGAAGAGACGATCCTCATCTGAAGATGGCGGGAGGATAAAGCCGCATTACCGTTCCATATTTAACTAGTGAGTGTCCCATTTTTGTGCGTCCGTGTTCACATAATTTAATAAATTTTTATCAATGAGTTATGATAAAGAGAGATACAGTAAAACCTGTGTTCACGAACACCTCTGAATAACGGACACTTCTGACTTTAAGGACAAAATTCAATTCCCGGCAGAAGGATGTGCAATTGCTTAAGGATTGAACCTCCATTACATGGAAACTTCTACTTAGGAACGCCTCATTGAGCACAATTCTTCTCTTTTATGAACACCATCGGCATGGATTTTCTGACCCTTTTCTTAAACATGGAAAGTTGCGTTTATAAATAGCTCCGGGAAAGACGAGAGCGAAAATTATGACACCAGTGAAGGTGCAGCAATTACCTCATTGCGAATGAACGAAAAGATCTCGTAGATTGAATTCTTGTAATAGCTAATCCCATATTTTCGATCAACTCGTCTTGGCACGCGCAAGACCCTCAGCCAGCGGTTGCCTATGATTTGTTGGAGATAACACAAATCGCAAATGGGGGAAGAAACACTATGGGCGCTGCTCTCCATGAGTGCCACTCGGGCGTAAAGGAAAATCCGTTTTCTTGTCCCAAGACCACTTCTACGAGAAAAAGCGCCCGTAAAAAATAAAACCCTGAAATAGGGTGATTTCCTTCATCAAAAAAACGAAAGGCATTGATTGCGATTCGTCACCCACCATTAGTGTATTCATATTATACAAATCATTTGGTTTTACAAATCCCAGTTTAGACGAATGGTAATGACGGGAAAGGTAATAATAATAAAATTGACGTCACACGGGATTTTCCCGGCATTCATACTTAGCCGTCGCGTTTTCGCGCGCTAGAAAATGTTCACTTTTCATTTAATCGCGAAAAATAGATATCGTAATTTAAAAATCTAAAAACGTGAAATGCGTACTCCAGGAGTTATAATCTTTCCATATGGGCAGTAAAAAATAATAGGTAACCACCCTATTGATGTTTTCTTTGGGAAACTTTTACAAAACCCAGTTTAGACGAATACCAATGGTCAATTTTAACTGTATTTGAAAAAGGTCAATTTGGCGCCAACCTTACGGACACATTTTCTAGGACACTTTGTAATAAAGAGTAGGTTCATGGAACGTGATGTGCGATTGTTTACCGATGGCCGCGATGGCGTGGTCGGCCGGTGGCTTCAGCACGTTGCGTGCCCACGCGTTTCGGATGCGGTCGAGGCACGCGTCGCCGTGCGCGGGGGACGCCACGAGCAGCACGCCCGGATGCACGTAGCCGCGGAACTCCAGGCCGCGGACCGCCTCACGCAGCGCCGGATTCCAGAAGCACTTGAGGTTCGCCTCCAGGAAGCTCTGCAATTAGTTCATCATCATTATTAACAAATTGCAATTGAATGGAATACAGACATCTTCCAGTTGAGCGTTGGAGTAAAATGAAAATTCAATGCCAAAACACCTGTTACCACTCTGCTAGACGACAAGTGGCTTCACGAGTGCTCCTTGATATTATAAAATAATGGAAGTGCTACCATCCTCCACTTTTAGACATACAGAATATCAATTTTGATAAGTTAGTATTTCGCTTAGAGTAGCAAAAATAAGATGTTATCAAACTTTGATACCATAAACAATCTTTATGTTTTCGCCATTTTGCCTCTCTGAGCAAAATGCATGCTTTCCACCATCAATATTCGTATTGTGCACGTTGAAACGAAAACCATTACACCACTTCTATGATTCTATAATCCAGGTGCCATCATCCAATTTCTTAGGAGTTTCCATGACTTAGTGAAGGGACTTAAGCTCCATCGATCAAGAGTTTAAAAAGAGTCTCCGACACTCAGACTCGTCCTGGTGTGTTTGTTTTATTTTGACCGAGCTCGTTTTGAGCGATTCTCCCAGAATTTTGGGCCATTCTGTCTCTGTAAGAGAGAGAAGTGTTTTGAGTGATAGTGAATGTCATTTGGATAACATGTTTTGTCTCTTTTACTGACAAGAGGTGCCAAACTTACACGTGATTGCAAGGAGAAAAAACTACCATTTCACTGTTCCTGGCTGAAACCCTCGCGGGTAGAATTACGGGAATCAAGGTTAAAATTACCAGAATTTTAGCTCGTGTTACCAGACCCAGTCCACTATTATGATGAGCCAGAAGTTGGGAAGCGACTTTCCGGTGAATTTTACCAGACAACGGCTTAGGGGCCATTCAAGAATTGCGCAAAGCCAGTTTTAGAAGGTATATTTTCCGTGAATTTAGTCATGAAAATACCTATTATCGGAAAGAGTAGTCATGAAAATACCTATTATCGGAAAGAGTAGTCATGAAAATACCTATTATCGGAAAGAGTAGTAACTCAAACCAGATTCCTGTGTACCATTTGTAACCGTGAATGTAGTTGGTTCATATTTCACTACACTGTCTAGTAAAGTATACCAGGATTCAACTTATTCCAACTGGATTTTGTTTCCGTGTAGAGAGACTTTTTAAACTGTTGGTTTCCTTAATTTAGGCTTTCGTATTTGAGGTCACCTGGAATAGCAGGTATCCACTGTCGTACATCCAGAATTCGGAGGGTGGCGGAGGGTCGCTGGGGTCGTGTGGGGGCCCCTCGGGGGGCGGGGCCCCTTTCCGCCGCCGCTGCAGCTGAATGGCGAGGCATCGGCGGAGCAGGAGGAGGGGCCGAGGGCCCGGGACCACGGTCCCCGGCTCCACCGAGCAGCGCATCAGCGATCCCATCCCCTCAGCCCAGCATCACCACCTGCAACAACAACAAAACGAATCAGTCATCATCAACAACAAGAGCTATTAGCATACAACAATCGCGTATTAAAGTAAAATAAATGGGGTACACAACATCGCATTTAATGAGTATAAGCCTAGGTTTTGTAAAATAAAATCCAATTTTAGGTAACTATGGTAAATCCAAAATATTACAGTGCCTAGTGATGGGTCGAAGGTCGTGGGCGACCGACTTCATTAAAGTGATGAACAGGATCATTCCGACGAACGGTTAGATATTCAATTACATTAAATAAAATATCAAAATAAAATATAACAAACGATTTGTAATATTCCGGGACGAAATTTTTAGCACCGTCCTAAAACAATTTCGTGCAACCTGTCTCTACACAAGTGCTATTGAGCATGAAGTTTATTTCGAGAAAGAAAATGCTTTCTCTCAGTGCGGTCAAAAAATCGTATACAATCCGAAGAATAGTCTTTTTCGATTTGAGCGATCTGCTTTTTCCCTAGTTATCGAGCAAATGACTTGCGTATCCGTATCAGATGAAATTAGAAGCTACAGAAAATTTTACTGCTATATATTTATGTGCCTTATATAACGAAATTCATTGTATTTATGCTTAATTATAATATTTTCACCATTTTCTATGAATAATAGAATCACATAATGATCCAATTTTGCTTATATGGAAATAATTCAAGATGGGGTGCAAGCGAAAAGAGGCCGGAGCACACCAACGCCACAGAGTAGGGGTATGCCCGTTCGAGAGTTAAATATGTTTCCGTTCGCATGGACCTTCCGACAGGTTTACAGAAAAATTCATGAAAACTGAAGCACCATACTGAAGTAATAATGAGATCAGTGACTTCCGAGCATTTAAACAAAATATTAACGCGTACGGAAGGTCATCTATCATTCTTCTGCAGAACTAACAGCAAGCTGTCACACACACGGAATTAAAATTCATTTTCGTAGCTTATCATTATCCACAATGTATTTTTCCGAGTTCATCTCTCAATTTTATCAATATAATATCAATGTTTTATTTTTCATCCCATGCCGCCATCTTCCACGTCTTTCTGTTTGGTTGGAGGAAACACGGAAGAAAAGCAACTGAAAGAAGTAACGAACGCCTTCCTAAAATTTCACGCTAATTCAAAATTCCCCGTTAATTTTCAGGTTAATTTCACCACTTTCCGCGCTAATGTTCTCCCAACGATTAATTTACTTGTTTTTATTTCCCTACAAAACGGTCTTTCGTCAGCATTGAAGAGTTCGTATCCGACATAAAACGAAGAGCAATTCGGATAGCGTTTGCATCGGCGCGATTGCCAATGTTGTTTTTTGGAAGGCCGTTGAGAAAGTGCTGCCGCCTATCGCCTGAAGGCGAACACCTCGAGGCGCGACTTTAATTGCGCTAAGTGAAGCGTGAATCGGTGGATTTCCTCACTACAACCACTAATAGAACATGGGCGGTCCACGAAATCCCATTCACTGGCGACTTGCCAACAGATTTTGATATAAAATAAAGCGGTAAGGGCATTCCATCACAGGAATGGAGCCACATATCTTAAGGACGTACATTCGAGTTTCCGTGATCCCAAAAAAAGATTTCGCCAATATATTGAAAATAAAAAATGTCCACCACATACAAGAAAAAAAGAAGTTGCAAGTATTTGGATAATTCAACGCATAATTAATTAAGATTACGCATCACTCCCTGGTTTTCGGCCTCTATGTCTGAGATGTGATCATTTACGGTTGAAGAAATTCTCACAGTTCAGTTGGGTTCAGAAAAAAGTCAAAGACGCTGTGAAATGTCAGCGCTGCAAATTGTGGCGAACAGTAACACTGCAATGGGTTTCTTGGGATGCCAGAGTTGTCATCGCTACGGTTGCTGGCTCTATGGACAAAAAAGCCTGGTTTCACATTTAGCCACTAAAGCATTGAGCAATAAACATAATTCGTGTTCGCTTGTTTCAATGACAATGGTCAAATAGGAGAAATTGACGCCATTTTCTTAAATTTATAAATAACTGGAAACGGAGCAGTACCAAATAGATGGAATTGGAAACTGAGCTAATAACTGACCAAATGGTCGCATCGAGGAAAAAAGATGTAAATGCGCCAGAGAGTAAATCACATTAGCGGAAAAACTGGCTGACACTAATTTCATGAAATTCTAAATGGCGTCTGGCCAAAAAATCCTACCTCAGGCACTGAAATTATTATTTTTTTTTATTTCTTCGGTTTTCACTGAATTGTTTTTAGTATAAAGAGCACGGGTTCTCACCAAGGTAACTCTTTACTGTTGAATTGCGTTGTGAAATTTTCTCGTGATATGACAGGTTGAAATTACTACAGCTTTTGGCAGTTTGATGTATGTATTTGGATGAAGGTTGAGTATTTTGAAACTGTTTTGTATATGTTTTGGGATGATACCGGTAGCTGAGATGACAAAAGGAGCTATATAAACCTGTTCCATATTCCTTATTCTTTTTATTACTACTGCCAATTTATTATTATTACTTAAAACCGTTACATTATCCCGGCGGTAACATAAATATTCATGAGAAAATTATAAATCTTTTCCCTCGTAAACCATATCCTACAAAAGCTTATATCTCATAGCAAAAGTTGGATGCCGATCCGAAAATTGAAAAATACGGAATGAACTACATCAAACTTTTCGTACAGTCCATATTTTAATTGCGAAAATTCACAACGTGTTACGACGCATAAGGTCATCATCAGGTCGATTAAATTCTCAATAGAATCAGGGGCGTACCCAGCGAGGGGCAGAAGGGGGGAAGGGGGAGAAGCTGACCCCCCCCCTAGAAGCGAAAATCGCAAAAGTCTAAAGCTAAATCAGTACTGAATTGAAACGAAAGTATTCAACAAATTTTCTTAAAACTCACGAAAAATGATATATATTAGCATAAGACATATGGCTAAAATAAAACTATTTTTCAAGGAAATAATCTCATAAATCCCATGGCTTGTCAACCCCTAGATCATATCTTGCCCCCCCTAGTTATGATCCTGGGTACGCCCTTGAAAAGAATGAAGTGTTTAGTGGTTATTTCTCACGCATTCAATCCACCTGATGGTGACGCTACGCGTTGAAACGCGTTTTAAAAATTGTCAGTAAAAAAGGAGGACAGTACGGAAAGTTTTATCTTATTTTCCATGATGTCTCCCTACATCTCGTCCAATACAGTTGAACTTGTTATGAAAATTATGGGTGCAAACTCTTGGTGCATCGCAATCGACAATAATGAGATAATGGTGACCGAGTCCATTCCATCATCAAGGATTCCAAAGCGTTGGGAGTTTGCTTGCTGTCGGTACCTATCTGAGCAGCCATATTGTTCCGCGCACGTGTCTGACTCGACTTAGCTTCGCTGTCTTCTCACGTGCGTGCATCCAGCGGTTGAATGGGACCGCGCGTGGCTTTCGACGCGTTTAATTGGACGCGGGACGAAATTAAAAGGCGAAGGACTTCTTTCATCGCGAAGGGTCTTCCTTCCCTCGATTCGAAGCACACGAGAGAAAGAAAGAAAGAAAAGGGGCACTCGCACAAATAAAGAGACGATTCCCTTTTATAACCCTGGAGCCGTCCTCGCGTGAAGGGTACAGATAATTTCCTCCGGATGGCGTCTTCCCGTAAATAGCCACGTGCGCTTCCGTCGTCGTATTTATAGTGAGCTCGTGTCCCGCGGTGGCTGAGAGCGGCCTCCCCCGCACTGGGACATTCCCCACGTGACGACCCTTAATGTGTCACCTACGAAAAACTTAATTGATGGATGATGCGGAGGTAGGATGGGTGGTAGGTATCCTTAAAAAGAAGCAAATCTCTCAAAAGCAGGGATTATGGCGTACTTATATAGATGTATACTCACTCGGGGGTTGGGGGATGCTACAATAGGGTGTAACTACTTTTCTAATCTTTCAAGAATTCAAAATTTAAAATTCTTAAATATCTCATGGGGAATAAAATAAATATGATATAAAAAGGTCGATTGTTTAGCTATGAAAGGCTGCTCAAGAACAGTAAATGCATTAATTATTATTACTGAAATATTCTATCAGTTAAGGTAGTCATACTTGGGAGGGAAGACAGACATCTGCAAAACGCCCCAAGTTGCATTCGATTCACAAGAAGGCCTTTCTTTCAATCTAAAATTCATATTATCTTCCATCCCCTCCCTCGTTTACCTAACATTCTACTCTCTAACACCATTTTCAACATCCCCCTTCCCGCTAAGCACGAACTCCATCCATAAATTCTGTCTCCTCTGCATCTCATCCACAAGCTGCCACTCCTCACCCACCATGTCCAGCACTCCGTCGTTCCTTCTCATCTCCGTCCAATTCACAATCTTCATTCTTCTCTACGCCATTATAATTCAAGTCGACAAAGCAAAAACATGGAGAGGAGCAAAATTAAAAGGCTATGGTCTTGAAATTTCCGGTATAAATGAATACTTAGGCACGATCGACATAGTGATCGTTAATACTTCCATAGTGATAAAAGAATTGATCCAAAGTGACGGAAAATGATGAATATCGCGTTTGAAATCATCCAATGAGAAGAGCCAAGGCAGTTTGAGTGGGATATTTTCCAAGTGGAAGTCACCGCCATCACAATTTCCTTTCGAGAACCTAAAGCGGTTTGAAGAATGCATTATTTTACTCACTCATCGAACTCAACACCTAACTCTACATTCCTTCGTATTATTGCACCCCATAGAGTGTCCCACAGCAGCCCTCCATTTCTGCCTTCACTGAGTCTGCGTTCTTTTCCCGAGTGTCCTTCCTCACCTGCTCCCAGTTGGTACTTATCACTCGACTTCTTCGGGGAATTTCAGTTTAACTTTTTCCTCCAATATAAATACTCCAATGGATGAAATTAGCCATATTTTCACATCGAATTTTATCCTTGGTGTATATAACTTTTCATCCGTGCGCGTGACTGCGAGCAAAGTCACTTGTTTCATGCACTGCTTTCCTCTGATATCCATCTCCCGCAATCACCCGTGAAATGGGGGTCCTTCTCTGGGGCATGCTGTTTCTCACTCGCATCTCTTATCCCACTCCAATTCGGTACACCACCTCTTTTCTCAACCCAACCATTCCTATTACCTTCAGCCTCATCGTCATTAGCGCTTTGATACTAATTGTCAATACTCTTCGACAACAATTTACACCAATAATACTATGGATTTCTTTCCGATCACTGTTGCATTAGATCTATGAAGTAAGCTAGTAACATCAATTATGATGAACCTAAGGTGTTGAGGCTTTCAAAAGCCAAAGTATGGGAGGTCAACAAAAGTTGGCTTCTAAGACTTGAGCAGGAAGAAAAAATTTAATCGAGCGGGTTTTATGATGCCAGAAAAAATTTGACAACAGTAATAAGATAAGAACGATAATGGAATTACAGAAACGGAGGTCTTCAATAGCGGGAAATTATAAGCTTTATGGCATCCATGGGAAAGGTTAGACCTGACAACATACAATTAACGTATATCCAATTTTCATCATACTTTTTTTGCAAATTAAACATAATTTCTGGAAGATTTCCCAGCCGATAAATCCACAATTCTATGAGCAGCCTCCAATTCCTGAAAGACTGCATCAATCTCCGAGAATTTAATAAATGATGATACGAGTAACTTAAAATAAATTCCGCAATAAACGTATAACCACTTCTCCACGTCATATTTTGCAAACAAAACATAATTTCAGAAAGTTTTCTCAGGTAATAATGCCATTCAGAATCAAATATTTAGTTTCCGTACACTGCATCAAACTTTTTATCATTGAAAAAAAAGGAATGAATCGGCTTCCAAGCAATGCTCCATCTCCTTCCGTTCAGTTATAGCGTCGCCACTATTTCAATTTACAATTTTCAGGGTCATTTAACACACTCCTTACTCATCTCCAATATATTATTACACGAGCACATCATGGCTGCGGTTAGACGGCGGCGAATCCGTTATGCCGTGTGTTCAGTCTCCTTGACACTGTTCTCAGCCCCAAGACATCGAGTAATCGCATTTCGCGTAAATTGCGTCTCCCTCTCTTCATAGCCGTCTCTCGTGATCTTTCAACGTTATTTTAAGCAAAAATACTTTATTTGACTTGCGTTTCATTTATTTCTGGATGACTTATACCCCTTTTCCCCCTCAGCCTCATAGCTCTCGCCACACAAAGCTATCAGTTCAAAATGCATAAATCACAAAATTCAACTTTTACTACAAATACTCTCTCTCCGTCAAATATCGTCGCTAAGCGTGAAAATACAGATAGTTACAAACATGTAGCAACAAATACGAGGCAAATAAATAATTAAAAATCAGTAATCATGAACAAAAAATGAGAAAATCAATTGAAAAAGCCTATTAAAATAGAAAACCCTAAAAAAATAACCTGCTTTTTGACGACTATTAGTGGATGAGGGTCAAGATAGTGTGACTTGAGTGAATATATATATATAATTTTTGGGACGTATCTGATCACCGAGAATTGAGTGGTTCATCAATTTTTCATTCTAAATTGCCGATTTTGATAGAGTTTGCAATATAAAAAGACTCTTATGCTACCACCTCTCATTTCGTGGCCTTCTTCAAGTAGAGTTATTTGCTGAGAAAAATCGACGACGTAAGTCCTGCATATGATGAACTAAGAAATACTTGACCGTACTATGAAATTTCTCATCTATAATTCCTTGTCCTGAAGTATTCAATTACAGAACAATGAGTAAAAGCCATTTCCTATTTTATAACAAGAAAGATGCTTGGAAAATATAATGCTAATGGAAAGTAAGGAAAATTCTCAATAGTATCTCTATATTAATAATGAAAAACACTTTGTTACTTCCACAAAATTCACAGAGTTTCTATTTTATTACCGGTTTCGGCTATTGCACCTTTTTCAAATACCTACAGACGTAGCTAAAAAATCTAACATATTGAATTGAATAAATCCTTTTTATCCACAAAATACGGAAAACGTGAGTACTTTCTTAGTCGAGTTCTCTTACGAAGGTAACAAAAGTAAACGGAACCTGAATGAGAGGCCCTTCCACCAATTCTAGGTATTTCACTCCCGGCTGCGAAAAACTTTTAAAAGAAAAGAGACTTCTTTTTTTCGATAGTTCGAGCCAATCAGGACGAAAATCGACGGCTTCCACCCTTTCGCAGACGAGTTGATGACGTCACGCGTGTACCCCGCTGTTTCTCCTCCTCTTTGTGGTGGGTATTTTATGTGATTGATCTTTGCGGATTGCAATCGTGCGAGCGATCCCATTCCTCAATGGCCTCTTCTCCCCAAACGAGTGAATTAACCAGAAAAATAATTACGTCACCTACTCACGAAAAAAGGGGCGGCTGTTTTTTCGTTTCCTATTGTTAAACTTAAGAGAAAACGGCAGAATGGGGAAGATTCGTTTTTTCGTCGTCCTTCGTCTCTTCCATCCAGCTAGTTCTTTCAATAAAGTGTCACTCCTAGTATTGAGTGAATTACTCCGTGGAACGCCCTCGCTTAGCCGACTCCGATACTCTATCTTGCCCCCAATTCTCCTTCTTATTTTCCATTCCACCCTTTCCTCCATTAATCACTTCAGTCCTCAAATCAGCAAGTGTTTTTTTTTAATGTCTGTTGCGTCCGTAATAATTTCCTGGACCTGAGAATACACTCTCCCACTCATATCCTTCCCATTGCTCACATTCGGCCTTGTGCTTCATTTTCGATGTTTGCCCTCTCTCACGCCGCCACGGCCTTCGCCACCGCTCCTCTTCACATTCTCCTTCACAACACACACAAACATTTCGTCCACCTCATGTCTATTTATATCCATTTGCACGCCTTACACGCCAGATTTATAAAAAATGAATAATAATTTAAATAAATAAAAGATCGTAGCACTTTCCCACAAGATTTTTTTAATGCGTACAACGCGTTTCGGATCACTGAGCCACCATCTGGTACAAGACCTCATCATCTTGTCAAGAGGTCTTGTACCAGATGATGGCTCAGTGAGCCGAAACGCGTTGTACGCATTAAAAATATTTTGTGGGAAAGTGCTACGATCTTTTATTTATTTAAATATGTCTAACTTCCACCAATTGAAGCTTGAATCTGTTGATAAATAATAATATAAATTTTATTTTATATTAAAGGTTATGCAAACATGAATTTGTATTAGCAGAATTGATAATGTTCGTAAAAATGTTAAAATGAAACCCGCTTTGTCAAATTAATTTTAAAAATTCGGATAAAAAACTACTTCGAATAAATTATGGATATTGGGTAGACAACTTTTTTTTCACAAAAAGACAATGATTAACAATTATAAACATATTGCTTACGATAAAAAATATTATTTTTGCCGAAATTGGGTATAAAGTACCGGAAATGATTGAGATAACCAGCACTTCAAGAACAACTGCCTCTCTTAACTTCATGAGCCTAAACTAACTTATCTACAATGACAGCCATTGGTCCACCAGAACGCCTTCTCCCCCCAACCCCATAAAAAATCCTCAGTCACGTATCCATCTGTGGGCCATTAACATATCCCTGTCAATTGACGGCATTTGTCATCATCTCCGGGAAAATCGTCACAATTGCCAGGATCTGCAATAGTCTTTAATAATGGGCTACAATTGACTTTTTCCTAGAGTAGCACACAGTGATGAGCATCGCCCTCCAATTCGTCCTTCCTCCTTCTGCACTCAGTTTAAAAAATCCAAATCTGTACGAGTCATTGAATTCGGAAATTAACGGCAGTTAACCTACTCAGCACATTTAAACGCAGACTAATGGCCGCAGGGTCGCCATGGCTTCAGCCGGCTACTCTTTGAAGCGTCTCCGCATGTAAAATTTCACTGTGCAGGTTGCCAAACATTAATTTTCAAATGGCTATGGCTAAATGAGTAAGGAAGATTTCACAAGGCTCAGTTTTCATTTATAGGAAAATACATTTACAAGGTACGAATGATATCCTTGAGTGGCACTTCGAGGAGATTTTCTGTCAGACAGTCCATCTGTTTCAGCCTGAATCATTTTTTCCCCGGTCTTGCTGAGTGATAGCGCCTGCTGTAGCTTTTCAAGGAAATAAAGAGTGCTTGCTCATTCACCCATCATCTTTTTGTTTTATTCATTCCGCCGTACCTTTTTCCATCGCTTATTCCGTCGTTTTCCGTATTTTCCACATTCATTCTATTAAAATCCAAGTGTGGCGTTACAATCACTGTTAGAGGCCGCGCTTTTCCATTGGCTGAAGGATAGTACCTGCGATGATTTCAGCGACGGAAAAAGGGACGTATCGAGAGAAGAAAAAAGGGATGGGATTACCATCCCTGAAGCCATAGCGGAAATCGAATGGATGTTCAAATGGTTATTTTTCCGCCATCATTGGAGCGATCGCGAGAAATGAGAGGAAAAAGTGATTGAGATGACAGAAGTGATCTCATCGCAAAGTGGGGTCCGACTGTATTTGTAAGTAGTTCAAGCTGCCAACTCAACTGTTTCCTTCCCATAGTGCTCTCCGCCGCCACCTACAGTGCGATCCCTTCACTCCACGTAAGGCTTCCGAACCTTGGCAGTAAATATCGCTTTCACCGCCTCTTCAGCTCATATGCAGTGGTCATCGGAAGGCGAAAGCCGCGCAAGATGTTTCTAGTTCAAGGAAATGTGATTCACCAGACCGCGAACTCAATAAAAATAATTAATTTTCACTCAAAACACAATGCAAGGCACGATCATTTTGCTAACGTAAAGCTTGAATCTATCTTCATAAAGACATGCCGAGAAATGAATTGGCAGACGCATCTATATCACAATTACATATCAATGTCAACGTCTATTACCGGACGCGCATCATTGAGAGGGCAAAAATATGCACATGCAAAGTATCGACCACCGCTAGAATTGAGAATTATATCTTTTTTGCTGCTTAAAACTTGAAGCTATTGTCACATTGAAAGTAAAACTTTGAAAAATTTTACAGAATTTTACCGTTTAATTTATTTTTAATATCGAATATTTTTAACCCGTTTTAATGAAAGACGTTTTATGTTCAAATGCAATCTTGCGCCAATATAAATCATATTTTTAGTTTAAAATCTTGGAATAGGCGGTGGCGGTTATTAAGTTCATTGTGAATGGTTTATTCGAATAATTTTCTCCCGTTAATGTTTATTCCTCACGGAATTTTTTTCTGAGGACCCAACGAAGGAAATGTTTCTTCATTAATCCTGAACCAATGCTCTCCTAATAGTATTTCATTGATTGACGATTATTAAAGGGGCTTTCCGTGCTATATTTTTCGATTATTGAATTTGAAACCCAAAGATTCTTGTTGGCGCAGGCTTTCAAGTTGATGACTGTTTAAGCATAAAAGAAACGTTGATTGCTGCTAGCGAAGAAAGTTATCAGAGAAAAAACTGGCATAAAGGTTCGTTCGGGCTATAGTCATCACCATACAAGTAAAAAAAGGCAATTCAGCACACCCATTTTTAATGAATGATGTTAAATCACAAAATTAAAAAAAAAATGCAGCAACTTTCGGCTCCCAAAGAGCAAGAACTACCCTTATTTCAAAAATTTAACTTTGTACCATTCTATTCCTCAAACATTTCTTTCGACATAGTAAATTGATTCCATCTACGAAAATGGAACTTTAATTTTAACCCATGATGAGAGAACTATATTCATTGAGCCGTTCAGTCACAGTGAAACTTCCCTAAAATATGAAATAGGTTCTCCCAAATTGAATCTTCGTCATTGATGCGTGACCAGGCACGCTCCTATTCCGCGCGGGAAACAAATGAGTGTCGTGGCAGCGAGGCGCTTCTATTCTCGAAGCGGAAGTCTCGGCGACGCGCCTGCCCCCCCCCCCCTCCACGACACACACCCCCCTCGCCCAGAACAGACAATCTCGCATCGGCGGGCGCACTCCAAACGACTGTGCCACGATCAGACTGCAGTGCAAGATAGGCAATGCAGAGGGCACGCCGATCGACAATACGCTCACTCAACAATTAAAAACCAGTAAAAGAATACGGTCGATGGAAGGGAAAGTATGCATTACGACTTTAAAAAATCCACCCCATTTGCCCATACCCTCGCAATTTTAGAATCAGAAAACGCAAAATTTAACTCCCACTTTTCAAGAAATGGTGACGTCATTGGCGTTTTTTTTGTTCTCTCGTTTACGGAGAACCGTTCGTATTGAGGGAAGAAATCGTACATAAGAATGTAAAATACAAAAGTAATCGTGTGACGCAGATGCGCGCGGAAGAGGAGAATCAGCAAATGAGTACATGACGTCATCCACTCGTCTGCGAAAGAATTGAGTCCGTCGTTTTTCGTCTCGAATAGCTGTTGAAGTAGGCAACGGATTGACGACTTATGCATAAAAGTATGGCATCTCTGTTTTTCAAACTCTATGAAAATCAAGAATGAAAGAAAAATGCTGAATGAGCCAATAGGGTAGTTTCCTTCATCAAAGAAAACGAAAGTCATTGATTGCGATTCGTTACCCACTATTATTGTATTCATAATACACAAACACAAGCAACAACAAACAAAATGACATCTTCAGGCATAGAAAATGAAATAATGTAATTAGAGGATGCGAAGAAACTCGAGTCGAGTCCGCTAAGAATAAACAGTGGACTTACAGGAGCGTACAATTTTCATTATCTATAGCCTCTATCAATCTTTAGTTCTAATTGACTCTTCATTATATTTGATTAATATTTGGACAATGTCATTTCTTTCCGTGATCATTGAGAAGAGTGGTGCCGTAAGAAATGAATAGGGTATTTTCCTTCATCAAAGAAAACGAAAGGCATTGCTTGCGATTCGTTGCCCACCATTACTGTAATCATGATATACAAATTATTTGGTTTTAGAAATACCGGTTTAGACGAATGGCTATGGTCAATTTTATCCTCATTTGAAAAAGGCCAGATTGGCGCCCATGGGATGCCACTTCACCCGACGTCACAGGGACCTAGTTTCTATACGAGTAGATAGGAGTTTTACATCGTCTGAGATTACCAATGCATGCATGAGGCAAAGACCTCAAGGAAACATGTCTTAATAATCACAATATTAAAACTGCCTATGGTCGGAAAGTTTCCTTCGTTTGATAAGGTATTAATAATCCTCCTTTAAGGCAAGCGCTACCCGCCAGCAGGGTACTCTGTTACCGTGTCCGTGAAATGCGTACTCGAGGAGTCTTTCAATTTAGGCAATAAAAAAATAATAGTAAACCACCCACTGAATTTGTTGGACCCATCACCTGCAAACACTTTTTAAGGATCAGAACTTCCCGAGTAAGATTCTCCGTGGCAGCAAGGCAGCAAAGAAATCAACAGCATTGGCATTCCCATATGTTTTGAAACAGAAAATGGATTACAATCAAATGAATGGAACGAGTGCGCAAGTCTTAAAAGTCTTAAAGAAGAGAAGCTCAAAGAAACCCTCCGTCAAATTTTGGAACGCCATTTGTCGCACGACGTCTCACAGACGCCACTTTGGAATGGTTAAAAAAATGCTTGAAAGTTGGAAAAACTGTTTTAACTACAATAAATCATTCATTGAATACTTAATGCCATGAATGGACGACAAATTTATGCATATTATTGATAATACTTTAATAATAAATTAATGCATATTATTGGCTTTTGCTAATAACATAACAACTACTTTTGACTACGGGGGAATTTTCAATTTTGGAGACCTTTTATATCGATAGCGCGTTCAGTTGAAATTGAACCGAAATATTTCTTGTCAGATTAGAAATGTATTATTCGTTACAGTCACAAAATTATCATGTGTATGTTTACAGTTAATGTTATGCATCTACATCAATTTAATAAGGCACCAAAAACGTATTTAGCAGTATTCGTGTATTACACGCCAAATTTCAATCAATTTATGTGAGAACCATAGTAAATTCTTCGCAGTAATAAGTAGTTTTATTCACGTGCTAAATTGAATACAATAAAAAATTCGTAGCAGTAAGACGCATATCCAAAATTAAATAAATAGTTGTCAGTTTAAATTATAAACGTATTTGAAAACTTCGCGATGAATATCACGAAGCTAATAGCATATAACTCAAATTGTCGTGTGGCGTCTACCAGACTCGATAAGCAACAAAATATCCAAATTTATTCCATCAATGTGACAAAACATATAATCATATTGGCGACTATTTCGGAATCATAAAATAATAAGATACGAGGAACATGGGTTTCCTAACAATAAAAACACGATGTGGGCAAAGAAAAGAAAATGGCTGGTCGTCTGAGAGACGCCACGCGACCAACGGAGAAGGGTTAATAAAACATAAGGGATATATGTTTATGCATGTTTACCCGACAAACATAATCATCGAGGGAAAAGTTGTGGGCAAGAACGGAAAAGTAACACCCCAAATAAAATACATGGAACAGAAAGAAGGATGCGAAAGAAAGAAATGCGTAGGTGTGAGAAGATTAGGTGTCGGGGAAATTGAGAGGAGAGATGAGTCAAACGAATCTTCCGATAATTTACAGTTGATGATAATCCGAAAAGACCATTTTCATCACTGGTACATCGTCCGATGGAGGCCACACATCTTTGATATCGTATAACTGATGGCTTTGGAGAGAGGATTACATATCTCTTCCCTAAGATATCGATCTAATTTCCGAAAGTAATGGATGTCTAACTTGAATCATATGAATACTTCTTCAGGGCTGGACACAAGGATCTGGTGGCATTTAACTTCAACAATACAGAGATCGATATGAACTCAAACAGTGATCACATATCCGGTGGAAAACGGTCTAAAATCGCGATAGCGTCCTTTGTTCGTTCCTTCTTAATGAGGAAGCTCCTCAGACAATTTATCCGCGATGGCTCGCCAGATACACCGGTCGACCTTTCTCTATCTTCTCCACTTCACACTCAACAAGGGATGGATATCGAAACGAGTCGAAAGTGTTCGATTGGGACGTTAGAATGCACAGCATGGTGATTCGTCCAGGCACGAGTTTATATCCAATAGAAAGTTCAGTACTGTTCATTTCATTTTTATTTCAAACATTCTAAACACACAGCAGTAGGGTCAATTTATAGTGAAAAAAATATTTAAAATAAAAGTGAGGACAAAATACTAACGCAATATAAAAATAAAAACAAAGAACCCTTCATACAAAGAGGATAACATTTAATTGGATGACAGACATGGGAGGAGGCTTGGATGGTGAAAGTGATGAATAAAAAGGCTGGATGGAGGGAATTTAGGAGGGAGGAGAGGCGATATAAAGGTGAAGAGCTATTGGTGAAATATCTGCTATTGGCAGAATAAGGAAGATGTCAGATGATCGAGTAGGTTTATACAAGTTGAACCTAGAAAAGGAAACAATTTAGAGCAGAGAATGATCGATTTGAGAAGTTGAAATTCCATTTGGATCACTTTATAAAAATGGATTGAGAACACCGAAGACCATTTATTTATAGAATAAATGGTGAATTCCTTCGGCGTTCAATAAATTTCATTGGTAAAATTGGACTGCATTTCTATTTTGTGCAAGAAAGAAAATGATAATCATTAGAAAATGAAATATATTCATTTAGCGAAAAAAAGGTGGATAGGGGTGTATTTGGCGAGAGATGAGGACGCATGCTGTGTGGAAGCACAGGATAGGAAAGGACACGGTTGATCACAGTATATGCCAAAGAGAAACACGATGAATTGGCCACGGCAGTGCGAAACTTAATGGAAGGAAAAATGTACAAGAAAGTCCTCAGAGGAATATCTAGGGGGAAGACCAGAAAGGACAGACGAGGGAAGAATACGGGGAAGAAGACCTTCAGGGAGATGGAAGAAGTGGCATTGTAGATAGAGAAATGGAGGACTACAGCATGTATACCAATCCAAGGATTGCAGTGCTATTAATATGGGCGGGTCTGGTCATCACTAAACAAATGTAATGAGTACAAATCTGCAGCTTTCGTATTTATGCACGATTGAATAAAACCGCGAGGTGGAGAGAGGTAATTTAAAGAGAAATTTTCATCGGAGGAAATGCTTTCGAAAATGACGACGCCAGAGAGCCCGAGGGAAGGAGTGGATTGGACAAAAAAAACGCTCCCTCAGACAAACAGCGCGCATAAACAAAGTGAGGAGACGCAATGGGCTATAAACGCATATCCTGCTCACAAGACGCCTGAATGATTAAAAAACAACGCCCTAAGAGAATTTTCTGTCAATAAAAACCTACGACAGCCGGAATTTTCCATAAAAAAACGGGAGAGGTATGAAGGCCAGAAATGGAGTTTTAACGACAGATCCTAAATAAAATTTCCCTTAAAAAGCTTAAAAATAACACTAATAGAATTCGCAAAGCAGATAAAAACAGTAAATGGCGCTAATCGCTTCGTCTTCTCATCAAATTTAAGAACTATGACCTTGGTCATCAAGCATTTTATTGCAAACGTCGCGTTTTATTGAACCTTTGAAAGGCACCTCAGGAGATTTATACGAGTCGCCATTTTTTTAGATGGATCTGTGGATCGCAGCATCCGATTATGAGAAAAATATTTTGCTCCCGTACAATAATCGTGAAGAAATCATCATATATTCCTCATTATCGAGCGCACAAGGCGTATTACCAGACACGGGAGAAAGAAAATTATTTACCTCAAAGGAAAGCCTTAAGGAAAAAAATATATGCAAGGCTAATTTTAATGGCATTACCCTCTGGTCCATTCCATTCCACTGACATCCATGCAGTTGGTGCATAGTCTCCATTTAGACATATTTTTCGACAAACACGTGTTGACGTCGAAGAAGAATGATTTACACTGACCTCTCTCAAATTCACTAGATAGACAAAATTTAAAAAAAGTGTTATCTTGTTATTTCTTCTAATTAGTTGGAAAAATTCTTATTTTTAATTTGAGGCGTAATATAAATTTCACAGTGGAGCATAAACATTACGACTCAAGTCAATCGTGAAAATTACTGAAGGTGACGAGATTTTGAACACCCCCAACACTGTTGCACTTCTGTTGAATATAATTTTAAAGAATGAAAAAATTAAATTTCGCATCAAAAAAATGGCAATATCCAAAGCATACACTGTCCTAGTTTTTACACAACCTCCCGCTCGATCTTGCCTATTTTGTCTTCATATCTTGAAGAATTTAACACTTATCTTTTCAATAGTTTGTCACTTACGATATCATTTTGACATTTTTAGAACATAAGTGAAACTTGCCAGCCTATAATTCGAATGTAACCACTAAGTTCTCGAAAAAATGTTACCATTTGCTTTAAATTCGATAGCTGACTAGAATATATTCTGACTTGTCCATAAAATTTTGAAAAATGATGTGATGTGAGACTGTAATTTTAGACGGATTAAAAAATCGATTAAGTTGGAGCGATGCTTGAGTCTACAAAAAATATGTAATGGTCCAAATAATGCGAAGCAGAAAAGAACCGGCGAATTACTTGGGAGTCTTCCGAGGCATTCCTAAGCAACACAGATCGAAGGAAAACGGGCTTACGGCCTTGGCAAATCTTGACCTCGCCGGACGGCTAGAGGTCAAATGCAGGGAAATAATCGGAGGCTACCTATTTATCGAGAAAAAAAGGATTACTCTGAACAAAAAGAGCGGAAATTCGGGGCCGTTTAGGATGATCTCATCGCCTCTGTATGAACCACTTCCCGCATCAGAGGATGGCACAAATACATTCATCGTTTCATCGCATTATTCACATGTCATTCTGGACCGAGCGGCTAATGGCCTCCGTTCAATGACGCTCTTTAATTGTCAATTATCATAAAATTTGTAAAAATGAAGAGAAACGTATTTTCACGCCTTCCGTTCCATCGCCTACTGGACATTTCGTTCAGCCAAATGATATTTACCACGTTTTCTAGGAAAGTCACCTTCTTCTCTGTTTTATTGTCGTTCCGGGCAAAATCTAGCAACTCAAATTCTGTCCACCTCCTGATTAGCTATCGACTTAACATTTACAGCACTGTTCAGAACCAAATGACAGTGCTTTCTTACGCAATCTCTACTTCTTCAGAGGCAGAATGAGTCGCCATTTTCGACATTTAACAATTACATTGATCGCTCTGCAGCAGCATTAATTTAAACGGTTGGCGATGATTCTAAACTTTTTCCGATTATTCGTCGCAGTACAAATGCGAACAATCGAGTTCAGTGATAATTTTAACTTTAATTTAAAAACTCATAAGCAAAAACCAAGTTTTTATTTAAATTAAAAAGATGCAAATATTGCAACAAAAAAATTGGAATCAAAGTTTTGATTTGAAAGAAAATGAAGAAGAAAATAAATGCCCCGAAATGCCTTCGCCCAAGGTCACACTTTCAAATTTAACAGATTAAAGACTACGTGATCAAATCCAAAAACGAGGCTCGCTTCAAATTCAATAGATATGTTTCAGTGTAATTATTCTTTACAATACTACAAGTAAAATCTTAAATATATGATGATAAATTGATGATGCTGCAATATGAAATGTAAATCGCACTGACACCAAGTTTTTTGTTGTGAACATTTACTCTATAAAATTAAAACGTGGGAATATGGGCCAGAGCATGGTGGTTTGATTTCTTCTTTTAAGTTACAATAAAAAAGATGAGTTTTTATATTAACTTTTTAAATTCATTTAATGTTCATAGTGAATTTCATCCTTTGTGTAAATAATATTAAATTTGCGCTCGTGACTCCGTGCAAATTTGCAAGTCTTAAGTCACTGAGGGTAAATGAGGGTAAGGTAGTTTTCCATTCAGATTGTAGATTAAACATGAAATTAACCACCAAAAAGGTAGAGGAAAAAAAAGGATCAGAGCAGGGAAAGGATCCCGAGATCATTTTACGAAGTCTATTCCTCGGGAAAACACTAAATCTATCTAGAGTAGCATCATTTGAAGTGAAAACTTAAAGAATTTATTTCTTTCTTAAAGGTTAAATCAATTAATAAAATTTTTCAAGACATTTTGGAAACTGCTATCTTCCAAAATATCATGAATGACATCTATCATCTTATGAATATTGTTTTTTTTCTCAATAAAAGGGGATATTTTCGCATTTTTTATTTTCTAGCAAATAATTATTTCATCTTTTTTTCCTCCTTTCATTTCATCTTGGTGATTTTTTTAATCACTTACACCATATGGATTTACTCGACTTGGAAGACATCAGAAAGAGACATGTAAGCGTAATATGGCAATGAATCGCTTCCTCTATACTAAATATTGCACGAGATGGCAAAACGTAAATTTTCCAAAACAAATCCGCGCGTATGTTACTTTGTAAAGATTTTTCAAAATAAATATTTATTTTCCCGCGCATTATTCGTTTATGAACTCCCCAAAAATCACTTCGTTGCCAAACTAGCCAATGATTTTAAGTTCAGGTTCGGAGCAACTAAAAACATCCTATTAACAAACATTTGAAACTATGGCCCTGCAGTCCCGACAGCAAACTAACAACCTGATTAAGATATTCTTCAGTAAGTATTTTATAAGTCTTCTTCTAGTTTAAAAAAATTTAATAATTGAAAGGTGTTAAATTAAATTTGGAATAAGATAAATTTGGAATAATATTAGAGAAAAAATTAATCAAGAATAAGAAAAATTTCTGCTTGCTAACAAGGAAGGAATAATTTAAAAAACAGTTAAAATAAATAAATTAAAAATTAAAAAGTGTACTGAATCAGATTCATCAATAAGTAATTTCAAGTTTCCTTAAAACGCAAACAAAACCACTGCACTCACAGCATAAAAAATGCGCTCGAAAAACTCAATCAATTGTAAACAGGTTGCTCAGGGTGAAAATTGGTTTACCGGTGCAGGTACTGAACTCATTATTTTCGTATTGAGTATTGGGGTTGAGGGAGGGCGCACATTCATATGGGGGTTAATTTGGGGCGGAGGGGAGGGGGGAGAAGTGACGTCACCGGGAGGCCTTGGTGATGCGTGTCACGGCCCCCCACGCATTGTAAACAGACAGGGGGCCCTCGTCGTCCGCCATCGTAACTTAATGCCAAGGCGACTGCGAAGGACGACATACCTACCACACAGCAGAATGCAACCACGGGCCCTCACAATTATCCAAATTTAAAAGAATCAGGCGCGCAGACATATATAACAAGGGTGATTTACGATTTCACTCATAATCGGATGCTTTGCCTAGCTAATGATCCACCACAAAAAAAATTGGCGACTTGCATTAATCCCAAGACGTGTGTTTTAAAGATTCAATAAAACAAGCCGTATGCAATAAAACATTTGATGGCCAAGGTCACAGTTCTCAATTTCTAATTGGATGTACGACGCAATTTACGTCATTTATTGCTCTTTTTCTGCAATCAGAATTCCATTAGTATTATTTTTTAAGTTTTTGGAGGAAAATTAATCTATCGTAAAAACTTAATTCTGTCGTTTTATGGGAAATAATGACTATCGTTGGTTTTTTTCGACAGATAATTGTTTTCGAATGTTTTTGAATTATTCAATATTAGGGTTCTTTGCACTAAATACATTGAAAAAAATGCACGTAGGGGGTACGTGAGTGGCTGATAACAGTGAGTAAGAGATCATCGGGAGAGCTCACCTGCGATAAAATGATAGCATTGAGAAATTGAGACTCAGAATCATAGGAATTTTCAGCGGCACTACAGGTTTCCACACACTACTCTACACTGCACAGCACTTACACGGTGACGCAGTGATGTATGGCAGAGTATTCACGAATGCTGTTCGCCTTAAACTTCGTCGAATTATTCGAGACTGAATAATATTTCTTTAAACAATCTTCAGCTGTAAGCAATGGCCTAAAATTGCGCACGTGCTAATGGTCTAACATTAAAATATCATCAACGTAAGCAAAAGTATTGATAAGATTTATTGAATTGAATATACACGAATGATATGCAAGGAAAAAATTGTTTCTCGTACAAATAAATTTTCATATAATATTCTTTTTATGAAAAAACTTTATCCAGCAATAATACCTAAAGGGAATTTCCAGTGCATTCAAAGTGCAAAACTCGATAATTCCACTTACGGATATTGCATATAGGATCCCACGAACTTACGTGCCTACGTATGTAAATAACCAGCCTCCGGATTTATTTAAGTATATAAACTGCACGAATCAGCATTCATTAATCCTAAGATTGTTTTGACGGAGCACTCCGCTTAATTCTCCTATGGGCTTATATTTAATATCGCACCTACATTATTTTCTGCTTTATAACCTTCACCACCTGCCTCCTCCACGTATCTCTTCCGCATCTTACCTCTGTCGCTCTTCCAAGATTAATACTATTTCATTTGGATAATACTTTATTTACTCCAACATTTTGTTTTTACATTTGAGTACAAAATTAACAAGAGAAGGATCTTAAGGTGGTCTCCAAGGTTATAGGACCAGAATTGAGCCACCATCAAATAACAAAATGTATACCAACAAAAAAATAATCATAATAAGGCAGTAAATGATACATGAGTGCTTAAAATAAATAACATCAAAATAAAATTTCAATTATTTCTTGCGAGAAAAGCCAGTCTTTAGCAAGTCTTAACACTACATTTGTGGATTTATTTTTTTAAATTCTAGTGGGCAGTGAATGAAATAACTTTGTCCCCATGTAAATAAAACATGGCGTTTATATAATGTTAACTTAGGTCTGTTTGCGACTAAAAATGACTCACTCCTTAAATTGTATTTACATTTATCACATCCACTCGGCATATTTCCACTTCTGGCAAAAAACAATTTTAGGACTTTGAATAAATACAAATTCCTTAGTGACAACAAATTTAGTGCCACAAACAACGGCAACGAGTGCTCATAGTAATTTTTAGACAATATTACCCTAATTATTTTTTTTGCAAAACGAGTGCACACTTAAATGTGCTCATGTATGCACTGCCCCAGCAGATTATACCATAAGAAATTTTAGAATGAACAAGAGCATGATAAAAGTTTTTTTTAACCGGAAGTGGACATTTGTTTCGTAGGTAGTAACATTTGGACAAGGCACTTCTAAGGCATTTGTTTACAGTAAGTAAATGTTTATCCCAGCGTAGATTACTGTCCAAAATTACTCACAAGTATTTTATTTCATTCACTCTATCAATAACTGGACAGTTACAGACACAGTTTTGACGGAGCTCTCCGCTTAATTCTCCTATGGGCTTATATTTAATATCGCAGATACTTCAGAGCATAACACACGAGAAAATCGCAGAACTTGGGCAAGAAATGAACCTCTAGTGTATTTTACGCGGACTACAGCAGGGAAGGTTACCCAGCATATCAAATGTTAAAAGTTAATGTCGGAAACAAGTTACAAGTTGTGGCTGAAATAGCTATAGCTCTTTTTCGGGTTACTTGAAAACATAACTTTTATATTCCCCTTTCGCAATTGGATAATATTTCATGTCCAAATTCGTACAGGTAGAAAAACGTCAAAATTTAACGAAAAAAATTAACTGAAAACTAAGCGTCCAAAATTAACGATAAAAAATAAAAAGTTAATTTATGTGAAATGGAACGATTAATTTAAATAGCTATCGATTTTTTTCAACGTTTCATGCTAATCGCTATGTTTAAAATCGTTGATCCTAACTTTGACGCGAACATAATTACCTGCGAACCAAATCTACATTTTTTGTAGGCTTTAGTCACCAAGATGTAGTATGCACTAATGTGTCCACATGTACATTATTTCGTCGAAATAAATATAAAATAAAATAAATAACACGTGTACCATCACTCGGTTAGTGTGAACTCCCTCTAGTCGCGCATCGGTCACATTCATAGAAAGCTAAAACTTGTTGAGGGTTACTGATTAATATCTATAATTATAGTCATGGAAGGTTAGAATAATGCTTAGTGTGTACTGCGAAGGAAAAATGGATAAAATATATTCAATGAATGGTAAGATGGTGAAAATTCAAAACAAGAAAAAAATACGAAGAAAAAACATGAACGTACAATGAGTAGTCCTATGGAGTGACGCCATTAATAATAGGGACTACGTTGCTATCCTTGTTAGCACGAGGGAAGAACCACATTTAAAATCTCTCTATTTTGCATTCCATTTCCTTTATCTTCCTTTCGCAGCCACTCACACCATTGTACGACCGTGAAAGGAGGATATTTTCCATATCGACTGAGAAAAACTTCAGTCCGAATTTGCTGAGTAAATTTGGTTAATTTTGTCTAACGTTCTAGTTAAGGTTTCCATCCTAACTAGCCTAACATATTGTAAACGCTGCACTTTTTATCGTAAAAACTCATCTCGAATCTGGATAAAGAACAAAAAAGCATACGTTGGATTATATGTAGAAATTACGCATGCAATTCTTTGTGTTTGTGGTTTTTGTACAAACACTTCTCTGTTTACTATGCCTTTTAACCTATGGTTAACCTTTCCTAACTTATGCGAAATTGAAATATGCTATTTATGTAAATATCGTTCGACAATTGAACACCTATTTTTTGTGCATGCAGGAATTATGTATGTACTAAATTTCTATTTGTGATTGTCATCGAGCAATTTCCGATGCATTGTATGTTGGTTCGAGGGTTTTAAATGGTAAACATTAAATTTATTTATCATTACTATTAAATCTAACGCGAATGAAGGAGATTAATTACGCGCTGCCTAGAAACATCGTGGGCGAGTACTTAGCACTTCAACGCGGAAGAAACGCTTGGATGAGTGGCCGTGCCCACGCAAATCAAAACTCAAGGTCCTCTTCATTTGCATGGAAATATCACACGCACGAAAAAGGAAAATCTTGCCCGTAAAAATGCTCGAGGATGACTGCCGCCTTCCTGCGAGGGGATTCCTTCCTATGAATGGGAATGAAGAGGAATTAGGGAAAAGATGTTCCGCAGCGAATGGTATCCCACAATTCCCCGTCGGTCTGGGATACGTGGGCGAGCAGGCGGCAGGAAAACAATTGAAGGACGAAAGTTGGGCGGGAAGGCATTGTGATCCGGCGAAGCTCACGCATTCGCCGCTCGACTATTCTCCCATCGTCACAACAAAACAGGTGCACAAATATCCCAAACACGAAAAGCCTCCACGTCGATACAAAAACAATAGAAAGCAAAATGCTTAGTGGGGTTATAAGATGAATAAATATCACCACCTAGCACTCGGCATCACAGCAAGTATGCTTAAATATTAAGCATATTTTGATTAAGGCAGGTTTACAAGACGAAGCAAACAGTTATAATATGAGATTTTAATATAAAACATAAAATAAAAAACCAGATTTTATTCAATTACCATCACGCAGACTACGCGATGAAAGCGCCAGAAAATCAGAAGATATTTTCATCCAAACTTCTTTATGAGAATGTTAATTTTACTTTTGGCTTTACAGCGATCCCTCACAGGAAACGAACAGAAGAATAAGCTATCACATTCCTCACCTGCCAAGTCAAGTCTAAATGTGTCACTTTCCATAGATTCCTTCTTCCTTCCAAGTTGGACTGCTTCGACTTCGCCAATAAATCGAACTATGGTCTAATAATAACAGTAAAATTATACAGTTGTATTAGGGAGTTCAGCAATTTATTCTTCGAATCCCGCAACTAGTACTGCCCCCGATATGGCGATGATAGAGTGGAAAGGAAATCATACCTAATACATCTCTATCCAAACAGAGAACCGTCCAATCAGCTGTCTCCATCGTGATGTACTCTAACGCTCCGTAAGTCACTCATTCGCTTCCCCCCCCCAGACACGGCGGCGCAGACAAAGACACTCTGCCTCGGTAGCCAAGGTCAGCGGCTGAGAGGTCAACGAAAGCGGAGCGGATTAGTGCTCCATTGCGAGCGGCTTTTCATCATGCGACAAAAATACCAGCGGACGTTTAACTATTTAGCGTTCAAAATAAACAAAATTTTTTTTATGGAAATGGATATCGTAATTAACATCTAGGAGCGAGATAAGTGAGGTCTCACGAGACTCATGAACATATTCAATCGAGGAAGGAAAATGTTCGAGTTTAACATGTCGCTTGAAAATTTTACGTCCAATATACTTTACAACACATTGAGGAACTAAGGATAACTACATTACAGAGCGACAGGTCATATCAGAACTTCAATAGAATTCCAGGTCCCACAAAAAACGATAGTTGAAGAGAAATATTTCGCCGAAAGGATACGCAAAGGAATTCTTTTTTCGCCCGAATAATGAAGGACTGTAATGAATGCTAAGCGTTACATCTTTACAGCATTTTCTTAGTATTTGTTTACGGCAGATGTCCTAACACCCTCCGCCACGCGCCTAATGAGGTGGGTGGTGGTATGCGGGATAGTATGTAGATGAAGATAAGGGGAAGAATGGGAGTTATGATTTCAATAAAATCTGTTTAAAATAATATCATTCGCTAAAATTCTTTCCATAGCAGGTACAGGAACATCGAAGTTGGGTGGCCTGAGTATGTAGTCATGTTTAGGTCTCTTATTTACATTCAGTTGCCAAGGCGACCGAATAGAGGGGCCCTAGTCATTTCCTTGGAAGCTTGATACATGCCGCCATTTAGTTCGCTTTTAAATCCGTTCTCTAAAACGGTGGTGAAGACAAAACGATCCCTTCATTCCCAATTGAGTATTTTCACTCGCGAGGAATAGCAATAAAAAGTTATGAATTCGATATATCTCTACCTATAATTTGGGGGGGGGGGGGTGTCAGTCAGTCATTCTGAATCAATTTTATTAACTTCTCTCGAGGTTTGAGTCATAGAAATGAGGTTTGGAGAGTTCAACATTGATTCTCTGTATTTATGTTTTGGTTGTAGTTTGGGAGGTATTAGAAGATGATGATTTGAATAAAAATGAAAAAACGTTTTTTTACGGTGGGATAGAGAAGGTATTAATGGAAATGTGGTACAGGAAAAAGTGCCGGTACATAGGTTATTACAGTGGGATACACTCTTCCACTAAAAATACAGTTATTTCCACTCCACACGTGACAATTAGATGCACAATGAAAAAAAATGAAAAAGTACAGAGACAAGTGAAGCGGAAACTTCCCGAGTACAAAAGGTCAAAGGTAGGTCAGCTAATATCGAATAAAAATTGCAGTTAGCAGCCCAAATTATTCCTTCAAGCCCAAGAAATTCGTATCGCTCTGCCGTCATTTGTAAACCCATTTAAATGCGCAATGGGTGGCAGCAAGTGAAGAGGCCAAATAAGGAATCCTCTGGAATAATGCAAGTGAACTATTTACGCTCTTGTTGCGCGCGGAAGCCATGATGCAGGGAGACCGAGGTCGACGCTCTGCACGACCGTGCACGTGACGCCCTTCACGCTCGCAATTCGCGTCAAAGACTTCCCAGGAGTGCACGGAGGGCCTGCCTGCACTGCGATCCGAAATACCGCTTGTCCACCGCGTCAGCGTCACTTTGCACGCTGCATTCACGCAGCCAGCATGTAATGTGGGATTCGGAGATGGAAAATTATACCTGCCAACTCAATTAAATACAAAAAATCTGCGGCATTCGTCAAAAACTGTTTTGAGCGAACAGAGACCGTTTCACAGCTTTGACACGAATTAGGCTGGGAGGCGCAGGAGAACCAGATGCTACGGGCTAGACGTAGATTTCTTGAGCTATTAGGTAGAACAGACATATTTCAGATAGACAAGGAGATCATCATATTAGAATACTGTTTGTTGGTCCGACCGAAGCGATACAAGAAGAGAGAAGATATTTTTCCGTAGGGATAGGTATAGAAATTCCTCCTAACCCCAAACAATTACTTAATAATAAAATGCTAAATAGTGGAAGTCAGTAGTCACGTATCTTCAATTCACGCTTTCTTTTCTTTTTTGTTATAGGCTAGAATCTTAACACACCTTGCCAAACGCCTATTAATTCGGCTTGCGGAATAGCATGAAGATTTAGATTCCATCGTCAATACAAAATTTAACGCCCCAAAATTCGAATACCTTTCTACGTAACGCATCTTCCAGCATTTTCGCTGCACCTTGCCAAAATACACTTGCTTTGTATTGCAGGAAAAAAGGCGATACTCTCATTGTATCTCACGTTTTACTCTCGAATTACAAGAAAGCTAGCTTTACTGCATTACAATTTTTTGACGACTTTAACCAGTTATTAGACCTTAGTCTTAATACTACGCTACTCCATTAAGGCCAAACTACACACAAATATCCGTACACTTTCGTGCTCGAATGTGGAAAGTGGGGAAGGACGAGGATGAAAACAAGTGAATACCTCTCGAGAAACCGTGGAGACCGGTAGCAATCACGTGATCTCATAATCTCTATGGTCACGGGCTCAACTTTGTGGAAGTTCATTTCAATAATTAAAACGAACAAAATTTGTATTAATCCGCCAATTTATTTTCGTGGTACTAGTTTCGATGCAGAGGCGTCATCCTCAGGTACCTCATGTTGGCTTAATGTGCAAGCGACCAAAAATCACTCCACTCCATCCTAGCTCCGTGGATATTAGCTAGAAACCTGTCCGATTTAGTACCACTCCAGTAGATTTGGGGCGCCACGTGCGACGTCAGTAAACGATGAGTAATTTACTCGGATTCCCCTTTCAATTTCCACGTATGGCGCCTTCCAGCTTCTCTCATTGGTCCACTGCTCTCTCCTCTATCTAAGCCGATTTGTATTTTCGCCTGTCCACTCACATTTCCTCTCCCGATAACATCGATTCCAAATAGAGCTCTATTCTCTACATACCCTTCCGCTCATATCCTCGTCACTGTCCGTTCGATCTGACCATCTCATCTCACGCGCCAATCCGATGCCATGCTTAATGCTTTCCTAGAGTCCCTCCGTACATTATTACGTCACTCCATTCCGGCGCATTAACTTGTGAGTTGCCACGAGGTGGTCATTATAAGCTTTCTTGGTTTGAATCGTTCATTCGCATCACTAACATCCCGTGATATTTTACCTTTCCCAAAGTGGTCCCACAGGTGTGGTAAATGGAACGATACATCGCTGGAGGCAGTACTAACACAGATCGCATTTGAGCGAATCCATTGACCGATGGTGGAAGCAACGTCGCCCGCCAAGGCGCTATCCCGTCAAAAAGCGCTATGTGTATTTCGTGCTGAAGAATGGTGTTTTCTTTTATTAAAATTTAGCGATGCCCTCGATTACTGAGGTCTTAGAACCAGTAAAGTACATTTAATCATATACATACTGCCCAGCAAGCCGCCTCAATAGTCGCGTAGAGTAGGACATCTGTATGTCAAACTCTAATAATGTTTAATTTATCAAAAACATAATTGATTATTGGGTTTTGATTCAACAACTGAGTTAACTTCTTTTTAACGGTTGCATAAATTACTCTGTGATCACTTACACCATAGAGAATACCGACATGTTTTATCAACTTACTGCTAAAGGATCTGATGTTTTATTTCCTCTCGTAAGTTCGTTGACCACTTGGGCAAGTGAGTGATTTACAAGTGCGTCGGGTAAGATTTCGCTGATTTCCCTATTCCTAAATTCGGTTTCACAGAGTAAACAGAATCTCAATTTTTAGGTCGTTAGATGTGAGAATAAAACCTTCCCCAATAATTATTACGCTTTAACTCTCAAATTTAACGCGGACAATTTATTTTCTAATGTGTAAATAATATCTACTTCGGAGTTCGGAGGCCTATAATAAGAGCAAACATGAATACTCATTTTATTTCGTAGATTAATCGTGCGACATAAGCTTTCATTTTCATTCTCAATTAGTCAGTGAGCAGTGCTGTTTCAATGTGCTTAAAATGATAGAAAAAACTCCGCTACTTGTCGTATCGCGCCGATCGCATCTGTAGATTTCCTTTCGTGGCGGAAAAACTTCGCTGTCTGCCATATCCTCAGCGAGCCATGTTGCTCTTAGGCTGTAGACACGGAAGCCTTCAATTCTGATCAATTACATGCGGTAAAATTAGCCTGTTTACAGGACTATCTGTTGAAGAGTTTATGTCAGTTAAATGCAATAGGAAACAAAATGAGGACCAATTTCCAACCTTTTCAGTAAAGGACACCAGCTTAAATGATGCGTGTATATTGAAGTATTACGTGTAAGTCTAGATCGAGAAGGTCGAAAGAAACAAATTCTTGATGCCCCCGGCCTTTACCAGAATACTACTAATTCAAAATAGTACGTAGTTATTGCCAGCCTAATATATATATAAGGAATTGAAGATAGTAAAAAGAATCAACGTGGTACATTTTAAGCGGTTTACCACTCGTTGGTAAATTTGGAAAATTAACAACGAAAACGGACAAAAAACGAAGACGTCGTCAGAAAAATATATCTTCCAATATTTCTTCCGATCAATCAAACGTCCAAAGAGGAAAATATCCAAATATTTTGATTACTTAATTTGGAAATTTTAATTCAACATACAAAAATCACCGTTCCACAAAACTTTTTTTCGAAAATGCTGTTGTTCTTCACGAATTTCGATCTCATAAATACAAAAATGACAATCAACGCAACGTACAATTCACAGCTTTAGCACAGATCGATAACTCTTGCAATTAATCTCGATTCGATATAATAATACATTTTGTAAACTCTCTCAAAACTTTTGGATATATTTATGGTGAACTGTAGGTGAAATAATATCAAGGAAACATCAATGCTTATTTAGCGAAAAACGTCTGCCACACCCATTTCGAAGTGTGAGAAGATGACTTCCATGCACTATCATGGGTTTCACAGGACGTATGTGCTAAGTTACATGTAGTACATATGTGATATTGCCAAAGCATACAATTTCCGTGTGAGTGATTCGCCGTTTTGTGAATCGTTCTCGTATTCAGGAGGCGGAAGTACTTGCAATTACTTACTCTTGTGGATGAAGGTTTTTAGCCGTTGCTTGGTGCAATTGATTCCCATCAAATCTGTGGCACTTCGCAGTTCACTTTTTTCCGGCAAAAAAGGTGTGTACCGACCACTTGGTCGCCTAGTTGGCGTGCACTATGTAGTCATCGTCACCACCTCTCTCGCTGGCTCATTATGAACGATTCATTCCGCGAACTGTTTTTCGCTTGATTTTCCAACTCTCCATCCCACGTCATGAAAGTCTCCAAGACGGTAAGTGACGCTCTTCTCTCCCACTGCCCTTATCTACAGCGCCATTAATCTCGACGGCGTGATTTCCTGCTTTTAAATCCATCCGCAGACAAGAAGATGATTCCTCTATTTTTTTTCTTTTTCCGTCCTTCCATCCGCTACTTCCAATGGCGTGAATAAAGAAATGGCACAAAAAAATGATAGCGCAATATTACGTCCAATCATCGCCGAATGCAATAATGAACGCTTCACGGCAACAATCCACGCGGAGAGAGGGACATCTCGTCGCCATGGGGATTGAGGGGGGGGAGGGGGTGGGAGAAGGTGAGAGCGGGGATGAGGGCAAACATTGCCTTTCGAGGGAAACATCGCACGGCCGCGGTAAACACTCCGCCGTTTGCTGGCAATTCCGCCAGATGGCAGGCAGGTGGATGGCGATAGATGGCGAGTTGGTTGGTTGTCCCGTGTTGTTTGCGAGGGCCTCTCCTTTGCCCGTGTGGACACTCTCGGGCTAAAATTCCCCTCCCACTCACGCCAAAAAAAGTTTAAAGCGCTCAATTCGCACGTTTTCACCTCATAATCCAAGGGAATATAATAGTCAACATCTTCAACCAATAGCCCCCAGCCAAGCATCGGAATAATCGTTAATAAGAAAATTAAACTAAATAGATAAATGAGTTAATATATCCATTCAAACTGTATTTTTTTTCAGACAAATTTTAATTTTCTAAACTTCTTACCAGTTGAAATCAATCGATTCGGATTTAACTTTAACTCTTACCAGTTTCAAAATTCACGCGTTATTCGCTAAGGTAAATAAAACTTGAGTCTCCTGGTGAAGGCGTTCATATTTGTCAATAAGAGAAGGGGAAAATTTTTTTTTCAACTCTTACCAAGCTAAAAATAACTTGGCATTTGTCAATTTAAATATGGTGTATGTAAGGGTTTTTGAAAGCATTTCGATTAAACGTCTTGAAACCATTACATCACAATCAATGCAGGATTAAAGAAAGATAAATGGGGACAAATTATCACTTTTTAAAACTTGTTTACTCAGTTTTAACCATGAGTCCGATATTAAATTGGATTTTTACAAGTGATTGACAAATGTGCTCCACTGGATTTATTTGCGAACTTGGAAATTATGATACCTTATTAGGCTTTTACAAAATAATTCTATTTAACTACTTGATACCATTACCATATCCTCCTCTCCACCAAGCCCCAACTCCTAGAAAACATTTGGTCACGTCAGTCCCAGGCTCGTAGACTTACCTTCGACCTCTTTAGCACCTTAGTCATTCTCTTCCTCAATAACCCCTCTCTCCCCCTTCCCTCATAGACATAGCTGTATATTAATGCACTCGCAGCGGGAAAAGAGTTGTGCTTCCTCTTGAGAATGACACGGGAGCTTTGAAACCGGTCGAGGTTTTTTTTTCAACCAAACGGAGAGATGTGTACGGAATAATCAAATTTCGATATAATTATTTATTCATAAATTTGAGGTTACACAAAGTTAGCTCGTAAACCATTGAATATATGAAGAATGAGATAAGAGCAGGTTTACTTGGAATACTTCGCGAATCAAGCCGCCCTTCTTGCATTTTACCCCTCTGGTAGATCCGAAATAAAGCTCAATACTCTTCGTTGTATCCGAAAACCGCGTTATCCATTTATCCATTATTTATCCACCGCGTTATCTTGTGTCCATTTTTTTAAGAAAACCAAGAAAATAACATAACTGATACAGCAGCACTATAGAGCCACAGTTTCGGATCCAGGCATGATTAAAGAATATTCAAAGTAAACTAAATTTAATGGAACTCTTCCCACCCCGAACAGTAAAGGGCTTTCATAATAATTGGTGGAACTCATTGTTGTACATTCACCCCAAGGCGTATTTTTCCCCCCTAAACGGTCTCTGTCCAAACATCCCCCGCCACACGCCTATCGAGACGGCCTTAAAAGTAAAGGGTACAGTTTGATTTGATAGTCGATTGCAAAAGGAGCGACAGGGACATCTACTCACAAGAGGGTTTATGCAAGTTTTAAACGCATCACGTCACGTGAAAAACTGCTTTAGTGGGAGTCAAAAGAAAATATTATAAATCAAAATTTCCTAATGAAACAAAAAAGGCATATATTGACAATTAACACAGAATATCGACGGAATAGTGTCATTTTTGTACAAAAGATAATTTTGCGAGAATTTCCGCTGTATCCATTGAATGCCTTCAGAAACGCGAACATCCTTTTCAACCCACTCCGATATAATAGACAATAGAATATGTTTTAAACGCGAATGCGTCACGTAAACGACCCGTTGAGCGAGATTGCGATGCTGTTATCGCTAATCGATACAGTCATGAATCACCCTCCCTACAAGCAATTCAAAGCTTTTCAAAATCGCAGCAAAAGTGCTCGTTTCACACCTGATGAGGCGATTCGTGTGTTTATGACAATTATTCCTGAGATGATTCTCGCAATATGACATTTTTGCACGCATCATTATCCTCGCAATCGGATACGTTTCGCAGCAATTAGATGCAATTGCGTGAAGATCAAAGAGGAAAATATTTAATCCATTTAATGGAAGAGAACACATGAAATATGTGTGAAATTATCACCGCGAGAAGACAAGTTGATGCAACAAGTTGATCGTCCATATTCCCCGGAACATGACTGAAATGCAAAACGAGAATCTTACCCGACAAAAGGCGAAGGAATAAAGAGCGTTCATGACGAAAAGAAAAATCTTGCAAGACCAAAGTGGGAACTAACGTTTTAAAAAAAGACTACGTAGAATAATTTTCACACTCTCGGAGATATAGGATAGGGTGGCTTGGCTTTATCTTTATGGTCCCATTGGATCATAAAACATGTAACAAAATTGAAATTAACGCAACCACTCAATTCAATAAATACAAAATAATATAACAAATATCATTTAAAAAATACAATCATTTCAACAACTCAACACATAAAAACCCAACCATTGGCTACGGACAGAAAACAGCATTTAATTCTTAAGTCCAAAGAATAATTATAAAATTAGAAACAAGATCAACCTATCGTAATAAAATTCGACACAAACAGAAAAAATCTTGCGAACTGCTCAAGAGTTTGGTTTTTTAGTCGCGAATAGCTCGTGTGGTAGGAGACGGATCGAAACAGCGAAAGAATTCGGGTCTATTAATATTTCAAACTCTTTCACAGTCGACAAAATAAAATTAGCAAGCCCCTTGACACCTCACTTGCTCGCACTGGCACTGATAGGCACTGGAAATGAGTGCCCAGGGGCTGACTTCTGGATTAATCTACTGGGACGGAGACTTTTGCGCCCGATGTCCTAGGAGGGGGGGGAAAGGAAAAACATACAGGGGACACCACCGCGATAGGACGACGCCTTCAGGGTAGGGAAAGGGATGGACGAATCTCAGCGCCGTCATTATTACGCGACGTGAACTATCTCACGCGTAAACCATGCTTCGCTGTTCCTACAGAAATGAAGGATTTTTCTATGAATAAGAATAATACCACGATTTTTTGGTAGATTCGAATGATGACCAGCCGAAATAGTCGCTTTTCTTAAAACGTTTCCGAAAATGACTTGATGAGGAAAGACCAATTTTCTGTCTGCGTGGCGACACAAAGGCCCGTGAGGTGCAATGAGAATGGAACGTTTTTAAAATTTTTACGAAAACTCATCTTCCATAATGGCGGTGCAAAGTCCTAAATAATAATTATTATTAAGGAAGAAAGGAAGTTCGCGCGCGGAATTGCATCGACACGTCGGCCGTCTGGCGGTTCGAAAAAAATTTTTTGTGGTCTTGTTTCATCTTACAAGGGTCGTTCAATAAGTCCTTAGAATCTCCTAGAAATGGCTCTGTTAGGATCAAAAATTAATGTTGACTAGAAAGTAGCACTCGTGACTCGTCAGCTGTTATAGTTTCAGCTGTATCGATTCAATAGTTTCTTTGTTTTCGCCGATTGTAGTGAACAACTTTCATTTTTTTATAAAAATGGATATAATTGAGTTTTGTGCGGTGATCAAACACTTGTTTTCGAAAGGGTTAACGCCGAAAGATATCAAAGATAACTTAAATGAAGATTACGATAGATCTATCCCTGGGTTTGAAACCATTTACAATTCACTAAATGATTTAAAACTTAGCCATACGCTAAAAAAAGAGCATTATTCCGGACGCTCTGTGGAAGTGTCTACTCCCCAAAATGATTGAAAAAATCCACGATATGGTTTTAAGTGCTAGACGAATAATGCGCGATATATGTGAGGCCACAGGCATATCGCAGCGCACGATTGCTTCAATTTTGCACGAACATTTGGGCGTGAAAAAAATGTCGGCAAGATTGCTGCCGCGTTTTCTCACGTTGGAGAATAAACGTAATCGTGTGGTCAACGCAAAGTCTGTTTTGGCGCTTTTCCTTCGCAATCCTAAGGATTTTCCGCATCAATTCATAACTTACGATGAAATATGGATTCATCACCACACTAGAGGCCAAATAACAGGTACAATAATGAAAATTTGAAGATGAACGGGCTACAAAGCAGGCGAAGATGTTGAAATAGGCCGGTCAAGTCATGGCAACGATATTTTGGAATTTATGCGGAATTATATCCATCGAATAATTGGAAAAGGAAGAAAATACGACAGGAGAGTATTATGCATCGTTATTGGACCGGTTGATGTTAGAAATCAAGAAAGGCGCTCTCATTTGAAGCAGAAAAATTTCTTCCTTTGATAAGACAATGCACGGTTGCACACCTGTTCAGAATCAATTGCTAAAATTACAGAATTTCCAATTATTTGAAATTCACTGCATTCGCCTGATTTGGCCTCTGGTGGCTATATATAACATCATAAGTAGAAGAAATAGCAAAGGTTTACATCTATGAAAAAGGTCATCGTCCAAAAAAAACGCCAATTTTGAGGAGATATTGAAATTTTATTTTTTGGACGGCTGAAAATGTTTGGAAAAATGCTCAAAAATTTTATGCGGCTGGAAGAAGACTAAAATGAAAAATATAAAAATTGACCCAATATAATTTGTTTTTATATATTTTTCTAAATACTTCTTATTGAACGACCCTCGTATTATGCTTTAATTCTAATTCAATTAATTGAATGGAATGGTGGTAATGGATTGGTGCATCTCCGCGTAGCATTGTAGGAGGTCGTCGCCCGTCTCTCCCACCAGATGTCCTTCCTTCTCCTCATTACCGTCCTTGGCATTTCCTCGCCCTCTCATGGCGTCCCCCAAGGCTCTGCCGCTCAAAATAGAAACGAAAATCGCGGGCGGGCAAAAAATGAATTGAATGAGGTGAGGGTCCAGCGCCATTAACCCAATAGCAGCAGCCGCAGCAGATCATTCCCATCAACGCGGTTTCCGCCTGCGTCACTCCAATCCCACCTGGCCCGTTGCGGGGATCTCCTGACAGACGGCAGCACTATAGCCCCAACCAAAGCCTTCACGACTGACCACTCACGCAACTCGCCTCCAATGAATCACGGTGACAGCCCAATCGCGTGGCTCTCCATGATTACATAATGGCATTATTATTTGGATTCATTAATCTGACATTGTCTCTGCGTGAAGTTTTAGGAGAAAAAATTTCCCTAAACTGGGAATCGAACCATGGACCTTTGCCTTTCCGCTATCCAAGTTCCTTCCTTACCATGGCAATTTCACCGAGGCTCATAGTGACGAATATTACAAAAGAGAATCTTGAAGTCTGCCCCTAACTATGCTGTCACCCGCCGCGCATTTAAATGGGTTTACAGAATACCAGGAATCGAAGCACGGACCTCTGTCTTTCCGCATCATTGGGCTACTAGGGTTTCTTAATTTTCATGGCAATTTTATCGAAGGTCCGTGGTTCGATTCCAGGTCCATGGGAATTTTGTCTCATGCAAATTCACGTGAATTTCACCGCCGCGCGCAGTTGAGTGTTTGGCTCCAAAAATATTTGCTACTTTTTAAGAGATGCCGATACAAGGATCTTAATCAATTAAGCTGTCCTCAAACATTGATTTTACGTAAAAATAACAAAACTGAAGCAAAAAATTTCGACCCAACCACGGTTAATGTACTTACTTTCCTACTTTCCGTGAAAATCATATCGGATTTTATGAACGCTTTTGCCAAACTTATTTCCATTAGCGGCTTATGGGATAAAAATTTTACAACAAGGCATTGTTTATAGTTTTCTTTATCAATTAACCTACTTACCACTTGTCTACATGAATAATTTATTCATAAAATATTGAGCATAAGAGTGATACGAGATACTCATTTGTTATTTGCCACCATAGATTGTTAGCTACCATCAGGCACCATTCTGTAATTTCTATTTCTCACTCCGATGTAAACTATGTAGCTTTTAGGGTTAAGCACAGATATACGCGCAAAAACCGACTTCTCACGAATATTTACAGGAATCATCGAGATTTCCAGCTCTCTTTTCTGTGACTGCGATTTCAATCCACCGAGGTTAATTTAAAAAAAGGGAGAAGACGAGGAGTCGTCGTCTCGTCGAACCGATCTGAGGGAAGCAAGGAGAGAAGAAGACAGTTGAGTGTCTCCCTCCGTATCCCATTACACACTCCTCGCGCCACTGAAATACGGACTCTGGCCAAACAGAACACAATGCGCTTGGGGAGAAGGCATAGCATCTACTTTCGGTGATATCAGGAGAACAAACTGCGGGTGCTTTGACCAACCGACTAGTTCAAAAAGACTGGCTCCTTTTGCTGCTGTTTAATATACATGATAACCAGGGAGAATTACTTGATCTATTCGCGAATTCTGAAAGTGAATTTCCTGTGAAAATGAAATTCCTCAAACTTTCCTGTCTACCCTGATTTACAGAGCGCTGTCAATCCTACAAAACTTCGCATGCGTATTGAAACTAAGAAGAAATTCGTGACGAGCTGTGTATAGAGCGAGCTAACGCATGGATATGACAAAAGGACCGGTTAATAGATAAAAATTAGCATTCAAAAATTAAGTATTGACGAAAATATTAGCTTCACAACTGCAAACTGCCTTGCATATTATGCATGGCAATTGAGTTGAGTTGTTTCCTCTTAGCCGCATGGATTTTTTTTTCCGTAATTTACTTCTCAATACCAATTCCGAGGTGTCTTCCTCCGCGACTCACGGTTAGAACAAACAAAACACGGTTGCAAAGAGCATTAAAAAAATGAATTCGAAACTGATCGCTTCAAAGTCTCTTGCTAATTTTGCAATTAATTCAAAATGGACCAAACTCATTCACGATCATTTTCGCCCTAATATCACCACGTAATATCCACGCTATTATTTTTTACAAGAGTTCCCCCACTGACCCATGGTTCTCATATATCTCATTTCTCATACCATACCTCAGCTAAGTTCCTCATGTGGATGATTTATCGCTACTATTTTCTAATGAGTGGCTTTAAGGACGAGTGAAATGGACCAACTTGCAGAAATGTTGTTTTTGTTACAAGAACTAGGTTTACCGACTATAATACCAATGAGCAAGTACAAAATGAAGTCCATAGACGAAGAAATCCTATCGAAAACGATTAAAATGAGAAAAGCTAAGCTCTTAAGCATTTCCTCTAGATAATGACACGGGAATGCATAAACCGGCGGAGATGTATCAAATGAAGTGTGTGTAATAAGCAAAGAGATCAACTTATTTAAATGACTATGAGATAACTCCAGGATGTAAACCCGCATGCAATTGAATATAAAAGCTAGGCCCATTGGACACTTTTTAGTAAATATTTAGACTCTTCAATATTTGCAACAAATGTAATTTACATTATATAAGTATAAATATTTTGTTTTATAATTGTATAAAATACATTTCACTTTCCGGTTCCTCCTTCCGAGATTTCCTGCATTCTTTGTTTTGGCTGTAATTTAAAGCCACGGAGGCAAGACAAAAAAGACAAAGGCGTGTGGCGGACGGGTCGACTCGTCAAACCGATCTGCGGGGAGCAAGATGAGAAAAACAATGAGACACTCCGCCAATTCCTCCTTCCATTCCATATCCCATTCTCGGATACACACAAACGAGAAGTAAGGAAGAGGAATAACGGGGAGGGGGGGTGGGGGTGGGAGAGGAAAGGGAAGAAGTCGCGGTCGCCCGTGGGCTGGGGGGGGGGGGGGGGGTGAGGCGGTCGTCATTTTCAGGGGAGGCAAAGTCATCGCAACTCGAACATTCAAGCCCGAATCGCTCCGATTGCTGGATGCAAAAATAAATAATCGAAGACTAAAATGAGTATCTAATAGGGAAATGACATGAATACACCAACGTGCTATCCGGCAAGCCATCTCAATGGGCGATTGGCAGGGGGTGTTAGGAACCAGGCGTTCACAAAGAAGGGTGGTTGGATGCATGCGACTAATAATACGCACCTAGAATAGATTAAAGACCTCTATTATTCGGTGAAGAACGAATTTCAATTGCTATCCGGTAGGCAAAGTATCTCTAAAATTTCACTAACTCATTCTTAAGTGTTGAGTGTTATTCTTAACCGTAAAAGAGAACAATCCGCGAAACCTTAAAAGTATCATATTCTCTCTTTTGTCGAACATGAAAATTTGGTGAGGTTCAAATACGATCCTCTTCGTGTCGCTCTTCAATTCTCTATTCCCAATCGCCCGAGCAATCCAAGGCAAGCGCGCAGCCTCCCAGTCTCTTGCGGCTCCCATCCTAATACGTTTAACGTCTGTTTAACGCTTTCCATAAGTCGGTAGAATTTTTTGACGGAGCTTTTATTTCTATTGCATAGAGTTCATGCATTAGGTCTTTCTGCTCTGGATTTCGCGCATTCGAGGCGAGGCCTGGCGACTGCGAAATAGTACCTCTCTCTCACTTTATCGTCGGAAAAGCTTTCCAAAACAGACTTGACGAACATAGGCTTCTTCGGTGAACCACAACAAATAGTCCTCTCACAATCACTCGAATGAATACTTCAGCGAATGCAAGAAGAATCAGTGAATACAATTACTACTAGACGTTATCCGCGCTTGAAGTATTGATATGTTCAACTTTGAACATTTTTTAAGGAATTTTTTAAAGAACTTTGCCGGCCTCGGTGGGGGCGGGGTGAAGTCCTCGCTCGCCAAACCAAAGGTCGCGGGATCGAGTTCCGCCTTGGTGAGTTATCCTTATCCAGGGCGTGGTTGTTTGTAATCGTTTGATTGTTAATTATCATCAGAACCCCAATGTAAAGGCCGAAAAATGCTGTTTTCGGAGGTTGAAAATAAATAAGTAAATATCCAAGAAGGTGACCCTGTACTTTTCATGAGGGCCCGCATGAATATGGATGAAATATTTTGGTCGGCGCAGCTCGGCAAAGGGATGTCCGGCTTACCTGACGGGTCCACGGGGGAGGTGAGGGGGTGCGCGAACGGAGGGGGAGGGGGGAATCTCTTACTCGTTAGAGAGGGGGTTGCCTCGGTGACCTTGGAGGGAGCAGCATTTTTGCATCGAAGGGGGGAGGGGAGGGAGGGGGGGGGGGAAGGATGACCAACAGGAAAGGAGGGGGGGTTGCATCGCAGGTCAACTCATCCCTCTGTCTCGCTCTCTATACTGATTATTATCATTATTAATACGGTATTCTACCAATGAAGGTAAGTTCCCATGGAGTACTTAAGAAGTGTTCTGGCAGCCTCCGCTTCAGTCATATAATTCCTTCTTCAACTCACAATAAGGCCTACTCCTCTTCATTCTATTTTCTACGACTATATAATACGACCGTTCACCCAGATTGGAAATCGGAATTTATTCAAAGAATTCGATATATCGATGGGGTAGATTAGTGTCGAAAAAAAAGTTTTAATTCATCATCATTCATCCATTTCCCCATAATGCAGTGTTTCGGGTTTTCTAAGCAAATTCTTCAAAGGTTTTACACGGAGTTTTTCTCCCGAAGATCTTTCGAAGAAACCATGAAGAATTTATCCATTTGACCATGTTAAATCCATAAGCTTTTCAAGAGTTTTACTCAAAGTTTTTGATCGAAGTTTTTAACCCGTTGACAACTCCTTTTCTCACAGCTTTAAAATTAAAAAATGCGAGAACTTCCGACTATTTCCCATGAGTTGGTAAGGTCGTCGGAATTTGAGCTCATTAACTCGTTTACATCCTACATGCAATGATTTTCAAAGCATCCGCGGCGCTGTGAATGTTCACTGAGTCTTTTTGGGTTCTCCATCCGTGTTTACAGAGCATCAGTGGCAGTGTCCGGTAGGCAACAAATGCAGATGTAGAACCCCGCGTAAGTCTCATTACTCGATCACTGGAGAGTTGATGAGGTCGCGACGCGAGACGGGTGCGCAGGGCCAATGGGATCCGAGAGGGGATGCGGTGAGCCAATAGGATAGAGCTGCAGTTCCCAACCCGTGGTCTGCGTACCCAATGGGGGTACGCGACGAGCCAGACGGGGGTGCGCCGAAAATAATCGGTAATGGCGGACGCCGGGAACTATGTAGGTATGCCATATTATATGGGGTTTTTAAAGTATATTTTCTATTTATCCAATTATTTATAACTAAAAATGTCACCTACCAATGAAAAAAAGGCTAGGAACGGCTGGACTAGAGTCAGTGAGGTCATCAACTGATCTGTATAAAGGTTGAGACGTTCGACTTTTCGCCGCGAACAGCTCGAGATAGTAAGAGACGGATTGGAAAAATAAGGGTCCATTCGGTCGAAATTGGTAATGAAATGAAACTTATGTGAGCGCCCATTCCATGATATTTCGAGGTCTTTCAGACACAGTTCATATTTTTTTATAGTCAATATTGATTTCGTGGCACTCTTTGAAAAAAGGAGTCAGAAGGTAATAAAGTTCTTCGAGACATGGTGCTGGATGAAGATGCTGATGATGAAATGGACGGATAGGGTGAGAAATGATGATTTAATAATAAGAATAGGAAAAGAAGAAACACCATGGATAACTGCATAGACCAAATAAGAAGAAGAAGGAGCCGGATTGGCCACTTGATGAGACACAGTAGTTATTTTTGAAAGATAATGAAAGGACGAGTTGATTGTAAAGTCCTTGAAGTAAGACCAAGGGGCAAGTATCAATAGAACAATTCAAGAGAGGTCTAAAGATTCCGCTAGGGAGTGATAGGGAGGAATGGAGGGATGCAGTATTTAGAGAAATCGTAGGATTGCGATACGTAATATTAACTTACGCTTTTCCCAGTGAATAAGTTGGATATAACACTATCGAGCATAAAACCAGGATATAGAGTCGGCTGTCGAGAAACTCATCAAAGGACGCGAAAAAATCAATCAATCATGAATTCGTGGTCAATATTCCAAGGACTTGTGAAGATACCTCAAAAACAGTTTCCTCAGCCAAGTGCTCAAACGAAGAAAATATAATACAAATTAACACCATTCAAATAACGTCATTTATACATGCACTTGCTATGTTCTGTTCCGCATATTTATCCAATTTATTGTCTCTTGAAATCCGTTTCTAGCGTGACAGATATAGTTGTTTGTACTGTAGTGTGAATAATTTTTAAACAAGCATAGTTTAAATAAAATGAAAAAAGTATTTAACAAAACATTATTCAGTGTAAAATAAGATCCACCGAAATTTAAAGCTCAAGTGAGTAAATTCAAAGTTAATTTCAATTTTCTAAAAATACCTCAATTTTCATACACGACCAGTTTCAACACACTTTGAATTATCATCAGGTTCAGGTGTTGTCTAATGTCAACGCCTTTCGCCAGGGGATAGAAATCATCTATTGAAACCGATCTCGTAGTGAAGTTTAAGTATTTGTGAAAAATTGTCGGTAACATTGAATTCACTTATACGTTAAAATACCACTAGAATCAGCCTTAACTAACTTTGATAACAGTCTTTGATTTAATGGATATGAAGCATGAAATTATTTTACTTAACTTGAAAATATGAGTTTTACGTAAGGTTTATCGCTTAAGCCGCGAATCACCTTAATAATCTCCGCCGTAGCAGGTATGAACCCTGGTTATTTGGATGGGAATACTTCAATGCTACATGAAGCCCACATACTCGATCCGAATTTTGCGTAGGCATTACCTTCCTGGGGTCATCGAACGGACTTCTCTCAACAGACCATTTGCAGTATTCGGAACTCCCCGAGTGTATCAACACTGCGATTGCCACGCATATCATATTTACTGTTTGCTTATTCATTGCATGATGAAGTATTAGACAATTCCCATGTTAAAAATACAAGGAACATTTGTTCAACTTAGGTTGTACCCTATTTGAACCTCACCGACTAAATTAAAAATAGACGAAAAAAGCATAATGCACAGGCCAATGCAATGCATACACAAAATAACTCCTAAGAATTAATTAGGGATATGAAAAAATGTAAAAAAAAGGGATATGAAGACGAAAACGGACAAAATGACAGTGATTGCAGGAACACAAACCTTAAAAATCTCATTAAGATCGCTTAGTGATCAAATGAATTCGCGTCATTTTGAGATTTGAATAAAGCAAGAAAAAAACCTTGTGAGAACGGGAGATTTCCGTGGCGCGCGATAGAATTATTTATTTTTCGTAAATACCGCGTAGGTTGCTGTGGCGAAGATAAGTCTCGTCAGCAGTAGTGCCAACAATGGAGGGTTTTTAAGAAAATCCTTTTTTGACAAAACAATATTAAGATTTAAGGTACAAAAGAAAAGTGAATTATGTACGCCTAACCAAACATAATAATGCGTCAATTGTATCGTATTGGATTCTGAATATATGAATATTGCACTCGAAGTGTATCTTTCGAAGGAAAAAAAAACTTATTTAACGCTACATGGAAGTATGACAGCTCTATTACAAAATCTGCGTTGCCATTCTGTATGCTACGTTAATTCGACGGCATTGCCGCATGGCAAAGGATAATTTTTCCGCGGATAAAATCACGATTTTACACCTCTATAGTGTAAAATATTAATGGTACTTGTCAATCGATAAATTTTATTTTAAATTTTTTTAAATTTTGGATTTAATTTATGTATTTGTTCAAATACTACGGAATTTAATTTATAATTTAGGAAATAGCAATACTTTCAATTGTTAAAAATTTTACACTAGCTGAAGCTCCTCACGGGGGAATGAGAGGACTGCGACGATTGCGCGCAGTTCAGGACAAAAATCTTTGAAAATTTCAGCCACGAATGAGCGTCGTCAGCAAAGGAAAGAGACCAAGAGATGTCCACGGCCACCGTAGCGATTTAAAAATCAAAACAGATACGTACTCTCTACAAACACACTTTTCGAAAATAATGTTTCAAAACTTTAAAAATATACTGTTTTTCGGAAATGTCCATTGCATTTCTAGTATATGAATATCGGCAAAACGAATCCCGGCGTCGCGGTCGGCATTAGCCTTATCGAAATGGAAGGGGACCACGGCTCAACATACTATCTGACGGACGCAGTGACAGAACATTAAGACGGGGAAATTCTGCCCTTCGCCGACCAACGATGAACAGGGAGGAGAGATAATAAAGCATACGAATAAAGAATACGAGACCATAGAAGTATTATTATGCTTGGTAATCCGTACGTAATTCAATTTTCTTTCAATTCATCAATAACGTAACCACAGCAACACGATCTCAATTACAATTAAATTGAATTTTAGACTCTAAGTTTAAAAGTTATTATATAGAAATGCTCAATTTTGTGTCTGTAGAGAATATTGGAATTAACTACTTGGGAACACCCACGTCAAAATATAAACAGCTGTACCTTTACGAGGCGTTCGAGATGTGGGTGTGGAGAAGAATGGAGATTGTGAAGTGAACGGAGAGGAAGAGAAACTACGAAGTGCTGGACATGGTGGGCAGCTTCTATATGAGATACAGAGAATACAGACGGTTTGGATGGAGCGAAAGCTGAGCGAGGAGTTATTGTTTGTTTTTTGATTTGGACTCAAATTCGGATGACTTCACGGAATTATCCGAATACGGGCAATGTTGGGAAGCTTAATAAAAGGCCATTTATGACGTGCAAATCAAAGCTCATTCAGAAGGCTCAATCTCACGGGAACCGATCATTTTCATAGTGTCATTTTAGATGCCTAGAGCAATGAATGATTCATTCCGCGGTTCATTCGAAGATTCAAAAAATATCCGAATGTGGTCATTTTTATTCGTAAATGCAGAATAAACCCGCTGAGCGTGGAGGGGATGTGAAAAACCGCTTGAGAGGGAAGAATATTAGGGGTAAGTTAGGAAGGGAGAGGGAGAGATTATAATTTGTGGACAAATTGAAATGGGGTGGTGTCGCATTTTGAACTGGAGGGAGCTCTACAAGTTGGGAGGGAAGGCATCCGGTGGTAATCTGCGAAACGCTCCATATTTAATAATAATATATCAATAATAATAACATAATAATGATAATAAAAAGATGATCTGCACCGACACAGTCAAATATGCAACATCATCCACCAGAAATTAGCTGTAAAGTATAAACTCATAGAAAATGCAGTTACTTATAATAAAGACACAACTAAAACTACCCTTAAAAACGATCACTGTAAGATCTATTGTGACTGATCAATTATCATCGATAAAACATTCCATAGCAATAGACCTGATCTTGTAATGCAAGATAAAATTCACTATGAAACGTACTTGATAGACATTGCCGTACCTAATTCGCAAAACATCACGATAGCCTACACCAACAAAATGGTAAAGTATGATGAACTTAAAGATGAAATTAAGGGATTATGGAAATCCGGTAAAGTACACATAATGCCAATAATTATCTCTGCCACAGGAGTAGTGCCTCATTCAATCCATCAAGGTCTTAAAACTATTGGACTGCCGAAAAGCTTGTTAATTACAATACAAAAAGTAGCAATTTTAAATACATGTCAGATTGTCAGCAAATTTTTCAACGCAGAGTAAAAAGACGAGAGTGTTTGGTGATCCCCGTACTTCGCCTAAAACCAGAAAAAATGCTGTGAAAAAATTAAATAATAATAATAATAATAATAATAATGATTTTAGTGCTGTGTACGAACTTATCTTCAACGATGGATGGACCTGGGTGACATGAGAATAGTTTCCGATATCGGAATGAGTGGAGATTTGTGTTAGTGGAACTGAAAATTGGTTAATGGTTACTCAGACAGCTCTCAATTGAAAATCTAATGTAAGACCAAGCACGGGGAAAAATCCGGTGAGCAGGGTATGGAAATTTAAAGAGTCATACTTTGAAAGTTAAAAGAGATATTTTGAGACAAAAGTAAACGCGCTTTCTAAATTATGAAGCTGGGCTATAAAATCGAAAAGGCTCATCAGGATCATTTACGGTTTTTCTTGCGCTACGTTCCATAAAATTCAGCAAGAAAGCTGAAGAACGGGTTGGTGATGACATCTGCGAGTACAACATGGATCTTTCGCTTCGATTCCCCACTTTCCATCGAGAAAAGATTTTTTTGAATTAGCTAAGCCGACACAATATAATTAACTACGCACCCTGGCTTTAAATAAGAGGATTCGTACCCGTGGTCACAATGATGCTAACATTTTAAGTAAAAGACTGTGTGAACGAACAATTTCAGAGCATTTTCCATTCTCAAACGCCATTTCCCCATTAATAGATATTTTGGTACATTTAAAAAATTAATAAATAAAAATATTTTGGTACGATTAACCATTATCATCACGATAATGGCGGCAACGCTGAACTCTATGCAATGGTCCACCCTAATAGCACCCAGTAAATTGCGCATTCGGCCATCTTGAGGACATAGAATTGCGCCCAATTTCAATATGTACATGTGAAATCGCGATACTATGGCATCATATAAAATTCGGAAGAGATTGAGACCTGCAAGATCTCATTCGATATTTCATGCATCTTCAACTGCTCCCATGGTGCTTCAGGGTACATAGCGACCAGCATTCCATTGCTTAGACAACACTAAAAACAGGTGGGGAAAAATGGGTCGGTCCCATATTTACCCAAACAAATTTGAGACGAAATGTAAAGAGTATATTTTTTCAAGGATACACGGTCTCACGAGTAATTTACTCGTGGACATGAAAATTCAAAGCAATCGAAGACATTTAGAGATTGTTAAAGTAAATTCTACTCACACTGTGGTCCACAGAAGTGGTTTCGCACCTATTCCTCTCCGTCTGAAATATAAAGAGAGAAAAAAATGAGCGATACGTTTTCAAAGGGTTAATTCGTTGGTGAATGCATGTAAGTATGTGATGGAGAAAAAGTCTTCGACAAGCTTCAGAAGTCACGCAGAGCACAGCATCACGAGATTCAGGGACTGCTGGTGAATGTGTTCCATTTCAATGTTTCTTTTTGCGGGACAAAAGAAGTACTATTTTGTGTTTCGTTTTTCTTCCTTCTCTTCTTTGAACAACCATGTGCTTTGTTGGTTGTTATACGTATTTTATTATAATATCAGAGATTATTGGGTATCTGTTAAAACTGAGAAAATATCTTATTTGAAGTTGAATTGATTTCAATCCAGCCTGAGCACCAACTTCCGACAACAGGGACATCGACAAGGGCCCTCGCATCACAAATATTTGGGAAACACGCATGAGAAACATTTGTGGCATATTACTGAAGAAGCTACGATCCGTCGAGCGTGTTTTGGGAAGAATTTAGGATGAAAACGTAAAAGAGAGGTGCCTATCGTTCTGCTCTCGTCCGACTACACCCAGAATGTGTAACGAGCGGGATTAGGCGCAGAAAGACTTAATTCGTGAATTAATTAAATACAAAGGAATGCTGCACCATTCGTCAAAAGTGCTACTGGCCTACAGAATGAGTTTCCTTTAACAATTCCAAGTTCAAGAAATATGAAAAACACAATTGCGTAAAAGTTGTGAAACGTAGATGATTTCTTTGCTAAAATAAGGCCCACAACCGCTATAAGGGTGGGAGCAGATGAAAAAATAACTTTAAGGCATGCAAAAACCTTTTGAGCACGCTGGATGAAGAAGTACTGAAAAACCTTTTGATTTGGCTGAGGCAATGCGTTCCTCGTGAAACATTTCAAAAATTGGCAAAAAATCACGATTTTCCTTGACAGTTCAGACAAAATTTGGACTTCTGAGTTGAAAAATACCACGATTATAGTCCATTTGGTGTGCCCCATTGATGATGCATGATTATTTTTGATTTTCACCCAAGACCCAACATCCAATCACAATCCGCTGTACCCTTTATTGGAAGCATACAGAAAACGTCAAAGTTGGCTGCGCGTATAAGCCGAGCGTAATAAGGGTCTTCGAGTCACCAAATCGTCAGCTATGCAGTGCCGTAAGCTTTCGCAGCCTTATTTCGCGAGGCCTCGCTTCCCACGGCTGCGAATTTCCGCCGATGGAGCGGAGGGTGGAGGGTGGAGGGAAGGAAGGTGGGCAGGGCAAGCGGCAAGTCGGCGACTGACATTTGCCGGCTTCCCCGGCGCAAACCGGCTCTCCTCGGTCCTCGGGCGGTGACGTCAATGTTCAAGTAAAAGCGAGGTCTTCCTCCGCGAACGCCACTTTTCCCTCGAAAAAAAAACAATGCAATAAATGCGCGCGCGCCTCATTTGATCGGAGACGAAGAGAGGATTTCCATGCGCTCCCGTCGCAATATGGTGATGTCACAGCAAAGTTCCTAAGAATGGGTGCGAACAGTGGGAAAGTCCTTCCATTACGACGTAACACCCAGGGAGCCACCTCTAGGGTGTTTTGCAGGGGGTGACTAACCACCAGCATACAGAGTGTTATTTGTTTTTGGCAGGGGGTGACTAATAAGGAAGCATACACATTTGTGCATCGCTTGATACAGGTCAAACAATACATAAAACATGATAAAATGAAGGAAAAGAGAAATAACAGAGTAAAAGCAACAAGAAGAGAAATGCTACACATGGGGCAAGTGAAAAATTTCCATGAGTCGTCCCAGCGAGTGACGCCACATTCATTCACGGAACCGTTACTATTCGTGGTAGTGCAAGAAAAGATTGACATTAAAATGTATCTGCTCGGCAGTCACTTCTTCCATTTTCTTCTCGAGTTCCCGCCCACCATAGAGCAAATGAAGCAAATAACATTACTTGGAGGACGCCATAGCTCCCACGGGAAAGGTCGTATTTTTATATTTTAAACTCTCACTTGATAGTAAGATTTTGGGAAGTAAATTGTTTCCCCTTCAGCATAAGCACAGAATTTCATTTTCCGATATATACGTATCTCATTATCCAAAGGGTCTTTTGCATATACTGAGCTAAGAACTTACGATAATTTAACGAGATACTTACCAAGATTTAAGAATAAATTCTATTTTTGTAAAAAAAAGCAGAGACCGGCCATTTTATCACCATTTAATATCACTTTTATGAAATAAGATTTCATCGTTACGTATTCTATACTAAAGTTAAAGTAAATTAATAACTTAGCCACTGATAAATTTCTTAATTCTTCGAAAATGTAAACAGCTTCTGTATTATCTTTGTATTCTCCTCGACTTTTAGTCCATTCCTCTTGTTTTGTTTTTTAAACACTTTCAATCATATATTAGGAAAAGGCTATTATTATATTTAGAGTTTAATTTTAACGCCTATGTAAATTTTGGTAAGTTCTTCAATAGTGTAAACCACTGAATCTACCGAAAGCCCCACAACTGTCAAATTGCCATTTTTTTCTGTAATGTTATCTCTCAGTTTTTCTGTAATGTTATCTGTTTCTTAATAGGCCCGATTCAATCGAACATAGCGCTACGATAGACCGCAATTTGGTCTACTTTGGTGACCTTTTGTTCTCTTAGAGAGAGGATTAGAGGTGGTCCGGTAGCTAGCACCCTCTTCCTATCAACAAGTGCACATACTAACCATCACGTGTATCACGTGGATTGGGAAAAAATCAATTAGTCTGGAAGGAATAATGAAGCACTTATCAAATTGAAATACATTGCATTTAAAATATTTTCTAATTTGCTCCCTCAATGGTCACTTAGCTTCTCTTGATTAATTTTTTTGGGCCCGAGGTATGTTAGAACCAAAAAAATTATTCCAACAGCCCTTACTCAAAGATGGCCTTTGAGTAAGAGCTGAGAGGGATTCTACGTCTTTGGCGGCGGCTCATTACAGCTGTCTTGAAAGAAATTTTCGACTGTACCACGCGTACTACATGGGTGCTACCCAACGTTTCGTGGTCTTTCCTGGTGACTACCACCAGAGAGGAGAACCTCGCTACCACTTAAGAAATAAGTAAAATTTTCAGTGGAGGGCATTAGTAATGGTTCATGGAATGGGAGAAGTCGTGAAGGAAAGGTAAGGAGACGTTTCCAATTTATAAATAAGAATTCAAAGCATGAAGGGTGTTTGGCGGGGGGTGACCGATTCAAATCATTAAACAAGATCCCCGCATGCACTCCACAAGGTTGTAAATAAACACACAAAACAACGTAAACAAAACGTGCACATCGTGTAGATGGCGTGGACTTCCAATAGGCGTGCTTCGCTTCAGACAACCCGACACCACGACATATATACACTCACACAAAAAGGAAAATTTACCACCCGTTAGTAATTAATATAGCTTATCCATGCAAGGTCCACACATGAATGTGTGGCCTATTTTGAGGCCACTTCGTCCCTATCGAAGCTATCCTTGCATCGGGATCAACCGAGTTTGCAATTGTTTCACCCTTCCGATCACTTTCGTTTTCCCAAAGTCCATTGCGTGAACCGTAGTTGCACAGTCTGCTACCGCTAGAAAAGTAATAAAAAAGGGAACAATATTAAACTCCAGCTGATCCGCGGAGCGTTGGAGATAAGGATATATAATTTAAACTCCAAAAGTGACAAAAGCCTCGAAATCTGCCGAACTCAACGCACACTTTTAAATTCTGCGGGGGTTACTGACGAAAAACTCTAAATACAGACGTGTTACGCCCTTAAAACCTACATTATCATCTCTAAAATTTCACAAATTGGGCGCTACCGCCCCCTGGGGACGTGGTGCTATGGCTATGGAGGTGAAAAGAGCCAAAGAGGGTCTCCTGACAATGTGGCAAATCAGAAGGCCTTCCTTTTATCTCCGTTCTTTCTTATAGCCTGCATTGCTTCCCACGTCTGGAAGATATTTAAAACATGTGTTTAATTAAATTTCAAAGTAAAAAAGGTTGAAAATAATTTCATAAGGGAAACATATGAAGGGGTTTAGCCTCATTTGGTTTACCAATGGCACGATGTCACGACACTGATTACTTCGGCTGGATGGATCGGTATGAATATGACGGGAGTGAATTCAGGGAGGAATCAGGTCATCAGATAATTAGATTCGGCTCGACTTTAATTCAATTATTAGAAGTGATGAGAAAAGAATGGAAAAAATTGGTCTCAATTATAATTGTAATTAATTACACTTACACATTACTCTTTGGAAAAGTAATCAGTACGATTGCAATCACGATTACTTTTGATTTTGCTCCGGTACATCCTAAAATCTCTGTCAACATTTTCTCAAACATGGAGTACTAACACGAAAACCAAAATTTTAATTATTTTTTGACGTTACTGAATAAAATATTAGCAAAAATACTTGTGGATGAGGTTATTGTATCTTAAACACGCGCCATTCGACCGACCTTGGGACCAGAAAAATGCAGAGGTAGCTCATAAGTATCAATTTATCGCATGAGCTTTGGAGAGGATTAAAAATAAAAAAAATAAAAAAAAATTTCGATTACAAAAAAATGACCAAAGATGCAATCGTAAGCAGTAATTCATTTACTTTACATCAAATAACTGATAATTACAATGTTCCTCGCTTGGTAATTTAGTCTAGGACTGTAATTATTATTTTAAGTTTTCCGATTGGAAGGCGCTCTGTGTTGTATGGTTATCAGGGGGCGGGGACTCAAAAAGCTTTGTAGTAGATCTTTATCAACGTTCCTTCTATTTCTTAAGTATTAGAATTTTTCATCTGAGAAAGTACCGAGTACTGATGTTTATTTTCGAATTCAAGACAGTCATTTTTTGACAAGCGTACAATATTTTTGCAGTGAAATTTTCAAGATGATAGCGTAATTTTTGAGCGAATAATCCGTGGCCAAAAAAGACCAGTCGAGATGTAGGCGTCCGCGCTTTTTGTCAAGAACGCGATAAATAATAATTGAAGAAATAACACTTAAGTGAGCAATTGCAGATTCATTATTCAGGGGAAGGGAAAGCGGAAATTTCACCCGAATCCAAGTGAATTATCTTTTTGCAGAGAATAATAAACCTTTAAATAATTAAATTCTTTACAACCCAGGGTCATCTCAATAAACGTGTGGTGAGTGTGGATCTGGATTGCTGCGAAGTATTCGTCTGGATATCCCCACGACAGCAAGAAAGTAAAAGAAGGCGTTCACAATCTGACCATCATAAATGAGTGCTGAGCACACCGCAATGTCATAAACAAGCACACACTCAACAACAAAAACACACTCAAGCAGTCCCACTACGCCATTTGCTTCCATTTATTCTCAATATTTGATATAGTGTACATGCATTCCTAAGGAAGAGCACTGAAATGCTATAAATCGATTGATCATATCGTCACTAACATAAATTTCGGTGAACAACCTAGATTATAGCGTACTTCCCCATTGAAATCCAATCGCTCTGCCGACAGCGACGCTAGTGGTAACTTTTGTAAACGAATTTAAATGCGCGGTGGTTGACAACACGTAGAGTGAGCGGCAGGCATAAAAGGGCACTCGAATAAAAACATGGGTAAAAGCATGAATTCACCTATTAGTTCTAGTTTTTTGACTTCTCAGGACCAGTGCCTTCATTATAAAGCCAGTTGTGCAACTGCAAAAGATCTGTTCGACCCCCGGTGGAGGCAAAAAATGAAAACTTTCGCATTTATTTTGTATATTTGCTTCTTTTCTGTTAAATATAGAATTTTGTGGACCATGTTTTATGTCATTTTGTGTTTCCCCTGTTAAACGGTTCCACGATATATCGCCATTTACGGTTCTTCTTCTGCCTTTAGTTCTTAACAGCCCATCAGATGAGGATGCCAGAATTAATTCACGATTAGTGGCGCATATACATAATATAGACGTCCGCTGACCTCACGGTCCGACTTGCCCTCGGAGGCAGACATTGCAGAAGATGCCACCAGATGGAAGCAGCGGAGACGCCAGGGTGAACGACCCGTCGCCCATCCCGCCTTCATCTGTTTCGGCAACTGGATCTTCGTCTCCATGGCGACAACTCCTTCCTCCCGGATATTATGTTATGACGGCACCTCCCCTTCAAATGGGCAGACTCATTTCTACCTCAATGCATACTGGGTTTCCAACTCAACAACAGGAGACCAAATGAGAAGTAGAGATATAAATCGCCTTGGGCATTACATGGTGAAATTTACTTATCATTCTAATGACGGATAACCCACCCCGCATGATCCTCAAGATTTATAAAAGAAGAAAAATGGAGGAAAGGCGCCGAATATGAGAATCGCGAGAATAGTCCAAGTAGTACGAGGGTCAAAATCAGGAGAGCTAAGGGCCAAACGAAGCTGAGGTCAAACGGGTGGAGAAAATCCAATACAAGCAAGAGGTCAAAATCGGAGCCACACGTAAACAAAGTGGTTGTCAATAACAAGACAGAGGAACGGAATGTGTCGTTTCTAATTTCTGCCAGTAGGCGGAAATAATAAGGTGATTAAGCTATACAGCTTTCGTCTGCTTCCTAAAAGTCGCCGGCTTTCCTGGGTTTTTTGGTTTATATAACGCGCCCATAGTTGAGGAAAAACAAACGAAAACGCTAAATGCGCATTAAAAGATGCACGAAAAATGTCTGAAAAGTGTACCGTGTAACCACCTATTCGTGGATCTTGTCCATGTGAATGTACAAGAATCTGTTCAGAAAACCATTCAGAAAAATGTACAGAAGCGTGTACATTCTAATGCACCGTGTAACCAGGCCTTAAGAGACGATTTCCTCTGAGACCGAAGTGGAGAATGAGGAAGCCTCAAGAAGAGTGGGAGATAATTGAAGCATTATGAAAACTTTAAGAAGAATACGAAACAGCTTAATCGGCCATATCTATAGACATGATGGCCTGATGCAAAGAGTCATCGAGGGACAAGGACATGTTAAAAATGGAAGACCCTTAAAAAATATGTGGGAACAGTTAAAGGCTGTGAAAGATGAGAATTATGTATAAGTGAAAATATATCCTGATTGGAGAATCAAGTGGAGAGCTTTGTCAAACATTTAGCCAAGTTTGGTCGAGCGATTAAGAGTATCTATAGGAGGGACACGGAGAACACCATATAAGAATCCCACTTTATTTTCAAGACTTACAGAAACGATAAATTTTATAGAAATATTTTGCAGAACGGACAGGTATAGGAATTCGTTTTTCCGCCCAACAATGAAGACTTAAATAAATGCCACGCGGAACTTCTTTGGCCCATTTCTTTCTCGTTAGTAAACCGCTGGTGTCCTTACATCCCCCACCATACGCTAATTGAGGCGACTTGCATTGGGGTAGTATGTGGATGAAACCAATATTGGGGTTGTTGATCATTTATGGTGATGAATGCAGATTTTATTGAATGATATGGAAAACAATGAAATCACGATAAGAACATGCTGGTAATAGATGGAACATTCAAGCTCAGCGGTTGCCATCCGGATGTGGTAACGACCTGGTGACAAGCTTCGAGGTCAGCAATAAAGTCTTCCATATGCAATGTATGATGGTTAATTACCTTTCCGAAGTGAAGCACACAAAAGAAAACCTTCTCACTACGATCCTAAAGACGATTTTCTAAAACATCCTGTATTTGGCGTATAATTGGAAGTCCACTTATTTTAGTTCTCATTATCGCCAAATAATTCGTACTTTTCCTCTTAACTTTAAAATTTGCACAACTTTTTACATCGCTAATGGCAACGCCAGGTATAATTACATTAAATAAATCTTGCTAGTTTTTGTTAAACTTGTACAATCACATTAAATAAATTGTATCTTCTTTTGTATAATTTTACTATACACATTATTTTAATTGCTACCTCTTTATATAAAAACATGCGTAACAAGGTTCATACAATAACGCAACGAAATCAAAAAAGAATTCTGTAATGCAAATGTAACTGATGAGACATGTTGCATAAAAATTTAAGTTTAGTGAAAAAATTACGAATATATAATTATGAAAATAATTAACTTCCACTAGGTGGAGCCCGGCGATGCTAAACATACTTTACTGAGTGTCTCATTATGGCAGTCTTCACCACATGACAACCTGATCTTTTGGTGTTATAGTCAATGGATGACCAAAAACAACTAATAAAATTCTTTAAAAAAAATATTTTTTTCTTCAGTTCCTGTTATGGAATTTCGACATTGGATGGTATTATTTTTATCCCTTGTCTTCAATAATATTTGTGCCAACGTAAATATCTTGTGTGACCGCAATGATTTCCTATTTAATAATAGAATATTTTAGCCGGAAATCAATACGTTACTTGCTACCCATATTACCGATTTAAAAACATACTTAAAAGAGGATCCTTATACCAGTTAACATTAATGGCAGTAAAGCGTTTGCACGACCCATAGAATATTTCCATTAATCGACCTAGACAACTTAATGATTTCCAAGAAAGGAACTACACACAATTCGAGAAAATTTATATTATGTTTGGGTGTGGGAGGGGGTGGCTAGCAATTGGGGGAGGGGGTAGCATGGGGCAGTTGGACTTTTTAGAGCAGCTAGAAATTTCCATGGCATCCAAACACAAAAATCCGTTTCGGTGTGTTTCAAATGACCTTGTGATTCCTTCCCACTTCCACCCTGTCTCCGTAGCTTCAACACAAACACCTCATCTCTTTTTCCGTGAGAAAGCTGTTCAATACTCCTTTTACCCCCTGCACCAACTTCTAAACACCCCACTCCAACGCCAAAAAGTGTATAAATTTGCTCGTATCGTGTACAGTTCCACCTTGAACATGGCAGGTTGCCGACACCTAGATCGGTTTTAACAAAATTCTCTAGACCAAACAAACGTTTTTTGGTACGCTCCATTACGCTACTGATTCATGATATTAACTTTCATTCCATAAGATCAATGAACTCCCAGCGTTATTACATCTGCAATACCCATTTTTTCTGAGTTTCAAAAAATCTCTTATGGCATCCTTATATATAAAAAAATTTTACTTTTTCGCTATACTTCATATTTAAATTATATAATATATATTTTAAAAATTTATGACTATGTATTTAAATATTGAACAGATTTCCATTAATAACGTAGCATTTAATCCCGAAAATACTAAATAACACATAGTATTTATATGACAAATAGGGGTAAATAATTTATAAATGGCAATGAAAACAGAAAATAATGCAGGGTTGGCCATTTAATTTTAGGAGAAGGACCCGGTTTTGAAACAAAATGACATCTTCAGGTATTGAAAATGAAATAATATAATTTGAAGATGTGACGAAACTCGAGTCGAGTCCGCTAAGAATAAAAAGTGGACTTAAATGAGTGTAACATTTTCATTCTCTATAGCCTCTATCAATCTTTAGTTCTAATCGACTCTTCATTACATTTAATTAATATTTTTACAGTGTCATTTCTTTCCGAGATCTATGAGAAGAGTGGTGCCGTAAGAAATGAATTGACTGGTGTGCTTCGGGAAAAGGTCGCGAGAGGTCGTCTCCGGAAACACAAATCGCCCTCACGAGAAAGAACAGTCGACAGAAGAGTTTTTGCGAGTTATGAGTGTGGAGAATTTGAGATAAAAACTGATATCATTTCGATATTACACGGGAGTGAAAGATCAAAATCGCTCCAGAAAGCTCCACTTATGGTCCCATCAAAATAAATGCTGAAAACTACTGAGAATATTTCTAATAACTCACCCATTCACTTAATAATTCGTTTAACAGGTGAAGGTAATGCCCACCCCGTACTGAGCTACCGTCAGAATTGCGCGCCGCTGCACTTCCAACATTTTTATCATGGACTATTGGCTATTTCATACATTACTCAAACATAACAACGCATCAGTCGTAAAACAAGCCATAATATCAGTCCTTATCATATCTTTCGAAACTTATTCTTAACTTCAATCCTAAATGCTAGAGCATTAGAATTTTACCATAAGCCGTCATATTTACTCGAATGAAATTAATATCAGAACAATGCTTTGCGCATGTATTCGTGAATATTCAAAAATTTTAACACTATCTAGTTTCACACTTCAATCACGACCTAAAACTTAATACGCGAATTTATTTGTCCCTAATCGTGTATTTAGTTCTATGATTAATTTGTAAACAGCAATACTATATCAATTTAATTTAAATTTAAATATAATCATATAATAAATATATGCCATCAGTACTTTAGAATATTATTAAGAATTAATATAAGGGCTGATTATTTAAATGACCAATTTATTTTCATCACTTATGTGCTTTACACCATGCTGTTTAAGCTACCACTGGTGAATTCCCGTATTCTCCAATAATGAACAGAATCACTGATCAATGACACGAACGTTCGCGAGAGGGAGCCAACCACCTACGTTTTGCTCAAGAAGTGGGACCTGACATTTACGACTCTTTTTCACTCACTTTTTCAAGAGTCTCATCTTCCCTAAGCTCCGTTTCGCCTCCCGACCATTGTCTCATAAAAAATAATAAAATTCGTGAGAATAATGGAGCTCAGGCCGAGTCGAAACTTCTCATCTTTCATTTCAAACCAGTTTCTTTCCGTCTTTTCGCTTTCAATTAGATGGATATGAGCCATGCCTCATTCACACTCTTTCCCCACCCCCTCAGTTTTAAAAATCCCGCAAATAATCCCAATTTTTTCGCATACATCATACAAAACAATTTCTCAATACTAACTCAACCAAGTATCATTTGCAAGGCCCGCCTCAATCAAGCGGATTTGGTCTTACAGTTTACGGTGGTGTCAATCACAGCCCACTGTAGTCATGTATGGATCGCACTGCATTGTGGGTCGCTACCACAACCATTCCTAAAGGTACATCCGTAAAATTTTCCATTCTTTAAGGTGGCTTCACATCCTTCACATTTCCTTTATTTTTAGGTAACCAATTGTTTTTTCTTCGCCCCTTCCCTCTCCAAGAGTTCTCGGCTAGAACTTCCACGCACAAGATGCTAACTAGTGATGAGAGTTCCCAATCCACAATTTTAAGCAATCAAACCATCACAAAAGAGTTATATTTACTTGTCGTATCCAAGGAAACTTGAGATTATTTTATATTTATAAACATAGATAAGGGCGAAATCGATTTTCGCTTGATAATTTATTTTATTTACCATGGATTTCATTCGTTTCCATAACATCAATGCCTTCACATTCGCGAATTCGATGATCGGCCGATGGAGGCAGCACCGTCGCCTGCAGAGAGGTGATCGGGTGCCGCATATGCCTTGTCTACACTACAGACTTAAGTGACTTCACTTAATTATAATCTTAAATGTGGTGCGGTAGCTACACTTGAGCTTTAAGTCGACTTCAGCGCCGTGATTGTCTATAAAGGGAAACAGTTATGTTAACAGATGAAGATCTAGGAAAGCAAGTAGTGATTCTGTGATCCAAAGCCACGGATATTTGAAATAAACTTCTAAACTCCGAGAATTAACCATTTTCTATTTAGAAGATTAAAAGGAACGACAGACCGATTTCAGTCTCTGAGCATACGCTATTTGGCGAGAGGTGATGGAGCCACAGGAATTTAGAGTTACTAAGCTTGACTTCGCGGAATGACATAAACGAAAACACTTATTGTTAGTCAAATTCCACTCCTTTATTAAAACCATTGATATTAAATTTTAACATTTAATTCCTCCCACGTCCAATGAAATCGCCATATCTTATCCCCCTCGGCATCCGTAGGACTAAAATTGAAGCCCTATGCAATGGTTTTAATAGCAGTGTGGGGGATGTTACTGGGTGCATTCGTTTACGTTATTTTCGATTATGACACGATGGAAAATGAACCGTTTCACCGGATCCTCTGCCGTCGTCTCATTTTCAGTCTTAAAATTCCTTAAAATGTTTCTAAGTTTTATAAAACGGGTTTCACCGTGAGCAACAGGCATTGCAATTCTTTTCAAAAGTCTTCACGGAAATAAAACCAACAATAAGATGAGAAACTCCACAAAATAAATTCGTCGATTTAATAGCCCCAACACTAGAAGTTAACTAACGAAATAGAACGCTCAATAACCACATCATAGAATACAGCACAACCAACAACATAATCAACGGGATGATTCAGGGGTGAGATGGGTATTATGCTATGGTATTATGTGCCATTTACAACACTTGAGGAGCTTCAACCGTGCGGAAACAGTTGCCTACGCAATTTAAGTGGTTTCTAATTGTAAGATGACTCAAGTGGAGGTGTACTTAAATGAAGCTGGTGACACATACACTACCACCTTAAATAGAGAGAAAACTTAAGTAGTCACTTAAGTTTAATGAAGACCCGGCAATACCCATTACGTGTTTACGACTGTCATTTTTTATTCAAATTTAGTGATGCTCTCAATAATTGAAGTCTTTAAGCCTGAAAAATATAATAACGTTGACCAACAGCCATTGACTTAAAAGCATGAAATAGTTCAACTCCAAACAATTAATTAATTAACGGTTTAAGTGACAGATCGTGTATAGGGTTATTTGTTCACGGATATTGTGCTTCAGACAGGCAAATTCGATAGGAATTCCTTATGCAGGCTTCCGCGGGTCGATGAGTATGAAGATACGTCTCTTTCGGGTAAAACACCCCTAAACAATGGACCCACGCGGTGTTTTACCCGAAAGAGACGTATCTTCAAATTCGATAGGAAACCTCATGATAGTAAATATAATCTTGTCTTGAAGATTATAAGAATTAAGATAGTAAGAATTGACAGCAATCTTTCTGGACAGCAAGAAAAAAATCACAAAAGTAAACGTGCTCAACGCAATCACCAAAGATTCGAATCGCGTCACACATTTCGTTCGGATTCGCTAGAATGGCCGCTCAACTGTGGACTTGTGGTCATCAGACCAATGATTCGATGTTACTCGATAGATGACCGCGTGAATCTTTTCTTAATTTCGGGGTTCCTTCCGGATGTCCCGTGACCGTTGCGGCGAGCACACATGCTTATAAGGAAGCAAACAAAGTTGGTCTCCACGGAAGCGGAAATGTCATTACTCGAAGGAGACGTGTGTGCTCACATCCGCCGCGGGACACGGGCGTGCAGTGCCCTTCGATTGTGATGCGATAGGCCTTTCCCTCATAAGGGTATCGAATGGGTACCGCCGTGCGAAATCTGCTTACCCACTCTGCATTGGAGGCGCGTATTCGATTAGTCATACCCCTCGGCGGGCTAATCACTCGCGCCGTCAATCGTAACTCATTTCCGTATTCGCACGCGGCCCCTTGCATTTTGCGACACCTCCATTCTATTATTATCACACGTCAACCTTCACGGGACTCATCACTCAACCCGTAGTATTTCGTTCAATTCAAAGAGTAGATGGCGTCAGTGTTGTAGTTGGGAAAAAATTTAGGCGTAACTCACCAAAAGTTGCCAACAGCTTAACACGTACAATACATCTACACGCGATTAAAATGCCGAACTCTTAGGTCCAATATTAGTTCCAAGTTTTGCCACGAGATAGCTCTGAACAAGTGAATACTCATTTCCGATTTTTCTTTCTGAAGCTATTTTCTTACAGATTTAGAAAGTTAGTTTAACCAGTATCCTTATAGCGAGTTTCGATTTTAGGGGATAGGCCGTACCGGCCCAACTACAGCACTGGATGGCGTTATTTTGTGGAACCGTGTAAAAGGGAACATGAATCACAAAAAATTAGCATGGTCCACAGAATTGTTTTATTAAACGACCCAGACAACTTATGCCATTATCATGGTGGACCTGCACATGATACAAAGAAATTCATACAATTATTTTTGGAGATTGGGTGGGAGTGTTTAGAAGTTGTGGGAAGGGAGAAATTATAAGGAGTATAGGTCAACTTTCTTATGGACAAAGAGCCCACTTGTTCAGTTTGAGGTTGAAGCGACAAGATAGAATAGGAGAGGAGTAGAAAGGGTACAAAAGTCACTTACAACACATTCACACATTTTTGCATTGACATGCCATAGAAATCGCAAACCACTCCAAATAGTCCAAATTTCTACATTAATTTTTTCAAGGAATTCGGCAACAAATCATTTTATTTTTTGTACCAAATTACTCTTTTATAACATACGTAGCCACGGTGGAATAAAAAGAGTACAGAGAGTACACCTTTGCTACAATTTACCTCAATTTTTTTCAAATACAAAAAAAAACTTCCAACTGAGAAAAAACGGAGGAAAAATTTCAATATTTGAGATACAGGGAAATGCCGAACAGGGTCTCCTCTATATACCCTGAAAATTTCAAAATGATAGCCTAGGTTTAACACAATTTGTAAGTCAAGAAAAAATCCGTTGAAGTGGGAGTGATGCCTAATTTAAATTAAGGAAAAATGCGAATAACAATTAGTAACCTATGATTCGCTCGTCGTGACATGAATTTTCCCTGACCCAGAGAATGAGATTCATAGAATTTTACCTTATTAATAATTTCAAATCCCCTGAATTTAACCCTATTTCCTTGACTAGTGACAACTACGCATACGCAGCAGAACCCGAGGACTCCCACGAAGACGCGAATCGCAGTGAAAATTTACGATTGAAAATACGGCGGAGGTGTGGAGCGCAGCGTAGGCAAGCAGGTAGGCCGGACAAAAGAAGGAGCACTTTCGGTTGGGGAGGCACGCTCTACATACTGCAAAGAGAGGAGGGCGCTGCCGAGGCGTAAGGTCATAATATCACGTATCTCTCTCGATGGCGTCATCCACTTTGGACCAGTCGCGACCTGCAGCGCCACTCTCGGGCCCGAGAGGAAGCATTCGCAGAGCGAGAGACAAAACACGCCAAAAGAGCAATCTATACCCACGAACACCATGAAATTTACATGAAATAAATTCCGGGGGCAGGGGGTCATTCAGAGAGGTGATACAATTGAGGGGTCGCTTTTAGGAAGCGGAAATAATAAAATGATTCATTCATTAGGTCTAGACTTGAGATCTTATCTCCCAAACATTTTGGAAGGACGCTTGACTCCTGTTAATAATTTTTAACAACAAAATAAATCATTATCCAAAAGGTCTTCAGTGTTCATTGATCCAAGAACTTACGATAAATTAGCAGACGACATTAGGGATTAAATAATAAATTCATGTTTTTGGAAGGAGGTCAAATACTGGCAATCATCTCATAATGGTAAAAAAGTGTAATTATGATTTCATGGTTGTGTTGTCTATAGCAGGGTTAATCTAAATAATTTTACCGCTGATTCGTTTCTTTTTTCTTAAAAATTGCAAGCGGCTCATTTGTTATCCTTGAATTATCCTCGGTTTTTTATTTATTCCTCATTTTTCTTTCTTAAACACTTTCAATCACATAGCGCAAAAAAGTTATTCCTATATTTTGCATTTAAGTTTGAACGCCTAAATAAGTGCTTGTAGTTTCTACACTGGTGTAAACCACTGAATATACCTAAATCCCCACAGATGTATAGCAGTTTATTTCTGTATTCTAATTGTATGGCAATACATTTATCTCGTCTAATCATATAATAAATATTTTAAGGCTTCACTTAATGAAATCGATTCTTTTGATAATGAAAAACTTTGCAAAATTCACAAAAATATAATTGTATTCAACCAGTTTCGCGACACCATCTGCACCGCGATTTTTCAATTTCAAAGTCAGAACCACGATTAGCAGCCCATAAAGAAAGCTATGCGCGCAGCTTTCTGTCCAATTCCATCCTCGTTCCCATTCATGCTTGAGCCAGCCTTTTGGGATTTGTTCGCGCACTTGGGAGTGAATGAAAATGCGTATAGGGGACAAGACGCGAGAATGTCAAGTGCTGCGTGCGTGGCAATGCATTTCTCTCACCCTTCTCGCTTGATCGCCACACTAAACGCAGCCACTGAGCAGAGGTGAACTTTGCCCGCAATGTAATGCGACGACACATGGACACGTCACCCCCACCCGAGAAGAAACAAAAAAAAGCACTTCGCGGGGTGATATACACTAGTCATGTCACGTGATGTCGTGGTGGGAATTCCCGCACCAACCAATCAATCGTGGCTCTCTCTGCACCGCCCTCGACTCTCCCCATCCCTCATCCCCCATCGCTCACATTCGAACACCCTGATTGCCAGACCTTGTCATTTGTTTAAAATACACATTAACATCTTGAAAATGTCAGGACACACCTACTGATTACACGCTTGTCAACATTTACCCACACCTCAAATACGAAAATGCTATACGGTGATGAAGTATTTTCTGGCCCTTTCCCGACGGCGAATTCTACAAACTACCCCGTAAGTGGCATCAATAGGCGCGTGGCAGGAAGTGTTATGACGCCAGCCATTTAAAAATGGATTGGGTATGCGAGCACGACGTTCCGCCTTGCATTTATCAAAGCCCAATTTCATCCGGGGGAAAAACGAATTCCTACAAGTACCTACTCGTTCGGAAAAAGATATATCTTAATTTATCGCTCATATAGGACTTGGAAATATTATGAGATTCTAATTTTATGTTCCCCCTGTCTCTCAGCAAGATATTTATTCTAAGCAGCTCAAGCAATCGATATCGCCGTAAAAGGATGAATGATGCCATTATGGCTGCGGACATTTCGGAAACCATAACTTTTAAAATGCTTGGGAGTTTTGTCGGTAGTCAAAAAAATGTTACTAATATATTTTTGTTTTGCCAAAAACTGTAAGTTGTATGTAGCTCAATGTATTTTGATGTCTAGAATGTAAGTTTCTGCTAACACAAACAACACACTACCCTGACAACGTATACAAATGTGCCAAATAATTATTGTATTGTACACTGGCTGGTAGGGGTAAACATGGCTTTACCGGAACGGCTATACACGCGCCTTCGGCGCGCCAAATAATGCGCCGCCCGTGGACGTTATGTTTCTCAAAAATTTAGAAAGCACCTAAAATTTTCAGAAAAAAAACTTTTTACTATTATTTAATATACTTTTCTGAATAGCTAGTATCAGTCTTATTATAAATTTTCAAATATTAGCAATCGCTTCGGACTTCAATAAGTTCCATCCTCATCATATTTTTTCCGCTCAATGCAATAAATTCATTGGACACAAGAGTATTTCTAAAGGAGTGCGAAGGTGTCTCGATGCCTTTTACCTTTTCTTACATTCGAGCCATTCATTATACCAAGATTCTTCTCCCATAATTCACGGTATGAACTAACAAGACGCGGAAAAAACACCGAAAGAAATTGCTAAGTAAGACTGATACTGCACAAAATCGTCCCGGGTGAACACGTCAGAGTTGGTGGTCGGCAACATTTCAGCGCAGCTTCAGAATAAAAATGCATGCATTTGGACAACTGAAGACGCGAAGCACAAGATATTCGCTTATTCCAATGGTATTCTTATGAAAAAGTGCAGCAACGTTTAATTTTCATCTCTTTATATACATACGCCACTTTTTACGTGTGTGCCAATTCAATTTAATTAAAAATATTAATGTATTATTGGGAAAGCGTTAGTATTAATTATGACTGAATTTTATGAAATAATCAGAAAAAATATTACGTTACGCCACTTACTACAGTTTTATTGCTGCAGAGAATGAGGAACATAAACGATTATATAAATGTTCTCACGGCTTATTGAACGGGAAAATTCACTTTTTTTCAAATTATTGTGTATTTAAGAAAAAAAAATGATCAGTAAGTGGCAAATAACAACATTCCGGTCGACATGTTACTTAGATCGACGGAAAAATAATTGGATAAAATCATATAGAACGCCTCATCATCATCCGTAGCGATCACTTGATAAATAAGATAATTATGATGTAGAAATTCACGGTACTAACCAAATACTAACAGCACAAAGAACTTTATATTAGTAAATGCCCATTGCATCCCCATAAGTATGTACACTAAGACAGGCCTACTTATTTCAAACAGATGACAATCAAATTTTGGGAAACATTTTAAAATACGCACTGACACACATGGCAGCATAGATCAGGCTTCCAAGGAGCGACCTGGCGACCCCTCCACGAGTACCTTCACGGGGGAGTGAACACTGAATTGCGTGTGTGCATTCATTACCGGCGGCGGGCATCTTGGGGAAAGGGAGATGGTGGTACTCCAATATGGTGGACTTGAGGTCGCTGACGTCATTCCTAAAGGCGGAAAGATCTCGACTTCACGTTCACATGTAGCCGCCGCCATCTCCAAAGGAAGGCAACACCCAGCCCACCGGCTCCTCCGCACTGCCGTTTATAACTCATTCAATTGGTTTGACAAAGTTCCAACTGCAATCACGTTAGTTGTGATGAAAATGGTTTTGACCTCGTTCTAAGTAATACTCATATCCTAAGAAGAGTAGGAGAGAAGAAAGACACCGTTAAAACAAGAAGAAGGATAGGAAGGATTTGCGAATAACAGTGTAAATAAAGCTACCTTTGTAAGCAAATGAATTGAATACAATACAGAAACATTTTGGTAATTTCAACTTCTCTGTGAGGTGGGGAATGGACAAAACTTTTGGATGAAGGGAGATCTGAGCGATGAGAGGATGTTGAAAAGTGTTAAAAGGTAGGAGGGAGAAGAAGGACGAGAAAAAGGTTTATAGACAGATTGAAAGGAAGTAGACCCTATTGTGAATTGAAGTGGGAAGTCCGTAAAGATAGCGGATAATGTCAGAATACTTGGTAAATACTCCATTCAAACCTACCTTAATCAATAGGACACTTAAGTAATAATTTGTAATTATTATGTGAATGTAATGTACATTTTTGTAAAAATTTCCAAACGTTTACGCAAGTCTCATCTGAATAATACTGTCAGAATATCAAGAAAGTGAAAGCGCAGAATGTTCTAGTAGGTGAGCTGCATGAACGGGTGGCAGTCTCTGTCAAGACTTATCTATCAACTGTGCTTGGCCCTCATTGGACGAATGAACTTATTTTTCGTAATTGTCATCTACTGTACACTGATCAATCTATCGGTAAATATGGCCAGCAAATCAAATGTTTGAATCCGAAAATTCAATTAATAGATTAATTTTTTTGCCATTAGATTATTATAGTTCTTTATTAGTATATTATAGTTCTTTTTGTTTCCTCCACATTTAAGGGAAACTCGGTCAGTTTTTTCTTGTGATTGTAAAAAATTGGGTAAATACTCTCAATTGATACCCTTCAATTCTCCCTATCCCTCCCATGATGTGAATTTTCAATTCCTCATTCCAACAACAAAGAAACGATGTCTAGCAGTGACTAACTACTTTCATTTTAACGTTTTAACTCTTGAAATAGTAAATATCCTATAAATAACGATAAAACAGTGAAATTGTCCCATGGCACGTTTATGAATGTTTTCGTTTCACAATGGTGAGGCCTTGTTTTTATGATTAGTTGTCCGTCGCATATTTTTTGCACGTTTTTATTGACTTAAAAAATTTTTTCTACTAAAGTATGAATGTCTATTTCATTTTGTATGCTATATATTAGGGATGGTCGGATCGGATACCTCGGATCCAAATGTCCGCGGGTATTGCCCTTCATCGGATACAGTGGATCGAAAGTCGTGGAAGACATCGGATCTGGATCCGAAAATTTAAATAATAGCTTCGGTGAATGCAATAAGGGTGGAAAGATTTCCGATTCTATCTTTGAATGCGCGGTCACATGCCATTCTTGTCCTACTCATGAACCGTTTTGTTTGAAAGCTCTCGCAGAGGTTACGTAGAAGAATTTCAGCCGTGGAAAATAAAAAAGGCAAAATACGACTGGCACATAGTGTGACTCTTCCCAAGAGATTGAATAATCATCGGGGGAATCTCAGCGTCAGGGATTTGAAAATGCATTTGGATCCGGAAATATCCGATCCGAAAGATCCGGCTCTAAAAATGAAGGATCCGATCCGAATCCGGATACAAAAAAAATCCTGGATCCGTCCATCTATTAATAGGTACAATGTGCGGAAGATTATGCTAAAGTTAATTCATCTATTCATCTAATGCTCAAATGGGGACATGAAGCCCATGAGTATATTTTTAAATTTGTTAAATAATTGTATTGTAAATATGACATATTTTTTTTCTTTTTCGCCTTCTGATCGCACAGTGCACCAGAAGTGTCTCCCGTGAGTTTAAGAGAGGGCGCCTACTGCACTTGCGAATACATATGCACTCGACGCGCCCTCAATAGCGAGACACAAATTCCGGATCTCTTGAGCGAGTGTTACCCAACAACACCGTTACCCACCTATTCCCCTTCATTGGCCGATGAAAAAGTTATAAAAGCCTCGACTCGTCTAGTGACGGCCCTCCGAGGCGCGAGAAAACTGTTTCTGCCAACGCAAACAGCCGAGATAGCATTATTCACAGTCGGCACTCACTTATCTACGCGAATACTCAAGAAAAGGTAAACAGTGACAATGCCACAACAGATTCGCAGCGATCCATCCTGAAGGAATTTCAGTCGAAGTCGAATGGTTTACGGAAATCAGCAGGTCACGTTTGAGGTCAACAGGACGGTTTAATCGCATCTCCAGCTATTGTCTGATGGCCACCAAATTTAGTATTCATCACTTTCTCCCACCACGCACAATATTACAAAGAGATTGAAGCGCTGCTGCAGAATTTAAAGCATAAAAATATCTTGCATGACTTGTGGCACGTTATGGTAGAAAGTCTCAACACTGATTAAAGTAGACATTGTACAATATTTCTGTAAAAAAATATTTCTGCCCGTCGGTTTTCGTTTTCAATACAATATCCTCTTGTGTGTCATATTTTAGGACGAAAGTTGCTAAACATGATGCACTTAGGAATGTTGCACTGACAACGAAACGTGTCGTCCGGAAATAAATTTAATGGACATTTGTGATGTATCTAATATCATCATCACTGGTCAACAATCCTAGGATTGGTTTGACGCAGCTCTCCACTCAGTTCTCCTATCAGCTAATCTTTTCACACCTACGTATTTCTTCTCTTTCACATCCTTCTTCACTTGTTCCATATATTTTGTTCGAGGTCTTCCTTTTCCGTTCTTGCCTTCCACTTGTCCTTCGACGATTGTCTTCATCAGGCCATCATGTCTCTAGATGTGGCCTATAAGGTTGTTTATCTAATATAATCAGTATAAAAATACGATACTCATCTTGATTAAGGATGAGTAGTTCGCTTGTATCAGCTCCTATTACGTGTCTGAGGGTCGGATGATAGTGAAGTTGGTTGGGTTTTGGGGCGGGCAAGGGCATGGTGTTCATAAAACCGACCTTAATTACTCGTCATTCATCAGTTACGCCGGAAAAATTCACGCGCACGCTTACTATATTTTTTCGCATATCTCCAAGCTACTTGCTGATTCGATATCCCGTTTGGTCATATGTTACAATGTACCATTTCCCTACGAGTCATTTATCTAGCACGGAGCTTATTTTTTCCTAATATTCTTGCAAATGATGGTGATCCCTAGATGCCTGCTCCCATCGTATATACGGTATTATTAAAGCACAGAAGATAAGCGTCGAATTAAAATACTGCTACCCATAGCACCAAATAAATTTCAAACTAATTCAAAATCGAACTAAATTCACGTTAATTTTCTCGACAGTTTTAACCAGGCATTGTAATTTATTAATAATGGACAAATTAGTGTGCTTATCAGTCCATAACGTTAATTAATCATTATTTTTTTCATTGACCGGCTAAAAAATAAATAAATATGTTTAGAATTTGAGGAGGAAGATCGAGACTTTGGCGCTGCACACAGCAAACAAAGCCATTCTGGGATTGTATTCCGCGTAAACAGTCGTCGAGAAGAGAGGAGAACCTCTTCAAATATATGCAGAGTTCCGAAAATCGACAAAGCGCTCTCACCGTCCATGTCTCTTCTGATGTCGCAATGCTTCGCTGACGCACATACGGCGCGACCCTCGCCTCGACTCTGCCGTTTCCTCATGGAGAGGAAATAAAATATGCTCCTGCGCAAATAAAAATGGCGAGCCCAACATTAGAAAATATTTGCATTTAAGAATCAACGCCTTCATCTCTCACGGGAATTTGAAGCGAAGAAAATTCTCACCCACATCAGAGATTATTTGATTCGAATATACCACCAGTGCTCAACAATCCTAAGATTGGCTTCACGAAGACCTCCGATCCATTCTCCAATCACCCAAACTTTTCACACCTGCGTATTTCTTCTCCGTGATTCAGTGTTTGCGTTCCGTGTTTCCTGAAGATTACTGTGTGAGGAATGGCTGATCAGAAAGTGCCAACACCTAGTGCTGGAGGCGGGAGTTGCAGATCAAATGAAGAAGGCCTGATGTGAAAGGAGGATGTGCGCCGAAGAATAGGAGAAGAGAGGAAACTGTGGAGCAGAAGAAGAAGAAGCCGATGGGGTGAGCCATATCGCAAGACATCACGTGATGAATATAGAGGGCGGCGAAATTGAAGGAAATGTCCCATGAGGAAGTCAATGAGGTAAGTAGGTACTCGGAGCAGATAAAGGAAGAATGCATTAAGGAAACTGAAGGAATCGACTTTAGAAGAGGAGCGCTGCACCACACCAATGTTACACGACTGTATTACCATCAATGGAACAAAGAATTCCTTGGATAAATTGTTTAATTTCCAAATATTTGCTTATAATCTCACCTAGCGGCAATCAGCGGTTTCTAGAGCTTCCTCTTGCTGTTGATTTGTCTGCTGATCCCGAATTAAGTACAAACACTTTTATCGTATTTTAAATAAATGATAGGACGGAAGAAGGCTGATTGGCTGGGGAAATATTAGGGGGTGTGGTTTCATGATCATTGGTCAAAAATCCTAACATTACCTTTTTACGCAGCCCTCCGCTCAGTTCTCCCGTCGTTTCACGCCTCTTTCCGTCTATCTTTTCTTCCCAATCCTTCTTTGAGTGCTCCTTATACTCTGTTCGAGATATACCTTTCCGTTCTAGCCATCTTGACTTGACCCTCCACGATTGCCTTCATTAGGCCTCGATATGTAACAGATTGAGTTGTTCAGTCTCTTGCTTAAAATTTCATACGGCGCCTCATACTCTTCTCAGGACTTTCTCGTGCAATGTAGCGTACCAGAGAAAATATTTTTACGCATGCCTCGAGATTAAATGTAAAGATAAATTCATTTTACCATTTAAATAATCGTCACGTATCTTATAAATGAAGCGAGAGTGGTATAGAAAACAGACCTTTTCCACAGAATTTAACGCATGCGAGCACAGCAACATATCATACCCGATGACAGCATGAAATGTTGAAACTCAGATAAAGAAAGAAATGATTGAAGAAATGATTAAATTCAAATAAAGCGAGAATTGATATAAAATAAATTTTCTATCGCTTACCGTGAAGCATTTCCAAAGAAGGTTTCATCGAAATTAAGAAGCAGTATTCTTAGGCAAACAAAATATTGAAATTACAGTAAAAAATTATCGCATGAGTTATTTCTTACGCTGCTTAATGTTTTTCTCGTTCCATTCCTAATTTCAGGGGGGTCTGATCCCCCCCCTTATTTTCGCCCCTGGCTTCCACCGTCCTCGTTTCAGCGTGCCGCAAAAGTCGTGAGTTTGGGCGATCATTCGCAAAGAAGAGCGCGGCGGCCGAGCGGGTAGTTTCGGAGCAGTCCGTCCCATCTGGGTCAGCGTGCCCATCATCTTTGGCGGACGCGGAGTGGTCAATTTGTCTAGGAGGCCTCTCGAGATAATGATTACAGCGGACAGCGATCCACTTCTTCCCGGGATGCTCCCAGACCACCACCACCAGAGAGCGTCGAGAAAGTGAGCATTCGGAAAATATCGCATCGCGAGAGACAGAGAGATGTAGAAAGACAGGTGAGTGGAGATGGCGGAGTGGGAAATGAGAAAATGATACGGGCGCAGTGGGAATGGAAACATAAGAAAGTCAGAGTCATGGAGAAGTCAGCCCTCGTTGGCAGGCATCTTAAGCAAATTGGGTCGAAGACGACCGTAAAAAACCGACAGGGATGGAAATGGAGGCGAAACGAAAGCCAAAACGGGTAAATCTCCGATGGTTTCGATCCTGGGAGCGAAATTTAGGGACGAAACCGAAGGGACCCGAAGAGGGAAAACGGTGGTCCGGGACCGAATAGCAGTAAAAGCAACATCGAGTCGAAACCAAACCAAAGCCACAGAAAGAATTTAAACAAGAATTACATTATGCATCGCTGGGATCACGTGTTTGCGGTCGGTTTATTAATTAAATTAGCTATAAACCATTAACGGAGCACTTATCGTGATACCCTGATTCCCATTCACAAGGGCAGCGTTTAAAGAAAAAAATACGGTTGCAATATGGTGAAATAAGCGCGAAAATTACCTTGAAAAGGTTTGGTGTCGATTCAGAATTAACGGGAAAATTAACATGAAACTTTGTAACGCGCAGAGTAGAAGTCATATTTTCACAACCCGCCCTCCCCTGGCTGGTAAGATACCTACCCTCACAGGAAAAACCCTCGTCCCAAATCTAGGCTACCCCTTTCCCTCTTTCCCCTCTATCCCCCATTCCATTCCGTGCTAAACCCCCACCCCGCCCTCTCAACCAGTCCTTTTCCTTTCCGATAGATGTCCTCACTGTCATATTTGTGTATAAATATAAGATGCATGCAAGATAATCACCTAACGATGTAACCAAGTTACGAAACCCGGGTCGTGCCCATAATTAAATAACAGTGAACCTTACAAAGTTATTATTTCTTTATTTCCACCATTCATTCGTGTTTTGTTTGCTCCAGCTGTGAATTAAGGAAGAGGAAATCTTGAGACGAAAAGTAGAAAAAACGAACGTCCCTTTAAGAACTCGAACCTGGAATCTTCTGATACGTTGGCGGTTGCGCTATCCACTGCACCCATTATCTACATGCGATTTATAAAAAATATAAATTGCCGAAAATGCTGGCTCGTATTTACCTTTGAAGGCCTAAAAATTGCTTAAGAATGCAATGCCATCTGCATCTGATTAGCACTGAAAATTTCAAGTCGACACCGAAGCGGAAGTGGGTTCAATTTGAGATACAGAATTTTGCCCGAGTGTAAAAACAAACAGAGTAAGAGTAACTTCATAAAAACGTAGTCAAATGCTTGAAGTGTGTGGGACGAGATGTGTGAAGAGATTGGTAGTGGAGGTTACAATTCTGTTGGTTTTGTTTGTAAAGATCATTTCAGATGTAAAGGGAGGCAGTGGAACACGTGGTGATGCTTGAGCCGTTCCGATTTCTACTCGGGATTTTTTCTTCACTCTACAAGTCTTCTTAAATCATTAAGTACTCTAAGTCATTTAGATCCATTGCATTCGAGGAAAAAAATTATTCTAATACCTATGCTTTGTCCCTCAAATGAATGAAGGATATCGAATGTAAAGGTAGTGTGATTCAAGCGGAAGTGCGCAGAAGAATAGGAGAGCGGTCTTTTGTAAAACTTGGGTAGAAGAGGAGACAAATTGATCGGGCACGTTAAGAGACACGATGGCCTGATGACGATGATAATATTTGACGGAGGGAGGTGGGAGGGAGGTCCGGTAAGGGGAAGGCCTCGGGTGAAGAATAGGAGAGCAGTCTTTTGTAAAACTTGGGTAGAAGAGGAGACAAATTGATCGGGCACGTTAAGAGACACGATGGCCTGATGACGATGATAATATTTGACGGAGGGAGGTGGGAGGGAGGTCCGGTAAGGGGAAGGCCTCGGGTGAAGAATAGGAGAGCAGTCTTTTGTAAAACTTGGGTAGAAGAGGAGACAAATTGATCGGGCACGTTAAGAGACACGATGGCCTGATGACGATGATAATATTTGACGGAGGGAGGTGGGAGGGAGGTCCGGTAAGGGGAAGGCCTCGGGTGAAGAATAGGAGAGCAGTCTTTTGTAAAACTTGGGTAGAAGAGGAGACAAATTGATCGGGCACGTTAAGAGACACGATGGCCTGATGACGATGATAATATTTGACGGAGGGAGGTGGGAGGGAGGTCCGGTAAGGGGAAGGCCTCGGGTGAAGGAGATGGAGCAGGTGATGACAGATGCAAGCCAGAAGAAGGTGCTAAAAGATTAATTTAAGGAGGTTTGAGTGGAAAGCAGCGTCAATTCAATCTTAAGATTAATGAATGTTGATGAGTAAGATGCAAAGTATCTCCCTCCTTTTATACTCGTACGGGTGGGAATGTGGGAATATGTCACTTACCTGTCCACCTCCCGTCTACTCCTCCTTGAAGAGGAACAAACTCATAAGTTTACAGCTAAGGTAGCAATTTGGCTGGTTTTGCGGATTAACCATGGTATAAAAAAACATCATCTCATTCATAAGAAACTCATCGGCTATTCAAATAGCTTAGACCTTTTCCATATTAAAAAAAGCCAAATACCTTCGTGTACGGAGTAGATGGATATTTCCACCGATTTTAATTTTTTGGGGAATGGATGCACTAAATGTCACATTGGCAACATGACTCATTTTACGGCCTGTCCGCAGCATAGTTAACTCCCACAGGTTTGAAAACCAATATCCCAAATACCGCGCAATTGCTTTTCCTTTGCCCTCGGAAACGGAACTTTAAAGTATTTTCTATCACCATACGGATGCATAACATTCACGGTTTTGTAGCAATAAAACAGTCGGTATCATGTCAATATCCTCCATTTATGCGGGAGCTAATAGGTTTTACAATACTGATATGTATTTTCATGCCATTGAGTTCATCATTATCTTAGTTATTAATTCATTTATTTAATTATTCAAAAACAGCCGATATGGCCTTTACATAGAACATATATAAATTTATAATCTGAAGCTTTAACAAAAGCTTCATAGTTGTAAAGGCAAAAGAAGTGGATCAATTCCCCTCTCAAGCTGTCCATCAAGAGTCCTCTTTTTTGTAGCTATTCTCAACACTCCCTCATTACACTCTAGCATTCATTGAAGTCCATCATGATCCAGGAAAGTAATAATTTTAAGATATGCGTTTTGGACAGTGCCTCTCTCTTATATTTATTCCGTTCGTATTTGAGGGTGTGGGACTGTGGAAAGATGTCCCTTGCCTCCCCCTCCCCTCAGAGGTCCAGTTTCCACCCCTTCCCCACCCCACACATTTCCCACAGTTCCCCTCCCCCCCCCTCTCTCTCTTTCGCAAATCCGGATGGGGTTTCCTCCCGACTCGAATGGGAATCGTTCGTCGGAGCCTGACGACGATCCGCGCGTGCCACGGATCACGGCACAGCCCCAAGGGGACGCACATCTGCTCTGGGTGACATCTAGAGGAAAACTGCGCAATTTCAATGCGAGAACTACATCCTCCCTGAAGAGGAGTTGTGAAAAGAATGCTCGCGAAGTCATGCGATTGAGTCAGGAAAGAAACAGGCTACTCTTATCCCTCTTTGGGGTTTGCTGCCGGTATGATGCGAGGGACCCTAAGGAGATGGTCCATGCGGTGAAGCGCGCGCAGCGAAGGTGGTGCGATTAAGGGTCGACAGAATAACTAAATCATCGCAAAATCAGAGAAACAGGGGTTAGAAAATGCATGCATCCCGAGAGCGACGATACACCGGAGAAAATTCACCTCGAATTAAAAAGTTATCTTCCCTTCCAATCTTAATAACTTAGCTATTTTTTAAATATTTATAACCGAATAATATCTCCAGTGGTACCAATCAGTCGATGCGCAGGTTGCAAAGTGGCGATAGCGGAATGAACCACTCAATTGAGACGCAGAAGAATTGAGAGCATGTAGATACAAAATTATATGATTTCGAGCTTTGGGTCGGTAATCAATTCAATTGACGCTTGTGCTTTGTTTTTTATCCTTCGTAGTGGAGATTCCACCGCCGTTGGCGCTGTCCGATATTCGATTTCCGAAGCAGCGAATATTTCTCGACATTCGAGAGAATATTCAGGGTCGCCAGATGGACACTCCGCGGCTCAACTTACGCCCTCTCCCCCGCTTCCCCCTCCCCCCCCTCATTTGAAGGGGTCGCCATTTCCCACGGTCCACACAGCCAACGCACAGCGCTAGCTGAGAGATGTACACTCATTGCACTCAAATACACCCTGCAGCTCTGCGCTCTTCCGATTGTCCTTCCTCTAGGCCTGAGCGGTACTCAGGAGTTAAGATAACTTCGAACCTCTCGCGGGGAAAACGTATGAGGAATTTTTGCGGCATAGGCCTGAAGAAATTAGGATTCGTCAAGCGTAGAGTAGGAAGATTTTCGAATGAGAAAGTAAAGGAGAGGTGCTATTTCGCACTCGTCCGACCGCACCTTGAATATGCAGCGAGTATATGGGATCCAGTGCAGAAAGACTTAATCCGTGAACTGAATAAAATACAAAGGAAGACTGCACGGTTCGTCAAAAACTGCTACGGGAGTACAGACAGTGTTACCCAGATGTTAAGGGAATTAGGCTGGGAGCCGCTGGAGACTCGGAGGCGGTGCACTTGGCTTAGATTGTTTGAACAATTGAGAATGGATATCTTTAAGAGCGTCACGGAGAACATAATATTAGAGCCACACTATATTTCCAGGTCCGATAGAAGCGATAAATTACGAGAGATATTTTGTCGAACAGATAAAACGGATACGAATTCGTTTGTGCCCCGAACAATAAATGACTTTAATTAATGCCAATCGTAATTTTGTTCGAGCATTTTCTTTTTATGTGTCGACGGATTGTGTCCTTACACCTTTTTAGGCGCCTTTCTGGCTTGCTTGTACATGATATTGAAAGTTCATCATCGGCTGACGATACTTCTTTAGATAGATTACTGTCCATAACGATAAATGTATTCGGGACGAAAAATAACGGACCGTTAAAAAAATCTGACGCATAAAAAAGTAGGACTCAATAATAATTCCGACCCGATAAAAAAATCTTCCTCTGGTAAAAACGAACCCGATAAAAAAAGCGGATTCGATTTTCATTGGAGGAAAAGTCGTGATATTTTGTCAGAAGAGATTTCTTATCGGGGCCCCATATTTACGGATGATAATTGATGATACATCGTGATATTTACCTCGAGGTGTTTTAAGTTTGGGCAGATTAAAATATCGTGCTTGATAAATCGAACAATCACTTATCGCCTACGTTCAAAACTCAATATCGGATTCCCGTAATGAAATATAGTTCCACTTCACTATGCTTTGATAAATCGCCCAGGCCTACTTTCGCCCTGGTTTGTTAGATTATAATCGTTATTCTCAGGCCACTTCAAAAACCATTCAAAGAATTAACCGTGGACCACCCAGTGGCGTGCCTGCCTTTACGGAACTACCCGCAAGTGGACTTAAAATGAGGAAAAAGCGAAAACCATGATTGGAATTCGAACCCGGATCTTCCGAATTCGTAGAAAAAAATAAGTAACAGATATATATTGACATAAGTTAACCTTAAAAGCCCTGCAAACTTCATGACGACAGCGTACGTTACATTACGTCACGAAAAAGGCTTAATATGACCGATAAAGAGTGATGCGATGCGTCTTCTGAAATTCACACTCTGATTGAGGACTCCTCTTATATTGAATGGCCGATTCCATTCGCACAAACCTATGCATACCTTTTGTGGCCTTCCTTATTTCCCTCCCAATACGACCTCAATCAATTCCATCGTATCCAGGGTGTGGCCGCCAATTTGCTATTGATCTTGCCTCCCTAAGAACGCTTCGATACACTTCCATTCTATTAATCTCTTCTCTTCCTTATTCGTGCTTTCGTCCGTACGAGCGATAATCAGAAGGGTACGCCCACGGCTGCCGCTTTGCTATATTCCATGCCTACGATGAGTCATGCGTCCAAAAATCCACATGAATTGCTTCATAGCTGATTCATAATCTGAATTTTATTTTTTATGCAAAGCAATAGATTTATTTTCATCACAGAGTCCCCTTCAAAAGAGCTATCATTTTACGGCGGTGCTAATTTCGCTTTGGAAAACTGGGCGCGATGTGAAACATGAGAAAAAAAACTTATCGGTATTTCGACCGGGTCGGGTTCCCCGTTCCCGAAAAAGTTTCAACAAGTCGTTCGCCAAAACGTTGGTGAAAATGGAGAAGCTGACCCAGCGGAAGACTTTCTTCCCATAGGAAGACTTCATTTTATTTTCGCGTAGGGAAAGCACGAAGTCTTATTCTGTACCATGATCAATCCTCAAAGTGCCCGCGTGTTTCAGATCAGATGCAGGGAGTTCGGACGTGGACAGGGGATGACGGGGCTTCTTGCGTGAAAAGTGCAGAAAAAGTGATCCAACAACATATTGTTTCCGTTCACAACATATTTAGTCTTTTTAATGTAAAGAGCTTAGGTTCGTGGGATTCTAACACATTCATTGATTAAGATTTATTGGCAATTTTCTACAGATACTTTTATTTCATGACATTTTCACTACAATTTTGCATCTTTTTTATATTGGCAAGATAATATAAAATATATTGAAACCGGTCCTGCAATCAAAGGATCTGTGGAAAATTACCAGTAATTTTAATTAACCTCTTCGAAAATGAGAAAAGAAGCTTAAACAACAGAAATACAATCATCTACCAATTGAGATCATTTCGCCCTCAAAACAATATTCCCTCCATCACAATCTCAAATTCCCAGTGTTTTTTTTTATGTTAACCACCCAATCGCAATTTCTCTTCTACGGAATCGTTCTATTTTATTTTTTATTCTATTCCTTCAATTTCTTCACAGTCTTTCCTAAATTCACCATAAAAAGTAATTCAGGCGCAAATACTTATCTTACATTCAAATTCTATCGTTAAAGTCTTCCAATCACTGTTCACGATGGGAGACTTCAACGCTCGAATACTTCGGCTCACGCGCTAAAATATCTCAGGGAATACGATTTCTGGTGCGAGATTTATAAAGTAACTAGTTGAAAAGTGGAAAAGCGACTATCAGACCGTAGGGATTCACTAAAGTAACAAGAATTCAAAGATACAAGTGACCCAAGAGAGCGAAGGTGTGACACTTTGAAAGAATAGTGAATGAATGCGGTGAAACGTGGATACCAACGCGGAGAGAACATGAGAAAGACAACATTTTTGATTTTTCGGACAGGGGAACATTTCGAGGCATTTATTCTCCGATAATGATGGGACAACTTTGCAAAGCACAATATAAATAGTGACTGCGGCAGTGGCTTTGATTTTCACATTTTCACAGACAGGAAAAGGAGTTGGCCGCTATGGAGCAACCCAGCATTTTAAATTATTTTGTATTACTCTTGCGATGAAGGTATGAAAGCAAAATAAAACAACTAAACGTGAAACATGATTTTGTTTTAAAAAAGCAAAATTAAGAGTATTTAACATGATAATATAGAGAAAAAAACAAACAACCCAATGATAGTAAAATTACAGAATATGGATGTAAATGCTCAAAATGTTTAAAAAATAATAATGCTTATCATATTCATGCAAATTTTAACTTTTTAATATCACTCTTTATCAACTTCCTTTTCGTAATACTTTATTAAGAGAACTGAGAAAGAACCACAAAAGTTCGAAACGTTGGTGAACGAAGTTTTCACATGCAGGCCTACAGCTCAAAGAGTAGTTTTAAACAATACATCAATATAGAAGTCAGGAAGGGGAACATTTCGAAGCTTTTATTGATAATAAAATCAAGATAACAAGTAATCAAAATTTTTAATTTCCTGATGTAGGTATTCGATTTGAACCTCTGTCGTTTCAAAAATCCTTGACATCCACATCCACATTAACCACCACAACTTAAACCTAACTTTAATTTGCACCCCCTAATTTGCACCCTTCCTTCCTCCTACCTTTCCTTCATTTCCAATACAAAATATTGGTGTACACCTCAAGCAGAAATCTCACCAAGACAAATACGGCAAAAATAACGTCAGCTCTGAAACACGGGTTGGGGGAGAGTATAATTTGGGGTGAACACAAGTTCAAAGGTACCACAACCCTATTTTCACATTAAATGGAATATCACAAGGTTGAATCCAATGTTTAATTCAATTTTATCAATAAATATATAGAGAGCTGTGGTCTCACTTCACATGTTTTAATATACTTTTAACAGGCTGTGAAATTCATAGTACTCGTTCTCAATGAGTTTAAACGTTTTCATACAGGCATGAAAGTTATTTCATAACCCATTGGTTGTATGACAATAAGGTTTTTGAAGATTCTTTTAGAAAAGCATCACTGTAATACATTTGTATTTCATCATCAGAGAGACAAATAATACACAAAAACCTTCAATCCTCCGACCAATGAGATTAATACGAAAGTGCCCTAAAATTATATGACTCGGTGATTTTATACGTAAATCCTTAATCAGATTTAATACATGCAGCTATGTTAATACATGCATTCACTTTAAGGAATAAGCCATAGGAATAAGGATAGCCAAAAATGCTTCATTACTTGAGAGTTGTAAGAAAAAAACGTAACGCAAGATAAGTGAAAACACATATTAATAAAAATAAAGAGCGCTTTAACATGTAAATTACGAAACTTGTAAAATAAGCAGTAATTGATAACAGCACCATTGAAATTAAAACTCACGCCAACTTGCTTTAATGCGCGAAGGATGAAACATGAGCAATGACAAAAATAAAATGAGTGTTTATCACAAATGATGAAAATTGAATTATCTTTATACTGCCGTCGCAGAAAGATTCGATCCGTGAACTTAATAAACCACAAAGGAAAGCTGCGCGATCAATCAAAAACTGGTAAGGGAAGACAGAAAGCGTTACAAAGATTTTAAACAGAGAATTAGACAAGGAGCCCCCAAGGACTCGCACGCTTCGCGCTGGGCTATGATTGCTTGAGCTTTTAAGAAGAGATTATCTTGCAGAGCGACACGCAGAACATCAACTTGCAACATATTAGTTACGATTCGGGTTTCTAGGTACTATTCAAACAATGAATGAAATAAGATATATGAGCTGAATTCATTTATCGTTTCACCTTTGTGGTGTCAGATTGCGAAAGTTGTTACGGTTTCGGAGCATTTTGGCATTCTAGAAACGACAAAATTAGAGAGACAGTTTGCCGTACGGGTAACTGCTGGAATATTATTTCCCCCCGACCAATGAAGGAAGGCGGGATGCACACTACGTGGGACTCAAAGAAAGTTGCAACGTGCGCATTTCCTTTACTTTTTTGTTTGCGACTGGTGTCCTAATGCCCACTGATCTAAACGCCTTCTAACGCGGCTTGCGAGTTAGAAAGTAGATGAGCTCGGTATTGTATTTGTTTTCCATTACTCGGTCACTTCTGCTGAGCCGGCATCAAAGAGAATAATAACGCCACTTTGAAGATGTAAGAAATGATGGAGAGCAAAGACGGAGAGCTTAGATTGAACGCACATTCGCATTGCGAAGTAAAAGCACGAACGCACATTTCAAATTACAATGCGGACACTAAAGGCTTTTAATGACGACCACAAACGGCAATTACCTTTATATGGCACTATAAAAGCGAGGATATTTTGGCGTTAACGTTTCTCGTCGGATGATAAAAAGTTTCCCGGCCAGTCCGTTGGGTAACAAACGCGAAATTTGGGGGACTTTCTCTTCCGTCGACGCCGAAAAAAAAACTTAAACGAAAGGGAAGAAAAAAAACCGATATTGCATTAATATAAAAAGAAAGAGAACATAGTCCACGAAAAATTTGAGTTGAAACCGAAAGAGCTCTTCCTTCATAGAACGAAATTCAATATTCCAATATCAACCCCTGCAACATTGACATAAGTGACGCATTTACACTTTTTACAATTTTTATGATGACTGAAATCCCTCGAATGATATCCTTTCTTGCCTTTCTTTCTTTGGGACCGCAATCGTTGCAAAACTCTCAAAATTAATAGCTGCACTCACAAGGATAATTCACTTACTCTTCCTCATTTCATTATTTTATTAGCTTGACGGTCATGTTCTTCTCCGCAGTATGCTCTTTGCAGTGGGACAAATTTCGCCATGGGTGCATTTGTTTTATTCACTGACCGTGAAGACATTTTATTTATCGACGCAACCTTGTCAGCGCACAACAAATATGTTGTTAAGAGCGATGAATGCATCCAGTAAAGCTCACACCGCTTGTATGTATGTCATTGTGCAATGCCAGTAACATTTATTTTCCTCTATACCCATAATGTAAGAGTCGGATTGTAGCTCATGATGGCGAACCAACTCACTAACATGAAGAACGCCAAATATAATTTCGACAAATGTTTCCACAAACCTTATCAGCAAATGCTTATCCCTTACGTTCACCGATTCTGATTCAAATTTCTGTAAGGATCCAAATTCACCTCGAACTAAATAACTCGAAACCATATCGCGAAAAAAATGTCTGTATTTAATGCAAATTTCAATTTGCAAAAATATCTCTTGATATTTCATATAAACGTAATGGAATATAAGCTTTATTACTTCCACAGGTTTATTCGACCGCACATGTTTTTTTTGGCCATCTTCAAGTACATTACTGTTGTCTAATAATGGTATTATTAGTTTCAGACTTTTTTTCAAATGAGAAACGGAAAAATATTGCTCCATCATTTTTCAAAGTATATTAGAATCGGTTATAAATTGGTGATCGAGTCTAGAAAAAGATGATGTCGAGAAATTTAGAAGAAAATTATTTCATACTTAGTTTCTCGCACCAATGCTAGCTAAGCTTTGGTAGGGTTTACTAGCTACAATTAGCATCAGCTGCAATTAGCAATTGCTACAATTAGCATCAGCTGCAATTAGCAATTGCTACAATTAGCATCAGCTGCAATTAGCAATTGCTACAATTAGCATCAGCTGCAATTAGCAATTACTACAATTAGCATCAGCTAACCAAAAGAAGACGGTTCAATAATCGCAAGCAGAGCCACTCACTTCGACTCTAAATAGTTAGTGATCGCTAATTATTACCAGAATAAACCTTTGTTGCTACAAATTCTAAATTTCAAAATTCCCTTACTTTTCTTGGTTTTCCTGGTTATTGGCAATCTTTTCCCGGATATTATACAAATAAATTAATTTTTTTAATGCCAAAATTACGTTTCAGTGGGAACGAGACAATTTCATGTAGGACACTTTTTTCCTCCGCATGTATATAACAGAAACTTAGGCACCTATGAGGTATTTTACATAAAAATAAAAGCATAAATGATGAATTTGCTCCCTCTTACATGAATACGTAAATATAAAAAACAATTATAAACAACCAATTATATAACGAATAAGTCACGCGGTTTTCATGACAGTCTTGATAAAATTCCCCGACTTTTCCCGTTTTGTTACAGCTCCTTAGCAACCCTGATAAATGCACAGGATTCCACTTGACGTCACTCTTCAAAGAAAGCCGCTGCGATATGTACCGCTTGATACATTATTACCATGGTCACGCTCAAAGACACATTAACGGTGTCTCGACATGCTCCAAAGAATGATGGTGCAAAATAAACGATAGCCAAGGGCGCGTAAAAGAAAATACCAATCACTCGATTGATTGATTTATTTCGGGAGTTAAAAGGGAAACTGGAAGCGATATCGCAGTGGTCACGCATCTGATCGTCTAAGGTCGAAGTGGAGGATTCGAGAGTGCAGTGTGTCTTTGAAGTGCACTCGAAGAAGGAAGAACCGATGAAGGTCTCCTCAGCCGCGACGGAGGACCAATAGAAAACTACCAAGAGAGTGGTCTGTCGGGTCCACTGCTACTAAGTCTCCGTTCCTCATCAAATCGAATCAGTTTTCTGTTTGAAGTTTCTAGATAATTCTCACAGTAAAGATTGTAGCTCAAACAACAAAAAAACACTTTTATTGAATTTATGCAGGCTCATTTGTCAATAAAATTCTCAAACATACTGCTGCAATTGGCAACATTTGGAGAAAATGAACTGGTTTACGAAAGCCTTAAGCAGTCGCCTCCGGTCAAATGACTCGAATAAAGCTGTTTAAAAAAACACGCCCAGTATCTGTTTAAAGGATTTTTTCCATGTAATTTCAAAATGTACTCTTTTCATTCTTTCAATTCTACCATGCAGTTCGGGTGAGTCATTTACCAATCATGAATTAGTGTTTTTGCCAGACGTTTCATTAAGCATCACTGGATAAAACAGTGTTTGTCACGACGTAAGTGCTTAGGGTGGCAATATACTGGTTTTCATTGCCAAATCATGCTTTAGACTGCGAGGTTTCAATACGCAATACTGATTTTTGCTTTTAGATTCTCGCAGTGACTAAATCTACGAGTGTATTCCATATTCCGGAGGACTGCTTCATGGAATGAACTTCTGTATTTTTTAAGATGTTGAGAAATAGATATTCATTCCAAGCAATAGTAAACTTGAAAATAGATTACACAAGCGTAATGTTTTTATTTTTAAAGTAACCTCGTTCACTAATTGATTTCATAACACATGACCATAGATATTTCAATAAATGATATTATTTTTATATTTTAGCTGAGGGTCAATGTGAGCACTTCCGCAATTACGTTAAGGTTCATCAAATTCTAAGTTTTAGCATTTTTATTTCAATAGAAAATCTTCCTGGCCAGATTAAGAAAGTTTATTCCCTTGAAAGAGAACACATGACATTGACTTCGCAATTAATTTTAAAAAATACCAGCGGAATATTATAAATGGTACATTTGCTATTGTGTATCAATTTTGTGGCGACACTTGTCAACCGTCAATTTTATTGACTTAAATTAGTTTAATTAATTAATAATATAAAGATTCTTTCCATGCTCAACAACTATTTTAAAACAGTGGCTAATAATTGTCAGCGTAAATATTTCTAACTCGCCACTCAATTATGATAAAGTATAGGTGCATTAAAAAATGAAGTCCCAAATTAGGGAAAGTTGAAAAAATTCTCTTTCTCCGACTGAACTCTTCCCACCTGGCCTTTTCAGAAAATTCTATTTCCGCTAATCTTGACCACTTAATTTCCAAATGTTTTCCCACGAGGGTCCATTAATATTCCGGAGAGTATTAAAGAATAATTTACCGAAATCCAAGGCATCTAATGTAGTCAGCACTTTCCAAAACACTGCATTATAATGGAGTGTATGGGAGAACTTCCGTTTCCAAAAATTTATCAACAGCTATTGTACACTTTTTTTTACAATTTTCACGTTAGATATCACACCTAATCCCACTCTTTCTCTGCCTTGAGATCTCGAACAAGGATCGCAGGTGGCTTGCAGGGTATTTTGTATGTAGATGAGATATAGTCAGAAGATTAGACCAAACAAAGAGGGCATTCTTTAAAAATGTTCGTCAGTAATAACAGCAAATTCACCCAGACGCAGATGGTCAACCTATAAACACGTACACTATTCTTCAGGGAGTAAGGTAAAAACTGGAGTAGAAGGAATTCAATGGTGATCAATGAAAGGGAGGTCGGCAAAAAGGTTTGATGGATATGATAATACCCACGCATTCCACCGAGCTGAAGAGATGACAGCATACCAATAGGAACAGGCGAGGGTGGAAGTGCATTTAGAGATTTATTGCAAATTTACCTCACACAGTGGAATATCTTTTGTAAAATATTTATGCAAGAATTCTTAGATTTCCGCGCAGTGAATGATGGTATTCCACTTCTCGTATTACACTGCGTCCGGGTCACCTCCGACCTCAATAAGTCAGGAGAATGGCTGGAGAAACTGATGTGGAGGATAGAGGTGGACACGGTGCCACCCGACAAGTGGAAAACTGCATGACTGCATGGGTTGGGACGTCATGGTGGACATTAAATGTGGGCGCTTCCCCGAAAGTCACTGATTTTTATGACAAAAGGGGTGGGGCAGATGAATTCAAACCTGATAGCAGGAAACCATTAATTTGAGGAGATGGAGAAGGATTTCTACTTCTTGGGTAACCACGGATGGAAGAAGCAAGAAGGATATGGGGATCCGCCAGCATGCAGGCGGTTGGTCACCCCCTGCCAAACACGATAGAGATCGCTCGCAGGGCATTATGTAGATGAGGTATAGTCAGAAGAAGCGAAGATGGAATTCGTTAAAGAAGAATCTACTAGAAGAGGGAATGCAAGTGTTTAAGTAATGGAGAAATTTATTAGGACATACATTTGGAGTTTGTCTCTCTATGGTAGTGAGGTGAGAATGATGACGGCAACGGAAATATCAAGGTTGGAGTATGTATGATCTTAGGTTTTCCCGACGTATCAGTTGAAGAAAATTTTCTCGGGTGTTCCACCGGTTGATGTTGTCCATGTCTCCCGAAGTTTCGAGCAGCGCCTTGCTGATCATCCTCAGGGGATCTTCCGTATGCCGTCCTTCGAAATTTGTCCAGTATTTTTACACCCCACTGTGGTCAGGTGTAACGTATATACTGGACAAATTTCGAAGGACGGCATACGGAAGATCCCCTGAGGATGATCAGCAAGGCGCTGCTCGAAACTTCGGGAGACATGGACAACATCAACCGGTGGAACACCCGAGAAAATTTTCTACATCACGGTTGGAAGCTTTCGAAATGTGCTACAAAAGAATGAGGATGATCTCATGGATAAAATCTGCGGGTAATTTAGAAGTTTTAATGAGAGTAGGGTAGAGGTCTCTAAAAAAATGCTAGGAAAGGACGAGACAACTTCACCAGCCACACAATGAGACATAATGGTGCGCTGAAGATAAACGCTGAAGTACAGGTGGAAGGGAAAGACGGCAGAGGTAGACCACGATTGGGATTTCATCGATCAGGTGATGAATAGCAGAGGAATTTTAAGAGAGTTAAAAATTATCTAATAGGATAACTGCACCAAAGAAATCTTCGAATTGATGGCCGTTGACGATGATGTTCTACTTCCATCCGGATGTGCACCTATGATCTGTAAGAGGCTGGCAGGATGGAGGAGGCGATTTAGCAGCGATAGAGGCAGTTGTGGTCTCTGACGTACGCTTGCACCGTTGTATTCGATGAATCCAGTCCTCCATGAGAAGATTCCGAAGCGGATATCGGCTGATGCCAAGTGGAATGGAACAATGGCGGTCTTTGGTTACTTTGGGGGTGGGTTCCCCATTTTGGGAGTAATGATCCGGAGGATCAAAACATATTACGCCTCCGTAAGATATCAATGATAATGTAAGAATCGCAAAAAATTCGCCAACAGTACATTCGCGAAAGATAGACTGGTAACGAGAGCTACCTGTTACCAAGGCACGCCACAGTAAGAATACTCGTAATTCTTCGTTTCTTATTCCAGCCCAGACAGCGAACCTTTCTGCTAGAAAAATCGTCCAGCCGCAAACTGTTGCACGGTGGTCCAGGGCCGAGTCAATTTCGTTGGAAACCAACGAGTAAAATATTTCTAAAGTTATCCTCGGGATGGAAATCTCAGTGGATATCTAGGAGTCACCTAGGAAGAGTTCTATGATTTCCCAAAGAATGGAAATCTTAATAATCTCTATAGTATCTGGCTCAGTTTTGTGGAAATTCATTTGAACAATTAAAAAGAACAAACTATGTACTTATCCACCAGTTTATTTTCGTGGTACAACTAGTTTCGACGCAGCGGCGTCATCCTCAGGTACAAAGGTTACAAGCAATGAAAAATCCTTATATATCACGTGGTTTCAGGGTGGGAGGAAGGAGGTAGGTGGAAGGGTTGGAAGGTACCTGAGGATGACGCCACCGCGTCGAAACTAGTTGTACCACGAAAATAAATTGGTGGATTAATACAAAGTTTGTTCTTTTTAATTGTTGAATGGAAATCTTGATGGATACTCTGGAAGGTCTCTAAGTTTTCCTACCTATCAGGTCTCTATCTATGTATCTCTATGGATATCTGGGATGTTTTTCGGGCTCCTAACCGGGTGATAATTTCGTCGAATACGAATATCTCTCAAGATTACCATTTATTTCGTTGCATACGTTGAAATAATTTTTGAGTCTCACTTTGGGTGGTAATTTCGTTAGCATCCAAAGAAATTGCACCCCAGAGGAAAACCAGAGATATCATCCTGCTCAATATACACCGACAAAAAGAGAAATCCTCCGGAATGAATGAATAGAAGAGCGCCGGCCCTCCGAAAACATTCTTGCGGAGTTCACCAAAAAACAAGAAACTGTAAGGGAATTGGGGAGAAGCGGGTCCACTACTAACCGCAAATTCGTCCGAAGGCGATGAGCTGATTGGCGGGAAATGAAACGAGGCCACGCCCTGCGCGTGTGGTGATGGGATCGGCCGGTGGTAACTCACCTGCAGAGAGGAAAACAAAAAGAACCAACGTTAATTACACTGCAGAGTCAAAAAAATGTCGGGGAGACGATAAAGCACAAAAATAATACGAGACATGTGAACGGGTCAGAGATAGCTAGCTGGTGGCGAGAGGTGGATTTCGTCAGATGATGAGAAAAATACATCTTTTGCTATTCGAAGCCGCTAATGTATAAATATCGTTTGATTGGCGCCGCAACATTGACAGAGGCGTAGTATAATAAATGGAAGATAGACAACAGAATTAAACCCTTGCGTGTATACCCGGCTACCCTAACGCATAAAATGGAAACATGCATAATTTTCTAATAAATTTTTCACCTTAAGCTTCCGGATCCCCACGACTTAACATTATAACTACATAAACACACATTAAACGCTTATTGAACGCAAAAAATAGCAATTGGTATCTGTTTTGAAAAGTGACATTTCTATTGACATCCACACGCCTTTGATTCACTTTGTAAAATTTAAATATCCATTATTTTCATGGTAAACGAATTGTGAGGTGAAATATTATAAACAAAAATTACTTACTTAGGAATTTAGAATTTTATAGATGTCCATTTTCGTAAGTCATCACAACAATTTTCGAGGTTGAAAAGAAACAGCCACAGTCGCACTCATGAAAATTTATATTACACCCGATGAGGCACTCCTTGATCCTTAACGGAGGCGATGAAATTGCATTAGGATGTATCGCTATTGTGTTATCAAAACAAGGTATTAAGAATCGGCCTTGTTCTTCGCTAACAATAAGACAAAAACCTCATAATCCGAGGCAAAAACTGGACTCAAAACATAAAAGTAAAAATCCTCGCCAGGTAAATCTTTTACCATAAAATATTTTAATTCCTTCTCCAATCATTAGTATTAGAAAGCTGCTGCAGGAAAAGGGTGAGACTATTTCTAGATTTCGAGTCACTCACGAGGAAAGAAGACAGTTTCCAAAATTTATTACTAAGAGTAAATTTTCATCGTAGCATAACCCCTTACGTGCGTAAAGACACTTTAATTGCCAAATATGGTCTGTCAGTGGAAGATTAGAAATAAACTGAAAATTTCTTTTATTTTTTATTAATATTTACTTAAATTCATGGACTGAGTGAAAATTAATTGTCCAATATTGATTGGAAATTTCGTCATGCCAATGAAATCCTTTCTAGCCTAAGCACATTAATTCAGCGGCTAGATATTGCCATCAGGAGCAAAGACTTTGCCAAGTGCGGGAAGGTGGTGAAGTCTTCAGCAAGTGGTGCGGGCCATACCTCAGCGGCGCGGGCGTCCAGGGGGGTGGATCGCATTACGACGGACCATATCCCGTACTGTTTCTGCCCCTAAATACTCAATTTGAGGTCCTCAGTCCTTAGGGCCGTTGGGGCACGGGGTTCCCCTTATTTTAAAGTTACCACATTTTAGCACGTGAATATTAACCTCATTTGGATCATTTTGATAATACCTATATATTTAGATATAATTTTTTTTTCAATCAAACGTGATCAATTTCTTTTCACTCAGTACATGGATTTAAGTACATGTTAGTAAAAAAAAAAGAAAATTTCAGAGTAATTCTAATATTCAACTGACAAAATATATTCGGCAATTAAAGTGTCTTTGCGCACGTTAGAGGTTGTGCTACGATGAAAATTTACACTTGGTAATAAATATTGAAAACTGTCTTCCTTCCTCGTAACTGACTCAAAATCTAGAAACAGTCTCACCCCTCTCTCTGCACAATCACTCACCATTTTTTTTAATTGTATATGCTTATTTGATTCATCTTGCTTGCTGCCTTGTGGTGCACGTATACATGCCTTGTGGAATCTCACAAAAGAGTACCTGTTACAATAATCTTTTTCTTATTCCCTCAATATATGTACGTGTACATGAACTGCCCACGAAGGATATTGCATGTTGATGAATACACACTCCCTGCCAAAGACCCTCGCTTGCTTGTAGGGTATTATGCAGATGTATAAATGAAATGGGCTTTTGGAAATTGTGGTATAGAAAAGACAGGATTCAGTGCGATAAGGGAAATGTAAACATAGAACAGGGTTTTCCACATGGAAGATGTTCGGCAACGTCTTTTGACTTTGACGTGTGCTGAGTGTGAACGTGGCCCTTGCACTGAGTGCGAGGAGTGGCAGAGAAGGGACACACTCCGCATGAGTTCATGACGTCATCAACTTATCATCATAAGGGCCGTCGATATTTAGTCGCGAATAACAACAATATTAAATAAACTCTATTATTCTATTGCTCAACAAAAATTATCTCTATTATTCTATTGCTCAAATTCCATGGATTTCGTCAGTACAGGACGCTCCCAAAACAAACAAACAAAACATAAGTACACAAAAAAATTACACGATGTATGAACATTCGTTGATAGAACATAGAACATATGAACTAATTAAATGTTGTATACAAATAACTCATCCACACTATAGTAAATTTCACTGTTTAATAGTTCACATTGTTTTAATTAAAATGTATTCCCTCTGAAGATAAATTTTATGGATCCAGGAAATCTGTTATACACATACTTGGGGAGTCGAATGGCGAGGACCTTGCTTAGAAAATGCCCGATTAAGACAATTTTAGTGAATATTTCCTCTGTCAGGGGTCTTCTCCAGCTGGAGAAGTTGGCTACGGATCGTAAAAGAAGAGAGGGCGCTGTATATTATTCAAACTCCACCACAATCGACATTGAGAGATGTTTGGAATCCATCCAAACGGAGGGATTCCTCATTTCACTTTCCCAAAGTCATAACCAGATGCAAACAGTTGATCTGCGTCTGCTATCTGCCTTAAAACCCTTAAAAAGGGAGATTCCACTCTGTGCTCCGCTCCACTTAATTACCAATAAGCGGCAGCAGCCACGCTGGGTGCAGAGGAATGCTGCTAATCGTTATGAAAGGTAAGGCACTCCCATTACTAATTGCGAATACTTTCACCCGACTGCTCATGAAGCAATAACTCCTCTTTCTCGCAGCGCTGCCGAGGGGCTGGTCTGCCATCCCTCCACTGCGCCTATCTCTTTTGCTGCGTTCGCGGGAGAAACGAGCAGACGGCTTCCCTTTCGAGGGAAAATATCCACTCGTGCACCGATCTCATCTAAGGCGGGAGCGGAGCAAAGAATGCGGTCCGCGCTTTTCTGGAATCGCAACGGGGTCGAAGCATCAAATGCGCTCCATCGAACATACGTAGAGCACACCAGTCCACTCGCAAAACTGGAAAAATCTGCTATATTTCATTGGCATTTTTTCATGCGTTTTAACAGCAAATGTTTCAAGAGTTATTGGATACAGCTGAATCCGAATTTGCTAGTCGCCAAGCCAACTTTTGGGTCCTAAGACCCAAATACAAGATGGTGATGATTTTTATCTGGATTCCACACGAAGAATCTACGTCTACATAATACCCTGCGAGCCACCTCTAGGGTGTTTGGCAGGGGGTGATCAATCACCAGCATGCAGCATGCAATTGGACTCCAACATGCACACCACACAATACAAAAACGTCACGCATACTAACAAATTATACTACTATATGCTGTTAAAAATAATAATGAAATTAAGAAACATGCATTAAGTTTTACATAGGTTAGTTGGCTACACCACAAGCCATATAATCTATTTATGAGTTCTATCGCTGCCGTTATAATCTCTTATCGATCGTGGAAAAAATGACATTCTGAATCTGTCTGTTCTGCAATCTATCTCTCTTATTTTATTTATATGATCTGATCTTCCGTAGTATGTTGGCGTCCGTAAGATATGGTTAACTTCGTCAGAAAAGACACTGCTTTTGAATTTATCCAAAAGGTTTAGTCTATTTTTCAATCAACGGTCCCACAGAGATTCCTATCCGAGTTTATCTAAGAGGCCAGTTACACTAACAAGACTATCGTCACTAACAAGACTATCGTAACGACCTTTCACATACCTAGCAGCTCTCCTTTGCACGCGTTCTAACTATGTTATTATCGACTAATACGAGGAATGAAAAGGTAGAAACACTAAGTTTCTTCCTATTCATTCTTCATAATGAATCGCTTTCACAAAGTTACGCCTCAAACCATCAATTGGATTCCACTCTTCAACAAGACATCGTGGATACTATGAATATTATTTAGTAGAATATGTTTAAAACGCCAGCACGAAGCCATATAACCACTTTAAAACGGCCCAATTCCAAAACTTCGGTAATTCCGAAAAAAAATAATGGCGGAGTGTTACTATGGAGTGATTCATGTCATAATATGGGTTTTGGGGTCGACTAATACGAAAAAGGCGGCTCGAGAACGATATTACAACCATTTCTACATACATTTCGGAATGCGTCACAAATCTGAGAGTAGCCACAGCCTGATAATGCTTTAAATTTCCAATTTCGGAACGTGATTTTAGACTATCGTATCTTTTGCAGCCTCATTTTCTTCTGAAATTAATGTAATTAATTTTTTCCACGCACGTATATTTTTTTCTTCATTGCGATAACATATTTGAGCATAAACAGTTAAATAAACTCTCTCCCCTCCATCTCCGGCACCCACTAGGGTGGGAGGCACCAAGGGTGATACGGGGAGAATGGACGTTCGGCAAAATAAGACGCTGATTTATACACAAAAACTAACGTGTGAACACTAATGCCATTGCTGCGAGCTAGGACCTGACAAAAATACGTTACATGATTAGTGGAATCAAATGTCTTTCAATCTATACTTTCGATAGCCAATGTGTTATGCTTCAAATGCTGGCTCTACAAGTCTTTGAAATTTTTTATCCTTCATAGTAACGAGGGGCTGGATATGTATACGGAAAGTCTCACCGTGAAGAGGAAGACTGTATACGCTCACTTTGGGATGTCACTACGACAGCAAGGAAAGGTAGCACTGATTACTGACAGTGAGTCCCACCTCTAGCATCTATTCATGTCCTCGATAGTTCGGGGGAAGAACGTAATCCTGTACTTATCCATTCGGCAAAATAACCCTCTTAAGTTGTCGTTTCTAACTGGTCTAGCCAACGCAACGGGTGTGCTTCTATGATGATGTTTGCCGTGTTGCTCTGAAATGTATATATCTATTTGTAATAGTTCAACCAATTCAAGTCAAGCACGTAGCCTTGGGAGTCTCCAGCGGCCTAATTAGTGAAGCAGGGATTTTAGTGCATTTTTCCCACCGCTTAATTAAAACACAGGTTCTTTCAACAGATTATTTTTCACAGCAAACCCAACGTGGCTTTTGCCAATAACATCCGATCATTTCAGAAGAAAAAACAAACTTCAGCACCTACAACATTGTCATATTTAAACCGATTGTAAAGCTATAAATAAAATCACAAAATAACAATTAATCCTCCATAAAGAAAATAATCACATTGAGACCTTCAAATCTTTATTTATAAAAAGAGCAAATGCTTAAAAGCAACCATTAGAGGAACCGGGACGTAACTATTTCGAGGGAAATGTTACCATTTCCGATAAATAAATGTGATGAGGATTGACTTTTCTGCAGATTTAATAGTGGTCAAAGAATTCCGAAGAGCAACCCGGATACGGCACAGAACGTGATAGGGAGAATACGTTGGGGGGAGGGGGGGAGGACAAGATACCGCCAGCCTCGGACTTGCGGGCACGCGAGGCGCGATGTTTGGCGTGGGGTCCGCCTCCATAGCCTCGGGCGACTACTCTCACGGAGGAAAACGGACACAAGAGAAAAATACACTTTCACAATTGGATACAATTTCATCAATTGGTACCTAAATGTGTACGAGAAGTTATGTGGCATACAATGGAGAGGAAGTCGAGTTCGAGAAACGGATTAAATACTGTTTACGCAATGAGAAGAAATTCATTTAAGAAAGCAAGCGAAGATCTGAGAGATGAGGATAATTTTTTGCAAAAATGAGATTTCCGCAAAAACATCAAACCCCACCTCCCCTTCACCACCACACGTTGCTTTTTTCAAAAATAAGCGCTAAATAAGTTTAGAAGATATTCAATAATTAAAACGAACAAACCTTGTATTAATCCACCAATTTATCCGCAGCGGCGTCATCCTCAGGTACAAAGGTTACAAGCAATTAAATATCCTTACATATCATGTGGATTTTCGCGGGGGAGGAAGAAGGTAGGTGGAAGGAGTTACTATTGCTTGTAACCTTTGTACCTGAGGATGACGCCGCTGCGTCGAAACTAGTCGTACCACGAAAATAAATTGGTGGATTAATAGAAAGTTTGTTCGTTTTAATTATTGAAATGAACTTCCACGAAGTTGAGCCTAAGAATACGTAGATTTTCAGGAGATATTGTTGAAAACTTATGTTCCACTCTCTCCGTGCAAGAACCATAGTTCGTTCCTCACTCCTTATTGAACTCCACCTTTGGTCATTACCTGGTACTCACACTATTGTCTACAATTGAAGATATGGCTATTAAACTCTAGTTTTCTGCTTTTAAGTATACTCCTTGGAGGAGAGCAACTGAAACACCCTCCAGAGCATATAAGTCAGCTGGGGCAAGATCACGAATGTAAGGAGGCTGGGGAATCAATACGATAAAATTTTTAGCAAGTTATTCGGTAACCACGAATCCTGGATAATGTCAAAGTGGCTTGCAAGAATTCTCTGATGGATTTTTCGACTGTTCACTGCCAGGGTGCGTACGGATCGTGGAAAAATCACCTGCAGAAGTGAGATTATACAGAAGGAGCGAACTATGGAGACTATTAGAGATTTGTAGCGATATTTCCATTATATGTCTATAAATGAATATGCTCTCATCACATAACATACACACCCAGTATATTTCATTCACATGACAATTTTTCACCAAGTTTTGATAGTCGTTAGCCCTTTTGTCCAATGCGCATCTGTGAGGTCGGCCCGACAATCATGGACGTACTCCTTCCGTGAAATGGGTCGATCGTGCCATACATACTGCATATCCTACTAATTGGCTCTCAGAGAAAGTCGCCTATCAACAGACAATCTCCTCCGTCGCCCTCAGAATTTTTGGAAAGCCTCCCAATACATCTGAAAAGCATATTAGTGGGCACGAATATTACAATAGAGGAGGATTTTCCACTCTCGGCCACTAGATGGCGAGTTGTCACCCGCCGCGCATTTCAATGGACCTTTCTAAAGCCGACACAAGCGTCGCTGGCGGAAGAGCGATCTGAAATTCACGGGCAAGTGAGCGAGTAATTAGGGCTGTGAACCGAAATTTACATCCGTGATAATGAGAGATCTATTATCTTCTGAATGCCATTTCTCGCGACTGTTAGGAACTCTATTGCAAAAACTGAGAACTAATGAATTGCTCTCATTGATGCGTAGCGGACATTTTTTCAAACAGATAAAAAAGCGTCCAAATGTTGGTTTTTCATTGCATTAGGAGGAGGAGAAGCGATAGCTAAAGGTCATCTACACCATTTGGGAGTGTAGGGCAGAGAGAAAACCGGTGTCGGTATTAGCCTGCTCTTAACGGACTTGACTTGAAATGGCCTCCACACAACACTCAAGCGGCGATCGATCGGTCTCGGCAAGTTCTCTGCCACCGCCGGGAATCGAACCCAGGCCCAAGGGGTGTGATGCCAACGCTATAGTCACCACACCAACCCGATCCCCGTGTCCAAAGCGGCGACAAATATCGCACTTACTTCACGGGACGCAGTCTTCCAAAAAAAGTCCCCTCGGCAGAGGACACAAGAAATACATTGCTGCATCCAGAGCTTTCCTTCGAAGGTTCCACAAGCACTCATTTCTTCGGAATTCGTCCGATCTCGGCGAGAATCCGTAATCGTGCCCACATTTTGAGAGGTCGATTCGGAAGGAGAGAAACCAAGGGAAAAGGAAGTGCCCCTTGGGGTGCAGAAATAATATGGACACGTAGAGCATTGCCTTTATGCAAACTTTGATCTCAACATTTTTCCAGAATTAATTTACGCGAGCTTAATAAAAATATTAATTCATACATATTTATTTGACACAAAAGGACCAGACTTTTAATTGATATCATTTTTCGCTGTTTCCGGTGTGACTACGTGAAATTTACTAATTAATATGAAAGAGCAGCATTAATATCTTCGTAATTCCGCATATAAGAAATATAAAAGACTTTTCTTGAATAAGCAACAACTAATTAATAGTAGCGGGCATAACTTGGTGGAAATCCATAATCGCATGTATAGAACGATCAATAACTTTGCTATTTTCACATGATAATTTATTGAGACCAACGAGTCGGTCTTAAGAAACAAGTATCTATTTAATTTCTTCGATGTCCAATGTGCTAGATGAATTATATCTTCTTGGAAGCTTACGACGCAGTATAGATAGTTTGGCGATTAGATTACGTGGAATAAAACAGTTACTATCAATACTTCTTCATGATAACATATTTCGCTGCTCACTTAAGATTAATCATCATTTTAACAGCATGTTGACACCATCATTAACAGCATGCATCATCATCAACATCATGTTGGTACGTCACAAATAAGTTTTTAACAAAATAAGTTTAGTTGCGACGTAGGAAAATCAACTCATGAGAAAACAGCTTCAAATGTTTTATTAGTCCTGCATCAACAAAGCGTTCCGTGGAACAGAAAAGTTTTCTTTTTCGAACTCTCAATAATATTTATCCTCAAGGAAATTCTAAGGAATATTCTTCATTTCGACAGCTTCCCTCATCAGTTCGAGGAAATGTGATTTTTTTTGGCAAGCACTTCAAATTCATCAAAGGAAATTCCGAGGCCTGTTTTTGACCGCGATTGATCCGCGAAGGCTGGTTGGCACTTGGGACTCTTCCTATTCTCTTTTGTATCTGAAGAGGGCGGAATCCATGGCGGCCGGAATGATTCGCAAATGCTCCATGCAAACCTATCTTAAACGGTACAATACTCGCTCAATAAACTGAGTTTTCACTACAGTGCATTTGATATCTAAAGTCGGAAAAATTGATCTTGTAAATATTATAATGAGCTGCGAAATCAATGATGAGGATTTGCCACGAAGAGGGTTTCAAAACGACGGAATGGGCGTGACATGACCTGCGGTTTGGGAGGTCATGAGTCGGCCCAAGGGTGGAGAAATGACGTCGCGTGGTCGTGGACCGTTTAAAGCGACTCTTTGGTCACAGGTGGCGCGCATTTAAAGCGCGACCAACATTTCTGCGAGCGAGCGGCATTTCGTCCGCCGTTTCCCGGGCGACGAGACGATCAAAGCATTTCAGGGGGGGGGCGGAGGAGGGGGAGGGGGGCACTGCACGACTATCGGCCGTTCGAAGAGAGAGAGATAGAAGAGGTGCCCCACTCTCCCTCTCGGCCAATGAGAGGAGACGAACGAAGAGAGAGAGAGAGAGAATTCCTTCACTCAATGCAGCCGAGGCCAGAGGGGAGGACGCAGGCATTCGAAGGGTAACCCGTAAAAATAAGACTGCAGTCCTCTGAAGGACTTGCTATGGTAGATTGTAAACAACAGAAACCGGTATTATTTCAGTTTATCGATCCGTCGCAAACTTTTCTCGCTCTTCGCGACGAGAATGCAACCGTCTTAAACCTTTCGCACATAAGTTGATGACGTCAAGAAATCATGCCAGGCGGGAAACCTCTTCTTAGTTACTTCCCGGTCTTCTGGTGCATGGGCAGCACAAGGTCCATTGATGTTGTCACTGCAAATTCTCTCCACAATAAAACGTTTCTTTCTCTGACGATTGAATTAAATGACACGCTGATGACGTCACCAACTTGTGAAAAGTAAGCGGCAATATTTTCTGTTTTGTCATTTAAACTTATATGGAAATGCTTGAATCGGGTAGTTTCCTTAATCAAAGAAAACGAAAGGCATTGATTGCGATTCCTTACCCACCATTAGTGTATTTATAATATACAAATTATTTGCTTTTAGAAATACCGGTTTAGGCGAATGGCAATGGTCAATTTTAGCCGCATTTGAAAAAAGCCAGATTGGCGCCATGCGATGCCACTCCACGTGACGTCATAGGGACCTAGTTTCTATACGAGTAGATAGGAGTTTTACATCGTCTGAGATTACCAATCCATGCATGATGCACAGAGCTCAGGGAAACATATCTTAAAAATCACCTTTTAAAACTGCCTATGGTCAGAAAGTTTTCTTCGTTTGATAAGGTATTAATAATCCTTATTTAAGCCAAGCGCTACCAGCTAGCAGGGTACTCTGCTACCTGCTAGCAGCCTGCGTCGTATCAGCGCTCAAAGCGTCGCCCCAAGGTCACCTCACTTGCGGCAGCGGGAACCAGAACGACGTCACACGGGGTTTTCTCAGCATTCATACTTAGCCGTCGCGTTTTCGCGCGCTAGAAAATTTTTCACTTTTCGTTTAGTCGCGAAAAATAGATATCGTCATTTGAAAATCTAAAAGCGTGAAATGCGTACTCCAGAAGTAATAATCTTTCGATTTAGGCAATAAAAAAATAATAGGAAACCACCCTATTCGAAATAATTTTCTGACTCTACTTTCCATCTTTCGAAGCCATTCAATGAATTGTGACTTCAGGTCTTAATGTGAACCACTGCTTCGCCTCTTTCACAGGTCTTCAGAACTCGTCGCATTCTTGTTACTTTTTGTTTCAAAAATAAAAAAATATTTACTTCAATAAGTATCTTAAAGAAGAATTTAAGAGAGGTTATTAGCTGGTTGTGGCTGTCTGGAAGGCCCTTCTATCGTGAATGGACTGTTAGAACCACGCCTAAAACCATTCACCCGCTTAGAGACTCGATGCGAAGGTTGGTTCCGATAGGTTGGTATGGTAGGAATCTTACATAGTGGCACGCAACATTCCTGGTTTTTGACAACCCATCACAATTGACACCTTACATTGACACAGGCAAGACTTGCAATTGAGAAAGCAGGAATGCACGCATTTATAAATGAATTTCTCCCCATTAACACTGTAAAATTGCCACGGAAAATGATGAGCCGGGAAAGAGTAGTGGCCACGAAAGCATAGGTACTTCTCCTCCATGTTAACCTCCTGGTTACGGGGAATCTTTTTCCAAAGGCAATTAACATGAAATAAGGACCATTTCACGCCAACTAGGTCTTCAGTTGACCATTGAACTTAAAGACTTTAGGGATCATTGGTATCCTACACGATTTTTTTCCTCAAATAAAAAAATAAAATTTGAAGTGTGTTGCGAAAATTAAAAAGAAAAAGAAAGCTACACCCGGAAATATTCGACGCGGCCATTTTCCGCGAAAACGAAATTTTTGATGCCTCATTTTTCAGAATAAATCCGCGTAATATGTGTTCTAAGGATTTATTTTTACGGTAAGTTCTTAAAAATCTGAAAATGTTCTCTCATAAGATAATACTTACATTGTTCTATTACATATACTGTATCAATAATTACCGAAAGCATTCTTCCATTTACGAGAGAAACAAACATTTATTTCTTTAGGTGCAATGCCCGTTCCGAATCCACTGGAAGGTGAACGCACATTTGGAGACGAAGAAACTCGTTATTTTCCATGTTTTCAGCCTCTTAACTTTTGAATTTCAAAATCTAAAAGATAACACGACGCTGTGTAGCGAACAGTAAATATGTAGACTAAAAATATAAGCTTATATTGCATGTAGTTGTAGTGGGTGAGCCAACGCCGAAGAAATGAAAGCAGTGAAGTGATGAGCGGCGAATCATCATTGCCCACCGCTCCCTTCATTCTTCTCTCGCCTCGTTATCCGCAAAAGCGCTCGAAATGTGATATGGCAAAGAGCGATGATGATGAAAACGCACTGCAGCAAGGGCGTACCCAGGATAAAAACTAGGGGGGTGGGCAAAGTTAACGGTAAGATTTGAGCATCGGAAAGGTAAATGAAACCAATATTTTGAGGAAACTGTAACAGCTCTTTATTATTCTTTTAAATTATTTTCATGAAAGTTATTATTTTCCTTAAAAACATTCGCGATTTTTGCTTCTAGGGGGGGGGGTCAGCTGCCCCCTCTTGCCCCTCGCTGGGTGCGCCCATGCATTGGAGTGATCAAATGAGTGATGAAGTAGACATGAAAATAGAGAGAGAGAGAGAGTGAATTGTGTATGTGTCAATAAGGTGGTTTCCTATTATTTTTTATTGCCTAAATCGAATGATTATTACTCCTGGAGTACGTATTTCACGTTTTTAGATTTTTAAATGACGATATCTATTTTTCGCGATTAAATGAAAAGTGAAAATTTTCAAGCGCGCGAAAATGCGACGGCTAAGTATGAATGCTGGGAAAACTCCGTATGACGTCGTTCTGGTTCCCGCTGCCGCAAGTGAGGTGACCTTGAGGCAAAGCTTTGAGCGCTGCTACGACGCAATATGCTAGCAGATAGCAGAGTACCATGCTAGCTGGTAGCGCTTGGCTTAAATAAGGATTATTAATACCTTATCAAACGAAGAAAACTTTCCGACCTTAGCCAGTTTTAATATGTGATTATTAAGATATGTTCCCCTGAGCTCTGTGCCTCATGCATGCATTAGTAATCTCAGACGATGTAAAACTCCTATCCACTCGTATAGAAACTAGGTCCCTATGACGTCACGTGGAGTGGCATCGCATGGGCGCCAATCTGGCCTTTTTCAAATGAGGTTAAAATTGACCATTGCCATTCGCCTAAACCGGTATTTCTAAAAGCAAATAATTTGTATATTATAAATACACTAATGGTGGGTAACGAATCGCAATCAATGCCTTTCGTTTTCTTTGAAGAAGGAAACTACCCTACTGGCTGGATGATCGAATCGATATCCGAGTGAAAACAATTTTCGGGTTCAGGTGGATTACACGTTTTCCTGGTGAATTAATGCGATTCTCGGGCTTCCGACCAAGTCAGGTTCCCAATTCCCGCTCTGTTCTCAAATGCCCTTGACCCTAAATAGACACTCTGTCCCTGAAGAACGATCCATCACCACGGCTCCCTCCACTTTCCCTCTTCATCCCTAAAATGGCAAAGGGGGATGGAGCGATGATTGCCTTGGGATCACACAAGGAGACACGAATGGACAGCCTAACCCCATCGGAAAGCAGAGAAAGATTCATCGCAAATTTAGCATCGTGGACTGTTTATGAATATGATGATGGCTATGTGAAATGAAGTGTGAAAAGGGTTCCTCGTCAGTTGTATTCATGGAAAGGTTATATCGCTAAATATTGTTCTGTAATATTATAGAAATAAGACACTGCAATATTTTCACTGAGTTTTATTATTACAAAACGCGTTTCGTCATTATCAAGTGTGGAATATGGCAATGTCTTATTTTAATAATATTAAGAACTTCCACCATATCGTGCCCAACATCATACAAGATATTGTTCTGTAACTCAAAATTCAAGCCTTTCCATTGGCAACGCTGCGATAAAAACCAAAGGACGGTTGTTCATTACCCTTCACCCCTGCTCCCTCTCACATCTTCACTCGTGCGACGTCATCCCCGAATTGGCCACTTACATTTAGAGAGGGATGCGCACCTCTAGCGGTCGGCCACTCCTCATTCCCTCTCTTTCTCTCTCTCTCAATCACGGACGAAGGTTACGCGGCTCTCACATAACAAGAGATTAGCCTCGACACAGTTAAAAAATTAAATCACATTTCGGCGGCTAATTACTTTCACAAACGAACAATTATTGGACACGGATTAGAAAGAAACTTGATGAGTGAGAGTTTGACGGTCGAAGGCTTAGTTAGAACATAGAATGAATCGCCCAAAATGGTCCATGCCAACCTTCCATTTTCGACTTCCCTCTTTTTTCCCTCGTAACCAGTCTAAATTTAAATTTCCATGAATTTATACCGATGGAAAATCAGTCGCATACAAGGGTTTTATGAAAAAATGCAGAAAGGTATATTGTGTATTTTAGTCAAGCAGGATTAGAAGTACTAACAGAATTGAAGTCCAGTGGCGCCGAGTCGGAGCTCTGGCTGGCGCCACCCCCAGCCACGAAGACTACATAGCGTCGTTGGAACGCAGTAACACGTAAAACCTCCATTTCAGTTTTTGGCCTGAGCCTCTCAAGATTATCCCCGTGACTTCCTCGGCTTTCCCGACCTGCCTAGAACCTTCGAATCCCACCTCATTGATTAGGGTGCCTTACCAAAATCGGTAGAATTCTTTAATGATAATACACTTCGCCAGACTATTAATTCATCGCAGAGAAAAGGTTTTTTTGGGCTAAAATAGATTTAAGAGGAAAGTTATAGACGGCAATTTCAAGAGCAACGTTTGAAACGACCCTCGCTCGGCAAGGGCACTTGCTACGGAGCGATAGAAACCATCTAAGAGTCAACGTAAGCGAGAGAGTTCAGAGAGGCTGCGCGGAGACCAAATCTGATGACAACAATGATAGCAAATGAACTGCCCCTAACTTATGGATGGATTTTATTAAAATCCTGATATTTCCCTTATTTTCGGGAGCATTAACTTTAATGGGAATAAAATTTATAATTGAAATGACTTGAAAACGGATGGTACTGTTGAAATCAGCCAATCAGATCCATCGGCGATCACGCGATCTGTGATTAACTCTATTTTGACCGCTGCCAAATCGGTCTAGCACACCTATCCGCTCGCTTTCGATATCTGATCCTCCCGGAGAAGCCCTGTGGCTTTTTATGGTCACTCAGCCAATTCTTACAATTTTCGTCTGTCGTTTGTTCCTTAAAGACCGTATTATTAAAATGGCTAGTTTAGAAATAAGCAATAGCTCCACTTTCACTTGTAAAACGAGCGTATGGTATACAGAGAATGGCGTCATGTTGGATATTTAAAAATTGAAGAAACTGCGACTCATCGTGATAATAATGTAGTGACTTCCCCTTGCTTTCCACATCGCAGTACTGCAGATTTAAAGTAAATATTACCGCGCCTGTAGTGTTGCTGTACTAACACAATGAAACTACGAAATACAATGTTAGTTACATTTTAATTGATGCTACGTATAAATTGAGCCTTATAGTTCACCATTTGCTTTTCGCACTATACGAGGCAAATAATTCAGAGACAATCATGCTCAAAGAAAATTAATTTTACTTTTTTTTTCTTATAAAAACGATGTCTTTTAAATATTTTTTACCTCGTAATCATCACTACATCATCATCATCGTAAGTAAACAATCCCAAGATTGGTTTGTCGTATATCTCCTTTCTCTTCTCCTACCCGCCTTTTCATATTGATTAACGTTTTCTTGAAATGAAATAAACGCATTGGCCGTAACTTTTCATCTGCAAATCGCATCAGCCATTGACCGCAGAAGCCTAACCAGGGATTACCTCGATACTTCAAAGAACTTATAAAGAGGCAACAGCGACAATTTCAGCAACCTGATCTAAAGCTTACAAATGGCAGCGCGACCTAAATAAGCCCTCAATCACTCGTAAGTCTGAAGAAATCAATACAAAAATGCGGGGATTGATAATGGCATAAACACGCAATCACATCACGTAGCACACGCAGAATGATAAATTACAAAAATTACAATTACAGTGAATTATAAAAGTATAATGGACTCAGCACCTTAATAGATTACCACCAATGAAATTGGTCGGACTTAAGTGGATTTACTCATGCATATACGAAAAGTTTTTGTCAAGAGTGACGCTGGGCAATTGACTCAGATTCAGTCCCTACATTATGCAACATTAAGCAACTTTGCTTTCTTTAAAAACAATCGCATTTGAATGGATAGAGCAGGGGGGGAGAGGGCACATGACTATCGCTATCCGTGCATGAAATTCTCTCGAGCTCGCTACCTGGTGAGACAATTGAAGGCAGTTGCCGACTCGTCGCCCGGTGCCAAGACCACTGATGGCAGTTTGAAGTGACAGTGGACAAACGGCGTTAAGAGGCGCGTGATTGGTAAAGCCTCCATTGTTGAGGTGGAGGACTGAAGCAGGAATACTACACGGGTGCTCCAACAGGTCAGATTTCTCAAGACCAACGTTCCGATTCTCGACTCGCAAATCGTCATCACGACAGATGACTGTCGAACTGAGGTTTCTGATCGCCTTAAAAACTATGAAAATTATTTCTGTATCACCCTTGTAATAAAGTTTTAATACTTGAGATGAAATCAAACGTTTACAAAGGTCTACCTTATTTGAAAACGCCCTACAATTTTCATTATTATAATATAAATTTTTTACGAGTTATAAGTCAAGAAAAGTTCAATGATTTGAGCAGCACATTAGAGGAAAACGGATACAACAGAAAGGACATCAGGAAGAGAATTGAGTTCGTGAAGGAGGCGTTCGTGAACAGGAAGGAGTTTACGAGGGGATTATCATGTAATACGTTATACGTCGATCCTCTCATGGATGAAAATATTATAGAATTTGGAATGATCTCATTTTGTGTGAAATTGAAAAACCAAAAATGAAAAACATAAATCCGTGTCAATGCGCCCCGGTCTCCCCTCTTAACTGCAGGAAAAGATGAGGGCTGCGTGGTAGTGTGAGCACAGAGCAGAACCCAAACCATTCCGGCCACACCCCTTTCCTTGAAGGGGGCAGTCGTCCAGCGAGGCGCTTCGGCCTTTGCAGGAATCTGGCGAGTGTAAAGAGGTTGAAATGGGGGCGAGGGGGTGGAGAGGGGCGGGGCGGGTTCATTCGACCATTAACCGCCTCTTTCGCGCTCTCTGCTTCAAAGGGGGAGGAAGTGGGGTGGGTGGGGTTGCGAATTGATGGGGGTGGGAGCCTCGAATGCAGAGGAGAAGAAAGGTGGTTGGCCGATTAAGAACTCAACGCGGGCAACAATCAGAGAGACGAGTTTCGATTTCAAAGAAATAAAACAACGGTGATTTGAAAGGAAAGCGACGCAATCACTCAGTGATACAACCCGAAGGCTGGTTTGGATAGGCGAGGATAGAGCTCACGTCGGACTTAGCATCAGGTGTGTGAATTTCACACATCAGGGTAAAGGGAGGAGGGCAATTCTTTTACAATTGGTAAGCAATTTTACTGCCCGATTAAATTGCATTCATATTGATATTTTTAGATTTCAGCTATGGTGAAAAGTCATTCCCCCCTATCAGCTGATAAACCACAAGATTAAACCGATGGCACGGAGAGTTTAGATTCCCGTTTCACGCACGAAATACTAATTGATGAGTCAATAAAATCTAATCTATAGAATGAGGAATCAGGTTATCCAGCATATGTAGACAAAGGAATTATGGAAAGGTTGGAACACTTACGACGAGACGCTAACGAATGTATCGGCGCTGAGCAAGTGAATGGTCTGTTCTGGAATGGGGTGCTATGAAGAGCGTGCAAGGGGGATGCAAGGAATGAAACGTCCCTTTCCCTGATGTGCCACCTCCCACTCGGATGATTTCATTTGGAGATGCACGTGCGAATGTTTCACCCGGGATTTGAACGCGGGACCTTTCTCTCAGCAGATCCACGCAATTACAACCGGGCCACCCCGCTCCCCAAGCGTGACGTTCTCGAGCGGAAAGGAATTCGCCTAAAACATTCCTATTATGCTGTGCACCCTTTGCTTAGGCCGGTGTGAGGTCTACTCCCACCTATTCAAACCAACATTATGCCTGTAATACAATGGACGCAATACGTAAGGAAACGAAAACGTCATTGCACTTAAACGGAAGTAATATGCAAGGAAGATGGCTGATTCTCATCCACAGCATGCGTATAAGCCAATGAGAACGCTTCTTCAGCACTGCTGGTTTCAGTGCAATATATTGTGCGAAAAACAGGAAGTGGGTGCTGGGCAATGCAATTGGCCACCGCCGCATGTCCAAGAAAGCCATGGGCGAGCCACCGCGTGTACAAAGTAAACCCACAAATGAATACCGACAGTACCTGTGCCTCCATTTCCTTCATCTGGTTAAAATGTTGACAAATTAGGTATAAAGGTATTTAGGTAAACATTTATATACTTCAATAGAAATTTTCCAAAATTTAATTAATTTCTCCACAGATTTCAATATATTTTGTAATATCTTGAGCTCTATGCATCTTGATATCTTAATGAAGATAACACAAAATTTATTGAAAATGATCGTCAAAGTAATTTTGTACATTGCTAGTAATTTTTAATTTATTAATATATATTAGAACTACACGAATAAAGTCAGGATCAACTGTCTGCATCGGAACTCATCTAACTGATTCCGTCTTCTTGATTTTGAATATTGGTCTTATGGCTTACGTCCATTGTCGGTTGCAGCAACTATTGAAATATTAGAACAAAGGACTGTCGCGTACCGAACGAAATGCATTAAAATTTAACTCTTCCCACAAATTCAGAGAATATTTCTCCACAGATTTCAATATATTTTGTAATATCTTGAGCTCTATGCATCTTGATATCTTAATGAAGATAACGCAAAATTTATTGAAAATGATCGTCAAAGTAATTTTGTACATTGCTAGTAATTTTTAATTTATTAATATATATTAGAACTACACGAATAAAGTCAGGATCAACTGTCTGCATCGGAACTCATCTAACTGATTCCGTCTTCTTGATTTTGAATATTGGTCTTATGGCTTACGTCCATTGTCGGTTGCAGCAACTATTGAAATATTAGAACAAAGGACTGTCGCGTACCGAACGAAATGCATTAAAATTTAACTCTTCCCACAAATTCAGAGAATATGCTACAGTTTTTGTGCCCAAAGTAAGACTGCCCCACAAAGCTCAGCCACAATCACTCACGCTCATGGTGAAAGTTGATGCTTTAAGGCATCTTTTTTAGGAGACACACCATCTAAAAATAATTAGGCGTTCAAATCTTTCTTTAAACAGTAAATATTTCTTGTTTTGACAGCCACGATAACAAATTCTCATTGTGTCGGAGGTTTGGAGGCATTTAAAAAAAATTTAACATCAATTGTTTTTGGCAAAGTTTCAGTTATCGTCCCAACTATCTTCAGGTTTCCTGAAAATTTTATGATTCATTCACTTCATACAATCGATGCATCGGCTATGACATTGCAACTTCACTCTCATTAAAAAATCGTTCAAAGAGAATCAAATAGAAATTTTTGAATCACTAAATAATGCCTTAAAATATTATGCCTTGTAAATTTGAAAAATATTCGGTTAAAGTGAACTTAGATTGTGAAGTTAGATTTATATGCGATCCACTAATAGAGAAAAATAATCTTCTGAATACTCGTAGATATTTTTAAGAAAAAAAAATGAAATTATATTTAATATAAGAAATGCAGCCCAACCTCCTTGAATAAATATAAAAAACTAAATTCTCCCTCGTGTGCTGCTACAGGAGGCAGATAATTTTTTACTAAAAGGACACATGAAAAGAACAATTAGATAATACTATCACATATTTTAAGTAAAAATTGAAGATAACAAAAAAGAAACATGCAGTGAGCCCCGCTATTGCGCACCGTCTTTCACGTGAAGTTATTTATAAATATTGCTCGAATATTTGGGGTGGAAAATTTTCAAATTCCTTTCCATGTAGTGGCAATAAAAAACGTATCACCCTAAAAAACCTAAAAAGTCAGAAAACGAGATGGTTACAACTCACAGTATCTGTAGGAAGGCAGGAAATATTTAACTAGACATTCCTCCCCCGTGATAATACGCGGGGTTGCTGGAGAAGAAAGTGTTTTTCGCTCCGCAGTCACTTTCCGTTTCGGAGAAGAATAACGGCGGTCGCGTTCTCATAAGACACGCATCGACGTCAGTTCCCACATTTTCCATGAAAGCAGGAACTATTAGAGGAGTGAATCGGGCGCTACATTCCCAATTAGAAGTAATAAATTCCCTTTCCGAGGATTATCCGCCAAAGAATGTCGTGCATTCAAGGAGTCACATCACGCGCCAAACACGCAGTGGCAACATTCCACAAAAGAGGAAAAATCATTTGCCTTCACTAGGATTCGAACCCGAATTCGCGCCAGGTGTTCTACCGCCTGAGCTTCCGACCTCTGCTGAGATTTTTCGGCTTTAGAGGGTGGCATCAACAGAAAAATTCCCCTCCATGGCGTACGTAAACATGAAAGCAAAGAGAGCGAAACTAATTAGTCCATTCTTACGTATTCAATAACATTCATTGAATAAATCAGGCAATTATTACTAATATCATTCAGGTATAAGTATACCTTTAACTTCATGCCGTTCCTACAACACAGAGTGTGTTCTAGTTTTCATTCGGTTATCAGAAGTTGTATGGCGCCTCCTACGCATTGATTATTTTACAAAAGACCTATCGGATCCTTTCCTTTTCGTTTTGCATTTCGCTTAACTTTCGTGGGCCGAGAAATATTTTACCGAGAAATAACTCAACATAATTTTAATACAGTGTGTGCGGCAAAGTTGCAGTTTCTTTATCCAATGAGTGATGCAGGGAACCCACCTGCAACGCGATTTTTTCTATAATTTTAGAATAGTGTTGTGAAGCTAATTCTCCGTTCGGTATTAAGTGCCCGCTGATATTTTTCTAAAATCACCACTTTGAAAAGGATATTACTGTATTTATATTATACATAGATTTGCAATTATTTGTATTCTTTATAATATTTCTTTAAAATATCCGCCATAAAGTCCTTGGGACTTGCCGAGGACAAGACAGATTCTTTATAATCCCTATTTTTAATTCAGTTTCAATTTTTCAGGAGTGCCTGTCGCTATTTTCAATTAGGCTCGGCGAACTCTATAAAATATGACGGTGAGATTGCATAATTTTACATCATTACGTTATCATCATCGCCGTCACCATTGGTCAATAATCCTAGGGCTAGTTAGGCGCACCTCTTCACACAATTCTCTTGTCATCTTATCATTGCACATTTACGTTTTTTTTATATCTTTCGCATACTTCTTGGCCAGTTCCGCATATTACATTCAAGATGACGATAAAAATGTTGTATTTCCGTAATGTTCATGTGTTCCACAAAATCAACGCAAGAGAACGCCTCATCCCATTGAAGCCACCCCGCTAAGAGTCGTTGGGAGACGTCGGCCCCTAATGATCGCTTTTCCCCGACTCTCTCTCTCTCTCTCCAATTGAAGGCGCTTTCCTTTCGCACTCCATTAAGATCCGCCCGAAGAGAGCACACCGCATCACAGGCCTCTTTTTACGGATAGAGCGAACGTGTGTGTGTGTGGGAACCACCATTTAAATCCGACCAATCGCAGCCCATTATAGCGGTCACACCTGATCTCGGGTGCACCGGAAGCGCCGCCCCGCACCTCTTTTGTTTCTTCCCGCCGCGAAGAGCGAGAGAGCCTCTCCACGGATCACGACGGTGTGTGAAGACACACTCTTTAATTGGCCAACAGAAACAGCGCCCACGGATAATATCAACTCCCTTTCTTTCAACTTCTCTCTGAATTAGCTCCCCCTCTTTTTCAGATTCACTCTCTCTGCATCGTGGAATTGGGAGTTGTGGTCCTCCTAAATTAGCGCCAAATCGGACTCGGGCTCATCCGGACTGCTCCAATTTCACCTTCACTGCTCTGGCCCACCAGGACGTGTCCCTGTGGGCCACTCTGACTGGAAAATTAAAAAATGGATTGCATCATATATATATTTATCTCTAATTTGATAATTGCGACGATCAAAACGTTTCCCCGCCTTAGTAACGGCCAAGTACGATGGTCGTTCAATATAAGGTATCAAAACAAATTATATTGGGTGATTTAAAAAAATATTTTTCATTGCAGTCTTCTTTCTATAAATTTTTTTAAGCATTTTCCTGAGCATTTTCAGCCGTCCAAAAAATTGAATTTCGGGATCTCCTCAAAATAGGCATTAGTTTTTGGCGATTACACCTCTTTAATAGATGTAAAATTTTGTACGCAACGCCATTTCTTCATGTTTTGATACTATATATATATAGTCTCCAGAGGCCAAATCAGGTGAATACAGTGAATTTCAAATAATTTAAACTTTAATTCTGTAATTTTAACTATTGATTATGAGCAGGTGTGCAACCGTGCATTGTCTTATCAAAGGAAAAAAAAATTCTGCTCCAAACGAGAGCGCCGTTATTGATTTCTAAAATCAACCGGTCCAATAACGATGCATAATACTCTCCTGTCATCTTTTCTTCCTTTTCCAATTATTCAATGGATATAATTCCGCATCATCATCATCACTGGTCAACAATCCTAGGATTGGTTTGACGCAGCTCTCCACTCAGTTCTCCTATCAGCTAATCTTTTCAAACCTACGCATTTCTTCTCTTTCACATCTCTCTTTACTTGTTCCATATATTTTGTTCGGGGTCTTCCTTTTCCATTCTTGCCTTCCACTTGTCCTTCGACGACTGTCTTCATCAGGCCATCATGTCTCAAGATGTGGCCTATAAGGTTGTTCCGTCTTCTTATTAAGGTTTTCACGAGGCTTATCTTCTCTCCTACCCTTCTTAGGACTTCCCCTACCCTTCTTAGGACTTCCATATAATTCCGCATACATTCCAAAATATCGTTGCCATGACTTGACCGGCCTATTTCAACATATTCGCCTGCTTTGTAGCCCGTTCATCTTCAAATGTCCATTGTTGTACCTGTTATTTGGCCTCTTTAGTGTGGTGATGAATCCATATTTCATCTAAAGTTATGAATTGATGCGGAAAATCCTTAGGATTGCGAAGGAGAAGCGCCAAAACAGACTTTGCGTTGACCACACGATTGCGTTTATTCTAGAACGTGAGAAAACGCGGCTGCGATTTTGCCGATATTTTTTCCACGCCCAAATGTTCGTGCAAAATTGAAGAAATTGTGCGCTGCGATATGCCTGTGGCCTCACATATATCGCGCATTTTGATTCGTCTAGCACTTTAAACCATATCGTGGATTTTTTTCAATCATTTTGGGGAGTAGACACTTCCACAGAGCGTCCGGAACAATGTTTATATTTTTGAGTGTACGGCAAAGTTTGAACTCATTTACTCAATTGTAAATTGCAGATATTCCGTGATCTTCATTCAAGTTATCTCTGATATCTTTCGGCGTTAACCCTTTCAAAAACAATGGTTTGATCACCGCACAAAACTCAATTATATCCATTTTTATAAACAAATGAAAGTTGTTCACTACAATCGGCAAAAACAAAAAAACTATGGAATGGATACGGCTGAAACTTTAACAGCTAACTAGTCACGAGTGCTTTTTTTCTCTAGTCAACATTAATTTTTAATACTATGAGAGTAATTTCTTGGAGATTATAAGGCTTTATTGAACGACCCTCGTAGTTTTCTTCATGCCAGCGTAGTACGGAAAACGAATCCGCCAGCTCATTTACATGTGGTTGTGACGCAGTGAATAAACCAATCAGCAAATCTAAGTTCGCGAGGAAACTGACTGCCCGAACGCGAACTACGATCGCCCGAGACTAGACTGAGGTGGGCGGACATGACCGATTACGGCCAATATACGACGATACTTACGTTCACTCTCAACACTACTCCGATACATATCAATTGAAGGCAACGACGAAAAAACGCAGACATATTTATGTGTTTACCAATAATTTTTTAATGTGACTTTAATTTTTTTCAATAGAAAAATTAGGGTTATGTTCCAGACCGTTACACGAGTCTTGATCCTGACTCAAACTTGACTCAGTTACCACGTTGTTGGTGTGACGAGACCTCTCTCTAGACCCAAAACTCGCTCAGACAATTCTCCTCACTTGATTATTAGAGTACCAACTAAATTTGTGTCGCTAAGTTGAAAGATATCCGCCCCCGTATCCTCACAGTTTTAAATCTGCCTTAAATATACCTAAAATGGTGATATTTTACTCCGGTAATGCTAGTTATTGAGTAGCAGGAGATCATGGATGACAAGGGTTTAGGTACGTGCATCATTTTCATCATTTTAAAGTGAACTTTACCACAACTACCTTAGCTCAAGTGAGTGGCCTTGAAGTTAGGATCTAAAATATGAACTCAAACTCAACATGAGTTCGATATCCGAACCACCGAGGTTGAGTGCAAACTCAAGAATGAGTCAGGCTTAGGAATACTTTCAGAATGCGATTCTAAGTAACTAGATGACACTGTGAGAATGGCTGTGTAAGAGGGTATCATTGCCTCTGCGGTATAAGTATCTCATCAGATCGCCATAACATTCCTTTCCGCAGTTTAAAATCGACAGCAGTAATAGTTTAGGCATGACTAATTCTAAGTAAGGATTAATCTGAGCTGTCATTTCGACGTATTCATAATGCTGACATTGAGGAAGATGACACCTCGTGCAAAGGGAAGGAGAAAATAATGTTTCGGTGGTTCTCGCTAAGTGGAGGCGAAAAAAATATGTTGGAAAGGGAAGGCGGTGGGGGCGGGGTCAATTGAGGGCCAATCAGCGTAATGAGAACACCAGCGAAAGAAATCGCGGGTTATGAATTAAGGGAAAGTGAAAGAAGATTCACAAATCGACGCGACTGAGGGAGAAAATAATGGCAGCGAAAACACGCACTTTCGTACCAGTGGAAAAAGAGAGATTGTCGACAGCATTGATAAAAGTTTTGCGCGAGCGGAAATGAATACGAGAAAAAAAGGGTGAAATCAGTTGAATCAATCATCAGCAGCAAAGTGGGAGCCACCTGCTGAGAGGTCGTAATTTTCACCAGCATCCTCCGAGCAACATGTAGGATCTGCAACAATGGCATGCGCACGCATGCTGCCGGGGTTCGAACCACGCTCATTTAATCGGAGGGAATTGATGGAACATGCACAGAAAAATAGTAATTAAATAAATCTTGAAGGATAAAATATCCAGCGGAGAAGTGAGGAATACTGTCGAGGTCAGACTAAAAAGAGTGATTGAAAGAATATCTGAACATTCATGGGAGGGATATTATTGAGCGACCGAATTGGGCAAAGACTAATAGGTGGCGGAAAGCCATCGTACTAATATCAAATTAATCCCGATTGATGACCCGAATATGGGAAAAATAGGAAACGTTTCCTTCAGAAAAGCCCTAAAAGGCCCAAAACGGCGATCCCATAAGAAAATTATACGGATCGATGCAAATTCTTCTTTATGTGCTCATTTAAAGATCTTACAACTGATCGTAAAGAAGTATGCTAGTACTTCCCGACCGTCAGAAGAATGAAAGTAGAAAATGTCCCACTTTTTCATTCTATTACCTTCAAAGATATAATGTCGGAAAGAAAGAGAAAACTCTGTAACTGTTTTATGGCGTAAATATAAATGTTTACTGCAGTTAAAATGTCAATTTCTCTTAATTTTCAATTAAAAATTGCAAATAAACACACTCCACAGTCTTAACGCCGAACAATGGTGGGCTTCAACGACTCCACATTGTAGCTGTTATGAAGCAAACTAGAGGACTCAGGCTTACCTTGACATTGACTGCCCAGCAATTGAAGCGAGGGATTACCGCAGAAAAAATATTGCGAAATTCTACGTAATATCTTGACGCTTGCTTGAGGATGCATTGTTCGGTGAATTAAATATACTCCATAAATAATACCGGTAAACAATTTCTATAAATTGGCAATCGACGATGCATTTTTAAAGTTTGAAAAATCACACTGGTCACTGAGGTCCGAAAGAAAATCCACGAACATATCACTTGATTCCGAATCAGTAGAAAAACAAGAACACTTACGAATTATTTTATAAATCGAATCATTACATTTCCAAGACGCAATTACATAAACGTTCGTACGACGGTGTGTTCAAATAAAAGAAAAAGAGAAGCACTCTACATTAACTCAAATGTCACCTTTACAAGGAATTTCTCCCATTAAACTTTTTATCCAAGAGAATCTTACTCACCAAAAATAAAGATACAGTTTTTTTTCGATCAATTAATAAATAATTTACAAAATTTGTATTTCCAATGCGTTAATCGCATGCATTGTCTCTGAAATCTGAAGGTAAGGCAGATATCATTAAAAATATAATTACCCATGGCTCTCCACGTTTTGAATCTTAATTCGATGTTTCAAAAGAGAAAAAGATGCTCGTGAGAGAAAGCAGTGTTTTTAAGCAATAAAACATAATGATGGTATTCTGTACTTGCGCTGATTCTCATAGTTTCTGTGGACGTCGGCGCGGAAGTAAATGAAACCCGGAAGTGACGCTGACGAAGCCTTCTCACGAAACCTCGAATGCGCATAAATTCCAATTGGGATCAAAACACTCGAGGATTAACGATTGATTATTTGCCAATGACATAGCAGTCATAGCAGAAACAGAGATAGAGAGAAACCTGAGAAAAATTGTAGTCGTAACAGAAAACGCATTGACTGCATCTAAATTGAAAATTTATGCCAAGAAGACAAGAGTAGGTAATGGTCTGCAGTAGAAGAGAATAGGCGAACTCCAACCAGATTTTCAGAAACCACAAAATTGAGGCCGTGAAGGAATTAAGCTACATGGGTAACCGAAGCCAGGGGCGCAGCTAGGAATTAAGACTAGGGGGTCGTTTAGGTGTAACTAATACCGGTGTGTGTGGGGGTATGGAATACCCACCAGGATAAGCGGTAGGTGCGAGATTAATAAATCGCGGAATTAGGATAAATGGTTCAAAATGGTGAGTTTTACGGCTTAATGAGGGATATTTTATCAGTCCTTACACTATTCTATTAGTAATATCAATCCAATTAAATAAAATGGATTAGGCTTAAAAATTCCTCTGAGCTCTGAAGGGGGTTTATTTGCAAAGAGGACATTCTTAAAACAGAGGAGTCTTCTTGCTGCTGAAAACACAAACGTTGAAGTCAGGAGGCAATTTATTGGGGCTTACATTCGCAGAATGTTTCTTTGACGTTGTGAGACATGGACAATGACAGCAGCGGAGAAATAAAGGCTAGAAGATTTAGAAAAGTGCTACCATAGAAGAATGAAGAAGATTCGAAATGGCTATATAGAGAGAGTGACGCGGAAGTTCTGAGAAGATCAGGAAGGAAGAGAAGTCTTTCGGAAACCTTGATTGAATAATATCATAACAATATAATCGGCCACATCAAAAGACATATGGGTCAGAAGAAAATAATCCATGCAGGACAGGTGGAAGGTAATAATGTCAGAGGCACACCACGGATGGGATGGATACGAGGAGCATGAGATTAGGAATTTAAAGCAGAAGAATTAAAATTAGAAGATTAGGATTAGGGGAACAGAGAGAAGAGCTACGTCGAACCAATCTTAGGATTGATATCCGTTGATGATGTTGAGAAATATTTCTTTTTCCGATGATGACGAGCCCCGTCGTACCCTAGATTGTCTGAAAATATGAACAAATGGAAGACAGCGATTTTCTCGCTTTCTTAAATGACTGTGCAGTGTATATAGAAAAACCCAGAAGCTGTGATAAAATTTGAACCCAACTGTGAACCCGTGTACCGCTTTCTCTAATGCGACACTTATGGTGGTTCAAGGGCGATGTAAAAATACCGACATACAATGGTGAGTAGAGCTGAATATCGAAGGGACTTAGGCGAAGTCGACAAATCTATGTAAGCATGTGAGCACGTAAGCATTATGAAAATTTAGCACTTAATAGTTATTCAATCAGAAAAAAATTGGTGACCTGATTTCAACACAGTTTCACTGACTTACTTACACTGCTCTGTTCTGATTCACTTTTAATCAAATTTTACCGGAAATTATGAGGGGATGCAGTTTTACTCTCGGAAACAATACCATTAATACTTACGGGGTTATTGTATGTTGGCGGTGTTATAATTTTAAATCCATTAAACTTGAGATTTAAGGTTTGCTCTATCAAGATAAGTATTTTCATTTCCCTAAATTTTGCATTTTCCTACCGGGAATTCGACTTAGCCCCGTATTCGACATAGCTAGTGTTGCTGTATTGTCTTAATTAACTAAACTCCTTCTTTGCTTACTGATAGTAGACAAAACTGTGCATTACCACGAGCGCTGCGTACATACATGCACATCATTGCAATACTTAGATTGCTATGAATACAGTAGCCCTCTATTTCTCCCTCCCATGCCAGTTCTTCGACCTCCCTCAGGCTCCTCTTCCAGTTATCCTTCTAGGTCTGTCCCTCGGACCTTCCCCCAGGGGGTCTTTTCCATCAATATCTCTAAATATTATATTTCCCTCGTAACTACCGTGTCTCCCTAAGTGCCCACAGCAATCCATAGCGTCCTTTCCTCTCTTATTCTTCTGCATAGTTTGCGTCCTAATTTCTCGCCCTATTCGTCCGTTTTATCGTCAGTGTCCTCCAACTGCACCATGTCTAAAATTCGTTTATTCTTTTATCATCACTTTTCCCGATGGTCCCAGCTTCTGATCCATAGAGCACCATTGCACACACTAATGTTTTCATTAACTTTTGTCTCCATTCCTCTGCTCTACGATCAGAGCAGCGGCCTCTGAACGCTAAAGAACAATAAATAACGCGTAGTCATGGCGACTAGTAATATAATCGCACGATCCGATTTCAGCCAACAACTTCCGCAACTGCGCAGCCAGGACGAGCCCTCTTCACCAAATTGAACCTCTACGAAATATTAAGCCCACATCACAACCGCTACGCCTCCTTCTCCCTCCAGGATAGCCAACCTCTCGAATATACGAAATATCATAGGGGTGGTTCAGTGATGGCAACACAGGCGCACCAACCTCCACGGCAACACCTGGCCGGAACCCTTCGTCCACTGAAAGGACCGGATGTACTCACTTGCGCCGGAATCCACCCAAATTACGCCACGTCTCGAGAAAAGCCGCGGGATCCAAGGGATCTTACCAGAATAGGAGCAATTGGTGGCTAAAGGAGGTTCCGCCGATAAATTAAGTGAATGGCATTGCCAAATTATGCCCTGATATTTGTACATAACTAAAATTGTCGAGATATATTTTACGTTATAATAATTTGAAAATCGGAATTACTAAATAGGCCTCAGATGGATATGCAGGTCTAAACCTAGGAACAACGTCAATTACAACGAAACACTAATGTAATTGAGACACAAAACTGGTTGAAAGTAGCGTTGGACCACGATGAAAATTAAAAGTAGGCATATAACCATTCTAATTTAAAGTATTACCTGAGAAATGGCCCATCAGCAGGACAGTCATCGAGGCACAAGTGAATGGGAGAACGGAAAAGAAGACCGCGAATAAAACATTAGGAAAGGAAGAATGAAAGGTAGGTGTGAAAAGACTAGCTGATGGGAAAATTGAGTGGAGAGCTACGTCAAACCAATCTTAGCATTGTTGTGGAACAGTGATGTTAATTATCAGATAAATATTCGAATTCAGTATTATCTGAAAAGGCATTCGACTCATGGAACTTGAAAAACACATTAAAAATTCAAGCATACAAAATATAACTATTTCCTTCATTATCTTGAGATGGTATTGCTAAATATTCGTGAAAATCGCACGTGGTTTTGACGACCAGTGAGCTTGCAGACGTTCTGGGAATGCTCGTGGAGTAATTCAGGTCGTGCGGGTGAGACAAGAGGACAATGATATGTAGGGTATAATGGAGGTGAGCATTTGTCATAATCGGAATATCATTACGAAACCTGATAATTCGGATGCGGGCATGGGAATACACAGCGAGAGGAGGCATGGCGTAACACATTGGAATGAGCTGAGAACGAGTGCACAATTGCCTTAAACCACGCCGTGTTTTTTTATCACGGGCGACTATTCATCGATTGATAGTCTTTTGTTTTCCCTGCGAATGCAGTTTATATGGTTTAAGCTGCGAATGAGTCATTCGGCCGGCACGGCGCTTTCGCTCCGTCATGACTGCTTCGCTAAGCTGCGGCCAGGCTCTCGAGAGTAAAAAGTCATACGTTCCGTCATCACCATTTCACCGAAAATAATCGCTCTCAGAATCAGCGCACGTACAGCGCAATGCATACATTTCCGAGAATGCGAGAGCAGCGTTATAAATAATCGCTGGCGATTTAGTCGCTTGTTATTAACTTATTACATTCCTGATTAAACGCTTTTCTTACATCGATTGAGAAATAGATATTTAAACGAAAGGGAGGCCTTTAAAGAGGGCAAGAAATTAAAAATAGAAAGTGAGGAAACAGAGCGAGAGTGACCATTATTCAATCTCCTTACACGTCATTTATTTAATTTTTAATTAGCAAGAAGGGATTATGGTGATTGGGTATAAGTGTTGTAAAGTAGAGGTAATAGCAAGAGTGACCCCATCGCAAAACATGCTATTTTATGATAAAAGATACCTTTCAGGAGACAAGCTTGTGAATATCCAAAAGTTCTGAAAAAATATATTGCAAAAAATTAATGTGGATCTCGTGAAATAAATCGATTTGAAGAAGCGAAGAGGTAGATTTGGAAAAGCGTCTTAACCATGAGAGCGAGGAAAAGTTTATTAGCATCAAAAATATATTTATATCGATGTTCATTTCAATAAAAATGGACTTTTCTCTTCTTTATGAATTAGTTGAATAACATTTATTGCTAATTTTTAAATATATAATTTAACAATGAAAACCTACTGTTTTTGAAAAATAAAAAAGTTGCAACATATGATGTATCGCCATAACATGCATAATAATTTTTAATACGCTCAATTTGAACTCTTTAAAGCATGGAAATCATAAAAAAGCATTGTTCCAAGCGAAGCATTATATATCCTGGATGACAAAAAGGGTCAATGCGCCCTAAACGAACGGTCCATTGGCCCAAAGAATTTTCACAAAAAGTGGCCTAAGATGAGGATACCGGTAGCTACAGAGGACTTTTCGTCCTCAAGACATAAAGTGAACTCTTTTTTCCATCAGGCAGTTGATTTTTGAAAAAACAGAACCCCTAAGCAGTAAACTGGAAAAGTACCACGGGCGAAATATTACGGCTTCACGCATACAAAGCCCATTAAATGGAAAGACGTAATATTACGTCCATGGCAAGCAAAGTGTTAAAGGCAATTGACGACAAGGGAACATATCCATCCTCTGATCACGTTTTCAATAGTGTTTTACCCTTGTCTGAAATGTTTTTTATGAAGTTTTTGATCTGATGAAGCCCGATATGCTGTTAAATTTGCTTAACTTTGGGCAATTACTTTTATACTATCACATATCTCTATCTCTCCCATACCACTTCTCCTTTCTCCGATAGGCTCTTCTTCCCTGTACCTTTGTTGATCTGTCCTCCCTATACTTGTCCCTTGACATTCCTCTGAGGACTTCTCCATCAATTTTTCCCTCTTCACCATCCTCCATTAGCAGTTGGTCTCGTGGACCACTATTATTTTCTGATAATATTTTTTATAGCGGTACACCTTTCTGAATCATACAGTACCACTGCCCGTACCAATTACATTACGTACTGTTTCCTGGTGCCTCGTCAAGCATACCTTGTTAAGCTCAAAATCAACCACCAGTGAACTGGGCTTCTCCCGGATGTGAACCCAAGGCCATTCGATGGGAAAGGCAATCCTCTCCGTGAGTCGGTACACATCGATCACTGAACACGGCCCTGCGTTTCATTCCCGTTTCAAAACAAACAGTGTGCCCCAATGCCTTTCACACCTCCTCGCGCGACCCCTCTTGGCCTACTTACTTCCATTCTCTCTCACCCTCTGCAGCAGCAGCGAACGGACTGAAGCAGTTGCCAGGGTCACCACACAATAACAGCATCGCAAACTAAGGAATACGGGCAGCTTCTTTATAGAATCCGCCATCAGAATCATCACCAAAAGAATCCACTCATAGCGATTTTACGAAAGAGAAAAACGAAGATTAGAAAGAACTCATGATGTTGTTGTTTTGGTTAGAGTGTTGACTTTCCACGCCGTGGGCCCGGGTTCAAATCGCAAGGCAAAATCAAGAGGTGCTATTTGCATGTACATTCTACCTTCTCAGTTAATCCTTAAGATAATCACAGTTGAAAGGAGAAAACTATGAGAAGAATATTTTTTTGACAAAATGGAAAATGAAAATATTATAAGCCCACATTACCTCAAGTCATTAGAAAACGCCGCAGGTATCCACCGGAGTGAATCACGGGATTACAGCGACCTGGAAAAAAAAACACAAAATTCATATTATACAATGCTAAATGACAATGTTACAACATTAACAAGACCACACATACTTTAAAAAATTAAATAATTTAAGAAATCCACCTATCCACCACGCACAAGCAAGGACAAATATTTTTCTAGAGATTAAACGGACTACACCAATGGAAAACGTGGTCAGTAAATTTTCCATTTCCATAATTATCACACTTATGATTTGGTTAATGATTCATTCATAGAAAAAAATGTGTGCCACCATCTGTTTGAGGAAGCAGAATTCAAAATACCACAGCTATTACTTCAACAGCGCACTCTGATGCTAGGGTATTAGGTTGTATATGCATTTGTATTCGTATTTAGCCTTATTTAAATTTCAATAACAATTTCCGACGATTTTCAGCTAAAGTTAGTCATTAAAATGATATAGCCCTTAGACATTTTATTTCTAATTTGCAACTTCAAAATGTAATGGGTTTCAGTCCATAAAAATATCACATCAGGATATATTTAGAGTAAATGATGAAATAGCAGATTTGAAAAAGTTATTCGTGGTCAAAATAATTCAATAACTAAGCTTTAAAATAGACCAAGGCTCCAAAACCAAATTTCAAGCTAAATGAAAGGCCTAAAGTAGGAGGGGAATTTGAAGGCTCAGTGCGATTTTTGCTACCATGCAGTTTCGAAGTAAAAATTTTCATACCTGAATAAAACAATTGAAGATTGGAACAGATTGCCTGCAGAGTTATTTGAGCCCTTTCCTAGTAATGTATAAATATTTAAGAAAAAGCTGAAAAAGTATTAATTTTTTTAGAAATTTTAATTAAATTTTAAAATTTGTACAACTGTCAAGTTGATATGTGACTTTGTGGAGATGTTGTGTTTTTCTTTTTTGTATATACATGTAACCACCTGGCCAGTTGCCAAATTGTAACTATTTATTTATTTATTCATTTAACTATGTACAAACAAGAAATAATGTTTATACAACAGTGTAAATATACAAATGAAAACAAACATTCTGGTCCCGCTAAGCCGAAATTGGCTTGTCAGCAGGTGCCAACTTAAGCATTACAATTTGTGTCTTGTAAAAAGTACTAAATTAACAATTTCACTAACAAACAAATTTTTACATAAAAAAAAAACATTCTTAATAGCAATTAAGCATATCAATATATAAAATACTGTTACATTCCATTATCAACAACCAGACAATATCCATGTCTTAATTTTTCTTTTTACTTCACTCAAAGATTTTAACTCTTTAAATTCGCTCTTCAAATTATTGAACAGTTTAGGTACAACAACTTTCAATTGCCTACAACCCTTATGCGTATAACATCGCGGAATCTCATACATTCCTAAAGCCCTTAAATCGATATTACTATTAATATTTCTTTTCCTTTTGTATCTATTATTAAAATAATTATCAATTATTAATATGTACTGATACAATTTATCAAGTGGTAATGTACCAAGGTCTTTAAAATACGAGTCACCTGAATATCCACCATTTTCCTCAAAGTTAGTTTGATGAATCATTTTTAAAATCCTTTTTTGGTTGGACTTCAATCTTTTCATATTAGTCACACCACATGATCCCCACACAGTAAGGCCATATCTGAGAAGGCTCTCAAAAAGACCGTGATACATCATTTTGAGTACATTTTTCGTGACACTGTCCTTCAGATAATAAAATTTGTACATAATGCATCTGAGCTTTTGGTTCAATTTTGATACATGAGAATTAAAAGTGAAATTACAATCAACAATCAAACCCAAATATTTATATTCGTTCACTTGTTCTAAAATATTACAGTTACAAGTTATCATGTTGGAATGTAGACATTCATGACCGTGAGATTTAATATTTACTGATTTAATATTAGAAACAAGATAAGTGATGTGCATTGTTTTAGATTTTTTTTCATTTAAAATTAAATTATTGTCATGGGACCATTTTAACATATTATTGATATCATTCTGCATATTATTGACGGCATTTTTGAAGTTGACATGACTAGATATCAAGACTGTGTCGTCAGCGTACAAAAGTAAATTACAATTTTTAATACATTCATGCATATCATTAACATAAATTAAATACAAAATTGGCCCCAGAATCGATCCTTGGGGCACTCCCATTTTTATGCTGGTAATATCACTAACAACATTTTGAACTTTCACTACCATCTTTCTATTAAATAAATAATCTTTAAACCAATCAAGCAACAACCCTCTCACTCCAATATTGTATAATTTTTTAAGCAACAAAGTGTGATCAACCATATCGAAAGCCTTTTTATAATCAATGTAAGTTATTACAACATTCTTTCCTCTATCTAAATTATTTCGAATATTCTCTGAAAAGTATTCTAAGGCATCCTTTGTACCTTTCTTTTTTTGAAAACCATATTGATACTCAAAAATTGCTCTATTTTTGTCCAAAAAATTTAACAGCATGTCTGCCACATATTTTTCTAATATTTTACTCATACAAGGTAAGATAGATATGGGCCTATAGTTCTGTGTTTGAAGGTGATTTCCACTTTTATAAACCGGACGAACAATAGCTGTTTTCAATTCAACAGGAACAATGGAATTTTCTAAACTAGTGTTAATAAATTTTTTTTAAACCGGTATAAAGATGCTGTTAGATTTTAAGTCTTTAATTTTCATCCCATCAATTCCAGGTCCTTTATTTTCAATATTCTTGAGAATATTTTTAACATCTTTTTCAGTTGCATAATTTACCACTATACTATTATTTATTGTAACAGGACTGTACTCGTATAAAACTTCCAAACAATTTATTTTAAGCTCTTCGTTATCTTTTGAGTACTGCTTTACAAAGAGATTGACCACAGATTTTAAATTCATCTTACCAGAGAAATATTTAACAATGGTATGATCAGGCCCCTTATTTTTATCTGCTCCGGTTATTAACTTAACTAGTTCCCAAATCTTTTTTGCATCATTACCTGCACGAATTATACTATGATAGTAAAAACTATTTTTTGCTCGGTAGATTTCTTTATTAACTTGATTTCTAAAAGTTTGATACTCCCTTCTATAACTCAAATTCGAGGGACTATTTTTCCATCTCTTATAGAGGCAGTCTCTAACTTTAATTTTTTCAAGTATTTCTTTATTAATCCAAGTCTTTTTATTATCTTTATTATCCTTCCGAGAACGTTTTTTCATGGCTTTACTGTATATTCCTTGAAACAGACGTGATAATTCTAGATATATATCATTAGGAGATTGCGAATCTAACATTTGGAGATCGTTTAAATCAAGGCTTGAAATCAGCTGTTTCACCGTTTTTTCACAAACATACGTTTCAGAAATTGTATTATTTAAAGTAGTCAATTTCAATGAGGGAAAATTATCTTTTTTAACCATACCAACTGCTACAGCATAATGATCCGATATGCAAGCCTGAAATATCACCCCATCACAATGAAAGGCATTCCCTCGGTAGAGTATATGATCAATGCATGAGGAAACTAAATTTCCATCTACTATCACCTCCCTAGTATTTTCTTTAATTAATTGTATATATCCTCTTTGAGCTAATGCATCTTTGTAAACATTAATATCTGTGCCAAGATTGGACATGAAATTAATATTGAAATCTCCACATATAAGTACATCTCTAGTTCGTAATTTCATAATTTCATCAAAAAATTCCTCTAAAAAATCTTTTAATTTGAGGTTAGGTGGTCGATACAGTCCCATAACAGTTATATCTACTCCTAATATATTTACAACACAAGAGATCGCTTCATAAGAAATACTATTAACCGAAATACAATGATAAATTTTATCATTAGAGACATAGATTAACACGCCACCTCCTCTGCCAAAATTTCTAAGTTTAAATGTCATTTCATAGCCCGGTATTTGGAAGTTCTCAACTTCTTCTTCCTTTATAATAACTTCCGTTAAAACCACAACTCCAACTTAGTTATTCATATTAATTTGATGCAAAAGAATAAGTAAGTCATTGAAATTTTTTCGGAGACTTCGTATATTCAAGTGTAAACACATTTCATCATAAGTCTTAACTATTTTTGAACTTTCAGATAAATTATACGTATGACATTCTCTGTAATCATCATCTATGATAGAAAACAAATCCATTCTTATACTTAGTATTTAAAAAAAAAAGTTATATTCACACAAGTTATTAGCAATTTCAAAATTTATTTAAGTCATCTTCTGACCTTATTCTGATGATTTGAGAATGTTCATCTTTTTTTACTAATATTTTTCCAAATTTGACCCAAACATACCTAAAACCTTTCTCTTTACTCTTTTCCTTAGTTTTCCACAGGAGATTTTTATAATAACCTGTGAGTGCTTCATTTATAAAAATTTTCCCACTAATTTTCCCTTCAGTAATATCTTTGTTATCCAACCCTTTTCTTTTATCTATCCATGCATCTTTAACCTTTTTATTTGTAAAGGAGATAACCAGCTTAGACTTTTTGTTTGGGGACTTATTATTTACGAAAAAGGCATCTCGAACATCATCATCTTTGTGATTATCTATTTTAATCGATTTCGCTATCTTATTAACTAATTCAATTGGAGAAGTATCTACATAATTTAAATCTATCCCAACTACTTCCACCTTATCCATCATTGCGTTTTGCTCCAGCTCATTCACTCTAATTTTTAAATCATCAATCACTTTATTTTTACAATTTAACTCATCCCTCAAATCAAAAATAATGTCTTTGAGTTCCTTGACCACCCTAATATTTTCACACAACTCATCATACCGTGAACTCATGAAATTAATGCTATGCGTGATTTCACACAAATTCTTATCAATATTGTCTAAGCGACCACTTACATCACTATTCCGACTGCCTGAAGATCTTCCTGATTCCATTCCACCTATGCTTACATCCATTATACGTTCCTTTTCAGCAATTTTCACAGCAGAAAAGGAGGCCTCCTGTGACTCGTCGTTGATGAAAACAGTTGAACGTCTGCAGTCACCGCATCTCCACTCAAGCTTCTTTTTCGCTGATTTGGCTCTCCAGGTGCTCTCAGATATTTTTGAGCATTTATAATGGAAGGATCCATTGCATCCATCACAACATACAAAAAGACCATCCTTTGGCAGAGGGTCATTGCATTTGGCAAAAGACATGATGCTCTATTGTTGTTACTTGGATACGTAAACAAGAGTCGCTAATAACAGTCACTCCAATGAATTGCAAACAAAATTTTAAGTTTGCAGAAATAAAATATTCCAGCTGATTTAAGAAATCCACGAACAGACACACAGAATCTATCAGTAAAGATTCACCCGATAGCACAAATAAACCAAACTAGAACACATATAACAAGGTCTAAAACCACAAAATCCGCAGAGGCTATGAAGACTTCCAGCACACGCATTTAAGACACAACAAATATTCTAACTCATGCAATAATAATAATAATAATAATAATAAAGAAATGAGAAAGAATGGATTTCTCAATAGATGTGCCCACACTTTGAAGTTTGGCGGCAAATTTTCAAATTAAAACCAGTGAATAATTTCTTTTTTAATCCAATTTATTAATTACGCAAAAAAAGCAATGTAAAGAATTTAAAATTGCAGCTCAAAAAAAGTATTTAAGTGTTACGATTAATTTATATTAAAAGCGGAAATAAAGCGGAACTGAAGATTAATGTATAAAATAAAGTAAAAACTTTACACCTCAAGAAACTTCAGGTAAGAAAGTGCGAATTCAAATATTCTAATTTTCGGGACGATGCATTACAAGAAATCACCGATTGAAATTTGACATATGAAACTCATTTTGGTCGCTCAATTACAGCCTACATTTGGTTAACTAAAGTTCAGAATGTGATTAACTTTAGAATAAGATTTTAAATGAAGGTGAAAGTTAAATAATTCAAGCAATGTGTCCACTTTGCAAGTAATATGGTGAATTACACCACATTTTCGTGCAATTAAATTGTAATAAACTTAAAATTTGGGTAATTTTTTGTGAATACATGGAAAACGTTTTAAAATGATAGCGAAAGGAAATTGTAAATAATGCCATCAGAAAATACAGCAAAATATAGGTGAATTTTATAACACGATTCAAGAAGTGACGTAAGTTTCCAAGAAGACTGAATTTACTGGTGCCTAACTTCCATTTTTTGAATAAACTTAATTTTCTGAACGGAATATTCTGCGGTTTTCCAATATTTCCATCGAATAACGTGGTCAGTAAATTTCAAATTTCCATAAACGTCAATTTTAACATTTCGTGAATGAAATTGAATCAATTGATTCATTCATAGATTAAAAAACATACGTCTCCATTTGGTTAAGAATACAGCATTCAAAAGACCACTAACTGCCTTTATTCAACGCATTCAGATGACTCTGCAACATAGCACCCGAGGAAATCGGCGATTTCAACGGCCGAATCTAAGGGAGTTTTCGAAAGCGACGATAATCAAGTTCACTCGATGACGAAGGACAACGATCTCGTACGACAATTGTGGGACTACGTACCGCCAGAGTCCTCTAGATTACATTGTCAACACTACTCCGCCACCAAGTCGAGTCGTTGTGCACGCCTCCTCAATGTCCACCATTGTTAGGCTAAACTTAAGTCTTATGCATACACTTACATATACACACTTAAGTCTAATAAGAAAAGCGGCAGATATTGTATTTTTACAGTTTATCGAACGTATGAACATCGTTTTGGGAATTCAAGGAGAGTTTAAACGCTATGCGGAGTCTATGATAACCAATTTATAAACATTTGAAACGTGAAAACTATGAGAACGTAGGAAATAAAGTGAAATTCGTTTATGGAGTTATTGGAAATGTTCGGTGCTTAAAAACTGTCCATTTCTTTTTAATTTCAATTGGAAGATTGTAAATAAACAAACTCCACACGCCTCGAGGCCTACGCTTCAACACATTCCGCCATTAGTGATGCGCCAGACATTGGTAGGCCGCGACGACTCTACTCCGTGGTTATTGTAAGGCAATATAGAGGTCTCTGATGTACCTCCAAACGTTGCAGGTAGTTCGTTCATTGTCACATGAAATCATTGTCCTACGTTATGAAGTAAATATAAGTCAACTTGGTTATTGGCGCTATAGAACACGGCCTAAATATTATTCCACGTCACCGTATTTACACATGAGTGAGTATGGATCATTAAAGTGTCCATGGTCTACCATAATTGCCACTTTAATGTGCCGTATGTGGTGCCATCCAGACCTCCTCCTTCGCGCGACCGCATTGTGGCCTCAGACATTATTCCCTCTTTAATTCTTTCCAATTGAGAGAACAGCGATCAGGCGCCCAAGGGGGGAGGGACAAAAGCCTAATTTTCTAGACCAGTAGTGCGAGAGAAGCACGTATTTTTTTCGGATCTTTCTCAATCCTTCACAAGGTTTTGCAGATCCTTGGAAATGCAACCAAGAAGAAAAAATGGAAATACTGGGATATATGGAGACGCTGGAAGGAATGGTACATAAACAGGTATTATGTTTGATTGCCGATTGAAGGTAACTAAGTTCGATTCCCGGTTGAAAACCTTATGCTACCTTAAAAGTGGAGTCCGTGCCAGGCGGTTCGGAAAATGAAAGAGAATAAATGTGAAAGATTATAATATTCATAAGCCTGTGACTACGACCGGCGTGAGCTCTACCCTGACTTATCCAATATCATTAATCGTCGGCACCCTTACTTTGAGGAATTTTTCCATGGTTGGGAGTAAAACAACTTATATCATTACTAATTGATGCAGTTTTATTGTCCTCTAGGACAGCTACAGCTATAGACTGCGGTTCGTTTACGTGAAGGAGAAGACAATAAAACCATGGGGAAAAGTACTGAGTTCTTTCATTCCTATCAAATCAGCTATCCAAGTTATCGCATGAATTGAATCACGGATTATTGAATGAGTGGCACATTTCAAATAATTCTGGCTTAGTAAGTTTGTTGTCGGGTTTGCAGCCGGCTTTCTCCTTAACTGCCGACGTTTCGATAGCTTACTTGTCCATCGTTTTCAGGGTTCGATGTCGTGTAGTAGGGATCAGGCGACCTGCTATTGGTCCGCCGTTTTTCGGGCTTCCATGAATTGCTGACGGAATTTTAAGGAATCGGGATTCTCTCCCGGAGCCGGATCTCAATGGCCTCTCTCGTCAAGCTTTCCCAAAATCCTCCTTCGCGACTTGAGATCTTTCTTAGTCACGTCCCAAAGGATTTGTCCCTCCACCAAACGGATCGAACAGAATGGAAACTCTTGCCGAAAATTCTGGCCTTGAGGAGACATTGGTTTGCCTCGATGAAGAAAAGGAGGAGGAGGAACTCGGTCAATGCGAACGCCTGGTGGCCACGGGGCAGCCTAGCCCAATCCGCATGACTCACCAACGACCTTTTCTTTCGCTTTTACACGCCGACGACACGATATGACGAAGCGAGTGGAAATTAAAAGCTTATTATGTCCTGTAGTCAGTAGCAAAAATATTTGCACAAAGACATAATGATCATTACCGGTCAACAATCCTACGATTGGTTTGACGCAGCTCCCAACTCAATTCATGCATCAGCAAATTTTTTTTTCATCTGCATTACTCCTCTCTTTCATATCCTCACTTACCTTTTCTATACATTTTATTTTAGGTCTTTCTTTTCCGTATTTGCCTACCATTTGTACCTCAATGATTTTCTTCATCAAGCGATCATAACTCAAAATATGGCGAATGATTTTTTTCCGCCTTAGCAAGAATTAATGACAAAATAATTTTGTTTTACGTTCGATAGTGAAAGTAAGAAACATTCGCAATTTAATTCAATATTTTGGCGCTTACACTGAAATAGCGTCGTTTTTCATTACTCCACGACGTAAAGTCTAAATGTTGTGACGCATACCTTTATTTCCGTCTTGGATGATTTCGCAACTTTCAGTTGATAAGGATTAAAGAAATTTTAATAAGTAACTTAGTTTCGACATAAAATTCCCAATTCTTAATAATCAATTATAAAATTAGTTGAAAAAATTATCTCCGAAATTTTTGAGTCAATGGGCATGGGAAAAAAATTTCTGCAAGAGGACAATAATTTTGGTTACACTGCATTTGAATATGTACCTCCATATTTCACAGCATCATTAGGATTATTGTACGATGTAGACCATTCCTATCGATTCAAGCACAACGGGTGTCGAGTAGTTTTTAAAATACTCCAACGTCTATTTCATTTTGCTCCTTAAATTGAAATGTATTGCTTTGAACTATGCTAGCAAAACATTAAAGGCAAACATTGAGATACTTACGAAAAACTGTAATTAATCTAAAAAGAAATTAAAAACTGAGAAATAAACGTAGTAGAAAAACTAGAAAACAAAAAATGCTAACGATTGCATGAAAAAAGCGCAAGACCTTACAAATACTACGTAATAATTATTTAAAACCTACGCTATCAGCATGGAATTTTACCGCAATAATTTTTCGAATGGAAATTTTTTATGCATGGAAAATAAGCTTTAATAATATAAAGTAAGATAAAATAAATCAATTCAACAGATAGGGAATAATATAATTTAATAATTCTTTAATAATAATAATGATACTAATAATAATAATGCCTCCAATTATCACACGTACCTACCCCCAATTACGATCATTTCGATATATTTGGACCAAAAATTCAAAAACATCCAAGTCCTGGATAACTAGGTTTGACCTAGGGGGGACTCGAACCTACGACCTTCGGTTGGCAGGCTAGGACTTAAAACCGCCGCGAAATAGTAGAAAAAATTTTGAAAAAAGCTTATTTTTAAGCCAACATGACAGCACCAGTTTTGTAGTAGTAATTAGTCATGAAAAAGAGGGCTGGAGACTGGAGTGTGGCTTCCTTATAGAGTATGAAATTGAAACGAAGCAAGGTAGTGAGGGAGGCGCGGAATAGGTCGAAAACATCAAAAGCGGATCGGACGAGAAGAGCGGAAACGATTTGCGATTCACGAGACGTTCGTGTCGAGAGGCAAGGACGGACGCAAGCGCGGAAGCAGCATCGACCACGAGGCTGAAATCATTGGTTTGATTTCTCACGCGGATAAGGGTGAGCACGGAAGTATTATGGGGTTGAGAAGAAGGAGTAAGCAGAGAGGGAAACAATATGGGTCCAGGAAGGAGTAGAAAACCGCGGCTATCATTTATGCAACGATAGAGCGAAATGAATTTAGATGAGAATCTGCATTTAATTCATGCTCGAGGGAGTTTCGAAATACATTACGAAAAACTGAGCTACAGAATTTAAAGAAATAGGCATAAAAAAGATCACAAATTCAGATTTGAAAACACATCTTTAACTTTCTCAATAAGTAAAGCGAGGGTGGCAAATGCATTATAATGAATGAGGTGTTGAGTATTTTTTACCTAGTTTACCCCCAATAGAAGTCGATGGCTAAAGAAATTGACTGTTAATCTTGACTCGTACATGTGTACATAGACTGGGAAGAGAATACAAATCCATTAAGGTCTTGATTAGATCTAAATAATATAATTAAAGATTACTTTTTCGATTTATTACTTACTACGGGTCTAGGGTAAGCCAAACATTTATTTACTTTTCACAAAAAGAAGAGGAAATGAAATCCCTTCGCAACTGTCACTTCTTTTTTTAACACCTCTGCCTCATCACGAAGCGTTTTGACCACGGGATCGCATAGAAGTGACAACAGTCCGCCTCCTTGAAGCTTGATTCTGATGCCATTTCTTGCGTATTTTAATCAGTTGTCAAAAATGTCCACGACGCAATGGAAGCATAGGGATCCTCTTATTCTTGGTGCTAATAATATTAACTACCTTCATTAGAATCAGGATTGGAAAATTATTATTTCGATACTCCACGTCTTCGCCAACACTAACTCTGGCGAACAGCCCAAATAATTGCTTATTTCTCCGGGAAACCCGAATCGCTCTGCCCGTCAGCGACGCGAGTGGCGACTGCTGTAATCTACTACAAATGCGCAGCGGGTAATAACAGAGGCCGAAAGGAGAATCCCCATCCATTGTAATATTCGTGGTGCTCAGAGGTACCTTATATGATGAAGATGGAATTATAGATGAAGACGTAATTTCCTGGATAAGAGAACTTTTGAGCGACCGCGTGCAAAGAGACGGTGCAGTCTCCAACGAGGTTAGGGTCGGCGTCCCTCATGGTAGTGTCATAGGCCCACTCCTTTTCCTTTTTTATATAAACGACATTGGTGAAGTAGTACACAGTAAGCTACGATTAATTGCAGACGACGCTGTAGTTTACAGAGAAATCCGTTCTAGGAAAGATAGGAATGTACTAACGAACGACCTTGCTGCTATCCAAGCGTGGGGCGATGCGTTTTAATGATTTTCTGGAGAAAAAAATAACTCCCCACAACATAGCTATATCATTCAGGATGACCAATTAGAGAGTGTTGAATCCGAATAATATCTAGGAGTTAGATTCGATTATGATCTATCGTGGAATAAACATATTCGGGAAATAACAGGTCAAGCTAATCGTAAAATAGGTTTTGTCAAAAGAATATTAGGAAAGTACGACGACAAAGTGAGAGAAATTAGCTACTTCTCCCTCGTTAGACTCCATTTAGAATACACTGCCAGTGCTTGGGATCCTCATGAAAAAGACTTAATAACAGAGTTAGAACACGTGCAACGAAGAGCTACCATGTACGTGAAAAGTCGTTACGACAGTCTTGTTAGTGTAACTGACCTTTTAGATAAACTGGGTTGGGAATCTCTCTTATACCGAAGATTGAAAAGTAGACTAAACCTTTTAGATAAATTCAAGAGCAGTGTCTTTTCTAACGAAGTTAGCCATATCTTACGGGCGCCAACATACTACGGAAGATCAGATCATATAAATAAAATAAGAGAGATAGACTGTAGAACAGACAGATTCAGAATGTATTTTTTTCCACGATCAATAAGTGTTTACAACGGCAGCGTTAGAACTCACAAATAGATAAGATGACTTTTTAGTGTAGCTTACTAACTTATATACACCTTAATGTATGTTTCTGAATTTTATTATTATTTCTCACAGCATGTGGTAGTATAGTTTGTTAGTATGCGTGACGTTTTTTGGACCGTGTGGTGTGCATGTGGGAGTCCAATTGCACGCTGCATGCTGGTGATTGGTCACCCTCTGCCAAACACCCTCGAGGTGACTCGCAGATTATTATGTAGATGCAGATGTGTTGATAATAGCGGCGAGATATCGCGTTTGAGCTTCTGCAGCGTAAATCACGCCTTGCGATGTTGAGAGATGAATGACCGAGGCGGCAGAAGATGCGGTTGGTGACTCGGGGAGAAGATGTTGATGGAGCGGCGAGCGAGGGGGATGGGTGGACGCTGCAGTTCGTGATGGAAGGGAAAACGACTCGACGAGGAAAATATCACGTTTTATGGAAAATAATAAGAGAAGAGACAGGCCAAGCTGAAGGATGAACTCGTGACATTATGCTTACAGCCAACTCAAAAAATAACGGTACATTCATGGTTAACTCATAGTTAACACAACAAAGTACGGTTCCACTAACTGTTTGTCGCTTCCGACTTATTTCGACCACTATGGCGTAATTTATTTAAGAAAATAGGCAATAGTATGGTATAGTATTAGGAGGAGGCGACGAACAGCTGAGGTCATTTTCAGGAAGAGCAGGGAAGGAAAAGTGGAGAGAAACTCGGCGACAGCATTACCCTCCTCTTAAAGACAGGCGCCAAGGAGGATGTGAGTCTTAACGTCCCAACCGACGGACGGAGTGTTGCACTGGAAAGTATTCTCCGCAAGGCAGTCAAGCAGCAATCGGGAAGCACCTCAAAAATCTCCGCCACAAGCGGACTATGATCCCGGGCCCACAGGGTGAGAATCCAACACTAATTTCACTTCACCAACCCGATCCCCATGACGAAATGTAGGCAATACTCGACAGCAATCAACAGATTACGGAACCGTACTTAGCAGTGATTTCGTTAATAAGGAATAGTTCGCTCCATCAGGTGACGCCGAAATCAGTTGAATTGAATACTGAAAATGTATTTCGGCTTTCAAAGAATTTAACCCGAGTTGTGCCCGCAACTTCACTAACGCCTCGATTAAACGTCGTAATTTAATGTAATAGTAGTAGCTGGAAAACAATATGTCGGCTCTATTATCCACAAAAAAAAGTATACCAAAAGCAGCTATCAAAATACTTCGAGGTGTCGAGGTTAAATCAATTTTTGCCACCCGCAATTCATCCATAGCCATAGATAGATTTCAACAGTACTCAAATTTCAACAGTTTCAACTACGCTTACATATAAAATACAAGATAGACAATGCCTTCAGTTGAGTGAAACAGGTGGCTGCCGAAGTCGTCAACTAGGACGAGCAAAAACGCCCTTAAGTTCAAAGTTGAAGCAAATGAACTTTGTAAGCGATAGGAATCAATCTCTACGGATATATTGCAAATGACACACGTTGGTTTAACTACGCAGGCAAATATTAGAGTGAGAGTTCTTTATTTTTTTCAAATTATGACTCATGAGGTATCATTGTAAAACCAAAATTTGATTTAACATTCCCATGACGAAGAAAAGATGAAAATATGTCTCTGTCACCATTTATTTGTTCTTCTTCTGCTATGACGAATTGGAATTGGTACCCTTTTTCGGGACACTTGCATGATGGAAACAGACGGAAATATCGTTTTGTAATTACTGACACATCTGTCATCCTCGACGCTTGAACGATACATTCGTGATGATTTGATCAATCAAAATCAAAGCTACTCCGGCTTCTCCTATAAAATACTCCATGGCAAATATTCAGAGTAAATGAATCCCCGCGCTGCGAATTTCTTAGAAGACCGATTAAATAGCGCCCAAAATGACCATGCAAATCAGGTTTCCATGGGACGGGCCGCGCGCGGCCTCCCCTACGTATGCCATCTCCATGGTTACAGGGCTGCACCTCTTTCGCTCCATCCCTTTTCCTTTTACGACGCCTTGTGCTTCGGCCGCGCACCAACAAAGCAGAAACAAGTGCCGGCAGCGCGGCGCACTCAATGGGTGGGTGGGCAGCTCCCTCGGGGGAAGGAGGCGCTGAAGAGATGACGCTTACGTCATCCCCCGCCTCGCCATTATGTGGAGACGCACGCATTCGACCGAGTATGAAAATTTGATTTTTACGACACGCCACCGAAAAAGCGCGTCTCGGCCAATTAAATCCCTCTTCGCTCACGCCATCTCGACGGTGGGACCTCGCACTGGGCACGACACGAAGAAAGAAATTGCGCAATCTGTGGGTGTTTGGCATCAAATTATGAAGACCATATCTTCCCAACGTTTTGAGCTTCAATTTTCCCGAATCGAGCTCTCCTCAACCCAAAGGTTAAGGCAACAGATTGCGTATTTGAAGATGTCTAGGAAACGAAGGGGGGGAAAAAGCAGGAACGCGGCAAAAAGAGTTCCCTGAGATGGAATCCGTGAACGGGAAACGCAAAATGATGGACCTCCCAAAAAAAAAAAGAAAAAAGACTTAGGAATAGGATGCAGCATAAGTGTCAGCCTTATCGTTTCCTGAGGTTTATCTTCTCATTCATTGTCATGAGTGACGCCAAACGTTGGTTGCGTGTTCATTACGTTCGAATTGCAAATTATACACACGTTTACCTCCACTATTTTAGATGCGAGCTAAATTCTCCATTGGATTCCACTGTCAATCATTGGGCAATAACCTCCGCACGACCAATAGAAAACAGTAAATTAGACAAAGCGTTTTAACTCATAATATTTTGCTAAAACTACATAAATTTTTTGAGGAGTTTTTCTCGGTAATCTCTTGAAACGCGTTTTTTTAGGTTGCTACTTTTGCATCCAAGGACTATCTGCTCAGCCAAGTCAATCTCAGGCCAATGGCCAATGATTTGGTATATTTATTTTCCAATATTCCTAGAATTTTGAACATCGATTTCCTAGCATTAGCACACTAAAGGTCAAAGGCTAATGTAACGGATTGCGTATTCAGGATGCGGCACGTCTACCAAACGAATGAGAAAGGCAGGAAGACAAAAAATTAATGAGAGTCGTGAGATGGGATCCGTGAACGTGAAACGCAAAATGATGGACCTCAAAAAATGTTAATTATAATACGCATATATCGCCAAAGACCTAAAAGATCTACAGGACTCCTTAGAAATAAACATTCAGTTTGCATAATGTAGATTGAGATACTAATGTAAATGGTAACTTCTACGACCATTTCTTAAAATATTGGTCTCACATTATTTTTTATTAAAAAAAACAGATAATTTCAAAGCTGAATGGCATAATATTCGGTCAAAACTATTATAGCGTGAATTTAATGAAATCCTTTTTTTTAAATAAACAAATAAGCAATATATCAGTAATTTTACAAAAAAATAATTTGTACTTTTCAATAGAAAAAAATAACAGTAAATAGAGACCCACATTCCAAGAAATAGTCGATAAATATATTAAGATATCAAGTAGCTAACTATTTCTAGAAAATAGTGACACTTATGCCCACTCGATACACAATTAGATGACGACATATGCTGTTGATTTGTCTCTTAGGACTGTGGAAAATTGTGAAATTTAAAGAATCGTTAAAAAATAATAACACATTAATAGTCTCTGAAATGCACTAAAAACACATTATTCTTGTATAGAATTTATGCCATGACATTCACACAAGATAAGTTAACAAATGATTTAAAATAATAGTAATAACAATAATAACAATACAGCATGCGAAGCGAACAACATTAAAAATACCTTATGCTACATAGTTATTAGATCCTTTATCTATGATTTTCATGAAAAACTATTAAAATACTTTTTAAACAAGGTACAGATTGGCATTAAGTTTTTTCTCAATTAAGTTTTTTCTCCCATTTCTTAACGTAGTGGCTCCGCAAGATTTGTGATACACTTCACGCTCATGCCGTGGGATCCGCAGGAAAATTGATGGGATCGTATCATGTACTTTTTAAGTGAAAAAGTTGACCGAGAAAGGCCATGGACAATTTTAGACGTCTTTCTCGCACCATTCAATCTTTCTGTACGCAAACATAGGAACAGGACACAGCACAAACTGTCCCACCAATCATTTCCTCGGGTCCATCTTTTCGTGTTCACGCGTGTCGCCGAACGGGAAGCGTGCACAGATTGCGATTCAGCCGTTTGGGAGGTGGATGCGAGAAACGGAGAGAGCTTGTCTCACTTTGATGACAACTTCAAAGTACTTCAGATTGTGGTCAATTGGTGGACTTGGAAGAAAAAGAAAAGAAATGCGGGCTGAAACTCAAGGAAATCGCATTTGAAATTTGTATGTGCGCTCACAAGGCAGTACTTGCCAACTCACTCCGTGGTTCAAACCTATGGTGGAGGAGAAGGACAATTGAGGTTTGACCTCACCCCGAAGAAGACCGCAGGTGAGCGAGTTTCACACACTCATTATATGGGGCTAGTTTCCTTCCCTGGGCCACTTCGAATGTTTTTGTTTGGGAGTGACCGGACGCTGCACACGGGATTTGAACACAGGGCCCTTCAGGAAGCAGCCAAGTGCTCTACCCACTAGCTTACCACCCAACCCCGTATTTGTCTAAACATCAGAAAAACGTAGCCTAACCTTAAGATGCTTACGCCATTATGACAAAAAGAGATATAAATTGCTGAAATGCAGAATGCAAGAACACCTAGGAGCCACCAAAAATAGACAGTTTCGGTTATCCGCCATCGCCGAGCACGTAAGGAAAGGACCAACACACAATGTGGACTTTGAAAATGCAAAAGTCATCGCTAGAGAAAATCATTACTTTCCCCGACTCATACGAGAGGCTATCGAAATAGCGAAAACATCCACATTCAGCAGGGAGGACAGCTATTCGCTCTGAAACACCTGGAAGAGACTCTTACCCAAACGCACCTAGCCCAAACCAAGGCCAATACAAGACGGGCAAAAACCTGCATCAAACACTTCGTACCTGAAGATGCTAGCTGCAACGCCGGCGAAACTGTCGTCATGAAGATGAAACGACGCGGAGGTCAACCCGAAAACCTTGCTACGCAAGATATATAAATTACAACACACAAACACAATCATGAGAAAATGAAAATATAAGTCTCTGGGCTACTTTTTGAGTTATTAGCGAACGAACGCTCCCGATGAAGTTGTATCCAGTGTTTATTGCATGAAAATGGCTTAACAATCACAATAATAGCAAGAAAAAATCTTAAAAATAAGTTTAAGCATAAAAGAATTGAATTATCCACTTTGAGTGCCCCCTTATTTTGCTAAAAAGCTCTACGGATGCCGTCCATGATTGCCAACTTTTATATTCAATAACATATGTGGCAAGTGTTTGTCATGGGTGACTCGAACCGACCTACTTAACTAATTGCTGTATTTTATTCGGGCTCTATAGTTACCGAACTCAATATTTTAGAATTCAACGAGATTCTTATAGTGATAACACAATCAATTGCAAGGGAATGTTCTCTATCCGATCAATAGAAAACAGAGTATAAACAGTTCCAAGTTCCAATTAAAAGGCTTACTCTAAAACTGTAAATCTTTCGGAGTACAAAGATAGTTCATTCTTCACGAAACTGTCGTGTAAAGTCGTAATGGAAGGAATTATCACCTGCCAAATTCACCGAAACCAAGAACTGAGTCACAGATCTTGGCTTAACTGACAGGGTATGGCGTATAATATTGACCCGCAAAATTGGTGAATCTTGACAAGAGAATAATTTCTCGAGGTGAGCCATGAGAGCTTCTTCGCCTTTGACGATGGAAAGTTGTGACAATCACAAAAGAGGAAAGAAGGAGTACTACAATGATGCGTGCTCTCACCAACACCCTTCAAATCACAAGTGAAGTTGAGGCAGAGTGAGAGCGAATTGGATGGATTGGGGCGAAGGGGAACCAACGAAAGCATTGCATACAAGCGAGAAGAAGACCACAGCCCGTTTCAATGGCACTCGGACTCGTATTCGCTCGCTTTTTTTTACCGATTTTTCAAAAAATGCTCACAGTGCGGCGAGGAGCGATCCATTCATTCCCAATATTTGAAGTGGCACTCGCGAGGACTAGCAGGGCAGAGCTGCGCATTGAACGCATCATATCATCACCGATAATTCTTCCGGTAAATACCCTAATGATAAATTACTTCCCCGTGAAATTCCGCTCGCTAGGCGACAGCGACCTAAGTCACCGCTTCACTAAAGAACCTCATGCAGCCAAACGTATCAGCTAACGTTCCACCAAAATATTTTCCGCAGATAATTATTATAATATATTCCATCTGCGTAGAGTAACTGCTGAATTTAAATGCTTACACTAACCTCTTATTTATCAAAATGCTTCTCTCGCTCGTTATAAGAGCCTTATAGCAATGATGCATGTTGTACGATGAGGTTTTTTCCCGGCGAATTGTTACGCGGAAGAGTACTACAGCTTCCGTGCGGGTGGTGAGGCCGATGGCTGCTGACATTTCGATGGAAGACAAAACCATCTACAAATATATGGAAGATATCGCCCTAGAGATAATATGACGATGTTCGTCGAAACGTTCACAGCCATGGACTTCATCACCCGGACGAAAGCTCTAGAAGCATTGTGTATTAGTGCATATTGTCTCTTTTGAGCAATAAGAAACACTTGGCCCTGAAGACGAAACATGGGAATAGAAAGCATTGGAAAAACGATATTGGAGTACAATAGATGAAGTCCGTTTCCATGACGAGCAAATGGAACATCAAAATGGTTGACGAGACGGACATTTCGGGAAATAAGACGCGTAATTGACCCCACAGAGATGAAAGACAGATGACACTCGAACGCGAACAATGCAGGGCTGACCATAAAAAGACAAAAGAGCATCAGTTGGAATAAGTAGAGCAGTGCGATCGCCTGCTGTGAAGGAGTTTCCACACAGCCACAAACTCATTTTCATGAACATTCCAAAAGTTAGTCCTCTCTGATTGCACTCTATCGACAGACAATGAGAAAACTTTGCGCCTCCGATTCTACATTATCTAGAAGTATTTTATTTTTTTCTTGGAGTATTTGGAGGAGGGGACCGACAACTAAGGTCATTTACACCAAAGGGAATTGTTGAAATGAAAGGGTGGAGAGATACCCGGCGACGGCATTAGCCTTCTTCCTAACTAGAGGCGACAAAGGGGCTTGGTTTTACGTCCCATCCGACGGACGGAGTTCTGCCCTTGAAGTGCCCTCCACAAAGCACTCAAGCCGGAATCGTGCAGTCTTTTGAATATCTCTACCATCGCCGGGATTTGTACTCGGGCTCAGAGGGTGGTAGGCCAATATTCTAGCCACCAAACCAACCAGTGTGGAAGTCGTACAAAATTTTTCCTTAGGCTCTTACGGCGGCAATGGTCCAATTACTGGGAAAACGTTTATTGTAGCTAGAAAGTACTCGTAAAAAACGTTGCGAGAAAAATGGACCCATTCCTTGGTGTAATGGAATTGTAGGCAACTGGCCAAAACTACAAGCGTTTGACTTCGCGGAGCAGATGGTCGTCTGAAGTGAAAGCAACGCGACTTGCAGAGTCGTGATTTTCAGTGAAGTCCCGCGTTAATCTAACGCTAATAGGCCGAGTCAACACAGCCGAAGAAACAGAAGAGTCGAGGAGTGGCGAAGGACGATCGAAGAGAGGTCCTACCTTCGACTGTTCTCAAGAGAGAACGTCCTCAAATACCTTGTCTACACTACACACTTAACTTAAGTGACTTCACTTAAATATAATCTTAAATGTGGTGCGGTAGCTACACTTGAGCTTTAAGTCGACTTCAGCACCGTGATTGTCTATATCGGGAAACAGTTATGTTGACAGATGAAGGTCTAGGAGAGCAATTAGTGATTCTTTGATCCAAAGCGACTATTATTTGAAATAAACTTCCAAACTCCGTGAATTAACCATTTTGGAATTAGAAGGTTAAAAGGAAAGACCGATTTCAGTTCCTGAGGGAACGCTATATGGCGAGAGGTGATGGAGCCAGAGGAATTTAGAATTACTAAGCGTGACTTCGTGGAATGACATATTCATAACGTAAACAAAAACACTTATTGCTAGTCAAATTCCACTGCTTTATTAAAACCATTGATGTTAAATTTCAACCATTAATTCCTCCCACGTTCGATGAAATCGCCACATCTTATCTCCCTCGGCATCCCAAGGACTAAAATTAAAGCCCTATGCAATAGTTTCAATAACGGTGTGTGGGAAGTTACTGAGTGCATTCGTTTAAGTTATTTTCGATTATGACATCATGGAAAATAAACTGTTTTACCGGATCCTCTGCCGTCGTCTCATTGTCAGTCTTAAAATTCCTTAAAACGTTTCTAAGTTTTATAAATCGAGTTTCACCGTGAGCAACAGGCATAGCAATTAGTTTTCACGGATATAAAACCAACAATAAGATGAGAAACACCACAAAATAAATTCGTCGAATTAATAACCCCAACACTAGAAATTAACTAACGAAATAGAACGCTCAATAACCACATCATAGAATACAGCACAGCTTAGAACATAATCAACGGAATGATTCAGAAGTGAGATGGGTATTATGTGCCATTTACAACACTTGAAGAGCTTCAACCGTGCGGAAACAGTTGCCAACGCAATTTAAGTTGGGTTCTAAGATGACTTAAGTCGAGGTGTACTTAAATGAAGCTGGTGACACCTACACTACCAACTTAAGTACAGAGCCAACTTAAGTAGTCACTTAAGTTACTAGTGTAGACCCGGCAAAAGACCGCTCGGAGAGAGAAAGGGGACGACGGAGAAGAGGACCAACCAGCCCCTTTCGCAGCTTCATCGAGTCGCTATTAAATCGGTTCTCGCCGCGCGGGGATCACCGCTCCATTGATCATCGATATTTGAATTATGATCTAACTATTCCAACAACATATACACCTCCTTATCAGGTCTCTCTTCTATGAGTCTTTTCTAAGTCTTTCTTTCTTCTAGATTTAGTAATTGTCAAGTTTTTAAACAGTAAATTTTTTTTAAGTGTCTAAAAGATATAAAAAAAGAGGAAAAAAACAGTAGAATGCTGCTACTACTACTACTGTAAGACGGCGAAAAAATATTTTAAAATAGTTACAATAATAATAATAATAATTAAAAAAAGAATATATAAATAAGTAAATTATTTAAAATTATCATAGTAATAACGTGTAGACTTATTCTAAACCAAAATATTGTAAGTCAAAATTTAAAAAAAATACATTTTGTCTCTGCTCATCCTCTGTTTACAATGTAAGTTTCTGCTAAAACAAACAACACACTGCCCTCACAACACAAACATAAGCTCAAAAAACGTACTGTTATGTCCAATGGCTGGTTGGGGTAAAGATGGCTTCATCGAGACATCTCAATATAGTACATTAGTAGCTTTGGCGCTGTTGTAATCGAGTGATACTCGATGCAATGTAAAAAAGGGAACATAAAGATATGAAAGTTGGCCCATGCAATTGAAACTCTGCTGCAACAAAGCCATTGCTACAACACCACACAACTTTAAAGAGCTTTCCCTCTCAAGTAGGTACCTGCTGTTAAATTTCAATGTCTGTTGAAGGTTTAGGTTCACGCAGAGATAATACCTAATAATGAATATGAGATCAGCAATTTATGCTCTCAATTATTAAGGACACAAAATTAGTAAAATAATTGATATAATTTAGATCAATATAATATAGATCATAATATATATATATATCAATAAATATGTGCAAAGCTAAGCACTGATGACAGTTTAAAATAAACAGAAATGTTGGCTAAAACTTTTTTGCTTAACATACGTTGACCAACACTCCGAGAACAATTTTAACATGAATTAAGCGAGGTCAAGATAAGTAAAAAACAAGAAAAAAAATAATTATATAATTTAGACACAAATTTGCTATTTTGCGTCATAGGGAACCGTTTTGTGCTGCTTTGAACCCATCCACACATGGTCGTACACAGCGAGGGGCAGGGCGGGGGCAGGGGGCAGCTGTCCCCCCTAGATGCAAAAATCGCATGAGTGTTAAGCAAAATCAGTACTCAATTGAAACGAAAGTATTCAACAAATTTTCTTCAAGCCCACGGAAAATGATATGCATTAGTATAAGATATGTAACTGAGATATGACTATTATTTCAAGGCAATGCTACTACACAATGGCAATGAAAAGCCATCCATCCCCATCGCTCATGCAGTTCATATGCAAGAAACGTACGAGAAAACTCGAAACCTATTGCAAAGCTGCTCTTCCCGTGCTCTTCTTTTCTGCTTTCACTATTATTTCATTTATTTGATGATTACTTAAAAAGCGCTCAAAGATTATCAAAATATTATTTCCCATTTTCAAAATTTGGATCTTGATTGGATTACCCCATCACAAAGTGCCCCTTGTAATCTCTTTGTATGGTGAAGAGGAGGGCGTGAGTATCATGTCGACGGGAAAATATCACGGAAGTTTTGAGTGGAAAGGTCAGCGAGTAGGGACGGAAGCCGCGATGGTAGGTTGGGGAAGGTAGCTTATGGTAGTAGTTTGGTGAAGTATTGTTGATCTGTATGTATACGTGGATGGGTTGGTATGGAAGTTAGAGCAGGTAGCTCAGAACCCATCCATCATGCGTGGGGATACAGACAATACCGTTTTATTCTGCTTTCACTTTTTTTTAATAAGTTATTCTTATATAGCGTTTAAATGTTCCCAAAATAGTTATTTCCGATTTAAGAATTTAACTTGTAACTACAGTGCAGCTATACGTTAAGGAATTTCTACAGAACGTTGTAGGGAATTCTGTCGAACTCCACAAAAACTGCTCCGGAATTCAATAGAAATTAGATAGAAACTGCTATGGAATTCTGCAGAAATTCTATGATTCCATTTTCATAGTATTTTAAGGATAATCTGTACAAAAGTCTAAGGAATCCTTCGGAAAAATTTAAAGGAATTTCTGGAAAAATTTTTATTACCTACGGGGTATAGTAATTTTATTCGGCCATTTGAGTATCTTCTTTTCTACATCTTTGAGGTCGAATCCCCACCAGTTTCTTTATTGCTTTAGTTTTGCATCTATAACTGGGGTCTAGATTGAATTGCCCCATTACGAAGGTCCCATGAGATTTAAGGGCATTCCAAAGGAGAGCGGGAATATTGTGTGCACAGGTAAACATCACGGAAGTCCACGCGTTTGGGATGAAACGTCAGCTTGTGCGTGCGTGTAAGTGTGTGGCTGGGGCCGCGGAAGAGTGTGAGGGATAAAGAGGGAGGGAGGGGTGGGTGGGTCATTAAAAGGGGAGATGAGCACAACACCTGCTGGCCCTCAACAACTTCCATTCGCTCAAGAATCATCCCCACCCCCTCGCCTCTTCTTCAGCTTCTACGACTCTTCACGGGATGCCGACGAGGACACTAACGCCTGAGGCAATCGAGACGACTACTACAACCGCGAGAGGCCGCTCTTTAGTCGTGATCCCCGCCTCGGAGGACGATTTTATAGCAATCTCTAGATAGTGCTTAGCCTTCGGCATGTTTTCATAGATGAGGCTTAAAATTCGCAAATATGTGCTATTAAAAAATAGTATGCAGTACATGAGAAAACTGAAAAAGAATAGCGAAACAACAATTGGAAGAGAAAACTAGGGGTGGGAAGAGAAGCAAGCAAGAAATTATTACGAGGATATTCCGGGCGAAATGAGAATTCCAGCAAAAGGCAGATCTACTCTCAGCCGGGAATTTAATCGTAGAAGTAATGAAGACATTTATCAGAAGTCACATTTTCAGTAGGCTTCTCTGCGGAAATGAGTGAGCAGTGGATAAATCTCAAGTGTAGGCTCTCGAAATGTGGTGTTAGAGAAGAGTAGGAGAGCAGAGAAGCCTCGTGAAACCTTAATAAGAAGACGAAACAATTTAATCGGCCAAATACTGAGGGATGATTGCCCGACGAAGATAATGGTCAAAGGGAAACTAAATGACGAGAAATGATAGGATAATGCCAATAAAATATATGGAGCAAGTAAAAAAGGATGTGAAAGAGAATAAATACGAAGAATACGTAGGTGTGAAAAGATTAGCTGCTAGGAGATTTGAGCGTAGAGCTTCGTCGAACCAATCTTAGGACTGTTGACTAGAGGCGATGCAATCAAAACATAATCTCATAGAATGTGCAATTTTCCATTGTTCGCCAAGTTATTAATTTTTAGCTTTAAGTTTAATATTTTTCCTAACACATTGCTTCGACGGCAAAGTCAGAAAATTAGCCTTCTAAACTTTACTGCAATAAAGTTGGCTGTTTCATTGCTGAGCGACGAGTCAGTGACAGTCCTCTACTTTATAATCGCTGACTTATTCGCCAGAATGCAATTTCAAAATCACAATAAGAAGCTGTCCCACAAAGCATCTTCACAATAAGTCATAGAAACTATCAATATGAAAAAATATGAAATAACTCTCATGAAGAGAAAGCATTAATGAACGTACGAGTTCGTTCTAAAGATCAGAGGCCACTTTTTTACTCCATTCATTCGCCTTCGGTTTGATGTTATTCACTAAAAGAATGGTTAAAAACCATTTTTTATACAACTGGATTAAATAATATCAGAATTGCTAGAAGTTATAGAAATTCAGTGAAGATAGCGGAAACGAACAGAAGTAAAAAACATAGAACATCGCAATCCGGAAGACTAAAAATGGAAAGATGAAAGAATATGCCGTTCGCGTGATTGATATAAATAACTCCACCTTCTCAATAATTTCAACGAAAACTGAGTGAAAAATAGTTTCCTAGATTATAGCAAATTGATTTTTTTCTTTGATTCGGAGATGAAATGTCTAAAGATTTTCAACCATTAGAAACATTTTCAAGCATTCAGTTACATCGTTTAATTTGGAATGTGCAGCAAGGGTGGTTCAAAAAATTATTTTTTAGGAAATGAGAAGTGCCCATGGTGTTTTTTGGTGTTTTTTAATTGCACGAAAAACCACAGACAACAATCATGTTGATCGCACAATATCTCACTCAGCCTAATGGAGTTTTAATCTCTTATAAAGAGAATGTCACAAAAATGTAATCAGTATAAATCTGCAGTAAAAAACCTTCGGCTATATAAAATACTAGTAAACTTTAATAAGAGACAATTACTAGAGCTCAAAGGAGTTACAAGACACATACATATTAATGCAATGATGACGTTAGGCAAAAACAACGGAAACAGTTGAAATACTCATAAGGTGCACGCAGTTATTACATTTTTTAGTTAAAGCAATGCCAGAGTGTTTACGTTTCGTTGAATGGTTACACGGGCAGAGTATTGGATCAAAGACACTGTAAGTGGGAGCATTATCTGCTGAATTGTAGGGGAATGACCCGGTGTGGATTTCTCCGTAAGAACTGATCACTTTCATAAAAAAACGGCGTTTAAATCGATCGTTTCCCAATGGGGCCTTTTGACATTTTATGCGCTCCATTTCAAACATCACGAAGGCGCGCCACGGAAAGTGGGCGAAAGTAAAATTGAAATGACAAAGAAGAAGAAGAATCCGCACTGCTAAATAAGTACGAGCCCCGCGCGGGGATTCTCCACGATCTGTGGGCATATTCCTCGCTCATTACGGCAAAGGTCACTCAGGCGAAGGATAGAATAGGAATGCCCGCAGGAAATTCGTCTCAATCCGATAAGCTATAAAGAATTTCCCGATCAGCATTACGAAATCCAGAATTTCTTTTCACAGCGGAACACGGCTCTAAAAATAAATAAGCGGTCCAAAGCAAAGCAACTGCTGGACCAAGTGATCCCGAAATATAATGCCAGCTTTAGAGAACTTTGTCGAGTGACTTCCACCTTAGATCAGAAATGGAGGATACAGTAAACTAACTTCTCGGTTGACAATGAGAAGTCCAGTCTAAAAGAACAATTGAGAGAAATAAAAGGTAAACTAAATTCTTATCGAAACACGGAAGTAAACCCTTAAAACAAAAACGTACGACACAACGTTCTCAATTAATTTAGTGCCAACTATAAATCGACCAAATAAATACCATAATAAATCGACCAAAATTTACGCTAACTTTCGCATTAACTTAACCATGTTTCGCGCTAATCGCCACTGTCGGGGACCTCCAGGCGCAGTAATCTTAAGATAAGCAGAGTCCTTTACACTACCTAATAATAACTACGAAGTGGAGTTGTCGCCGCCCAACATTATTTGGCACTAATCACTAATGGCGTTTCAACAGTGTCGAAGCAAAGGCGTCGAAACAAGTGCAACTTGTTAATTTTCAATTTTCCAAATCAAAATGAAGAGAAATGGACATTTTAACTGCAGTAAACATTACTAATAACTACATAAATGAGTTTCACTTCAATTCCGACGTTTCTTTTATTATAACGCTTCCATTGTTTGCAATTCGGTAACTAAAAGCTCCAGAAAAAATTCCGACTCTTCTTGAATGCCCGACGGCCTTCACACATTCTATAATCCTTCAAAAAAGTATCTGTACACTTCTACATTATATTCTACGGGGCGTTTAGCCTTACACTGGCCTTTCCCAAATTGGAAACGTACTGTGCGACGACTCGATTTGATATAGAGTAGTGTTGAGAGTGCATTCTAGAGAACTCTGTCGCTAAGTACTCTCTACAGTTATTTTATATCTATTTTTTTCAATGCACCATTCTTTAGCTAGAGGCACGCAGATTTTCGTAAGCGACGACAGAAGATGGCGACACTGCGCACACATTTTCACGACTCGGGCAGAGGTGAGGGCATCTCTAGCCACGGGAAGGGGGGGAGGGGGTAAGAGGGGATCGTTGCCCCTCGCAACAGGTTTGCACGCACACAAACAGAGCGACCGCAAGAGTTCCTCCTAGTTCATCGGTGGTTGCGATGTCCATCACAAGGGGGCCGTGGAGTGGGATTACAGGCGGACACTCGTCGCCGGAAGCCAACTAACTATAGCAGTGGCCACTGTAACACTAACTAACTGCTGGTCAACGGAGTCGTTTCACAAGTCCAGCAGCAGAGCGATATCACTGCCCCTGCTAAAAATTTCTATAGATTTTTTCTGTACGATTCGACGAATGGTATTGCACGTAAAACATCGCTGTTTCCGTCGAATGCGTTGGTTTTCTAAGGTATTCTACGGAAAATCAGTTGATGTTCCATAAAAATCTGTAGAAATAATTACCGTAAAATAATTGGACCGATTCTGTACAAACCGTTCTGCAGAACATAGAATTCGGAGTGCCTTTTCTGAAGATTTTCACATAAAATGCGGTCATTTCCCGAAGACCATTCACGAACGCCACTGATGAGTGATTCTGTAGATGCTTCATAGATTCCGCACAATCTGCTCCCTAGAGCGTTAGGAGTAAACAATAAAATATCCACTTGGTGGAGCCTATTTTCGATAAAAATTTAGAGGCCATTTTAAAAATTTTTAAAAATTTGTCTTCAATTTCTGAAAACTGCTTTGCTACACTGCTGTGCAAAAATATTAACTGACCACAGTTTGGCCAATCACAATTACCCACCCGGGGATGTTTCGTTGGCAATACTTTTTTTTCAATGGTGGTGTTGTAAAATTTTGACTCAGAGGATTATCTTTAGAGTTTTTTTTTCACTTTTAAATTTCTTAAGTAATAAAATTATTATACCCAAAGTAATAATTAATTTACATCACCTTTATATCACCTAATTGCTGGAAACGTAAAGGTGATTGGTGACGTAAAATTAATATGTTTTACTCTGAAACAAACCTGTGGGCACACTTTGCATTCGATGAAGAGCAGGTTTCCATTGGTGCAAAAGATCGCTGGACCCAAACGGAATGGTTTCAGACTTGGCGCACAAAAATAGGCCATTCATGACTCAAATTATGACGTTGCAAAATCAATGGCCCCAAGAAACAGAACTGAAAAGTGAATTCTCTAAATCCGTGTCCTTGAGGATAATAGTGGTTAAGAAAATTTTGCACGCATATGATGGGGGAGGGGATCATTCTTTTAGAAAACTTTAATTAATGTTTAGGTGCAATTTCTTCGATGATCTTTCTTTAACCTTGTATGTGCATTTAGTGTAAAATTCAAAATAGCTATTATCTTTCAATTAAAATTACTATTAATAGTCTAATAAAATTTTTATTCGTGGCAAAAATATATTTGAGGTTTTACATGCTGCAGTTGTAAGCTGGATGGTACTACACTTAGCAATTTAATATAAGTGGCGAAGAAAGTCAAAAGAATCACAACACCACAATACGTGATGAGATTGTTTTCTTCAGTAAATTTGGCGTGTTAACTATATGTCCGTTTAAATAAAGAAATATAAAATTGTAAAATGTTCATTAAATATAAATTATTAAAAATTGTTAAAATAATTTAGTTTCCCAATTATCTTACGTTACACTCGTTGCGTTATCTATTCAAAAGCAGAAACAAAAGCGAATCTCGTCTTAAATCGAAGAAATCGGGAATATTTATTTCAAAGAAAACCGAATAAATATACGATGGGCCAATTATCAGTCCTCTGTTCACAGTGCTGCATTTGCATGTATTCCCATCATGCCAAGCTGAAAGCAGGCCTCCAACCCTTTCATTTCAAAGCTAGTTCCTTCACCCCACTGATGTTCTTGAGTCCTTTCAATCAGTTCCAAATATTTACCCCATTACTTGAGGGACACTTCTTTCAATTTTTCCTCTAAGCCTGAACGACACAAACACTTTTCGCGTACAAGTTCAGTGTCCAATTCACCCACGCTTTTTAATGACTGGGAGAATGATTACTTAAACCATCATTCTCTTTTTTAAACTGTCATCTGGCGTCCTTGATGTGTAATATTTTCGTTATCATGAATCTCAATGGCGTCGCCACAATATGGTCTCGTGTGTTGACTGGCTGCTGCTGTTGTATTTTACGAACATATTCAGTGATGGAAAACCTGACGGCAATAAATTATGGAAATAGGGAAGGTCATTGCTATCACCGTTACCATCACTGAAAATGATCATTTTCGAGAGTCATCATTTGAGCTGCAATTGCAACTATCTCTGAACTTGTACGAGAAAAATGATCGTGCGATACAAATTTCATGTTTTCACACTATCCTATGTTTTATAACATACCTATCCTCTTATGGTTCCCTCTCTGCCGTTCAGAGCTCCACAGTCCCCTATCCTCTCCTATTCTTCGGTTTACAGCTCCTCGTTTCGCAACCTATCCGTCCATTTAATTGATCCATTGATAGTGAATTCAACTCTCCATTTGATACAGTTCTACATCAATTCATCTACATCTACATACTATCCCGCAAGGCCCCTAAAAGGCGTGTGGCAGGGGGTGTTAGGACACCAGCCGTTTACAGCTAAAAAAAATGAAGTGCACTAACGAAGTTGGGACTAGCGCTTATTAAAGTCCTTTATGGTTCGGGGGAAAAACGAATTCCCATATCTATCCGTTCGGCAAAACATCTCTCTGATTTATCGCTTCTATCGGACCTGGAAATATAGTGTTGCTCTAATATTATGTTCTCCGTGTCGCTCTTAATGATATCCTTTCTCTATTGTTCAAGCAATCTAAGCCTAGCGCGCAGCCTCCGAATCTCCAGCGGCTCCCAGCCTAATTCGCTTAACATCTGCGTAATGCTGTCTGTACGACAGTAGCAGTTTTTTTACGAACCGCGCAGCCTTCCTTTGTATTTTATTCAGTTCGCAGATTAAGTCTTTCTGTACCGGATCCCATTCGCTCGATGCTTCCCACAATACGCTTGACGAATCCTAATTTCTTCAGGGCCATGCCACGGATATTACTTATTTGTGTAATTAAAACTTTCAACAGTGCAAACTCTTAGTTAGTGAAGCCATAAAAAGGGCGAAGGCTGTGACGACGTGAATGGTTGGGGTATTAGCAGGGGGTGCATATTTACGCCGCACATGCGCAGCCGTGGTGATGCACACTTGGAGAGAGAGGGGGGGAGGGCGAGGCACGCAACGACCACAACACAACAACAGCGCGTGCGCAGGGCAGTGGTCCCTCCACACCCCTTCTCTTTCACTCTTCATCGAATCGCTTTTCCGGCAGAATGCTACCTTCTCTCTATCTCGCCGGAAGTCGCTTAACGGGACGTCCTTTAAAGAGCAAACGCTCCCTTAACAGTTCCAAGCATCGGGTCAACTTCCCTCCGAAGAAAATCTTCCATCCCACAGCAACCAATACTCAAGCGAGCCATGAAATATGAAGTTCACGGCATTGAATCTAAGGTTAAAATAGATACCTAATTGAATGTGGAAAATCTCAGTTCCAGGGCCCACCAAATAAATGAACTTTATTGGTTAATAGATGACTTTGTTAGGAAGCACTTCGTTTTGCTCTCGGGATTTTTTGAAGTGAAAAATTAAGCACCAAACTGTTGACCAGTGCTCGTTTAGTAAGGCGTTGCAATTTTTCCACTGAATGTATTTTCTCACGACGCGTTTCGATGAAAATATATTCAGGGGAAATATTGCAACGTCTAATTCATAACTAATACCGCATCGCGCACAAGATGTCGAATGTGGTTTACCATTGTTAGTGGAAGAGGAAGTAGGAAACATATTCTCACCTGCGAGCTGCAATTTTGAATCGTAATGGCTAAATGAGACGAAAATACAAATATTTTCAGAAATAATTTTCAGTACTACAAAATTAAAAGTTGACGAATTGAAAAATTACAATTCATAAATATAAGCGCTCCAGTTATCATATACGTTGAAATAACTCGTATATTTGGGGACGCGGTAATTAACTTCGTCGATTGCAGGCCTCATTTTTCCGAACCTGAAAAGGTTCATAGCACACCGCATATTCTTGCAAATACGGATGCTTAGTTCACCACTCCGCAGGCTGGATGATTCCAGAGGGAGGAATTTCTCTTGTGACGTACTATACTTATTTAAAAGCAATTTGAAATCATGAGGGTACACAGAATAGTAGCCTTCTGCCCAAATTAGTCTGCGAATCAAATATTTCACACATGCAAAAAATAGTGAGGTCAAACCTTCATGTTAACGATGCCCACACAAATATAATACGCCGATACCAAACTCTGTTCATGGAAAGGTTACATCTGTCAAGTCTTGGTTAGTGGTGATGTTAACTTCGATCAGCCAGAGTCAACTTCTCAGATGGGGAAATGAACGACGAAGTGCTCGTATGATATTTACGAATACATGTTGAGCATCTTGCTCAATTTGATCTTCAGCTCCCCCAATCTCTCTGCGAATAGAATTCACATCACGCTGTTCGCAACCATTCCGTTCTCATGCATCAAACATTCTGAAATGAAGTCTGATCACTTTCAACTTCCTTATTACCCAATTGAGTTATGATTTCTGCGTGAGGCTATGAGAAAACTGATGACTTTAACTATACGCTTTAATCAACGCGGTAATCACTTCGCAATAATCGACGTTAATTAAGTCAAGAGTGTCCGGCGAAACAAGATGGAATGGACGTGAAAGAATCACGGAAGACGACACCTCGGAATTAATAACAACGAAGATATTATAATATGGAATTAAGAAGTAAATTCCGGAAATGAAATCAATGCGGCTAAGAAGAAACAACTCAACACAATCTCAACACCTTATTTGCGGGAGTTTGGTGTTTTAGTTCTGCAGAAGAAATGTAGATGGCGTCCAGTCCACTCAAATTTTTTCACATGAAGCTGTGAAGCTAATTTTTTCACTAATCCTAAATCATATTTATTGCTAACTTTCTCTTGAAAGCAGCCTCAATTTCTCATTAATTTGGAATTTTAAAGGTCTCAAACAAAAATAGGGAGACAGCAAGCTTAGAGAATGGCATTTAAAGGAAGCAACCGGTCATTTGCGCCATTGCGACATAGAGAGAGAACAAAGAGGTTGAGAGAAACTCGGGACCCTGCATTTGTCTGCTATTAATTCACCAAAGGCGACAATATATCGATATAACCCAAAAATTATCTCTATCGTCTCAGACTAAATTTTTGGAAGTAAAATACTTTGTCTTATTCCACGAATTTTTTTGCAATGGTATTACAAGTTTCAACGGAGCGTCGTCATCAGATACCTGGGGTATCTGATGATGACGCCACTGCTTCGTAAATAGCCATACCATTACAAAAAAATGGTTTAGTTTATTTCATTTCATTGGTGCCAAATAATATTCGTGAGATGTCATTGCTGTGCGCGATCGAAAACGAAAGCCTCAGAAAAAAATAGACTTTGATTACTCGGGTAATGGTGCGCATTGTTCTCTTGTGATTTTGTCGCGACGAACTTCAGTGTCAAAGAGAGCGGCAGGACCAATACAGACATGGACTACAAAACGTCCATTCCTTGAGTATGCTGCGATGGTATGGGACTCAAACAAGAGAGGGTGGATAAGAAATATTGAGAAAGTGCCAAGAGGTTTGGCTAAATATGTGCTATGGTAACGAAAGAGTTACTGGAATAAAATTGATGGCTTCGATCGTGATAGAGAGGAAGAATACCCGTAAAATAGAAACAGTAGGAAAGAGTGGAGGAGTTTCTGCCACTAGAATGCTCAAGACACTACGAGAGGGCTACTTTGGAAGATGAACAAGGTCACATGACGAGGGGCGGGTTGGGTAGTGAGCGGTGACAAAGAATGGGGATGAGGGGGAGGGGAAATAAAAAAACCAAACTCAGTGGAAAATGATCGCGAGTAAAAGATAAAGCAGCGATCGCAAATGAGCGATGAAAAAATGTTTTCTTACTTGATTAGGAGTTAGGACCATAGTTGACTGGAATGATTCTCGAGAAAACTTTACTTAAACTTCTAAAGTCTAAAAAAATATTTTTTAGAAAAGGTTAAAGAAGGAGACGGCCTTTTTGTCATGCATTGATTCAAAATTTTCTGTTATCACTGTGAAATGTGCCCACTAGTATCCGTAAGCGTGATATTATAGTAATCGCAATTCTCGACCTTGTACAACGCCGATGGTGCTAGCGAGTACAGGATGAAACTTATGACTTCTTGCGTAGGCCCCCCGGTAAATGATTGATGCGGTCCTGTTATCCGGGCTTCCACTGCGTTCACCTAAGGCGACAATGACGGAGACACTCAGTCGAAAAACAGTGCGACGGAAGCGCCGCACTGTTTCAACTAAGAATGCAAGAGTCTTCCTTTCCGGGATCATAAAATTCCTATTTGTCCCAGGTTTCTTTGGATTTTGCTGCCCTATTGCAATAGGAAGCTTCAATGATTTTCGAAATACCATTGAAGCGTTAACCAATTGCTTTAAAAGTCTTGCAAGAAATAAAAAAGCGTTAAATCCCGAAAAAAATTAGTATTGATAAAAAAATAGAATAGAAGTTTTGGTTGAAACAATGAAATATGAAAATATAAGCTTTAGAAAGAGCAATTGTGATTTTCGGGAGGCTATTTGGTTCTTCTACGAGCAGGAATGAAACAAGAACCGCACCGCAATGATAAGAACTTCCACAACAGCTAGGATACAAGCGATTTTGCAGAATTTCCAGATTTCTAGCTCTGAACCACTTGTTTGTAGGCCTTTCACAGTTGCAGGGATTCGCTAGATTGGCGGCGACACGTCGTGGAGAAACAAATGAGCTAGCAACTGCGGTGCGGCGTATTCGGCGCTCATTGTCCAGAATGCTGGAAAATGCGCCGCGGTTACATATCGAAACAGAAGTAGTCTTTCTAGGTTTTTGAAGTAGCTTATTACGAATTTGCTCCGGTACTTGAAAAAGAAGCAACATTTTTATGTACACTGAAAAAAATGTGAAACTGTTCGAGTATTCTCGAAATCTTTTTACACGGAAGTCTACCTGTCAACGGAATCGCACTGCAAATTATTTGTGACGGATCTTCGGTTCTCCCTAAAAAGAATTGCATCGCCGGGAAACTTTGCTAATCTATTTGGGAAAGCCGAGACATTCTACAAGCGAAGTGGATTCACTTCTCATATACTAGCAAGAGTACGATGGGCTCCTCATCGCTATTCTTCCGTTGCATTCAGACTCGACGCAAAAACGACATCAATACGACGACTTTTGGAAAAAAAAATTCCTGGCAAAAATAAGGTTTTCATTGAATTTTCCATGGAAAAAATCTATTTTTCCCGTAAATGGGTGGAGCGCTCAGAGCTATTTTTTTATAAACAGCATTAATATTCAAATTCCCAACTACAACACTATTATGGTAAACGAAAAAAGGTTTCCTAATAAAATGCATATCCCCCTAAGACCCAATCGAATAATTCCACACATACGAGTGTGGTTTGAAAAGTTCTCGGAATCACAACGAATTGTCAGCACTAGTGCAACGAAATTTTCACGTGATATTCATAGAACCGTTCGCAGTAAACACATGCCACGTCAATGCTCGTGGAAAAGAACTGTCGGTGACGAGGCTTTTTTGTTATTCCCGCATAGTGATTTGCGAAGATGGAAAAAATCGAGATTCGTGCAGTGATTAAATACTTCATAAAAATAGGTAATAAAAGCAAAGGACATTCATGCCGATTTCCAGAATACACTAGTCCTGCTCCTTCATAGTCAAAAGTTGCCAAGAGGACAAAGGAATTCAAATTTGGTCGGGAGAGCTTAGATGATGGTCCGCGCAAAGATCGGCCAAGAAGTGTCACTACTCCAGAAATCATTCCAAAAGTGTACAAAATGCGAATGGAGGTTCGCCGATTGAAAGTGAATGAAATTGCTCTTGCTTGCCTGATGTCATATAAAAGGGTCTATTATATTTTGACGGAAAAATTAGAAATGAAAAAATTAACTGCAAGATGAGTGCCGCGACTCTTGACGCTGGATCAAAAACGCATGAGAATGGACATATCGGATCAATGTTTGACCCATTTTAGGGCAAACGAACAAGTTTTTTTGCACCAGTTTGTGACCAAAGATGAAACTTGGGTCCATTACTATTCCCTAGAGACAAAAACTCAGCCAAAACTTTGGAAACATGATGATTATCCACCACCAAAGAAAGTAAAGACAATTCTTTCGATTGTAAAGGTCATGGCATCAGTGTTCTGGGATGTGAATGGGATTCTGTTTATAGATAGTCTCCCCACTAGGCAAACAATTACTAGAGGGTACTATACTAATCTCTTGGACTAATTGCAACAAAATATACCCAAAATAAGGCCAGGTTTAGCAAGGAAGAAAGTCATTCATCTTTCAAATCTTTCATCAACACAATGCCGCCTGCATATATATGTTCTGTCGCCATGGCAAAATAACACGAACTATGGTATTAATTATTGCAACTTCCGCTTTATTCACCTGAGGTGCCTCCGTCAGACTTCCATATCTTTCCAAAATTGAAATTTTTTTATGGTGGACCTGAGGGATAAAATGATTTACTTCAAATGAAGAACTGATAGCCGGAGTTGACAACTATTTTGCAGGTCTAGAGAAATCTCATTTTCTAGATGGGATCAAGGTACTAGAATATCGTTGGACCAAATGTAGTAATCTACAAGGAGACTATATTGAAAAATAAAGTAAGTTTCAGTGAGGTAAAAACATTTTTTTCTATTCCATTCCGAGAACTTTTCAAACCATCCTCGTAGTTGACATTTTCAAGTGCTCCGTAAGAATCGCTAACTTTGTGCACACTCCGAATGGCTGATCAGTATTCCCAATCGCACGGAGTGAGACACAGCAGACTGCTTGGTGAAGAGAAGGCGAAAATCCCAACAGACTGCATCGGCGGCAGGGCATTTCCCTTTACGTGGTGAGGGGGGCTGGCGGGGGAAGGGGAGAGAAGAACTGGTTCCCAACGGCACTCACCCCCCCTCTTCCCCCCATCATGTGAGGCGTCGGCTAAAGCTAAAAGGAAGAGGAGGAGAGGATAGGAGGGAGAAAGGGTCTCCTCAGCTACCTCTCTCTCTCTCTCCCGAATGCACTCTCGATGCAATGTCTATCCCTCTGCCCTTCGCATTCCAACCACTCGCAGAATATGCATGCGCGCTCTCAAAGTTTACGCCTTCGCACGACAGCGCTCTAGACATTCATCCACATCTACATCTACATAATACCCTGCGAGCCACCTCTATGGTGTTTGGCAGGGGGTTATCAATCACCAGCATGCAGCATGCAATTGGACTCCCACATGCACACCACACGGTCCAAAAAACGTCACGAATACTGACAATCTATACTACCAAATGCTCTTAGAAATAATAATAAAATTCAGAAACATGCATTGAGGTATACATAAGTTAGTAAGCTACACTACAAGTCATCTAATCTATTAGTGAGTTCTAACGCTGCCGTTATAATCTCTTATTGATCGTGGAAAAAAAGACATTCTGAACCTGCCTGTTCTACAATATATCTCTCTTATTTTATTTATATGACCTGATCTTCCGTAGTATGTTGGCGTCCGTAAGATATGGTTAACTTCGTTAGAAAGGACACTGCTCTTGAATTTATCTAAAAGGTTTAGTCTACTTTTTAATCTACGGTCCGACAGAGATTCCCATCCGAGTTTATCTAAGAGGTCAGTTACACTAACAAGACTATCGTAACGACCTTTCACATACCTGGCAGCTCTTCTTTGCACGTGTTCTAACTCTGTTTTTAAGCCTTTTTCATAGAGTCCCAAACACTGGCAGCGTTTTCTAAATGTGGTCTAACATTCAGCACTTCCGAATGAAAAAGTTCACATTCGGAGAGCTGTTGGATCTTCATTCGTTGCAGAACGATGACACGATGGTAGTGAACCATTCCCGTGGAAGTGAACCGTTACTAGCGCTGTACGCAGTCACTAATTGAACTTCCCCGACTTAGGCTAATCTGTGATTTAATCCAAATTTGAGCGTTCGATCGGATGTACAGAATAACCCCAATGAAATCATACCTGTATACGGCTTAGCTATGAGTTAATATGACGTAACATATGACATGGCTGAAAATCATAATAGACTTTCTCTTTCTTCTCTGTCTTTTGGTGCCATTTAAGAGACTAATTGCTTTTTGTAATTTTGATGCTTTTTCATTTCCATGTTTAGGTATAAAGCACGATAAATCATTGCTATTACTATCGGTACATATAGGTAGCAGTAATAGTAATCTAACGGTTAAGGTAGGTTTAAAAGGAGCATTTTGCAAATTACCTCGGCCTGTCTCCCCTCCAAACATCGACCTCCCTCTTAAATTCACAATAAGACAAACACACTTTCATTCTACATCTGTAAATCCTATTTTCTTCCTCCCCTCCCATGTTTATCCAGAATTCTACCCTCTAACACTGTTTCCAACATCCGCTAGGTACTCGCTCCACCCAAACTTTCTCTCTATTTAGTCTAGAAGCTGCCTCTCCTCACCCACCACGCCCAGCACTTCGTAGTTCCTCCTCCTATCCACCCATTTCACCTACTCAATACTTTTTCACACCCACATTTGGAAAGCCTTCTCTTGTCTTCTTTCCACAGTGTCCACGTTTACGCGTTACACTTCAGATCGCCCTCTTCACTGACCTTTTCTTTGAACTCTTACATTACTATCCTTTCATTAGCTCCTTTCTGTCCATGAACCAGTGGTCATTGAACCACCCTTTGCTAAGGCAATTCTCTTCCGTTTTTCATCATTGATCATATGTTCCTTTTCCTCTAGCGTGCTTCCCAATTAGTTGATCATGGAGTGATGGCATTATTAGCGCACAAACACGCTTAGGGCGTCAGATGTGACAATGAATTCTTGACGGATGATTTTGCGTGAGGTCATCTTATAGTTAGCTAAAATACTTAAGAATCGTGCCAATTATGAAGAAGCTATTAAAGTCACTCGCATATCTGGAAAAAATGCATTCTCGAGCAATAAATGATATAGTATGTTATTGAAAACGAGGTCAACGCATTTATCGCGCTTCTGCTGCTTCAGATGAAACCGCACACAAAGGCAAGATCGAAGACAACTGGTGATAAATAAGATTTCACTTGGCTTCCGTCATTCACAACCATCGAGTTGTCTTGAGAGGGCGACCTTCGACCAAGGAGTTGACAAACATCTGTCTCCAGTCCTTTGAAACTACCGGGCCGGCAGGTGAACTCAGGTGTCGAACACCTTTTCCTAACTCGGGTGGGGGAGAAATATAACAGGTTCTTATGATAAACAAGGTTAAGAAAACTTGACATTTTCTCCAAAGATAATACCAGAATCCTTATTCCGCACATACGCGATGAAAGTTAGTTGGATGAAAACCAAAGAATTTACAACACATTGTGTCTTTTCCAAGTCACCTTGAAAATGACCCAATGTGTTGAAACCAATGTCGGTTGTTGAGTTTTGGAATTTGAAAAGGGTGGAAATTACGATTTGTGGTCTTTCATCATGGACACATCCAACTTCCACCAAATCGAGCCAAAAACGATTTTAAACAAAGAAAATATACATTTTTCAATTATTATCCAACGTAATAATTATCCATCATGGTGACTCACTCCGTCAGTGATTAAACCCGAAGGTCAGTTTGGATAGGTAAGGGTAGAGCAAGCCCCGCACTAAGACACATGCGTGTCAATGTCACAAATTCAGTATTGTATTTCCTTTCCCACCTCCCTCTTCGAAGAGACTACACTCGCATTTTGAACCCGAGACCCCTGGGACAAATCCCCACGCACAAAACGAAGAGGAATCTGTTTCATTTTCTGCTAATGAACTCAGGGGAGAGACGGCAAATTTCCATTTATCCTTATCACAATCATCTTTAAAATTCACTTGAGGAAGCCTCTTTCCTTGTACTCACAGATGTTGACATCATTGAAGGATATCCTCATTCATTGGGAGAGTATCATATACCATTCGTACCTGAAAGTAGAAAGAATGAAAAATCATCAAAAGGTGGCGCTTTAATAAATATATGAAAAATAAGACACACACGCACATGACAGTCACTTCTTTGAATATATGGCGATGGCAAACTCCGTCAAACCACTTTTCAAACATTTAGCACACGAAAACGTATTGGCGGAGAAATAATTATGCAAAAAAACCTTCACCATTAGTCAACAAATTAAACCAACAATGACCTAAAAGGATTTCTTACGATTATAAATGATTTCAATTCCTTCGGCATCGGACGGAGAACGAGGAAAGACTGGATTTGTTCGAGGCGTAATTTTGGAGGAGAATGGAGAAGGTCATGTGGAAGGAGGAACGACGAAGTGCGTGAGGATAGAAAGGCTCTGGGAGGCTTAGGAGATAGAAGATTTGGATGGATTGAGCGGGGAGTGGATGTTGAATGAGGAGATAGCGGGTGGAATGTTGGGTAAACGAGGAAGGAAGAGAATAGGATTTGTAGATAGAGTGAAAGGGAGTAGGCTCTTTTGTGAATCGAAGCGGGAAGTACAAGTAGGGAGGAAAGAGAGACCGAGGTAATTTGCAAAATACTCCATGTAAAACTACCTTAACCGTTGGAATACTTTTACTGCCACCTATGTGTACCGATAGTAGCAGTAGATTTCTCATGCTTTCTACCTAAACATCATCATCATCATATATCAACACTCCTAACGTTGGTTTGACGCAGCTCTCCATTCCTCTCTCCTATCCGCTAACCTTTTCATTTCGACGTATTTCTTCTCTTTCACATCCTTTATAACCCTTTGTCCCATGTCACTCATTCGGGGCCATCCCCTGCCCTTCTTCTCTCCCACCTGTCCTTCTACGATTGTTTTCATCAGGCCATTGTGCCTCAAAATATAACCAAGTCCCGTCTTCTGCTAAAGGTTTTAAGGAGGCTTCTCTTTTCTCCCACTCTTCATAGCACTTCCTCGTTACTTACACGGTCGATCCATTTTATCTTCATCATTCTTCGGTAGCACCACATTTCGAATGCTTCCACTCTTGACTTCTCTGCTGCTGTCAACGTCCAAGCCTCGCTTCCATAGAGAAACGTAGGTAGTCCATATATAGATCCTGATGAATTGTTTCCTTACTGCTATGCTTGTATTCTCAGCTGTAAGATGATTCTTTTTTTGTTGAGAGCCCTCTTCGCCTGTGCAATTCTACTCAATATTTCTTTCTTGCTTCGTGCATCGTTGGTAATTCGGCTAAGAAAACTCTTTCGCCTCTTCAAGCTTATGCTTTCTTAGGTTAATCTTTATCTTAACCTCCTCTATTTTGCTGCAAACTAATATCTTAGTCTTCTTTTTGTTGATTTTCAGCTGATATGTGGTCAATGCCCTTTCCATATTTGTCATGGTCTTCTTCAAATCCTTCCCTCTCTCTCTCAGATATGTGGGCTATGTCGTCGGCAAATCGCAGCCTACTTTTTTTTCTCCGCGTATATTGACACCCAAAGCTTTCTCCTTGATTTCATTGATGGCTTTTCTACCTAAACATGGAAATGAAAAAGCATTAAAATAAAAAAAACAATCAGTCTCTGAAATGGCACCCAAAGACGAAGAAAGAGAAGTTCCATTACGATTTTCATCCATGTCATACGTTACGTCATATAAACTCAACTGCAGATGCTCCAGAAAGATTCCTTGTAACTCTTAATTCATTAGGTTGCATTGTGCATGTTTGTTTATACCGCCAAAATATGTTTGAATTGCGGTATTTTGGTGCGGTACATGCACATGAACTTTCGCGGCACATGGACTCGGCAATGAATTCGCTTTACGCCGAAGAGCATTTTGTTGGCTGCCGAGCGAATCTTCAGTTTCCTTAGTCGCCTCCCTTCTGCGTTTATTTTTCGTGAGTGAACGAGTGGGTCAGTTGAAGAACGGCTCTTCCCCTGATAAATTAAAGATATCCCTTTCCTGTATGACGTGAAGTAGATTTGGAAAGAGGTTATCCTCCACATTGCCTCCCTAATCCATGCTGTCCTTTGCATCGCATCTCAGCAGCTGACTGATACGCGAGTCCCTCCCCATACAAGCTGCCCATTTCTGCGTTGGGTCGGGAGCGGAGGAGTTCGATAAATGCTATTTGCGCGATTGACGGAGTGCCGTGCCGGGCGTTCGTAATGGGGGTTGTGCTTAAGACCGGTCTAGAGCGAAGTATGCGCCCTCCGAAGGACATACCACCAACAAGGCATTCTCACTCTACAGTTTAACTAAACTATTGTAAATTTGCATAATAAATTACTTCTGCTAATTGCAGGAGATTTCCTACGGTTAATTGGAGGGCATTCAAATGAGGGACTCTGTAATATATTATGTAGGTGGAATGATGCATTTCCGTATTCGTAAGGATGTTTCCCAACGACAGCAGCAGAAACTCCGAGAAAACAGTAAGGAATCCACCGCGAAACGGAAGAAGAAACGGGGATGAGCATACGGGTTTCGCCACGAAGACGCGGATTTCATCGCAAGGAAGATTACAGCGTCCAGGAGTTCTGAGGGAGGCAATCGAAACAGTAATACGTACCTGCCGCTCAAACCGAGACGTGAGACTTTGGACAAGAGCTAAGAGCCATCCTTGAAGAAGAGGTTTTATTTTCAAAGAGGAGGTCCATCTCGCGTAGATGCTTGATTATTGTTCTCGCCACTCACAGCGCGTATTTCAATCCGTCTCCAAAAATGTCCGCAGCAGCGCGGTGGTGAGGGCATAACGATCCATTCATTCTCGATATTTGTAGTATTATCGTATTTTCAATAGCGAGGAGTAACAATGAAAACATGTGAATTCATATTAATTCGCAGTGGATGACAAAGCACCCAGTGGTCGGTTGTGGAAACGTCTGTCGTAATATTCGAATTTCGGACCATGGGCGTACCCAGCGAGGGGCAGCTGCCCCCTCCCCCCCCCCCATAGAAGCAAAAATCGCAAAAGTCTTTACGCAAAATCAGTACTGAAGTGAAACGAAAGTATTCAACAAATTTTCTTCAAACCCACGAAAATTTATAATATTAGTATAAGATATGTAACTAAAATAAAACTTATTCTTTCAAGGAAATAATCTCATAAACAAATGTCACAACTTGGTTTGCCCCCCCCCCCCCCCCAATCCCCCTAGTTATGATTCTGGGTACGCCTTTGTTTCGGACGAAGGAAAGTTCCCGAGAGGACTCAGTCTGACTCGACTTCCGATGCAAATCAGGAAGGAAAGGACATTCCTTCATCATAAGCCACGCGGGAAAAATCACCACCTTAAAATAAAACCGCCAGGCCAACGTCAACAGATACAACCATAGGAGTCTCACGGTCGTCGATAAATTTCTCCTTGGTTTCATGAATCCTGAATACATATCACACGATACCTGTCTTTGCACGAGTGATTAGACAGTATAGGATATCCAGCATCAAAGTAAGAACGCTACCAACAGTCCTCGCCAGAATCTCAAACTACGTACTTGGAATAGCATCACTTATGACCGTTTTCGAAAGGGCTAAAAATGCAAACAAATTAGATACAGACAATCTTGATTTCGTCAAAATCATGCAATCAATGGCATCGTTGGCACGTCATTTCTATTCCACGAAGAAACTGTATTTGGCACTTTGGGTGAAGGTGCTTGATTATTTTCGTTGTTATGTTACCATGAGAAGTTTTGTCCCAGCAGAACAGAATGGTAACGTGGAGAAGACCAAGATTACGCAGAAATGAAATGAAGTAACACGCGGAAGTAACGAAAAGTTACATTTTGTTTCTTGATTTTGATGAATTTCTAGCAGTGTCATCGTTAAAACTTATTTCTCTTTAGAGAAACCTTGATTGGTACAAACATACTAGTAGGGACGTAAGCGATGATGAAAAACCCTCAACCCTTTCGTAGATAAGCTGATGACGACACGAACTTATGCCGAGCGTGTCACCGCTCCTCAGCTACTCCTCGGCCTTGAGCATGGGCCTTGCGTGCTTCGTTTCTGTCAATACTCAAGAGAGCAATTCATACCCACAGCATAAGGTTCTTCCTGATCGAGCATATTAGCCAGAACTACAATGACGTCACCAACTCATGAAAATTTGGCTGCAACTTTGGCGTTGTCTTTGTTTTTAACCAATAAGAGAATGATTGAAATATGAGGAATTTTTTCGTTGCTATTTATCTTTCTCTGGAGGCACATGGCGGCTTTATTGATGCGGTTGCCATGGTGATCTACCTCGCATTTTGTGTTTCCCGCAAACGTACTTGATACATACATGGTCAATTTTGCTGTGATGAGAGGCGGCGGAGGCATTCAGAAGGGGTTACAATAATACCTTTCATCAAAATAATGGGTTGGGAGAGTAGTTGCATAAGGAGTGAGTAAAGGAATTGGTTGCTGATCGAGTGATTTCGGGTTCAAACCCCGAGAGAAGCCTTCGGGCACCCCCCCCCCAAATAATAGCCTCGAAGTGCCATGTGGTCCTCTGATAGGATTTTGACCTAGAATGTGAGAAATTTACACTTCTCTGGCTTAAATCGGGGCTAGCTCTACCCTTACCTATCCAAACCAACCTTTCCATTGAATTACTTGGTAATATTTCATTCCATTAAATTCCTTCAGCCTAAATATTTAAATAAATTGAAAAACTAATTTTCGAGTAGGATTGAACATTACTTTTTCACTTTCTATTTCCTCGTTTCGAGGGGAACTATTGCATTTCGTCATATTATCGCTATTTACATCTCCCAGGATGAGTGCCAAACAGAATAAAAAACAAGCCAGATCCTCTGGCCCTATTCCAACGCAGAATTCCCACGGGATATATAATTCATACTCGTGTTGATTTCCTGGTTGTTGCTCGTGAGTGTGGGGTCTTGGTGCTTTCTCGAGACACTTAACACCTCCGCCATTCCGTAAAAAAACACAACCAGAGGAAAACCGTGGGATGGGCGCATGCGTGACAACTGAACCATGTAATGAGTTGTGGTTTCCCCATGACAAGACCTGCCGTAAGGCAGATAAACCACATTTATCAATCCATTTCCGCTGTCCTTATATTTGCAGCATACGTCTTCTTTCCTTTGATGTGGCCAGCGATTTCTTATGTTCTTTTTCCGGTATTCCAAATGAGGCTGTTTACTCATCCCCATAATTTCATTCTATAATAACAAAGTTCGGTCCATAATAAGAGTCATTTTTTTTCAAATTCTCATTCCGCCGCAGATCGTTGCCAACAGTCTCCATGCATAGTAAGAATTTGCCATTATCTTACACTCAATAACATCTCCATCTGCTCTCCGAGTATGAAGTACCTACGAGCATGCATTTCTCAATGTAGCTTCGCCGCCGTCTCTCATGTGTGAAAACATTTTGCTCTTTTGATGTCAAATATTTTCTCGTGGACTAATTTTTCTCATCGCGAGAGATTTCCTCAGCGCACCACAGAAGGCGATGAAATAACTTTGCTGTCATTTTCCACCAAAAATCTCTCTCATTGAGCAATTCGCTTCACGTCTGCAACATGCACGTAACAATGTAATGATGAAAACACATTGTGAAATGAAATGTTTTCTCGAGGAAATAGTTGTGTTTGACGAGTCGAGTTTGTCAAAATACATTTCACTTTTTCGGCTAGGCTTTGGGAACAGGATCGAACGCGTGAAATACCTCATCTCTATATCGCTTGGAGGCATGAATGCAACGGCAAAAAAACCGTTAGAGTAAGTGAGGATATGCTTGGTTTAAATATCACTGAAGAGTGCATTGCAGACAAGCTTTCTGATTCCACGACTGCTGTATTTTTTTTATAAAAATTATTAACAAGTCACAAGTGAGCATTGACAATTGTATAAATGGGAAATTTTGCAAAATACAGTATAATAAAAATTAAAATAGGGACATGAAAATGGAATAAAATTTTACAAATAAGTTATTATATTCGATTTTTTAGATTCCAATAACACTAAAATTTTATTTTCAAAGGAGACAAGAAAGATTTTGAATATTTGTGCAGAAAATCTTTTGAATTCAATTTGATGCCTAATGTACACGGAAAAAGAAGATTTGATTAAAACTATCGAACTGGTGTGATAGGGAGTATTTTTTTTAAATATACTTAAACTTTGATGCAAATTATTAAGCACTTGATTTATTTTACCAAACGCTAGCGTGAGCTCTTGATATATTTCATCAAACATTTTGGTATTGCATAATTTGGTCAATTGTACGGAAGAGTTTCGTAAAAATAACCGAATTGATTCAATACGATTCTGAGTTTGATAACTTTTATCGAAGTTATGATTAATTTTACGAAGGTGATTGCTTGTTTGGTAAAAATTATCAAACTCTACATTGCTATGCAAATTTGGTTTAATAGAATTTACCAAGTGTTTCGTAATCTATCGAACGGTCTATCGTTTCTCTTATGTTTTTGCCAATACACATTTGCAGTTGAAAGATTCTTAAACAGGCCTTGCATAAAAGATAAGTTGGTAGAAATGATTTTGTTTTCATTGTTTGTGATGGCGATAACGTTTTAATTTTGCTTACGTTCATTTTTCTGTTTTTTTTCCTGCTTTAAATTGCATTACTACCCGTTAGCTGGTGCATCAAAGACATTGATTGAATCGCATATTATCATAGATATTAAAGCTGTAAGGAGATGTTTGTGTATTTCGACACATTAAAACTTTAATTAGAGGTATTCCTGAGGTATAATCATTCGCGATCATGTTTAATACATTATAGTATTCTACCGATTAAGGTAGGTTTCCATGGAGTATTCGAGAAGCGATCTGGGAGCCTCCCTTTCCTTCCAGCACTGCCTTCTTTAATTCATTGTAACGCCTACTCTCTTTCAATCTATCTAAAAAAACCTATTCTTTTCCTTCCCCTCCCTCGTTTACCTAACATTCTACCCTCCAACACCATTTTAAGCATCCCCTCACCACTAAGCACTAACTCCATCCATACCTTCTGTCTCCTGCGTATCTCATCTAAAAGCTGCCTCTCCTCGCCAACCATATCCAGCACTTCGTCGTTCCTTTTCCTCTCCATCCATTTCACCCTCTCCATTCTTCTCCATACCCACATCTCGAATGCCTCCAATCTTCTCTCGTCTTCTTTCCTCAGTGTCCACGTTTCCGCACCGTAGAGAGCTACACTCCAAATCAAACTCTTCACCAGCCTTTTCTTTAAACTCTTACACAACGATCCTCTCAGAAGCTCCTTCCTGTTCATGAACGCCTCCTTCGCTAATGCTATTCTCTTCCTGATGTCCTTACTACTGTATCCGTTTTCCTCTAACGTACTGCCTAAATAGTTGAATTGCTCAACCTGCTCAAGGTTTTCACCACCCACCTTTATCTTGAGTCTCACATTCCTCGCTCGTGATGCTTTACAAAACCGCATAACCTTAGTTTTCTTGTGATTAATCCTCATCCCATACTTCTCGCAACGTTCGTATAACGCATCCACTAGAGCCTGAAGCCCCCTCGCTGACTGGCTGATCAACGCTTGGTCATCCGCGAATCTCACTGATTTGAACATCATTCCTCCCACTTTTATCCCAGCTTCTAACTCATCCCACGCTTCCCTTACCATCTCTTCAGCGTACACGTTAAAGAGCAGCGGCGATAGAGGACAGCCTTGCCTCACACCTCGGCCAATGCTTGCCCACCCAGATTCTCCGTCCGCTATCCTCACTTGCGCAGTCTGGGCCATATAAAGATTACCAATCAGTCGTCTATCCCTCCAATCTACACCCATTCTCTTTAGAATATCCATTAGCTTCACCCAGTTCACCCTATCAAACGCTTTCTCAAAATCCACGAAACACGCATATACGTCCTGGTCATATTCTAGCCTCCTCTCCACGAGGGACCTCATTATTGCTATTGCATCACGAGTTGACTTCCCTTTTATGAAACCAAACTGATCTTCGCCCAAATATTCGTTTGCCCTCGCCTCCATTCGTCTGTTCAATATCCTCAGTACCACTTTCGCCGCATGTGATATTAGGCTGATAGTCCTATAATCTCCGCATTCCACAGCTTTCTTCTTCTTCGGAAGCGGAATTAAAACCGTCTTCACGAAATCTTCCGGCCAACATCCCTCCTCGTAGATCCTGCGCACTAGTTCGAAAAACCTATTCTTACCTTCCTTCCCTAGATTCTTCAGAAGCTCACACGGGATATTGTCCACGCCTACTGCTTTCCTAGCCTTCATATCACGAAGTGCTCTCTCTATTTCCGAATCTAATATCCCCGGCCCAAGATTGTCCTCCTCCACTGCACTTTCCTCCTCTAGAGTCAATCTCTCTGGTCTGTTCATTCCGTCATACAGGTCCTCCACGTATTCCTTCCACCTACCCTGTACCTCTGCTCGCTCGGTTAGCATCCTCCCATCCTTAGCCTTAATTTTAGACATGACTTGTCCTCTTTTGCCGCCCGATAGCGACTTAACTTTGGCGTACAACGCGCCTACCTCTCCATCCTTCTGGAACTTTTCCATTTCCTCACATTGTGTTTTCCACCAAGCCTCCCTTGCCCTCTTAGTTTCACGTCGTAATCGATTATTCAATTCCCTATACATTCTTTTGCCCTGTTCTGTGTCCACGTTCTTCCACTTCCTTCTCTCCTCCATTTCTTTTACCATTGCCTCCGTTATCCACGGCTTCTTTATCCTTCTACTGTCCACGTAGCCAATTGACTTCTCCGCAGCTTTGACTATTCCCGTTTTAATATTATCCCATCTTTCCTCAACAGTCTTGGTGCTGTCAATGTCCCGCATACTAATGTCCACTAGTTCCTGATATTCTCTCCTCATGCTCCCTTTCAGGGCTTCTACGTTCCATTTCTTCGTCTTCCTAACTCTTATAAGTCTTTTGAATCTTACGTTGCATTTCATGAGCACTAGATTGTGGTCCGAATCCGCATCCGCTGCAGGGAAGCTGCGCGAGTTTTTCACACTATTCCTAAACCTCTGTCTTACCATAATGTAGTCTATTTGATATCTCCCCGCATCCCCTGGACTTTTCCACGTGTACCTTCGCCCTTTATGATGATTGAACCACGTGTTTGTGATGAATAATTTGTTTCTCCTACAAAATTCTGCTGCTTTCTCTCCCCTGTCGTTCCGTTTTCCTAGACCAAAATCTCCTATTTCGTTTCCATCCCTGCCTTCCCCGACTGAGGCGTTCCAGTCCCCCATTACTACCAGATTTTTCGTACCCGGTGTGTCTCTAATTATTTCCTCGAGCTGTTCATACACCTCATCTACTTCTTCCTCCCTATGATTGCTAGTGGGCATGTAAACTTGGACCACCACAAGGTTGGTGGGCCGCGCCTCAATTTCTACCACCAGAATCCTATCGCTTACCTGGTCTATACCTACCACACGCTTACCCATCTTCCCGTTTAGTACTAAAGCTACCCCCCGCTGGCTTTCTTCCCCTCCACTATATATAACCCTATACCCATCACTCCAATAGTCCCCGCCATCCCTCCACCTCACCTCGCATAATCCTAAGATATCTATCCTCCCTTTATCCATTTCCCTTTTGATATTTTCTAATTTCCCCGCCCTCATCATAGTCCTCACATTCCACGTCCCTACATTTACAGCCGACTTCTTCTTCTCCATCTTCTTTTCTTCTTTCTTCATTGCTGCTGCTGCTGCTGATGGTGATGATGATAAGTCTCTGCAAGGATTTCGCATGTTGGCGACCCCGAGGACCTTGCCGACCTCGCTGCCGTGCCCGACACCCGCCCTTTGCGGACGGGTCCCGGGCGATGAGATTCCGAGGCTCATTTGGTTGTACTCCATGTGTTCAGGGAAGAGATAGTTGGTAGGGTTTCCCACTTCCATTCCAACAGTGTTTTTTACGTGACACCATCACGTGGACTACCTTTCGTCTGGCTCCTACCCTTCGACCTATCTGGCATGGGTGGCCCTACCGGGAATAATTTATAATTAATCCCGCCAGTGTAGCTCTAGGGGTCATAGGAACGCGCAAGCCTTTCCACCGCGACAAGGTTGTAGCCCAAGGGAAAGGATCATGTTTAATAACATGTGATAAAAGCCGTGATACTAGACCCAATCCATGCTAAGGATATCACCCAGCACTTTAAAGCCATCTCTATATCGATGTAATAAGCCTGCAAATAAAGTGTTCTTGCGCATCTGCACTAGATATTCAGATGGAGTAACTACGTAATGCAATTGTGTGCATCAAGTATTCCTCTTAAGCATACAAAGGGAAACTGTAGTCACACCTTATTCACATTTCAAAACAAAGGTTAAATGCTTAAAGTAATAATATATTACAGCGTTTAAGTTAGCAACTATTATGACAACCGATTTAGACTAGTTGTAAGAGTCCGTTGCTACCACGCGGAAGGCCCACGTTCAATGCTTCATGCAGGCTTGTTATTTTTCCACTTTTTAAAAATTTTTTTTGCTGAAACTTACACCAAACTCCTAATTTTATTATTTTCAATCATAATAGTGTTTTCTGGGTTGAAAATATTTCACATGTGCACGGCACGTCGATTTTATTACCCTTTCGATTTTGATAGTTTTGATCGAACTGCTGTAGCCATTTAGGTAACAATTACCAAATCAGTTTGATAGAATTTATCAAACTGGTTGGGTAATAATTACTGAATTTTTCAATGTGCCATATGAACCCAAAAGTTTGATAAATTTCATCAGAATTCGATAGTTCTAACTAAACTTTTTTTTTCCGTGTACGATGAGAGATGTTTGTATTATATTCTATTTAGGATATTCTGCGTCAATGTTTGAGTTGTTACTCCTATCACTTCAAGATATTAAATTTAAATTAAAAAACGGCATAATATTTAAATAGCAATGGAAAAAATATTTCACTATTTTTTCAATTACACATACTTCATAGGCCGTTTATCACGTCTTGCAACGGTGTCTTTTACGAAGTACGATAAAGAAACATCAGTGTAACCTATACCCATGCATCATTTTTAATAAATATACGATTAATCATTTACTATATAGGATTCTGATCATTTCGTGTTTACATAATATGATTCAAAATTACGCAGTGTCGTGAATTAATTAAATACAATTATTTCATGACAATTGCTGCTTCCGGAAACACGCCGATTCTCTTATAACGTTTCTTCTGTCACAATAGCAATTAAAATTCGAATCTTTCAAACTCCAAAGAACGTAAAGCGCAGCCACGAACATCACGATGAAAAAATCTCGAGTCGGCCGATATATTATGCGTTGACACCCACTTCCCATTTTAATGGACAGAGAGAGTAGGAGGGCTCAGGGGAGCCCTTCGAGGATACAGCGCAACGGGGCCAGGAACCAGCAACCGTGCTGATTCGGCCGACCACCCGGGGAGGGGAATGGATGGGAAGGAAAAAGGAAAGAGGCGTCGCCGCGATAAGGAGCCCGACGACGCCTCTGGGATAGGGATAGGGTTGGAATGGATGGGACGGGGAAAACACCTTAACGCTATAGAAGCGGAAAGGGCCCACTGACTAGCGAAACCCGGCATCAGCCATTAATGTGCCAACGATTTTGGAGGATTATCTTATTAAAGAGAAAAACCCAGCTTCAAATCATTGGATGCATTTTAATGGATTTACATCATAGTAATGGATTTTATAAATTCGCCACTCGCGTCGCTAACGGGGAGAGCAATCCGAATTTCACAAAGAAATAAGCTATCATTAGAACTGTAAACGCAAATTTATATTTTGGGATGAGATGCTCTATGAAATTCATCAATTTTCAATGCCATTCCTCGCGATTGGTGATAATCAATTGCAAATCTAATCCACTGCCTGTCCATCCTCCTCCCATGCTGCCTTCTTACTCAACGCCGTGTCTATCCTTCCCTAGACCTCTCAACACCCTTACCGGAACATTCAAGAGACAGCTTACAAAAGCCGTATTCTGCTGACCCTTAACTTTTTATTCTTTTCTATACTTCTTTCGATAGTTCGTGTTTGCTAAAGCTGCATATTTTAGCTTTTATATTCAAATTAAAGATCAAATCGTCCGTGTTATATTAAATAAATAAAAATTGAAAGCAAACCGTTAGCTCTTCACTCAACGATGCGCAGCGGACATTTTTGGAAACCGATATGAAGGCGACCCAAATTACAGCAAAAATCAAGCTACTAACGGATAGCTGGAATGGAGCAGGCGTTTTCTATGTCGTCCCCATGGGTACAGCTTATTATGTGGGTAGTATAAATAGACCACTCTTATCTAAAATCCACAAACTTAGCATCTTAGATGCTGTTGACATCTCCTGCGTGGGTATTCATATTACCTCAAACTAAATACCCGAGACCGCTTCGCGAAAAAAAAAATTGTGACGCTAATGTCTTCACATTTTCTCCGAATAAATACGTGCCATGAATCACATGATTCGTTCTAATTTTCGCATTTTTTCATTATTGTTGCCATTTTTGGTAACTTATTTTATTGCTAATATTTTGCGCATGACATTATATGTTTACAATAATTTATTGAATGCCCTGTAATTTTATTACATATATTTTATTTTTATTTATTTATTTCTCATTTTCCCGTAAACAGCACATTGCGGCCATTACAATGGGTTTTTCAACATCAACAACGCGCAACACAAAACATCCATGCCCTGGTTAAGGATCACCTACCCAGGAGGGATTCGAACCTACGGATTGGCAGGCGAGAACTTTACCCCACCGCCACCGAGGCCGGAAAATATAGATTTATAATTACATTTAAAATTAAAAATATTGAAATAACTTTTTTCAAATATTCCGTCTCAGAATTAGCACAAACTTTTATCTTAAAATCCGGAAATAACTACTTACTCTTCCATAAATAAACTTAAGCGGCAACTCATAATTGGATTTTTCGTTATCTCCAATTGCAGGCGTGCAGGATTTAATTCAAGCAAACGGTTTGAACGGCACACAATCTACACGCACTGCATGCTTAAGTGATCTGCGGCAGATCCTTTATCTTCAAGGAAACCCACGGTTTCTTTTCGCCACGCGTGTCTTTTCGCCGTGGGAACGCACTCGGAAACAAATGCAAATCACAATGCGAGAGGCAGCAGGTGGGTGGGGAGCTGTCGGGGTGAAACGCCCATTGTGAGCGAGTTTGTGCAATGGACGCCAGCGGTGTCTCTGCGTTATGTCATCCCGCTGTTTACCACGAATACGTATTACGATAGATGGGGATCCTCCATTTTGCCTCTAAATATGTTCTCATCCACCGCGTATCGATATGGGTTTACTAAAGTCACCACTGGCGCCGCTGACGGGCAGAGAGATCCGAATGTCACTTTGGAGAAATGAGCTACACTAGTTAGGGATGCCAGCCAGAATTTATATTCGCGATGGCGTGATCTTTCGAATTACGAACTTTTCAATGTCATTCCTCAAGAATACAAAAACTTCATGAGAATAAATGCATCGCTCTCGACTCGTCGCACGCAATATTTCAAACCCATTTAAATGCTTTGAGTAGCAACAAAAATCCAACTCCGACGGTGCGGACTAAGCTACGGACTCATTGCCCTGCGCCATCGATCAGTAAATAATACATCAATGCGTGAAATGCGTTTTTTTATCCCTTTTCAATGCATAGATGCAGGCGAACATTCAAGATTGACAGAGGAGTAGACGAGGATGAGGAATTTATGCCCCATACATTCAGTCCAGTTAAAACTTTTTGGCCCCTGAATTCTTTTCACTAGATTGCGCGCCGAAGGCGCGTTTAAAGCCGTTCCGGTAAAGCGATGTTTACCCCTACCAGCCAGTTTACAATACAATAATTTTGGGCGCAGTTGTATATGTTGTCGGGGTAGTGTGTTGTTTGTGTTAGCAGAAACTTACATATTAAACATCAAAATACACTAAGCTACATACATCTTGCAATTTCTTTTACAGAAGAATGATGAGTACAAGGTAATTAAAACGGAGTTGGAAAGAACGTCCACATTTGTAATGGGCTCTTTTGATTTTTTTTTTTTTTTTTCCTCCTCTGTTGAATACGTTTTATTTTTTCATTGTTTTTAATAGTTTTTATATATATTTTTTTTTATTGGCCCCTTTTTTTTTCTTTTTAGTTAATTTTTTTTTTTCATATTGGTTTTGTTGCTTTGTTATTATTATTATTTATTTTATTTTTTTCTTTTTGTTCTTTTTTATATATATGTTTTTTTCTTTCTTTTTTACTGTGGACACACAAAACAATGCTAACCTAGCAATACTAATATCTAGAAGAAGGAAAGATATAGGATAGACTCATAGAAGAGTAGCTTGTTGAGGCAGTCTGTATGTTGTTGGGATTGTAGGATCGTAATTCCAGATGTCTGTAAGGAGAGTGTTGTTTGTTTCCCTGAGCCTGGACTTAAAGTTTTTTACTAGTTTGTTGATAAATTCTCCAATGGACGGAACACCGTGAGCGCAGCGAATATCTTTGGTCCTTGTGAGTCGGGAGAGGTTAAGTAGAAGGCGGAGGGATTTATTTTGGAAGGATTCCAGTTTATCTCTGATGGATTTATTGTTAGCGAAAATCTCGCAGCCGTAGAGTAATGAAGGACGGACTATTGCAGTATAAAGCCGGATTCTAGAAGAATGCGGTAGCGGGGAGGATGAGGAGCAAAGGGAATAAACCGCTTGCCGTGCCTTGATGGCTTTAGCAGTACTGTATTTTAAGTGGGGTAGGAAGGTGAGTTTGCTGTCCAGATAGACGCCGAGGAATTTGCGTGATCGGGCTCTTGGTATACGGATTTTGTTGATGTGTGGTTGTGTTTGTGGGCCGAATTTTTTTCTGCGTGAAAAGTGTATGTGTGTGCTTTTGGAGGCGTTGATGCGAATCTTCCAGAGATTCGTCCATTTATGGATTAGTCTAAGGTGAGTGTTGAGTTTGCCTATGTTTGTATCTCCCTTCCATGATGTAGCGGCAATTGCTGTATCATCGGCGTACATGTGGAGCGATGTTTTGCGTGTGGAGGGCATGTCGTTTACATAAATTGTAAAAAGGAACGGGCTGAGGATGGAGCCTTGAGGTACTCCAGCTTCCATGGGTCGCAGAGATGATAACGTTTTGGCTTCGGCGACTCGGAATTGACGGTTGTGCAGATAGGAATTGATGAAAAGAATATCTGAGGGAGGGAATTTCAGGAGGTGAAGTTTGTACAGGAGGCCTTTATGCCAAACTCTGTCAAACGCTCTTGCAACGTCGAGGAAGACCGCGTCAGTTGTGTAGCGGCGGTTGAAACCGTGGCTGATTTTTTCCACTAGTCTGAGGATTTGGTGGGGCGCAGACATTTTGCGCCGAAAACCAAGCTGATCAGGTCGGATGAGGCTGTTTGCGGAGGAGAAAGATTCGAGGCGGGACAGAATAAGAATTTCGAGAATTTTTGAAAGATTAGAGAGTAAGGAAATGGGACGAGAGTTTCCGGGGATTTTTGGCAGCAGGAGGATATATTGGCTGTGGGGGGAGGGGAGGAATTGGGGAGGGGTGGGGAAGCTCTTCGGACAGAGTCTAGGAAAGACCTCGAATGAAGTCGAGCAAAAATGGCAATTTTTACCAACATCCCCGTGTGAAAGTACTTCTTCAAATAGACTCGGCCATGCCAAAAGCGACTTCCGCTCACGGGCCACCAAGTTTTAAGTCGACTGTATGATGGAGGAATTATCTTCACTGATTCATAAACTTCAGGGAGTAGTTTTGTAAATATAATCTAAGTCCACTTACAAGATGAAGATAATGTAGTAATTGATTGGAAAACTCACCTCCTGTTGTTCACTCTTGACGTCACTTGTAGCGTATTATGTAGATGAATGTAAAATTCGGGTTCCTGATACCCTTGCCAACACTTCATTACGCTTCAATTTCCACCTACTAAAAATAAGCAAACGATCTCCAGAAACAAGCTGACGTACTTTCAGACTGTTTTCAATTTACCACGGGTTTGTTTTAGATGCGACATAAGTGAGTCTTAAAATTCGTACCACTAGGTTTGACATTCAGATTTGAAAATGCCTTTGTTTTAAACTGAGAAATTACTTTGATAATCAAATGACAGTGTCTAAGAAATGACGCGACTGAAAATTAGGTTATGAAATGAAGTTATCCTGTCGTCCAATCAACTCGAGTTTTGCTGTGGTATTTCTGTTAAGACCTAAATCTGACTTTTATTTGCCGAATGAACTTGTTTCATCTTTTTCCTCCTTTTCGTAACCTTTTTTTCAGAGCTGTATACTGACTTAACTACTGAAAAAAGAGGGCAGTCAATCTCCGATTTTAATCAGTAATATACAAAATTATTCCTTAATGAATACAAAGTCAACGATTCATTAACATCAATTGACTATTGCACATGAAAAATGATTTGTTACACCAACTTAAGGAGTTCCCACCATGAATTAATAACAAATAAACGCCGGCCTCGGTGGCGTCGGGGTAAAGTCCTCGACTGCCAAACCAATGGTCGCGGGTTCGAGTCCCGCCTGGGTAAGTTACCCTTATCCAGGGCATGGGCGTGTGTGAATGTCCTTCATTGTTAATTGTTAATTCCCCATTATAAAGGCCGTACATGTGCTGTTTATGGGGTAATGGAAATAAGTAAATAAATAATAAATTATTATATTCAGAATAAAATACAATTGTAAACTCCAAACTATCTTTAATATAGACCGACCCGGGTTTTGACAGCTTAGGGCAATTTTATAGACCTTGGAACTGACCATTTTAAGCCTAGGAACTGGCTTTTCCAGGTCTATAAATTGGAAGAACTGCCAAATGCCGGGTCGGTAGGTATTAAGTGTGGAGTTTACTAATGCGTTTCATTCTGAAGATTCTTCTTCTTTCTTTTTATATTTTCAGGTTGCTAAAATATAGTACTATCAGGGCTATATCACAAATTATTTATGATGGAAATCAATATTTAACGTGTCCTCTCACAGCTAAATTTTCGAATAGGGAATTTCAATTCAATTCGCTTTTCCTCCGAAGTGAAAATTCCACAAAGTCATGCATAAAGTTCCTTCATTAAAATATTTTTCACATTTTCAGCTAAAAAGTTTTCCTTTAATAGTTATTCTATATCCAATTTCCACAGTGAAATCGATAAGAAGTTAGCCTAAGCTATCCGTCATTTAAAAGCCACCTTAAGCACTTTATTTTATATTTATCGTAAGGGAGCACATAGACAAGGAGACAAAATCAATTATATGAGTAGAACACGCCCAAAATGTCCATAGATATCCGAAGAAAGGAAATTCTTCGTATTTTTTCTCTCTTTTTTCAGATCCCGAGCAACTCTAAAGGCCGCTATACACGACGAATGATTTCATTCAGCACGATCATTCAAGTGATATACACGACGAATGATTTCATTCAGCATGATCATTCACCGTGTATAGCGGCCTTCACAACCTCTGCTGTGGACATCATCGTATCCTCGGCGTCAACTCTTCGTCCAATTTTTCTGCCTCGTCAAGAAAGACTGTGTGTCACAAAAAAGCAATGTTAGTACTTCATAGAGACTATTCCCAGTATGGGACGTGTGTAAAAGCGAAGACCAGTCAAAAACGTGGGTTCAAAACGGAAGAGGGATGATCTATCCACGTGGAGATGTGAGATAAGGGGCCCGCTATGTTCCACTCACTATTCATTGCAAATGACAATGGGAACCAGCAAACTCTTATCTCTCACCACAATTTCTTGTCTTTGGCTCACAACGAGGGTGGAATAACACCTTGGCTTGAGAACCAAAAGAATGGCGTGATCCTAATAATAATAATTAGTTGAATCGCGATCATTTCGGAATCGCCTTGCGTGTGGTCCCAAGCGACTCTCATTACAAGCACCAGAAGTTTGCGACACCAGTTATAATCATTTTTAACAAAACTTCTGGCTTCATCAGTAATCAAGTGTCACCATCAACATCCCAAAATCATCCAAATTGCCTTGCTGAAAAGTGCTAGGACACAAAGACCTAATTACGATTACTTTATTATTTAAATAGAAGGGGCAAATAACATAGCTATTTTCAATTTGTAATTTTCCTATCAATTTCATAAATGTCGCCTCGTCACATCTGAGTAGAAGGTTTTCATGGAAATGTCCCGAAGACAAAGAAGGTCAACGAGAGCGAGAACGAGGGGTGGAATTCGATCGATGCTCGTATGCTTTTAATAATTTCAACAGTAATACATTGTGATCACATTAAATTAAAATTCGAATTTGAAAAGTTACCGTAATATTCGGGAGAAAATTACTGATGATGCTTCTCTGTAGTCACACATGGAGGTGTGCGTTTCTGTGACGACTGAAGCGACTTCTTGGCGTTGCCCAGGCGAGAAGATCCTTCATGCGATTTCAAGGATGAACGCATCCCCAAGACTAAAGTTAAGCAATTATCCTGAATATTCTCTGCAGTAAGATCTTAATTCTGGCGTCCCCTTCAACTGTTTGTCTGCGCACTGGCTGGACTCCTCCCGTCCCACGCCTTCTTACTTCGTTTCCCAATACCTACCACATGTTTATCCCTACTCCCCCTGCCCTTTCCAGCATTCCCCTTCTCTTATCCCATTCCACAGTTCCCTAGACTACTGTTTTCAAAATGCCTTTCCCTCTTATTCCCTATACATGTCCTCGTTCTCTTTTCTATTCTTTCCAATTATTTTCTTTCCTCCTCATCTTTCTCCAGCATTTCCTCATTTCACACATTATCTTTTTCCCATTTTACTCCCTCCTCCTTTCTCCACACCCTCATCTCAAAAGCGCTGATCACATCGTTTTTTGTCTCCCTCTACGGGTGCATACAAAGCGTTACACAGATTTAAATGAATTAGGCTGGGAGCAGCAAGAGAGACTAGGAGACTATGCGCTAGACTTACATTGCTTACCTATTCTCAATTCCTCAAGAAATCTGAACGAAGCGCGTAGCCTCCATTGGCTTTTCTTGATTTTTTGAGCAATTAATAATAGACATCTTTCAAAGCGACAAGGAGAGCATCTTCTTTGAACCTCACAATATTTCAAGATTCCGCAGAAACGATAAATTAAGAGAGATATTTTTCCTAACGGATACGTATAAAAATTTGATTCTCTTCCGAACAATATAGGACTTGAATAAATTCGGAATTTCGTAAGCTCATTTTCTTATTCAGTCAACGGCTGGTGTCTTAACACCCCCTGCCACACGCCTTTAGAGGCGGCTCGTATGTTAATGTTGATGAATGTGAGGAAGACAATTTGTTTGTGGGCGATCCACAGGCAGTATTCATCCAAGCATCTCTTATCCCAAGGAATCTTAATAATAATATGACAACTGCGACATCAGGGTGGCCGAGTTTTTTTTAAACACACTAAAAGGGGCAGAATGGACTTCCTACGGACTCATGGCTAAAGAAATATTCTTGTCTGAGCATACGAAAAGTCGATATCTCCACTGCACAAACGCTCAACAATCGCCCACCGAATCAATCCGCTAATCTAGCAGCCAAAATAGTACTAGATGAGCGGATTCAAAATTGGTCTCAATTCTCAAATCAGGGAGCCCATTCTTCCCCACCCATATTTTGGAGGCGCGGGTGGAATTTTCGTAAGTCACAGTTTTCAAATTTTCAGTCCTATTCAAAGCCTTATTCAGCGACCCATGCGTTCTGTTCACTCCGAAAATTTCCTAAATTGCAGTTTAGAGGGGGTATCGCTCACACTCCAGCGGTCGTCTTCCTTCACGGCTAATAACTCATCTTATAATCCACCAACGCCTTGAAATTTTACTACCGAAGTATTTATACTTAATTCTAGCCAACATTTAATCGGGTATATAATTAATAAATTTTCACGCGAGAAAATGCTGCGATAAGATAATTTTGAAATTTGAGTCAGAGGGGGTGGGTGGGGGGGGAGTGTTCCACGCGGACCGAGTCATCTTTAACTTTCCACACGATTGTGACATTTCGCCGAAAAACTTGAGAGGCGCGCGCGTGCATCTCCACCGCGGCTGATAACAGCGTGAAATTGAATGAGAAAAGGAAAAATCTCTTCCCGGCATGCATCCCACCGGCCTTGGAAAGAGACTTTCTCACCGCAGTTAGAATAAGGCCCGCTTTTTCCAACGATAATCGTGCACGCCCCGAAATGCGGGAGCGTAACCATGGAAACGCAAACCAGAGAGGAATGTGTTTCGAGACGAAATAGCGAAGAGACCGAAGAGTCATCACGACGGAAATCCACTCGTGAATACCACCAGCAAGTGGAGGCCGCCCTCCCGATAGTGCTTGCCATCCAAGTGCCACTTTGGCCGCACTCCAATCTATTTTCAATGATGTCCGAGAGCAGAGCGATCTGATTACAACAAAAGTCCACTTATCCGGAATAATTTATGATTTGAAATGAATAAGGTAAGATTTGAAAAAAATACGCATTACATTGGGGTTTTCGAGCATCAATTTAATTACATCCACAAATATATATTTAAAAAGTCATTCCTTGAAATAATCTACAATCTATTTTACGTACTTTCCATTCACAACGGTTTTTCGGGTAGCCCTGTCTCGCCATCTTTTTAACAGCGACCGCCGCCGGCCGAATTGAATCAGGCGACTCGCTGGTAAAAACGCACGACAATGTGTTTATTATAAATTATGCATATTTGGTTTCACGTCAACCGTCTGGTAAACCCGGCTTCTGGTTGACCCGGTTCTACAATATTTACATCAGAACATTTGCAATCGCAAGCAATGACCGTGAAAAGTAATTAATTTGTTCGACTGCGCCATGACGAACATAAATTTCTGTTAACAGTCCAAATTATAGCTTATTTCCGCCAGAAATCCGAACCGCTCTGCCCGTCAGGACGCGGACACTTTTAAACGCTCGCAGGTGACAACAAATGTTGTGGCCGGCAAAAGAATCCTCCATTGCTGTAATGATCGGGATTACGAGAGAGTCGTTTCAGTCCTTCAGTCGCTTGGGAATACATCTCTTCGCGAAATAGCGGAGATTCTTGGCGCACGCGTGCACACCTAGGAAGGGAATGGCTCGTGAGGGCCGGTTGGAGGTCTAAACGACAGAAGGTTTTATGCCAAGCGTACTTTGCGCAAGTATACTCACGCGTGACGCAGTGATGACGATGCACCGAGCATTCTTGGACGATTTGAGAGCTCCAGTTTTCGGACATCCAGTGGCAACATCTTGACAACTTGCTTAATTTACTAAATATTTTGTGGTCAGCATGTGATTTTAAGCCATATCCATGGTTTCTCTCAGCTCATTATTAGGATTGGCTGAGTGTTTTGATAACAACGAGGTACTAGTATAGTTGAGATGTTTGCATCGAATAGTTTGATTGATTGCAATTTGGAGAGGGCAAGAGAAAGCCAGCGAGCGTATACCTACGAGGGTAGACACATCCGGTGGAGGAAAGGCGATCTCCGAAGACCACTCACTCCAAGTCCACTCTTCACAGCCACCACAAGAACGAACGCGGACACCTTATAGGTGCGGTCGGCCGATTGCAGAGCGGCGGTGGCGCGCGCGAAAAGCCACACGAGGGGGGAGGCGCCAGAAGATTTGGGGGGGGCAAACCAACAAAGAGGGGGAAGCAGCCCCTAAGACCAGGGTGGGCGGCAACCGAAATGGTCTTGCAAGGAGCCACTTTGGAAATACATATTAACTCGATTGAATTAATTAATTAACTAATGACTTATCAAGGTTATTACTAGCGATAATATGTTCGGCTGTAAATAACCCCTGCTTTAACCGAATCAACCAGTGCCCGGGCTAACCAGACGGTTGACGGAAAATCATAAATACACAATTTAGACTTAACATATTGTCGTGCGTTTTTACCAGGGAATCGCCTGATTCAATTCGGCCGGCAGCGGTCGCTGTTAAAAAGATGGCGAGACAGGGCTACCCGAAAAACCGTTACCGAAAATTAGTACGTCAACAGATTGGAGATTACTTCAATGGAATAAATTGATTATTATTAATTCATAACATATATATTGGTCCTTCCCCTACCTCTTATTAATCACTTCCCCTCCAAAGTGTATGTAAACGAACTTTGATGAAATGACGACGCCTGAAAATGATTGACACCGCAGGTGAAGAGAGAGTAAAGCATGTGCGGACATTTTTCTAGAAACTTTTAATTAATTGATAGTCCTTTTGATTGAAAACAGATTAGATGATTTCACATAATATATTACACATTTTCCGAATCGGGTATAAACGCTATGGTACGAAGATCCAAACAGACGGATAGCTCGAGGAACGAGGGGATAGGAGAAGAGATGGGTCCCCAGGTGGACAGGCCATGCCATGCGAGGCATAACAACTTCGTGGGGGAAACAACGAGTCCTTGGGACACCCCCAAACAAAATCCACGTGGTGACTCGGGAGTTTCGGTGTCTCATCGGATCGGCGGCATTGGATTCGGATCCAATCCGAGTCGATCGGAAACCTATCCGACGCTCATCTTCCGTGCGCTGCGAACGCGGCAGGAGTTGAGTCTGAATCTCAATTCGTGTCCTAGTGCGACCGATATAGATGCGGGGAAGCGGGAAAAGGTAGTGAAATACTTCTTTACTATTTTCTTTTGTCGTCAATAAGCTGTACTTGTACCTTAATGCTACTGTGACCGTGATAATAGTGTTGGCGGGACTGGAAGTGTGACGTGGAGCAGAAGGCTGCAAAAATCCATCGTCATCCCCTAGGTACTAGCGGTGAACCCCCATTGCTATGGCTCCAATTCGGAGGAGAGACTTGTTAATCTCGTGGGAGAGGAGGCAATCACTGGGGTAGAGGGAGTAGTGCTTAAGAACTATCTAGGTAAGTACCGAAATTTCTCATACGCATACATGCTTATTTTGGGCATTTATTGAACACAATTGTTAGCCAGAGGCAGCGCAGCGTACTCAACCCTATAAAGTATCATTTCAGTTGCAAATGAAAGTGAGGAGATGAGTGTTAGTGCTGATTTTACTTCCGGATGTGACGAAGAGGCGACTGTCCCTAATCCATCAACGTGCATGCAAGAGAGGATACCTAGAAAAGGTTTGTTATTGCACTACAACTACTTCATTCAATCCATATATTATTTCAGGGAATAAGCATTGATAACGACAACGATTTAAGATATAAGTTTATTTTCAGAGGAATTTGAGGCGTTACCCACGATAAAATCCATGAAAATTTCTTTACCTTCATGATAATTCCATGATTGGGGAGAAATTGCAAGGTACCTTCATTTTCTATTCCATGACATTATCAAAGAACAGAAATATATATTTAGGGAAACGAATATTTTCGATATCATTTTGTCAATTCTATTCAGTGTATACTTTTCCATTTGAGACATTTCTACGAGTGGGTGCTGTAATGTGTGAATGCGCAGAGGAAGAAGGGCACACACTCAAAATATAATATACTAATCTTTCCTTACCTTGAATTTATTTGTACATACTACTATAATATATATGATCTCGCATAATACATTAAAAATGTAATGCAATGACTAGCACGCAGAAAACACAGCTTAGTCGAAGATATAGTCTCACACCAGATTGGTATGGATGCAAATTCCGGTGCTTTAGATAGGCTTTAGACAAGTAGGTAATAGGGTAGTAAAAGTATAATATAATATTAAAGTAAAAGTATAATATCCATAGTGACGGGTTAATTTTTGAGCCCCTAATCGACATCATCCACGAGATATAATGAAAAAGTTAATTATTTAAGAGAAATATGCACTTTGTGTGGCAGTTGCAAAGAATTTTGACAAGCAACAGCGCGAAATGGAATTGCTAAATTGCTTCTACACCTGCATTGTGCTTGTCAAGCCCCATAGGAGGGCTTATTGTGGTAATTAATTAATTATTTCATTACAATTGTAAAAGGTTCATTAATTGCGAAAACATACATTCAACTCCTTTTTTTCCCTTTGGTAGGTATGTACCTTTCAAGTACTTAGGTAAAAAATAATATTGTTAGAATAGGCTTCTCCATTAATGTAAGAGGAGCTGCATTCCACTGCTGATATATATTCTTTCTGTTTTTAGTTTTCTGGTTGATGAGCAATAAAGATAGAGATATGAAGTAATTTCGAACTTGAACAAAATTATGAAATTGGAAAGCCTACACTGTGAGATATTGAACTTTTACCACAGACTTCAATTCCTCCGACGATGCCTCTTCACTGGATGAGCGAAGCGTTGGTTGCACAGGGAGGAAGGCTGAAGCAGCTGCCAGGATGGACACAGCATTATCTGACATTACTCAGATAATAATAGACATTTGAAATGAGTACTTTAAGTGTAGATTCAGCGGCAGATGACTGAGGACCAACTAATCCAGGGCTTAGGGTGATCATATTTGGCGGGGCCATACGCGATAAAAAATATACACTTACGAGAAAAAGAGAATAAACTAAATAAAATTACGTGTGCTAAAATCACTTGTTCGCTGGCTATGATGGCAATTCTTCTTACCATTAAAATTCAGAACCAATATTGATTAAAACTGGCAAGAAATCCAATGAATATATTATAATTCAATAAAATATAGGGCTGACAATGCGGTGGCTGATGGTAGCCATGACTGCTAGTTTGCCTCCGGTCAGACTAAATAAGTCGCCTGACCAGTATCCTCCACATGCCCTGGACACATATCCGATTTGCCCAAATGCTCAACTGAGTCTTGAACAATATCCCCAACTTCCTCTCCCAAAATAACTGGTTCCTCAAGATTGACTCTGAGGCAGTGGTTCTTCAAATTTGCCGTACCGGTGAGTCCTAACTCACCTCAACCAGCCAGTTCTCAGTGAATAAATTTAACCGGCGTATAAGCATCGTTGTAAGTTTTAGTGCAGTTTGTGTGAAGATGAAGCTTAAAACTAATGATTTGACATAATCACAAGAACAGTTTTCAAATGTATACAATGATAACTTCTTGCGATGTTGGATTTTTAATATATTTTTTAATCAAACAGGAAATTTCGTTTGATTACATTTTATTTTTTATATTCGCTGTCTCGAATCCAGTGATTCTTTTCTCATTTTTTGCATATGTTTCTTTTTTTAGTACTTTACAATTAGAGATAAAACCTTCATAGTTATTGACCTATGATTTGCAGAAGGCTAAGACATAGGAATGGCTCATAGAGCACACAGCAAGCATTTATTATGTTGTACAATTGTTTGGGGCATATTCCAGTAATCGTGCTTTACGTAAGCACCAAAAATATCTTTTCGCAGCACAACTTGCAATAAAGGTGATTGCACGTCACTTCAGGGCTTCCTTCTTCAACACAGAGGATGGGATTCATTAGCCATAGCTCATTAGGGTATCCAGAATCACCTGTCTAAATATTTATTCCCTGGTTATTTTGCAGCACTATCCATGTCATAGCACCTCAAAGAAATTCAACTCTGCATACCTAATCGCCATTCTTCACTTCCTCACCCCCACACTCTTCGGAGTATTTCCCGAACACCAGAGGGAGCCCAAACAAATGAGTCGAGGAATATTTGAAGAGGATATTTGAGCCATACGAATATTCATATTATATTTGAATATTCGGCCATAGAAGTAATATTTTTAGTCGAGGGTCACACACCTAAGAATGCACAAAATAAGAATTATGGTCAGTCAAAATATTCACATTAAAACTTACAATGTGAGCATAAACCGAAAGAAATTATTTTCTGTTTACAAAGAGGTGTTCGTACTGTTCATGCCTAGATGGTGTTTTAATGACACCATATAGAAATCCAGATGCACCTGGGATTAGTGAAGACTGGTAATGCCTGGAGTGAGAGAATTTAGCATTACTTTTTTCAATTATGATTATGACATAAAAGCTTTTTTCTCATTTTCACTTTTTTTATTACCATTTTTCCGCTCCATTCTCATTTCATGTTCTGCATTACCTTTTGTTGATTTTATGCAGAGGGATTGCAATTATAAGTAGATAATTTTAAAGAAGTATAAGTAACTTTATCAGAGAAAAATTTGGTGCACAATAGTCTTTTCAAGAAATGCGAAGGTAACATTGTCTAGGTAGAACTACAGAGAAGGACACCTCGAATGAAATTACGTATAACAATTAATGATTCATGACTCATTTAAAATTACGAGATGAATGGATTGGATAGTTCGTATCAATCTTATCATTGATAAGGCTCTGTCCAACAGGCTGTGTGGCATACGCACTGCCAAACGCTTTTACTGATATCATTTTAAATCCATTGCCTTTAGAGTGCATGTCATTTGCACTACTCGGCAGTTTTACCAAAGTGATTGCTGTTATTTTGCATGAATTATTTTTCTTTAGGGTGGTAAAACTACTTTTGTGCTACAGAGACGTCCTTTGCAAGTGCAAATTTGATGGTAACACTTTCCTGTGATGTGAAGATTATTATGTACATTTTTAATTGAAAAACATAAGGGTATGAATATGAATTTTGACATGTACTTGTCCAAGAGGCGTGAGAATCAATTAACTATTTGTAAAAATAAAAATATGTGCTTCTCAATATACTAAGCTGCCTACTTTCCAAATGCATATTGGGGAATGCATTGCAATGCGCTAAACTTCGAGGCATGTTCAGGCAGTTCTTATTTAAATGAAAATTTCGGTTGAACGAAATGGATTCAAACTAATTAAGTGCATAACGACGGCTAATTTCAATGAAACTAGTCACTCACATCTAAATCATCATATCACAACTAAACAATCGTCTTCTATTCGGTCGGAAAGCCTTCCTCGCATCGATTGGAAGCAGTCTGTAACGCACGCCTGATTCTCGTGCTGATAGTAAGTGACGTAGAATCCGATCCAAGTCTTCCCATTCGTTCGCAACGAATGACTCTTGAAACACCCTGAAGGGATAGGAATTGGCTCCTCTTAAATCTCAACGTGTTTCATTAGCACTCGCCTGTTTAAAAGAGGAGTTTCAGAGGTTGGCGTGAACTTTTCCCTCACCTATCCAAACCAACTTCCAGTGAGTGAGTACCAATAGAGGGAAAATTGAAGGAAAAGAACCTAAAAAGGAGGAAGGCATAGACATATATATTATGGGATAGATAAGGACCAAGAGACATGAGAAGGAAAGTGAAAGGACTCAAGAATGGATGGCTACAAGAAAGTGGATATTTTAAGATTGTTATACCGTGAATGGACGACTGATGTCGTATTTATATCACTAATCATGATTTCGAAATTGCTTCCACGTTAAAGATGCTTTTAAAATCATTTGGTGGAGCATTTCAATAAAGGTTTTCGCGAATCATTAAAATGCAGCGACATGTGGAACAAGATGGGACCGTGTTAGGGGGAGGGGGTGGGAATGTGGAGATGATGAGTGGAGGCGAATCACGAATGCCACCACCATTTTCCCAGGATGCAAGAGCAAATCACGGCGATTGGAGCGAGTGGGGCTGAAACCGCAAGACAACCCAACCCACATTCCGAGGACGGGGAAACCCCACAACACACTCGCAAGGACCACCACCCTCGTTTTCGCTGCCGACCACACCGTCCGTCAAATAGGCCGTTGACGCGCGCGCTCCCCACCAACAGATGTATCATCAGAGATGGGACCCAAATGAAGTAAATAGGCCAAGACTCAGTTACCATTTAGCATTTGGTTGCGAGTACCAGTAACCATTTCATAAAGTAAGTAGTTACAGTTAGATTTCGTTGAACCTCACGTAAACTGCCTCCGATATTCATGCAAGAGTATCTATTGAATTTTTCCTGAAAAACCACATTGCTTTTTTGGTATTACTTTGGTAGCGTCACGCGCCTGGGAATGCGTCAATTCACACAAATTATTGCTGTTGGTTCATTCATAAGCAACGATTACTTTCACAAAGCAATGCGTAGATTACCACTTGATTAAATTTTAACGAATGTAACGCTTTCAAGCAATAAGTACTTGAAAAGTAATCGTTACCGGAAACTGAGAGACTTTTCCGCAGTTACTCCCGTGATCTCTGCATATCATATATTAACATCCCTAAGGGAAAAATCTTCAGCCTTCAATCAATACATACGAAAACAGAGTGTGCCTAGGGAATTATTTCAAGCTCGATGTGGAGGAATTCTGTAATATAGGTAATTAGGTGAAAAGAAGGGAAAATTAACAGCCGACTCTCCTCCTAAGCAGACTTTGCACATTGACACCTCGATCTAACGTAAGCAAATTCCTGAGCGTGTTTTTTTAATATACTATATTTTGCTGTTTTAACCCCTTAACTAACGTTTCGACTTGAAACCTACCGCCTTCTCCTGCATATTCGTGGTGTGTCCGGACGAGCGGGAAATATTACCTCTCCTTTACTTTATCGCCCGAAAACCTTCCCAAAATACTCTTAACGAATTCTAGCTTCTTCAGACTTCTGTTTAAATATTTCTTATGTCTGCTCCCCAAGATAGGGTCGAAGTTATCGTAATCGTACTTCATCTGTCGCCTTCATGCTGACCCCATCCACAGCATATACATTGTCTATTAACATATTTTTACGCTTAGTATCAAACTTTGTTCACAATATCTTTGCTTTTTTGCTTTTAAAGGATACTTCTACGTATCTTTTGTTATAATTCGACTGCATTTATTTTCAAGAGTAACTGGACCATGTATTCCCCTGAAAATATTTAATGGGTGATGAGGAGTTACATGGAAGATGGAACTTTTTCGTCCTAATCTCGCCCAATAATGACAGAAATATATTATACATGGGGATTTTTGGACGACCTCCGCAAGAAATGCATCGCAGTGCATTTGTGCGGATTGAGTTCGAGTCCCCACCCTTGGCTCCACACATGAGCAATTTTTACATCCGATGACAGAATTTCAAAGTCAGATTGATCACCAATTTTGCGATAGATGACAGCGTCGTCAGTAAATAAACGTATTTTATCAGTAGATTCGAATCACTCGAGGAGGTTACGCAGTAGGCAAAGCCAAAGGAAAAGATTGGAACCACCGCGAACTCTGCTTCTTGGAATATTGTCATGTTAATTGGAGAGGTAATTATGGTAATAGTTATAATACTCATTAAAATTGAAACCACCAGTTCAATATCACTTTGGAAACTGGAAAAAATACATTACTGATATATAATTATATGATACTATTCCGATCTTCTACTTTGTGAACGTTGACTAAGATTGATTAATTAAAGCTTCAATCGAAACAAAAAAACAGACCCTAAGTACGGCATTTAACAAATTTATCTGAAGAAATTCTTCTTCCATTGATTATTACTTGTATTTTCACACAAATTATCGCATGGATATTCAGATTTGTTCAGTATTAGGCATCAATACGGGTTGTTTTAGCTCTTATAATTATAGCTTTACAAAAATATTGCGTTTCCGCACCGAATTATTAATTCCCCTTTATTTCTAGGTGAATTTCCATGGTTTACCAGCCCATAAATATCCAATTGAGTGAAATTTTATTGATATGAAACGAATTTTTTCCCTTCGGGTCGCTAAAATGATTAATATAAGCTTTATGCTGGGAAATTTGATGTGATAATGTTCACTCCTGCCTCTACACGAACCATTTTCAAGGATGAATGGCCGCAAATAACAGGAACATTTCACGGGACAGGAAACGATGTGTCGTGCCGTCCATTATTCGCGGAAAACGATTGGAAAGAGTTTTTTTTTTGCATTTTCGCTCGTCTGTCCCATTGAGAGAGCTATCCGAGAGAAAGGCAATTCACGAAGGCAACTCCCACTCTCTAGAGGAAGACAATCAAGTACGGACACACGGGCACCCATGAAAGAATACCACATGATGTGATTTTCACTACCCAGAACGCCACCCATAATTAAAAATTTATGAATAGTTATTTGAGTAATTTCCTCGCGTTTATACATAATGTTTTATGAATTTACTAACGGAGAAATCTAACGCGTTAATGCAACAAAAATTACTGGTATTTTCCACTTTTTGTGAAATTTTGTTTTATTGACCTCAATTTTCATTATAAATTTATACTTTTACCGTCAATTACCCCTGGACTGCAAATACATGAAATAAACTGATTTTGGCGTGACTTGGTGGATCGATGTTCATGTTCATGGTGAAACAAAAAAAACCAATAGGTAGGTACTGTTCCACAAACTTTTATTTGCTGTCGACTAGTTTCGATGGCTATAGCGTCTCATTCTCAACACAAACAAAGGATTTCATTTCATTAGACAAATCTGCAATAAATGGCTATTAAAAACTGATCCTGGCATATTTCCACGTTATAAATCAATACCGCCACACATGACGACGTTTTTACCGAGAAAATTTTTCGAAACCGTATGAAAAGATATTAGTAAAACCTCTGATTTTTTGCTTGATATTCTTTGCCTTACTTTCGATCGCGATTAGGAATTGCCGTCCAAAGCTAAGTAAGTAAGATCCGATCTTATTGGTAATCAATTTTTCAAATTCGTATCCTTCGATGACACACGTAAACACATACAACCCTTAAATAGATTTATCCGATGAGGCAACTCATCCCAACATCGAACGGGAGGACTAACGCTGTTCACATTAAAAACTGAGGGCCCAGAATTCAAACATAACTTTCATCTAGTTGTTCGGAATTGTGAATGCGCAGGCAACTTGGCTTGTTCAGCCAGAAGCAAGGGGAGTGCACGGAGGAGACACTATTCCTCCCGTTGAACCTTGACTTTTGCTGCCCCTTGGGGAGTATTGTTCTCCAAAACTGTCCGATGAGGTCAGGGCGATCCTTTTTTCTCAATATTTACTATATAATATTAAAAATAGAGAGGAATAGTGCGGGAAAACTATGTATTTGATAGATCAAATCATACTCGAATATAAAAGTCTGCAAACAGTTCTAATTATAGTAAATTCCTCCGAGAAATTCGGATCGCATTGCCCGTCAGTGACGCGATGGGCAACATTTGTAAATCCATTTTAATGTGCGGAGGGTAACAGCACATCTAGCTCACACTTTAAAATCCGCAATTGTATTATTCGTGTCTAGTAGCCCACAGGACGTTAATGCCACACGAAATTTTGCTTCGTGACATGAATGTATTTTGGAAAGCATGGCTACATTTTTAATTTGACATTTTTAAATAGAAAATTACTTGTCTTTTAGGTTTTTGCTCAAATGAAGGATGTCTATCATAATAGATGGACGAGACGAGGTTACACCCCCACCCCATAGTTACGTCACTGGTTGGGAGCAATATTTTCACCTAGCAACGCATCTACTGCTCACATGATCGATGGCCAGAGAGGCGGTTCACACGACAACAATAGATTTGCGATCACCTGGTTACGCTGTTTCGATCATTGCAAGGGTGTAAAGATGGCTCTGCGTCCTTTTTTTGCGCACTCGATTGCGGAGCGGCGTGCGCTCATTTGGTTGACATTTGACCACTCGTCGTTTTGCTCAAAGAAGTGTGTCTTCGGGTCAAGGCACTTTGCGAATTTCAGCATGAGACGCAGGGGCCGCCGCAGTTTTGAGAATCGGCCGCGACGATTCGTGGGCCTACTTCGAGGGCGTTCGTTCTCCTCTGTGGATCTGCAAAAGAGGGAGACAATGAACGGACGGCTGTTCCTTTGTTTTTTCGTACTCGTCCACCCCTTCGGCCACGGCGGTAGGAAGGAACTCGGCCCGCCTGCAATGACATCTCCATTTTTTTGCCGATTTATCTTGAGTTTATAAAAATGAAGATACCCGTATTTATCCGTTTTCGATCCTTCGCCAACTTCTTCAGCTATTTAAATTGACGCGCTCAGCCCTTTCGCTGATAAGTTGATGACGTCACGAACTTATTCCGAGCAACATTGCGCCTCTCAGCAACTCCTTGTCCACCTCCATTGTTGTTTACCACCTCGTGATACCCCCACCCCATTTACACAGCAAGGATCATTACATGTGTAACGCGCGTAACTCATAGTCCTATACGTTGCCATTTCACGATGGCAAGCGCTATCGTCGCAGTCTAAACCGGAAAAGGTTAGAGTAGATAAAATACAGTAGATAATCATTTCGGCGGAAACATCTTTAACGGTGAGCTTAGAGTGACTTCAGTTCACAAGCAAGGGAGAGAAAATAGCTATGCCGACGATGAGTTGATACCATGCTCTAGATTCATACCTTGCTTCTGATTTGCATCTTAATGATTTCCTCCCCAGATGTCTATTTGATGAAGGAAGAGCCGTACTTCCCATTCCTGATGTTTAACAGCCTCCAATAAGCAACAAGTTAGAGAGTATTTGCAAGGGTGAGGATTACGACGAAAAGACTGTAGACATGTAAAATTCTATTGATAAATAATAAATTTTTAATTTGAACTCTTTTTCCATCGGTATTGAAGGCGCTTATTTGCAAGTCACATAAATGTGCCTCATATTCAGCCTCACCAACAGTTATACAGCTATAATTCCATCAATATCCTGCAATAAATAAATACATGTTCGGTGGCGGGTGGCAGTGTTCCAGCAACATGAAAGTGAGGCTCACACAACGACAAAAGCAGAGAATTCAAGGTTGGAAGTATTCCGAATACTGTGTTACAGGGGAATGATGAATATTGATTGAATCAACTGTTAGACCAAAGTGTGAGTCACTCAGGGGAAATACAAACGTGAGATCCTTACCCTATGCGCATGCAACCAAGATTGAAATCCTTAAATCCCTGATCACGAAATCTCTGTTGTTGTCTGATTGACTAGTTCCGGCAATAGCGTTCTTTAAATTTTTTCAATTTAAATTTAAATTCTAATTTCCTTGAATGTTCGCGGATAATAAAAGAATTATCATTTCGATAAAAATTATATGAAATAATTTTTGCAAGATGTACCTTATTCGATTTCCCACAGCGATACGATAATGTTAAGGGTTTCAATGATGGATAAGGGCTTGATAACAGCGCAGCCACCTCGAGCACTCTTTTAATAATTTACTTTGAAGGAAGTCTTAAGAAGTGGAGGACAGGAAGATTCTTTTGAAAACGTTGATAAGAAGACGCGAAAATTTCGTCGATGACATCATGACAAATACGCCATGAAGACAACCGTAAAATCAACAAGAAGACAACAAAATGCGATGAAGGCAATCCTCGAAAGATAACTGGCAGGAAAGAATGAAAAATGAGGGCTATGTGTGAGATGCATGAACCAGTATGTAAAACCACGTACCATGCAAGTGTACAAATCATTGATCGGAGATATGAATGGAGAGCTGCGTCTAAGTTATTGATTACCAATCCATTTATTGCCTGGTGATGGAATGACATTCACCGACGTGGTTGGTCTCGGATTGGCTTAGAAATTTCAACTACGTTCCATAATACAAAATACACATCTAATCCTCAACTCATCAAAATTTCTTCGGGTAAAATTTCATATTAACGATAATCATTGACAACGATTTTCATGCACGACTACTTCTCGCTTCGTTCGCGAGGTAGGTGCAATCAAATTGGAGTTATGTCGGGACTCGAACCATGAAACCTTTTTTCATCAGCCCATTACTGCTAATCTTCCTCGATTCAGTTCATTGATTCCTTCGCTTCGGCTAAGCAATTAAAAGTTTTCACCTACGACGGCAACACTTCCCTCGTGTAACCTTCAATGTTTTGGCGGGAAAATTAATTATGAATCGACAAATTGGTTTCCACGAATACTACAGGATATCCCAGTGGGCCGTTGGATGCATTTTAAATGTGTTTACAAAAGTCACTACTTGCTGATGCCAGAGCGATCCGAATTCCACAATAAAATGTGAAATAAGCGATATTTTTATTAGTGGTTAGATAGTTGACCAAATTCACAATATTTCAATGCTATTCCTCACGATTTCAACTTTTATATAGTTAACATCCAGAATAAATGGATAGCTCTCCCCTTATCTTCGCGCTACGGACATATCTGAAAATAGATACAAATGCGCAATAAAAAGGCAACACGAATCAATCTTCAACGGGACGGACTGCAGTGCCTGCTTCTCTCTCACTCTGAAGTCTCATTCGGAGGTTCCCCCAGATCAGCGTCATCTTAAATTCCCTCACATCGGGTTGTGGACTCGAACCCGTTACCTTGACGATACCAGACTCAGCCTAGCCTCGTAGCACTGGCCAGTGGCACACGTGACTTCTCGGGCATTGAAGCGAAGTGCCCTGGGCACCAGACGACGCCAGCTGAGGCCATTGCGGAGCGAATACGACGCTGGCTTACACGAACACATAGCGGTGGAACCACGGCGGCTCTATCCCTCGGTAGGGTGTGAACTACTCGAAGTGATGGCCATTTACCATCGTTTTTATTTTCTTCGTACTAATGAAATCGCGCATTTCATACTAGAACGGCCTCCTCCCTCCAATGGCCGATGCGATAAAACTGTAGCCCTCTCAAGTTGGCTGCTGAATATATGCTGTAACAAAAAACCAAAATAAAAATGTTCAACCTGTGGTATAATTTCACAAATGAGAGCCTAAAATTTTGATTCGTAACTGATTTTACGTCCAAGAAGAACCTTCCGTTCTTCGAAATAATACAATCGTTCCTGCAGAGGAATCAATTTGATCCCCGCGGCCGTTCAAGGTAAATTTAATATTCTCAAACAAAGTAGTAATTTGATTTGATGGTTATGAGTTCCTCTCTTACATTTACGCCAATGTATGAACTATTGCACAAGATGATAAAAAGTCACGAAATAAAATTACTTCCAGACCCATCATTTTCAAAGAGTATTCATGCCAGATCGAAAAAAGGTTCAAAACAATACCCCTGGCCGCTCTGGCGTTAAATGAGACAAACATTGGGTTGATGCTCGGCTGTAAAACCAATAAGTTTCTGTTCGACTTTGCTGTGAAAAAAATGTCATTCGACACACGATTCATGACACGGTTGGTTGACGCAGACGAAAAATTTATGTGATGATGCAGTTATCATCCGATAAACTAAAGATAGTATTTGTAGACAAACTTATATTCCATGTGTATTGAAGCACGTTGTACAAGATATCTCTTTGATTCATTTCCTTCCACCACCAAATTTGATCGTCCTTCACGGTGGTCGTCACTGTAGTTGGAATATCATTATTTTATCAAAGAACCATGAAGTGCGGAGTCAGCTTAGTACTCCTTATAGTAACAATAGCAGAGATGAAGAGTAACTGTTAATAAGTAACTCAATTGCCGGCGAAGATTGTATTTCAGGTATTTATTACTTATAATCGCGACATCAGAAAAAAATGCTAATGCTACTCGTTATCTGTTCATTGCTTCCAGAAAGTAACCATTACTTTCCTATTATGGTTGCATGGACTGGCATATGCCAAGAAATTTATGTGAACTGACGTTTTCCAACGCGCGTAAATTTGCAAGAGTAACAAGCATAAGCAACTTATATTTTAAGGAAACATTCGATAGATCCTCCGCCAAGAATATCGTAGGCTGTTTTCAAAAGGTTTTAAGAAAAGTAACTGTCACCATACTAGAAACAGTAACCGATTGAAATTGTAGTAACCGGTACTCGCAACTAATTACTAATATTAAAAAGTAACTGCAACTGGACAGTGTTACTTTGTGGTCCACTCTACCCCTATTTCTGGATAGTAGTAATCTACATAGGCCTTATATTCAAGTTTTTCCTTTCTCACAATTCTCATGAGAGTTTCATGAAATGGCCCATATCCATCTGTGTATCCTTCTCTAGCGTAACGTGCTTCACAGTTCCCATCTGCACCTATTCTTCCGCGGACGTACCGCATCGATTCTATCCCTATCCACCACCAATGCTCCAAGACTTCTCCTCCACCTTTCTGATGCTTGCTATCCAGAGGGTGACGCTGCCCACACTAATGTTTTTCATTCTCGCGGGTGGATTCATCGAAACTAGTCGATGACAATAAACTGATTGTGAAATCGTACTTTTTTGTGTTCACTGTGAGTATGACTTCGTTCCAACCGGAGGCGACGAAATCAGTTGAATGGATAACTGAAGATATGCCGGCTTTCACAGAATTCTGCCCAATCCGGAAGTGAACTGAAGCCTCGTTTACAGATCGAGATTGAATTTTATAGTAGTAGATGGAAAACAATATGTCGCTTCTATTATTAAAAAAAGAAAGGCCCCAAGTAATGGTACCAAAATGCTTTGTGATGGCAGCAGCAGAAAAACAAATGAAACGACTGTGGCGAAAAGGAAATATTTTCGTCTCTTTCTCATAGTCAGAAAATTATATTAAATTTTGGTTTACCATTGATCTTATACATGTAATAAATGAAAAAAAATCATGCTGTGAGTATATTCTTTGCCTGCGTGTTTAAATCAACGTTGCTGCTCACGATGCATCCATCCCGAGACGTGAGAATAGCCGCATGAGTCGTACACACGTGGGTGGATGGGCAGATATGTGTAGTCGCGGCCTCCCCACTCACCCACCGATCAGTGCAGAGCGGGTGGGTAGCGGCGGTGGGTGGTGTGGCAAAGGGAGGGAGAGATAGCAGGGGCTGAGTGACCCATTTGGAGAGCGTGGGAGAGTACGCCGTCCACACACACACTCAGCCAGCCAGCCAGCCAACGGCCATCGGGAGAAAGGGGGCACTCACTCACAATCCCTGCAGGCCTTTCCTCAAATTCGATCTCTCCTCAGAGCAGACACAGAGACACGCCGAAGCAGAGGGCGCGCAAAAAAAGAAGCTTCCGTCCGACTCTCGCCCGTCATGCAGCGCGAGCACTCCTTAGCGTCCAAAAGCAGTCCTCCACTCACCACCATTGTCAGCAAAATGCGATAATTCACCCCTGGATTACTCGTTCTCATAATGATTGGTTGCACGGTCAACAGCGAGGCTCACATGCTGAAATTCTTCTTCAGCAGGCTTCTTCAGTTCAATGAAGTGGAGATCCGTGGTATCGCCCGTCTGTAATACACCCCGTCGGAGGCCGGTGTCTTCTCATTGGCTGGTTCAGGAGGCCCGGGTGGCTTCTCATTGGTCCGCACCTCCCGGCTCTGTCCTGTCTCTCCGGGTTTACTCTTGAGGACTCCTCTCCATGTGTTAGGGATGTGCTGGTATCCGTCCTCCCTATTGAGGTTGTCCGGTGTCTTCATTATCTCTATAGCTTCCCTAATGATCCGAGGGAAGTATCTCTTTTCATTGGCAATGACTTTTGCATTGTCATAGTCGGGATTATGATTCGGCCCACTCCATGTGTGCTCAGCTGCAATGCCGGCGAAACTGTCGTCTGCAGAGATGAATCTACGCGGTAGTAACCCCGAAAACCTCCACGCTGAATAGAAAAATAGCTAGGTACAGCTATATTCCTTGCCTGCGCAGTAATATAAGCGTTGCAATCTAGGCAATGTGTCTTCTTTAAGGGAAGGAAAGGTTCTAATGCTACGCCTTCACAACCTCTGCCTTTCTTCGCAGCCAAGCGACACAGGAGTATTTATCGTATTCCCTTGTCATCGTGGATGATGGGACAACATTCCGAGTGCCTCTTAAGGCCGGGGAACTGCACACAGAAACTTGTTTCAGACTAGCAGTGAATCACTACCGCACCAATGGCATTTTTCATGACGAATTATTCGTTGAAAATTCAAGCTATCATGAGATCACGTTTACCGGACTTCCATCGCGTTCGGTTTCCATCACGACAAAAGTTTTGCCAAAATCCCCCCAAGTGTCTACAGGTTAGATCGTTTATGCATATGGCGCGCGGTGATTTTTGTCTCCAAGATTGATTTCAAGTAAGGAGAACAATATCTCTAGTTCCTAAGATAAAAAAATTTGTCAAAATCATAGAGTCCTTTAAATCATAGAGTAAGATTTCTATGATTTAAATCCAGATTTCACCAAATTAAAAAATATATATTCGGTATTTAATAAACTCTTCAATTAATATTTGTCACACAATTATTTTTTGTTCTAGTGCACATGAAGTAGAGAAATAAAACTTAGCAAATACGACGATATGAAGATGGGAACCGTTTCTTCGGAGTTATTTCCATTCGAAGGTAAGCTACACGTGTGGACATAAAACCAATTTCCATCTAATACCTTTTGCACATATTAAAAAAAGCAAAACGCCGATGCAATTGCAATCCGTTGGGTATTCAAGCAATTTCTTCAAGTTCAGTCTCCTAACTTATGTGAAGCGTACACTTCCTCCATCAATACAATACACCTCAAAATCCCTAAACATCAAAGCATATCTGTCACCGCGACACGAACAACATAATTTCAGAATCTCGCTATATTTCCAGGTCCTAAATAATCGACGAATTAAGAGGGATATCTTGCCGAACGGATACGCATGTGTACTTCATTCCATCCAGAACAATAAAAGGCTTCAATCACTGCTAGGAGCAACTCAATGGTCTCATCACTACAATGCGCACTTACTTATTACTAGCTCGTGACATATCACCCCCTGCCATTCGCCTTTTGAGGTGGCTAATAAGAGTGATTGGCCAAGTCGGTCGTTTCATTGATTTCGATCACCATTCATTTGAATGATTCGATCGCGATTGGCCGAACGACGACCACGACCGATGTCGATCACAACCTACGCCTGTAAATATATAATCCCATTCGTATTCTGAACAGAAATCCATAATTAATCAATAAATACTATTTTCGGAACAAAAACGCTCTGCTATATGAGCAATACACATGCAAGCACTAACATGGCTATATATACGTAGGCAGCGTGAGAAAAAGAGCGTGAAGCCTAGAATCGGTTTTATCCCCAAAGCAGAATTTGAACCGCTTTACACTTCAAAAAAAGAAAAAAGAAAGTTACCACCCATCTTTCATGAGTGGAGGACGTCATTAGAAAAACTCTACTGGTGTTACGTGTACGTAGTGTTGGTGAAGTCAGCTGGAGAAGCAAAACGCAAACCTCCACCTCTAATGCATCAAGAGAGGTCGAGTGGACTAGCTGATGGGCTGGAAGTTGAACACCCGATAGCCAGAAGCCAAGGCTCCATTATTCCATCGGAAAGAACCCTACATTGAGAGAAAGAATCGCTCGTCGTAGGAGTGCACTCAGCAGCGACCAACACATCCACGCAACCAAGACAGGGACTCGCTCGGCGTGAGCTCGTGGCGTCGTCAAATTATCTGAGAAAGGGTTATGTCCGTCGATAGTCCGACGATAACAGCTCGAAAAGTAGGCGACTGATGGAAAAACGGGCATCTTCATTTTGCACACTCTTTCACAATCGACAGTTCAATGAAATTTCGTATTACGTCACAAATGAATGCTGGCAGACGTTTTATCGTACATCACAATTTCATCACCAAGTCGGGTCATTTCTTCAGTCGTTCAAATCACCCGACGTACACCCAATCAGCTAGCAATCAGACGCCAATGGTAGCGTCATACCCTGCAAAATATTCCACCACACCTCATGTACTCCACAAATTGCATAATTAAACATAGCGCAGGTGCATAATCATTTATTAATTCGCGGTATTGCAATCTACAGATACTAAACGGCAGTCATTTTCGTCACTAAAATTTACTTAATATTCACGAAGAAGGAGCGGTATCAGAATTGTAATAAATTCAATTTTATCGGGATTTAATTGTAATCGACAAGGCTACAGGCTCTAGTGGATGCGTGAGACAAGCATTGCAAGGAAAACAGCATGAGCATTAATCACAAGAGGACCTAAGTAATGCAATTTTTTAAAGCATCGCCAGCTAAGGCTGTGAGAATCACGGTAAAACTAGCAAGTAAAGCAATTCAACTATTTGGGCAGTGCATAATAGGAGAACGGATATAGCAGTAAGGACATCAGGAAGAGAATTGCGTTAGAAAACGAAGCGTTCGTGATTCGGAAGGAGCTGATGTGAGTGTCTTTATGTAAGAGTTTAAATAAACGGCTAGTGAAGAGTGCATTCTGGAGTATTGCGCTCTGCGGTGCGGAACCATGGACACTTAGGAAGGACGACGAGAGAAGACTGGAGGCATTCGAGATGTGGGTGTGGAGAATAATGGAGAAGGTGAAGTGGAGAGAGAGGAGGAAGAACGACGAAACGCAGGACATGTTGGGCGAGGAGAGGCAGCTTGTAGGTTGGATACGGACGGCACAAACGGTTTCGATGGAGAGAGTTCGGAGAGGGGAGTTAATGTCAAAATAAGTCTACGAAGGGAGTATGCAGGGATAGGGAATTTTGAAAGGGGAAGGAGAAGAATAGGAAAAACCAGCACATACAACGATGACAAAGACGCAGGCCTGTTTGTGAACTGATCTAGGGCAGAGCTAATTCGCAAAATGCTCCACGTAAACCTTCATTAACCGGTGGAATAATTTAATTTAATACAATTGCGCGGTGTGTGTATATTTAGAAGCCGAGTGGAGAATCCGATATTCTAACCTTTGAGATTGCAATTTGCAGGCAATGAAACGGCAACAAATGCGCGCCGTTTAGCCACGACTGCAAATTCACTCGGAACAAGAGAACGGCGTGTGGCGTCCTCGCAATCGGAAAATGCAAAGCGAAGGTTGCGAGGCGCCACGCAACCCGCAAACGAAAGAATGCGGCTCAGTCGGCGTGAGTGTGACATTTCGCGAGAAGTCCAATGGGAGGCAGAGAAACGCTTCGTTCATCACTTGAGGAAATCCTCGATTGGCGCCCTCGTCTCGTTCACTGACACTTTCAACATCGTAACGCACACACCTTTGTCATTCATCACACTTAAAATCAAACTTCCACTGACAATTGTTCCAACGGAAATCCTAACCAAAGAAGATGGTTTAACTTAGATTAGAGTATGAAATATAATTAAAGTGTGGAGGTTCTATGACTGAAAATGTTCATCAAAATTAAACCTGAGTTGATAATGTCTTGCGTTTATAACGACTAATACACAGCGAAAACAGAAGAAATGCAGCCAAATAATGGCTTTATCTTCTCAGATGGAATAATTCAGTAGTCTTCCAACAATGGTATTCCGTTTGCACGTCGATGTCCGCACTTGAAATTTTCAAGAACAGTGGAAAAGGTGAAAAAATAGCGAATTCTTACTGTTGCCGCCGTCATTAAGTTTCCCTGAGATGAAAGCGTAGAGAGCGTTAATACGGAACTCGTGAAAGTGTTAATCGGAGTGAGGAAGGTATTGAATATTGGGCGGCGTTGGCGCGAGACGTCGTAATAACGAAGAGAGCGTCAGCCGAGGGAAATGCATAAAGCCATTCCCATCGCAAGCCAAGTCAAAGCTAACACTGCAGCTCAAAAAAGTAATCTCGTCGCCATTATCAGGGAGTAATTGTTAGAGCCAAAGCGGCTCGTGATAGCGGAGAAAGTATTTTCATCTCCTCTAGAGTGTGAGAAAATAAAACTGAAGCTTACGACTGCTCCCTCAAAGACATTGGAAAATAGTAAGCTGAAGTCAAACCCTTCGCCTGATTAGTAAATTAAACGTAGACGCAAGTGCCATTCTCGTAATCAATAATCCTCACCAAGTTCAAAGGTGAACTGCTTCAAATTCGTTAGTAGATCAAAACAAGATCGACCACGTCCTCAATAGATTCATACTAGAGAACCTGAGTACTACTAGAGGACTTAAGGTTGTGCCACCAGAGAATCTATTCCATCCTCCCTTAGAATCCTCACTCACCGACTCACGCTGATTGGGATTCCTCCACACAATTTGATTTGCTGCTCACCGACCCTTCTTACACCTTCTTTCCTCTGCACGTTCCTCTTCCTGTGTAGCACACGAAATATCCTCTTGCTTAAATCTCTGCCACTCCCTGCTCTTCCCTTCAACTCCAGCTGACCTCCCACTCACCCACCCTCACCTGACCACTTCTCCATCTCTTTTTACTCACTCTCCTCCGCCAAAGCGCCACCTATTATCTCAGCATTTTCTTTATATCCACATCGGACCTCTTCTTTTTTTGCTTTCCTGTTGGTACTTTTTTGTTAGATTTGATAATTTAATTGTCTTATTCACCCAATGCAAAAAAACGTTCCTGCCGTTCTTGGGACATTTTAAATTAAATAGATATAAAATATAAGTGCCGAGGGCGCAAGCAGGAGGGTGAACTTGCACACCTCCACTAGCTCATGAAATTGTTTTGGAAACGATTGCACAGTTTGCTTTTTTAATTTGAATCGGAACAATGTAATGAGGATAGGAATGCATTACAAATAATAACAACTGGAAAAAGTTCTTTTTAACAAAACAACCATTGTTTCACTGCTTTAACAAAAGACATTGTAGACACAACTGGCAACATAACGCTCTACTAATGAAAGCACCTCCACCCTCCACTGACAATTTTTCAGCCGACACTCGCTGTCACAGGCAGTAGTCGAACGCGTGTCAGTGGTCAACTTAACACGCGTGCACTCAGCCACACGGAGGTCTTAGGCGTTTCCATACCCGTCGACTCCGACTCACATACCACAGCGCATTGCAGACAAAATGTCAAAGGCCACTGCAACACCAACCCAAATTCCAGCTCAAAGGATCGAGGCACGAATTGCGTGAATTCATTTGGAACCAAAACGCATCAAAAAAGACACAAACACCTCACTCTCCGTAACGACCGATTTTTGTATTTGGCGAGGGATTACTCGATTGTAACTTTGACTACCACGTTGAAATCATCTTGGTATGTACATCTACATTCTACCGCGCAAGCCGCTACAATATGCGTGTGGCGTGGGATGTAAGGAAGGGCTTTCCAAAGAAGGGCTTCCAGCTTCAAAAAGAAGGGCGTGCGAATTTCCGCCCATCATTTATTAATGTCCTTTATGGTTCGGAGGAAAAACGAATTTCCATGCCTATTTAAATAAATAAAAGATCGTAGCACTTTTCCACAAAATATTTTTACTGCGTACCCCGCGTTTCGGCTCACTGAGCCATCATCTGGTACAAGACACTGCAAAACATGTACGCCCGTTCCCACCCCCTTCTTCAAAGTTGTCAAATCCTCTCCAACCTCCTTTCTCAAGGGTATAAAGGTGATTTTCAAATGTTTTGCAGTTTCTTGTACCAGATGATGGCTCAGTGAGCCGAAACGCGTTGTACGCAGTAAATATATTTTGTGGAAAAGCGCTACGATCTTTTATCTATTTAAATATGTCTAACTTCCACCAATTGAAGCCTGAATCTGTTGAAATTATTTCATGCCTATATCAGTTCAGCAAAGTGAATTCTTTTTTATCGTTTCTGTCAGATTTGGAAATATAGCGGGGTTCTAAGATGATGCTCAACGGTGCCGCTACTAAATTTATCTATTGTCAACTGCCCAAGCAATCTAGAGTATCTAGAATAAATACAAAAATCGACGATTCATTAGTCGGCCACTAAAATTAGTTGTCAATTTTGCGCACCCAAATGGGTTTACAAAAGTCGCCACTCGCGTCGCTAACGGGTAGAGAGATCCGAAATTCGCGAAGCTATCATTAAGGTCATTGACTGAAACGTGTACTGGTGAGGGTGTGCCTAATCACATCGATAACTTTTCAACGCAATTTCTCACAACAACAAATACTTTTTGCAAAAATTTAGGGAGTGAATCTCTCTACACTTACCGCTGCGCAATGGACATTTTTGAAAACCAATTAAATCGCTTTTTTTAGGAAAATTCACAAAATGCAATCTTCCACCCGAAATTTAATTAGCATTATTTTTATTTGTTTTCAGGTGACGATAAAATGAAATGGACTGAAACCGATCAGTGAATGCAGTTTTGTGCAGAAAATTTACGGGAAGTTTTCATTTGCAATACGTTAGAATTCCCCGAGATTAAGAATTAATCAATTTTCTATCTACCATTAATTAAAATGCACCATAGGTGAAAATGAAAATCAAGCTTCGTGGGACTGAATGTCGCCTCCTCCATTACATCAGAGTGAAGGCAATCTCGCTGTGACGGTCACACCGACGGCGAACCGTAAAAATCTGAAGAGTGAAAACAATGAGGGCGCACAAAAGCGAATCGACAAATGAACGACCGAAAGTGTTCACGCGGTGACTCGATTCCAAGCGAAATGAATCCGCACAACTTGTCCACGGATCTTCGGGAGGAATTCAAATCCGCTCCGGGCATCGTGAGATATTGAGCCTTGAATCGACAGACGCGAGTAAACCACTTTCACTTAAGGCCCAGAAATACCTCCAACACGGCACCTGCATGCCATCAACGGAATATGCAGCAGATACCGCACCCTGCCGCACGACTGCAGCTCAGACAGATGAACGGGAAATCGACGTTAACGGCGCAGAATCACCCACAGGCGGTTGGGTGATTAATCATTGCGCACGGGAAGGTCATCCACATCTACATTCTACCCCGCAAGGAGCCTCAAAAGGTGTGTGAAGGGGGATGCTAGAACACCGACTACGATTTATTGAAGTCCTCTACACTTCGATGGATAACAAACTCCTATGCCCATCCGTTCGGCAAAAAATACCTCTCTCACTTTATCGTTTCTATCGAACCTGGCCCAGAAATATATCGAGTTTCCATGATGAGCTGTGCGTCGCTTTGAAAGGCATCCAATCTAAATTGCTCAAGCAATAGCACGAATCCTCCGAATACAAGACGAGAGACAGCGCAGAGCGTCTAAAAGCTTATTAAAATGAGACATTGCAATACTTCCACTTATAGTTTTATTCTTACACAATGCGTTTCGTCGGTACAAACAACACTATCAAGTTCAAAAAAGGCTATTCGGGCTTCCAGCCGGGTGACCACCCGGCTGGAAGCCCGAATAGCCTTTTTTGAACATATTCGCCGGGAAAGCATCAGATTTTACTTAACACTATCAAGTGTCTTAAAGAGTTCCTCCTTATGTATATATTGGTGCTTGAAGGGAGGGAGTAAGGTGAAGGATGGGGTTTGGGTGACGAGAAGTGGGGATATTTAAGGCTGTGGGGGGAGCGCCTTCGGCGCGCTAACTAATGACTGGAAAGAGGGTCGTTTTTTTAGGGTCTCGAAGAGAAGCAGGGTATGGGGGGGAAGGAAAGAAAGGTTCCAGGATGGGTGAGGGTGCCATGCACGCACTCTTTCACCGTCTTCCTTCGCGTTGTGGTTCTCCTCTTGGGTAGTTGACCCCGTGTCCTTCTTCTATTGTTCTTCTATGGTGTGAAAGTGGGGGTGTAGTGTAGAAAGGGTTTGTACAAAATTAAAAAAAAAACCTTTGGATATCCTAACGAATTTTTCCGGGGTCAACTGTGACGGTTGGGAATCTAGGGTCCAAACTCAGATGTGTCGAGAAAAAAGGGGGGGCGGCTGAGAGTGGGTTTTGGCATTTCTTGGAAGATCTCTATTCTGTATGTGTCTATGTTCTTGATAATGTATCGCCAGTAATGGCGAGGGAGAATGAAAAAGATTTTCATTCATCGATGGAATGTTCATCAGTTTAAACTTTTGAATTTCAAAAATGTCAATGGAGTCTAATTTTTTCCCTTTTATTTCAGTGTGGAGTATTTCTAAATCAAAGTTACAATAATGACATGTTTCCATAAGATGTTTTGCCACCATTGATCGGTCGTCCCCTTTCCTGAAAGCTCGTTCGTGTTCTTTACCCCTGATTGTGAAACTACGGCCCGTTTGTCCAACATATGCCGCATTGCATGAACCACATGAAACTTTGTACACCCCACTTCTTTGCTGTTTGATTTACTTTTTCCTTTCATCTTGACCTCGCTTGATTACTGATTAAATAAATCTTGGATTATAGGTCATATATATCATTTTCATTATAATATTCTACCGATTAAGTTAGGTTTCCATTAAGTGTTCAAGAAGTGATCTGCACTGCCTTTTTTAATTTACTGTAAGGCCTAACCCCTTTCAATCTACCTAAAAATCCCATTCTTTTCCTTCCCCTCCCTCGTTTCCTAACATTCTACCCTCTAACACCTTTTCCAACATCCCCTCTCCGCTAAGCACTAATTCCATTCATACCTTCTGTCTCCTCCGTATCTCATCTAAAACCTGCCTCTCCTCACCCACCATGTCCAGCACTTCGTCGTTCCTTTTCCTCTCCGTCCATTTCACCTTCTCCATTCTTCTCCATGCCCACATCTCGAATGCCTCCAATCTTCTCTCGTCGTCTTTCCTCAGTGTCCACGTTTCCGCACCCTAGAGAGCTACACTCCAAATCAAACTCTTCACTAACCTTTTCTTTAAATTCTTACATAACGATCCTCTCAGAATCTCCTTCCTGTTCATGAACGCCTCCTTTGTTAGTGCAATTCGCTTCCTGAGGTCATATATATAATGCAAAAATGTTGTTAGCCAAGTTTCAGCTTATTTAAAACCTTCATCAGGGCTTATTTTTGCACATATTTATTGATAAAAAATCAATAATTATGTACTAAAAATAAGCCCTGATGAAGGTTTTAAATAAGCTGAAACGTTGGCTAACAACTTAACTGCATTATGTATGACCTATACTCCAGGAATCATTTAATATAAAAGCTGCCTAACGCTTTCTGTTCGCTCGTTGTCGAAGAATCGCACAGATTTCCATTGTAATTTATCGAGTTCACGGATTGAACGTTTCAGCGTGGGACCCCATTCGCTCGCTTGCTTCGTATTCAAGGTGCGGCAAAAAAGCACCACTCTTTCACTTATCCATACTTTCGCTTTCACATATTCGATAAAATTAAAAATTTATCATTCGTTTCAATTTTCTACAAGACAGTTACTCCTCTCAAGGCACTCATTATCACTCCGAATTTAACTTTGAACGCCAAACGACGAATGATACTAACCCTTAGCATTTCCACGGAATAGCAGCCGTCCACCTCAAAACAAACGCCACGTCAAGACAATCTTCGCTTCGCTAAAAGCAGAGAGCGCTTGGCTCATGAATGAGACTGCGCTCTATCCTAACAGTTGACAACTTTGAGAGCGCAGTCGCTATTATGCTCCGCGAGGTTTCACCATTCGAACACCTGTGCATTTTCCCACGCCCACACAAGTGAAACACCATTCTATTGTCTTCCCATATTTCGTTCGCAGAATGCGACACCCTATCGCATCCGCCAGTGGTACAAATTCTATGAAATACAAAGATTTTGCGATACATTTATGAATGAGAAGGTTTACGTAATTCATTCAGCGCAACGCAATGCCATACTGCAGCACTTTTTATTTCTCCCATTCCGACGCCGCGCCGTTTCCTTCACTTCCATCCCATTCATCTTCCCCAAGTCACCTCCCTCCACGCGGCAGTTTTCATTCAAAATTTTCCTTGTGGCCTTCAACTTAATTCAAATTAGCGCGAAATACCTTGAGAGCGCATTTTAGAATTTATTATCTCCAGAGAATTACTTACGTGCTTCGCAAGCAGAAACCGCGAATCACGGAAGATGGCATCTAGCGATGAAAAATAACATGGGTTATAAAATAATATGAGTGAATGAGGCCCAGAAAGGGCATCAACGCAGCTGGAGAACGACTCAATTAAGAAACAGCGACAATTTGATGATATTTTATAGACGAGAACGCGTGAATTTATTGTGAAGCCGAAGAGAGAGATGATTGCGTGAAGTCTTCCTGAGAATATTTCAATGTCGCAAATCGCCCACGTCAAAACGGATCGCCCATCGTCATTAGGGCGAAGGAATAAAATAAAAAATAAAACAAACCGTTGAGATATCACTTCAAAAAGTCGCAATTATCAAAGCACTCCCGATCGGTCGCGAAGATTTTGAGATTTCGGATAAAATGGAGCACTTCTATCGTTTTTTATTCCCTTAAAAATGGGATTCCACGCATTGCTAAGGTTATACCCCGCGTCTTCATTGAGATATTTTTAAATTTTTACCTATACGGTGGGCCAAATTAAATAAGGTCTACTTTAAAATAAAAGTAGACTTTAAAATAAAAGTAGGGTTAGTAAAAAGTTTTGCAAACAAATATTGTAACGGAATACCACGAAGTGAAAGAAGAGAGAGTGAAATTTATTCGGTTTCAAGATATTGTGCATTAGTGTAGACTTCCGAGTTTTCGTTGTCATTTCGATGGCGACGTTTCACCTGCTGTGCCGTAGGCTTCCTCAGGGGTGATACATCGCCATCAAAATGACAACGAGGACGGAATCCGGAAATCTTCCCCACTGCGAACCTGAACGCCGCGAAAACCTACATCAGAAATTCAATACATTACTCAACATTTTCAGGAGTTGACCGTTTCTCTATTTTTTCCCTATAGATATTTTTTAAAGTAGTCAATTAGAGTTTTCGCATTTCTACAAAGCGACCTTACATTCGAACGCTGAGATTTAAGTTTATTGCAGTGGAGAATACTCCCCTTATCTTTAATTTAAATTTCACTCGTCCGTTCGCTGACATTTCATTGACGTTTCTAGGCTCGCGTCCTCCTTTTCTTGCACTGTGATATCTCTCTCTTTGTGCGGTTGAATTCTTTTACTGCTCGTCGCCCGCGATCGAAAAAAATAAGAATCTGAGAGTCGCGAGATTGGCCTCTCAAATTACCACTCAAAAACAAAGCTCAAGGGAGCACTACTACTACTACATTAAAGGTCGATGCGATAATTTAATTTCGTATTTGCGAACTGTGGCAATTGCATACACCAACTGCATCAACTAGCCTCACTCACTGTACATCTGTGTAAAAGCTCTCCGTTTGCTAAAAGCAGGATTAGGGTAGGCACAGGTGTCTGAACGCACTATATATCTTACAATTTATCACACGCTTCGAGCAGAAATATTTACAAAGGATTTCCAAGATATTTTGCGATAGAGTACGCTCTTCATTGGATTGGGCGCATGGCAGTAGGTGTCTGATAGGAAACTGAAAAAAATGAAAGCGAGTCATAGTGATTGACAATTGCCTCCATGGAGACCTCTCTCCCACCCAACCGCCCCTGTAACACCTGGAAGAGTGAACTGCTGGCAATTTTGACGTTGTTTGCTCAATGAAGGTTGTTATTGCACCAGATAAACAGACAATGACTAAAAATAATAGATCAATATCCTTACGATACCGCTTGCCTTCGCAAACTAAAGACTCTCTAGGAGATATTGCAATCAGCTAAGGCGCCACGGGGAGTAATGAATTGCGCACAAAAAAACAACGATCCTCATCGGCCCGAACTCGAATTCAATAAAGTCCTCTTTTTTTTGTTCTGGGGAAGAACGAATTCCATACGTATCCGTTAGGAAGAATATCTCTCGTAATATATCGTTTCCATGAACCTGGAATTATAGTGGGTCCAAATATATCTAGTGTTGTCCGAGTCGCTCTCAAAGATATATCTATGATTAGTTGCTCAAGCATTCCAAAGCAATGGACGCAGACACCGAACATCCAGCCTGCTCGAGAGTCGACCTCGCGAAAGATCATTTTTCCGATCCGTAAGAGTCACAGATAGGTTCAACGATGGCTTTTCACGGACAGAAAAGAGTGACTCATCGCTCAGAGACCCATCATTTTCTCAATCAAACGGTCATTCTCACCGTCCGTCGCTTTCCGTATTTGCAATTGTAATTCTCTCAAAAGCCAATCATGTCGTTAAAATCGCTGTTAGCAGCCGTGTGTGTTCTGATGAGCTGAAAGACGGTGCCAGCGACAGTTTCAGTGACGGAATAAGGGACGCATCGCACGATGGAAAAAATGAACGATGCCTATTCCCATCCCTGGAGACATCCCGCGAACAGATCACCAAGGGAGCGATCGTTAGAGCTATCGTTCGAAAGGGAGGGAAAAATGATGGCGTGATAGAGGCTTAGCGCTCTCTGTTGGCTAATTGCTGGTTCATTGCGATGGGCACAATTGCGGAACGAAGTTTAAATATAAGAAAATGAAAGACAGAGAGAGAGAGACGATGGATCGAAAAGCGGAGAAATACGAGTCACTTTATTTTTCATCCACCATCACAGCACTATACGGTGCGGAAATATGGGCACTTGGGAAGGAGGACGAGAGAAGACTGGAGGCATTCGAGATGTGGGTGTGGCGAAGAATGGAGATGGTGAAGTGGACGGTGAGGAGGAGGAACGAAGAAGTGCTGGCCTGCCATACCGAAGATCGCGGGTTCGAGTCCCGCCAGGACATGTTTCCCCTTCCAGGACGTGGGTGCGTGGGATCGTCGGTTGTTGACTGTTTAAACTCCCGATGTAAAGGCCTCACTGTGCTGTTATCGGGGGTAATTGAGATAAATAAAAAAATTAAAAATGGCGGGGGAAGAGAAACAGCTTGTAGACGAGATACGGAGGAGACAGATGGTATGGATGGAGCGAGTACTTAGCGGGGAGGGGATGTTGAAAACAGTGTTAGAGGGTAGAATAATAGGTAAACGAGGGTGAGGAAGGAAAAGAATAGGATTTTTAGATTGAATGGAGTAGGTATGCCTTATTTTGAATTTTGAAATAAACCCCATGAGGGTAGGCGAGCCTGCCAGAGTACTTTTTTAATGCTCCATGCGAACCTACTTTAACAATAATAATAATAATCGCAGTCGAAAACAAATTAAGATTGTCGAGAGAGTGAGTGACATGAGCCCAGCGGCCGTGGGTGAGCTGCAGGACGAAGAAATTCAGCACTTGAACCTTCGCTCGCCAATCACCCGGAACTCTCTCCGCAGAGGGAGGCGACCTACTAAGGAGGGCGGCGCGGAAAAGCTGTCCAGAGCACTCACTTCCCAGCCGACCGCCGCTCGGGTCGCCAACTCTCTGTCCACGCCAAACACTCCACAGCAAAGGCGAGACTAGGAGAGCGCACTCAAGAGCGGAAGGCATAAAAGTAAACAAAAGCCAGCGGAGGACGTGGAGGGGACGCCGCCCTCAACAGAAGGATTCTTGATCCGGCCACTGAGGGCGCGTTTCAATCTGCTTTAAAAAATGACTGCAGCGCAGCGATCGGAGTGGAGCAATCCATTTAATATTTAATGTAAAGAATAGTGATAATAATTATTGAATAGCAATGAATTTGAGAAATCACAATACCATACACATAAATTTGGCTTTAACAACCCTGATTATACCTAATTTCTCCATGAAATTACAATTGTCTCCGTCAGTCGGCAAAACGAGCGGCGACTCTTGTAAATCCATTCACGATGGGTGACAATCATCTAGAAATCTAGACTGCAGAATCCACTTTTGTAATATTCGCGACCAATAAGGTGAGGTTATAGCCAAGAATAGGATAAGAAAGGCACCGTGCGCGTAATTAGGACTGTAATGATGGATGGGCCATCTCGTAAGATGGGTCTTTCTCGGGATTTTCGACCGAATCAGGCTCTCCATTTCTGTCGATGTCTCAATTTAATACTTTTCAATAGCCCTCCGAGATGTTTGATCGGCTAAATACCAAGCAGAAGGACGATGGAAAAGTAATCTACGCAGCAAAAGTCAATCGGCACTAATAGCGAGCTTGATCGGGTCGAAAACCCGAGAAAGATCCATTCATCCATCGCAGTGGATCACCGGGAAAATACCAAATCCATTACGGCATAAGTAGAAAAGTCCTAGATTTTGTCAGAAAATTCGCCTCAAAAGTAGAGAATATTGATTAAAGAAAGCTCTCGAAAGTCGCTCCTTAGAAGTATTTTTCACAATAAAGTTGTTAAATTCGATTTCACTGATGGAAAAGGAAAGGGAGGAGCTCTTCATTTTTAGGATTTCTACGAACCTGATGGAAGTAATAACCGTAATTGACTACGTTTTAGATCCTAAGTCATTGACTAAGTTTGCTGAGATATGTTACTATGGCAATTCTAGGAAATAGCTCTGACGTGAATTTTAGTCTCCAGAAATCACTGAAAATCACAAATGCTCCACAACCGAAAACAACTGGATTTTAATAAATGGTATTCATTTATTGATTGGCCTCCGAACATTAAAAAACATATGGTCCTATATTCCATAAGGTTTTTCAGAGATATCAACTACTGCTTGGCAATGAAGCATATATTTCCGTGGTAAATGATCCCCATAATTATTATTCAAATAAACTTTATGCCATTAGCTTATTTATGAGCCTGATTGATAGTCAAAATTCATATGCACATTATTTATCGCCATATAAAATAAGAGATAAGTCAAATGCTGTGTTGATGCAAGACCCGCAAATGCAGCTGATGCCCGAATAGAGGAATAATTAAGTTATATCAACCTTATTTTCGTGCGAATTCCGAACCAAAGCGAAAAGTGGTTTAGCAATCAAAAAACCCATTTTGCTGAGCTCCACATTCATCCAGAGGGAAATATACCCCTATATGTGGCCCCTTAACGACAATGGGGTGAGATAAGCATACGCCCTTGAATTGATCAGGATTTCTTTGCTTGGAAATTTCAACATAAGAGTCAGTTTTAATTATGTGTTAGCTTTGAAACAAAATGTTTAGAGACATTGGCTGATAACAATCACAGCCTTAAGATTTTCATCTCATTTTTAGCTCTCGGAAGGTAATTATTTTCGTAGTAACTTTAAATTGGGAAATACCTCGCAGGAGGAACCTTAAGGAAAGTTTAGAACGGTAAACGGGGCTAAAACACATAGTAATAAGTATAAAAATTACTTTAGAGACCCACGATTTCCTTCGAACTAAAAACAAGAACATAAACCGCCCTGCCATGGCACATTGTACCTCACTTGAGTATACAGATAAAATACTACATGTTCAACACCAAAAATGTGGTGCGATTTCGCCACTTGGATTAATATATTTCTATCATAAAATACTGCCGAGTTTAGTTATAATATTGAAATGAATATTGACAGACAGAAAGAATTTTATTTAAGATGCTGAAATCGATGGGCACTACGTTTTTAGTTTCGAACATTCAGTATTTTCCATCATTAAAATCTTAGCCTGAGACCAAGGCAAACAAGGTTTATTTTCTTCCTTTAAGCTCGAATAAAAACGCGGGTTTTAAAATTAATTTCCATGCTTTCTTCTACCATGCTTGAACAAAAAATTGCTTTAGATTATTTTTTATCTATTGCAGTATTATTTTTTCATTTCACGAAAGTTCGGCCGATGAGGTTACTAAAAACTTCAACATAAAAATTTTGATTCAGCAAAGCCTACAACAATGGAAGACGCGCCAAGATAACTTGTTAAAGATATTATAAAATAAATCGGAATCCTCTGATTCGTAGCCAGACGCATAATTCGTCGCCCCATAGGGGATTAAAGTAATCAGAGACTCAGATATCTGATTCCTTTGGGACACTCTCCATCTACGAGAAATCAAGTCGTAAAAATTCATGCAACAGCTAAGCTCTTTGTAGAAATCTAAATTGTCGAAAATGGTGGCTAATGATGCCTTTGAATAGCTATAAATCCTATCGATTTAAGCTCTATACTACACCCCCAAAGCCTTTTAAATTCCGTAAACTTAAAAACTTTGATGAATGTATTTTCCAGAATGAACTTGCGGCTTTGGATTGGAGCGATATCTTTAAGTCCGACTGTATTGACCTTAAGGTTGATTGCTTTAATTCTCATTTACTGAAATGTATCAATGCTCTGGCACCTCTAGTGACGTGCTATCCTAAGCGCGTTCACGCACCGTGGTTTAATGAAGAAATCCGTAATCTAATAAGCGAACGTAATCATATTCGTAGAATATATATTCGCACCAGAAAGCCTGCAGACTTCCAATCATTTAAGGATTATCGCAATATGGTCAAAGCCCGCATAACGGAAGTTAAACACCATTACTATACATCAAAACTCTTGAAACTCGGTGACCAAAAGTCCATATGGCGTGAATTGAGGAACCTCAGGTTAGTACGTCAGCGTTCCAATGCCCTGCCAGGTCATATTGACATTGATCAAATAAATCAATTTTTTACCTCTCTGTCGAGTAGTACCAGCGACACTGCAACAGATGCACCGACCATTGACGACCTTCATGTTCCGTTTGATGCCAATAATTTCTTTTTTCAACACATCACTCCGGATGTTGCCCTGAAGTACCTTAAGAAGACGAAATCTAATTCCCCAGGTCACGATAATATTTCTATTATGTTTGTTCATAAAGCCACTCAGTTCCTACTTCCATTTATCCTTGAAATCTTTAATTATTCCTTATCCTACGCTCGATTTCCAGCTGCCTGGAAAAAAGGACTTATCACGCCCGTCAGAAAGGTTATCAAGCCCGAAAACCCATCTGATTTCAGGCCCATTTCTATTCTCTGTGCCCTCTCTAAAACACTGGAGAGGATTGTGCACTCTCAAGTCATGAAATTTCTAACATCATCTGGTAAACTAGACCCTTTCCAATCTGGCTTCCGCAAGGGTTTTAGCACACAGACTGCCTTAAAGTCACTAACGATATTCGTCTCGCCACCGACAAGAAATTGGTAACCATTATGGTTCTATTCGATTTTAGTAAGGCCTTTGATCGAGTTAATCACGTAGTTCTCTTACGCAAATTAAAGTCCCTCGATTTTTCCAGCTCTGCCCTAAACTGGTTTAACTCCTACTTGACGGGCAGAAGTCAAGCTGTCAAGGGCTCAGGTGACGAGATATCCCCATGGCTCCCGATTTCATGCGGCGTACCTCAAGGATCCGTCCTTGGACCTCTCCTCTTTACTTTGTACACCCTGGACCTGGCTAAGTCCATTAGTCACGCCAACTATATGCTCTATGCAGATGATCTGCAAATCTACATTCACTGCTCTCGTGACGAACTTCCGTTTTTTATCGAAACAATTAACAGTGATATTAGCTCCATCATCTCTTGGGCCAATATCAACTGCCTACAATTAAACCCCTTAAAAACTCAAGCAATCATTTTCGGAAATTCAAGACTTTTAAATAGCATCCATCATGACAGTCTTCCACCTATTCGTGTTCACACGAGCATTGTTAAATTCAAAAAAACTGTTCGATACCTTGGCATCACTCTTTCCACTACTTTAAATTGGGATCAGCATGTATTGGAAATGTGCAATAAGGGAAATAAAATTCTCTATGTATTGAAACTTCAAAAGAAAAATTTACCTGTCCACACGAGAATAGCACTTGTAACCTCTTTGATTTTTCCTATTATGGATTATTGTATACTAGTGTATTTTGATTTAACAAATGTTCTTGAAATACGTGTCCAGCGACTAATTAACAGCTGCATTAGATTTATATTTGACCTTCGCAGAGACGATCACGTTTCTGAGCACTTTGTTGCCTTGAAATGGCTGCCTATTGGCTCCCGAAGGAAGTACTTCCTGGGGTCTCTTCTGTTCTCCCTATTTCGTACTCAAACGCCTGAATACCTGTATAACTTATTCACTTACAGGACTAGTGTCTCCCTCCGAAGAACCCGGTCAGACCTTAACCTTCTCCATATACCCCAAGCCCGTACCAACCTATACCTAAATTCCTTCCAGATCACTGCCTCTAAGTTTTGGAATTCATTACCCCCATTAATAAAACGCTCCTCCACCCCGGAATCTTTCAAGAGTAAACTGTATGAATATTTAAAACCGTAAATGTATTGTTCTTAGTTGTACAAATCTTTGAGTTGATTAATTTTGTTTATGTTGTGCTATTTCATATTTATTGTATTCTTGAGCAGAATGTTTAATTGTATTTAGGTTTTTTGCTCTTATGGGTTTCCCAGAGCATCAATAAAGCATTCATTCATTCATTCATTCATAAATACATTAAGAATGCATTGTCATCTGGTTCCGATATGAAATGGAAATGCTTAGTTGATAGCTTGTAGGAAAGTGGGTTAAACTTGAGCTTCATATTTCGCCTAGAAGGACAAACAAACAAGCAGGAAAGTGAATGCATTAAAACGTGGTGAAGCGCACTCACTGGTCCATCTAATGGCGTCCCGTTCGCTGCACCGAATGCATCTCACCCGGGCCAAAATTCCTCTCAAGGTTAGACTTGGGTATATCGGGTAATATAATTAATGCAATCTCTGATCCGCGGAATCTTTCCCATAAAAAACAGACCTTGACCATTAATATTTTCCGGGGAAAGTCAGCATTATTAATATTTGAGTCTGTACAGACTACGGAGGGGTCGTCAATCTGAAAGAGACGCTAGCGAGGAAAACCCGAAAGAGATGCAGAAAAAAATGACTACTTATGATTCGATGCTTGGAAATAAAAATCCAATTTCGGCAGGGAGACCTCATCCAATAATTCAACCCGTAAGTTGCTTTGCATAGGTAAGGGTAGAGCGCAGGCGTGCATACAGTATGGGTGCTAGTTCCTTTCGCAGGGCCACCTCGAACTTAGAGGATTTTAGAGCGGAGTAAACAAAGGCTTGACTCAGGATTTGAAGCCGAGACCCTCAGGTCAGCAGTCAAGCACTTTCCACACTGTGCAACCACACTCTCCTCAAAACAGGCGCAATTGTAACCAATTAGGTCGTGCAATTCGGTTCGCTTCGCCGTTAGTCACTTTAGGATGCATTGCACCTTAGAGTCTGCAGTTCAAAACTCTATGGTGTCAACGCATCTAGGGACCGAATGGAGACCCTCTATCGAGGACGTACCTAGGATAAAAACTAGGGGGGAGGGGGGCAAGTTGTAGGTAAGATTAAGCATGGAAAAGGTGAATGAAATCAACATTTTAAGGAAACTGTAACAGCTCTTTAATATTTTTTAAAATTATTTGCTTGAAAAAATAACATTTTCCTTAAAGACATTAGCGACTTTTGCTCCTGGGGGGGGGGGGGGGGGGCAGCTGCCCCCTCCTGCCCCTTGCTGGGTACGCCCATGCGCTCTATTGTAGTAAGTGGACACCGAGAAGTACATGCCGGAACATTTAAGCCTTGATCGTCATCGCTCTGTAATTTGTAAGCCTGTTTTAGTGCATCACTTATGGGGATACAATGAAAAATGGCATGTATGACGCTATTTTCACTGCTAATATTTGGTTAGTAACGTAAATTACTATATTATAAATATCATGACTATCACTCAATCGATTCCACTGATGGCTCATATAGCGTTTAATACCACTCAATCCCACATATTCGCACGTTTTTCAAAGGAACACGCCGATCGGATTTTTTAAATCATTTGTGTGGTTACTTATCTCCCTACGACACAGTTTAATTCAAAGCGAATTGAACCGCAAAAGAAGCCACGCGAATACAAAACTTCCATCTTAAACAGTACTACTGATTTCCCTATTGCCTTAATTTCACCGAAATTGTAATTCTTTTCTGGCCCTCTTTCAACGGCGTCCAAGTTTCCGCACCGTAAAGCGCTAAACCCCAGTCAGTATACTTGGTAGCAAATAAACATAATTTATATTATTCGCGCAGAAATGTCCAACAGCTACTCCACAGCGAAATAGGTCTTTGCGCCCGGAACAGAGTGCTGCCGAGCACAGCTTCACCACCGCAACAACTTCCGACGACACCCGAAAACACTCCTGGTCATTGGGACAGAGTCCACAAAGAAGCCATTGCAATTCACACTCAAAAGAAAAACACAAACTAACACCACCCGGATAAACCCCACCTGGGAACCTGAGAAAAATCTAGAGGAAGAGAACGGAAAACGGCCAGCAAATAATTTCAGCCAATCAGGAGGCTCCCTCGAAAAACATTCCTCAACTGACCAATCACTGGACCCGAGAGGACACCTGCAGAAGACGGATGAACTCCAGGGATGAGAGTCAAAACTTCGTCTTGAAAATGATCGCGGAGTCGAGGATCGTCGGCCCACGCGGACGACCCAAGAAAACTTCTCAAAGAATGAAAGGCGGTTCAGGGGAATGAATCATCGATAAATGATCATTTCGCGTGAGATTCAATCAAACATAGTTCAATGGCTACGATCATAAAAAATCAGCGTGAAACTTTCGATCGCTCATGCACGGAAAAAGAAAGCCACGCTGCTCCCAAAGACCAACACAACACGTGAAGAGGAGTGCTGCGCAATACAGAGAATAAACTACATTACACATACCTGCATTTATTTATCACTCCTAACCCCTGAACAGCCATTCCGACATTGAATCCAGAAACTCCGACATTACCACGCGAAGCGGTAAAAGCCAGAAGGCGGCCCTCTTCAGCGAGCTGAAGGAAATAAGCACTTCCAACGCGCAGTCGAAAGTGAAAAGGAAAGGGAGGACAACCTAGCTTAACTCACTCTTAATAACTCACGAATACATTTTACTAAAATACAGACGCATTTCTTCTTTATCAGGATTAACCTTAATGTAAACTTAAGTATCGGAATCCAAGGTCGCGTGAATAATTAAATTTCATAAGTGGAATTCGCAGGTTTTGGTTTTTTTTCCATCATGAAGACCCATCCATCACAGATCACTTTACGCAGGATGTTTGCCCTTTCTACATTGGCCGATTGCGCAGAGGCGGAAAATCCTTTGATTTAAATACACCCAGAGAAAGAAATCAAGTTCAAAGGTCGTTATTTCCCATCCATAACCGTACGTAACATGAGCCTTTATTCGGAGGCCAACCCTCTTCCCAACCAGCAGCCAGACCTTGGCAGCTCCAAACAGCCACCTCCACTCTTAAGAATAAAAAAATACCGGAGACGAAAACCACGGTGAAAATAGGCGGAAGTAATGCCTTTAAATGCGCGTAGATTTATGAGAGAGTGAATGTGATGGAACTGAAATGAACGAATTGATCGTAAATGAGAGTCCTGAGTCACTTCTGAAGTTGAAATCCGTCTTCCATACTAGTGGCAACGAGCACTATGAAATTACGATGGAATCCTACGAAAAGCTTCGAAGTTGCACAGAAAGTACTCCAATGGAGAGGAAATGTAGCCAATCCAAACAAAGTTCTTTCGCCGATTTTCAATTTTTTTTTAAATACAACTTCCTTTGTATGCCAGCTGACTTTTTGGAATTTGCTCGAGGTTAACTGAATAACTAGACAACTTACAATCTACCGCACACACTCTACTTGGTACGCATGGACCGCTTTCAGTACTCATGCGTCATTATGTAGAGGAAAAACTGGAGTGAAAAGAGGCATTTCCACTGGAAAATGACCAGGGGGTGGGATAAAACCCCTATAGGTGTATCAAATAAACAGTGTGGAATTGAAAACAATTATCGACTTATTTAATTAATTCTATATAATTGCCAACCGAATATGTTATCAGATTAAAATAAGATTAAACCCTCATTTTATAAATAATGTTCACGGCCCTTATTTTCCTGAAACCAGCAGTGGCCGCCTAAGTGAAATTGGTTCAATTCATACATTTCCGAGCGCATTTTCCAATTATTTCGAAGGGGGTTGAAGCCACCCCCCACGCTCCACGCGACACCCTTGATAACTTCCCTCGCCTCCACCGATCCTCGAGAACGAACTTATCGACTAACGCCGTTCAAACGAATGTTATCAAGCCCGCAGCGGAATGAGAGTCTCCGTACCGACCGCAGTGTTCTGATTGCTGGTGGCCAAGTCACGGCATCTTCACCGGTTCCGATATCATTTAAATGACCCAAGGATAGGCCAATACACCCTCAGAACACCGTCCACCGGCTTTTTGTCCACGACTGCTCATTCGACGAATGTTTTCGCAGCTAACCTCTGTATCTAGAGGTCGACCCACAATCCCCAACCCAATGGACACACTCGTTGGCTCAAAGCTTAGCCGCGAGGAATTTATTAGAGTTAAAAATATTCTTCGAAATATTCCAGGAAAATTTTCGTTGAGTGCGCAACCGGTTTTGAAGTCGTCTTAGCGCGCCATTATCCAGGGATTGCGACGGAGGCCTCTGACTTGAAAGCTATCTCGAAGACGAAGCAAATACTGACCATGACTACAGCACCCGTTCAAATAATCTTTCGAAACACTAAATGACCTCAAAGGCCAAAAACATTTTTTAAATTCTAAACAGCATCACTTGCACATGACTTCACTAATGTAAACTCCCGTCATACACCTGTGTGTATAATGTATGTATGTACATGTGTATATAACAAAAATTTGGCGAAAATCAAAGATATCTTACAAAATAAATGCCATTTAAATAATAACATGTAAGTAATAAATTAATGGACTATTATTTCTTACGTAATTTTATCAATTTACCGGTCAAGATAAGTTTACATAAGGCATCTTGCCGATCACCCCGGTCTGCCTTCCCAACAACAATTAACAATTGTTGGATGAAAGCAGGCCAGGCTATTATTAGTACATAGTTGAAAAAAATAATATTACAAATTTTACTATTATTGCCTCGAATTTCTTTTATGAAATACGGCCTATAGGGCTACTATGCTGCAGCTAGGCGATTAATGCGAATGTTTACTGTCGATTTTTTTTATCATACTGACTCCGAAGAAGTAGATAAAGAATGCATCGTTATCTGGTTGTGATCAGTACTGAAAATTTCAAATCGGTACCGAAGCGAGAAGTGGGATGTATATGAGTTTCAATAATTTTTCCGGGAGGGACAAACAAACAAATAGACAAGAAATCGTCTTTATAACAACGTGATTAACTGAGAATGGTGTAGTTCCAACACGCAAAAAGTTATCTGCTGAAAACTGACGCAGCAGGCATTGAGATTTTCAGAACAGAAGGCGACTAACTGAGCATCGGCAAGAAGGACGCATGAAGTAGAAGACTTTGAAAGACGAGCAGGCATTTCGGGCGAGGACCACCTGGCAAGCTGGTGCGAGGAATATGACTTCGGGCGTTGAAATCGCCAATGGATCTCCGCACACGAAAAAACGTCCCCCTGGCAACGAGAATCAACATGCATTTGCGAAACAAAAAATGGAGGAATGAACTTATCTGTTTATCACCTTCCTTGCTACAGAAGACTCAACTCTCATACCAAGATAACTAGGAACATTTCACACCCACAGATTCAGTTAAAACGTTTAAAACCATTATTTTTTAGTTTAGTAATAGTTTATTAATACTAACAGGACAAAGGAAAAAATAGTTTGCGAAGATACAGATAACTTTCATGCTGCGACTAAAATCTTATAACTGTGTTCTTAAAGTTGGAGCAACTACAAATATGGGACGAGAGTGGTTAGTCTAAAAATTTTACGAATAATAGAAATTGTCTCCGGCGTAAATTTATTGAAGGACTGCGCGTTCATGCTGGTACAAACATTAGCAAAACCCTATTTTAACCAAAACCAACTATGGTTTCACCAACATTCCGCGGCCTAGACCGGTGAATTGGCAAACGTGAAACAAAAATTCCACTGTTTTGAAGGCTTGAAAAAGAAATTAACTGTAGTTGTGCTGGGAGGTTTTACAAACATCTTCATCACCTGTCAGTTATGTGCATTTTTGACAAAGTCTAATTGAAATAATAAATCAGCCAGATGTGCTCGATCTGGTTAGTGGAAAATTTAAAGAGTCAGTAACGCTTTTCGACTTCGTCACGAGAAATAATCCGCAATGAAAACGAAAAATATCACACCCTCCAGGGCGGATACAGGATTTCTTTCCGGGGGGGCACAAGCAGGGCCGCATCCAGGATTTTGTCCTGGGGGGCACAAGGATATCTCGTAATACAAAACGAACGCAATGATAATGGGACCGTATTAAAAATCTTGCATATTTTTCAAGGGTCTGGGGGGGGGGCACGTACCCCTCTACCCCCTCCCCTAGATCCGCCTATGACACCTAGAAAAAGGTAATGCATCGCAGAAATCCGGTTTTAATTCCGTCAGTTAAACTACAGCGGAGTATTATTGTTTTTGTTCCAAAATTACGTATGTGAGAAAACGTGTAGGACTGAATGTTAAAAAAAAAAAAAAAAAAAAAAAAAAAAAAACGGGGCACAGAGCTCTGAAGATTTTTTTTCATAGTCCATCTTGACATTCATAAACGCGAAAATCGGCAGAAAATAAAAATGGACTATCCCTTTGAGCATAATACATTTTACAACATTTACTACACAATGAATGAATGAACTACGGAGCGCTAATTTTTTGCGCGTAAAAAAAACAGATGTAATATGAATGGGTATGAAGATTGCGAGCAACGCGGTGGCATCAAGTTGCTCGCCAATCCTTGAGGAGAAGAGAGGCCTTCGCACGCACCTTTTAGAGGAGAAATCAGCGTCCAGCGAAGAGACCCAGCGTCCCAGCCGGTCCCACTCAACTCGTGTCTCAGCAGCAGGAGGCACTTTTACATTTCACCCGCACGCAAAAACAACGGGTACGTACACACTCAACACGACGCTTCGGACACTCCTTCTTGATGAACCACCATCCACAAAAGTTGAACGAGAATGTATTCCTTGATTACGAGGGGGGGCGACACAACGGGACAAAACAACCACTCAGACCGCTCAACTCCGTCCGTTCGTTCTCTTCCGAAACCTCAAACAGAATGCGCCTCAGAGCCCCCAATTCGTTTGTGGAGCTGCAGAGGCCGCTGAGGTGAGATTCGAGCGATGGTGGCGGAGTCAAGCGGCACTCCTTCACACTCACGGTAGAGTCGAGCCAGTAATCTATCGCGGCACTGTACGAATGTTTGAAACTTACCTCAATACCAGCTTCTTTAACATTATTATGTCATCGCATCCAAAGTTTGCTCTTTATTTTATTTTTTATTAATGAAATCTAATGAAAAGTCTGTGTCTATACGTCGCGAAGATATTTCATTCACTTTCGGAATTGGGCTTCATTAAGAATGGCAAGACTATTGGGGTGAGAAAATAATGATACCTTCCATCTTGTCAGCTAGATTTTGAATTGAGCCTAAAAGTGGTATTTTCTCTGCATATGCCACTTATAGGCTTTTGAAAATCACATCATTGAGTACTAATGTTAAGTTAGACTGGGCTAACAACACTAATTTCCGATTGCTTTCTGAAATAATTATATAATCAAACTCAAGCAGCATGGGATTTAATTTTATGGATTATTAATCGCACAAATTTAACATTTCTTTCCATTTCTGATAACAAACATTTTAACTAATGTATTTTTCTTTAATATATTGCTAAAAATTTTCATATTATTTATTATATTGTTCTTGTTTGGCAAAACTTATCATTATACATTTCCAAGTATGGATTTGAAACATAACTCATTTAAAAAAATACTAGCCACCCATGAGCATTGCCTACATTCAGGGGCATCTCTCATACTTGATATATTAACACATGGGCCCAGAAAAATTTTCCTTGTACATAAGATGAAAATCAATGCAAAAATATGTTTAATAAATAAGTTTTGTAGGAAATTATTGGCCTGCAGTACAAGAGAAGATGCGAAGACCCAGGTACCTGAAATTTAGGGACCGATACACTCAAGGAGGTGAAAGAGCTCTGTCATTTGGGTAGCCAAATGGACAAAGAAGGAAGGGAATAGTCAGTAGAAAAACCCAAGCGAAGCCCTAGAAATAAGGAGTCTCAATACAGCTGAAAATATAAGCATTGAAGATTGGAAGCAATTTGTTAAGACTTCCATTGGGAGTATGTTTCTTTCTTATGTGGCGGAGGAGAAATCACAATTGGAAGCTTTCAGAATAGGGTACTTTCCTTCGTCAAAGAAAACGAAAGGCATTGATTGCGATTCGGTACCCGCCATTAGTGTATTCATAATACACAGATTATTTGGTTTTTGAAGTACCGGTTTTGACGAATGGCAAGGGTCAAATTTTATCCTCATTTGAAAAAGGCCAGATTGGCGCCCATGCGATTCCACTCCAGGTGACGTCACAGGGACCTAGTTTCTACACAAGAGGATAGGAGTTATACATCGTCTGAGGTTACCAATGCATGCATGAGGCACAGAGCTCAGGGAAACATGTCTTAACCCATTATTCCCCAGACTGCATATAGGGCTTTTACCTTAGGTTATTTCGTATTTTACGGTTTATTTTGGCCTAATTAAGATTAATTTTCAGAAAAAAATATTATATTCATCATAATATATGATTTACATAATGTTGCGTTTACGCAACGCTGGGAAAACCCCGGTAAATAAAAACAAAAAATAACTTTTTAAAACTTAGGTTGCGTATTTTATTTTTCATCGTCTTTTCTGATGTAATGTTCAATAATATTCAGCGTGGAATTAAACGTAGCACTTTTCACAACATAACTTATCTTTGATTTTCACACTCGACATCTTTGCCGGGATTTATAAGTATACTTGCGGATGAAATGCCCAATTCTCCCTTCACGGGCATCTCTTGGTATGTCATTTTTCCTAAGGTGTCCCGCCAGCGGGCACCGATTTTTATGCCAAGTCAGCATATTCATCAGCATTGTATTGGAAACGATTACTTGCCTCAGTAAAATTTTACGATCTCAGACCGAAATTCTTACAAAGGAATTGCTTTGAACGTGACTTTGGCGTAAAATCACTACGGAATCAACTTTGGACTACCAACCCCTTTTCGGAATAGAGGTTTTTTGCCCTAAATCTGGATATGGTAACATGCAACATAATTATCGAGTAAATCTACCCCTCCCATTCCCTGATTGTAATCGTTGATGATATTTCGATTTTCCTCGGGAATCTTCGTGAACACCTTTCACGAAAAAACACTTTCAAGTTCCGCCTCTCCATATGGCAAATATTGATAAAAATAGCCTGTAGAAGAGACCAGACACTACAATGTATAACCTACTCTGAATTGTTCCCAACGAATAACATTTTAGCTGTGTGCCACCTGAAATATGGAACCATTTGTAAGGAAAATTCCTAACTGAATGGAATTTTCGTTTAGTCTGTTGAGAATAGATCCGACTTTCAAAAATTTATCACTTTGTGTAGTTGAGAATTATCGGAGAGCTGTCGATATTTATTAAGGTAATTCATCACACCGAATCCGCGTCATACATTGCCTCACAATTGCGACAGACATCTCCTCTTAGCTTGTCCAGTACAACTTAGTGCGCAGTAATACATGATACCCCGACAACATTAGGATTCCAATTATATTTTTTTAATCTGCCTTACTCTGAGTAAATGCATGGTTATTTATCTCCTCATCGTAGTTATTTGAGTTGCTCAAAATTATTTCAAGTATTTTTCGACTGAGAAATAAGTGACAGATTGGTGAGTGGCCTCCATACTGACCCAAGTAGCAAAATCTTATGTAAAAATTATTTTAAAATATATTGCGAGAACATTTTAAAATGATTTTAACATAATTTTGAAAACATATTAGCTTTCTCTGTTTCGACGTTACAAATCTTTTTTTCACCATTTCAAAATGATTTTAACATATGTTTAAAATATGTCCTATTCTTGTATGAGCTATGAAATATAGATTTTAAAATAGTTTTAAAATATGTTGTAACTAATTCAGCCTCTTTTTAAAACGATTAATTGCTATGTTAATATGATATGAGTGAACATTTAAAATTTCGAACTGTGCCAGGAACAGTAAAAAAAAATGTCCCACCTAACAATTATCCTAGCGTCAACAGACATTAATGTTTTGGAGGAAGTGGTATATGAATCGTGAGAATTACAGAATATCCTTATCTGCATGCTTTCACGGAAGATTACCAAGATCACTTCAACAACTTGGTACTTCATATGTCAGTGATTGAATTAGAAACTACATTATGCTATATGTTCATATTCACAGGTCTTATCCGTTTTCAGTATGCAATAAAGCACATATTGAGAGTGTATTCAGGTGTTCCTTGATTGCATTCTCGGATCGTTCAATGTCCATTTTTTTATTATATGCCTTCATATTGGGCTATTTTTTCCAGAAATTCATTATTTTAAATTTCTAGAAATATTATGGAAAACTGCCAAAAATTACAGTTTTGTGGATTTCAAGATGGCGAAATTATAACTCACTTTTGAAAAAAGGGATTCATTTTTGGTAGACAAAGTCTCCAAAATCATCTGTATTACTTGTTTCATGTAAAGCTACTTGTCAGTTATCCACAATCACCTCCAAGGAATGAGAATTTTTATACTGGTTTATTTTATCACACTGGTATGACTAAGATTATATGTACCAATGAAAATTTATATGAGCGTTTTAAAATGATTTCAAAATAATGACCTAATTATTTCAAAATTATGTTAAAATGATTAGAAAATAATTATCAAATTATTTCAAAATTATTTTAAAATTATTTTAAAATGTGTGTAAAATAATTTTGAAATTGTTTTAAAATAATGTTCACATAATTATTTTTCTGTGAAATTAAAAAAGGAACATTTTTGGCAAAAATAAGCCATTACTTCCTGCATATCCAAGAATATACTATCAACAAAGTGAGATCAAATGGTACAAGACTTAAAAAGAGCAACGCCGAATACATTATTTTAAAATTATTTTAAAATCTTGAAAAAGTCATGAATTTAGCCATCTTATGATATTTTGATTTTAAAATCATTTGAAATAATTTTAAAATAATTTTTCAATATTCTTTTGCTACTTGGGGAGTAATAAGTGTTTCTATTACTTTTTTTCACGTAGAAATTCGAGACTACTACGGATGTAGATTCTATTTTTTCACATTTAGATGAAACTTTTGTTCTCTGCATCTTTTGCCTGGGCGTGCGCGTTAACTGGACGATTTTTCTTTAGATACTGCTTGAGTAAACTGTGATTTGCCTTGAACTGCCTACTGCAATCATCCATATTTGAAATACTGAGAAGATGTAATCCGCATTGAAGTTCCAAAGTTTAGAAAATATTATACATCACTTTTCCTGTTAATTTATATTCTTAGGTACCTTCTTGACGGTTCTTCTAAAGTATACGTCTAAGGCGTAGAAATAACGGGTAAAATTTTCTTCACATTTAAATCTGAATGAAACCCCTGGATGAATCATTTTGCAAAACGCCGAGCAAAAACTACTGCGGTATTATTGGTATGATTACTGGATGAGAGATAAAGATGCATTTCAGAGGACTATCTAACTGATACGAATCCAACTGAAGCTAGATTACTAGCCTTACATCACCTAAGCGATAAAAGAAAAAGTAGGTAACTCAGGATTGCACGGAGAAAATTACAATGAGTGAATAGAGGAACACTCCACCTTCCATCACAATCCTGCTTCAATTAATACGTTTCTCACCCTCTCATTCTACCATCTCTGAAACTGAATGCATCTGAAGCTGAATTTAACGTCTACGAAGTAATCCTTCCACTCAACGACATGGGAGTGACATTGCTCTGTATCGGTCTCACGTGTGCGCGCAAGTTTGACCCCACGAAGTACCAGTGTTCAATGTAAAATTCGTACCGATGGCCATATTGGAATTCAAGATACCATTCACCTTTTGGTTTGCAAACTCACAACCTTTGAGTGCCAAAAATGCAGCTAAACTGCTTCCAAAAGACTAATTTGTCGATTAAAAGCCATACTGACGAGTTTCGTTATGCATTGAGAAAAGCCCTCTAGTCTACCAGAGAATTCCCATCGTTGCGTAAACGCAACATTATTTACAACAATCATATTTATGCCAGTAACGACGGAAGTTTGTGACAAATATAAACATGATGAATAAAGAAACTTCGAACTAAGAGAAAACATTACTTATAGTAAGATTACTCAATAAATCTTTGTAAAAAATATTTACAATATGTAGTACTTCAACTCTTCGAAATAGGCAAATTTCGAAGTAAAATAAAAATTATTATTTTAATGAAATTTTTCCAAAAATAACTGAATAAGAACAAAAGGTATTTCAGGAATACAGAAAACCAGAGAAAAAAATATCATGACGCAAAGGTTTTTTATAATGATTACGATTCTATAATGTTGCGTTTACGCAACGCTGGGGATTAATGGGTTAATAATCACCTATTAAAACTGGCTTAGGTCGGAAAGTTTTCTTCGTTTGATAAGGTATTAATAAACCTTTTTTAAGCCAAGCGCTACCAGCCAGCAAGGTACTCAGCTACCCGCTAGCATCCTGCGTCCTATCAGCGCTAAGCCTCGCCTCAAGGTCACCTCACCGGGCGGGAGGGGGAACCAGAAATACGACGTACGGAGATATTTCCCGGCATTCATACTTAAGCGTCGCGTTTTCGCGCGCTTGAAAATTTTCACTTTTCATTTAATCGCGAAAAATAGATGTCATTTAAAAATCTAAAAGCGTGAAATACGTACTCCAGGAGTAACAATCTTTCGATTTAGGCAATAAAAAAATAATTGGAAACCACCCTATTTTGAGCAGAGACGGGAAGAGTAGACCAAACGAAGTGACTGGCCTCAGTCGGAGTTACCTCTAACAATTTGTAACAGTGGCTAGCAGATGCAGAGTTAACACATTGATAAAGTATCACGAATGATGGGAAAAATTGGATAACAATCACTGGCAAAGTGCTAATGATTATGGAAGCATTTTTCACTTAACGTAGTTCATTTTCAGAACAAAACTTAATCACCTCTAAATATCAATTGGAGGATAAGTCCAAATATTGTCAAAACAAGATAGAGGAACTCTGACCATGCTAAAAATTTGGGAAGAGTGCCTCCACATACATATTTACAACCTCCTTGTTCCTACTACATACATAAATATGTACCAGTTCCTTATCCTCACATTTTCACACGTCCCCATCATGTACTACCAACCCAATCATTTTTTATTAATTGCCTGCCACCCAATACATTGCACCTCAACAATTTTTGGAATGAAAAAAAATACTTTGCATATAAAATCATTGAGACCTTCAAAGCCGTACAGGCACTTCTAGTCAAGGAGTTGCTTCGGTGCTTCAGACCACTCGAAAACTTTTTCCTTAACGGCGACTGCCCAAGCAACAGAGACAACTAGCCCAAGGCAACTTATTATCCTCTTGACTTCCTTCCCTTTCACTGTTCTGTTCATTGTGGGCTGAGATGAGAAAAATATTGAATCCAGCATTTTCTCGAAATAGGATTATATGAATCAACAACTACTGCCAGAGCTCTGAAGTTAAGGATTTGAAAAATCAGGCAGATTTTGGAAAGAATGCCTACGGAGGCCATTTGGTTCACAACTTTGGAGGCATTTAGGATGACTATACATTTCAGTACATTTCATGCAAAATTTATAGCTTTTCTCAATGAAAGTTATGACTTCCTGATGTATGGAAATTGAAAAAATTAATAAATTACCCTGTAAGTAACCCAAAACCCAACCAAATGTTAAAATAATCTTGCATACGCTGGTGCATAAGCAGTTTAAGGCAATGAAATGTTCAACTGGTTTCAGACTAAAAACACTCCATTCAACACAACCAACCAACAAATCTGACGGGTGGAAGGGGTAGCAAATGATGACATACTTGAGCTTATTCACAAAGTGTAGTTATATTCACATAAAACAATTACAGCTAAGTATGGATTCATTAACTACACTACATGTAGCTAACTCTACAAATCTATAATAAACAAAGCCTTAACACTGTAAAAAGTCAGCTCTCCCTTTAATGAGCTTTGTATTTGGTCATTGAAAGAAAAATATCCCTGATAAAAAAATGACCTCATCCTCGTTTGTACAGCAAAAACATTTTGTTTAAATGCTGGAGACCAAATGCTATTTCAATTTGTATCCTCTTTCTTAGATAAAGTGTCAAAAATATATATACAAAGTATATAAATATACTTTCATATTCAAGTGAAAAAATTGGATATTGTCCTAATTAACTACTGTTTCTTTCTGTTGTACACAACACTAACACAAACACAATAGCTTCACAAACATTTTTCACTTGGCCTTTCCAGAAAGGCAACAAACAATGAAATCTTACACTTTTATTTTTTGTAACTTATCATTTCATTATGAGAATACTTTCCTACAAAATCATCACTATTCGGAAGCAAAATGGCACTCAATCACGCAATCCATACGCACGCACAAACGGACACACACACTCACACACACAGATCAAAATAATACAGTTCCAGATCTTTCTCATTTTTTTCTTTCTTTGCTCCATTTTGACAATGGTTCTGTAAAGTGGCTTTTTTAGGAATAGGGAACACTTATGCAGCACTAATAAAAAAATATCACTGCTAGGCAACACAGCAGCAAGAATAAATACTGACACCTATCTTGGCTAGGAAAAGTTTTCTTGGCACTTTCTTACGCAAAGCAGACTTTTTCTCTTTGCTTTATTAATCTCCGTTTTCACTGCTGCACACTTTGGTAAATTATCCCTTTATGATGCAGAAAATATTTCTTCTTTTGTATTGAACAGGGCATTCTTAGCACACAATTTGTCTAAAAAATAGTGGATTGTCATGAGACAGTATGAGAGTGTTTAAACATTATGCAATTTGTAATTTTGTATTAAATCAGTTTATTTTTTATAATTTTCTGAATGGGAATAATTACCACTCCCATTACCTTTCAATATCGTCAGCACACATTCACTGGGAATCCCCCCAGCACGTAGCTGCCCCAGTAACATTATTATTTATAATAATAATAGTACCTAATAGAGGTGGGAAACATATTTAAAATAAAAATTGTATCACAGACCTACATTTACGAAATAATGAGTAATGAACGTAAGATATTCAGGGAGATGATGCGAAACGAAATACGTACCAATGCAATAAATTACATGAATTGACAGAGATATACATATATATGAGGGAGGATGGGGCATTTTTTTCTCTTCCAAATACCAATATCATTTTGAGCATCACTAGGTCAAACTATAAAGCCTCCTAATGGTTCATTTCCTCCTCATCCACAATCACTTCTATCCTTTCTCAGTATGGCTCTCACTGGATGGACAAACACAGACACATTTAGCTATTTCATTACAATAATAAATAGATAGATACATTAACACTGACCAGAATGGTAAATTAGCACACACCATACAACTGGGGAAACTATTTACAAACACATTCAAATATATAAATAAGCACTTGCATATAATATTGTCAAATACTAAATATGTAGTCTTCTTTCTTCCATCAAATTACGGAGTACTAATATCTGCCAATCTACATTATTCACCATTCTACACTCTCTCATGTATAAAAAGATGACAATATGAAATAAAAAAAGATTAAAAGGTATTCATTCACACATAACGAAATTTCAAAACAATACACACAAAAATACAAACCATGGTTTGGCAAATCACTCAGAAAATAATTCATGCAAGTGTGTAAAGTAGTCAAAAGGACGAGGGAATGTGAGGGCAAACCAATGCAAATTGAAAGAGGGAAGGTACACTTTAAAGAGAAAAGAAGAGAGGAAATATCGACCAGAGGACCTTCACTCACAGTGGCGAAGCTTACGGGTTATCCGATAGACTGAAAAATGATGAGTGAAACAATTGGTGAGCAAAAAGCTAAATGATCCATTTTATGTTTCCAAGAAAGCATGGAAGAACAATATTTTGCCTTTATTTCCAAGCAGCACTTATCGTTCAATTGCTGTGTAGGCTTGTGAGTCTGTCTGCTGGTAGACTCCCAAAAGGGTTGGATGGATTGTGTACTCTCATTAAAAGTTCATCTCCCACCACCCTCTCCCATCAGAATCAACGTGATTCGTAAGCGACAAGAGACTTACGGCTGGAGTGCAATGAATGGTGCTCCACCAGCTAATCTCCTCCGTGGCAGCCACGGAGGAAATCACCCAGAGGACATCCAAGCAGCCTTCACCACCAGCGTACAGCGTGAAAGCATCAGATCTTACTCATGGCTGGGTTGCAGAAAAATTAGCAATAAGTAAAGTGTACTTAGTGTGAGCTTCCAGGACTCACTTGCCGAGAGCGACATTTACACAAAAGTTAGTGTTTCAGCCAATAGAAATTATTCTCCTCAATTTCTGGAACACTCAGAGTCGTAGTCTTTTTTTCCATCTGCTTTATATTAATGTTTTGCTCATTAAATCATTAATCAGGGAAGAAGAAAACTTGGGATGAAAAATAACATGAATAAAACATGCAAAGGAGAAGTTGACACCAGGAAAGACTCCAAGGAAGCTAATGAACAACTTGACTCAATCTCAACACATACAGTTCGTTTTTAGTCCTTCAAAGGGATTATAGATGGCATTGAGCACAAGTTATCATTATTTGTAAACAACCGACAGCCATTAGCAATCTTATCGTCAAGTGATAAGTTCAATTTCTTCTCAATTAGCATTATAATCAGGCCGCAAGTCTCTCTCTGGCTCATGAGTCTAACGGAATGACCCAGAGGGGGCAGGACGAGGTGGGGGAGAGATTCGCTGTGGAGGCAGATTCAAGACTCATGAAAAATTATTGCAAATGGTGACCTCACTAAAATAAAAGTAAAGCACTTCATTGTAAATGCACAGTTCCTATGAAACATTCATCCTCATCAGTAAAAATGGATAATTTTGAAGGAACCAATAGGCTAGAGCACCTACTTTGATTCCTCAAGCTTCGCCACTGTCCTCATAGTATCCAAACTACCAAATATGGCATGCACAACCTCAAGGAGAGAAGAGCAAAATGATTTTTATGCAATACTTTTAAAAATCATCATCTTTCCATCTCATCAATGACTTAGATGTTAATTTTTAGTCCACACAAATCTATTGGTGTACAATACAAAGAATAATAAGAATAATGGCCCACTCAAATGCATTCTTTAGCCTTTCAAACTTTGAGCATTTGCTTGTTTGTGACAAGGTTTCATGAGATCAGAAAGCTCCTTTATTCACCTGAAGGGAAATTGACTAGCTACGTGGCAAAAAAAAAACAATATGCGAGTGAAAGACGTGGGTGTGTATGACAACTGATGGCAATATTATGATGGATGGGGTGAGGATTTGAGGGTGAGTAAAGATGGAGGCATTGAAATACCTATGTAGTACATAGATTTCTATTCCACCAAATGAATCAGAACCTCCCATCATCCTCATTGGGGCCAGCAAATATCAATGAAAAATGTAAAAGATGAACATTAAAAATCCAGAAATAAACACAATATGTACACACCATATCACTTTTCAAAAATGCATGATTGGCTTATAAATTAGCTTTTACATCATTATCAAGGAACTAAATTGGAAATATCATGATATGATTTGTTTATCACTGTAAATAATTTTAACGATGAAGGATGACCAACGGATGTTGGATGGAAGCTGTGATACAGGAGTAAATGAATTTCACAAGGAAATATCACAGAAAAACATGCAAGTGATTCTCAAATAGAAGTCATCACAAAAAACACAGCATGAGAGAGAGAAGATATTACATTCAGGAAATTGTGCATTCCAGGGAGTATTTGAAATACAAACAAATCTTATGAAGAATTGTACAATGGGCCTTATGGACAAAATATAATCTCAAAAAGAGCCGAAGAAATAACACATAAGTCATAAAAAGAATGATTTACACCATTCTGGTGATAGCCCACTGTTGCAGAGAGCAAAGACACACATGATCTATCCATCAACTCCAAAAGCAAGTTGGAAGGATACTTATTTTGTTTGTAAAACACTATTTCCTATATTTGCAATGGAGATGATACTGGGATCCAAGGATAGAAGTACACTGTCTGTGGCTTCAAAACGCTCTTCTTCGCAATAACCAATCGCCATGCCTGATCAAAAGCTATAGAGAGAGAGAAAGGTGGGTGGGGGGAGTAACGTGTTCAAACTAGGGGGCCACACTGGGACGGATGATAGGGGAGATATGCAGTCAAAAGCGCTCACGTGAGCCCAGCCCCACCCTGGAAGGCACCCGTCACTGAACACGGGAACATGGGAAACGGAGAAGACCAGCTCGCATTGGATGGAGCGCTCGGCTTCATGAGGAACTGCGAGCCGTACGCTAGCGGCCTCTCTGGAGGCTGGAGCAGGAGCGAGTGGTCGACCCCTGCCCCCCCCACCAGCCCAGACCCTCCACTGCTCCCCCCACCACAAACACCACCACCAGCATCCCCACCCAGCAGACTCATGCCACCGCCTGCCATGCTCCCTGCTCCGCCACTGGTGTTGCTGTTGTTGTTGCTGCTGCTGCTGCTGGTGCTGCTGTTGTTTGCATTGCTTGGAGTGGTGGTGTTTGAAGCACCCGCAGCAGCACCTGCCGCAACCGTGATTCCCAGTTTCCTCAGCCTCATCTTTTCCTCCCATTCATCCCAACCGTGGCGCGCTCTGTTCAAGTTGCGGTGCTGGTAGAAGACGAGGGATATCCTGGTCGGACGGAGTCGGTCGGGACGCTTCAGGGCAGTCGTGGCATGCAGTTCGTGTTTGGCACACTCAAACAAGACGGATCCGTGGCCCAAGGCAATGGCCACGCCCCCCATCTGCGTGTCCCGGAAGCACTCCTCATTGTCCGTATAGTCGGTCACTTCTCCGATCGGTTCTGGGCGTGGCTCTGTGGGGAAGAAGGGCCGATGGTGCGAGAGGTGGGTGTGGGGCAGCATACCGGCTGCAGCGCTGCCCCCTGCCGTGAAAGGGTCGCCCCACTCAAACTGGCCGTGGAAGAAGGGGTGGTGAGGGGTGCGGTAGCCCGAGTAACCGCCATGGTGGTAGCAAGGCGCCCGTCCCGCCTGCTGGACCGAGCCCAAGTCCTCGCGCTTCAGCATGGAGGAGGCGTGGTGAGGGTAGCCACCCCACTGGTACTCGGCGGCAACCGCCGCTGCTGCAGCCATGCTCTGGTGATGGTGGTGGGCATAGAAAGGGGAAGAGGTGGCGTGGTCCGTCCACCCATAGCTGGAGCCCCCGGAACAATATGCACTCGAATAGGGGAGGGATGAGAAGGGACTTGGCTGGCCAACAAAGGGACTTTGACCAGCAGCAGCGGCTGCAGCGGCATATGCTGCACTCATCTGGTGATAACCTAAGCGGGACTGATCCTCGGAACTCCAGCTAGGGGTGCCACCAGGTGTAGAGAGGGAAAGTGGCTCACGTTTCAACTGTGCTTCAGGAGCAGTCTGACCAGCTTTAGTCATTGTCCCGGTACGGCTTTGGCCGTACCAAGAGCAGGGAGAAGAGTCTGAAACAGGGATGGGATTGGAAGAACCACTGACACTGCCACCCCAAGATTCGGCACATCGAGAAGAATCACTGCCCAGGGAAGAGCTGGGGGGAAAAGGCTTGAGGAATCCATTGCAGTAGGTGGGGTTGGGATGAGCGATCTCGCCAGAGGGCGTGGCGGAGGGGGAGGAAGACGGAGAGCCCCTTGACACCTGCGAGTTGGCCAACGTGGAACTCTGCTGGTTCACAGAGGACGACCGAGAGGGGACCGGTTGCACCTTGGGAATACGGAAGGGCGACGAGTCAGAAGTTGGTGGGTAGTCCCACCTGGCTTGGGGAGTCAAAGGCAAAGGCACTGACAAACCACGGTCCATTCCAGTCGATAAAGGCCTTGGAACCTCCCCTGCACGAGCCTGTGACACGGGGGATGTGGAATTTTGTGAAGCATATGGGGAACTTGAGGAATGGCTCTCACCTCTTGGGTCCGAGGGAGGGATGCTGCTGTTGCGAGGCGCAGCAGGGGATGGGGCAGAACCAGGCGTCGACTTGCCATTGGCTGGATCCGAGGCCACTCCAGATCCCCAGGAGGAAAGATTTCCTGACGAGCTGTACGATGAAGACCCTGCTGCAGAGACAGCCGCACTGGCCTGGCACTGCACCCACGACGTTGTCTGAGGACTCAGTGTGCTTGTGCTGGTGCTTCCGGAACTGTAGTAGCCGTAGCGAGATGACACGGGGGAGGCATTGGTCGTACTGTCGGCGTCCGCTTTGGCCTCCTCCGAAAGAAGTCCGTGGTCCGCCATGGAGGTAGCGCGGTGATCTCCCCAGCCTCCAAGCCACGGCGATTGCTTGCTCCCTCCGTAGCCAATCCATCCAGCTCCAGCTCCAGGCCTCCCTCTCCCCCAATAGGAGTCCCCGGCAGCCGAGTCATAGGGATTGTAGGCCCCTCCCTGGGCTGTGGCTCCGGCGGCGCCCCAACCCTGGTACATGGACACAGGCGAGTCCAAGACTGTGGAAGACACGTGAGAACTTTGTAACTGCAACTGCGCTTCCTCTAGGGTGCAAGGTGTCATTCCCATACCCATGGCTGCTCCCATCATCCCCATGGAGCACGACAGCCGATGGCCCTCAGCCTTGGGCCCTACAGTCCCGCCTCGGTTGATGACCGCATCGGGCTGATCCTCGTCTTTTCTCTTCTTCCCGTGCCTTCGACACGGCTGCAAAGGCACCGACCTCACTCGAACCTCGCACGGATACCTTTGGAGAGAGTGGATTTCGGCATATATTAAAAAAAAGCACATACTCACTGAAACACAGTATATTTTAGACACCATTCATGTAAAAATGACACAAAGCTAAGTCTGGGGGAGCTCCCCTTGCCCTTGCAATCCTATCTTCCAGATGAACCAATACAAGATTATATAAATTACCCTCACAAATATATTAGAGATAAATGGGCTAAGTTCTCACAAAATTGTATTTCAATACAATGCACAATTTTGAGATCAAAATACAAATTTCAAGAGAAGAACTCTGATAGGAAGTTTTTTTGAGGCTTGAAAATTTCTTAGGTGGGAAAACTTCTTCCAAGGGAAAGGAGCTAAAAGTGTTTGGAACTGCAAAGCACTGTTACATTAAAGCTTTGGAAATAATTGCAAATTAATTCATTTAAATAAAAGATGTGCCTTCAGTTAATGTTGAGAAGAAAGAGAAGGAATTCAAGGTGCTTTGTTTGATAAATTCTTTTCTTTAGACGATACATAATGATTCCACTTCTTTCAAACATTCAATTGTGGTTCCAGGTACACCAGAAACACAGTCAAGTAAAGCCATAAATTCAGAAATATATATGACAATATCACGTGATCCCACCAAGAAATTTTGACTGTACTTTATACCAATTGATTATGGAAAAAACAGCACAACTAACTTTCAAAGATATTTCACTTCATATGAACATCAAAACTCACGTGTAAATCTTCCAAACCTTCTTACGCAAGTAGAATTTAATAGAAATAGGTATGTTGTTCATACATTGTCAGAACAACTTTTTGACCAAGAGAACTTATGAATTGTGTTAACTGACTGCCCTGGAAAAATTGTCATATAACTTATGGGCTTTAATTTGGGACTTGAAAGTCAAATTTCTATGAGGGGGAAAAACTTCTTATCCAAGTTCTACCCTTATATCTACCCTTACGGTAGGAAACTGAAATTTTCAGGACTAATAATTAAAATCAATTTACTCCTGTAAGCTGAGAGACTCAAATAATTGTGGCTTTCATAATCCACCAGTGAATGGATATTACTTCCTGTAAAACAGCCAATACTTAATTGTGACTCAGAAATTAATTTTTGAATCAAAACATGGCTACAGAAATTGTAGAGCAAAACGTGAAAGTTAAAATCATGTTAACAAACAGGAATTATGCAATTTTTTTAAATTTAACATTTCCTTTCGAAGTAAATAATTTTGATGCCTTACATCAGACAAATTATGGCATTGCAAGAATTTTTTTTTCAAAATGTTGTAGGTACATACATATTTTTATTAAAAGTTCCTTTTTTAAATACATATTTTAGAATAGGTAAACATATTTTAGTGACAAAAGAATAATTTTTAATATTGAAATTCTGATACAAAAACAAAAATTCCATAAGTATCAAAAATATGTATTTATAACACATGCACACATATTACATAACAACGATTTTATTGTCCCTAATTATTACTTCAATTAGTATTTACATAATGCAAAACTTTGGCATCACAAATGGATTACTTATTCTTCCAAAACCATTAGATGAAACAATTGACATAAAGTCTACTATGCAGAGCCACCCTAAGGGTAAAACGCTGTGTGTGCAAGAATTAGTTTTTGCAGGCAAGGCAAGTTAGTTCAGATTCTTTTAACTGACTTTTTCAAACGTCAATCGACATTGCGTAATGCAGTGGCAGTTGAGCCAAGCACAGCGGCTATGGGCATGATGGTAAGGTCACCAACCTAAAAAGGGAAATTGGCACTTACTTGCTCTCTCATAGAATACACCAGACAGGGTCTGGTACCCAAAAAAGGTAGGAATACCAAACCAAGTACCACACAATGTCTAGTTTCCGGTACCAAACAGCGTATGGTGCTGGAAACTAGACATTGGGTGATTGAAACTGGATTCTATTGGGCAGTATTGAATTAACTTTTACCAGTACAGTACTATTAAACCTTCAGGAGATAATTATTGCCCTACATTAGTGTATCATTGCCGACAATACTGAGTGATTATGTTTCACAATTCATTTTTTATTTTTCAATTTGGCACTCCTCTTAGAATCAAATGGGTGCAATCTCGCACTCTGCACACATCTTAGGCCGTCTCTGCCACCACCTACCTCAAAGGTACATTCAAGAGTACACAATAATGAGCAGAATCAGCAGAGAGCCAAATATAAATCTCCTTGTTGATTTTGAAAAGTGCCAATGGGAAACACATTAGAGCAAATTCACAATCTCTGCATAAGATACATACATTTCTTGAATTAATTTTTTGATGAAAATGCTAAAACTTTGGAGGCGACTAAATCTGCACACTGCAAAAAATCTATTAGACCTCAATCCCTTCAGCTGTGATAGCTATACGTACGTCAATGTCTTTCAGTAGGTCTGGAAAATATTCTAAGGAAGGACTTTGTGAGGGGCATAGCTGGTAGGAGATCCTTCCACCAACCATAATGCTGAGATTTCACAAAAAGGGCCTTGGCAATTTTGGTGAACAATTAGTCAAACTTCTAATCCCCGAGTAAAATATAATAGCAGGCATAGATACATACAGAAGATTCCAGTTACATATTAGGGGCACCAGACAGTTTAAGGGTTTTCTCCGCTCGAGAAATTAATACTCAGCCCGCAAAGATAAGAAGCTCACGCATGTTTTTCCGACAGTTGCATAAATGTGTACCTATGTCCCCACAGCTGAAGGGAGATGCTATCGCAACACTTCTTGATAACTAGACAAAGATGAATGATTTACATAAAAAACCAAAAACTCCCTAAACATTATACCAACTATGAAAGCAAATTGATGGACATTGGACTTTTAATTGGGCTTAACCTTTCAAACCTTACCAATGGTGATGATATTAAAACTGTTAAAAGAGATCACCAAGGGAACGAACACTTATCTTCATTTTATTCATGGCAAAAATAGCAATCAGTTTGGAAGCCTTGAAATCCGAGGCAGAACCAAGTACATAGGTACCTAGCATAAAAATGTTCCCCCGAGGCCATATGAGCATTATTATCGTTGGAGCTGCAGAAAACATCAAAATTAGATATTTGAATAAATAAAAGACCACTTTTGAATTGATTGGTGATTTTTTTAGTTACTCATACTAACAGTTTCATCTTTAATTTTTCCTAAATTAGCCAGTGAATTTAAGATATGTAAAATATCAGAAAAATTAAATTATACACATCACTAAGATAGTATATATTCCCTATTCTATTTCTACAAAAAAATTAAAAAAGATTGAATAGCCCTTAATGTAATTAACTCGTGCACTTCTCATGCAATTATATTTAGAACAGCAACATGCTTCCAAACATTACACTACTTTGGTGACTAATGACAGATACACTGAATTAAAACACCAATAAGTCAAATTCAACACAAAGATACTGAAACACAGAGGCCATTGAATGTACTCAGAAACAGCATATTGTTCCCCATTTCTCATCCTCATTTCACAAACAGGTATTATTTAGAAGGACACATGATCATTCAGCAGCAGCAGGTAGCAAGGAGTTAAAAGTCAAAATTCCTCCGATTTCTTTAAAAAGGATTAATTCAATATATGTACATATTTTAATGACACAAAGGAAGAAAAGCCATTAATGCACCTAAATCAGCTGAATTCATCTTAAAACAACTAAATTCGCTTTCCAAAGAAGTAAAGAGTTTCTATAGGAAAAAAATGGGAACTCTTTATTATTATTATTATTGCAAAACTCAGCAATATGCACCCAGCAATACGGATAATAAAATTCATTCTTCTGTTATATTTGACTCAGTGTCATTCACAAAATCAAAAACCTAAAACTCACACATTATTTCAGGTCTACTGAGTTAAAGTTTCAAAACCTCACGGTTTTGTTTTTTTCTATCAACACCAATGTGAAGGTGTTAAAGTTATAGGCATATTATTCTTTTTTCCAGCCATATCCACTTTTAGTTATCCAGTAAACAAAGTAATAAAATAATAATGGATAAATATTTCATGCATGGCAAAACAAATCAAAAAACTTTGTGGGGCTATTGGCTGTAAAATTAATTTTTGGGAGTTTTAAGTAGACTAAATCAACAGTCGGTAAAACCATGGACATTATTCTGCAATTCTTTTATGCCAACTTCAAAGGAAAAAAATATTATTTGAGGTATTCCATAGCGTAAGGTATGTTTACATGGAGCATTTTGCAAATGCAACTGATCTGTCTCCCATCCCAAATTGGACGTCCATTGTCAATTCAAAATAGTTCTTTTCTTTTTCAACACTATCACTAAATCATCTCCTCAAATCGATCTTCTCTTTTCACCCAATGCCTCCTTTTGTTGCCACACTCTATCGCCAAAGTTTCTCCACCACATATGTAGTGCAATAGTCCAGATCAAGTAACAATTCCGTTATTTTGTTTCACGGCATACCTGTTCATATTTGCTGATGCAAAATTGACAAATTAGTGGTCATCAGTGCCACTAGCACTCTGAAAAAAATTTGTGAAAAATAGTATTCTGCATTCCCGGTAGGGCAAAATGAATTAATCTATAATTATAGCCATACCATACATCCACAATGAAATGCAAACACAAAAAAAATCAATATCTCAACCATAGTAATTGAGATACACAATGGTTTCTATCGCTATATAACAGAAGGAGTGAATTCTGCAGAGAACTCAGACTAAAATGTTGAAGGAAATATGGCAACGAAGAACTTCAACCTCCTCCTCATCTGTATCCTAATCATCTGCCAGAAAACCGCATGCCTACAATTATTTAATTAACCATAACCCTGCATTACCCGAAACTAAACCACGCACAAGTCCTATGGGTGCTACAGAGGGGAACAGTACTTCCAGGACTTAACCTAGAATGCTCAAGATAACACCTTCTGATGCTTGGGTTTGCAATTGCATGCCTGGGTGTTGATACAGACAATTGACGATCGCAACACAAATATTAGGAAGAAAGAACTTGACTGGTTGACTACTAGGAAGTACTGGGAGACGTTTGCACTGATGATGAGAAAAAGCATACCAATTAAAAGATGTTGGCAACAGGCAGGCAGCATCCCTAGCATCTAAATCACATGATACTCAAAATCCTGTTCTCACTGGTGCACATGACTTGCGAAAGTTCAAGAAGTGAGCTATTCAGGCTTTAGTTTGGATTGTTCCTGCATGTATTAAGTATAATTTTCTTGAATGAAACTAGATAAATAGACATTCAAATGTCAAAAATGAGTAAATACAAGGAAATTATTTTAAAAAATTGATCAATAATAGGATTAAAAATGTATACATGCCATTCCAAAGTCAATAGCAATTGGAAATTCTGCACACCAGCTCTCATCAGACATTTCAGGACAGAACAAACTCTAGATTTTTCAAGCTAATGAGAAAATATTATAAAATTTTTACATATATATTGACAACAAAGATGGAGAGATGGTGATGGGTGAGGGTCCTTGTATTAATTAGCAAAATAAGGGTGAGCAAGGTATACTCTGCCAACCAGGTGAAAACAGTCTGCAATATACAGAGTGACAAAGGGGTGTCAAATAAACAGTCAAGTGTAAATGGAGAATACAACTGCAGTGCGCTCTTTATTAGTGTCAGGGGATTGCATAGGACGGATCATAAACAGTGCAACAATATTGTGAGTAAAGAGTGATGATACAAGCCTACGTGTGATTATGTGCCCACAGTTAACCAGAGATGGCAATCAAAACTGAACATAACTCAAACCAATAAATTATAATGGTGTCATTCCCACGATCAAAGTTAATAGACAAAAAATAGGACCCAACCCAAGGAACTGAACACTAGATCAACATAAAATGTGAGTCAAATTCTTTGGATGTAGTTCCATTTTATTTCCCTCTAAATTACAGTCCCAACGATTAAACTAAACTAGAGCTCCAGAACAAAACTAAATATGAATTACATACTGTAATGCTTGAATCGCATGCTTTACCTTCGAATGTTTTTTTGACCAACTGCTGAAGTTGGTTTTTTATGCCATTAATTGTGCTGAGGTATGATGTTTTGGTGTAGTGGTCAAAATCAAAATACATGTTACATTTTTCCCATCCATTTTTCTTGGGGTTCAAACTTAATTGGACACGGAGAAGTGTTGATTAGGTTATTTGTGACACACAAGCATTTTTTTGTCGTGTGTTAAAATTATTTCTCTAGTGAATATACTTTTGTTCTGGGTTGAAAATATGTAAACATTTTCATTTTGTTTTAAGAGCCATCCCCGCAACCAACCTAGTCACAGTGTTCACCACTTTGTGGTCACAAAGTGAATTGCAACCTGCGATAAAAAAGTGACCACATAATGTATATGTATCACAGCAGGACTAAAAGCATGAGCCAATGTTTGGCTTATTTGTTTCGTGTCTCATCACCACACAATCTCAGCAAGTAGTCCTGTTCTGCATTGGCATCTTGAGATTCCCAGGTGTAGCTTCTGCCACCATTGAAAGTTGCATCATGACCTGTGAATATGAGATCTGCTGTTTTTTTGGAAAGCTGGTGATTTTCCTCCCTAGTAGAAAAAGTGAAGCTCTTTTCCACAAAATTTATTTCCCACACCGCATGTTTCAATTCACAGAGCCATAAGAAACAAGAAAAAAGGGAGATTGTTTGTTTAAAAGTAATTAAAGAAGTACAGTGGAACCCCCATTTATCGTTCCCGTATTCATCGTTTTCCCGCATTCATCGTTCGCCGCTCCTGGTCCCAAATTAAGTTCCATAAAGACAATGTAATTTTTTCCTGCATCTATCATTCCCCGAAGTATCAATTTCCCGCATTGATCGTTTGAAGATCGCGGTCCCGTCGAATAATTTTCCTGCATTCATCGTTTGATAAAAATGAGACGAAGTGTTTACAACGTGTTATTTATGGCTAATAACAACAGATATATAGTTTGAATCTTCCCAAGGAGATTGAAATGCAATAGGGAGAAGCAGAGTGCCGTGGGATAGTTATATCAGCGCATTTCCCAAGATCCGGTATCCCCCTCCATTCAGCACTCGCCTCCCCCCAGCTGAAGCTTGCTTTCTTCTCCGAAATAAAAAAAGGACCCAGCTCGAGCAGGGATCGTATTACTATGGCCTTAGCTTCGAAAGAAAATATCAAGTTACTCCAGAACAAAAGAAGCCTTTTTCACGCCTCCGCCTTTCTCGACCGCTGACTTTTTTTTAGCTGACTTGCTTCAAAGATCCCCACCTCTGAAGTTCAACTGCTGCATGAATCACCGATTAGCCCGAAAGGTGTGTGAAAATGAATTTCGGCAATTAGTATTATACTTTTATTAGATTGAGATATTAGTGATGCGCACGTAGTTCAAAAAAGTATGATACCAAGCACGACGTATTTTAATGTTATTTAACCATTTTAAGCAAGGAAATAGTTGGAATAATACGATGGTGATTTCTGGCGAATATCGATATCCTCGCAGCTGATAGTGAGCTTCACGGCAGTTGATGCGGATTTTTTTCGAAAACAGGGCGTCTGGTTACACTTAACGAGTTATGCTTAAAGTCTCACTTGTCTGAGGTGCTAACGAAGCGATATCTTCTCAGGATATTTTGTTTCTCCCTACTAGCAATCTGAATTCATCTGCTCATCTAGAGCTACGCTACTTATTGTTAGAAATGAGTGGGTAAGTTGCCTTCTCTATAGGATAAAAAATTTCATTGCGCAGTCATATGGTCATGCTTCACCCTCTGCAGTAAGCTCTGCCTACGCCGTACGCGATAGCATTAGTGCCGAACTTCACCTCGTACGAGTGGTTCCGTACTTTCCCGGGTGGATTGACTTAAAACTAGCGAATGTTTTCTGTGTGGGTTCAATGGAGTCCGGTTTCATTTTCATTAGTTTTATTCGTATTCGTCTTCGGACCATGGCCCTTCCGAAGACACATGTGAGAACTTTAAAAGATGGACTAAAAATAATTGATGATGAAGAAAAGAATCCGGGCTAGAAATAGGTGAATATTGCAGAACGCCTCGGTATGTACGGTAGCACATGACGGCAGGGGTGGGGGTAGAGCGAGATCCCTGGTGAAAACAAGAAGTGGGATGAAGCCGAAGATCAGGTGGGCGTGCCGCTGACGATTAATGCCACATTGCCTCAATCACATTAAAAATTTAATTGCTAGAAAGGAACATTTCAAATAATAAACTATTTTTGGCCTTCTTGATCCATCTCATAACCAATCACTGCGACGGCGAAATCAGTTGTTTGAGGCATAACATGCACATTTCTCTCGTAAATACGTGTACTTGAAATGGCATTTGATGGATAAGAATTTTTACATCAGACAGAAATGCATAGTATAGCAGTGAAAATTCCGAGTGGAGTGCAAACATTTTTTAGCAAGGCGGCTTGTTCCTTTAGGATATTAGAAAGAAAGATAAATCGAATCAACAAAATGACCTAAGTGTTTCCATAAAGTAATAATATTCCTGTAATCCGCTAAAATCTCGTTTGAATCCATTAATGAATATCATAATTAGCAAAAATCCAGCGGATCCTGGGACATAGGCAACCCGGACAACCATTCCCGCATCGATCTTTTTCCCGCATTCATCGTTTTTTTCATCCATCCCCCCGAAAAACGACAGAGCGAGGTCCCACTGTAGTGATTCTCCCCATGATACTACAATAGACCCCTTAATGCTCTATGATGGATTCGGCCAATGAAATATAAGCCGACTTTGAGCACACTTACTAAATTTCAAATTTTGCTTTGTCTCTTCCAATTTGCCATAAATAATGTAATATGTACTATCCCTTTTACACATTTTTAAGACAGATACATTTACAGCAACTGATGCTCTATAAACAGAGTGCTACCACAGAAATAAAGCAGATTAAACAGATGATGGAATTTGCTTTATGATTGGTCCCCTAGAATTGATTAAACAGTGTACTTGAAACGGTGGCATAATCTAGAGCTTAGAATCTCAAAATGCAGCAGAACAGAAATACAACTGAAAACATGATTTGCAGCAAAGCCTGTTGTCATCGCAGACTGTTCCCATATTATTTGGCACAGGACTATCACATACATCTATGGTCACACGGAGAGGGGGAGGGAGGGTGAAAGCAGGTGGAGTAGGGTGGAGAGAGCGAGTGAATGCTGTGGACTCACTTGGTGAGTACCTCCACAGCGCCCGAGCGCGTCTTCGCCTCCTGGCCCTCCTTGCTGCCAAACTCGTCCGTGTCGTCCATGACGTAGAGTGGCAGCACGTGCAGCTGCTCGTCCTCTGGCTTTGCGAGACTTCTGTGCTTGGTCAGACTCACCACCTGTGCACCATGCGCATACACCCAATCACACACCACACACAAAAGCCCCGTGCGCAATGCATGCACTCGTGGGGATCATTACACACACATGTTCAGTTCAATGGGGGAAAATTCATCACCAGACTAATTTCAATGACAACTTTCTAAAGCTTAAACGGCCCATGTAAACATGGCGTTAACATTTTGGATGAACCAGTAGCTTAATAATAAAATATAGATAATGATTCTACTCTATCACCAGAAGCAAGGCTATGGCGAAAACTATTTTTCATGAGGGTTCACTCGGAGGGAAGATTGAATTTCAGGGGTACATTGAGAAGGATAGGTACACCTATGACTGTACATCCAAAATATTTTGCAGAGTTTGAACTCCTAAACCTCTCCCCCATTCCCAATGGCCTTGGCTGAAGGCCTTGTGTCGGCTAATGCATCCACGAATTTTACTCATTAATAAAGAAAGAATAGTACAGAATGCTCCACAACAAACTCAATCTCCTAATTCTCTTCCTCTGACATGGAGCCATTCATTGATGCATAACATTCTCGAATATATTAGCCTAGAGGAGTTCTGTGGCAGGAGAGACAAAGGTATAGGCTCTATTTTAGTATCAAGACGTGAGTAACTCCGAAGACATTAACAGTAAATTCAATTATGTATGTTATATGATGAGGAGAGCAAACAAGTAAAATGAGTGGCACAAAAAGTGACAAAGAACACGTAGGCAGTCCTCAAATGTCATCTAATATGTACACAATTAAGTTATGTGTGTACCAAGGGGTTACTTTCCATGGAAGTTTATAATACATTTTGTAACTGATTCCCCATCAAATGCACTAGTCAAATTTAAAATCCCAAATAAATTCAAATTTGAGAGTATGCAATTACTTCTGAATTTTGCAGGAAATATGTGATCCAAATGTCCAGAAAATATATTTCTTATAGACTCAGGGCCACTAAATATCCTTTATAATTATATATTTGAAGAATTGTGACCTCGTTCTTGCAATTACCCCACTCAGACATGTTAATTTCCAATTGGTATGGACTCCATTTTAATACAAAATCAAAGATAAATCATCTATTAAATCCCAGTAAAATAAAATTCCCATCACAACTGCCTTCACTCCTGTTCTGGGGCTGAAGCAGCCACAATAGCTTTAGCAGCAGAATAGGTACGTCATAAATTGAGCAAAGTCATTGGTTGCTGAACTATAATGTCACCAGATTACAGAATACTTTGGCAGTACTGGCAGTGAATTTTGAAATGCGTCCAGGGCTAGCTCACTCTATTCCAAGAGGTGGCACACATTGCCACGTCGTTGTTGCCACACACACACAAATACTATATTCCTATTTTTGGTGCATAAGGCAAACATAAACGGTTATTTCGTAGTTATTTGGTTCACCTCCTTATACTTTGATTGCAATGAATTCTTTAAGACCATAAAATCAGCATAACGATGGTCATTGCCCACCATGATCAGGCTAGTATTAAAAAAAATATTTTAAATGAGTCGATTGCACATTTAAAACATAATTGCTGAAAAAAATTAAATATTATTGATTATAGAAGGAGAAAAATCTTCTGAGCAGTGACCTTCAGACTTCAGTGGGCCACTAGTCTGATGACCAAGTAATGGTGCGGAGTCAATGACAATGGGTAGACAGATTTTATGATTTAAAAAAATTAATTGCAGTGAAACACGGAGGTGTTGGACCAAATAACTGCTGAATAACCATGTCTACTTGCCTTGTGCACCAAACAAATTGTAAGACCTTCAAATCGTGGAGTCAATTTTCCTAGCCACACCTCGCACACAATAAATAATTATAGACAGACTTGATTGCGCCTTGCTCTCATAAAATTTTTTTAATGGCCAACAAAAAATTAATAGATACCATCGAAAACTCTTATGAGTACAATGGTCTCAGAATGTTTCCCCACTGTAAGAACATACAAAAATCACACTTTTATCTCAGTAGGTCATCCATATATTACAAAAATTTGAAAATTTCACATCCACCTCTTTCTTTGAATCCATATCTCTAATTTACACACAAACAAGGTCCACAAATAACAGGCAGGTGAACAACACAATAGCTTCCACAATTTTGCTGGGTATTAGGTATCTTAGTCCAGCATTATCGTATGTGCTCCCACATTTATGAAAAAAAGGAAGCAGATAGGATTTCTAATTCATAATACAGGAGCCACAAAGCCTGATTTTCATCTTACAAGAAAATATCTGGAGGGAAAATTCCACAACTGCAATATATCAGTTGACAAATGTAAACTATCACCAATACACACTGGTCAATCTTTTCAGATAAATATAAAAGACAACTACAGAATCAGTTGCTTGATGAGACCAGAGATGGCAATCAAAATGTAACGGAAGTATAAAGCAATATATTTTCATTTGTTTCTTCACTGCAAGTAAAGTTAAAAGAGATGACCTAGGCGCTGAACACGGGTTAGTATCCAAATTAGAGACAAAACTACTACATGTGATAACTAAACTGAAACCAAAGATAAAACTAAACATGATTTAAATTTCAAACTATTGCACTAGTATCACATCACACTATACCTTTAAATGGTTTTGCCTCAAATCACAACCAACGTTAGTTTCTACGCTAGTAATTGCACCAAGCGATGATGTTATTCTGCACAGTGCTCTTGCGTCTGGGCATTTCCTCATCCGCTTGTTATTTTGCGGTTTAAACACAACTGTATGCAGAAGAGTTTCCAGGGGTCTGCTTTTATTCCTAGCGATTAATTTTACCCAGAGTCCAAACCAATCTCCGTCATTCACTCTTCATCAGTGATTTACTGAGGAAATTGGTTAGGATAAACCACTAGGTGAATTTAATTAATGTCGTACAAAGCTATTCCTACACCTCATATTTTCATTTTGTTTTGATTGCCATCTCTGAATGAGACACTATATGCTGAAGACTTGGAAAGCACAACTTTGACAGTGAATTTTAGATACAACTCATTGATCTAATCAATCTATTGGAGAGAATACCCTGATCACTGTCAACTGCTAAATATAGACTCACAAGAGCACAAGGGAGATAATTACGATTTGTCAACAGTTGACCTTGGTTAATGCTTTTTCGAGTGGTTCAAATTTTATTCAGTAATGTATGGATGACATAAAATTGAATCAATTTATCACAATGAAGATGAGCATTTTTAATAAAGCACTGTGAGTTCCTAAGAAATCAAAAATGATATTTTTAGAATATGAAGTCAATAAAACAAAACGTATTCAGTAAAAAAAATATATCCTAATAAAAATATAATTTTATTGTCCCCAAAATGACCTGATAGGAATACAGAAGGTTCTACTGTGTGTTTTCCACACCAAAAAGCTCTAATCTTCAAAAAAGATGGACTCAATGAAAAGAAAAGTGCATCACAAAAGACAGCTTTCTAGAAGGAAGCAATATTAAATCTAAATGTCAAATTCAGTAGCCAACTGGTTGATCATAAGATTCATAGACTCCACTAATACTTTCAACAGGGGAAAGAAGAGCTACGAGAGACTTGTAAATTCTTGGAATGGTACTCACGACAGTGCAGCCGTTGTTCATGTTGTGAAGGTCTCGATGGGCATGGGCACAGAAGTCAAAGCAAGCCGTGACACCAGAAAATGGCCGCCCAGGCTTGTAACCCAGTCTGCATTCAGACGCCTCCCGCTCAAACTGAGTCTGGTTTTTGTACGCCTCAGGAGCGATCATTCGATAAAGCGGAGCGATTAAGGTGGCCAGCACGTGCATTCTCTCCTCAACCTCTTGTTCCTGCAACAAGATTTTGCAAATATATTATGATAATTATTTATAGACACAACATTTGCCATGAATAGCTAGCAGTTACCTCAGCATTGGCACAATAATCTTTTCATGAAATTGTTACTAAAATAATCATAAAATTACAATACACAATCTAACATAACAAAAAAACATTATTCTTTCAATTATACAAAAATAATTTTCATACATTTAAAAAAATTATATGACATTATAAAATTTCTCATCCACAAATTTATCTATTGAATAGTAGCTAGTTTTAAGCGACATCTTTTTCATTTTTTTAGAGAATTTCTGGTCAGAATACCATTGATTTCTTTTCCCAAACATAGATTTTTATATCACTATTATTTTTATTTCCTGATATTCATTCCAATCTCAGAGTACATTTCATACATATATATGTATGTCATATTCACATCACACATTTTACCTTAGGCAAATATTCAAACATAAGCACAAATAGAAGTTGAAACTAAGAGAAAGGAACACAAACACATGACGATGACACAGTGTGGCGTGGAGATAGAATGAAGGCCAAAAATACATGGAAAAATTTCACTTTGAGCGGGTAATGAACCATGAACCTTCTGCTTTCCGGGCAGATGCTCAGCCCTCTTAGCTATTGAGGCTATTTCTACCTCCAATGTTTTCTGCAGAGGGTTTATGTGACCAATTCCTTCAAGCCTGAAATGCGTTTCCCAGATTAATAAATTTGTGGAAAAGAGCCATCTTGTTTCATAGACATCTAGAACAAGAATTGAGTGAATTCTGCCAATTGGAACACTTGCACTTCAAGGGCACTCAAGGGTGACTCAAGAGTAAAGCATATTTTTGGTGAGTGACTCGCAGGTAGTGTAGTGGTGTAGCTCCCACCTACACTACCTTCGTCCAGGATCCTAGTCCGTCTACAGAGTCATCTGTATGGCCATTTTCTACACTACTTCCTCACAGGGTGTAAGGAAAGGAGAATGAATTTCACCCACCGTCACTTGTAAAGGTGTGTTGAGAATAATTATTTTCGTGCATGCTAATATTATTTCTGTTCATGCAATTTTAAGGGTAGAATGTACCAGTGATATGTTTTGCTTGCTATCTATTCTATTACGACGAAATATGATGCTCATGGATTAGGATTAACATAATATAATTAAATCATCCTATATCTGCTCCAATGCACACCCTAGATAAATTACCAACAGCCGCCACTGTCTCATCTTTATCAGAACTTTGGAAGCTGATGACCATGTGATTTTGGTGGACGCAGAGTAGAAGGAAAGACAGTAATGATGCAAAACACTTACTTCGGTCCTAACAGAGAGTCTGAATTTTCGCACTGTCTTGGAGCGAGCGTATTTGCACCCATTGTAGTACATGGACCATGAGCAGCCAAAGGAAAACGACGCCCCACACGTGTCTGGATCCAAGCCTTGGCAAGCGCATGTCCTGGGCTCATTTGTGGCACAACGCCGAGTTGTAGGCAAACCAAATCTGCAGCAAAAATTGGAATAATTTCATCATTAAAATTTCACATAAAAATATTAGAACACAAAGTATGGTAGCAGTACATAAAAAGTAATTTTAACTAATGAATCGAATTTAATAACAGAGGAAATTGGTAAATTAAATTATGCAAGAGGAAATTAGTAAATAAAAATAGTTTTAGTCACTAATTTCCTAAGGATTTGCTCGACAGATATTGAGACAGAAGCTAGTGCTTCAAAAGATTCGAGTTTAATTTTTTTCCCGTGTGAGTTTTTCTTTTTATGCATCTATGTTTTATTGGCTCACTTTTGAACCATTAATATTATATGCTACATGAATTTTTTGTCCACATCAGATCCACATCACATAGTGTACATGTATATAGAATCATATATATGAATATTTTTCATGTACATTCATCTGTACATGAAAAAGATTAACAGTTTCACCATTTTTCTAGTTTTCCTCCTTAAAGGCAAAAAAAAGCACTTTGTAGTAACATGAAGAGGGATTAAAGAAAATGAATGTTGTTAGGTTTCATGGAGCTCTGCTGCATTTTCACAAATGTTTAAAGTTCAGCACTCGGCTGTGGCAATGGTACAAGACAATGAATTGATTGAAACAAAGAATAGGTGCGGGAGACCACACTTGACATTTTATCAAATTCACCTCTTTGCCCCTAGCGAGGACACAGAAACTAATATCATTTTGTAATGCATGAGCAATGGCATACCTATTAAGTTTATCCGTGAGCACAGCATAGAGTCGGTCCGCTTCGTGAGAAGGCACTCCGTCCCACGCCACCGTGGCCACTACAATCCACGCAGTGGCACATTTGTGTCCCTGTCGGTGCTTTGCAATCATCAGCACCTTTTCCTCCAGAGACGTACGCCGAAGTATCTGAAAGGCGACAAGAGTTGCATGAAACATGGAGCAACAAAGTGTACAATACTCCTTTTGGAACTCCAAGGATTGCTAAGCCTGGTGGTGGAACCTCAATGGATTTTTCCATTGTAAACAAATAAAGTCGTTGAGTAATGGAAGGAGATACTTGATAACTGTACATCAGACGCTTGAACAATACTAAGCTATTTTATTACATATCCACATGCGGTTTTTTTTAATGATGAGGTTAAACTGGTTAATATTGACAAAATATTTTTATGTTTACTGAAATAAGTCATAGCAAATTCAATAATGAACTTTTCGCTGTGCTTTTCATCCGAGCAGCAAAAGCCAATAGTATATTGGCCTGCCACACTAAAAGGGTCAATACACCATTCCCTTAATTGAACCAACAGCATTTGTGGCTTTCACAACCTATAATCTTTTTTAGGACACGTATAATTGCTCAAAGTGTATAATTTATCATTCCATTTTTGCTAAATATCATATTGATTGGCAAACATTCTATATTATTACATGATGTTTATAATTCTATTTATTATAAACATATTAATAAATTCTAATTCCTATATCAACCTCCTAAACGAATTCCACCACACATAAATTACACTTGAAATTGCAAAGAAAATGATCAAAGAGAGTTTTTCCAACTAATAAGCTTTGCAGCAAAATTTATTAAAAACCACTACGTGATCAAAGAATATAAGAGCTCTTATTTTACAGTTAAAATTATTCAGAAGCTCTGAGGTCCCATGTAGTTTTGCACTATGAATAACGCCAGCAACAATTGACATCAGTCATGATAGACATCAGTCATGATTGACACAGGTAGGGCACGACATTGATCATGATGGTCATATATACGTAGTGACTTATGATCAACAATTTCTAATTGACTCACTGAAATGAATGACATCACTGAAGCAACATACATGGCCAATCACTAATTGCAATAAGGAAATATTTCTCTAGGCTTCCTTACCCATTTTCCCATCGGGCAGCCTTGCGTGGTTTTCCCCTCTTTCCCAGTATAAACAACTTTCTCAATGCGAATGGCTTTTCCTTTGAGTCCACATCTCTCCTCCATTTCTTTCCTCAGCTCACTCAGGCTCGAAGCAGCGCCAAGGTGCGTATAGTAGGACCCAGGCTCAGGAGGACCTGCGCCAGTCAACATCATGCCATGAATATTTGGAATAATAACACAAAGCATAATAGAGACATGCAAATGGAATTGAATAATGAAACAAAAATCTAAATTAATGAATCTAAAAGCAATGAATGCAGGGATAAGATAAATGACAATGTGAATTCCAAAACATGAAGTCCATTTTCAGATGAACTCCTTAGGAAGGCAATTTGATTTAAATGAAGGTGTTCACAGCTCTTTTGGGCTTTCCTCCTCATCAGCCCATACATTTTCAGGATGAGTTTCATCTGCTGAACCTGCAAAACTGCAAACCCAACCAAACTGCTGTCTGGTAGTAAAATGGACAGAGAAAACCCTGAAGAGCTACATCTTGATTTTGAGACCTCCTACTTAATTGGAACATCTTCAAAGTTGACAAAGCCAACATTCTGGCTGTCCCCCACGAACAGATGTGTCACTTTATATCATATTCATTCACAGAAAACATCAAACAAGATCTAAGCAACAACTACAGCAGTTCTAAAAATGTTCCTCCTAAATATGTAGCAAGTGAACAAATGGAGTCTGACATTGGTGGAATTAAGTTATAATAACCATGTCTGATATTAAGTAAAAAAGTGGAGTAGCAGCAACTAGTTGAGACAATAATATGCTAGTTACCCCTTGCATTCCACATCACTATACTACCTACTGACGTTGAAGTAAATGCCTGCAGGGCAAATGCCCACATCTGGGGCATTTTTGCTAGATTTGTAAGAGCCTTCAATGCGCTACTTTCAAGGCAGAGAAGATGAATGAAGAGGAGGAGATGAATGAAAGGACTCACACTTGTCCGGAGGGAAGCAATTGCAGTCGGGCACCTCCGCTCGCACATTGTTCTTCAGCCTCTCCAGATGGTCTTGGAACTCCTTGGCCGACATTCCGCCCCCAGACGACTTGGAGTAATCGCCCTCCGCCCCAGGGGACCAATCCTCTGCCGCCTCCGTCTTGGGGGCCGGGGGCGGGGGGGCGGACGGAGGCCTCCGACAGCACTCTGCCTCCTCCTCTGCCTTCCCCTTCTCCTCCGCTGCCTCCACCTTGACTGTGGCGGGAGCCGGGGGCGGAGAGGGGCACTGCTTCACTGCCTTCAACTCATCCTCCTCCACGTACGACCCCCGCGACCCTCCGCCGCCCCCGAACGCTTCATTGCCCTCGGGGGCGAACACCGTCGCCGCCTCCACGGGCCCCCGGTGCCCCCCCTCCGTCCCCTCGTCCACAGGCGAGTGCCAGTTGGCCACCGCCCCACCCCCGGCGGGAGGCCGCTCCAAGCCGAACGCCGACCCCGCCTTGCCCTCCTTTCGACCCACCTCTGCCACGCGCACCGTCCCGGCGCCCCCGCGGCAGTGGTGCCCGGGGGACGCGGGCCCCGCCGCCTCCCAGTCCCACAGCCCACCCTCAGACGGCGCCTGAGGGGGGCCTTGCGCTAAAAAATTACTACCCTCTTCTCCCCCGCCACCCTCTTTGCCACCAGGAGACCCTCCGCCTCCGACTCCCTCCGCCGTCCCCCCCGCCTCGCCTCCTGCGCTGGGGGTGGTCCCCTGCTGCTGCTGGTCGTATTCGCCCTCCTGCCTCTCCTCCGTGGGGGGCCGGGCGCGGGACATCCCCGCCGTCGCCTCCTCCAACTGCCGCTGCAGCTCCAGCTGCGTGAGGTGCAGGTCGTGGTACATCTGCTGCTGCGCCTGCAGCTGCCGCTCCATCCGCGCCAGGTCCTCGCCCCGCGCCTCTCCCGCGCCCTCCACCTCCCCTGCCGCACCCGCGTGCGGCTGCTGCTGGTGGGTTGCCGCCACGGGCGAGGAGCCTTCTGGCTGCTGCTGCTGTTGGCCGTAGTGCTCCTGCTGATGGTGGTGAGTGCTCATGTGCTCATTCAACTCCTGCTTGCTCGTCATCATCACGTTCTTGAGTCGCGGCGCCGCGGGGTGGTGGTAGCCGCTGCTGCCCCACCCGCCGCCCCCGGGGGCGTCGTAGGGCCCGCCGCCCCACCACCCCCGCCCCTCGCCCTTCTCCTTGCCTCCTGCCTCCCCTGTATCCCCGACAACCGAGATCCTCCCTGGGTACCCACTAGAGCTCAGTGAACTCCGCTGGGGATGTGGAACTGGGTACCCAGGCAACCCGTTTGGGTGACCGGTCAGGCCATTGTTCACTCCGTTGCCGCCCTCCGCGCCTCCGTTGTACCCCTTGCCCACCACCGAGCCGTCGCCACCGCTCTCGTAGGCGGCGTCCGGCGAGGACCCCGCCCCGGGCGCCGGGCCCCGCTCCCGGGACCCGTAGCCGCCCCCGTTCACGTACGGCGGAGAGCCGTACGACGCGTCCTCCCGGACCCCGTTGACGCCGTTGACGGCGGCGGCGGCGCCGGGAGACGCCTGCTGCCCGGAGTATCGAGAGGAAGACGAGTAGGAAGGGGGTCGGGAGTCGTGGAAGGTCTGCTGGTCGTACTGGTAGGAGGTTGGGTATCCGGGGGCCGGGGGGGCGTAGGGCTGCGGCCCCGCCTCCAGGAAGGAGGAGGCGGCCGATGAAGACGAGGCAGAGGAAGATCGCTGCTGGGAGAAGTCCGCGCTCTGGAGGCCGAACTGGGGGTGGGGTGGGGGCGGGAGCGGAGGCCACTGCCCCCCGCCCCCGTTCACCGCCTCCGACTGCCACAGCGACGACGCGCCGAAGCGGTGGTGCGGCTGCTGGGACGGGAACGGCTGCTGCTGCTGCTGATCGGGTGCGGGCGACGGAGCGCCATAGAACATGGAGGACGGAGGCGCCGCCTGTGACGGAGAGGGGAGAGCGATCCATTATGCTCGGCACAACACTCACGCCGTCGTCGAGGGAAACGACACCGCGAACAGGACAAGAGGTATTATAATTAATGGAGGGTGAGGGCTTCACATTAAATGCGCGCGCCGTCACCCATCGCGCATTTAATGTGATTACAAAAGTATCCATTGGAATCGCTGACGGACAGAGCGATCCGAAAATTGCGAAGAAATAAGCAATAATTAGTGTTTTTTAACCGAAATTAACATTCCATATGATACGATCTATCCATTTAATTACTTTTCATCGCGATATCCACACTTAATTTACACTTTAACGATTTTACGATTTAACACTTAACGACCGACCAAGGTTAATAAAATAATGTGGAAATTACCATTTGTGTTTTAATCATTGATATAGCAATATTCCACAAAATTAAGCCTGAAAGGATTTTATACGTTTTCATCGCGATTTTAAATATTAAATATGAATGGATCGCTCTCACCTCACCGCCGCGCTTCGGACGTTTTTTGAAAGTCGATTAAAATATGTCATTAGCGGCAAAAGAAGATCAAACTTGCACGAGGTCCTCCTCCATGAAGTGCCCCACTCACCGAATGCGTGCAATGGATGCGCTATCGTCGCAGTCGATCCATTCATCAGGGGTCACATGATATCATCATGCCAATTTTGGCTGAAAGCGCAAAAGTAGTAAAGCGCTCTTGCTCATATTTTTCCTTCATTAATTCCGGGGAGAATTGCAACTTTTTCCTAGTTCCAGCCGTATATTTCGACTGCAACTTACTCAAACCTTGCCTCTGGATATGAAGATGCTTATAACCATAAACATTACTCACACTCACATAACTAGAAAGTCACTATTGGAAGAAAGACAATATTGGAAAGATTAATTTTGGAGACCATAGCTCTGCATGGGCTGTAGCACCGAATATGATGTCCTCGAAGTATTCTTTCTCTCAGACTTAATCACAAATTTGTTTCACTGGATGGGAGCTTTAGCCTCATCATGGTCAGCTTTAGCCTGATCCTAGGCCTAGGTCCTAGGTCCGCGAGGATACCTCCGAGTATCCATGTACTCACTCAAAGTTACTAATAATTTCTAATACAGAACATAATCCTATTTGAAGAGATTACCGTGGCTCTCATATTAGCAGTATTTGGTAGAACAAATTACGAATTTGTCTCGAGAAAAATCGTGAGTAGACTTCGTGTCACGTAAGTGAAGCCGTGACTGTTTCATATATTAAGGCAGACATGCAGCCCCTATTTTCATTCACTAACAATAAGTCATCTTGGACCAATACGGGTAATCATGAGACCGTGGAAGTGCCTTCGTCTCATACGATCTAAAAAATGGTTTTATAAAACGGCAGTTATTACCTGTCTCGGAATAAATATTCCGTGACTTTTAGGCACCCTACAGCAACTTTCAGTAATGATAAGGTGACTAAAATGTACCAAAGAAATCAGAAATTCACTGTTTAATAATTCATACACCAGGGTAGAAACTGCTGTGGATCGAATTTGTTTGGAGAAAATTGTGGACTGCATGGAAAACGGCTGTCGTAACATCAGATTTTACCAGTCCATCAAAAGAAAACAATGTAAACCAACGCTATCGCCATTATCAGCCAATTGGACACTTCAAAGACCAAGAACGTGATCAATCATTTTGCTATTTCAATCACGCGCAGAGGCAGAAAATCGCCCGAAGGACTGACCGTGGCAATGACCATGGCAATGACGCTCAAAGCGAGCGCTTCGGCATTAGAGGAGTTGGGGTCGTGGTTGAGGAAATGTCCGCGTCGTGTCGCGCTAATCGCTCCCCCCTCCCCATTCATGCGTGGGCGATTGTTTGTAAACACATGTGCGTGAGTGGGAGGGGGGAAGGGGAGGGGAGGGGAGGGCGCCCCCACCCCTCCCTCGGAGAGCGGAGGCAAGCGGCGACAGCACCCACGTCGCCTTGCATTGCAATCATTCCTTATCTCGTCTTTGAGATGCACGGGGGAACCGAAACACTGAAATACGACCATAGCACTCATTCACGAGTTACAATAACTTCGAACATATCGTGGAGAACACAGAGCGTTAATTTTTAACTCAATTAAAAATTGGTTAATTAATCAGAAGACAGTAAAACATTTTTTGGGATGATAATGGGATTATGGTATTAATTTGAACACAGGGGTACTTGTGGGATTTAATAATTGTTTGCTCGGGTTTTTTATGTTGTCATGTGATCATTTTTAAGCCATTGAATTTATGATTCCATCAATCGCAAGAAATATTTCGTGGTATAGTCCAGAAGAAGCTAGGATTCGTCAGGCAGCCATACTTAAGCGACCGCCTCAGCTGCACACGTCAAAGTTGAAGGTACGGACGGCTAAGAGACCTCACCGCCGTTCTCAATGACTCAACGCAACCGTTATCACGACGCCCTTCTTGTTTGCGTAGACTACTAAAAAGCGTCTTTTTCGACGAATGGAGATAAAAGCAGCGGCAAAGGGGGAGCGCGTTCGTTTCGAGACAGCCACGCTGGCGTCCCGGGAGGAGACCTTCGCTGCGAGTGTTGCTTCCGCCACGAACACACAGTTCGCACTCCGGAGAACGGAGTGCGAGAGATTAAACGAGCCAGACGCAATCGACTAGTGGCATTGCCATGGCGGAGCCGACCGTCAAAGAGAGATTGCGAAAGAAGACAGCACTTCAATCAGACTGAGCATCCCCTAGTGTACACAGAATGCCAGATTGAGGCACAACCTGAAGGGACAGTCGAAACCCTTCGGAAACGAAAAACAAGATACCTACAGTAAAAGCAGCGCGGATACGATTTCTATGATTAAGCTGGACAGCGAGGATAAGGAGGCACGAAAGGAATGGAGAACATTACTCAACCCAATGGGAAAATGTGTATACACTAGGTGATATCATGACAGATTTAAATGCATGGTCCACAAAATTTTCTTATTAACTAACAGGTTTCGATAACACATGCCATTTTCAAGGTAGGACCAGCGAGCAAACGATTTCTGGAGGGTTTTTTTTAGAGGGGGGAGTAAAAGGAGAACTGGACGGCTTTCTCGTGGAGTTGACGAGCTCTGTTTGAAGTTAAGGAGACACTATCATCAGAGACGAAGAGTGGAAAAGGATCAAGAGACAAGCCATCGACAACACATTCATTTTTGTTTTGACTCGCCATAGAAATAGCCAACCGATCGAAAAAGCCCCACTTTTGGTGGAAATTGGAAATTCTATATCAAAACTAGGAAATGTATACGATAAAAAGAGTTGAGGACGATAGGTGGGAGGTTTGAGGAAGATTGCGGATCGAGGTAGAAGTCGGGATGGAGTTAATGGGCATGGCGCACATGAAACGGTACTTCGCAGTAGTTGCAAGGAAATGTGATGATTAAGAGTATTGATTAAGAGAGGAATGAATTGACCATCCTCGGTGGGATCCGCGCAGAGTGCTATGGAAGCGATATGTCGGCCATGAGAGCGACCGAAATGCGCGATTGAGGTCTTTTGACTGATCCATCCGGACTGAACGAATCACTCTGACGACCGATAACGTCTTTTTGGCCGTTTGCGAACGGAGTAGTTCGTTGGTCACTCTCGACCGACGGCCTTTCACAATAGAAGCCGCACGATCGTGGTTTTTCCTATTGTGGGATTCAGTGACTTCGAATTCCAATTACCCTTCTAAATTTATGCCACCACTAAGAAAAAGAGTTCAGTTGGAATAAACTTTCCAGCAAACATAATTAAAACTATTAAATGATCAAAGAATGTGAGAACTTTTAATTCTCCAACAGCTGAAAGATGCCGCGTATTTTGGTATTTTGAATAACATCGTTCGCGACCGGCATTGTTCGTGATTGAGATGAGTAGCGACTGGCGTTCGACCATTAGAGATCGACTCACTCAAGTGAATTACGAACGATGATCGCATTGACTGAAAAGACCGTGTTGGCCAATCATTATGCGAGGGGGATCTTAGTGTGCCTTAAATTCCTCTGTTATGATTTATATATTCATCATTTAATTGCTACTGATGGCCCCTAGAGCGTTTTACACCACTTAATCCAATATATTCATCATTCAAAGAAACACGTCAATTAGAAAGTTTTTTCATACACCATTTGTCAAGTTATTTTTTTCTACAAGATGAAATAATGCATTAATATTTTAAATTAAATAAAATTGGCCAATGAAATGCGCCGTGCGAACAAACATAATTATTTACGTTTCTGGAACTGCCGTAGGTTTACTCTAGGAAGCGACGAAACTTTTGTCACCTGATCTAGTCGCCTGATATTCCGTCTCAAGTACTTAATACTAATGCTTTCTCCAATAAACTTCTTTTTCAGATGAAATCGAACTGGCACTTAAAATGAGGCGCACGACACTAGATGAAAGTTAAACATTATGGAATTAAAGTGGAGAGGGATACTTTCCGGCCTGTACCTACTCAGTACAGTGTACATGATATGCGCCTTGCCTCATTTACGCACCTTGTGTCCCCAAGATGGACTACACATATGGCGCGTGGCTCTCTCCACACCGCCCAGGAGTGTTCCGTCTTTTTCTTCCTGCCGGGCCCCAAGTGGGCAAATTCCGCTCGAAATGAGGGGGGTACCCCTCCGATAGGTGTCCTCCCAGCCCCCCCATATAATTGCAGGCGTGTGCGACTGCGCATGGGCTCGTGGGCGGGGCGCCGAAAACGCATTTCATTCCCGCTGAAACGCGACGACTATTATCCATTGCAACTCAACGACAGAAAAACGTTCAATAGCCTACCTTGGTTCTGATCACTTTTCAAGGTAGACCAATGCATGATGCGAGTAAATTTATAAAATCTTTAGATTTCATTTCGATGAGAGCATAATTCTTCCTCCCGCGCTCACTGACGCTTAAATTTCCCACGTCTTGTATGATCTTAGGTTTTCCCGGCGTATCAGTTGCAGAGAAGTTTCTCTGGTTTTCCACCGGTCGATTTCGTCCGTGTCACCCGACGTTTCGATCAGCGACTTGCTGATCATCTTCAGGGGATCTTCCGAACCGGAGTCGGAAGGGAATCTTCGGAAGATCCCCTGAGGATGATCAGCAAGTCGCTGATCTTTTAGAATTTTGGAATACATCTCTGGAATTTTCTCTCACTATAATGCAATTTCCCTGGCACTTTTAGTCCCGATATTTATTTCCCTGACTGGTACGAACCCAGCGAACTCGAGAAAAATTTCTTCGAGCGGTTCACCGGATAAGCAAACGACCTCGTATACAACTCCGATTAAGGCCGGATCCAGGAAAAATTAACAATTCATATAAAATAGGATTAAAGAAAATATTAGCTTCACAGCATCGAGGCATTCATAAAAAAATGCGTGGACCGGACGCCATCTAGGATTCTCCTGCAGAACTAAAACAGCAAACTGCCCCTCGTGACGCATTGAGTTGTTTCCTCACCGCAACGATGTCTTTTCTGGACTTAGCTTCCCAACTGCATATTAGATCCACGCTTCATCTTCCATGGTTTTCGGTTAGACCTCAGAAAGCACGGATCCCAAATGCATGACAAATATGAATATCTACAGCGCGTTCTAAAGTTCAAAAGCCAATCTTCCCGTTAATTCAAAATCGAGCAAACCCATTTCACCAGGTGATAACATGCGCTTATTTTTCTTTATAAACGCCGCCTTTAAAGATTAGGGACTGGAATATCTCACGCAAAGTGAGGGAGGAGAACGCGGATAAATGATCGCTAATTTTCCTGGAAATGAATCGGGTGTCACTCGGGCGCAAGCGCGCTTTGAGGCTAGCACAGACAGAGTGAGGCACTGCTCCCCCCGGGGATCGACCAGGGACCCCCAGGGGGAAATCCCCCCCCCCCCGGCCGCAGTGGAGACCCAGGGGGGGTCTGTGCGCCCCCGTCTGAAGCGCCTGGGTGATGACCCACTTCCACTGGGCTACGAGTATCGACAAGGACGCCGGCATGGAAGAGAGGTGGGGAACGGCGCGGGGGGAGGGGGACCCTATAACACCCCACCACCAATCGTGTTCCCTCGAAATCACGCGGCCCAGGGCCTTTCTCCAAACGACACAGGGCCACGCGGAAACGAAACTTTTTCGCCGTCTGAATATTCACGTCTGCATGCGTACTTCCCCGACGGCGCTTCAATGTTTGTACGTGTGGCGGGGGTGTAAGGACACCGGCCGATTAAAAAAAAGGAACGTGCGATGGAGATATTTGAATATTACCTTCCGTTTAGTAATTACTACAGCCCCTAATTGCTCGAGAAAAATCAATACATATACTATGCATTTCGCAAAGCATTTCTCTTCTTTTTTTCTTGTACCTGTCGGACCTAGACACATATTGAGGTTCTACGATGATGCTATCCGGTAGTTGGCTCGTAGAATTTTTTGATGAATGCGTAGCTCTCCTTATCATTTCATTAAGTGCACGGATATATGCGCCGGATCCCATATATTCGCCGCGTGATCAAGGCACGGACTGACGTGTGCGAAGTACCACCGCTCTTTCACCTTTCCACCCGAGAATCTTTCACGGAAGCCTCGAGCAATCCTCACTTATTGGGATTTTTTCCTTAAACGATTCCTTAGTGTTCCACAAGATAGCAATGGCTAAAGTAACCTCAAGACTATGGCGTAGCTTCCGAGTTTCCAGTGATTTTACATCAAACTTCGAGAATAAAATTTGAAATGATTCGGAGCGAAAGGAACACTCCAAAATGTTCGGATCGGAACAACCGTTTCCGCAACGGCTTCAACCGAACGTACCGCTTCTCTTTTTCAGAACGTTTCGGAGCGAATCCCAGCACGAGGAGCCGTACCGCTTGGAACTACGTCTAAGATGCTTCATGATTTTCCCAACACGCCATGAAACACCCTCCCAAGTCCCAAACTTCTTTCAGAACCGTGCACTAATTCAGATTTACCAGAACTGCACAGTCCTCAATCAACCCTTTCGTTATACGATAACCCTTTTCCCAGACATTGGTGACAAACGTAGCGCCACTTCAATGAAACTAACGTGACTTGGCTTCAATAATAATTTTGATAGTAACCTAAACTGCAGACCGGTGGTGAAATTATGTTTTATTTACATTACAATTCTTAAGAGTTAACGAACATAGCATAAGATTTAGTCAAACAAACGTAAGTATTCTAGCATTAATGAACACTTTTCGTCTGCTTCGATAAATATCGCAATGTCAGCCTGTATTGAATGCGTATTTTTAAAATTCAAAATTCAGAAAATAAAAGACACTGAAAGCCTACTTTTCACCGCCAGTCGATGAAACATATTTACAGGAGCATATTGCGAAATCCTCTCGAGAATAACATACTTTTCATGCTTTTCCCTCTTCGTTTCTTATAGGAGGATTTTTGATTTGACAGAATTATTGTCATTACACAGAAAAAAACAGCGAAAAATAATATGAAAGGCGTCCAAGAAATTACATTCACAGCATTGGAGCGTATATAGACTAGAAATCGTCAACTGGATGGTTTCCATCACTCTTCACAGAACTAGCAACAAACAGCCGCCCACACAGTTCAAATGGAGTAGAGTTGAGCCTCAGCAGTATTGATGCCATCTCCGGGGAATATTTTTATGATAAATGCGATATTTTTCATCGATAGACACCTTCTCCCATGATTCACGGTTTGCTTAACTGATACATGGAAGAATAGCGCTGAAACAAATACCTACAGTAGAGCGCACTCACGAAATTTATCCGCAATTCAAAGGGACTGGGCAGAGGAGGCCATAACGTAGCAACATGATCTTCATCGCCACTTCCGGCGCATTTTGATCGCCTTTCAAAAATGTCCGCCACGCGGAGATGAGTATAGAGCGATCCGTTAATTCTCAATTTTTTCTATACAATATTCAAGACCGGGAGGAAAAGTTATGGACATGAAATGAAGGACCATCAAAATTATAAATTTCGGTCCACAGCCCTAATTACATCTACATAATACCCTGCAAGCCGCCTAAAAGGCGTGTGGCAGGGGGTGTTAGGACACCAGCCGTTTACAAATAAAAAGGAAGTGTTCTAAAGAAATTACGACTAGAATTTATTGAAATCCTTTATTAGTTCGTGGGAAAAACGAATTGCCACATCTATCCGTTTGGCAAAACATCGCCCTTAATTTATAGCTTCTGTCGTTATGTTCTCCGTGTCGATCTTAAAGATATCCATTCTCAATTGTTCAAGCAATCTAAGCCTAGCGCGCAGCCTCCGAGTATCCAGCGGAGACTTATATTACATGTTATACTTATCCTCCTTATATTACAGGTTATATCTCCGCGAACTTCGGATCGCTCTGCCTGCCAGCGACAACTGTCAACCCATTTAAATTCGCGGTGGGAGACAACACACCTTGAGGCCAACCGGTCAACTTTTTGTCAACTAGTATACTGGTCAACTAGTTTGGGGGCAAATGCCCCCACGAGGCCAACTGGACAACCTCATATAGCAATATTCGTGCACGTATTCAAAATCATTCAATTAAACCTTAAACGCTAATTTTTTAGATAATTTACCCAACGTCCGCGCCATTTGTATTCAGTAAAAGCACCCTCAGGGAAAGCCGCGTGCTCTCAACGGTTAATTTATCACTAACATGATCATGATCGTGATCAAAATATTATTCCAACAGGGCCGCAAACACCTTTTCACTCCTTCCGAAAACGGAACATTGCCATTTATTTACGCCAGGGGCGAAGATCGCCATTTTCCAATTCGGTTCGCCCCGGCTTATTCCAATCCTTGGCGTGAATAACTTTGCACCCGAACGCGAAACTGCGAACTGAGTTACCAGCAACATGCAGTACTTTACATGCTACTAGAGAAAGAATACGAGAAAAGAGAAAGAGACAGGATTGTTGCGGTGACGACAGAGTTGGCTTCTGGGTTCGAATCCCGGCTGTACAAGGGATTAAAAAAAAGCACACGGAGTGTTTTGTAGAGAGTAGAAAAAGTGCCAAACGGTCCCTTGGATGAGACGTCAATCAAGCCGTGGTCCCCTTAGCAATGTAAACCCTTCAACGCCAAGCGACAACGTCATCTGATCACGGCGATCAAGCCTAATTAAGAGTAGCCGTACCAACGATTTGAAAAAAATCGATAAGACGTTATCCACTCGTCATAAGAGCATGACTTGATCCATTCAATTAACAAAAGAGCAATTAGCATTAAAATCCATGAGAAACTCACTCCTTGGGCTGATAAAATTTATATTGTTTATAAAAATTAATATTTCTCTCCGGGACTCAATATTAATAAAATGAAATCAAACGATTACGCATAGTGTCATAAGCAAGAACAAAAATATGCATTGCCCAAAAACTTCCAAACCGCCCGTCGACCATCTTTTACACAGGAGGAAGTAATGAAGGATGAATGGCAGAATAGCAATTAGCAGCAGACGTGTTAAAAGATACGTTGGCGTGAGATATGAATGGAGAGCTGCGATAAACTAATATTCGCATTCCGAACTGCTGATAGTGATCCTTCAAAATGAGGCATTTAGACGACGAGTTTGAAAAATATTACGATTTTCCGAAGAAATGAGACTACGCGACTGCTACGTCTAGAGCGATGATATAGGATAGGTCGTTTCTGCGAAACCGCTCCAGATATTTTCATAATATTTTGGATTGAAGCTGGAAACACTATGAATACGAAAGAATTAAAATAAGAACACAATCGGAGAGGAAATAATCATTCTGGCGTTAAATAGGAGGCTAATGTCGACGCAGATGGCCTGAGCTGTGTGTCGCCTCCTTTAGAATCCGTTGTAGCCATGAGCCCACGGAGGGAGGAAACGGGGATTAGGTGAGTGGCTTGCTTCGCGGGAAGGAAGTGCAGCCATTTCAGGGGGAGGGGAGGGGAGAGAGAGGGGGGGAGGGTGGGATATTGACCACAAAGTGCGATGCTCAGATGTCGATGTTTCGCGAGAAGAGCGCCAATGGGAGAAGGTGGACTTCGTGCCAAGCGCATGTCCCTCGGGAGGATAGCAAACAGATATAACACAAAGTTGAAGGCGAGTCAACGGTTCCTCAGATGATGGAAAAATCATTTTACTAAAATCATTTTAATCGTAAAGGAAATTATCGTATTGGAAGCAGCACTCAAGAAAGCCATACGATGCGAATTCATACGCTGGAGGGTCATAAAGAACTAAGTCCTTACGAATGCATTCCCCGGTGAATAAGAAATAACAGCCTCCTCGCCAACCTCCGAATATCCACGCCGCCACGATTCATCCCCCAACACATCAAAAACCTTCAAAGCCTCCCCAAATCAATAAATTGTACCCCTCACTCTCTCAGCGATTCGACCAGAAGGTTGGTTTGGACAGTTGAGGCTAGAGCTCACCCTGGAATAAGTCACAGGCGGATGAATATCAGAAATAAGGATAGGAGGGCCACTTCCTTTCCTTGGGCCACCTCGAGCTTCGAGCATTTTAGTTCCGGGGGGCGTCCGAAAGCCTCAGCCGGGATTTGAAGCTGGGAGCCTCCGATCAGTAGCCTAGCCAAACTGGATATTGCAGATTTCGGAGGAAAAAGTGACATGACCCTCATAAAATGCGATTTTCAACACGATAAGAAACGTAAAAGAAATTAAATTGTGAAAATTACAAACTTTATTCATTTAACCATCATCATCAACTGTCCTAAGATTTTTTTGACGCAGCCCTCCACTCCGTCCTCCCACTGTCTAATCTTTTCACACCTACGAATTTCTGCTGCCTCACGTCTTTCATCCTTTTCTGCTCTTCGTTCTACCCCATCCGTCCGCTCCTCCTCTGCCCTTCCTTCAGCCTGTCTCTCAAAGATAACTTTTCATTATTTCATCGTGCATGGTGATGCGGCCGTCTTAATTTCCCTGCCTCTTACCCAACGCTTTCAAAGGAAATCTTCTCCCCGAATTCTTTTAGAACTTTAGCATTGATCACACGATCCCTTCACACATGACATATAGTCATACGTTAAAAACGTCCCAGCCCTCATTCTTAATTTTAAGTACTTTTTAAAATTATCAGATGAAAGAGAAGCACTGTTAGCCTTATGCTTAACGCACGGACAGACAAGGGAAAGAAGGTCCTTTGGGCCCCTGGGGACCAGCTACAACAAATTGGATGGAAAATAAACGCTCCCCTAGAAAAACTGTGTACAAGTGCCAACTTTCAGCCCGATCAGCGAGTGTTATAGATCTCTTCATGCACCACCATCCCAACCAACTTCTACACATCCTACTCTGTCGTCGCGAAATTCAGCGCGGCTCAAGATGAAATTGGCGTGCATGGTCCTCGACTCCAGAGAACTCCAGATGTGTGCGAAGGGGGGGTGGGGTGGGGTTGAGCATCGAGCGCCCCCCTCGGAGGCAGGGTGCACGGGGGACGGCGGGGGCGGCCGAGGTATTTGCGGCGGGAGGAGCGACCGCCCGACCCCCCCCCCCCCACCTCCCAATACCGCCTAAACGATGCCGCACCATCTGGCAACGCCGCGCTCAATTGCTCCAGCACACAGCAGCCCCGCGCGCCCCAATGCCACCACCTCCTGCCCGCACTGCAAGCGACACTACCACCCGCCAAACTCAACACGTTCCTTATCTTCCGCATCCTTAAAAACTAGCCCCATAAGTACGAGTACAATATATGTATTCGTCCTCGGCCCACCAACCCACCCGCTACTCCTTCCACTGTCTTATTCATCAGAAAATCATCTTTCATGATGTGGACAATCATGCGGTGCCGCCTTCTTCTGAAGGATTTTCGAGGAGTTCCCTTGTCTGCCATTGCCCTTAGCACTACTGCATGAAATCAACCATTAAAATTGAGCGAGACCATCTAACTCGCCGATTATGAATAACACATTATCCTCAGTTTCCTTGTTTAAGCCGACAAAAATGTAATACTATGACAGGTTTTTGGGTACTCTAACTTGTACCGTGTAAGCGCCTCTTAATAGAAAGCAGTCTGCCTATATAGTACCCAACAAGAACAATTGGGGATCAAGAAAACGTCCCTTAACAATTGATAAATGGAAATGCCACCGTTTAACACTATCTGTAAGGTTCTGACGCTCATTATGGATTTAAAACAGAGAAATACGTCACTGTGATATCAGAAAGGAGAGCAGAACGGAGAGCTGCGTCAACCCAATCTTAATATTGTTGAATGATGATAATGATGTTAAAAGTACTTCATATAACTAAGAGATAACATACTGACAGAAAAACGTTTGCAAGATCCACAGTCCAAATCTGTGGACCAGTAAACGTTTTGCTGTAAGAATGTTACCCGTTACCCGATTCCACGAAATACCGCCATCTAATCTCAAGTTTGCATCAAACTTTGCACGCGGTCACTCGCAAGAGGGCAAAAGTTTATACTTTCCGTAAATAGATAACAAAATTAAATTAGCAGATATATTTCTTGAGGTGTGTACAAATACTTCCCAATATCACTCGTTGACTTACTTAAGTTCCTTATGGCTTCAAATGAAGGGAACTTTCAAAGTCTGGTCATTGCAGATTATATGGCAGCAGTTACTCGAAGCACTGCAAAGGTAAGGCCAGCATGAGTAATTTACTTATCGTTTTCCTTTGCTATAGTGAATTTGAAACACGCACTCTTGCAAATAATTTATACACTCATTGAACTTCAGAGCACAGTTCTGGAGGTCGGGGAATGGCGCCCACTTTGCCGGTGTATCGAATGGCAAAATTATAGTCGATACACCGAAATATCGATGAATAGCGCACATCCCTTGATTCCAAATCTTCCCGATATCCATTTCCGCCGCGCTCAACCACAAAGGTACAGGTTTTCGGGAGTTCTTCCGCGATTAAAAGCGTTTTGAGCACTCTAAAACGGTTTCCCGAGCCATTTTGCAGGCAATTATGACCAAGAAGAGGAAGCCAGCAGATTCTGGACCTGAAGACATCGGCAGAATGCTGGAGGAACTAATATCGCCTGATATTGATGCAGAAAAGGACCCAAAACTGCAACAATCATATTTTTTCCCATTACGCTCTCTCTTTTATGTTGTCAGCCCTGAGATTGGGGTGGTGAAACTTGCAACACCAATTTTCGCTCTTCCTTCTTCTTGGGAAAATGCAACCCTTCTAAAAAATGATTTATGCATGGCGGGGCGGTGCTCGTCTTTCTCAACTATTTCTTCCTTCAACCACTCCTCCCAATACGGTTTCAACTGAATGATTACCTCGTAGTAAGTGCCCGAAGAATGTTCCTCGTACCTTTTAAATCCCTCCTCCATAGCTTCCTTCTCTACAAAGCACACAAAAACTTCCCTCTTCAGTTCACAATAGGGCCTACTCCCTTTCTTTCCATCTAAACATTCTATTCTCTTCCTTCCCCTCCTTCCTTTTTCCAGCATTCTGCCCCCTAACACTGTTTTCAACATCCCCTCCAAGCTGAGAACTCACCCTAACCCAACCTTCTGTCTCCTCCGTACTTCACCTAAAAGCTGCCTCTCCTCACCCACCATGTGCAGCACTTCGTCGTTGCTCTTCCTCCCCGTCCACTTCGCCTTCTCCATTCTTCTCCACACCCACATCTCGACCACTTCCAGTCTTCTCTCGTCCTCCCACTTTTCTGGCCCAGTAAAGAGGACGCCGTATTTCAGGTGTGACTGCGGTGAATTTACAGATGATTATTGAAAAAAACGAGGAGCATTCAAGTTCTAAGGCCTCCGATTTTTTTCTACCTGGCTGCACACCCGAAAACTAAAAATACTGGTGTTACTTCTAGACGTAATCTCCCTGCAGACGTACATATTTTCACAATGTCGACGCCATGATTCCATGGCCGCAGCGATGGCTTCTTTGGGAGCCTGTGTGGACCAATACAATCGCCTAGATTATTTTGGTTTGTAGTCACTCAAAGCTCTGCCTTCATTCAACTGTCGCACCCTTGGACGCACTTCCGACGCATCCATGACTCCACCACCACATGTCTCATTCAACTGTCGATGAATTTCAAATGGTGTCACACCCAATGCAGAAACGAATGAATGCACGTGTGAGAGACTTGGCGTCATTTTAAGTATCTACAGCAGGTCTTAATATGGACGCTGCTGAAAGAGTTCTATCTGTTCACCAGCTCAGCCAATCTCTGGTACGTATTGATAAATAGTGCGCGATCATTTTAAACCAATACACATGTTCCCATTTGTTTCCAGTCTGGAGAAAAAAATCGGATGCCTCGGAACTTGAATGTGCTTCGTAAACAAGAAGAGCTTTGTTATTAAAAAAAGAGGAATAAAATATATATTCAACTATAAAAAAAAGCCTTGGAGAATCATTTCACTCACTCTTCACCAGCCTTTTTATTAAAGTCTTTCATAACAATTTTTTATCATCTCTTTCTTATTCGTGAATGCCTCTTCTTCTAGCGCAACTCTGATTTCCTTACTTCTCCCTCAAGTTTGTGGCCACCCACTATAATTTCGAGCCTCGCGTTCTTAACTCGCGAAAGTTTATGCAACTTCTTAACTTTGGTCTTCTCACGATTGATGTCCGTGGCGTATCTCACTCATTTAGTGGCTAGACCATGAAGTCTAGTCATGCATACAGAATTCATAACGGTGAGCGAATGGAGCGATGGAGTTTGGGACGGACGGGTGCAGCCTTAGACGGGAGGCGCACCCGAAGAGACGTACGTACGCAGACGGAGTGGGTGGGTGGGTGGGGGGGGTTCCTTGCTCTCAGGGCCGGCCCCTTTTTCATTTCAGGGCCGATCGATCCGCGGTTGCAGGGCCGGCCGTGTTCGCGCGGGGCGACGGCCCCACAGCGCCGCCCCTTGCAAGTCTCAAATTGCGGCCGGCCGGCCGGCCCTACTCAAATCCGCGAAGACCTCACTCATCAGACAGCGGCGGATTCGCGTGATTATACTTTGAATGAATAGGTAGCTAATCCGCCGTTTAAGTTCGCACCTGGCTCCCCACAGTGTGGTAAAACCGTTAGATTCCTGGTCAATAACGAAGACTATGACAATGCGTTTTGTTAAATATCGAATAAAAGCATCACTATCACCACGGACAGGTTGGTGGCAATCAATGAGCACTGACAAACTACAATGCCAAGTACGAAGACAATCACGAAGCTATCTGGCGAATATGGATAATATGAGTTTATTATCATGCATAATTACCAAGCAAGAGGATCAAAATCAGAATTCAATTACTTAGCCGATTGATAAGTAAATATCATAATACTTGGCTACAAATATACATCAAAATTGTAGCCATTTATCCTTAAAAAAAACAAATATTGAATTCAAAACTATTATAGTAGGTTGAGGAGCTTGGTACATCCAAAATGGCCGCCACCACCTGTGACTGCGACTGTGCGCATGCGCGTAAAATAGTATTCGCGAGCGGGAATCGGGGACGATCCCAAAACGCCTCCTACGAGTCGTAAGCAACGACGCGTCGTTGGAATACTTCCGTGTTAGCTAGTAGGTACACCAGTATGACCATTCATATGACTAAAATACACTCGAGATCGCATGAGTGTTATTCTTGATTACTCGTAAGCTGGTCACGTATATAGACATCGTAAGGGGTTAAAAAATGACCCGATGCCAATGAGGACAGAATGGCAACGATGAGAAATGGTATTATAACCTGAGAGTTAGTATGAATAGAGCACTCGTGGTGACTACGCACAGAGGCTGGAAGTTGATGCTATCCTTGAAACCACTTGACTTCTCAATGAAGCCGACCTCATAATAGAAAACACAAGAAGTTATTCAAATGAGCGAAATAGATTTTATTTATCCAAAGCGGTCTTCAGTAATCAACACCGACAACCGGTGCTGAGAAAAATTGGGATGAGGAGCACGGTAAACCTGCGGAATAATATCAGCCAATCAGGGGGCTTTCCTCCACTGACCAATCACAAGCCTATTGACCCATGAGGGCGCCTACCTAAGACAGACATAGCTCGATTCACGCTCGCTAAATTCCGCTGAAGATGTGCTATTCAGATTACATGGCAGCTGGCGCTTTACCATGAATAAATTCCGGGTGAAATTTGAGAATCGACGAAGACGACTTTGCGGCTTATTCTCAAATCCTTCAACTATGCCAGAAAATTAGCATTGGTCCCTAAGTGCGCTTACCCCCACTTAGTGCTTGCTCTTGAGCGCATAAAAACGCTGAAGAGGTGGTTTCGACTCTCACGGAGGCGAAGAAGAGATGGCGAGACATCAGGCATTGGATCCTATTCGGTTCGATCCGATATAATACGCACACCGCCTTGAAAATGATCCCCGAGTCGACGATCGAAACGTCGCGTGGGCCCAAATGGATGCCTGACCTGGTGGACCACCCCTGAAAACCTCTCGAATCAGATACGCCGGGAAAGCACCGGGCACCACTCCAACCAATTGACCAGTGGTGCTGGAAGCGAAGACGCACGAACGATTGTGGCGAGCGAAGTGTCTGAGGTGGCGAAGGGGCAAGAGGGATAGGGGATCGGCGGAGTGTGTTGAGGTCGAACCGCGGACTCGACTGAATTTTCTTTGCTCTGGGTGTGGCGAAGACCACCCCCCCTTTTCCTGCTCCAACCCAACATGCACAAATGTGATCAATTGCAATATTGCAGTAGACAGAGCACTTTTTTAAGGTACATAAACAGTTGAGAAAAATACACGAGTAATTAAGTAAGCATTCTAAAGCTGTGCTCCCAAAGTCGTTACTTTTGGGGCAGATAAACATAGATGCACCATAATATGGACTATAATAATGTAAGCTGTATTGTTAAAAAATTAGAAGAATGTGGACGAGGTGAAATTTTTATCCTAATTTCCGTATCGACAGCCATCGAAGGCGCAATTCGTAGTAGTGAACACCCAACCAACCATATGAAAAAAATTAATTTTTTAAACTTCAATATGAAACCACAGTCAGTGTAGAGAAAGGTCTGCGTGGAGAAGAACACATGACTTTGTTGAAATTTGCATAAGTAATTATTTGGCTTTAAAGTCTTTTCAATTGCCAGAGTATACTCTTATAAGAAAGGCATTTAAATTTTTATATTTTTTCAATATTTATCTTTTTTCGGTATTTGTTTCCCAAGGACAATAATTTTTCCCTTTTGTTTTGTTTTATATCCGTATTGTGGACAAAACCGTTCATAAAAAGCTCATCCATGTTGAGCTCAATTTTACTATATTCAAAGGATTACGTGTTGTTGACCTTCATTTACACAATTACCAGATATATTTCTTGAGGTTTAAGTGTATAACAGTCCCCCAACATATTGAATGTTTAATGTTCAGGGTTTCAATAAATTACCTACTATAAAATTGAGAAAGATGCGGACAGTCAGTAGGAGCTATATAAAAAAAGAGAATTACATACGTGTGATAATAAGTATTAAAATTGTCTGAAAAATAACATACTGATTTATCTAAATTGGTCTGTAAATTAAATTCTTATGTATTTTATTTGCAGAGTGAGAACTCAAGAAATAAAACTATGTAAAGGGTTCGGGGAGAGAGGGAGGGAGGGAGGGAAGGGGTTGGGGGGTTTATTCACTCGCACGCACTCGCAGGGCCGGCGGTGGGTGCGCTGCCGACGGAATCGATCTGGGAGGAGTGACGTCATACGTGGAAGGATGATGTGTACAGAGGGTGAGCGGGGGAGGCGGGGGTGGGGGTATTATGAGAACCACTGCCCCTCCCTTCGTACGTGCGCGCACCCCCATCCTCCCCCCCTCCCCCCCACACGGTGGAAGGAGGGGGAGCGGAGGGGTGAGAAGACTTCGATCAGCGCTTTGTATGCGAAGGGGGAGTGGGGGGAGGAGAGGGGAGGGGGGGGGGGTTGTTCACACTCTGCCAGTCGTCCCCACGCAGGGGAGGGAGGTTCGGAGCCCCCTACCCCTCCATCGCCTCGTCTCGGCCGGCGCTAAGATCTCGTCTCCCTTTTGCATCGGTTCGATTCGTGGCGGTGCATCCAATCGCGTGAACCTGTTCACATTTGCAAAGGTGATACTCACATCGGTTCACTCAACTCATCCGCCTCTTTCCATCACCAATTAATTTACTAAAGCGTTCGTAGACTATTAACAATCGCTATATTTCCGAAGCCAATTTATCGACTAAAACGTTATTATAAAGCACCAAGATTTTAATCGGCTAGTTTTTTTTCCTAAAAAGCCTGAAATCTTACATGATGCAGATATACGCTTCGCAATCGAGCACAAAGTAGGGTGAAGATAGGCTAGAGTAAATGGTTTTCATGTGAGGCAACGACGGACATTTGAAATTTGCTTCCTTGGGTGTCAAACAGTGCAGCTAAAAGTTTTGATCTGCCGAATCCTCAATTACCGTGTTAACGACGACGACATTCACAAAAATTAACTCGAGAGAGATACGCAACCGGACCGGAAATCAAACTGGGGACCTTTGAATTCACGATACACGCAACATAAGCACCGACGCCAGAGAAGGTTTAAAAACAGCATCCACGGAACACCCATTTCCGACGTCATGTGAGCCTGTATGGCGGCTCTGAGGGGAGCCGAGGCGCAGGCATTGGGCATATACTCCGAGCGAGGGGCAACGACGTCTCCGACGTCAAACTCTAGATCCCATGAAATTAACTCCCGAGGCCCAGGACCAACAAAATAATCAAATCATAGATGATGTCTCCATGTTCCTGGGTTTCACCGCGTGGATTTTCTTTCTGTCGTCGTCGCTGTCGTCACAAAGAAAATCCACGCGGTGAAACCCAGGAACATGGAGACATCATCTAGACAACGCCGCGGAAAACTACGCATCAACTAATCAAATCATAGATTCCATTTTCAACGGGCACCCAATTGACTGAAAACAAATAATGGAATCCTGGAGCCATGTTGAAATAACTAGCGGTGCTGTCAATAAAACGTCAAATAACCCTTTCGTAATTTACAAAACAAAACGATGAATAAGTCTCGTGATTTGAAAAAATTCAGAGGGAAAAATACAAGACTTCAATATCACGTGGTGGTGCAGAATAACAAGTGGGCGAATCGGAAAAGAGGATCAAAGAGAAGTAATTGAAGAGAAAGGGCATTGTGGAGCAGCATACAATGAGTCACAGGTGCAGGGTCTGAAAAAGAATTTAGGAATTCGGTAGATTGAACCGGTTTTTTTATAGTGAACAGATTTTTCCCAGATGAACCGTTCCCTTCAACTGAACCTATTTTATTCTCGACCTTTCAATCATTTACAGAATCCAATTAGTATACATCTCAGTATATTTCAAACGAATGTTGGAAGAGCAAAACTGCTGGCCAATCAGAAGTGGTTATATATTCGCAATGTGACCTTTATGGAAAAAACGCGTGCGCTGCGAGGCTCATAAACTTTTCGGAGGAAACCCGTTCATCAGTTAGAACTAATGAACTGATTTTTTCCAAAGGGTGAACCAATTTCAAGGTTCCGAAGAAACGCAATTCGCTGAACCGGAAACCAGCACAGCCCCACATAGGCCACGCCGTGATAGAGCGTGAATACTTTACACTTAAGAAGGAAGGAAGTGTCTTCCGAGAAAAGCAAAGAATTAATATAGCTAGATAATGTGTTGGGGAAGATGATGGAGAGGGACTTGAAGGAGAAACGGAGGAGCAGAGAGAGAATGGAGGAGTGGGGAGAACCGATCTTAATACTGCACTGCAATGAATGATAACTACATGCGAGCAGTATTTCTAGAGGAGTGACGAGTGAAAGCATTCGAAATGTGGTACTACCGAAGAATGATGAAGGTAGAATGAGAAATCTTCTCAAATCCTTTTATGAGAAGACAGGATGACTTAGTTGGCCACATTTTGAGGCACGATGGCCTGATGAAAACAATCGTAGAAGTACAGGTGGAAGGGAAGAACGGCAAGGGACGGCCTCGAATGAGTTACATAGGACAGGTTATAAAGTATGTAAAGGAGAAGAAATACGTCGAAATGAAAAGGCAAGCGAATGGGAGAAAGGAATGGAGAGTTGCAATAAATCAATATTAGGATTGCTGACTGATGATGATAATTATTTCTAATTGTAATAATATTATTAAGCTCTTATTAAACATTGTTCACTCACATTTTCATCCAACTATTTCAAAGAAACTTAAAAAAATTTTTAATGAAAATTAATTAAAAATGGCAATTGTAAGTGCATATTCCCGATCGAAATTGGACGGATTTACGTCGGAACACAGCCTAAAACTTGCCGTGCGAGGCAGCAGCATTGATTGGTCGGTTGTTTGCGACCAATCAATGCCGGCTGCATCTTCTCCGGTCGGAGGCTGCGCGCCTCCGTCGCCAACGCGAGAGAGACGAGAGATCGCGAGTCGAGTCGCGACGCATAACAAAACCATTATAATATCTTTAAAAACATTTAGTAAAAATAACGCATCCCCCTGTCAAACACCCTACAGATTTAAAAAACGCGGGCGCGCGTTCATTTGCCGGACGGAAATTCGTGCGTCAGTGATGTGTTTTCAAAGTTAAATCTTCCAGAATTTATTTTCTTGTCTAGTTATGTGTTTCTCGCAATTTCCATGGCTTCCCTAATCATGGCAAATACAGTATTATAAGGAAATGATCTCCATTTCATTCAGGACCTGAAGACGCCAGGTGGCAGGCAGGCGAAGCGTTTGTCCCGACCCAAAATGAAACAAGGCGGCAAGTGCCCCGAAGGACAACGGTCATCAAATACCCACGGAATCTTCCACACTAAAGGATGTAATATTATTCACCACATTAATAATATTCCATAAAAGTATTCCGCTCCGTTGCAAGTCGGCGCAGCTTTAATAAAAGAGCATCAGGGTGTGGGAGGAGCGGCTCTGCCATGCACTGGGTGCAGGAGAAGGTGCGGGTCGCCTCAGAGGAGTGTACCGCACCCCTCTCTTACGTCGGCGGCGAAGCCAAATCGATAAGAGGTACCTTCGTGCACTCGTCGAGTGGGTCACGTTTGCCGTCCACGTCTCCGCTCTCGCCAGCCACAGATCACGCTCACACGAGCACCTCAGAGTGAGCACCTCACACGAGCTCTCATAGTGACACGGGGAGCATTATATTTGAACATAACTGTATCTCCAAGTACTTGAAAAAATATACACTAAGAGAGATATTTTGCCGAACGAATAGGCGCAGGAATTCGTTTTTTTCCTACACAATAAAGGAATTATAAAAATGTTCGGAGGGACTTTGTGAGCGCACATCCTTTCTGTCGATAACGGCTGGTGTCCTCCGCCACACGCCTATTCAGGCAGCTTGCGTTGCAGTAAGTAGATGCAGTATGTATTAATAAAAGAAGGAGCGCCTAGTCGAAGGAGAACGATCCAAGACCAGCGCAAAAGCCCCATCTCGCCGCTAGAACACGTTCAACCACGATTTTCATTTGACTTTCGGCCGAGTCTCTCTGGAGTTTCTCTTCAAACTTCATCTGCTATCTTCAGCTGCATGAAAATGATGAAAAACCATACTCACTCTTTCACCCATTGACTCAACCCAAAGGCTGGTTTGGAAAGGTAAGTATAGAGCTTACATCGAACGTGGCATGTGATTTCCACACACTGAGTGTATGGGGGCAGTTCCTTTACCAGGGTCACCTCGCACTTCGGGGATTTTATTTCGGGGGTATCCGGATGCTTCGACCGGGATTTGAACCAGGGACCCATCGATGAGCAAACAAGCTCTCTATCCACGAGGCTACGATGCGCCTCACGGGAGAGGTGAGTAGCAAAGAAAAGAATCCTCGTCATTCAAACATTCTCTATTAAGTTGCCGCCTCATTCTGATGAGTTGGTGGCATTACCTATTAGGGTTTTGGTTGATGCACTCTATCCGGAAGAACCTTTCGCTATGAATGTCGCTTTCACAAAGAATTGCTATCTAGAATATAAACAACAACGATCACTAGCCAAGCGCTCCAACTATCAGGCTGCCACGCTGCCCGAAAAGAAGAGATTTCTTTAAAAACTCTTTCCATCGTGATCCGTTTTAGCTCCATTATCTAAACGCATCTTTTATCTCATCAAACGCCCCAATATTGAATGGTGCGGTGATAACAAAAGAACGGCAATCGGCGTAAAGGGAGCCATACGGAGTGGTAGGCACTGATACGCACATTGCACTGAGAACACAGTACCACACCATCTTCCAAGAACAAGGAGGCTTGTTTCTTTATTTCTTGGAAAAGTCCCAAAAGCGGCAAAAAAGCTATTCACCTTGGTTTCACAAAAAAATAAACTATAGGATATGACAAAACCAAAAAGTGAATAGGGGAAACAAAAAGATTAGAAATATCAAAGTGATAATAAATTTGAAGAGAGAGAAGTTGTGATGAGAGACAATCTCAGGACGGGAACGTGAAATGAACGCTGACATGCTCAGACCCCCCTGATATTTTCCTAGAAGAGGTCCAGGGAGGGTGATTACGAGGTCAGGGAGTTGCACAAGAAATGGGATACAATTCGAGGCCAAATAAGCAACCCATTGAAATAATCAAAGTGCCGAATTATTTGAAACAACGGCGAAACTTTCGCGACAGACCACGTGGACTCAAATTATGCTCCAAGCTCTAAATATTTTAGGAAGATGGAGGAATAGCGAATGCTGGGAAATTGAGAGCCAACATTCAGGAACGTATGGATGAAAACTATTCGGGTACGAGGAGGAATACTCTCGAAGACGACAGAGATGAAGGAGGTCATTAGCGCCACAATTTCAAACTCCATGAAGCAACGTGAGGAAGAAACGGCTACAGCGAGGACACATGCGGGGAGACCACCGCCAGGAACATTGATGAGCCACAAAGAAATGGCAATGCCATCCATCCTTTTAGAACTGAGGGGTGTGAAGGCTAGAGAGAACCCAGACACAGCATTGCACTTGACTTGAAGCAACAATCATATACACAAGGATGGAGATGCTATCCGAGGTCAATTAAGTGAGCCTTTGAAATAAAAGGGACGCCGGATGTCATGGAAATAGCGGACGTGAATGAAATGAAAATTATTCGACCGAAAATGTCAAAGCGCTCTGAGAAGACCCATTGAAACAACAGCAAAACTGTCGAGGCGGACGACATGTAGTCACAAAATATGCTCCAAGTGGTGACAATCGTAAACCATGGAGACACCGATGTTTGATAAGAGGTGTTCCGAAAGCAAAGACTCAATCAGCAGTGAAAAAGATGTCGAATAGTACACAAGTGTGAACGCGGAGACATGAGAGCCCGGGCCGATGAATTCATATCAGCGCTTTCGTCTGCGAGTGAGGACCGGAAGTACGGACCCGGAAGAAGAGGGTGGGGTGTTATCATTCGGTGGGACTCGGAAAGGAGGAAGGGACTTATGAAGGGGAGAAGCGCACGAGGAGGGGATACCGATGAGTTATGAACGCAGCGACCACGTTAGACGAGCACTGGCGATGATGAACGTTCAACTATGAAACCAAAAACTTCGGGAGGTGAAAGAGTTCTCCTGACCGCGAAGCCAAGTATGGACGAAAAAGAGGTAGTCAGTAGAATCTAGCAAATGAAGGGGGCACTATTCATGAAGAATCTACTCAGAGCATGAACTATAAGCGCCAAAGAGAGGAAGTCATTAGGGAATACATTCGTCAACAGCTGGGACACAGCAATCCGCTGAGGAGACAAAGATTAAAATTTTAATAAATGTAAATTCTCAGCACAATCGCAAGTAATGGTGGGTATTCAATAAATCAAAAGGCAGAATGCCATGTTCAGGTACCAGCATCAACATCTAACCATTGTCTGCAAAAAAAGACACCCGAATGATAAGAGCTCTATCGTCTACATTGAGAAATGCGACAACAGCAAAAGAGACAGCGTTTATTTCTACGAAGGGTCATAAAATTGAAAACAAAACCTCTATCCAAAGGATTTCTAGCATCGAATGGTTTCTCAAAACAGAGCCCGTTGATCAGGCATTGCATCACGCAGCACGCGCGTGGCTTTCCCACACTACAGTCTGTCTCCAGCGCCAGCGCAATTTTTATACACTCATTCAGTGAGTGATTAGACCCGGATGTTGTTCTGGGTGGGCGACGGTAGAGCTCACCCCAAAGTAAGCCAAAGGACTTTCACTCATTCAGGGTAGGGGGCAGTTCCTTTCCCTGGTCCACTTCGCGCGCTTTTAACTAGGGAATGTCCGAAGGCCTCAGCCAGGATTTGAACCAGGCACCCTTCGATCAACAAACAAGCCCTCTACCCACCAAGCAACCACACTCCCTCAATGACAGCGCTTAACATTCTCACAGTATTCCTTTCCGTTGCCGGCATGAAATTTTGATGCAAGGAGGAGAGTTCTATCCCAGTTTCAAAAAAAAAAACAATTAAATATAACACTTATTTTATAGAACTTGTAGTAAAGAAATAAAATGCTCGAAGTACGATGTGGGCCTAGGAAAGGCACTGCCCCACCCCAACCTGAATGAGGGATATTCCATACGCCTGTGGCTTAGTCTAGGTTGTGCTTTACCCTCACCTATCCAAACCAGCCTTGGCATTCAATCGTAGAGTGAGTGGCAATCAGCGCAAACCTCAACTAACTTCTAAAACAGTGACGTTGAGTTCGTCCACTTCCTTCCATTTCTCGCGGTCATCCGCGGCTCGAATTTCACAGTGGCGCGGTCAACACGTTGGTGGCGGAGTCACCTCAGAGTGAAAGCAGAAGGCGGTCCTAACGCACTACATGCCTCGAGCGTCTCCGTGGTAACGGGGTAATTTCATTTCTCGTGATTATCTCATTATAATTACCACTGTGAGTACTACTAGGTGAGCGGATTTGATTCGGTGGGCGATTGTTTAGCGTTTGTGGTGTGGAGGTATCGATAAGATTAGCAAATGGTACGCTACTATTGCAGTACATTTTGGAGCAAGAAAAATCATTGAAGAGAAGGCTAGTAACCTTAAATAGGTGGGTAAAATAAAAAAAATATTTAAAATAATTTATAGCATTCCATGTTGATTTGTGCCTAATGATTCCTCACGCACGTGTCAATATCCCACGTCGCGTGTGCATACGATTGCGTTTGCTGAAGAGGGTGATGACCACGACCCCACTCCTCCTATCCTCACTAAAAGAGTAGCACGCAGGGGGGGGGGAGTGTGACGTCACACGGGAGCGGTGACGTGTCCACGCAAAGTGGGAACGCGGAAGCCGCGCCGGCGGGTGCGGCGATGGGCCGGGTGCCGCGAGGAGGGAGGGAGGGTGAGCTTCCATCACTGGGTGGGAGGGGGGCGTGCTCCGAATCACGAGCGACCCTTGACCTTGCCCAAGTCTCAGGGATCGAGCAGGGACGACAGTGCCCTCGCTCGTCAACACACGACGCCAATGCCACCGAGAGACAAACAACATTCACAACCAGAGCGCCGTGTCCATGTGTCCATGGTCTGGTGATGTAGTCGATCATTTTGAAAGGGAATGAAACACATTTATTTGAGAATGAAGGTGTCTGCGGACCTGTGATACCAAATTGTCCAATTTTCTAAAAGGATTCTTGGAAGCCGAGGGTGGGGGGAGGACCAGAAACGGTGAATTCGTCATCGGAAACACCTCAATCACAAGATTTTCACCGTCCATTTCATAAAATGCTCCGAGGTCCAAGTTTTCGATTGGGTCCATTTTGGCGGCACCTTGGACAACTAGTCACACGCGCGTTCTACTTGAGAATAAGGAATTTGTAATGTGGGATGAATAAATAGCTATAATTTATTTCTTTTCTCTCAGAAGTTGCCTGTAATGAAAATCCATGCGTGCGTTTAGACTCTAAAATGAAGGAGGCAAAGGGGAACAGACTGAGGTTTGAAGAGTACAGAAGGCAGCAATAGGTCTCAAGGGTTTGGCCGGTCTCCTTCAAATTTTCCTCTCGCATGCCTCTTAATTCATACGCACTTCATTTCTCGAATGTTTGCCAGCAAATGTCTCGCACACCCTTCCCAATCACATTCCCCGAATTGGAACGGAGGAATACTTGGTGAACTACCCCAATCATGAATGGACACAAATTCAATTTAAGCTCTAAGTTACAGGTACCTTTCGTCACGGCGACTCTCTCTCCTTCCCCGCTGTTCGACCGACGACGATCCCGGGAAAACGCAGCATCGTCGGCGGAGTGGCCTCTCTTGTTAGCAGTCGAGGTTCCAGCGAGACTTAACAACTCATAACAAACATTACTCGCAAATACGATTGAAATAGTTAGCTCTAATGGATGACATCTTCTGATGTTAAAAAGGGAATTGATGGTACTCAGAATATGTGTAACTGAATGCTAGCATGTTTAAAGCAATGCTTTTCAATGTCAAGGCTTTTAAGCCGACCATGGCAGTTTCATGAAACTAACCCGATTTGACTCCAATTAATGCATTTACTTGATTGTAGGTTCGTTACTCATTTAAGTATTCCAATGGTTACTAAGGCAGGCTTCCATGGAGCATTTTGCAGATCAACCCATCCTGTCTCCTCTCAACTTGCACCTCCCTCTTCAATCACAATAAGGCCTACCCCGTTTCATTCTATCCAAAAATCTTTTTCTCTTTATTCCTTTACCTCGCTCACCCAATTCTTCGTTCTAGCAATGATTTTAGCGTACCCTCTTCCGTATCTCATCTCCTAAGAAGCTTCCTCTCCGCATCCACCATGGACGGCACTTCGTCGTTCTTCCTCCTCTTCATCCACTTCAAATTCTCCATGCCCACATTTGAAAGCCCTCAGTCTTTTGTCATTCTCCTGACTAATGTGTCAGTGTCCATACCCCCGCACCGTCATGCTCAGCCACTAGATCAGACTCTTTAATGGATTATAAGTTCTCTTAAATTATTTTCTATGGATCGATTTCAATCAGAAGAGTATAGATTTCATGAAGATACCATTTCTCGCAGGAACCTCCTCCAAGGACAGATTGTAAGTGCGAGACAGTCGACCGCCGCCTCTACCCTACACCCGAAGATCACGCGCTCATTCCATTCGCTCCAAATACGAAACCTCGCAATCCATTTCGTCCAAAAAATTTTGGCAAGTGTATTTTGTTTTGTTTGCTTGATATCTCCTCTTTATTCTACTCGGTGGCGGCAAGGATAGGCCCTCACCCAATACACCGAAGGTGGCCGGTTCGAGTTCCGCCTGGGTAGGTTGGTTGTCCCTATTCAACACGTCGATGCGTGTCCTAATCTGTCGTTAGTTTGTGTTGCTGTAAAGGCCACATCCTGCTGTTTTCGGGGGTAATTGAGATAATTATTAAAAAATAAAAATAAATTATTACCTCTATACGTTAAGAGGGGTCTCTTCTTCTCTCTTGTGTCACCAATTATTGAGTCTGGACGAGAAATAAATTGCTATTATACTCAAAGAGTAGAATGTAGCACTTCAACAAGGTCTGCTGGTATAAGGGATGAGGGCCACATACTATTTTGTGTAATCTCATTTTTGCAAAAGTAGGTCATAATCCGGTTCTCACACGGAGATCTTCCATTATTTATTTATCACAATTCTTCAACAGACGGGCAATCATGTCAGTCATTACGAGAGTGGCCCAGTGGGGGTCTAGATAGACGTTCGCCTCATAGACGAATATCGGGTGGATTGCTGGGGTGGGCGGTCTGCACCCTGCGTGGATCGATGGGCCGCACCTCGTCTCCCAGGCCGAGACTGCACCCGGAGCAGCGGCGCAGGTGCAACCCTTCCCCTCCTCCTCCTCCGACCACTGCACCACCGCCAATGAATTCACCCGAAACCAGAGAAGACGCGAATTTCCAGTTGGGAAGAGATAATGTAATGAATCGAGAATGTCATGCCGCAAAATGTCCAACTATTTTGGCAAAGAAGTGGCGGGTGCAATCTAGGGATTTTAGGTTAGTCGGGGCTGACATTGGACGAATTGGAGAGCGAAAAGGGGAATGATAATCGTTGAGAAATAGGAGTGGAGTGCAATGGGATCTTAAATTTCAAAGACGGCCAATTAGGGACATCACTTTCTTTTCCACTCTCGAAATGTGGTCCGAGTAGTTTAGTTTGGGGCCGGTTATAACGCCCAAGTCTTTCATCGTCGTAACTCTGGTCAATGGAGATGAATTAATGGTGTAGTTAAAAGTCACGGGTTGTGTTTTTAACGCAACAGTCATGATGCTGCATTTTTAGGGTTGAGTTTTGATTTCCGAGTATCACACCACAGGGAAGCTTTATCTAGGGCAATTTGAAGATCTCTGCAGTCAGAAGTGTTTTTATTTCCTTGCAGGTCTTGCGATTGTCAGCATATAGTAGAGTGTGTGTTTGGGAGGACAGAAGGTGGGACGGGAGATCACTAATATATAAATTGAAAAGACAAGGCCCTAGGACACTGCCCTGAGGAACTCATGACGTCACAGGAGACCAAAAAGAAGACACAAAAACGAGTATTACATGCTGGGTTCTGTGGGAAAGAAAGCTTGAGAGGAGGCTAAGGAATCTACCTTGCATGCCAAACTGTTGGCTTAGTTTATGAAGGAGGAGTTGGTGAAGGAGTGTGTCGAAAGCTTTGGAGAGGTCAAGGTAGATGGTATCAAGTAGACGAGAGTTGTCAATTGCATTTACGGCGTGGTGCTGGGAGACAGCAAGATTTATTTGGCATGATCTCGCCGGGAGGAAACCAGGAGAGGTGAAGTAGAAGATCCTGTTGAGAACTATGCGCTCACAGACGGAAGAAAGTATTGGAAGCAAAGACATTGGGCGATAGTTTGAGACGTCAGTTTTGTTACCCGCTTTGAGTATCGGGAAAATGTTGGCGTATTTCCATTGAGGAGAGCCATTTGGATTAATGGCAAGCCAACATTGAATTCAATACAGGTAACTATGGCGGACGTGATTTAATGGAAAGGCATCATTATGTCAAGGAAACGGTTGGCCTCCCAATATACAATTAGCCGTTATCCCCCCTTTCTCTCTTCCCTTACCCATCCCACCCCACCCTACCCCTTATAATAGTATCCAAGGACCTCCTGAGGAAATCGCCTGACGGCTGAAACGCGCTGTACGGATTTATAAATTTGTGGAAAAGTGCCATCTTCTTTCCTAGGCATACTTGAATTAAATATTCCCACAGCGAAGATGAGGTGACAACTTTCCCCTTTCGCCACCTTCAGTTCTTTTGTTTCCCTACCTCTGCAACCACTAAGCGTGGTGAAACTCTGGAGAATCTCCTGAGATGTTTATAGCAGCAGTGAGATATGGTTTTTGAGGTATTGCCACGGAAGTCAACTTTCACGAATACATCGTTATTGAGAATCGTGGATGGGGATCGACCACAGGCCTATAATTCGCGCGTCCAACATCGTTCGGCGACGTCAAGTGACTCGTGTTCAACAGCCCAGTGTACGCCCCCGGGTGTCACCGTGACCGCACCCGGCGGGGACAACCTGTTGCTCCAGCCCCCCCGCCTCCAATACGCAACGTCCGCGAGAGGGGGCGACACTATATTCGGCACGGCCACGCACGCTATCCCTCGGGACACGCGTCAACCACACTTCAAAACAAATACCTAATTTTTAACTGATTCCTTGGCATTAGATTTACTTCCGTATATGAGTGACGAGAAAAAGCAAAATAAGGTACACTTAAAGTGCAGAATGGATTCAACGGATTTTCAGCGGTGAGCCGCTAGGTAGGAGTCGGTGACGTCAACAACTTATCGGCGAAAGGGTTAAGGCTGCCGATGTTTCTCCGCGTATAGGTCGAAATGAGGAGGAGACGGATCGAAAAATGGAAAAATACGGGTGGTTCTATTATTCAAGATGTAACTTGAACGAAAATATTTAAACAGTGGAAAATACAATTTGAGATTTCAAAGAAGTTTTTCGATATCGAGGTCACTTAGAATAATGTTTCTCGCCTCATCCTCAATGCAGTTGCTTCCTCCACCCATGCATCCTAACTTAAGACAGCCTTCACTCCAGCCGAAACCAACTATAACAATCCCGTACGTCCTTAAGCCGGTGTTCCACGGCTAACTTTTTTCTTAAATGTTTCCACCAACATTTCATGAATTCCCTCAAGATACACAAAACGCATCCGGACCGCGATATACGGTAAATTTCTGTGAATATGGAAACTGTCAACTATTCACGAAACTCGGTTACTGATTGGCTTCTCTTCTGCGCATACCCGTCAACCATTTTTATTCCACAGACTGGCAAGGAGGAAGAAAGTCAAACGTGAAGAAACCTGCCATCGCTTCGTCCATTTAGTGAAAAAGAAAAAGTTAAGTTTCAATTAAGTCGATAATATTCAGATGATATCTAATATCACAGGATGCATACTCATCAGCGCAAAGAAATTCCTTTTCGAGTCGTCAGCCAATCAGCGCCAAATTCATGATTTTATGAGTTTATTCCTTCCCGCGTGATAGACGGCGAACGCGATGATGAAACACGAAAACGGAATTCATGAAAAATTTTTCGAACAAATTAACCGCGAGACAGCGGCTTAAGATCTATCTTCACTACACCTGCCACCATTTCTTTCCTTCCCTTGACAGCGAACAATCACAATGCAAAAGCGCAGCGCCATATTTACGAGCACCCGATGACGACGAACAAACGCCGAAATCTGGTTCGTGCATTTTTACGTTGCGGAATGAATGGTGTATGCTAGGTGGGAACTAAACCCTACCACTCAGGGGCGAACTTAGAAAATGCTTTGAGAGGGGGGGGGGAGGAAGGGGAGCCCGGGGGGAGACTCCCCGAGGCAACGGGGGGTCCGGAATATATTTGGAAAATACATTTTGCATAATTTTGGCTTGGTATTAACAAATGATCTTCATCTGTAAGTAGATGCAGTTATAATACGTCAAACCTAGACAATAGTTTTAAATATTTTTTTTTTATTTCTCTTAGGCTTTGGGGGGGTGAACTACCCCCCCCCCCCATAGTTACGCCACTGCTGCCACTCACTCCATTGTTGCACGCGCCGTAGCATCAGAATGCAGCGCGCTGCAGAGACGTACTTCCACCTTATCAAGCACCCTACACGCGGTACATGTAGATTCCAACGCCCTTCACATGGCTAGGAAGTATTTTTTAAATACCAAAAGTAAATGAACCACTATTCATCCATCACTGCATATTACCTTTTACGTCTAAGTACCTATAGTTCGTAATTAAGACCTTAAGTTCATCCTTAAATTACATCACATAGGAATTTTAACATAATTTTAAGCCCAAACTCATACCCTTAAACTCACAAGCGAACTCTATAGGGGAATATTTATACATGCATTGCGTTTTAATAACTCATAAATCAAATAAAAAAAGGTGTAGGTAACTTAAATTGGCACAATCAATGGAATACTAGGTACTCAAAAAGAAATTAAAATTACAATGAGAAGCAAGAAATTAAACTTCGGAATAAGTAACGATGCTTCCCGCATAATAATATGAGGGGCGAAAAATGTTAAACCCGGTAAATTTCAGCTGAGCGATTATGGTTTGATGACACAATGGGCAATTCATGGCACGGAATGTTGAAAACTGATGTAATAGTGGCACACCAAGTAAAGACGCGATTGGAGGCTAGAAATATTTGTTTCCCAAGGCCTAACATGATATGTAAGTCTTAAAATTACACTCAACGCCTGCTCTGAATACACACCATTCGAGATATCAGACCTTTAAGCCTGACTCTCTCGATTGTTTTTAAAACACGATCATTTTTTCTTTCCCTCGGAGCTTGTGCGATAGATTCTCAAGGAACGGAAAAGCGATCTCTCAACCCACCATTGTCTGAATCCCATGGTACTTCGGCCGGCCCTTCTTCCTCCGCTTTCTCTGGTATTACAACTGGCATCACATTAAAAGCCAAACTTGGCGTCACAATCGCTGTCAGCGGCCGTGTATTCTGATTAACTGAAAGACGAGAAATGGTTTTCGAGGCGGAAAAAAGGACGTGTCGAGTGATAGAAAAAGGGTCTAGCGATTTGATCGATAGATTATTCTTCCTCATTGGAAAATCCTCTAAAATAGCTAGAATAGTAATGGCTTCGCCAGGTTTCGCTAGCTAGTGGGCCCTTCTCACTTCTATAGCGTTAAGATATTTTTCCCCGTCCCATCCCTTCCAACCCTTTTCCCTATCTCAGAGGCGTCGTCGGGCTCCTATCGCGGCGGCGCCTCTGTCCTTTTCCCTTCCTCTCCAGCCTCTCCCCGGGTGATCGGGCGTATAAGTTTCGGACTTGGTTCCCGGCCCCGGTGTATTGTAACCTCGAAGGGCTCCCCTGAGCCCTCATTCTCTTGATAGAAAAAGGGACTGGATTCCCACCCCTGGAGACTTCGGGGAAAATGATCGAGTGAAACGGTCATTTTTTGGGCATCATTGAAGCGATCGCTGGCTCAATCACTTGAAAGGGACGGGAAAAACGATCGTGTGTTTTCGAGGCTTTTGCTGAAATGTCCATTTGCTCGCTCTCTCTCAATGAGTCAATGGTATTCATTTACAATAATTTTCATTTACAATTTAAGCTTTCAAAATATGAAATAAACTACAGCAATGTGTTCAAATAATCGTACGTGATTCAAATAAAATTGGCCATCAGCAGTCTTCTTCCGGATAAAACCTCAGCAAAACCCACACAGTCTACGTTCTGTTTGAATCACATTCACCGCAAGTTGACAGAAGTACTAGGTGAATTAACATTACAACTCAGAGCTAAACTCGATTGAAATATTTTAGGAAATGATTATTGAGAGGATCATATTTTTCTGATAGCTCTGTTTACCTATGCAGTGTTCTACTGTAGTACGTACCAGAAATCAAGAAAAAAATAATAAATAATATCACAAGAAATCAGGTGAAAAATAGTTTTGAACAGAGTAAAAGGAACGGGGAAGAATCATTTTCAATATAAAAAATAAAATACTTTCAATTATTTTATTGCTTCCGCTTGTACAAAAGTACTTGTATAAACTTGAGTCTTTTCTTGGGCATAAAACGTTATTTCACAATTTAATGCCACTTTTCTATGACTACTTCAATTATTAAATATAGTTTAAGTATAAAATATATTTTGAATAGTATTACAAGAACTAGCATAGTGAATACATGGCATGACTTAGCATATAAAATATGATGAAGTGACTTTATGAGAATAAATGTTAATCATTTTTCGCTTGACCATTCAAGTCATGGTTACACCTAGTTGAGCAACATAAGGCGAGTTCATGGATCGCACAAATGAAAAAAAACACATACATCTCTAAGCAATACAGTTCACTAGACACACAGATTATCCACAGCCACTGAACTCAAAACAAACGAAAGACGACCCCCGCGCACGGGAGAGAATCTCAAGGCCTGCGTCCGAGGCCACACTTCGAGCATCCGATTCAAAAGAGAAATTGCGCAAAAATATAAAGGGGATACAAGGGCTTTTTGAAGTACTTCAGCAGTCGCACTATTACTTTAATTCAAATTATAATTCAGTTAGAAATGTATTATCTTAAGAAAACAAGTCTTAAAAACAGTCGATTATCCATTCAAATGGCTCCTTGACATTCGCGATCTCAATATTACTTGCAGTCTTTGAATGTGGTCGTAAGGCCAAAGCACCCGGCCAGAAAACGTGAAAAATTTGGTACGAGTATAAATCTTGTGAAAAAAGCAAAATTATTGAGCCAACAACATTTATATTCGCGAGATGTTGATAATCTATTTATCTGAATGGAGCGAAAGGGTCGGAGGTCCATTCCAAGATTGTTTTGAGTTCAGTGGCCTAAGGTACATGATTGGTGACGACGATGACGATGATGATAATAATAAGTTAAGGATGAAGTTGCCGTATGGCCCTAGGTGACATTGAGCACGTAAGAGGTGGAGTAGGTGTAGTAGCCGCCTTCGCCGAGGTATGGCTGTGGAGGTGGAGGGGGGGAGTAGCTGCTCACCACGTTCGTGGCTCCGGGCACGCCACTAGCGCCGCCCACGGCGCCGCCGGACATCATGGCGTCGGGGGTGACGCTGCCCGCCTCGGAGCCCGAGTGCTGTGGCTGAGAGGACGCGCTTGCTGCACCCGGCTGCTGCTGCTGCTGGTGGAGGTGCGGTTGCTGCTGCTGCTGAGCGCGGAGCACCTTGTTGCGGTACGACTGCAACGAGACAGAGAGAAGGCGAATGAGACAGAGGCGAGAAAAACCCAATGACAGACATTCAACCTCGCATTGCATGACATCAAACACAGTCAGATTCACATATTTAGGTTAAATCGCGGTATATGAACGTTAACGTGGAGCACTTCGTTGATTACCCCGGCCTGTCTCCCCTAACATCTTGGACATCCCTCAAACGTTGACATTCCTTCTTATTATATCTTAAATCCAGCCCTATTCCTCCCCCTCCCGCGTTTACTCAACATTCTACCCTCTGTTTTTAAGAACATCCCCTCTCCGCTAAGAACTCATTCCCTCCATACCCTCCGCATCTCAACAAGAAGATTCATCGCCAACCTTCTACACTTCGTCGTTCCCCTTCCTCTCCGTCAACTTCAAATTCTTCGCTACTCTCAAGGACCACATCTCGAACGCCTCCAACCTTTTCACCTGCTCGAGTTCGCGACCACCTACTATTTTACCTTGAGCCTCGCATTCCTAGCTCGCAATGCTATACAACAGCTCATATCTTTTGTCTCCAAGTGATGAGTCTTAGAGCCATATACCTTGCGCCATTTTTCAATTGTATCCACCAATTATATCAACCCCTCTGCCGACTGGCCCATTATTCATACCTGATCGTCCGCGAACTTCACTGATGATCAGGCAGAGATTCGCAAGTCGACAACAGGGTTGCGAGCACATATTAAAAAAAAGCTTCACAACAAGCGTAGTGGCACCAATGTCACTGTCGGTGAAAATTAAGATATTTCCCTCTGCGTTTACACTGAGAAACATGTTTTACGAAAAAGTTACATATCCGTGTAACATTTTACACGTAACATTGTGTTAAAAAACAAAAATTCGTATTATACAAAAAGTTTTTGTTTCCCGCACGAAGCGAAAACTTAATGTAATATAATTATATATGCGCCACATGTAAGGGTAGGGTGCGTAACATGTTAAAAGGATCTGTACATTTTTCGTAAAACATGTAACATGCAACTTAACATACTACTCAGTGTAAACCCACCTTAAGACTCATTATTCTCAGCTCTCGTAAAGGCAACGGAAAGTTATAACAGTCACGCAAATGGATGTGAAGTGGCGGGCACTCACAAACATGTTAATCGACAAACGAAACTCTACACTAACTCAGTGATTCGACCCCAAGGCTGGCTGGAACAGGTGAGGGTAGAGGTATCCCCGAACTAAGCCATAGCCATGTGAATATTAAACATTCAGGGTAGAGGAGGCAGTTCCACCTAGCTCTTTTCTAGGATTTTGTGAATGGGGTGTTCAAAGCCTTCACCCGGGATTCCCCAAATCACATAAGATGAGAAAATATATATTTGTCACCAAAATATTCCAACGGAGTCCCGACTACCCAAGATTGGTTTTTTGAGACGCTCGGAGGCGTATCACGAGTTGAAAAGTAACAAGTTTCCATTGTTACCATTTTCTCTGAGAAGCGGGAGAAACAGACCACTGATGAGTAAGCTATTCCATGAACGGTGCTTGACCACTGCATCCCCTGAAATATATATTCTATGGAAATTTTATTTTGTTCCTCGCCTTTCCTTAATCGGCGGACGCCACGGATCTCGATGAAGAGCGCACAACGTGACAGTGATCGAATTAGGATAGCCATGAGAGAGGCCTTGGAATGACATTGATCAACAGAGCAGTTCTAATACCTTCCAAGAGGCGCCACTCTGGTCGTACTTAACTTTTTAGACCCTAAGTAAAGTGCGCAAGAAATTTTCTCGATAATTTAAAATTCAGGGAAATCTCATTCACTCAATTTCCAAAGGCAAATCTAGCAAAAATGATACCATGGATTCACAAAAGACTTTCGCATTGAACTGTCACATGCACCAATTCATCAGGAGACTCTGTAGTCATCTCCACACTCCATTGAACATCGACCGACACAGGTTTCGGCAGATTAGAGCCATTTTCTAAATTCGTTCAATACCCTGCGGGGATTAGTTATCTGTAGCTATTGAAAATATGGAAGGTTACCATTGATTCATTATGAAGACTTCCACAAAGTAATACCCGACACTATGGATAGTGTTTAATGAATATTGTTGAGGCTACGAGATCTGTAGCTTCCATTTGTGTCTATGGATGGGCGTTAAGTAAAATGAAAATCGTGGGGAAAAGTCAAAAAGTAATGGGTTGATAGTCTGGAAGAAGTGGAGAAAGGATTCGGTGTGCCTCGTGACGCTATTGGAATGCACGGCTTCAAATTCGGTTTGCAAAAGCATCTCTGATGCTTAAGGAAATATAGTATCAACCAATTAAATGCCAACGAGATGTCTTAACACGAAACGCTATTTTTTCGAAGCGAGGAAAAATTCATGTCCCTGAGATAATGGCAAGAATTGAACATTTAGGGTCATTTCCTATATTCAAGGGGGGTTCAACCGTCTCCCCGAATTTTTCCATACCGGGAAATATATAATGTGTTTTGGATTCGAACCACGAATGTACAAGATTTCATGGCTCGAAATTCGATGAATTCTGGTGTAGAGCAACAACTCTTTTAACATGCAATCGGTCAAGTAAGGATACACATAAAATGAGGAAAAGTATGGAAAACGCGTTTAAAAAAAAAAACAAATTTTTGCAAAAGGCAGTGACAAGGTATTTGACGATCATTTCATTGTAAATTGGATTCATTTGCTAACATGAATTCACAGAATAAATTTCATAATGGGTAATAAATAACGTAATTTTACGTAACAGAAAAATAAAAAATACTTGCACATTTCAAGCTGTTCTTAACGCGCCACAGTCAAAGAATTACCGAACCGATAAAAATAATTTAAATTTACGAATTAATAACGGCTTTATTAGACAGCCGGTAGAACTATTACATAAATTATTAACCGGTATTAACTATTAAACAGAGGAGTTTAAGGCGGGAATACATCCAACAAAAGCTCGTAATGCCCACTACTGAAAATAAATTAAACCTTTCCACTATCCCGTTAACGAGAATCATGTTCAATTTTCATTTCACCAGAAATGAGCGGCGCAGTGTAATATCATATAAAAATCAGACTGCGTTGTGGAGGGGAATGGAGGAGAGCTTCCTCCTGGACGCCTTCCAAAAGTGGGCGTGGAGGCGGGTGGAGAAGGTGAATTGGAGGAGGGACGACGAAGTGTTGAAGCTGGTGGGCGAGGAGAGGCAGCTTCTGGATGAGATACGGAGGAGACAGAAGGCATGGGTGGAGTGGGGGCAAGGGGATGTTGAAAACAGTGCTAGATTAGAGTAAGAATGTTGGGCAAGTGATGGAGAGGAAGGAAGAGAATAGGATTTATAGATCGAATGAAAGGGAGCTATCCTTATTGCGAGCTGATGACGGAAGTCCCAGCTGACACAGGATACTCTGCAATACTTCATTCTACCTTTACGGGTACAGTACCTCTATCGAAAGTATTGATACTAAGAAACAAAATATTTAATTAGTAAATGCGACAAGTGGCAATATTGTATTGTCTAGCTGTATAGTAGGTACGCGTTTGTAGCGGCAAGGGAGTGGTGTGGGTTGGCAAATGGGGGAAGGGACAGACACTGCCACAATGAACGCCAATTCAAAGAGCAAATTAGCCATTAATCACCCACCAGGAAAACTTACCGTGAGATTCCAATCCGCCGTTGCGTCAACGGCGGCGATACGAGAAGAAATTAGAGCGAACATCAATCAGAGTGGGGGGTCGAGCATTTTGAATTGACGGCAAAATTATCGTGAAACTTTAGAACGCACAGGGTCGTAATCATTTAGATACCTTGCGCTTTGCAACCGTATTTTGTTCGTTCTAACCGTGAATCGTTAAAGGTGACAATGAAAAATAACAAGGACATGATATGGAACGTAAACACCGCGAAAGCAATAGATGTGGAAACAGAAGCAGCCAACTCAACGTCAATGCCTCATGTGCGGTAGTTCAGCACAATAATCATAGATGGCGTTCAGTCAGCGCATTTTCTTTTCCTACGAACGCCCCTAATCTTTGAAGCGAACTTTTTCTTTAATTTATATTGACTGATGCTCTTTTCTAAAATGCGGAAATTAAGTGAGGCGGAGAAAACATGCCCACGAAACACGAAGCTCATTCATCCGGGAGCGACACCAACAGCAAAGGACTCTAAGCAGTAATGATAAACAAGAGAGCGATTTTCGACTGGTGCGCAAGCGAATCGACAAGGCAAAATATCTGATCACTTCAAGGGTCTCATTTGCTGACGCCAACCATATCTTTTGTTTTCACGTTGTTTATCTCGATTATGAAAGTGAACTTCATACATAAAACACTCTCGATGGAAGAAAGGTATGACTTTATTACAAATTAAATTTATTTTAAGGATTAAATTATCCAAAATTCCCATGCTAATATTATATTTCGAGATGAAGTCGCCTTCATCTATTGCTCATTTCGCAGTCGGTGCTGCGCGGGCTTCTTTTTACGATTCACTCCGAGGGATGCAACACCCCCAACTCCTAATACCTGTGTTTGTACCCCTAATACCTCTTGTTATATTTGTGAGGGTAGGAATCGCTGAACAGAGTGAATAGACCGAGACTTTCTTGAATGCTCAAGAGGAAGGAGAATCCGCGATGCAACCGCCCCGCGTAGTCAATTGATCTGCGAAGTGGTCGGAGGCGCCGCTTTTTCGCAGCGAACAGCTCGAGAGGTGATCGAGAAACGGAATAAATGCGAGAAAACTAAACCCCGAATAGCGTTTTATAAGAACGTTTTCATAGTAGTCCCACAAATAGAAACACAAAAAGAGGACTCGGGATTTCAAACAGATGACAATCGAAATTCATCTCGAAGACTACGTACCAGAGCACGAGAAGAGGGGGAGAGGGGTGTGAGGGAGCGAGGATTGTTCCGTGAATGGGGAAGAATGGAACAACACAAGAGGGCAACACACACAATAGGCCCAAGGCTGTGTTCGAACCAGTCATAGCGACCTCGATGAAAAACAAGAGCGTTACCTCCACTTATGTTATGGAGCAAGCATGAGAGAAACTAGATCCTGGGCGGCTAGACATAGACAATGACCCTCGTCTTACGTTCGAGAGCAGCAAGAGGCCCACGGTCCCGCGGGGGGAGCGAGGGTCGACAAGGTCCCCCGCACGAAAGCAAGTCCCTTGGCATCCCTAGCAACGGTGTACACACAGCATTCGAAGTAAATAGGCCCAATGGAGTCATTGGATGGAGATTAAAGCACCCTACGGTGGCAGACGCTACGCAATGCAATACGAACACGGATATTTCGATAAGAGAGGAACTATTTGATGTGCGGCAACCCACCGCCCAAACGACTTTACCAAAGTCGCTCAGCGATCCGAATTCCATGCACACGTGTGAGCACTACAATTATGATTGCTGACCGAAATTTATAATTAGCTGTCGTAAAAAGATAACTTTTCAATGACGTTCATATTGACAACATATATCATATTCTTAATATTGAGAAATATAATATTCTAAATATAATTTAATCGCTTTGCACTCATCCACGCGCAGCGGACGGATTCGATAGCAGAATAAAATGCGTCCAAAGAGGCAAGTGTCTAACAATAAGAGAGGAACTGAGACTGGCCCAATCTGCAGTACCTTACTCTTGAAAATTAATGTCGCTAAGTCAGCTTAAACTAACGGAAAAATTACTTTAAGGTTTGGTACATTAAGAATCCCCGTGTAATTTTTTGAGTTTCTGGTGTCGCAGTTATTTGTTCGGATGCTTCCCTATCGACCGCGTAAACGTTAGATGAGTTGCCGAGACAAAATTTTGGTTCCGACAATGCATTCTCAAGAAGATGGCTTTTACCTGGACCACGAAACTCTTTGAGTCGCGCTGCACAAGCGCAATCAGCTGATCGTGGAAGTCTAAGAAGGCCAAGGGTAAAATATCAAGTGCGACGTCAACGGGCGACTATTGGTACCAAGTCCACCGATGGGGAAGAGCATGAATAGGCGTATCTGTGAATGCATCTAAAGGAAGCGATTTTCATTCCTTGTTTTGCTAAATCAAATCGTGAAACGTGTAAGAATCCATCACGGGATGCAAAAAAGAGGCATCAGAAAAACAATCTCCGCACTAACATCAGGACAGCTACGTAAAGAATTCGTTAAATTTAATTGGGGCAGCTTGACAGAGTAAATTTTCGGAAATTTTTGCCCACGGATTCACCGAATTAAGAGTTAGCGCGAGGCTTTTGATGCGGAGTATGGAAGCCACTTGTTTTGTTGTTACTTCTTTGCTTTTGAAGCCACTTCTCCTTCAGTTACTTGTTGTTTATTTGTGACTTTTTTCGCCAAACAATGAATTGTTTGAAAAAGACATTTCCGGACAAATGATAACACGGGCACTGGAAATACCAGGAAATGTAAGCTACGGACAATGCGTCAGGACAGTTAGGGAACAAGTCAACACGATGTATGCGGCAGTTTCTTCGCTGCTCAAAAAAATACGGAGAGATGGCGTCCTTTACGCGTTATTTTTTACTACACGCTAGAGGCTCAACTATGCAATTGCCGAAGGCGTCAAATGTAATGCTGTAGCGAGTCGGTGGTCAAATAAATTGAGCTTGACCATTATAAGGTTCCAAATTCACGATTGACGCTCATGAGGCCTTTGACAGTAGGCAATGCAATTGACCCACACAGCTGGGAACCTAATTTCTCCCCAAGTTTTTCGTTCTGAATATGCATTCCGTATTCTACGATAGTTGGTTGTAATTCAGCACAATGCGCATCATAATGACTTGCATCATCAGGTGCCAAATGTCCGTTGGCATTAGAAGGTTATTGTTTCCGTTGCTGCGTATGCGTTGTTGCGTTTAAATCAATATTTTATGCTGTACATAAAATATTGATTTAAAAAAAAACAATAAGATAGTTTTACATTCAAAAGTATCAAAATGGAAATACATGAAAATGAAGATATAAAATACTACAGTGACAGTAATAAAAAATCCATAATTATACGCTTGGGAAAAATTATGCATAACCTGAAGTTAATCTGCGGTGGTGAGTGAAAGGCTATCGTGTTATAACTTTTCACGAATAGTTTTCATGAATGAAATCAGAGAAAACCCTTCCGAACATCGTGTGTTATGAGAAATGAGCAGGAAGGGACTCTTTAATGACAGCATGCTTCGTAATCTTCAGGCGGTAACTGAAGAGGTCCATTTCACGCGAATCAACGACTTGGAGGAGAAAACAAGCGATACAGACGCGACTGCCGAAAGTACGTTGGACGGAGCCGACGAATTCCACAGCTCCCGAAAAAAGGATGCCACCGATTTCTTCTTTCCACTCCTGCGTGAACAACGATAACGATGGGCATCGTAAATAAGCGGGCGTGCAATTAGCAAGGGATTCGTGGCCCGTCGAAGGCGCGTGAAATACTGTTGCTGTTGGGCATGACTCACCGCAACCCACCGCTCGATAAGAGTTTAAAAACAGCGTGGGGAGACTACACAGGATGTTACAAGTAGTATAGGTATTGCTTGTGAGAGAGAATAAACGTGTTGTAGATACATGCAGCTTTAAATACGTAAATAAGCCATTTTAATTCTTTCATTTATGATTTTTGTCACTTCTTATGCTTTCGGAGACTTTTCTATCAACAACCAATAGGGGGAGATTAATTCATCTTCTACTATTAAATTCCTTCTTCCCTTCCAACTGTTTTCCAACTGTTTAACTTTAAGTTTGTTTCACTTCTCTTTAAATTTAAATTTCACTTATTTTTCCAGGATATAGACAGTTACTTATACCACTTATTTAAAATAAGTGGTATAAGTAACTGTCTATATCCAGGAAATAATGGAATACCACATAGTTAACCAAGAGTTAGTGAATCTTATTTTTCCAATTTAAAGTTTGCATAATCCTTTCTATTTTCATAATTATTTTATGTTTTAAACCAGTATTTCATACCATTTTAGGATAATTTTAGCTTTTCAACTGACCTAAATTTCAGTTTTTAAAAGGCTGTAGTTTTAAAAATAACAATGCGGAAAAATGGGTGAAAGGCAAATGAATCTTTCTGGATGTGGGCGCGTAGTCGGCATTTCTCTGTCGAAGCCCAGACGGCATTGAACAATGGATTAATGCTGCTGTCTTTCACTGCCGTTGTCAAATTCGCGAATATATAATCATGGCCAGTTGGCAGTAAGTAAAGCCTCGACGACATTTGAAGTATTTTGGGCCCATAATAAATTAAGGGGACGCTCCCGATTGTTTTCGTTTGAAATATTTCACGTTTTGATTGGACAATTTGAGATTTTCAAGTCTTTCGGATCAGCGAAGGCAAATGGGACGAAATATCCCCACGCTTTCATCGTGTGTCTAGAGCACGAGAGAGCGGCGAGGAATTAGAATGTATTGCAAATACGTAGGCTTTGCACTTAAGGTACAGCACTTATATAATTTACCATACTCGGAATAAGCTGGTTATCAAGGTATTAACTTGTAGTTATTTATTGTAGAAGGATATTGTGTCCCTGTTATTTTACTGAATTTATGATGGTTTTTTGTTAGTAAAGTGAGTTTTCATCGTTCAGCCAATGGAGAGGGGTTTTTTTTCCTCAGAAGAGCGGTTTCGTTCTCCTGATAGGTTTTATTTTGAGGATGTCGTCGTATTACGGACGAACCAGGGGGCGCCCGTGATTGTCCGCGAAGCAACATAATACATATAAATCACGGCTGTTATATGTGTGGACAAACATTTTTCCCAACTTGAGGATACTCGTGGGTGAGTTGGCATTGGCGTCTCGGGGGTGGAGGGGGGAGGCTAAAAGGGTTAGGCGAGAGGGGGAGGGGGTGAGCCTCTCATTCTCGCAAGTCGTTTCCCGGCCAACGACCAGGGCCGGTCGCCGCCGCCGCTGCCAAGGGGAGAGAAGATAAGGGCGGGCTGGCGCTAGCCTCGCTGCAGGGGCCTGACTGCCTCCTCGCCCTCCGAGGCCCCCGCGGCCGAGGGTACGCCCCAAGATGCAACGGGGCGGGACGCAGTCGCGCGCGCGCCGCGATCGTCTTTTTGCCGGTCGGCATCGATGCAACGGCCCCGCTGAGAGCGGGCACTTCCATCCGAGTGTGACGTATCGCCATCCTACACTCCCATTGGTCCACGATTCGCGCAATAAATCGCGGCAAATGCCACGAACACAGTTTATCTTATGCCATTACTATTACTGTTGCATTCCCAGAGCATTTTTAGCATCTTCCGCCACTGAATATGGTTACTAATTTGGATGGGCAAATCGAATACCACGAATATTTTATGTCAATATAAGTATTCAAGAACTTTGATTGTTTCGACAAGTTATCGAAAAGTAATGATAAATAGAGCTGAACTTCGGCAAAATCAATCATTTTTATCGTTTCTATACGGGAATTAGCAAATAAAATTAAGTCCTATATTAAGTGGGGGCATTCTGACTGCCTCCATTATCTTTATGTCTTGCGGAAAACCATCAATCGGTTTGATTCTAACGATGAATGGCTAAACTGTGCTAAATCAGTTGGCACATTTTATATTTCTTTGCTGTAATTACATTTGTGTGAGTCTTGAATTGCATGGGGCGATGCATGCTTCGTAGGAGCTCACAACACCTGCATTAATGATTGCAGGCTTTCCCGGCGTATCGAATCGTGGAAGATTATTCGGGCATTCCACCGGGTCAGGTTCTCTAACTCCATCTCGGCCTAGATGCAATGCCCGAATAACCTTCCAACATCTGCATTAATTTTTGCGTATAAATTCAATTATTTTATACATATCTCCGGCAACCATACATCGTGAACGCGGAGTACCTACTGAGTATACTGATGATAATGGAGGTGAAAATGATTTCACGTTGCCGGCCTCAGTAACTGCGAGGTAAAGTCCTCGCCTGCCAAACAAGAGGTCACGGATTCGAGCCCCACCCAGATACGTCGTCTTAGCCAGAGCATGTTTGTTCATAAACGAGTAACTGTTAACGCAATGAAAAACCCCGAATATGAGCTGTTTTCTGAGGTATGTATATAAAAAATATAATAAACCACCCCCTGCCAAACACCCTTAAGGTATTTCGCAACGATTTTGCAGATAAACCACCCAATGCCAACTATTTCCATGTGATTCAATCGTCCACTCTGGACTCTTTCTCGAGGACTTAAAGTGGTTTCAGGAAAATTATATTATTTGCTAGTCAGAAAATTAGCTTCCACCTACTACGGGGAGGTTTAGAGTGGAGCAGTATTTTGCTGGATCCCGTACCAGGTAACATAATGACAGAACAAGCCTTGTAGGGTCCGCAGGATTTTATTATTAACCTGTCTAGTTTTCGACTACTTATGCAATTCTAAAAGTGGAGGTGGTCTTTAGAAAAGTGCAAAGGTTACTCACCAACAATACAAAGGGAAAAAGTTGGACTTTTTGGAACAGTTAGAAATATCTATGGTATCACAAAACAAAAATGTATAAGTGGAGTGAATGATCTTTCGTACCCTTCCCACTCCTCACCTCTGCCGTCTCTCCTTCTTAACCTCACACCGCAGACGTACACTCTTCGCCCAATCGAAAGTTGTCTAGTACTCTTCATCTGCCAACTTCTAAACACCCCCTTCCATCTCCAATTATTGGTATGAATTGGCACGCATCATGTGCAGTTCAACCTTGAAAACGAAAGGCATCTTGCCGAAATAAAGATCGGCTTTTAATAAATAATTCTGTGGAGCATTTCCTGTCATTCCGTAAGTCTTGGGAGCTAATAAAAAATCAACTCCATACATCTCTCATCTGAAAACGAGCTATGAACTGCCGCCCAATCTCTATTTCAACGGATTTGAGTGGTTCCTTAGCCGTCCGGATGCCCTATCCACAGCCATAACACCTCTTCTATTCCACGCAGGTGAAATCCGCTTCCGCAAAAGTCGAACACTTCTCTTTAATTTCTCCAGAATCCAATTGGAACATTGGGATGGCAATCAAAACGACAACGAGAGGAGTGAAAATTCAAATCGTTTCGCTGCCGGGAGAGAGCACACAAACATCATGAAACTAATCCCTAGGGGTCGAAAAACGGAGTGCAAACTAAATCCGAAAGAACACAACAGCGGGTCCAAACTAAACTCCGACACAGAACCAAACCCTGTTTACGTTTCAGAGCGATGAAGCGCGCTGGAACCAACAGCTTCACCTTTGAATGGTTTGGTTTCGAAACACAAAAGAAGCCGGCTGCTACAATGACAAGTACTGCGCTAATTTATTAGGGCTAAAAATAAATTGTAGGTACGCAGAGGAAATTCGAATTTTGCCCAGAGGGCGTCATCTCGACCCGAGTCGATAGTAACTCCCAAGAGAATACAATTTCGTGGTGGTACATGATCGCTTCGATTTCATGCAATCTATCCATCTAGCCGCAAAGAGAGCACCATGGATTCGAGCCAAGCGGATGCATCAGGTGTGGACCGAGCGACGGGCACACTCCGACAGTCCAGAGGGCCGTGACTCGGCAACTTCGGCTCCCGAGGACCTCGGATGGTTACAGGCGTGCCAACCCACGGCTTGAACCATCCCACGATTACCACACTCCACCACTAAAATTTCATCATTCAGAAGGAGACAGACCACAGCGCCGCCAGACAAATATTCCGCTTTTAATTTGGGCTCGCACCTCGAAACATTCAATGTTCCAGCCATTTGTTTAACAGTCTACCAGTCTCATGACTAGATGCAGGAACAGGAAGTGAAAAACACCGAGTGGGCAGTGGCATCAAATGGATAAGAAGCTAAGATCGATATACACCATTGGGAAAGCTGACGAGGAGAGAGAATGAGTCGCCAAGTTCAAGATAGGGCGAGAAAAGAAGATCAGTGCGGAAGGAAGGAGAAGAGGAGGAAGAGTGGACTGCCAGGGAAGGAGGGCACGCAAGGAGATAGGCGATGAATGCAATGGAGGGCAAAAGTGACGGAAAAGTCGGAAGGCCAAGAGATGAGTACTAAAGAGAAGGGGTAGATAAAAAGGAGGGCACGAGTAGTATCTCTGGGAAATGAGTTGGCTTCAAAATAGGGAAATATGGGCTTTTCCGTCAATTCGTTCGAAGTCCGATTGTGATGGACTTTAAGAAACAAAGAAACTCGCATTTTTCCCGTTTCGCGATCACCTCTCGAGCTGTTCGCTGCGAAAAAGCGGCGCCTCCGACCACTTCGCAGATCAATTGACTACGCGGGGCGGTTGCATCGCGGCTTCTCCTTCCTCTTGAGCATTCAAGGAAGTCTCGTTCTATTCACTCTTTGCAGCGACTCCTTCCTTCACAAAAATATTCTCTCTCCCTCAAGTAATTAACGAACGAGGACAGTAATGACGCTTCATGACAAATGCACGGTACTTATTTTACGTTTACTCATTTTGGATTTTCGAGCGAATGACAGAAAAGGGAGAATTTTTTTCGCCGAAACTCATTTCGTCCTCCCATCGACCGAATCCCGACTATCGACCCTTTAATATTATCCATATTTTGGTTTAAAGATATCGTAAGAATATACACGAAGAACACTTCGAGAGAAGGAAGGAGAGGCGAGGCAGAGGCCCGTCGGAGAGGTAGGAAGGAAACCGTGACTTGCACTGTGCGATGCGAGGGCCTTGGCGGTGGGCCCTTGGGGCCGACCCAAGGGCCCTGCGCCATCCCCAACATTCGTGAGGAGGGCAGAGCGCATTGGGAACGCCTTCAACTAAAGAGCGTGCGTTTCCTTAGGGAACATCACAAGCCGCTTAAACAGCCCCACGGTTTCAAACGCCACTAACATGCAACAAACTGGCATTGCTTTATTCTTCAGGCGTTTTCAAAGTTTCTCCGATAAAAACTCATGGATTACTACGTAAATGGGTCGGAGTCGTGGAAAATACAATTATCGGGGTTAAACCTTGATTTACTAGGAAAATCACGCCCTCGAGTAAGAAACCTTGTTGTAACTTCTGAATTGACAGCTAAAGCAGTCGACTACAACGCTCGACCCGTACGTGTGCACATCGCAACTAAGAGGAGATGTTTAATCGATTTAGGACGTGGTCGACCTTGAACCGATGTATTAGCGAAGTTGAAACAGCTCCACTATGCAAACTGCAGCAGGATCGATGACTAAGGATGCATCGTAAGACATTAACCGTGATTTAACATCGCAATAAAAATGAAGTCATACATTTCATCAATTATCAATACTTTCCTTACGACGGAAGTACATTCACCAAAATTAAATTAAAAGCATTCAAGTGCTCTGTCGGAAAATTAGTGCACAGCGAGTGTATCTCTGTTTAGGCTTTGGCGGTGTATGCGGTGAAGATGCAGCACACAAAGGTTTACTGGATACGCTCCTCGGGGGCCCATTTGTGTTCCTAGACAGTCGTTTCGCTGCCGTTGCAGCTGCCTTCTTCAGGTCGATGCATTTCCCAAGCACTCACCCCCACTCACTAGTTTCATTCTCCTCACCCTCCCACGCTCACCCCACAGTCTTCCCTCCCACGTGGATTTTCACACCCCCTCCCCGATCAGCACTTGCACGGTGCATAGATGTTTCCTCTCTTCGCCCACCATGTCTAGCACTTTCTAGTCGTTTCGAACAACCAGGAGTACTTACGTCAGTGGTCGCACATTGTCTATCTTATTTCTTATTTCTACCCAAACAACATTTCCTGACGTGTTTCAATTTCCCTCGTCCGCATGGGGTCTAAGATAACACGCCGTCAGTAATAAATCCAATTTGCTCGCGTCCTGATATATGCGGAATGAATTTGTCAGCGAACGTCTATCCCCCACGGAACACGACTCGATGGCGAGGAATGCACTGACCACAGGATAGCACTAACAATAAATCCGGGAAGCCGTCCTGCCAATCGGCCTCCCACAACGCGATTGGAACGGGGAGGGTTCCCTTCCCGAAAACACCAGAACACCTGGATGCACATCCGCGGGAAAACGAACAAGAAAGAGGGCCCCAATTGATGGGCCCTCGATCGACAGGGGGAAGCCGAGCGGTCATAATATCTCGGCGCGGGCCTTTGGGGCCGAAAAGAGGATTTCAGTGCGGCCGTGGATCGTTCCATTGTCCGCTCGCTATTCATATTTTTGGGTCGCGCAGCAGGATGCTTGTTGGAAAGAAGGCCTTTCATGGCACTCGCCATATGGCACAAGAACACACTCATCATAGTCGGACCTAGCTCTTTAGAGCGCAAGCCGAGGGGAGAGGTATGCCTACACGGCGTGCTAAATATAAGAAAAACGAAGGAAATGAAATACCGAATAAGGTAAATTTGATCGAGTATTTACTAAGTATTCTGGAGGTCGCCCCGCACTTCTTGGACTCCCCCCTTCTATCACAATAAAGCCAACTCCCTATCTTCCTATCTATCTACCTATTCTCTTCCTTGCTCTACTTCGTCTGCCAAACATTTTACCCTCTAACAATGTATTCAACATTCCCTACCCGCTCAGTAATCGCCCCATCCAGGACACTTTCAAGACTCTCTCCTTACCCAGCACTTCGTCGTTCCTCCTCCTCTCCCTCCACTTCACCCTCTCCATTCTTCTCCACACCCACATCTTGTATGACTCCAGTCTTCTCTCGACCTCCCTTCTAAGGTCCACGTTTCCGAACCGTAAAGCGCTACACTCGAGGTCAGACTCTCCACTAACCTTTTTTTTTTAACTCTTACACAACGATCCTCTTACAAGCTCCCTCCTGTACGTGAGCGCCTCCTTTGCTAACGCAATTTTCTTCCTGATGCCCTCACTTCCACTTTCCTCTCATGTTGAAAACGGGAAAAATATCTTCCCCCTTCAGCCCGTGAGAGCAGAAGTGCAAAGCGCTAAATGCTAGCCAATATAAATTCAGGAGTGTTAAAATCACACATTCAAGGTGAGGGAACTACATTTCCTCCTTGGTCTTCACGCTTCCTTGAAACAGGTGTGCCAACACAATTCACTCGCATTTTGAACCCTGGACACCTCGATCAGAAGCCAAGCGCACAACCCAATGCGCCTCGAATATGCCGTGGGAGTAAAACTCTTCATTAAATAATTTTGTTGATGATTAATGCAAGATCTTAATCATAGCGTTTATATCAAGTAAATGAACGCATTTCTGAACATTTGAGGGTTGTTCACCCAACAGACGCGAAATGCATTAAAACACGCCATTGGGTCAATGAGAATGAGAAGATTAAGTTTCGGCGAAGACCCCATTTTCTTGGAATGTTTAAATTAAGACACCGCTGCAGTTGCCCACAAATTTTCAAGAGATCGATGTCACATCCGAGTCTTCGATAACGTCGATTTCTATTTTAAAGGTTTCATAATGTATCTCTTTTTTCTCTGCGGAAAATTCACCCTTCAATTGCGCTTGCAAATAAACTCTACGCCGATGGATAGTCCGAGCTCGTTTCATTGCATAGTTTATCAAATGGAATTGTCTCAGGGTTAATTTTGTAAAATTTTCCAGGCTAAAAATGAAGAATATACTAGCAACATTACACACATGAGTTTTAATCATCACACGAACCGGTTTTCGTTACTTTACTACATATACTTACATATAATACAGGATGTTTTCAATCAAATATATAATCCATGAGATGTGGACAAAGGAGGTGGAAAGCAATGAATAAACCAATCTTAAGCCCCCTTTTTTCCATTCCCGCTCACCCCTATGCTATTCACTCCCCTTGGACAAATTGAAGCCACGTCATAGTAACACCTGAATATGACTAAGTTTCGAAAGCCAAAATTTCATAAGTGCAAATTATCAAGTTTATTTGAACAATGTATATTAATCTTTCGCGTTCTTTTCGCAAGACTTCATTTTAAAATATTGAAATTGCCTTTCGGATCACCCGATCGCCTCGCGGCCAAAGGAAGGAGATGAAGGGGTGGCCCCTCGTCTCTCGGCAACCCCCCCCCCTACCGTTCCTCGCGAATTTGAGTGGAAAATTCCACGTCGGGGCGCAGTGGGTGCAGGCTGCACCCGCTCCAACCGCCGCGCCGCCTCCTCCCAAGGCGCCCAAACGCATATTTTATGGCGACCCGGGAAATATCCGGGAATCGACTCCATCCAGCGGGAAAAGTTTTCACTCACTCCCAGCTGAAGGTTGGCAGGCGAGGGTAGAGGCCGCCTTAGACGAAGCCAAGGGTGTGTGAAATGCTCGCATTAAGGGGATACGAGGTGTAGGACTGGTTTACCTCACACTCCCACTCGGTGGAATGTCCGCAACCTTCAACCGAGATGTGAACAGAGGACCCTGCGATTATCATTCCAACACTCTACCTACTTAGAAACGACGCTCTCCCATCCAGATACGAACTACCAGAAAAATTACCACAAAGTCTTCGAATACCCGAAACTATCTCTGTGATATGTTTAAAAAAACGCATTTTAAACCCTTGTGCGAATAATTAGGATGAAGATCTGAAACCAATTTACCACAGAAAATTCTTGGTGTAACATCTCAGCCCACCTAAGGTTAGATAATCTTTTAGATTGCCTCACTTACAGTCTACGTAAGCTTTAGCCTGAAAATCGCATTATGTGGTCGCTATTTTCAACTCGTTAAGACGTCATCATCATCATCATCACTGGTCAACAATCCTAAGATTGGTTTGACGCAGCTCTCCACTCAGTTCTCCTATCAGCTAATCTTTTCACTTAAGACGTACATGATTCAAAATGTGTATTTCAAGTCACAGACGCCAGAAGTTTAATGAGACATACATTCGAAATGAATATTTCACGAAATTTTACGTTTGAGATATTTACCAAACAACTCCCATGAGCGCCGTTTCAAAAGGATACGAACGTCGCTTATCTCGTAAGAAAAATCCCCCAGAGGCAACGATACAAAGTGAGGGAATAAAGCAAAAGCCGCTGACGGGCAAAGCGATCCTAGTTTCACGGAGTAAAAATTACACCTTTATTTATATTACACTGGTCAGCATCATTGGCCAGCATGGCGATGGGCAAAGATATATAGGGTAGTTTCCTTCACCAAAGAAAACGAAAGGCATGGATTGCGATTCGTTACCCACCATTAGTGTATTCATAATATACAAATTATTTGGTTTTAGAAATACCAGGTTAGACGAATGGCAATGGTCCATTTTTATCCTCATTTGAAAAGGGCCAGATTGGCGCCCATGCGATGCCACTCCACGTGACGTCACAGGGACCTAGTTTCTATACGAGAAGATAGGAGTTATACGTCGTCTGAGGTTACCATTGCATGCATGAGGCGCAGAGCTCAAGGAAACATGTCTTAACAATCACTTATTAAAACTGGCTAAGGTCGGAAAGTTTTCCTCGTTTGATAAGTTATTAATAATCCTTATTTAAGCCAAGCGCTACCTGCTAGCATGGTACTCTGTTACCTGCTAGCATGGTGTTCTGTTACCTGCTACCATCCTGCGTCGTATCAGCGCTCAAAGCCCCGCCCCAAGGTCACCTCACTTGCAGCAGCGGGAACCAGAACGACGTCACACGGAGTTTTCCCAGCATTCATACTTGACCGATTAGAAAATTATCACTTTTCATCTAATCGCGAAAAATAGACATCGTCATTAAAAAATCTAAAAGCGTGAAATACGTACTCCAGGGGTAATAATCTTTCGATTCAGGCAATAAAAAAATAATAGGAAACCACCCTATTTATTCATTTCCATAAACCGCCAAAAACCCTAGCCCGCAATGACCTTTACTTGGAGAATACCAACAATAAAGAGCTGTAAAAGCGCAAACGCTCTTGCCCAGGATTCAAGTAACTTACCCAGGTGGAAATCGAAACTGCGACCTTCGATTTAGCAAACGAAGACTTTACTTTGCCGCCACCAAGGCCAGCAAATAACAAAAATAATGACGAAGATTGCTTGGTTGGTATATATATTGCGCTATGGTAAAAATATTCTACTCCGAAATAGTTGACATTCGAGTGTACTTGATTTCGTCGTCACTTGGATGAGCTGGGGAAGCATTCAATAGAGTCACACGCTTCGTTCGACTTAAAAACAACACTAGCTGCCGGCACTGCCGGATGTTGACAAAGCACAAAGAACGTATAACTACGGAAGTGAAAAACGGCCGCGTTTTGCCGCTTAATCCTACACTTGATCAAAACGTTACAACATGAGACATTTCCTATCAGCGTGCCTGTGATCTTCTCATCGATGCAGCAAGATACCCTTTCGCTTCGGTCTCCGCACGCCGAGGGCCAATGGGGAAGGTGTGTGCGTGGGAGGTGAGGAAGGGGGGGGGGGCGAGGGACCCCTCTACTCTAAATTCATAACAATAACAAAGGAGTGGAGGGGTAGGCGTCGCCAGCGCCGCCACGCGGCCACGATCGAAATCGTATCGGAGGGGGCGCTGCTCTTCTGTCCAGGGGTGGAATGAATTCTGTAACTCGGAACTCGAGAGGAAAGAGCTTTGCCACAGAATTATCTCCCAACATTTCATGCCTTGAGCAGGTGAATCAATTCAATTATTTGCGCCGCACATTCGAGGAAAACGGACACAGAAGTGAAGACATCGGGAAAGGAAGGAGCTGGCGAAAGAGACGTTCATGAATGAGGGAGGAGCTGATGAGAGGAGAAAGACTTTGAAGAAGATATCTAATAGTAAAGAGTCTGATTCGGAAAGGTGGGCGTGGAGGAAGGAGGACGAGAGGAGACTGGAGGAGTACGAGATGTGGGTGTGGAGAAGAATGGAGAAGGTGAAGTGGACGGATAGGAGGAGGAAACGAAGATGTGCTGGACATGGTGGGCAAAGAGAGAAAGTTTTACATGAGACACGGGAGAGACAGAGGGTTTGGGTTGAGGGAGTAGAGAGCGGGGAGGGGATGTGGAAAGCCGTGGCAGGGGGAAGAATGCTTGGCTGGCAGAGGAGGAAGAGAATGGGATTTATAGACGGAATGAAAGGAATTTTGATTTGAAGAGGGAATTCAACGAAGGGATGGGAGAATGGCTGTTTACTTCGTAAATACTTCATTCAAACACACCATAACCCGTTGAATACTTACGGACGTATATGTAAGGACGCCTCGAAAGACCGTTCGATATAGACAATGATAGGTTAAGCAATCATTTTCCATGTCATTGAAAGCAAACCTGAAATAATCACTGAGCTGTACCTGAAAAATGATGATGAGATTCTAGCTTGACAGAGTAGGGGCCCAGAAGGCCAATAAAAAAGTCAGATGGTACATAAACTTATTCCATGACTAACTGCATACATTCGCTCACTTCCACGGTGATCGGCTTAACGGAGTCGGAGTCTAGTTAATCTCGGATTATCAATGAGATGTTCTTACTTAGTTGCATCCTCCACTGCGAAGTGCATTCCTCTGAATGCGCTTCCACGAACACAACGTCCCTCTGTGCGCTCCCGCGACGTCCTTTGTTCGAAATTCGCCCCCTCCCTTCCCTCGACGGGTGGGGGGAAAGGAGGGGTGGGAGTGAGCGATCGTACGGGGGAAGGAGGGCGGGGGGGGGGGGGAGGGAGAGAAGGGAATGGCAGGGGGTGAGTGAGTAAGGTGGTCGCGATGGAGCCACGACACGGCACACGATATCTGCCAATCCCCACGCGTTTATCACTGTACACTGCAATAGACGAAAAGTGATTTTTCCGTAGAGAAATGATCCCACGAAATACACAAATTGCCCAAATTATAGATCTAGTAACTCTCGCGAAATATAGGATAGAAGCAATGAAAATATAAGTGGGTCTTTCGATGAAATATCGAGAGCCAATTTGCCAAATTTTTCTCAAACAAGTGTTTTCCCTACTTTAAGAAATTAATAAACAATTATATGTAATCAGCATAAGACGACATTGTAAGTCCGAGCAGAAATATTTGAGATGCATCCATATTCTCATGTGATAATTTTACACTCACAATACATTACAGACATGTTAACTTGATCCCTTAAATAATGAATAAATACTGAATCGGTCGTTTCGATTCGTAAATTAAACCCAGTAATTACAATTTATTGCTCACATTATTTGAAAGATTTTTACAGTAAAACACTATATTGAAAAACGTTTTAGCCATTGAAATAAGCAATAATTTCGTAGAAAAATCCGTCAAGATCTTTAATGAATCATTACATCCAATAAAAGAAATGTAAATTTAACTAATGTAGATCTACATTCATTAAAAGACATAACGTTTCCTAGATTTGAAAAAACTGGTGATGTTGAAACCGATACAACTGCCGCTAAGGGAGGAAAATGAGTTCAATATCTCGATGCATCCTTACATCTGGTCGGGGCGTCATCTTCCATTAATGTTAAAACTTCCGTGCATAGTGTTCTGACAAATGACCTATCACTTAAGATTTCTGCAAACCCACCCCAAAACAATCCTCTCATTTTATGCTACACATCTCGATCGCAGAAAGAATTATGCCGTTATCATAAAACAACATAATGAGAGGAATATTTTTTTTATTGACTGACTGTGAAATGATGTGGTCAGCCACTCAAGTCAATTCGTGCCTTCTTAACGAACGCGTGCACAAAAATGCCTGCAATTCATGCAATAAAGCAGTAGTGGCCAGTTGAAGGACCAAGTTTGTAACCGAAGCACGGATAGTCGTACACTCTACGCACCGATTCCTTTGAGAAAAGACCAATATCCCGTGATCTGTTAGAAACAATAAAAAATAAGTCGATAAATAGTGAAATGGACATGCAATTCTTTTCTCGCAGAAAACTAAGGGTCATCGCAAAAATACGGTATTTATTCATCAAACCCCATGCTAAAACTTCGTAAAAATGAATGAAACGAGTTTCTCTTTGTTTACAGCCCCGGTGGCCTAACACCCTCCTCCAAACGCCTCTGTTTGCGAGACGTTGATTGCGTTTTGAGGTCTCCTTCCACACGAGAATTACCCTGACATAAACATAAACGCTTTATTTTGAGCTCCATCTCACTCGCTCACATACTATATTTGAAAAAGACTCGATTTCACGATGGTGCGAAGGCAAACCGACGATGAGCCTCTGCCGATCGGGAGGGAAATGAGAAGCCGGCGGTGATGGGATGCGATCGGGAGCGGCCACACCGCTCCGTCGGACAAATAACCGCCTCTGGAAGACGATTGGCGCGCGAGCACGGATCAAGTCGCGGGCGATGCGCTCGCCTTGGAAAATTGAGGTATTTATATTCATCAAGGCCAACACAATTATTTACATGTATTACGTTTAATTTTATAATTCGTTCAAAATCTTGACGCATTTGCAGCAAAAATATAATTTCAATGGCCGCAAAGTTTTCCACTATTTTGTTCGACCGTAGAAACACTATTAAATAATACTAACAGCTAAATTTAATCAATGAGTGTAATTCGAAAATTAAATCGAAGGATTCAATACTTATTTAATTTTCCTTGCAGCTTCAAGTTACCATTTCTTTAGTTGAGCGACATCGCGAGAGGAACGCGTGGAAATTTGACGCGTGCGTGGGCTCGAGTCACGGGACAATCGGCCAGGAACACACGACACTCGAGGCGTAAACACCTAAGTAAACGCATCTCAGCTTAAGAGGACGCAACAGTCGCGATCTACTCCCCGATTTGTTTTCGTAACGCTTCACTTGTTTAAAACTTCTAGCAGTCATCACCCCCCAGAAATTGTCAGGATGCACAGAGTGGAGAACTTGGTCAGAACTTGATTGAGTCAAATGAAAGACTTTTACATGCAAGAAATTAATAACGTAACGCAATCAAATTTGAGAAACAGGCAAACGTTGAGAAGGGAGAAACAGACAGCACCGAAATTTTCCAGACGAAAGGGTTGGTTTGAAACAAGTGAAACGCAACGAAGGAATAATCGGTCGAGCTGGAGTACCTATACTGTGCCCGCTCAACTCTTTGCTTCAAAGCGTTTGCCTTTCCGTTCACACTCGACCCCTCGGTCGATTTCAAGTCCTTTCAGAGAAACGGAGGGAAAGCCAATGGGGGAGAGACGGCAACTACGCACAACAAGGTGGGTTAACTCTTCTCGGGATTGCCACCGCGTTAAATTATAGAATAAAATAAAATTACTTTGTTGCATTCCTCACTTTATTTTAAATAGCACGACCCAGGTTTCAGCATCTAATGCTATCATCAGGTGATAGCATTAGATATCCTGATGATAGCATTAGATGCTGAAACCCGGGTCGTGCTATTTAAAATAGTGTGTGGAATACAACAAAGTAATTTTATTTTATTCTATGATGAAGCAATTCCACAAAGTAACGCCTGAGACCGTGTATATTATTAATATTAGCCGCGGGCTAAAGCATCAAATCATATTTTACTCACAACAATGGTTTTCCATCGCGTTATTTATTTTCCAGCACGAGTACTAAATTTACATTTCCCCTAAGCAAACACGTAGCCAGCAACGGCTGGATTTGATGAAATAAAGACGGCAGTGACCAGTTGAAGGACCAAGCTCTGTATCCGAATCACGCATAATTGCACACACTGTCCACCGATTCACATGCGAAGCGTACAATATTCCCTGGTCAAACAATAACATAGAGAGAGAAGTACACTGATGGATAGAATCTTTTTCGTCACAGGATACTATGGACCACGGTAAAAATAAGATCTTAATCAAAACCAATACAACAAATTTCTATAATTAACTCGAAACGAGTTTTATTTTATGGTTTACAGTCGTGCAGAGGCGACATGTGCATGATAACGCACAACAGAGCGCTAATTGCAGGCAGAATACCGGGACGGTCCTCGCCACCGTTGGACGCGAGCCGCGGAAAGATTCGTCCCCTTGAGCGCGCTTTGCTCCTGTAAACACGTGTTTTTGGGTTCGCCACTGCTTCAGTTGAAATTTTCGTTCGTTAATACCCGAAGAAACTTCAGATTCCCACCAGAGATAGCAACGAAACAAAAAGACAACGGAGAACTAGAGGGTATCTATCGCCCAAAACTTCTGACCGAACAGTCTGGGTTCAAACTCCGGGCGAAGCCATCGCACACCCGATAGAAAATCTCCGAAGCGATCGAGGAGGCATCGGAGAAAGAATTGACGCCCTAGCTTTAACGGTAGCGTCTTTGACGAGCCTGTAGTTAATTCGAGGGCGAAGCTCTACCCACACCCATCCTAAGCAAAGCGTAAGACGAATCCGGTTGACGGCCTGCAGAAATGGCAACGACAAAAGAAGACTGTTGCGCGTCGAAACTTTGATTCTGGCGTGCTTGGAATCCAGTTTCGCGGCGAAATCTATGTGCCGTATAAATAGCCGGCCGGCAATGAACCCTCGCTGACCGGGGAGGTCGCAGACGCCCAAGGCCGCGCCGCCAGTGTCCCTCGACAAGCGTGGGGGAGGGCGGCCACTACTCACCTCGGCAGCAGCCAAAGGAACCGGTCGCTCAGCACCCGCCGCCGCCGCGATATCGGGCGTCGGAGCGCGGGCCGCCGCGCGTCGCCGCACCCATTCCACGGGCACCCAACACAGACAGAGAGCTCTCGGCGAAGCGGTTCGCAGGCGCGGTTGAGCGGAGGAGCAGACGGGCACGTCGCGATACGCCGGAGTCTCGAGGAGAACTGAGCGGTCGGAGGGGAAGGGAGGGGGAGGAGGAGAAGGGGGAGAGATGAGGGGAAGGGGGGAGGAGGGAGTGAGCGACTCGATTCCGTTTCGCGAGAAAATCGATTCACGATCGATTCGAGATCTCGACGGAGGAGGCGGCGGCGGCTCTCCCGCGCGCGCTCAGCACCGCCCTCGCATTTCCACGTCCGTGAGAGTGCAGACGAGTTCCAAATGCAATATTGACGCGGCATTTCCAGATGGTCATACTGTAGAAGAAACCACTACAACGGGCGACCATTTCACTTGAGGAACAATATCTTCTTACAAACTCACTACACATATTTCCAGACCCGACAGAAACGACAAATGAAGAGTGTGACCGGATAGGTGTGGGAATTCGCTTTCCCCCGAAAGAGAAAGGACTTACATAAATGTTGAGCGGAATGTGCTTCTTAAGCGCATCGCCTATTTATTGTCAACGGATGTTGTCCAAACGTCCCCGCGTATTGAGGTGGCTAGTGGGGTAGTGTGTAGAATTAGATGAATACCAAATACCGCCCATGAAAATGTTAAATATATTGTCGTCTCCGATTTCGCTACGCATGAGCATATCTTAAACGTCATTCATTCGATGCTGAAAAATACGATTTTGCGACGTTATGCGCACCCTTGGTGTTCTTCAAATGCTGATGTGAAATATATGTATACATTTCGAGGCGAACTGAGGGGAAGGGACAGAATCTCACATCTCAACAAATCTTTCACATTAATATCGGCTGGAATATCGATTTCCTTACCGCCTCACATCAGATCGCCCAAGGCCACAAGATTATTTAAAAAGAAATCACTCACCCTACTGCACAAAAAGATCTGAGTTCCCTGCGTCTTATAGCAATAATCTTGCTATAATTTCCGTGAAAGACGGGTCGTAGCCTTGCATTTGTACTATGTTCTTCTGAGCTGAATTCTGTTATTGCATTTCCAAAATGTTGATATTTTCAATTAAATCGTTTTTTTCGCAACATTTACGTCTATTATTGGATTTACGTCTACCTTGGATTATTATTTCGATTACATTTATTTTTGATTGTAAATTACACAATTATGTTAAAAATGTCTCAAGAGCAAGAAAGTGAACAGATATGAATAGAAAACAACTCTCTGAGGACTACCATGGACTCGTTTGCGCTCAACCTAACAGGCAACTACTGCACCCCGCCCTTCTAAACACAACCCCTCTCGGAAACAGCTAAATCCTTCGAACCATTATTTGAAATAAAATGATGACCCCCACATGACATCCAGTGGCAATGTGATGACAACCTCTCTACAAACATAACCGACTCAAAAAGGAAATGATACCTCATTAGCATTAATGCATAAACAATAGCCAACAGCGTCAAATAACGATAATTATTGACACATTCCACAAAAATACTAAAAAATACACCCATCTCATTATGTTCGTAATCAATGCAAATTAATTCTTAGGAAAGGGTTCCTTTTCTCACGAAAAACGGAATTCACGGTTACTACGGTGGCATCTCGAGTGGCCTCGATGAAGAAGCGAGATGCTTCCCAAACCTCAAGAAGAGCTTTTCCACTAATTTGTCGAGCCCATCACCGAAATATTTCCCTCAAATCTCGTCCATATGCTCGGATGTTCATATACATGAGTCTGCCCGGGTGGCCATGAGGATAACGCCTGAGATACTAGCACATTTATGATTTTGTCGCAGACATTTCATTTCGTCTTTAGACAAGTTAACTTTGCATATTTATTTTGCATTTTTAACAATGTAATAAGTTTAATTGACGTATCTATTAATACTACTGTGCTTTTGAGTATTTAGTATTGGTAATTTATTATTATTTTCACGGTAAAAATCATCTATTTTTCAATACAAACGGGATTTTAAGTTTATACGTGAAGTAAATACGATCGCGTACCCGGCTGTGGCTCGAAAGGTCAGATTTTAAATAGCAATGAAATTGCTATTATGTGCATAGACTAAGCGTTTGAAGTGTTTTTCTATACACTAGTTGCAGTGCGAAATCGTGACTACCCGAGAGCTCAGGGGAAAATATTTCATAAAAAGTCGGAAAACGCCTCAATTTTGCGCTATTTCGTTGCGCACGCAGTCCCTTCCCATAAGCCAACCCACAATGACAACGCAGGCTACATCTCTTGAAGGCCGAGCCAACCGAATCGTGTCCCCAACAGGGTTTTCATGGGTCTCCAACGGCTTACTATTAGATTCCGAACTATTCAGCTTCGTACGACTTATTTTTCCAATTTAAACAAAGGAATGGTGCGGGCGATGATTGAGCCGAAACACGGTTTTCAATTTGTCGAATTTCGTGGCATGATTGTCCACCATCTGCACTCGGCTCGGAGGAATGAGTGATAGGTGGCAGCGTCGGTGCGGACAGTGGAGAAGAGGAGATGGTCGATGCAGACATGAATCAACACAAGGGCGCGTCGCGGGTTGCCTACTTCCACGGCGCCTTTGAATCGCCCGCGACGAGACACAAGTGGAATGGGCGGGCGCCTCCGATAACTCTCTCTCTCTCTCTGTAATTGAGCTTGAAAAATAAAGAGAGCCTTGTTTTACCATCTTTCCATGTGCCACCTGCATCTCTAGATGTTCGCCGTAAAATATACATGGCCTTAACCCTTTTGCAGATAAGTTTATGACGTCACAAACTCATGCGTAGCGTGTCACCGCGTCTCAGCTCCTCCTCAGTCTTTTATAAGGCTTCGATCATCTCGTAAACGAACGTTCCTTCCCTTCATTGAAAGGTTTTTCCTGATCGAATGAATACACAAGAACCCTTATGACGCCACCAACTCATAAAGAGTGTTCATAAACTCACAAAAAAGGTGGCAACTTTCACGATCTTTTCATTTAAACTTATGAGAGAGAAAGGCGGAAAGAGGAAGTTTTTTGGTTGTAACTTATCTCTAATTTCAATATGCCGATTATTCTGTATAAATTGCGTCATTGCGTCTTGAGGAAACGAACAGATTTGAATTACATGCTTTAAATAATTATTTTAAAAGCGCTGGGGCACTTCAACGTGTGTTGGATGCCCTCTTCTCATACTTAACAGCAATTTGACCTACATTTTCTTTTCAAAATTGAGTCGAGTTGTTGTCTCAGCAACCTCGATGCCTTGACGTGAGCCTACTTGTTTAATACTGCAATTTTTCATCCGCAGGGATATTCTTCCGTTACTCTCGAATTGCTTAAATCATCCATACCAAACAAAAAACAAAATAGTTCATACAAATGACTGCAATACTGCAAACGAGAGCAATTTCAAGAAAATTCGAAATCGGTCTTATCGTAAGCTAACTTTTGTTTTCCAAATACACTCCCATTCCCCATTGACGTTGGGGCCCTCGCCGAAAAATTACACTCCTCAATCATCACTTAAAGTGTCCTAATGATTGATTTGTCGCATTTTATTTCTATCAGCCTCTCTCCTGACTGCCTCGGCACCCACGCCGCTGGGCAAACGGTGATCGCCACGGAGGGAAATACCTGGCGGCGCACAAGAAGGAAAAGTTTTCAAATAACGCAAAATAAGCCTAGGAAACATTTATTGATATATGTAGGCATTAGAGCCGAAATTCTCATTACGTAAGCGTATTTACCGGAAATATATTCTTCCTAATCAAAATTAAAAATTTTATAGAAATTTCGCGATATATTAAGAAATATAAAAAAAGAAAAAAAATACATAAGCGCTTACGTCTGGAGTAAGCTCCTCCATGTCAGTGAGACATGGACGATTACAACTGCAGAGAAATTGAGCAGGACAGCCTTCGAAATATCGCGCTAAGGAAGAATGAAGAAGACAAAATGGCTAGACCGAGTAAGTAATGGGCAAGTGCAAAAAAGAGTTGAAAAGGAGAAGGATTCTAAAAACTCAAAGGAACAACTTAGTCGGCTATTTCATGAGGCATGATAGCCTGATAAAGACAATCGTCGAGGGACAAGTGGACAAGAAAAAAGGCAAATGAAGGCCCGGAATGAGTTGCATACGATAGGTCATTAAGGATGTAAAATAGAATAATAACGTCGATATGAAATAATTTGGCTGATCGGAGAACTGAGTGGAGAGCTGGGTCAGAGCAACATTAGGATTGTTGAGCACTGATAATGAGAGTGAGGAAGGAGATATCTCCCGATTTGGAAAAGGAACAGACCCGCTAAGTGCGAGCCGATATTAAATTCGCAGCGAGACGTGCGGTCAGAATGAAGGAGGGTGCAGGGGGGAGCGGCCCCTGGAGGCTCGACACCCGGGCCTCAGGTGGATGCAAATGTGGACCGCCGATGTGCGCGGAGGATCGATGCACAGGCTGAAGAATGGCCTGCCGGGGGGTGCGGGGGGATGGGGCGGGGGCGGAGGACGGGGGAACCCTCACACGCTCCGTCCCACACACGACACGGTTCCTTCCGTGCTGTACACGGGCGGACAATCGCAAGGGACACACTTCAAAGGCAGCGTCACAGAACGCTCAGTATTAAGGAAGGTGGAACGCTCAGTATTAAGGCGAATCTTGGAATCCGAGGCGTCTGCGGTAAGAAACCTTTCACTGTGCTCGCCTTTGATTGCTATTCAAGTTGACGATTAACAACCACATGTTATGGTTCACTCGTATCGTGACTGAGAGTGAAGAGAGAACGAATCAATTGAGGACGTGGTCAACCTTTATTCGATCTGTTGCACACCAATGCGCAGAAAGTTGCTTTAAAAGAAAGGCATTCCGGAAGTAGACATATATGGAGAGATATATGCGGTGCAACTGAGTAAAAGTTACTCAGAAATTGGCAACGCTTACTGCGATTAAATTCACAACATGGCCTACTCACATTCATTCTATCGACAACTCCTATACTCTTCCTCCCTCTCCCTAGTCTATCCAACATTAATCCCACTAAAACTGTTCTCAACATCCCCTCCCCGCTCAGTACTCGCTCCATCATATTATCTCCTCTGCGTCTAATCTAAAAGCTGCCTCTCCTCACCCACCATGTCCAGCACTTCGTCTTTTCTGTTCCTCAGTATCCACTTCACCTTCTCCATTCTCATCCACACCCACATCTCGAACGCCTCCAGTCTTCTCTCGTCGTCCTTCCTAATTGTCCATGGTTCCGCACCGCAGAGCGCTACACTCCAGATCAGGCTCTTCACTAGCCTTTTATTTAAACTCTTACATAACGACACTCCCATCAGTTTTTTTCTGTCTGTAAACTCTTCCTCAGCAAATCAAATTCTCTTCCTGATATACTCACAGATTTGCTGACTTTTAAAGACTGACAGAGCACTTAAACATTCCTACTTCGCAATGGTCCTCTACACCTCAGACCTTTGGTCGCCGTTTGATTGATCTTCACGCCACATTCCACGCCCCATTTGTCTACAGTGCCTGCAACCCATTCCCCGCCTGCATTACGGGTATATCCACGTCTCATCACTCATTTAAACATCACTCTACACTCCAGCATGAAACTTCTCCCTCGCCATTTCACCTGCGTCCATAGCAATGAGGACAGAGGTGATGGGACACACGAAGAGCAGTACGGAGTGTCGACAAAGGGAGTGAGACTAGTCGTGTGCCGAGTCGGTCGTTTCAGCGATATCGATCGCCATTCACCTGAGTGAGTCTATCGCGAATGGTCGATTGTCGATCAAGACCGATGTCAGTCGCTACCGATATCATTCAAAGGACCAGATTACGCGGGACCTTAGAGCTGAGTAAAAATAATATGGCCGTAGTCCTTCTGGACTTACTGATGGAAGGTAATTCTTCTTTGACGTGAATTCTGAAGACTCATTTTGAGCACTAATTTTCCCAATTTATTTTATAGAAATGAAATACCGTTTTCAAAAATAGTCACTCCTATCCCTTTATTTCCTTCTCTATGAATTTATTTGTATGTTTGCGCTTAAGGCGGAGTGTGAAGGAATGAAGGAGTATATTTAGTGATAGTGACTCGCTAGTGAACGCGACTTACGAAGCATTAATCTCAGTGAGAAAAAATAAAAATGGTTTATATTATTTTATCGTTTAATGGTTTAGTAATACATGCTGGAAGGCTGGTTGGTCGGAAAAATGCCGCCTGACCCCATGCTTTGTAGTTCTCAGTGTAGTTTATGAGTGGTGACGGACAACTTCGATCGCGAGTCACCGACCACAGACTTCACAGGTCACGAATGATCGACGATCGACTTGAGTCGCGAACAGCCAATAAAGGCGCGTCGGAGTGTTCCAGGCCAATCAATCGATGTCGCATGGACATCGTTCGCGACTGACCCATCAGGTGAAACGCCTGGTCGCCCGATGAGAGAAATTTGGAGCCTCGTCTTGGAGCTGGGCGCCTACTCCACCGGCGGTGAACCCTTTGAAGAAGGCGGGACGCGCGCGGGGGACCCAGACCCCCCAGGCATTTCTCAAAAGCAAAAGAGGGGTGCTCCTCTCGCGGCCAACTACAGCACTAACACAGCCGCCTCTCCCCGCCTTTGCACATGCATTTCAGCTCAGCCTCAACGTCACCCAATTCGCGTAGCCTCCGAATTCTGCGCGAGGGAATATCGTAACTTCACTTGTCATTAGTTTGAGATTAGTGCGCCTAATCTATTGCATGCCCTCATAAGGTTAGCATGGAGAATTTCCAATAAAAAGATATTTGTATTGGTAGTTCGATTACTACCAAAAATTTATGCATAATTTACGTAATAGTTATTATGCTATCGATGTTGATGGTTCATGAAGCGTTTTATCCCTCTTCATCCAACATTTTAGCTCGTCCTTAAGAGAAACACGCAGATCGGATTTTTAAAATAAAACTTCTAGTTATTTTTTGGGATACCATGATGCATTGATGTTTTTACTAAAAGAGGAAATTAGCCGCGCGAAATCTGCCCAAGGATTACTGCAGCAACCGAAGTGAATTGTTATTATTTTCTGGTAATAATTGCCTAAAATTACGTTTTGAAAATACTATTGCTTTCCCTTGTATATAAATGCTTGAAATGAAATTTAAATAGCCACATGAAATTAGGCAAGCGACAAGATATACAAGTTAAAATTAATTTAAATCTGATACGAGAGGGTTACGGGGAAGGGGACGTTGTGGTCTGGCCTGTGTGGACATCTCAACTCATCTCCCTCATCCAAAAACTTTCGTGCATTGAATGTTCACGGATTGAATGGCGCGGAACACCGTGGAAGTGTGATGACCACACGCAAAACCAGGTTGGCTTCAAAATGTCCACGACATGATGCTGCGGAGCGATGAAAGCTTAAGAAATGTGTTGACGGAGAAGAACGGTGAAGATAAAAAAGGACAGATGATGCGAGTAATGAGGAAGTTCTCATAAGGTTAAGAGGCAAGGCTTTTGAGGGAACACGAAGGGACAGCGTAATTGGTCGATGGTGAGGTAAGAAGGCCTGATGGAAGATATCGATGAAGGAGAGAGAGGAAGGGCAGAGGTGGGCCTCAGATGAGATCCAGGCGATGAAATGTGAGTAAATCACAAGAATTATGCAAGAGTTTAAAGATTGGCCGATAGGAGAAATGATTGGAGAGCTGCGTCCAACCAATCTCCGGATTGATGTCTCTGTCGATGACGATGTCCACGTTCAGAGAGAGAGACGGGATGGCTGGCTCCACATTCAAACGGGCTGGCTCCTATGGTTCCACGATGTGCTGCGCCCTATGGCGAGAGCGGGCGAGAGGAGGGAATTTCCGAGGGTGGGGAGGCCAAAGCCACAACCGCATGGGGGGGACCGCAGTTTTGGGGCGAGGAGAGTGGGCCCCACCACACCCCCAACCCACCCCACTCTCGCAACCGCCGCCTCCTCCGCATAAACCAACGCCATCTCTGAAGAGGCGGCCGCACTACAAGCTCCCGATGACGAGTCAGACACTTGGCCAGCCAAGTTATTATTATTCCTTTGACGCTGCCTCCGAGAGGCCGGAACATGCGAATTTTGACCATAATCTGTTTGACATTAGAAGGCCTGTTTTTGTGTTTACCCCTATGGGGATGCTAAGGAAATTTTACAACAGAGCTTTATTTGGGCCAGTACGTTTTCGTTATCACCGTAAATTTCCATATAATAATTATCGCAGTTATAAAGCAATGGTTCTTGATGGAAATATTTTTTGCGATTTTATTGAATATATTAGCAAAGGTTAATCTTTCCCTATTATATAATAATGCATTGATGATTTTTTGAAAAAGAAGAGCCACATAGAATAAGCCGTAAGAGCATTTATAATTGTTTCTGTATCTCGAACTCTTTCCCAGAATACCTTGCGAAGCGATGAAAGTCTTCCTTGTTTTCTCGTAATAATTGCATGAAATTGAATCTTAAATATTTCTAATGTTCTCCCCAGTGATAACATAGTTTGAATGAAATTGTATCGGCCAATGAAATGAGGTGTGAGGCAAGATGTGAAAGTTAAACTTAATTGAACTTTGTCATAAGATTACCATTGGAATAAGCGCTGCGCCGTGTCTAATAAGATTGGGGGAGGGGGAGCGTCCTTGCCCTGAGCTGTGCTGGCCATTTCAAATATTGAATTGACATTGCATTCCATTGGGTAGGAAAAGGATTGTTGTAGTTAATTCATTTGTTCAAAATTCCTCTACGCTTTGTAGTCTCTAGATTACAGTCTTTTAGGTCCAAATCTTCAATTTCAACAAGAGAAATAAATCACAGCAACCGGGTGTAAATATGCATTCAAGCCTGTGGAATCGCATTTGTCAGAGAATAAAAAATTACAAGACTGCTCGTTACTTTCAGAATTCCCAATATCTTTCCGGCGAATCGTGATTAACCTGATTGTTTTGAATTTTTGTAGTTACGTATCAACAGTTGATGATGATTGGCGAGTCATCCGTTGAAACGTTCGAGTTACGCAACGATTTTAATTGGTGGGAAATTCCGCAAAGACTTCTTTTACTTACCCCCACTGTAAACGGGAACAACTGCGCCAACGATCGTAAAGCAACCATTTTGCCTTCATTACCCGTACAATTTTAACTATTTCTTTAGGCTAGTGTGATATATATTATTAAATCCGTGACAACCCACCCGCCTGACATCAATTCGTCTCCCTCATCAATGGCAGCGGGTGGGGGGGGGGGGGCGCAGCTCTCGCGAGGAGCGGAGAAGACCCTCGCCACCATCCAGCCCCACAATGCAACCAAATGACGAAGGAAGGAAGGCCCCTCCTCTCCGCCCCCGATGCACGCGCCCCAGATCAATAGCGGCATTGGGGGCGATCGGGGGCGCCACTGTCTCCCCCACCCCCAATTGTCTCCCTCTTACCACTTGTCCAACACGATGCTGACAAAACACTCGCTGCTCGCACCCACGAGGGAGAAGCTAAATAAGGAATGCCATTGCGTCCGGATGGAGAGAAAATCCAAGCGGGATGGGAAAATATCTGCGAAAGCGGCATTTCGATTGTCAAAGGTAATCATGAGTGATCAGAAAAGAAAAAAGGAGGTCTTCGAGACGTGGTGTCGGAGGAAGACGCTGAAACATATCTTCGACGGTAATCGAACTGACTCATTTTCTCATGGGATGTGCTCACGCTGACTTATTAAACTAATCACTCAGTCAATTCCACACACTTAATTTGGTGCACCTCGACCGGTGTCCGCACTCTCTTGTCATTTCCTCAGAGTTGAAAGAGGTCGAGGTGCAGCAAATTAAGTGTGTGAAGTAGACAAAATGAATATTTAATTTAGTCGACCACGAGGATGCTGAAGATAAAATGAACCGATAAGGTGAGGAATGAGGAGAATATAGAAGAATAGAATAAAAAGGACACTGTATATGCCAAAGAGAAACACGGTGAAATGGCCACGTAATAACACACGGCAGTTATGTGCGGAACTCAATGGAAGGAAATATGTTTAGGAAAGTCCTTGGAGGAATATGAAGGGAGAAGAACAGATAGGAGAGATGAAGGAGAGCCTCGCGGAGAAGTGACATGGGAGAGAGAGAGAGGGATGCAGCACGTATATCGATGATAAGGTTGCGACGCTAAGAATGTCAGCAATTGTCAAGGTTGAGGAGATGGGGTGTTTAGCCTGCCGAGGGCTAGGCTGTCAAGGAGGACAGAGCAAAAACGCATTTACTTGGTGGAGGGAATTTGATGATTTTTAATAACCCCTGCCATAACTCTAAATTTCCATCAACACTTCTACTCTAACTCTTCTTACCGTGGACACTAGGGATGATTTGTAAAGGTTTCATTTAAAACAAATACAATTTTATAATGAGTGCAGGACCACCGCAAAGAAATTATCTCGAATCGGAATGAAAAGGGGAGTGCGAGAGTCGAACCCGGGACGCCGGGCAAAAGAGCCGCATCCGGACTTGCAGGTGAACTCTCCAATCCGCAGGCGAGCTCCGAGCAAGCGATCCTGAATCGATCCTCTCCAATCGCCCTCGATACACTCCCACTGTCGATCGCAAGCTCACCCACGGGACTTCGCCATTCCCCGCGCTTCGCTGATCGCTATCGCAGCGGGAAATGAAGATGATCGACGGCAGTCAGTCCAGTCAGAATTCACTCAAACCCTGATGGCGATGGACAACTCGAGCATCGAAACGTCGGCCCAGATGGAGCTGGAGAACCTGACCCGGTGGAAATCCCGAGTAACCTTCCACGCCTCTGTAGGCATGGTTTGTACGCTTCCTTTAAGCAGTGGGAATTCGGTGCCTCTGATGATAAGGGAACAAACAGTTGTGAGAGAAAGCATTCGAGTGAGCAGGGATGCTCTGCGGATCGGAATACTGGAAACGTGTTCGGAGGAGAATAGAGAGGCGTTGGGGGGGGGGGGGCGTGGAGTGGACGGAGAGAGACGAGGTGGTGCATGAATAGAAGAACAGGGGAATGGGCCATGTCACAAGAATTACGTGTAGAACAAAAAGGGTAGAAGACAGATCTCACTTGTCATGGGAGCAATGGGGGATAATTATTAGTGACCATCGACACATCTCCGAAGACGGGAAATCCAAATGTCATATAACGCTACGTAAAATACAATAGGTACCTCCGAAACAGGATATTCGATTGCTTTCCGCAACCATCAACAGGGAGGAGGGCGTGTTTCTTCCCCCCCCCCCCGCCGCCGCACAGTGGGGTTAGCCAAAGGTGATGGGTTCGAATCCCAAATGGATGTTTCCTGATGATGTCACGTATCAAAGACTGGCTTGGATCCCCTCTCTAAGCATGCTATTACGTATCACTCCAGTTATTGAACGGCGTCCAGCCAAGGATATCAGATTACAAAACATACCGCAAATATGCCTATCCTCAGCCCAGGATTTACCATAAAATTAAAATGAAGAAGGATTATGATTTTAAAAACCGGTGCAAAAGGAAAAAATCGGGTGCATCGCCCACGAAAATGGTTTTTTTGTGATCCGAAAACCCATCGGCGGATCCAGGGTGGGGGGGCACGGGGGCACGTGCCCCCCCTGACCCCCCCCCCCCAGACCCTCAAAAATAAGCAAGAATTTTAATACGGTCCCATTATCATTGCGTTCGATTTGTATTACGAGATATCCTTGTGCCCCCCCCCCCCCAGAACAAAATCCTGGATACGGCCTTGCTTCTGCCCCCCCTCCCACAGAAAGAAATCCTGGATCCGCCCCTGCGAGAACCGTTTCAAGATTTCTCGAACCGCTCAGTCTTTGGTTCACGTTTTAGAGCCCCGTTCTTCAGTGGCCCGGTTCACAACCGATTCTCACCGGTTTCAAATGAAAATACGAATCGGGTTATAAGAAAAACCGACTCCCTGAACCGGAAAACCGCCCGGCCTGACCACGACTCACGGGTTGCACTCCGCGAGCGGCCACCGCTAGGGCCACGAGCACCTGCGCGCCACAAACCCCCTCGAACCTCCGAACTTTCATTACGAGGTCCTCGTGGTGGGGATGATGCGAATAAGGGCGACGGTGGCTCCATTTGGAGGCGGTGGCGGACACGGGAAGCTACCTTTTTCCCTCCTTGTCCTTGCTGCTGCCCTCTCTACGGAGCAGAAAGACGGGCATTGGAGGGGATGGATAGACAGACCCTCACACTCCCCCCCAACTGTCGCTCCAACCGGTGAGTCTACATCTACATTCCACTCTGCAAGTGCAGCCTCCGAGATTCACATGAACGGAACGACCAAATTTCAATGGTCATCAGTTTAAATTTAGTTTAGACCTGTATTAGTGAACGGGGCTTTATTTCCACAAGTCCTCACTAAAAATATTGCCTTATTTAACGTTATTTCGACTGTTAACATTTTCTCAGAACAAAACTTTCTATTTAATAATTATTATAGTAACCCAGTAGTCACCACTGATGAGCGTTTCATAACATATATCAGACCGTCGTCCAAAATGTTTTTCGAGTACTATTTCTCCAGTTATTTTTTTCTCAGATTATATTATTCATTAATCATTTTAATGAAATAGAATTGAACCATGGAATAGGCCGTGCGAACCTATTTAACTGCTATGTTTATTGGACTCTTTTCTAAGAATATTTCAGGAAACGACGAACCTTTTAATTACTTTCTGGAGATAATTGCCCAAAATTAGGTCTTGAATAATGAAAATGATTTCCCTAGTGGATTAATATTGCAAATGAAATTGAATTGAGCGTGCATACAATGAGGGGTGCCAAACAATTCATTGAAAAGTGCCATAAGAATACAATTGCAAGTGCATTCCCGGCGCCTCGCTTGGGTCGTCTCTAAAACAGTGGGGGAGATTCCTCGGCATGTGCTTGCATCTCGACTGCGGCTACGCTGCACTCAATAGGTGCGCGGCAGGAGTTGCTGCGCTCCAGCCTTACGTACGCAAGAAAACATAATGGGGTGTGCGTTAATGGGGCGATTTGACGAGGGGCTGGCATTTATATAAGCCCTTAATTGCCCAGGGAACCGACTAATCCATATACCTCCTTCTTCTGAAAAATATCTTTCTTTTGTCTTTATCGTTTCCGTGAGGCCTTAGATTATAAAGGCTCAAATATGATATCCTCCAGCTCACTCTGGAAGGCATCAGCTCTTCAAATGCTCTAGCACTTAACACCAAACGCAAAGACTCAAGGCGCTCCCGACATCATCAGAGTAGAAGCTGCGAAATACAGTTTCCAACGAGTCGCGCCGATTTCGAGAGCAATTTTCGAGATTCCTCCGAACGTTTGGGATTTGTAGGTTAATGCGTCGTCTATCGAATCGCTCAGGAAGCGTCCCGATGACCGGAATGGCGATTCGCACCCGACGACGCCGCGTGTTGGCCTCCGCACCCACTCTGCAACCATCCATCCGATGGCAGGACCGCGAACTTAATTCCAGCGCAAAACGCGACTCCTCACGCTATTTTTGCGTGATTGGCTGCGAATTCGTGAATACAATGGCCGATGGGGGCAGCACCACGATCGGCCGAGGGCCTATCGGGCGACAACGGCCATTTCGTACCACGTGGGGACGACTGATGTTTTTCAATTTAAATTCAACGATGACCACGATAACTGAAGTCTTCAAGATAGCAAAGTACATTTATGTTAGACGATAGGCACGTAATCGATAAATTCTGATTAATTAATTAATTATATGCAGTAAAAGCGATAGCTAGTTTGAAGGATAATCTGTGGACTGGTATTGTGCTCCAGACAAGTAAACTCAATTGGAAGCCTTAAAAGATAAAATTTTCGATCTCGAAAGCCAAAGATGCAAGAACCAATGCTATATTTAATGAAAAAGTACGCGGAAGTCCATGAGCGAGTCCGATTCGGGAAGGTGTAAACATGATATTGATGTCCCCGGGCCATCCCCGAAAGTGCACGCCTACTTATTGCTACTTTATTTTTTGTTATTATTTATTCATTTCATTTATCGTTATTTAGTCGATAAAAATGTATTTAATTCAAAATAAATTTCTGAGAAAGGCCATCTCATAAAACATTGATAATAAAATCGCAGTCTTCCCGCACATCGCCAAAACAAAATCACACCCAACGGACTATATTCACGCGATCACATATCCAAAGCTTCGATTTTTGGCCACCAGGTGCCAGACACGTCGTTCGGATTCGCGATCACACGCGGATGTCATGCGTAGACGCCTTCATTAAAACGTGACGCGCTCCTACAAGTCCAACCATGGGAAAGACGCAGAGGAAGAACAGGCAAGAGAGTGGCGAATGACGAGTATGGCCAAGAGACGATAACACTCCAATGCGCCCTTCCTAAAGACGAAGAGATGGAACAAAAGAGAACCCACCCTCTCCACCGAATGTTGCCTTTTTACCGTGATTCATTCCTTCTCTTATTCCTCCTCGTAAAATTTTTCTACTTATAAACGTATTTATTCAAATCAGCCAAGATTCGAAGGTGGAAATATTTGTATCGCTAAGGTCATTCAAACATATTAAAATAGTACCAAAAAGGAATAAAACCAAAAAATAATTCCTTGTAGAAATATCAAATGTTAATCAGTTCAGTTATTCAATCAGGCTAATTTCCGATGTTAATAGGTTGATTTATCTGTAATCTCTCTCACAAGTACGACGAAATATATGCGCTTGCCACGCATTCAACATCAAACTATTAACGTTGCCTCAACACAGGCTGCCCTTCTTAGACAACCCAGCTTTCGTTATTGTTTACCAGTATTTCAAATTCAATATTTTTTTTTTAAAAGCCGTGAAAGCAATACATTTACTACTTATTAACATTTTTAAACTTAGGTTGAGAGTTGAGAACGGTTGGCAACATAGCCCTGTACCCAAATTAAACGGAAAACAATAGAAAGAATGCTTGACCCAGTGTTATCCGGATAATTGGACGTCAGCATTGAGCCAACTCTTATTCTCTCGACTGAGTGTTAAGAGAAATTATGGAAGGCACCGGGACCAAATTTAAAGAATAGTCTTATTTCTGCAAGTCGTTGGACTTCTAAAATTTCTTGGAAGGTACATTTACGTTCGTGGAAAAAAATACAAAAAAAATACGTGAAAAAACAGAAGTACTCGGGTACCTACCGCGTGGAGTGGATGGGGGCGGAGCATATTTCACAAATATTAGGAACAACGCTCGACCTTGGAATGCAGTCAAAAGTTGAAAAAGGTCCACTCGGAATGCCGCGAATGTTTCAAGGGGACGATGGCATTGGTTTTGAAGGCGCATTGCGTGAAAAGCAGCGCTCGCATTTGCGTTGCAGTGAGCGGCCAATGGAGTGGCGTCCGTCCATCTTCCAGAATATTCTCTTGACATTGGCACGGCGGGGATCAATACCGTGTGCCCTCCGAGTGTTCTACTTTCTATGCGCAGCGAGGATTTCGTGAAGTTGGCACCGCAACGTTTGAAAGCTGCCCCCACGGCGCACGGCCGAAACGGACGTGGCAGGGGTGATCGACTGCCCGCAATGTTCAACAAATAACGTCCGGCAATAATTTGGGGCTTCCTATTTTGACATTTATAGCAGTCGGGAGACGGGGTGAGGTAGTTGCGGGCGCTATCCTCTCTCATAAAACACGGATGTTTTGAAGGAAGACTGATATTTACCTCATATGCCACTGAATTTACATAATGATGAGCACTTGAACTACTACAAGGTGGTTGGGCAGGTTTCAGGGTTATCGCTAAATATATGTGGCTAGAATATGTAATACGTAGATATAATTGCTATGATTTTGCATAAAGGGCAAGGTGAAATGCGTGATCTGAGTAAAATCACATTCACATACAATGCTGATGATAACAATTGTCAGCAATAGTTAATATAATAGTTAATACAATAGCGAAGATCATTCATTGTATCCCGGCACCATGGCTATCGTGTCCACACCCGCCAAACTTAAAGGTTGAAATAGTCATATTTCTCGTAAGCTTAAACGCATTGAGCTAAGCCACCAATAAACTGACTTTAAATTCCGGAATGGTCGCCGTAATAAACACCGTTAGTCCATGAAGATATCAATAATTAAAAGGCAACAGTTAGAGGCAATTACATTAGCAAAAAATCGTACTTAAAAGTCAAAGAAAACGAAGCGAAAGCTTTACAAAGAAGTACGAGAAAGAAAGAGAAGCTTCAATAATCTACTTTTGCAATTCCCATTACCTGCACGACGTACGAGAAAATATAAATTTTGATAGATTTAAGACGCAATTAAGGCAAATATCACATCCACAAAAATTTCTAAACAAATGGACACACGAGTGGTAGAGATAGGGCAGATGAGTCGAGTCTGAAAATTTCAAGAGAAAAAGCTTGGTCGGCACCGGGAGGTTGGCATGCCTGACCAGAGTAGTGAGGCTTCAGGGATGCAACGAGGCGTATGGAGGGCTGAGACGAAGGGGGGGTGGGGTGGGGGGAGAAGGAATGGGAGGGGGAGGAGGGGTGGGGGGTTGAAAAGGGGCAGGGGGTAGGCAGCGGTGCACTGTGAGACGGGGCAGGGGGTAGCGGCTGGGAGGGATGAAACTTCTACAGGAAAATCTATACGAGGCTTAGCGATCTAGCTAGGAACTGCACTGGGGTCAAGATATACGACGACGTGGGGACGAGGGCGAATGCATATTGCCCACTTAATCTTCAGGGCATCCAGTTGTGCACAACAAAATCAATGCAAAAACACATCCTCCTACGCGCTAATTCTAATTTTTCAACTGAAAAATTAACAGCAGCGCTGAATTTTCACGTATCAAAAAGTACACTAACAGTAAATAAAATGTTATAAAAACCGAACTTGTTCATTGCAAAAACTGCCTCTATTTTTACGAAACATTATATTATGTTCAATAAATGACGCGATAGTAAAAATAAGGATTCAATTGACAATACCAAATAAGTCAATTCGATGCATCCCGTTCGCCTTTATGCGCGGCACTGAATTACAATTTCTTCAATAGTGGTACTTGCGTAATACACGCCCTTTAGTTCGTCTACAGAAAGCCGTAAATGGAATTTTCCGCGCACCACATTTTCAACGAGGGGCATGCGTGCAAGATAAAACGACCAAATTGGCGCGCATGCTGTCCATCGCTGGACTCAACTAGTTCCAAAATGTTCCGTCACGACGCGACCGCGCGGAGCTTCGCTGCACAGTGTCGACGCGACGGACGATGCAGGCACTAACCACTCATGGAGAGAAGGCGGGAAAGCGAAGCAGCACTTCGCTTTGAAAAGTCCGGCTCATCAGTGGCGCAGCGAGGATAGCAGGAGGCGTTTTGTGCCCCCCAGAGCTCAGAGAAATTTTTAATTTTAATCTATTTTACTTAATTGGATCGGTATTACTTATAGCATAGTGTTAAGATTAATCAAATATCCCTCAGAAAGACTATAACTCGCATTTCGAACCAATTTTCTAAAAAATTTTCCGGAGGACGGCCCCCGCAAATCCCGATTACCCTGGCGGGTATGCAATACCCCCACACTCCTAAGTATTACTTGCGCCCAAAACCCCCCCTAGCCTTAATTCTTAGCTGCGCCCCTGCGGCTCATAGACCACATTTGCATTAAATATTGGTTAGAATCGACGAAAAAATGAGATTCACATCTCCAGGACGTCAATAGAAATAATTGTCGCGGAGTAGTCGCCACCGGTCATTCTTCTTCTGAGCAGGTATATTCCCGACGCGCCGCCGCCATTGGAGCGTGGGAATTGTAATATCACGCGAAGTGCCCCGCTCGGATAATTTATCGCCAAGTTTTTCAATTGAGTGGACTTAACACCTTCCCCGTCATTCGGCGTCAGAAACGAAAAGAAAAAACTTCAGACAACTCTCACGAGAGATTTCAACTGACGATTTAAAACGGAGCGTCATTGAGTGTGGTCGGCAAAGAAAATGTTTTACTAGCAGATGTAGAAATCGTAGTAGAGTGCTTGAACGCCAATAGTCATTTATCAGCCGCATCTTTCTCATTTCTATTCATTCCATTCCTTACCATTCAGTTACGTTTCATTCATTAATTCATTCACTGGATAGGACGTCGACGAAGTCGGACAGATGAAGCCATAATAACATAAGCACATAATATTCAGCATAATAATTCATTCTTCAAAAAAAAAATACAGCACGATCAATTGCTTATCACAATTTCTCACTACTTCTTGCAAAAAGGCAAAATTCGCATTAGCACCCATTACAGTACACACGTTGTATCCCCTACAAGAAAAACAGAATGAAATTATTTATAAAGTAAAATGCATAACGCAATTCTCACGTTTATTAAAACCATGCTACAAGACGTCGTTTTGGTCAACAACGGACATGACTTCTGAAAATAAGTACAACGCATAGGAGAAAATGAACAGCTGAAACAGGTGATACCCTCGAGTCTCAAAATGATTGGCTTAATTACAGTGAAAGAAAATAGAGACCGTGACACCCTGGAGAAAAAAAATGTAAATAAAAGCATTGAATAGCACAATAAGAAGGCAACACAACTTGACGACTAAAAGATAAATTATTTTAAGAATAAATTAGCAGACGCTTACAAGTATTGCTTTTTAAAAGAAGTGTGAAATTATAATCGGCCGTATTTAGTCATTCCTATCCTCATTTTTTTGACGTGTTCCCATTATACAAAATGGACCGCGGTCAACACTGTGGCGGATACAGATGAGGGTCGCAGGGGTGCGCCCCCCCCCCTTGCGGGCCCGCCCGTGTTGCCAAACATTGCAGAACCACAATTTTAACTTTTTTGTATCATAAGATGGCATTGTCTTGTATTTTTACATAATCACTTTAAGTAAAACCTTCTGAAACTTTGAATGGCACCGCCGGCCTCGGTGGCGGTGGGGTTAAGTCCTCTCCTGCCAAACCGTAGGTCGTGGGTTCGAATCCCGCCTGGGTAGGTGATTCCTATCCAGGGCATGGATGTTTGTATTGTACTTTGTTAATATTGGAAACCCTCGTTGTAAAAGGCTGTCATGTGCTGTTTACGGGGAATTTGAAAATAAATAAATACATTAATGTGACTTGATTATTTTTACTAAGTACGATAAAAGAAAAGGTAACTCAAGGTATCTTTTGCGCCCCCCAACGGATGAAAAGCGAATGAAACAAATGACTAAGACAATGCACGTTTTGAAATTTTCAATAAGTTAAAAATTCAAAATCGACGAAAGAGCTCGCGCCAATGTCACCAGGCTCCGCACGAACTTTTGTCCTCTGAATGAACGCCTTCTTTAAAGTCTGAAGGACACTGCAGATTCTCACGTCAAGATCTTCCTTCCGATAATTCACGATTTTTTCCAACAAGTTGGCCTAAAGGTTTCACCGATTTTAAATTTGTGCGAAATTTCTTGAACACGCAGCGATCAATGAGCACAATGCGCTTGTTCCAGGCCAAAATACTAGCTTACACCCACGTCCCGAACGCACCGAAGCTGAGGATCGAGAATCAGTGAAGAATGCATCACGATAAAAGCAATAAGACGGACACTTGGCAGCGAGACAATAGGGCATCATCAACCACCGAAGCACAAATTCTTAATTTCGATAGAGAGTGAGCGACACCAAGCAGTTCACTTCAGGAACCGTGATTAAGGCGTCCGAAACACTTGCATTTTTCTCCTCTGCTTTTTCGTCGAGTATTTAATTTAATTATATTTATTTTAGGCAATTTTTTCGCAAATCGGCTTTAGAGCAAAGGTGTGAGTCTCCGATTACTTCACGGTGCACACGAAACACGAGCACATTCCACAATTTCACTTAATCATATTTCAGCAAGGGGAATCTTAACAGCGAACATCATGATGCCACAAGGAACACCAACGGAGAAATACTGATCACTACGATTATTGCAACATGGAGAATTCTCTATTCAGCTTCTTAATTTGATGTCACTCAACGCGCGATTACATGGGTTCGCAAAAATCGCCACTCGATGACGGGAGACCGACCCGAATTTCACGAGTAAATACATAAGCTGTTTAGTCTACATCAGTGGCGCAGCGAGGGGGGGTTTTGGGGGATTAAACCCCTCCCCCACCCCCCAAAGAGCTCAGAGAAATTTTTAATATTAATCCTTTAAACTTTTTTAATATTAAACTTAATGGGACTGATATTACAAATAGAATAGTGTAAGGATTAATAAAATATCCCTCAGAAAGCCGTAAAACTCACCATTTTCAACCATATATCTTAAAATTCCGTAATTTATTAATCTCGCAACTACCGCTTATCCTGGTGGGTATATCATGCCCCAACACACCCTGGTATTAGTTGCACCTAATCCCCCACCAGCCTTAATTCCTAACTCCGCCCCTGGTCTACATTGACATTCGTGATGATAAGATATCGAATTCATTACTATTCATGCCTCTAGGGTGAAAACACGGTTTCTGAGATGAGGCTCGCATGTAAGGTCGGACCTCGTAGGAGCAGCGATCAACAGATGCCACGCGTTGTAGTCTTCGGAGGAGGAGCTATTATAGGATGGAGCTTGCCTCGTCCAACTGCCGCGGCGTTCACGGAAATTTCTCATGCAAATGCTAATGTTTACTGTTTCGTTGCGGCTCCTACAGACCTTTATTTAATTAATTTTTTTTAAATTCACTGGGGGACGGACTCTCTTCAATGTAGTCGCAATGACCACGGCAAGGACAAAACACGTCGCCGTCAGAGAAGACGTGAGTGGGATGGAAAGGAGTGTTGGAGGAGTGGTTTGAAGTGCAGGGGGATACGTACCGATGCGCCTCGCCCCCTGGTCCTGCCCTGACCCCTACGACTGCCCGTCTCGGAGCGGCCCTTCCCGGGATGACTGCTGCTCACGAAGTTGTCCTGCAAAGAGGGGAAGGCGGGGAGCCGCGGGTCAGAAGATGGACACAGGGTCAAGGTAAGAGAGGAGGGATAGAGAAGAAGAAGAAGAAGGCGTAGGGAGGAAGAAGAAGAAGAAAGAGAGAGAGACGAACCGAAATTCGGAGAGAAGAGGGAGGGGGAGTGACTACAAGTCCACAAAGACTACTTCTATACAATACTCAAACGGCCCCTGGTAACACACCTGGCAATAATACAGCACGTATGTCACAGCGGCAAGAACTACTTCATTAAAGAACTACTCAACCACCACCGTAGGTACGAAATCATTTGCCAAAAGAAAAATACAAAGACTAAATACAATCAACAAATTAGGTACAGATAATGCGGTTGGATTGGTATATAGTGGTACCGAAAATGTCTTGCAGGGACTCACTTCATCAGTACACCAAACTCATGGTAATGTCGCTCAAATTTGACAAAATCCAACCAACGATGAAAGATATGAAAAACACATTAATGAAGCATGAGGCTGAATTAAATACTGAAAACCTAAGCACAGCAACTTGTGCGTCCAATTCCATAAATTGTTGCGTTAGCCGGTACTTACAATAATAATCATTCTTCCAGAGGTAAATTCCTCGACATGGCAAGCCAAAATATTCTCAGGCCTGATTGCAATGATTCTTCACCATTCACAAGTCCAATGCGACTCGAAAGTTTTCTCGCAATTTTGGAATGCCAAGTGAAATTTGTCACATTTGATTACAAAATAATTTAAATTTAAATGCAAATAAATCAAAGCCGTCATTTCTTCGTCACAGATTTCCACAAGAGCGTCAAACACTGCGGAGTACAGACGATACAGCACAGGACTACAATACGAGGAATGAAGGATATTTGGGGGAGAAATAGCATCGATTAAATGAGGAAGATAATCCAAATACCACTGATTCATCTCTTTCCCCTCAGAATCACAGGCAATCAAAGCGCCATTCGGAGGACTGCGGGGAAACATTTCAATCTTCTCCAGCTCCCGAGTCTAGCAGAAAATAGAGAATTACAAGGAAAACACAGGTACATGAACACCCTCCCATTGGCCTGTTTACAGAAGCTATTAGCAATAAGTATGACTTGGAATAACGGAATAATTAGCTTCGGGGGATTCATAGACACAATTAGCGCGTGCTGTACGCCATTTATCATTATTATGCAGAACTGTAAGAGCAAACTCTCGCACATGAGCTGTCTCTTAGCCGCATCGGTATCTTTCCTAGAGTTTCCTTCCCAATTATGTCCACTTTTTCATTCCAAAATGACTTCTTCCATTATTCATGTAAATAATTAACTAAACAAGGCAGCAACTTGCACGAAAAAAACGAATGCGAAACTGCGCATTCCTAAGTTTCACGCAAACTTCGCGACAATTCCAAGTCGACCGATTCGCACGCTAGATTTCGCATAAGTTTCACCACGGAATTATATTCGCGATATTTTGTCTACGAACCCCGCAATAAATATATACCCATGGAATCTAATTACTATCCTGACACAAGGAAATACCAAATTATGTGGAAGAGTGTCAGTCTTACACGTATGTCAGCGTATTTTGTTCAGCGCCCGTTGTAATGCCAACGTGCTCTAGAGGCGAATTTGCCTCGACGCTCTAGATATGAATTTGCGGCACAGAATTATTCCCTAATCGTAATCGTAATTCCATACTTATGTGGCATTTTTTAGTGTCCCCCCCCCCCCAAAATTTCTGGTACCCCCCCCCCAGAAATTCCTCGAACTTCCTCCGAACTTATCCGCAGAACTTCTCCCGCCAAGAACTTTTCGCGCTATGGTTTTTTCGCGCAAAGGATTTTTCGCGCAAAAGGCCTGTAGCAAAATCCTGTCTCTGCAAAATCCTGTCTCTGGAAAATCCTGTCTCTGAAAACCCTGCCTCTGGAAACTCAGCCTCTGGAATCAGCCTCTGAAACAGCCCCGAAACAACCCCGAACCAACCCCGAACCAACCTACCTGCAATGCAAGACATATATTGGACTACTGCGGAGAAATACTTCTCCTTGGCAAGCAAGGGGAAATCGGTGCTAAGGCCTTAGTATTGCACTTGGAGTGAGAAGTTTTACCATTGTCCTATCACAAACTCTCTCTCCCTCCAACACCTCACCCCAGTATCTCCTTCCCCTCCATGTGTTCCAATGAACGATTCCTCTGATGTCTCAACCCAGAAGTTGAGGGGAAAATTCTGGGTGCTGGCTGTTGTCTCAAAACCAGGGAATGGTGTTTTGTGGAGCGGCCGTTTCTGCAGGGGCAGTGACGCATCAGTGGGCGGTTGTTGAATTCGCCTGGCTACCCCTCCACTCCCTGGAAGAAGCCCTCCCCTCAAATGCTGTCTCGCCTTGCATAGGCAAGCCCTCTTTCTGGTCGAGACCTGCTGGGAGTCACATGTCTTGTGAGCCATGAGATTTTTAGAGCAATTTTCTGCTGGTAATGTTTCCTTTGGGATCATGAATTTACTATCATTGTTTTCTGTAATACTTCTGATTTTTTGAATACTCTACTTTGAATAGATATCGTACGGTAATAACTCGTAAATTGTTTTTGGCTACCTTTTTCTTGTGAGCTGTTTTTCTGTTTGTGGAGTCTTACCCTGATCCAGCATGTGACCGACGGTTGGAGTATTTCCCTTGTCTGGACTTACGTGAAAAATCAACCAGATTTTACGACGTAACGTCACATTTTGGTAGCAGAGTTGAGGTTCGATTTCCTGTCCTTTCGTCGAGGTCTCCCGAGTGCTGGACAATGGTGACATTTCTCCACTATTTCTCCACTTTTTGCAGTTTCTGGTTGTTTCTTCTCTTAAAAGTGAGTTATTTTATGTTCCATTAAGTGCTTTTTGGTTCGTGTGGGATTACGTGACTAGTGTTGCCGACTTTTCCTCGTGGTCATATGCCATTTGACATTAATGTTCGTAATGCTCGTAATGTTCTTGATAATTTGGATAGCAGCTCGTTATTCTCGCACTATTTTTGGTGATTGGACTCTTCCAGCAGAGATAGATAGTTTTAAATCTCGCTCTTTCTCTCTCTTTTTCTCGTTGTCGTCACTTCACTTCTCAAAATGCCTGGAGGTAATACTGACAACCCGTACGAAAAAACTTATTTAACCACGGGCGAGGATCGTAAGGCCAGGGGTACGGCTAATGTGTCCGTAGGAAGTGAAGTTTCTAATAATGAACGGGAATCTTCTTTAGAAGTGGTTCCACCTCGCCCAACGCACGAGGAAAGCAGTGATTTTCACGTCTCTCACGAAATGTCTGCTTCTCAGACATTGCCAGTTTCTGAAGGGTTAGTGATTGTCAAACAATTACTCAGTGATTTTCCGCCATTTGAAGTGTCAAACAGTGAGAATTGGTTTAATTTCATGTTAAAAGTTAATGAAATCGTTTCTTTGTCCTTGGTTCCTCTGTCAACGTTATTGTACCTTGTAGTATCTAAACTACCTGCCAGCTCTCGTCATTTTTGGTTGTCTATGTTAAACTTGAATCTCGCATGGTCTCAAATCACAGAAAAAGTTTGGGCTAGAATTGTTAGTGACAGAGAGTTTGATCGTTTGATCACTACGAAAGTTAAAAGATTTCAGTTCCCTCGCGAAACGCCCCACGATTTCGTGTGTTCTGTGCGTAATGCCACTCAGGTGCTGGGTTTGCAGTATTCCGAGTCTTCTATTGTGCGACTCATTATTCAAGGGTTAAATCCTTTAACAAAATCTGCAATTATGTTCTCAAATCAGCCTAACACATTTGTAGAATTGGACTCTGTTATCACGCAGGCTTCTAAACATTTAATGGACTGTGCTGAATATTCCAACACTTTCCATCGTATCTCTAGGAATCCGTCTTCTGTTGCCTCTTCCAGTGCGCCTAGGGAAGTTTCTTTTCCTATTAATTGTTCTTACTGTCATAAACCTGGCCACAAAGTGAACGAGTGTCGCAAAAGACGACGCTTTACTCAGCCTGCCGTGAGTTTGATGAGCGTCCGTGACAAGTGTTCGACTCGATTGCCAATATTATCTATTAATCTTCATTCTATGCCATGCCAGGCTTTAATTGACACTGGGTGTTCAGTTTCACTGTGTGATGAAGATTTCTTTGCTTCTCTGAAATGTTGCCGGAGAAAGGTTATTCGTAAGAATGTTGACGTCGATTTAATCACTGTGTCGGGGCAGCCTTTTCATATTAATTCCTCTGTCTCACTCAAGGTTCAAATAGGCAAGTTTTCTTGGAACCACGTGTTTTATCTAGCTAAAATCCCGTTTCCCGTGTTACTGGGTGTGGATTTCATTTGTAATTCAAAGATGATTATTCGTCCGGCGAACGTCAGTTTTGAAATTGCCCCGAATTCTCTTTTTTCTTTTACGGACAATTGCGAAGCGTTTAAATCGGCGCCAGTTAGTAACTCATCCGAATCACATGTTCTGTCGTCCACTGAATTCACGCTGTGTGATAAGTTGAAGGGTTTATTGTCAAAGTATCCTGATGTGATTTCTCAAGAATTGGGGGTCACATCTGTTATGACCTACGAAATTGAACTGCTAGATTCTACTCCGATTCGATCCCATCCTTATTCATTGTCACCTCCAAAGGCAAATTTAATGAAGAAGCACATCCAATCTTTACTTGATAAGAAAGTGATTGAGGTTTCCAATTCAAACTGGTGTTCGCCAGCTTTTCTAGTGCCTAAAAAGGATGGATCTGAAAGATTAGTGGTTGATTACCGTAAGTTGAACAAAGTTGTTAAATCGGACGGTTATCCTACACCTTCTGTTGAACATGCATTCCAATATCTTGCTGATGCAAAATATTTTACTGTTCTTGATCTCAATTCTGCCTTTCATCAAATACCATTATCTGAGAATTCTAAGAAATTAACTGCTTTTGTGACGCCGTTCGGAGTGTACCAGTATAATAGATTGCCATTTGGTTTTGTAAATTCTCCTCAAATATTCACTCGTCTCATTAATGAAGTATTGGGCGATTTGAAATATTCATGTGTTTACCCATATATTGATGACTTGTGTATCTATTCCAAGTCTGCTGAAGACCATGTATCTCATGTTAATGCTGTCCTCAACAAACTACGCAGTGCCGGTTTGACGGTGTGCGAGGACAAGGTTAAGCTTGGTGTGGAATCACTCACTTTTCTGGGCCATCTCATCACAAATGGAACCTTGCAAGTTGATCCTGAGAGAGTGAGACCAATTGAACAATTCCCAGTTCCCAGAAATGTGAAGGAAGTGGCCAGATTCATTGGACTTTGTGGGTTTTACTGCAAGTTTATTCCAAGGTATTCTGAAATCTCTATGCCACTGAATCGCTTGAAACGTAAAAATGTTCCTTTTCAATGGACAGCCGTTGAAAATGAGGCTTTCTGCCAGTTGAAGAAAGCTCTCACCAATCCACCAGTGTTATCTTTCCCTCGATTTGACGAGGAATTTCATTTATTTGTCGATGCCAGTAATTTGGCGGTTGGTGCCGTTTTGAATCACAAAGTAAATGGTGATTTTGTCCCTGTGGCTTTCGCTAGTAAGGCACTCTTGGAACATGAACGTAAATTTTCTTCTTATGAATTGGAGTGTCACGCAATTCATTTTGGAATTCAAAAATTCAGTGTTTACTTACAAGTAAAACCATTTCACTTGTACACTGATAATGGTGCCTTGACATGGCTTTTCTCTCATCCTAAGCAGTTGGGCAAACTAGGCAGGATGGTTCTTAAATTATCCTCTTATAAATTCACTGTGCATCATGTTCGAGGAGCATCTAATTCTGTCGCAGATTGTCTTTCTCGCATTGAGCCATCCTCATCTACAAATAGTCATTTAGATGTGGAATCTAACACTCATAAGGAGTCAGCTGTTCCTTATTCTTGTGTGTTACATAAATTGCCTTTGTCATTTGTCGACATTCGAAAACACCAAGAAACTGATCTCGTTCTAAAGGATATTTTCAATCAGATTAATAATAATTCCTTGAACGACAAAAACTATTTTCTGAAGGGACAGCTATTATGTTATGGGAATTCTAAAATTAAGCGAGGAAGAGCTGTTTTGCCTACGGTCTTGAGGCCTATGATTTTTCAATATTTTCACTGCTCTAGTATGTCTGCTCACTTGGGCATGGCTAAAACTTATGATAAGATTAGCAGACACTTTTGGTGGAAGGATATGAAAAGAGAGGTTTATGACATGGTCAGAAAATGCCATCTGTGTCAAACTTGTAAACCCAGAAATGCTCCACCTCCTGGCATGCTATCGTCGCACAATCCTTCTGATGTTTGGGAAAGACTTTATATTGACTTTGTGGGTCCTTTACCTCTGACTAAAGGTGGACACCAATATGTACTTTCTCTTATTGATGGATTTTCTAAGTTTTGTTTTCTTGAGCCAGTTCGCAAGGCTACGGCCGGTTCGGTTGTTTCAATACTCACTCAAAGAGTGTTTCCAAAATTCGGTTTTCCAAAATTTTTGGTTTCTGATAATGCACAAGTTTTCAAATCTCATGCCATTAAGGAGATGTGTTTGCAACTGGGGGTTAAGCAAATTTTTGTTTCTCCATACTATCCCTGTTCTAATCAGGTAGAGAGATTGCATAGAAATCTAAAATCTGCACTTGCTATTTTGTGCAATAATGCTCACCATATGTGGGACTCTATGCTTGCTGACTTAAATTTTGCCTTGAACACTGCCTCTCATGAGAGCAGTGGTTATTCTCCTGCCAAAATAATTTTCGGCAGAGAACTAAAGCATCCTTTAATTAATCAGTGGGACATTCCAAAATCTTTATTCGAGAATGATCTCAGCGATAGTGACAGACAAGTTTTCCTGAATCATGTTATTGCTAATTTAAAAAAGGCCAGAAATAGGTATAAAGAATCCTATAATAAATCTCACTCCCAAATCACTTTCTGTGTGGGAGATCTTGTTCTCTGCAAAAACCATCCTATCAGTTCTAAAGGTGAACAGAAAATGGCAAAACTGGAACCTCTGTGGAATGGACCTTTCGTCCTTAAAAGGTATCTCTCTCCTGTAACAGTTATTCTGGAAGTTTCTCCTGGGAAAGAGAAAATTTGTCATGTTTCTCATTTAAAGGCATATCATGATGGCATTGGTAATTCCAGTAATTAAAAGGAGAGAAATATCATTGATTTTTTTTTATTCTTTTTTTTTTCAATGAATGCTAATGTTTGCTTTCTCAAATACTATTTGATGCTTGATTTCGGTGTTGAATTTCTCTTGATTCCTAATAATATTGTTTTGATTAATGAATAATAAGTCTATTTCTATGCTTGTAATTGAAATTGTTCTGAAATATTGTATTGTACTTGCTTATTCTCATCTGCTTAATTCACTCATGTAATTTAGTGTTGGTCTACTGTGATTGTGAGATGGGGTAAGGTGGAGGAATTATGGGTGCTTGGAGGGAGAGGACGGGAGATTAACTTGGGGGGAAATCCCCGAGATGGCTCGTTTCCAGATAAGCTGTGGAGGTGGCCCCAGTTATTAAGATTCAATTGTGTTTTGTGTCACCTTTCCTCCACCAAGACTTTATGGACATTCTCACAATTCTGGACAGTGATAAGTGTCGTGATTTTGCAGTGTTCGATATTCTATCGATGGCTGAGTGATTGAATTGATCAGCTGATCTTAAGACTGCCTACTGTGTTTTAGTGTGGTTTTGGCGTTGAGTTGCGACCTTCATCGCCCGACAAGTATGAACTTTCATCTTGTCGCAACCAGCATGTAGCTCTCATTTCTATTGTTAATTGAAGAGTGAAATTTAGAGTGATTTCTTTTGTTGATGCAATATGCAGTTCTCATTTTGTTAGCATCGCCTATGATTCTTTTTTGACTTGTTTAATTAATACTGAGAGATATATATACACATCTTGATTAAATTTAGTCAGTACTTGTTCAATAGCTGACATGAATACCATATGCCTTATAAATTGTTAATAATTATTGGAAAATCGAGGAATTTAGTGCAATCTATTGTCATTTACGTAATCTTGTTGAATTTTGGAGGATTCTTTGTTGATAATTAATTATGGACTGATAATATTTACAAACATGGAGGGTTTAAATGGGAGAAATACTAATGCCAATGTATATTAATTAAGTGAGACACATATTATGCTGAATATTTTTGCTGGTATTTTGATAACTAATAATTATTTAGTGAATAACCGTATTTTTGAATAAACTTGTACTTAATGATTATATAATATGGGGTATATATTTTGTTGGTCGACCCTAACTTTCTCTTGGGTTGCAATATGAATTTTGGGTAGAAGTTAAAACCCATTTTTGTCAATCGTTGATTTTTGATAAGGTGGTTGAACCCAACTAATGGGACAACCCAGGGTTCTGATGAACCCAACTGCTTCACCAACCCAATCTTGCCCATTTACTAAGTGGTTGGTTATTGTATTGCTTTACTTGGTTTTAAAAAAAACCACAAAATATCTCTGATGAGAAAAGGAACATTTGAGTTTGGTAAAGATATCCTGGTGTTATACCAATAAAAATCTTCCCAGTTCCTTCTGGTCGCTGATGATAATTATTTGTAATTTTGATTCACTGTTCACCGAAACAAGCATCACATTATGACATATTGATTATTAATTTCATTTTCTTGCTATGTAATACTAATTAATCTACTCTATATCAATTCAGCAATATTTCTTGTCTCACTCTTGTAATTATGTCATGTTACTCACTTAAGAATTCTGTTGAATTCCAAACATCACTTCTGAGGTTATTATTTACAGAGTGATAAAAATGTATGTTCTTGTCAAAACTATTTTTGAGTGATATTTCTTGAATACTATTGTCTCAATCAATAAACTTTTTATATTCAGTTCAATTCTAACCACTGAATAATGGTTTTTGTGAAATTCATGGGGGTTAAACAGTGGGGGTTCATCCAGTGAAAACCAGTGGACCTGTGATGCCTCGATAAGTTTTCTAGGCATTAATCAGTTCTTGGTGGACGTGTCTTGGTCCCCAAGTTCAAGCAATTTTTGTGGTCATTTTCCCACAGAGGATGTGGCATTTTTTAGTGTCCCCCCCCCCCAAAATTTCTGGTACCCCCCCCCCCAGAAATTCCTCGAACTTCCTCCGAACTTATCCGCAGAACTTCTCCCGCCAAGAACTTTTCGCGCTATGGTTTTTTCGCGCAAAGGATTTTTCGCGCAAAAGGCCTGTAGCAAAATCCTGTCTCTGCAAAATCCTGTCTCTGGAAAATCCTGTCTCTGAAAACCCTGCCTCTGGAAACTCAGCCTCTGGAATCAGCCTCTGAAACAGCCCCGAAACAACCCCGAACCAACCCCGAACCAACCTACCTGCAATGCAAGACTTATATAGGACTACTGCGGAGAAATACTTCTCCTTGGCAAGCAAGGGGAAATCGGTGCTAAGGCCTTAGTATTGCACTTGGAGTGAGAAGTTTTACCATTGTCCTATCACAAACTCTCTCTCCCTCCAACACCTCACCCCAGTATCTCCTTCCCCTCCATGTGTTCCAATGAACGATTCCTCTGATGTCTCAACCCAGAAGTTGAGGGGAAAATTCTGGGTGCTGGCTGTTGTCTCAAAACCAGGGAATGGTGTTTTGTGGAGCGGCCGTTTCTGCAGGGGCAGTGACGCATCAGTGGGCGGTTGTTGAATTCGCCTGGCTACCCCTCCACTCCCTGGAAGAAGCCCTCCCCTCAAATGCTGTCTCGCCTTGCATAGGCAAGCCCTCTTTCTGGTCGAGACCTGCTGGGAGTCACATGTCTTGTGAGCCATGAGATTTTTAGAGCAATTTTCTGCTGGTAATGTTTCCTTTGGGATCATGAATTTACTATCATTGTTTTCTGTAATACTTCTGATTTTTTGAATACTCTACTTTGAATAGATATCGTACGGTAATAACTCGTAAATTGTTTTTGGCTACCTTTTTCTTGTGAGCTGTTTTTCTGTTTGTGGAGTCTTACCCTGATCCAGCATGTGACCGACGGTTGGAGTATTTCCCTTGTCTGGACTTACGTGAAAAATCAACCAGATTTTACGACGTAACGTCACACTTAAAAAACCGATTTTTCCAAAGGTGTAAAGATGAAAAATATACTGATCTCTGCATTTTTCTCGTGTTTTCTCCCGCGACAGCTTGTTTGTGACAGACAACAGTTTCGGTGGCTATACGGACGGCGTCTTCAGGTAGAACACCAACTGTTACCCACATGCCAACAGACACGGAATAAAACCCGAGAAAAAAATGTAGAGAGCAAATCACCACAGCGGAAATCTCAAAGATAAAAATATACCTCTACGCTTTCATATCGGTGCAAGTTATAAGTTGTTCAGTTTGTAATTTACTATGCTATTTGATCCCTTAACGTTACAAGTTCTTTTGTTAATCTAAATTTGATTAAAAAACTTGAAAGGGAAGTACAACCGTGTTGAGGGAAGAATCAAGTCAATATGATTTCGGTGCAGAGCTTCACATGATTCATAAAAAGGTAAAATGCGTTCGTCATGCCAAAATAATACTTAGTACAGCGGTATAAATAATGAAAATAAATATATTCATCCAGCAGCCAAGCTCTAAATCCACTTAGCCTCCCTTCGGTACACCACTGAACTTCAGTAACAGCTTTTCAACTAAAAAAATATTTGAGGAGTGGTATTTTATTCTTAGAACAGAATATCGCGGTACTATACCAAGAAATGTATACCAAACCTCACCTTTCACGTATATTATAATTCTCCCCTTCGAGGTGCGCTAGAGATGGTCATAGCAGCCGAATAAAATGAAAAAGTTTCTTCGTTTGGCCAAGACTCAACTTGGAATTTTCGCTCAATAAAAAAGATTCCCATTCGCGAAACTTCGACGCAGAAAAACGTCGTAGGAGCGAGTTTTATCGATCGGGAGTCGAAAGCGACTTTTTCGGAGCAGCATCCCGCTCGTGTCGTCACCAATGGACCATCCCACCAGCTCAAGCACGTTCGAGGCTAAAGCCCCACCACGCAAGAATAGCAAACAACAGATACGACTTTCGCCTCCAAAGCGAAGCGTTAAACAAAAGACATTGGAGTAATAATGAACGAGAGAGATGACCGCATTCGACCATCAATGGAATGGAGAAATCACTTGATTAGTCTAATTCCCTGACACCCAAACATAGAATTTATTTGCAAAGTGTTCATATCAATTATTCGTTTTCATTAATTTCAAAATTCGAAAATGGAGTCGCCTCATTATGTCAATCGATTATACCTAACATTTTTTTTAACTTTTCCCCATTTCCAAGAATATAAAATTAAAGTTGCAGTTTTCAACGCTCGCCTTCTCTTGAATGAGCAGCCAACTTGACCATTCTCTCGTTTACACCAACTCGAGAGCTTCGCAGTTTAATACGACCCAAACAAAGTCCCGTAGATTGCGCCAAGTAGAGCGGACTCTGGTGGCCACCGAATGAACTTCTACACTCCGGCCCACTGGAGTTCTGGACCGCGTTCACGACGTGCTCTGGCGGCGAGCGTCAACACTACTTCCACCGCTCCGTTCCCAAGGAGTTTGTGTTGGTGCGGGCCTCGAAAAAAAACCGCTTCCCCCTCTCCCTTTCGCCGCCCCTCCGAAGAGATCCCCTCCGCAAAGGTAAACAAACAGGCACGACCCAAGTTCGACGTTCTGCCGAGTGGGGCGCGGCGAGAGAGGGGAAGCGAACGAGAGTGAAAGTACTACTACCGATGCCGCTACTATACGCGCGAGAGAGGGACGGGTGGGGTGGAGTGGGGAGGAAGGGTCCCTCTCCACTCCCCCTCCCATTGAAAGGGGCGCCGGAGGGGGAGAATGATGCAGAGAAGAAAGGGGTGCGAGGATGCAGCAAACGCACGCTCCTCGCTATCTTTCCCTTAGGTTGTCAACCCTGAGAGGGTGCAACTCGCCATTCCCGCCTCCTCAACTCCATTCTGCTTCGCACGCACTACCGCGAATATTTAAGGGGGCACCCTACCTCGGCGGAGAGCGCTACATTCCATTAGAAATAACTGTAATTAGTCGCAAAACACTACGCAATATTGCATTCTGCGTAACTATATTATAAATAGCATACGTTTTGCCGGTGTAATGCACAACAAATCTCACTGAAAAATCTGGAAATATCCCCAAAATTTTCAAATAATGTAGTTTCTTTATTCACAAATGAAGCATTGAATGCTGCCTTCACTCAACGATCGAGGACCAACATTTGCTACTATTACAAAAGATATTACTTTTTTTTGGTTAAAACTTACGGCTAAACCTTGTGAAAAACTTAACCTTCGAATCTATTTTTGCTCAATGTAAACGATAGCACGAATAATATCTCTTCCTGGCTGCAAAAAGTAGCAGGACTGATAGCTGACATCAATCGAGTACAGCGCAGGGCGGCCAGGCGGTGATGAGTTGTTACGACGAAAAGTGCAACGTTTCCCGTATGTTACACGAGCTAGGATGGAAATCTTTACAGGAGTGTAGACCGAAGTATAGGTTAATATTTTCTCATAAAATTCGAGGAATATATTTTCCCAGACGACGTGAAACATATCCTTCGTGAACCGTCGTACTATGATAGACGTGATCATGAGAAAAAAATAAGAGAAATAAGACTGCAAAACAGAGATTTAAAATGTCATTCTTCCCTCGTACCATTAAGGATAGCGACGGTGTCTCAATTAATACAATTAATGGCGTCACTCGCTACAACGACTCATTGCATGTATTTATTATTCTATAGCTCTAACACTGCATGGATTTGCTATTGAAATTACTAACCATTGGCAAGTTTTGTCTTTGCATGAATATGCGTTTATATTCAGCTCATATGCGTAATATTTCTATGACCGCGCGGTGTGTATGGCGGTCCTCTCGCATGCTGCATGTTGGTGATTGGTCACCCCCTGCCAAACACCCTAGAGGTGGCTCGCATGGTTTTATGTAGATTTAGACGTAGAAAAAACATCGTTACTTCAGGATTTTTTGATTGAATGAAAAATTTGAGTGCACCAAGGCTAAGGAACGAAAAATGAAATCGTGACAGCCTACAGCAAAGCTTTCGGCCAAATTATTGAGCCCCATTGGAAAGTTTCACACGGAGCATGCAATAACATATTTCAGAAACGTATTTTATTCTTCTCAATATAGTGGGACGTTGCGCTAATGCATGAACGAAATCAGAACAGGATCTATTACGAATGACTGAATATATTTAAATTACGGTGCGGCACTTCTTTTATTTTTATTTTTATTACAAGTAAAGATAATTTTTTTCTAAAAACCGTCCTTAAGACGAAAAGCGTGACCCGAGGACACTACAACGGCCATCGCTTCAGCCATTGAGTGTCACTGGCCAGCCGAGGCGGCCGTCACTGTGACAACTGACAAGGCAGCTTAGCTCAAGAGGAGGAGCGCGGGTGCAGAGGAGGACGTCTTGTGGAGAGTGGTCGAGTGGGATGCAGCACTGCTTTCTTCCTCTGTGGATGGGGTTGGAGGGGGGGGGTGGGGGTTGGCACGCATCCACGCAAAGAAATCAATAATGGCACGCAACGCCCTCCCCTCCGTCCACAACGCACGCCAGAGAAAGGGGCTTCTCTCCTTGTGCAAGCGGACGCGACAAGGGAGCTGGCGACGAAGATGCGAACCCAGGACCAACCATGCAAAGGAGCGCGCAGTCGACGAAAGGGAGCCTCCGACATGTGCACCACAGAACATAAGAATTTCGATTGTCATCTGTTCGAAATTTGTGGGCCGGGTCAATCTCCAAAAAACGTACATTTCCAAAACAGGAAAATTTAAAAAAAAATCATTTTTTTTACACGAAGAACCAAAATTGTATGATTACTGTTTATCAATCATACAATATAATGACGTAGGTGGCAGAGATCAATAATAATATTTACACTGTTTTTTTTATTTTTACTTTTGTGCTAGCTAGAGACATGATATATATGTCCAGAGCGGAAGTATTTGGCAATGGACGTTCTGAAACAAGGCATAGTCTCTCATCATGTCCGTTACCATCTGTCATGACCATGGACTGCAGAGTACACGAACATGATGTGACGTCCACGGATATGATGGCCACGGATATTGGACGTTCTGAAACAAGGCATAGTCTATCATCATGTCCGGTACCATCTGTCATGACCATGGACTGCAGAGTACACGAACATGATGTGACGTCCACGGATATGATGGCCACGGACATTATTTCCACGGAGATGACTAATGATCTTGGTTCTTTAAAAAAAAATGATCTAAAATTTTTCTTCCAGCGTTAAAACATTCACTAAACCAAGTAGAAAACTAAAACAACCCAATATAGCTGACAATCTCTTTCTCTGCACACTGGTTGTTCAGGGCTGCCACCATCTCCTATGAATAATTCCCCCTTTTTCCTGTATGTACAGGACATTGCTTTACTATGCTATAAAAGCAACCCAAAGAGACTAATTTGGAATGTTTATATTGTTGTAACCTGTTAAATGATAGATTTTATCATAAATTATTTAGTAAAGGCTGTTCATACAATGAACACCTCTTCGAAAATCTACGTGGCACTGTCCACGGATATGACAAATCATAGTCTGTGGGCATTAAATTTGGGGAATATAATTTTTCTTTCTTCACTAATTTGTCACTACGATTAGTAAATGGTACATAAAATAATATACCAGTTTATTTTTTATTTAAGAGTTTCGGTTTTTTATGGCAATCCATGAACATAATTTTGTAACATGATTATGGGGGAATGACACAGCCATTGCTGATTTCTTTGTCATATATTTATATACTAATAATAATTTTACCAAGTATTCGATAATGATGGCTCATTTAACGTTCCATGTGATTTTGTTAAACATATTAGCTCGTAGTTTAAAGAAACATGTCAGTGGGAAGGTTTCCTATTTGGCATTTGGGCGGTTATTTTTTCCCTAAGATAAGAATTGATCTAGTAAAGGCCCTTTAAATAAGCCGTGTGATTTCGTACAAAAGTTTATGTTTCTCGAGCTCTGCCATAAGAATATTGTAGGAAGAAACGAAACTTCTTTTTTTTTTTTGTTATCCGGTAATTGCAAAAAATTCTGACTTTAGTAATGCTAATGCCTTACCCATAAACAAATATTTTTTAATTGAATTGGCAAATAAAATGAGGAGTAAATGACAATGGGGGAGGTAGAGTTTCGCAAATTCACTCGCGTGGGCAGTGGAACTCCGCGGATAAGGAACTACTTAGGGGAAAATATGACTAGACAAGAATCCCCTCGAGATCTGCTCGCGTCGGAGGCTGCTGAGAAACGAGAGGACGGATAGGGTGACGAGAGCAGTACCTACCGAAGAATAGGAGAAGATAGGCAACTGTGGAGAACCAGACGCCGGAGAAGGGATAGGATATGTGGACGGGGCACGACATTGGACTTAGTAAATAGGTGGATAATGTAACGCCCTCAAGGATGAGCGCGTGGAATAGATGACACCAGGAAGGAGGAGACCAGAAAAAAAATGGAATTGATCGTGTCAGGCAAAACTAACAGGAATTTGAAAAAAATGAATAAATTATAGCGAAAAGTTATTGTTAGTTCCTCCACATCCACATAGAAATCCAGTGACCGCTGCCTTGAGTGGGGGGAGGGCAGTTCACCAATGTTAGAATTGCGCTGCCGTGTGAAGGTGTCCTTCTCATTCGGAGCCGAGGCGAATGGGGAGTGGAGAGGCTCTCGTCGCCTCTCTTCCGCGAGAGGATCAGAGGCGGGAGTAAGAGAGAGAGATAGAGGGGGAGGGGTGGAGAGAAGGAGGAGGGATTTCCGGTCGGAAAGGCGCGCGTACCCCCCACCCTCGCCGCCCCGTCCTCTCCCAACACCTTCGCCGTTGATCGCCACAGAGGGCGGCACAGTGCGCATGCGCCATGACGTCAGCCACGGGCCAAACACACGCGGGGTCGACCGGGGAATGGGGGAAGCCGATGCAAGTGCGATACGGAGCATAACCCTGGCGTTAGGGATAAGACAAGAAGGTGTGGGCGAGTAGCTAGCTACCCTTTTCAGTAAACGCGTTTACCCATCGTTAGTATCACGGGACATGGGAAATTAACACATCAATGAGCACGACAGGAGAAATTAGGCATACACGAAAATGAAATGCAACGTATTCAAATATTTATAACTTTAGACCCCGATGAAAGGTCACTGAGCTTCTCTTGAATGATTTTTCCTGGTAACCAAATGAGCAGCAATTCGATAATCGTCTTGAGACTAATACGTGACCTACCATTGAGACGCTCGAGATATGTTGGAGCCGAAATTGCAACGACACCCCTCCTCTACATTTTTACCCCTACTTTTTCCTGTCCTCTACTTTTGACCTTACTCCAACGGCGAGATCGAGAACTCACTCAGATATGATGATCAGCACGACGGAAGATAGTCCGTCCTCATAAACTAACATGCGAAAGGGTTAAAGGGCCAGTCCATTTTTTTCCTCCCGAATAGCTCGACAAGAGGGAGACGGATTAGGAAACGGTTCCATTGGATTCCCTCTAATTTCGAGACTGTATAATAAAGAAATAAAATAATATAGCAGAAAGTTGCCATCCTATCTTCTAAAATGTAATTATTCATTGACTCATGGTACTCCAGTTGTTAGACTGAAATATGGCAGCCATCAACTATACCCTAATCGAAGCCAGTGCCTTTAGTGTCTTCGTACAATTTTATTCCTCGAGTTCTTCTTCACTCGCGGCAATTCCTAATCCCTAGACCTTCTTAGAGGTCGTTTTGCTACTCGGCTGGCAGCCCTGTAAGAATAATCTGAGGTATTGTGAGTAACTGCAGTCATTTACCTAGAGTGGCCACTTTCTTTATTAAAATCGTATTACCGCTTAACTGGCGTTGGATTACCTGCTTTCCAATTCGAACCGCAATTGACACGACGACACTACTAGCATAAGAGTAATCAAGGGTGAGAGCCGTAGACTCAGGCGATATGTATCATATAATACAACCAAGACAACTCCAACCTATCCCCACCTCCCCACTTTCGTTTCCAATGCCAAAGCGGGAAATACGCCTACTCCAATGGTAAACTTACGGCTCATTTAAATAATTTTTAACTGAAATACTGCGTCCAAAGTCTCACTTCATGTGCATGATAAATTACATTACGAATTTTTAGGTTGTATGGGAAAAATGAGCATTAGTTGTAACGGAATTTTTTGCAATTATTATCAGAAAACTACAAGGCGTGTCGTCAATTCCAATGGAAATCAATGCCTCCGTAGAAAGCGTCGCTGAGGCCATCACCATTTCACACTAATTTCACTTGGCCTTGATCACTCAAAATTTGTCTCAGCTAATTCAAAGGCAAATATGAATGTGCGCAGCCACTACGAGATGCAATTCATATTATCGTTTAAATTGAGGATGAATAAACTCAAAACTAATGTTTTTCGCCAGATTTTTAGCATATGTTTCCATGAAATGAATACCTTATGTTAAAGCAAAAAATGTTGGCCCCTTGTAGTCGAGCGGAGACACCATTCGCTAATCCATTTATGAGCAAAGAGCAACAATTTTTGAAATACTTCAGATTTTTTTCCCCGAAGTTTGTACTGCGTAACCAATATAACTCAAAATAAGCGATAGTATAACCTGTCCAGTAGATGTGTAGTATAAATGCAGTGTATCGTAGAGTTTTTCTCCAAAAATATGGGACCAAACACAGCTATTACTTTTGGATCGTAACGCTTTCTTTCCAGGTAATACGGCTTCTTCTGGAGAGAGCCTCTTTGACTTCACCGCGCTCTCGCGAAAGAAGACCTGCACCTCAACTGTCGGAGGGAGCGGATTCGGTCAACGCAAAAGGAGCGGGAGGCTATGACGGGGTGCGGCGGGCAATCACTCGCACCCCCACCCCACCCCCCAACCCCTTGCAGAGGACACCACACAAAGGGCCGACACAAAGACCATCCCCACCACCGCAAGGGGAGGGTGGTGGGGGAGAGAGGGGGGAGGGGGGGAGGAGAGGGGCGGCGTGCGCGTCTGAGTGAGCGCGGGCGCGGGGCGGAACACGCTGGTGAGTCACGACGCCGCTGCCGCAGGACTGCCAACATCAGCGCTTCGCCACCGGCGGTGCCCACCACACACGGGAGTCTCCCGTCGGGGCAGAGAGTGGAAGGGCTCTTTCTTAGTCGGACGCAGTCTGTCGCGACTCGAACATAATGGCCCAGAGATTCCCCAATCGGCCAATCAACGTGCTACCATCTACTGCGTTGTGAAATGGGTTCACAAAAGCCGCCACTCGCGTCGCTGGCAGGTAGAGCGACCCGAATTTCACGGGGAAAATTAGGGCTGTTAAATCGTAAATTTATGGCATTTGTGTTATAAACTATCGAATTCATAACTTTTCATCATTATCTGCACGGATATGTTTCGGCAAAGATTGAGAATATCTGCACCCAACGCCACTTACCTGGCATTTGTGAAAAGTGATACAAATGCAGGCAGAGAGGAAAAATCTGAAATACTCCAATGGTGCGGACTAGAAGCACCTCTTCTGCGTAGCCTGCCCGAGACAATGAAACGTAATGTGCGAATGAGTCCATTGAAAGGAATAAACGTACATGCAAATAGAGGGAAATTTGATTCCGAAGCTATTCTCTCACAAAGGCCCACATTCCCTGCTCAATGACCTCGAGTGACCAGGAGGGATATGCAGCATTTCTGACTGGCAATGAACACATTCGCAGGGCTGTTGGATTCTCAAATGAATCGTTCAATAATCTATTCGCAGCTCGAGGCTAAGGCGATGATACGATATAAATGAACCACTACCGAGGAAAAGAGCTGTTTACCTGAGCCGTTCCTCGCACGCAGCAGGAGGACATTTATTGAACTTCCGAACGCTGCACTTACTCGGCTAAATCTGTGACGTCATGCTAACATGAGCCCAAATTCGGAAATCCCCTCTTCTCGAGGTCAAATGGGACGGGGCAGAGGGGGAGCGGAGGACGCCACACGCGGGGTCGAATGGGGCATGAATGGGCGCCGTGAATGGGCCCCCGCCGCTCCCGCACCCTCCTGCCCACACACACACCATGAGAAAACACTCCTCTCTCACCCTTGCAATTCCGGAGCAGGGTAGAACTCGCCATGAGTAGGACTGAGGATTGTGTGCAGCACGCATTGGGGGCAGGGATAGGTCGAATAAAAGTGTTAGGCTGTGGGTCGCTTAATTTATTGTAACAATGGCAGAACGCAAAGACGAGAATTGCTTCAAGGACACCTTCATGAACAGGAACGAGCTAACGAAAGGATCGTTATGTAAGAGTTTAAAGAAAAGTCGAGAGAAGAGTCTAATCTGGAGGGCAGCACTTTGCGGTGGGGAAACGTAAACGACTAGGAAGGAGGACGAGAGAAGGGCAGAGGCATTCGAGATGTAGGTAAGGCGAAGAATGGGGAAGGTGAAGTGAACGGATAAGGGGGACGACGAAGTGCTGGATATGGTGGGTGAGGAGAGGCCGCTTCTAGATGAGATGAGGAAGTGATAGAAGGTTTGGATGGAGCGAATACTGAGTTGGGAAGGGAACTTTGAAACAATGATAGAGGGGAGCACGTTGGATTAACGAAAAAAAAGGAGAAAGAGAATTATGACATTTGGAAAGTATGAAGGAGGGTGTGCATTATTGAGAATCGGAGAGGGAAGTCCACGAAGGGAGGGGATATTGCCAGAATACTTCATACATAGGTTCTCCATGCAAGCCTAACTTAATCCGTGGAATAATTCAAGAATAATTGAAATATATTTCCTCCAACGAGTCTCCCCATCGCCACAGCACCTTGGGAGTGAAATGGTGAGCGGTGGATGTGCGATGCTTCGGTCGTGGCCTTCGAACGTCTATTTGGGATTCGAATGCAGACAATGCGGCCTTTAACATCGCCACCTCCTCGACACGAGGGGTCAAGAGACAGTGGAGTGGGGTGGTGGTGCTGTTGGGGGGGCGGGGGGGGGGGGGGTTGGGAGAGGGGTCTCTGGGATCGGAGCCAATGTGAAAAATAGCCGTGGGAATGGGGTGGGGGATATTCAACGACTGCGCTCTACGAGGCGGCTTTCGCCCCTCACCCGGAGTCGATCGCGGGACTTGCCACTCGAGCACCGCACTCGGTTGAGGCAGTGCTTCAATGAGGCGACCTCTGTCAACCCATTGCAATGCACCTAAGGTAATAACACATTTGGTGGTCGAGTGAAGAGTCCTCCGTTATTGGAATATTCTTACACTTTCTATTGCGATTGCGAGTTCGAAAAGAAATTAGAGCAGTCTTTTAACCGATTTTTCGTTTCGTCGCCTTTTTCCTGTGCTGTTCGCGACGAGAAATTGATTGATAATTGGAGAGATTTTTTGTCGGATATTCGTTGCCTTAAATTCTCTTTCTCCTCCGTCCACTCGAAATCTTTCAATAAAATGGCTTTTCGGGTACGAGTTAACGATTGCTTGCGGTAATTCTATTCCTTAAAGAATGTAGGCCACTGAATGAAGGCCCACCTCCGTTACTTTCCCTTCTTACCTATTATTTCTTCACTTCGCCCATTCTGTGCTTGTCGAGGACATCAATTGTCACACAGACTCTGTGTACTCGGAAATAGACGTTCATTCCCATTGAAAGGTCATTCTCAGGATTTTTAAATGTGTTAGGCTATGCTAGGAAAAAATAAACTTTGAACTTTCCCACAATAACTTTTATCATCCCGCATGGTACCATTTTCGAGGGACGTACGTGAATCGCCTCCAATGACACCGACATCAATTTGCTAATCACTGCAAACATAGCATTGGGAAACGGTGCCGTGTTATTTTTGTCAATGCTTGTTGCATTGGGGATTTTAGATCACTATTATGTCAATTACTTACATTATATAGTAGCGACTTTTTTCCTATGCCGTTATCGCCTTAAGGCTCCACTAAAAATCTTACTATCAAAGAATCAAAAAGCGCCAATTTATTCACTGAGGACATACAAGGAAAGAATTTGGTGGATCGAGGGGAAATACAGACTTCACCATTTTCAGCCATTCCCACCTAGAGGTTAAAATAAACCGCAAAAATTGCCGCCAATTTTCCATGAGTTGGTGAATTCATTGGAGATTTGGTTCATTTAAGAACATCACGAAGAGAATCTATCATGTGCGCGGTTACACTCTAGGTATTATTTCGTGACGTCATCAAGTAATCAGCGATAAGGATGAGGCCGTCGACTGTCGCGGCGGGTATTTCGGCAAGTGGGCTCTCTATCGAAAAACGGAAATAGGTATGTTATCAATTTATTTCTCGAGCTCTATTAAAATCAACAAAAATACAATTATGACAAAAAATGCACATATTTATGTGATTTTTCTCACTTTGATGAAATAGCGCGACTTAGGTTTCAGCGTATAATCGTTATTTTCAAGGCCGTGACTAAATAATACTTATCATTTATATTAGAAGTTAAGGGCGACAGTAATTGCGTTATCGTGAGTGAAAAATTCCACTAAATTAAAGGTGGGTCTATCGTTTGCAATACACTTGGTAGGGGGAGGGGCAATTGGGATTTTCACAGGATTGCCATGCTGTTCGCTTCACGACGGGAGCTCCGTGATGTATTTTTTTGGAATTTCGAATCGAGGGGGGGCGGAAGCGCTCGTCGGCAAGGGAAGAGTGTCTCCATGGCGACCCCGGTGGACACCAGAGGAGGGGTAGGGGGTGGGGGGTGGGAGGGGGCGAAGGGAGGGGAGGTGGAGTGGCAGAGTAATTTTTAGATGGCCGGGGGGAGCAGACATGAAGGAATGGCACGCACACACACGCACGCACGCACCGTCGAGATGCTTCGAGAAATGAAACTCGCTCCGCGGCTGAGGTGGCCACCAGAGAAGAGATTCGAAAATACGCGATGGACCCCTTTCTCATTCCTCTCTCGTTTGTGATGGAAACACACATTTTTCTGTTTCTCGATCCGTCGCTTACTTTTCGCGACCAAATATCTCCACCCCAGGCGGACAACGGATGACTGAGTAATTCCTGATCCACTGAACTACCTGCCGAGTTACTAGACAATGCGTCGTCTGAGGCGGTCAATAGATCAGTGATTGCAGCAATTGTACGAGGAATTCAGAAATAATTATAAAAATATGAAAACAACTGAAGGAGCTGGCTCTGGATAGGGAGTAATGGGGGGTAGCTTTACACCAGTCTTGGTTAGGATGGACTTTTTCAACTAAATTTATTGTTCCTCAATTAGAAAAAGTTTCCAAAATAAAGGGACTCGTATTGAACTGTTTTCTAATCCCCACGCCTGCATATCGAGCTTTAGGAGGCGAAAAACCGACGGGAATTCGCATGTACGCTTATGATTCATATTTCCACTTTTGCCGTAATTCAGCGACGGACGTATTCCTAAGTACGACACGACAAAAGTGGAGATCCGGGTTCCAATCCCGGCTAAGCCAACATATATTTTAAGACCAAAATCACTCTTACTTTATCATAGCGTAGTAATTAAGTGAATTATTTTTAAGGCGAAATCAACTCTTATCGTACATTCGCACTCGTGCGCTTGACAGCGTACAAAATACCTGTTTCATGCAATATTTTGTATCATTAAGCTGACATTTTTAGGGCATACAAAAGACATATTTGAGATACGGTCAGCATTTGACCGTATCTCAAATATGAAATTTTACATCGGAATTTTCTCGGATATATTTATTATATTTGTGAGAAACGTGCTGATGCTGGAAATGGTCTACAGCGTGTCCTCTGGGCATTTCAAAATGATAGTGAGTTCAAGTTTTCGCAAAGAAATAAGTCCGCAAAAAGATGGAAAACGAGCGATCGTAATTGGGGGAGGGATGCGCCCGCTTTACCTTCGACTGTTCGAGTACACGAATGATAGAATTGCAAAAGTACCCAGAACCGCGCCAGTGACCAGTCGATGCGAGCGGAAATGATTTCAATATTTCCCTACCTCTCTCGACGGGGGACTAAGACTTTACACCCTATCCCCACTCTAATGAAGACTCCGCTGACATCAGATACTGTTTTCGGAAAGGAATTATTATAATGCATTCATAGCTAAAATTTCGCGGCATCTAATCCACAATTATTTCCATTGATCAAGACAATAAGTATGTAAATATTTATACTTCAATTCTTGTGAATAATTGTTTCGGACCTAAGAACGTGCGTTTGTCAAATTTATAGTGAAAAATGCGTTAGTTTTAAACACACAAATTTAATCTCTAAGCCAACGCAAGTTTAAAAAAGACGCGGCATGATCTTGGTCACTGGTAAATGTTTGCAAAATTATATTTTTATTTTAATCCATCAAAAATAGCATCTCAGAGAAAATGGACTAGGGCGCTGAAGGAAGAAGCGAAGTTATCAACGTTTGCGGTCGATATCGCAAAATCAAACTTCTCCAGCTCAGCCTATCCTAGAATGGCCGTCCACACGACCCAAATGGACTGATGATCGAAAGAGTAATATTTCGATTACTCGTAAGATGAGCTTCCAAGCGCAATGGAGCTCTCTGATTGGATGATGCGCAGTGCCATTAGATCGCTAAGCGGCAGCACGGTCAAATGGGTCTCGCCGTATCCGAAGACGGAGCAGCCCACGGGGGCAAGGGAGCGGGTGGGTGCCGTGCTTGGCTGAGGGCCGCACCACCGGCAGGGACCCGCGGGTGCTCTCGCTGTGGCAAAAGAAGGAGGTTCGCCAAGTCGCCTTGATCGCATTAGGCGACGCTCTCTCTAACTATCGATTTGCCGATCGCTCCAACTTCTTGCTTTCCCATTCCACCGTTCACATCCGGGCGCAAGGCGCATGCGTGGGTAATTTCCCTAGGGGTAGGGGTGGGGGTCAGAGCATGGGGTGTGGGGTCACAAGGAACGGTTCAGGGTTTCAGGGGGAGGCAGACTCGCGAGCAATGATGGCTCGCCTTGCCTGGGCCGTCCAATGGCGTTGCATAATTGCTCTGGCCAAAGCGCAAATGGCCGCCGTCAGGCCTACTCTGCTCAAAGTCATCCACCCGCATAGATTGGCCCACGAATATTACAATCGAGGACTCTAGCCTTCCAAATGTGCTGCCACTTCCCGTCCTCATCTAAATGGGTTTTCACAATTCGCCTCTCGCGTCGCTAACGGCCAGGGCGATCCGAATGTCACGGAGAGATAAGCTATTATCACGGCATTACCAAAATTTAGATTCCTCATGATTTGGTCTATAAAAGTCGTAACTTTCCAAGCCATTCCTAGCGACTGTAAATATTAGAGAGTAAATATTCAGAGTAAATGGATCGATCTAAGCTCAACGCCGCGCTACGGACTAACTGAAAATCGATCAAAAAGCGAGGAAAGTGGAAACAAGAATGCAGATTCAATGAAAGGGACTGGGGCCTCCTTTATATGTACCTACTTTCCCCGTGCATTGGGCACTACGAGTGTATGCACACAAGTGTGCACTAACACGCGTAGAGGTCGCAAACCTCACGCCCGATCGGTCTCCTTTTTAAGCGATGTATCACGCTTGAACTATCGATATCGCCTTGAATTATTATGAGCATAAACAGAGTACCCATGCCAACGTTTTCCTGTTTGTAGAATAAAAATCATTGGCACCTGATAAAAAGCAAAGGTATAACTTTGAAAAAAGATATTCGGAGAAATGCTTTTGCTCTTCTTCTTCGAAAACACATTTGCTTATCTCTCACTTATGAAAATTATTCCTCTTAAAAGGGAGCATAGCCTCTGATGATTTTTTCCGCTGATTCACTTTAAATAAACTCACGGCATTGAAATGTTTATGGTATATACAGTCCATCATAGGCAATATTTTCCTATACTCAAAACATGAAAAATTTTCTCATCGTTTATTATTGTAAACTTTTAGATACACCGCAGTCAAATAATGACAATTTTCTAATCCATATTCCCAAAATATTTAAAGACGAAGAAGAAGTTTACAGCGACACATCACAAAAGAAACATACTACGTCCAGTCAATGGGGAGTGGTGCGCCCTCTTACTTAAACGAAATGAAGCGGGCATTGGTTTCTCCACTAAGCACACTGGAAACTCAAACGACGCGAAACTTCCCCACGGGGGCCGACTGAGTAACTTCGAACTTAAAGATCCTGTTATCACACCACGTTCACAACAAATCTTCGATAATAATTGAAAGAGTAATTGGATGAGATAACGTTTTCCAGCACGGATGACTCGCTGTCAACACTTGACGTATATGGCATTCAATCGTTTGGAGTTAAGTTTTGGTTGAGTTTTGGAAAAAGATTTTATTTTGTATGACCTTCCTCTGTCAATTTGAATTTCTCCTTCTGAAATAATGGGAATTATGGATACAATTTTATTCATAAAACTGTATATTATAACCAATACTAGCTGACCCGGCGAACTTCGTACCGCCTAACAATCAATGAACTTACAGTTTACTTACACCATTTATAAATCAAGAGCGGCTGTATCGTTTTTAATCATGTTTAATTTATTATAATAAAATAAGGATACAAATCATATAAAAATACGTAAATGAGTACCAAAATTGCTTGTCAGAAAGACATTTTCTTTATTGAATCTTCAGAGTGTGAATCGGAGCACGTTTACGCGGATTTTTTTCAACAAATTTTCTTACGTTTTAGCTTAAAAAATTTTGGGCATTGTGGTTTAATAAAGCAGTTCATGGAATAAAAATTATACGCATTCAGTTGTTGGCTATTTGCGTTATTAGCTGTAAAAAAATGTTTTTAGGTCCAAGTCTGTTGCATACACTTGGCCCATTCAGGGGGCAGGTTGACACGACCCCAGACCGACGCTTGACTGATGCTCAAAATCATGCAAGAAAAGACCCTATGAAGCAGCATTCGCATTAAATGACTTAAGGCGCGCCAGTTTTAGTATCTCTGTTTGGAAAAAATGCACTGCGTAAACGTACTGCATGCGTAAACGCACCACGGTGAGCCCTACACATTCGGGTTTAATGTCTTGCGTCAAGCACCTTCTGAGAAACAACAGTTTTTGTTTTGTTATCAGGTGCAAGATGAAGCGGATGAAGCTAAATAAATATAGCGAAGCAAAGCAGTGACGCAGCGAGGGGAGGTTTTGGGGGATAACCCCCCCCCCCCCCCCCCCCAAGAGCTTAGAGAATTTTTTTATGAAATATTTTGTTATTAATATTAGGGGGACGGATGACTAACAAACAAAATATATTTAACTATTCACACAGCCACAAAACCCACTATTTTGAACCATTTATCTTAAACAATGTCTGGGGGAAGTGCCCCAACACTTCCCGCTTACCTTAGCGAGTTTTCTATACCCTACAGACCCGTGGTATTAGCTGCGCCCAAAACCCCCTATCCTAGCTACACACTTGAAGCGAAGGAAGAAATAGAGAGGATGGTTTATCGACTCGTGAACATAGCACGCTAAATTGACCATGAGAAAATCATGGGTTTTCATTAGCACATGAGCACAAACAACACAAAAACTGAAAGAATGACCATGCGATTTTTTAATCGTTATCACGAATGCAACACGAATTGTAAATTGAATACGTTTAAGCTCAAAAGGGCATATGAGTTGAGATCATGGAATCTACGGAATGAGGACTTCCTAACCTTTGAATTTTCCTTTGAGTAAAGTTGCGTGAATCACATTCATCACCAATTTTTTTAATGATCAAACACTTTCCGTTGGATAGTTATGGTTGGTTTAGGCTTCGAAAGATCATGAGCACAGAAACTACATTTTTCTGTAAATCGTGCCTTGGTAAGCCAGGTACGTCCAAGGACTTAAAATATTCAGATAGATAGTTGGTGATTTCGTCTTCGTTTGTTACACATTTAAAAGATTCGAATCCATGCAGAGTACGAACTATTTGAATTTACCTCGTTTTAGTCATCCACATCTTCGTTCTTGCTCGCTAAATCAACCATCTTTGATTCTTTTGGTGATCAATCATATTCTTGAACTCTTTGTTGATGAGCTCACTGAAACTAATTTGCAATCATTCCAAGGAAATGAGTTAAAACTACTCGATTCCTTGACAGGAACACGGACATTACCGTTTGTCAACAATTGCTTGGAGATTTGTTTACAAACACGGTAGTGAAGTGTCAACTCGAGCTGGGCCACGGCTGGGCTTATAATCAGCTCGAATTAAATTTTAAAAATGTAATTTCAATTTAATTAATATTTTGAATATATTTAGTAATTAAAATGTTATATTGTTACTAAATTCAGTTATTAAAGTGGTAAAAACAAAACAAATTATTTAATTTGTAGTTTTGACCGACTTATCAATTGTTGTGTTACTATAACTCCTAAAAGCATGTCCATAGGAAAGAGATGAATTTTTTGTGTGAAATTATCCTTTTTTAATGGCCCTTATGTTAACCCCGCCTGAGACGAATCCAAAGAACCAAATCTCATTGAAATCGGTGCAGCCGTTCTCGAGTTATAAGTGTTCTAACTAACACGATTTTCGACTTTCTTTTATATATATAGATTATGTTATGAGCAGTGAACTTACAAAATTAATTGCAAGTTGAGCGTGATTGTTTAATATGGCACATCGATGTGGAATTGTAATTGTACCTCGCTATTTCATGTCGCTGCAATTGAAAAAAACGTCCTTTTTGCATGCTTAATTAAACAATTGTCGCATAATTCATTATATATACCCTTAAGGGTATAGGAAACCGAAAGTTGGAAGGTTATCGTCATGTAAAATGATTTATTTCATGTATTCAAATAGAGCTTTTTTCACTGCCCATTGACTTCCTCAATAAATTTGTATGGGTGGCTGAATGAACTTCAATGTATGTCTTTGATGGGATTTTTCCCAATTTAAGTATAATTTTAGAATATAAACTAATAATCTTGTAATCTTGGTGACATTCTACATTAATAAAAATCGATGGAATAAGATTATGCAGATACCTAATCACAGAGTGAAATGTAACAGTAACGGAATAAGTACGGCGACATTTGAAAACTATCAAGCATTTCTGAGTATATTTTTACACTGTATTTGTCGAAAATAATCGACAACCCACCATAACTCAAATCAATTATAACTATTTTTTACACTGAGAAAAATTCTTTCAATTTTATGAATTCAATCGGGCAATTATACCTGAACTCAATGTTGCATTTGAGGCTGGTTTAGAGAAAAAAGAACAACAAATCATCGGAGCAATCGGCGTGAGCACTTTGACATCAACGGCGGCATTCACATAAATAATTATCGTGCGCGTTACCCAGTGAAACTAGCGTGAAGGGATTTGGTCGATATTGAATTGCCTGGAAAATAAGCGTGAACATTTGGGTCATTTTGGAACGCCATCGCTGACATTGATCAAGGAAGAGGACACCTTGGAGTGAATGGTTACGAGGAAACAATATGGAGTCGAGAAGAAGACCACGGATAAGAAAACACAGCGGCAGAGAAACCGCTCTCCTCGACGCTGAATGTGCGGCAGTTGCAGTCCTGCAGATGAATGCATGCAAGTGGATGATACGTGGCTATGAGTCCACACTACTCTTTTCCGTCAACGCGAGGAACTATTGCTTTCGTCAATGCTAACTTAGGTGTACTTTTCATCGACCGGTATTAATTTCCTCTTCCCAAAACTATGGCAATAATTACCACCCTTACTACGCATGCGTGCAAAGTATGCAAGATCGCTACGCATGACCAAAACCAAGATATCCTGCACGCATCGCAATTTTCGATTGCTTGGTGAAGATCGTCTACGCCCAATTGCCCCGACGGTAAAACATTCGAAAACAGTGAGCTCAATCGAGAGTGAGGATGGCGGGGTGCGGGATTAGCGAGGTGCGCGCTCATGGTCGCACGAGAATTCCAACTCGATGGCTGGAGGAGCCATTTGAACGATGAAGCTAGTGGATATCCGTTTTCTCCGTTAAAATTCTATACTTTTATATACTCCCATATATAAAAGTCACTCTAGCCGATGAAAATAACAATTACTTCTGGCAATGACCGTTCACGCGTTAATTAATTCCGCGAAAATTAATACCAAACACTTGCAATTTCAATTGTGGATTCTCACATCACACATACAGCCAATTAAGTAGACACACTATCAATTAGTATAAATTACTACCACCAAGACAGTCACATATCGATGATCACTGAAATACGTCTCTTGTGCAGCCGTTTATCACATTCGATGACGGACCAGGGATAATATAGAGAATCATGCCTTCATGGGTATTTTTTGGGGAAACCGTTAGCTAGGCGCAATTCGGCTCACTTCGCTTCAGATCCGAAAACCTTATTAAGTCAACGGAAGGGAGAATTCAATCTTTCTCTCTTTCACGCAAGTTTAAAATAAAAAAGCGACAGTAGCCGCCCACTTTTCTTGAGTTGGAGACGTCATCATTTTTATCCGATTCATTTGCTCGTCCATGGTCAAATAATAAAAGAAACGTGGTCAACAATGGTAATCATGGAGGGAATGAACTACTCATTGGAGTGTAAACAATAGAGTGTGTATATAACCACTTAAGATTAATGCGCATGGTCAAGGAATAGCGGCGGAGGGTTGATCCGCTCGTACGTAGTTCATGACGTCAACAGCTTACCTAAGGAAGGCTAATGGCAGTCGCTTTTTCTCCAAAATACCTTTACGAGAAGGCGTCATATCGCAAAATGCGCTTCTTTATCACCATCGACAAAAATAATGAAATTCAAGATCGGCGGTGTGGCGTTGGCACGTCTTGGGCACTGGCGTTGGCACGCCTCAGTGGAGATGTAAGCACAAGCCGGGAAAATGCCTCGCACGCTTTTCTTTCGCTAGGCGACCTGCGGGAAGTGCGGTAAAAAAGATATCCATCGAAAGTTTCCTTAAAAGTACGAGCTATTATATCGGATAAAATTACATAAAAAGCATTATGAAGCATCAGTAGCGATTACTCGACAACTACCATAATTACGACATAAAAATTTACATAACAATGCAAATGTTAGCAGCAGAAATATAGAAAATTTTAGAGATTACCCCATGAAACCTTAACAAAAACTCTGCCGACTTTTTCAAGCGGTTGACATTAGAAATGGTGGGATGTTTGCACGTCAGGTGGTGTCGAGTGGTGGGGGTGAACGGAAGCGGAAGTTGCCCCCACCCCCGGAGCGCCACATGGGACGACGGTCGCCGGCCGCGGAAGCCAATCAAAACGAAAATGTTTCCATTTGAGTAAAATGTACCGACCTTTCGCGTGCAAATGTGTTCCTTCCATGACGACAGTGGTAGTCTCTACGGAAGCTGTATTAGACTATTTTTCAGGAGGTAGGTTCCATTGGGAACACCGTTGTCATGGGAGAAAGAAAGGCATGGGCGATATATGTATCGTGGACTATCAACACGGGCAAACACAGATCTACGAACATTAATAGTTTTTCTAAAGCAAAGATCAATAGGGAACGATGAGAAATCGACTTCCAATAATATATCACGAGACGCTATGCGACAAAAAATCGCCTCACGGAAAATATCACCATGCATTATTAAAAACTGAAATATTTAGTTAAAATCGGATTCCCTGCTATAATATCACTCGAAAAAATCATTCCACAGGAGTTTGAGTGAAAACAATTTATTTCGGAGGGTGAACTTTTAAAATCATACGTCATTATTTTTTTATGAGCAATTTGTGATTTTGTGAAACCACTCACCTCTCTCCGAAACCTTTCTCGTACTTCTACGTGGCAATCACGTGATTTACAAAGCATTAAAATGAGGAGGTAAAATTGAGAACCGTATAAGAATAAGAAAAGAAAACTGATGGCTATATTACATTCAACCTCTACCACAATCGTCATTTTGCATGAATCGTGAAGGAGGTCGTTTAACGGAGAAGGCAGAGAACGAAGAACACTACGTAGGCTCGAAGATTCGGCTCGGCACGACCACAGAACGGCACGATTGAACCAACCCATTGCTAAAGCCCAGAACGGCATCTTCGGCCGACAATCGCGCAAATAAGATTTATCGAACATCTCAGCTCCCGACCATAAAAAGAAATGGGCAGTTTATTTGGGGAGGGACTCGTGCATCAATCATCTGCTGATATGCGATGCAGAGGACAGCATAGATTCGGGAGGCCACGTGGAGGATAACTGAAATACCTGATGCTTTCCCCGCGAATATATTCGAAAATGGGTATTCGGGCTTCTAGCCGGGTGGTCTCCATCCATTCTGACGACGTTTCGGAATACGAGTCGGGTTCCATCGGGTGTTAAGAAGACTATATAAGCAGGCAAACTTCATCCACTCACCATTAATCCTGATGATGGAACCCGACACGTGTTCCGAAACGTCGGCAGAATGTAGGGAGACCACCCGGCTGGAAGCCCGAATAGCCTTTTTCGAACTGAAATACCTCTTTCCAGATCTACTCCAGGTTCAACTTCAATCGGTATTGCCATTGAGGAAAGGAATATCCTCCATTGATCAAGGGAAGAGCTTCTCCTCAATTGCCAATCTGAAAGCAACAATTAATATAGGAAGGGATGCGACAGATTTGAGTTCAGATCCTCGCGGCAGGTACCAAATGGCCATTCGGCGTGGACGGAGTTAATAGTCGGGAGATGGAGCATTCCGGCCGTTTCGTTGCCGTGGCGGCCGTTCATTAATAAATTGGCTTACGTCCGAAACCTTCCTTCTTGCCTCCCACAACAATCACGCAAAGGGAGCCGCTCGAAATGGGCTTGAGGAGGCCGGTGCGAATCGTAGAGTGCTCCTTGCAAATGCACGTTGTAGAGAGTGCGGGAGAGGGCGGCCTCACGTCGCCCATCAACAAACAACACTAACCTCTCCCAATGCGATCGAAGTCGAGGAGGGCGCGGTGGAGGAAACCCCCCTCCCCCATTGGATAATCCCCCTCCGAAAGGGGCGCCCCCAAACACACGCCAAACATTAAACGCACCCCTACCGCCACCCCCCCCCCATCCATATCCGCCCCTCCGTGCTAGCGAGAGTGAAAACAAAGCGCCGCCGATGATCTGCGCCCCCCCCCCCCCGAAAAGGGAAGGGGGGGGGTGGTGAGGGTGGTCAGTGTCAGTCCACCTCCGACCCTCCACCCACACGCGAAAGGGCTAAAGACAGAGGCCACGGTCGCTTGCCAAAGACACGGAGGGTCCTTACTCTGTACCTATATTTACCTTAATGGGCCCCAATCCGCATGTCCCAGATTTAGACAAAGAAGGGCATTTTCTGGAATGTCAATCAGTGACCGCCGCCTCTGGCGCGCGAGTAGCGGCTCACTCACAACAGTTTGCCCCAACCACCACCACCCAACCACAGTGGGGTCTTCGCGGGAGTTTATTTATTTTCTAATTTCCTAATTTAAGAGAAATGGGCAATGCGTCAGCAACAACCACTTATAATATCTCTATAAATCAGTTCGTTTCCGACGTTCCCAACGTTATCACGCTTCAAATGCTTGTATCTTGGTTTTCACAAGCTCCGGAAAACATCTACATTCTTCTTAAATGCCCGACTATCATCATCCGAGTAGTGCTGATAATGGCCATATAGAGGACTCTGGGCTCACTTCCAAGGAAACGGTCCATTACCATCGAGTCATCGTTGTTCTCTTGAGTAGTGAACGACTTATTGAAGGGTAAATTTGAACATCCAACAGCTCTCCGAATGTGGCCGCTTTAATTCGGAAATAGTGACCAACCACCCAGGATGCGCTATCCAGCATATCACAGTTAAGCCAGGTTTCCGGGTCGAAGTTCATCGCTGGTACAGTAGCTGAAAAGCTTTATACCGCCACTATTATCAATACAAAAGGATCCAATGGGCGTTAATACGCTTCTTGATGGCAGAAGCAGAACAAAAAAGAAATGACAGTGGCAAAAGAGAGGTTATTTTCATCTTATCTTCAACTTGAGTTTCCACCAAAGCTGTCCGTTGAAGAAGAATATGTTGAAGAAGCTGTACCTACAAAGAAGACTTCAAACAAAGCTCGACCATCTTCAAGATGGCCATATTTAGAAATGGGTAGCCTGAGAGCTAAAGGAGCGTGATTGGATAAAGCAAAGTGTCCGCGAAAGAAAAAAACGTAAACCACAATCAAGAATGGCGATGTTTTACGGCTTATAGGGCCATGCTTCCGCTTGATCAGATTTTTCGTAGACCATGGCTTGCCCTATTTACATCCATAAATCATACATGTTAAGTATTGGAATAAAAACAAAAGTACAAAAAATAAATCGCGAAACAAATGAAGAGAATGTGCAGTTTAACTTCAAACGTATTAACTAAGGTTTACATTTTAATCTCATGATGAATAAACCAAAAAAAAATATTTATGCACTCCTACTAGTCCTGGCGAGGATATAAAAGGCCAAAATTACAATGCTTTAAAAATAGCCAACTTTTGCGAGGGATAATATCCGCTCTTCTAAATTCAAGGAAGGGTGGATGGATTTCAAGTTATTCATCAATATACGGTCATTCGTTGCTATGAGACCCGGCAGAGGCTCCAAAATTGCATTTCCCCAAAGGATAAGATCCGGCCTGCTTTCGGATGAAGGAGCAGTTTTTCCAATCTCGGTCATTCGGTCTCCTGCGGCGGGTGGCATCATATCCCTACCTCGGGGTCACACCAACCGAGCATAAATGAAGCGCAATAAACAGCAAATTGGCATTGCACAAGCTAAGACGGCACTCTCGGCCAAAAGGAACCATTGGAAAAGCAATAATAGAGCAATAGAAGCCATATACTGCTTATAGTAAGACGGATAGGGTAAGAAACGATGTGGACCACCGACGAACAGGAGAACTGTGGAGCACGATACGCCAGAGGAAGAACCAGAGGAGAGGCGATTTCATAAGGCACAGTTGCTGCGCGACAGAGTCCGCAGAGGAAGCCCACGAGGTGAGCACTAGAGGCAAATGAAGGAGGACGCCCCAAAAGAGTGAACTTGGTTAGGGGGAAATGCAGTGCACACGAATGATCTTGGGATGGTGTATCCTGCTAGAGTCTACTAACGTAAGTAACGCAGATAGTTGACGCAGCGAGGGCTGTACAGCGGATGGGAACAAGCGAGGAGCAGAGAAGCGACGCTATGGCCGACCACGTGCGCGGCGCGCGGATCGATACTCCATTCAGAGCACGGCCGTGCGTACTCCACGGGGAGAAAGTGAGAAGGGTGCGCATGCGCGAGGCGACAGGGCACGTGGACACGACACAGCATTCGCAGCCCACGAGGCAGGCTCGCTCGCCAGCGGACGAGCGACGTTGCCGCTCCCAAGAGCAACCAATCGCCGCGAGGAAACGAACATTGCAATTATCCTGACGTCCTCGAAACATGCATGTGTCGTCAGCTACCACGCATTTTAATAGGACTACAAAAATGTCACCACCAGCGTCGCATGCGGGTGATCCGAATTTCACGGAGAATTACGCCATAGTTAGGGTTTTTAATCGACTCCATACTCTCCATGGTGTGATCCATCAAAGTCATGACTTTTCAATGCTATTCCTCACGAATGGAAATTAAAAATTGAAATCATTAAGAATTAAACGATCGTTCTCGACAAATGGCCGCGCTGCAAGCATTTTTGAAAGCCGATTTAAATGCGCTCGAGGTGGCAACGTCATTAATGGGACGGACTGCAGTGGCTCTTTAACGCATGTAATCCCCTTGCGCGAGGGATCAATGCACAAACTGGAAATGAATCCTTCAACGCAGATTTCGTGCAGCGAGCGTTGTGAGAAGTATCTTTGACGACAAGTGAAAGAGAGGCGCCGCTTCGCACTAATGAGACCACAATTCGAATGGGATCCGTTGGAAATATTTAATCCACTGCTGCAAGTGAAGAGACACAGCAACGCCGCTTTTACACTATAAAAGTGGGGACCCAATAACCACCCTGACGTCAGATTAAATAAAGGATATATTTTGTCGAACGAATAGTAACAAATATTCGTTTTGTCCTCGAACAACGAAGGAATTCTGCTAGGCCGTAGTCAGAGCACCTTGCCAAAACACACAGGGATTCTTTTGGTACATGCACAGAGGAGTAAACGGTGGGGTCGACACACGTGCCACCAAAAGCCGATTGAGGTGGCTACGAGGGTTGGTACGTCGATGCAGTAGTAAAAGGCCGCTTGGACATCGGAGCAACTTCCATCATCCTCGTCTCACCTCATATATTTTATCAAAACGCGTGGAAAAAAATAGAATAAGTAAATATGCATGAAAAGTGGCAATCCACAGAGCAATTAGACAGGGCCAACAAAGCAGACAAGCCAAAGATCAGAGTATCAGACGGAGAAGGATACTTACAAAGGCAAACTTTTCCTTCTTCCCGGAGAGCAGAAGATATTCCATATGCGTAAGATTAGGAAAGCACTGATCAAGATAGATAAGAATTTCTCCCTCGCTCTCGACAATCCATGTCAACAACAGTACTGATTCCCGTCAAAAGTCTCCATTTTTCCTGTCGCCACCTTTGAATACATTTGCCTACCGTTTCACCAAATAGCATCTCAAGGCTGAGGAAATTTGCCATAATGTTTTACGATATTTGGAATTGAGGTTACCCTTAAATAACTTGCGAAATCGTGGACATTTCGAACACATATGTTGGAGTATTCAACACTAAGTTCACACATTATTCTTATCAAGAATGGAGCGAGGAGCAAAGCATGTAAGTGAAAAAGATGTGTCAATTGTCTCCGCTCCGCAGGACCCGAATCACTAACAATTTGCCGCTTGACGCCGCCACACCAATCTATTTCTCCTTCCGTTTTTCTCGATTTTTGTAACTATTTTACATTGGTTCGGGAATCAGAGATTGGACATAATAAATAGCGACGTCACCGCCAAGCATTCGGATTGAAAAGGACAATGAAACATGGAAATCGAGGCTGTAAGTCTGCAATTTTATTTCTGATTTTGATTGAATATCTTCATATGATCGACCGATTGAGCAATGAGGTTGTCTTAAGAAGAGTAAGAGAGAAGAGAAGCCTTAATAAAAGGGCGTAGATAATAACTTATTAGCCAACTATTGAGGGATGATGGAATGGATTAACGAAGAAAATCTTCGATGGACAAGTAGATGACAAGAACAGGAGAGGAAGACCTCGGATAAAGTACGTGGTGCGGGTAAAGAGGGAAGAAAAAGAAACACACAAGCATGAAATTGTTAGCTGATGGAAGAGAAGAGGGGAAAGCTGCAGCAATCCAATCCTAAGACTGGATCACACCATCACTTCTTCCGCCCCTCTCACTAAATGCTCCACCGGTAGCTTTTGCTTTTCATGGACCAAGGTAGTGATCGTCATTTTTTTAATCACATGGTCATTCTTAAGTCTCATTCTTTTTCCATCGATTCTTCCATAGCTTTCCGTATTTAAAAATTGTCATTTCATCAAAACCAACACGTGGCGTTGCAATCCATGTTAGTTACAGCGCGTTCTGATTGGCAGAGACACGGTGCCAGAGATGGTTTCAGCGACGGAAAAAGGGGCGGGAAATGATCGCTTGAAACGGTCATCGGAGCCATCGATGGAGCTATCTTCCGAAAAGGACGGAAAATGATCGTGTTATTCAGGCAATAGGACTTAAAGCGAATGATAATGATCAGAAAAATTTAGCAGTAAATTACAATAACGAACGACGTGACGAAAATTATCATCTCTTCATTCGTTCAATTGTATTAGGCTCAACTATGTGGAAGTTAATGCTCGAAAATGAAAAGGAGACTTCGTTGATTTCCACTGATTTATTTCGTCCATATTTCGAACCATAGAGGTCATTATCAAGTACCTCTTACTTGATAATGACCTCTATGGTCACAATCACGTCTTCAGTTATTTCACTGGAGCTTATTATTTATACCGAATATTTCCTGCGTATAATCTGCGTTGTACAATTGGTTTAAATTTTATTCGCTACTTATTGGCAAGTGGGAGTTGTAGCCATGAGGTCCACCGTTGGAAGAGACGCACGAAACTTCTTCGCATCTGAACCAGGCACGTCTCCCACCGCCGCCGCCGCCTAGCACGCCCGTGCGCAACCCCCTTCACCCGCCGCCTTCCTCGAACACTGAAGGGGGCGGGGGGCAAGTTTCTCGTCGCCGCACGTGCAGATGTCGACCGATCGATCTCTCGAATCGATTTCCCCTTCCCCACACCCTCTGCCGCACTCGGACGCGAGCCAAAGCGATCGCAAGAAGAGAGGCGCTGATTGGACCGCCCACAGTTGTTGTGCCCTCGGCATGAATGTCGTCAAAAGCATGCGCGAGGTGGCTGCGCAGTAAGCAAATGTTGAGGAGAACGCTGAAACTACGAACTTCAAAAACAAGCCCCGCTCACAACAACAGAACTCGGCTTAACTTGGCACAATATAAACCAGACATTTAAATGAATATCATTACCCCAATTTAAGCTCAGACGTGTAATATACATAAAGAGAACTCTGGATAATTTAACAGCTTTCGATAATTATTATATTTTTCATGCTATAGGCTACTTCCGAGAAATACTGATTTTTTTCACTAATGGCCTTTCCAAGTTCTACCCCCCCCCATCTTCCTGAGTAATTAGGCGAAAATAAATTTTTCAATGCAAACAAACAACATTGAGACCAACGGAGACAGCCATCCATTGACTCATCAGGCCGCAAGAGCCGATAATCCCTCCTATTCGCACTTCCTCAGTTCGAAATTGCGAGTGATATGCCGCAATAGCCGCAAATGCCGATATAGCGCCATGCGGTGCCGCATGGCGCTCATTCGAATATGAGCCACATTCGACTCCTGTGTCCACGGAGAGGACTGAGCAATACGGGCATGACTTTCGACTCTCTCGGCAGATGGCATGCCAGTCCCTTTCTTTGCATTCGAACGAAACCATAACGGGTCCAAGGGGCATTCCTAGGGCCTCCGCAGGGGGTCACGGCGAGCCGCAAAAGAAGGTAATGCAATAGTGGTGCAGTTGTGCCGCTTCCACGCCACGCCGCGCCGCGAGGAACTTTCCGCTTTCGGAGGGGCACCCCCCTCCCCTTCCCCCGCTCAGAGACGCGCAAAGCACTTCCGGCGCCTCAAGACGAGCGCGTCCACGGCTGCGCGCTTCTCCGGTTTAGCCGTTCGGTTTCCTTCAGGGCGGTTCACATTCGGAAAAGAAACGGTGCACCGCTGCGAGCCAATGCATTCGTTTCATCCCCAAAAACGTTCTCATCAGCGGCACCAAATTTTTCCCATTAAAAGGTTCTGAATATCACACACAAGAGCGTATGATCGAAATTTTAATGCCTGTTCTACCAGTAGTTTGGTAATTTTATGTGGTACAACTAAATATGTTGCTTTTCTATTAGTTTGCAATATTGTTTAAGTTCCATAATTTTAATTCAAAGGTTAGAATGAACTACAAGTTTTAAGTAGTTCATATTCCTGCTACTTTTGACGAAACTGTTATCTGTTGTATGCCTGTTTATCCCTGATAGCAAGCGGAAGAGATTCTCACAAAAACCCTCCCACAAATTTGCCTGATCGTATTAAAAATTGAAATTTTGAATACTGCATCGCCTAGAATTCGCATTTCTACATCAACTTTGGCCATCAGGATTGAAAGATAAACAAGTGCGAATTTTAGCTTCGGCGCATGCGCAGTTGCTCGCCTCTAGATTACCACCTCGTGGTCGTGGCGAGAGAGCGGTTGGGCTCAGAGGTGCGGCGGACTCGCGGGCGCGTCCACACCCAACGTTCATTCTTTTGAGGCCGTCGGGTGCGGCGCAAGGGCACCGGGGTGCGGGAATGCGTCTCCGGAGGGTGCAGAGGCGCGGGGAGGGGAGTCGCGGGAGATGAGCACCCTTGCCATCGGCATTCCCCGCTCTGCCCATCGGGAGCAATTTGCGCTCGGAGAGGCTTTCCCCGGCTACGAACACAATGGGCTGCTTTTGTGTTATCCTACTCCGTAGTGGGCCACAAATTTGCACAAGCGTGTGCCGAATCGTACAATGGAAACTTAAAGATTATTGCTATGGGTAAAAGCGAAAAGTGATGATCACCTTGATCGAATATTTTAAATTCAATATTTTCATATTTAATATTTTCAAATATCTTGTATAATGTTAGGCACGATGTGGTGGAAGTTCGTAATATTATTGAATTGACACATTGCAATATTTCCACTTATAGATTTATTTTACACTACGCGTTTCGTCGTTACAATGACATGTGACACTTGAAAATGTCGTTGTAACGACGAAACGCGTAGTGTAAAATAAATCTATAAGTGGAAATATTGCAATGTGTCAATTCAATAATATTAATATTTTCAATTCCTATCCAATCTTTGCTTCAATGAGCAGTAGTTTAGCTGGAAGAGAAATTATTTTCAAGCAATTGAACGTGAATACTTGAGATGAGGCTCCAGGATAAGAATAAGGTAGCAGGATGTTCAGCTTTTATGGAAACATGTAACGCGCAATTACTATTAATGAAAATTATAATAGGATTGGAGGGGGAATTGAGGAGCAGAGGCAGATTGGCCGACACAAGGATGAGTGATTTTCTGGAGCACCGATTAAGCGGTTCAGTTTTCTCAAGAACCAGGAGGAACCAGGCAAACCTTGTGAAAATACCAGTGCACCGGTTTTTCCGAAAAGGCTCTGAATGTCACATCGGGGATATATAAATCGAAAATTTCATTTCTGAATCGTTAGTAGTTTGTTGCTGCCACTTTCAGTGCAAAAAGAAGGTAATACACCTCCGAACGTGTTTTTCGCCATAATCCTTCCTTAATGTGCACGTAGATCACATTGGAATTCACACTGTTACCACAATTGGCGTGATTGCAACCCCAAGAGTTACTCCACTGCCTGGAACGTAGCACTTGTCCCAAATTTTCTCCCTTGAATTGAATTCCATGGAGTACTCTCACCTAGACAGCGAAAATTGGTTACGAAGGAAAGAAGTGGATTAAAAAAGTACTATATAGAAGCCCGGTTAAGGATTTCATGAACCGCACAGCCCTAGGCAACACATCAACGTGGAAAGGCTCGTACACAATAACCCAAAATCTTAATTAAGTGAAATGATTCTGTAGATGGATGAGAAAGACAAGTAAGGGGGAAATTTCTTCCACGTTCGGCTATACTGACAAAGGTTTAAAATAAGAAAACGCGAGAGCTACCTCCCATATTCCATGAGTTGGTGACGTCATTACGGCTCGCGTCCGTATCTCGTCCAGGGAGAACATTTCATTGAGGGAATAAATGGCTCGCGAGAGTGAAAACGGCGAAAAAATACACGAGCCTAATGGATAAACAACCATGGAGCTGCAGAGAAGCGGTTTACCGCTCGGAATTAATTTATTAAGGCATTCGCTCATCTGCGAAAGGGTGAAGAACGGCGATATTTCTTCGCAAATATCTCGAGAGGCATTGAAAAACGAAGTATGATGGCAATTGCCTCCTTGGTGTGGGGCTCATCCAAGTTCGATACAAGGGCCGCGAACACCTCAGCGGGGATGGCCACGGGAAGATAGAGAACAAAGCATCAAGAATTAAGTACTAGCGAGTGGATACAGCCATGAATCGCGAGTCCGAGGAATCGTCGGTGGCAGTTAATAAATTTAGGACTGAAATTACGATAATTGCTACTCATTTGAAGTACTTCAAAATGAATTTTACCGGTATCAGTACAAACTTAAATGCACCACCATCACTACAAACTGAAATGTTCGATTGTGAATTGTGACCGAAAGCGGAAAATAATAATCGCCCATCCCACCTCTGCTTGACGAGGGCTGAATTTCCAGGGCAACCACGACCTCTATTGACGGACGCGCGCAGCTTCAGGGGGTGGGGGCAGAGAGGGGGGAGGGACTTCCACGTTAAAGTACTAGCGAGCATCCAGCGGCAGCAGCAGCATCGAGTTGGAAATTATGCGCCAGCCCCCGCAGGCAGAGAGAAATGAGACCGACCGCCTTGCTGCCCCCACCCCAGAAGAAGAAGAAGAAGAAAGCGCAAAACTTCGGAAGAGCAAGTTCGGAGCGGGGGGAGGGGGAGGGAGGGAGGGAGGGCTCTTCCTTCCTCCCCCCTCCCCTCCCCCTCCGCCGCCGCCGCGCCGTGACACAAAATCCCGTTCACTTTCCCTTCTGCGAAGACGCTGGCGCCGCCAGGCCTCCGACGGCCACTCGGGGAACTAATTTCGACACACTCCGTATCCCCTCCACCAAAGCCAAGGCGCGCCCCACCGTACGACAGAAACCACTCTGCAACGCACGGAGAATATAACTAACTCCTAATGTCTTTTTCGGGTATTTGCCACGTAATTTTTCACCACTTCCAATGATATTTACGATGCGTTAGCACGCGAAGGGCAAAGCCGGAGCGAGTGACACAAAATACGCAGAAAACATCCAAAACATGGGAGTTAATCTACTATTTTTTAATATTTGACGCTATTGAGGGGTTAGGTGGAAGAGGGGACTTCTTAGTCTCAACCTCGCCCGAATAAAGGCATATTATTATTATCATAGTTTCAATTTCTACCTGTTATTATGATTGTATTATTATTATAAATTCATTAACTCTTAGCATTGCATTCAAATGAACATTTGTCCATGCAGGTTATTGATAAACGTAAACTACCATGTCCGCAAGAAGTAACATTTTCATTTTGCCGAGGAGATAGACACGAGCCGAATGCCAACGGTCGGTGCGCGAGTTAGTCAAAATTTTCGATTTGAGATGTTTAGGCTGAATTTCATACGTTAAGTTTATTTAAACGCCCAGCTGATTATTTTACGTAAAAATTAGAGTGACGCCCTGACGAGCCATTTCCAGAAATGTCGCAATTGAGCGCAACGGATAGCGCGTCCGACTGCGAACAGGACGACTCCCGATTTCAATCCTGGTGGGCAAAAAATTTGCAATGTTTTTTTACACGTTGATTGTGCGCGTCACCCATCGTTTTAGGAGTGCTATTTCACGCATTTTTTGGAGAAAATTTGGGCAGCCTATTAGGGTTCACTTTGATAAAATAGAATTCAGAAAATAATATTACACTGTATCAACAAAATTAATATAATACAACATTTTTTAATACAGTTTTAAAAAAATGCTCAATTCAACCCAGTTTTCACGCAGTTTTACACTGTTTCTTCCGAAAAAATATTACATGATACTTGCCAGGACCCCCCCACGTGAGATGGGGTGAGAATCGGTTTCATCCCCCTCCTCCCCCCCCTTAACGCCTCACGCAATTAATAGATGCCCCTAAACAACTGATGCAGGCTATTATTCACTGTTCAAGAAGAAAAGAGAATGATCGATACCGTGCAGAAGTTATCAGATACGAAAATTATGCTTGAAAAAAAAATGACGGCAACCTCCAACCCTGCTCCTGCTTATGAAGGTCGATATTGGGTACTGCAAGTAACTTTCACAAGAAGTTTTAAGGCATTTGGCATACATCTAAATTTCAGAAAATCCTTAACATCGTGCTTGAAATTCATCGACCTCCATTTGTTGGCATAACAAGAACTTATTGAAAACTCTTTTAAATAGTCTTTCCAGGTGACAAGATTTTTGGATTCCCCGACACAATTTCAGATTTTTAGTGTTCGCGAATATTTTCATTTTATTGAGAAGTTTTTTAAAAGCCTTGCGTAGAAGACGGGACATTCGGCCACATCATGAAACAAGTTGGTCGGATGAAAATAAGGAAGGTGGAAGGGTTGAGTGGAAGAGGAAGGCCAGGCATGAGATTCATAGAAGAGCTGATGAAATGTGTAAAGCAAAAAAATTACGTACGTGTTAAAAGATTGGCCGACTGGAGAACTGAGTGGAGAGCAAACCAATCTTAGGATTGGTGACCAGTGATGATGAAACTCCCGAGGGCAAATTTATATCCAGAGACCTCAAAATCCTATCAATATTTTAGTTAGGCTTCCGAGTCATCGTGGGCCACTGTACGTCGCCGCCATGAAACTTTAACCGTCGGCGCCCACGCCTGCACACACTCCACTGCAATTGGCATGATGTCAAATTCACTTGGACTAGTGCATTGGCTGACCGTGACCAGGATGCCGTCTGCCGGTACGCCGTGATCGGGATACCCTAGGGACAATCTGGGGTCAGGGGCGCAAAAGGGTTGAGAAGGGTCATCAATCGGTGGGCCCTTGGCGTGGGAACTGGGCCGATTGAATGGGAGGGTGACCAACGACCCCGAGGCCTTCTTCCAAAGGCATTTGCATCTCCTCCCAAGACAACTCGGCCTTCAACGGACTGCACAACAAATTCAAATCCGTATTACCACTTCACTTTCGTGCGGATTTCCCATTGGCCCCCACACCAAGAAAGATAACGGCCTTAAACAAGGTTCAAAACCCGGAAAACCCAAAACAAATGCTCACGGCGTTTTAGGATATTACGGATGACAGTTTGAAAACCCCTATTATTTGATTTATTCGACAAGCACTGGAGAAATAAAACATACTGACAACTGCTGACATGTGGCTGGAATCTAGGCAACAACTGATAGAAATCTCGTGAAATATTAAGAATAATAAGTTTAGGCTGGTCAAAGAACTTTCCATAATCAAAACACGTTAGTAACATGAAATCGGCTCAATTGGATTACGGAAACGGAAAAATTGGATTACAGAGATGGAAAAAGTGCTCCCATAAAACTATGATGAATTAACTATCGACACACTCGTCATGCTCATTGTGCTTTTTAACCACAACGGATGACTTTCTTTAATGAGGAAAAATCTTCTTTTCAAATAACATTTTAGTTTTTGTTTAGAATCGGGCAGCCGCGAATTCCCTCAAATCCGAATTCATCACCAAAAAAAGAACCAAGTAACCATCGAACCTCAAATACGGAATAGATAACATTAATGAAAGTGTACAAGGCATAAATTGCATAAATATGTGATAAGATCACGACTAAATTAATACTTCACTAAGCGATTGCCATTCCTAACTATCGCAAAAAATCTAAATTCAAAATAGTCTAAATTCCTTTCATTATTTTAATATTTAATAGCGATTGTAGTTGAAAATTTCCTTTAAGTCTCACGGAAAAAAAACATTAGTATTTTAGAAACAGGAAATTTGAAACTCATGGAAATTCTAAACATTTATAAATGGAGCACCGTCGTAATTCCAAAAAGAGCCGATAGAAATCGTCTTTAAAAAGATAAATTGTTCGTGAAAGATGAAGAGGAGCAAGCCAATGAACATAAGTTGTGAACGAGGGCGGAGGTATGCTGAAAATTTTCCCTTCGCCAATTGGCTAATCGACGCCTGATCATCCGCAAGCATCACTGATTTTAAATTCATTCACCCTTCCCTCACTCCTATGAGTCGCCTATCACTCCAATCTACGCCTATTTTCTTGAGAACAGCCATCAACTTTGCCCAGTCCACGAAACAGGCATACACGTCCCGGTCATATTCTAGGGTCCTCTCCACCAGGGACCTAATCATCGTATTGCATCACAGCTGACTTTCCTTTTCTAAAACCAAACTTATCTTCGTCCAAATCCTCGTTAGCCCTCGCCTCCATTCGTCTGTATCATATCCTCAGAACCACTTACGCCGCGTGCGATATTATGGTAATATACATATATCTCCGCATTCTAGCTTTCTTCTTCGCTGGAACAGTTTCCACGAAATCTTCCGGCCAACATCCCTCCTCATCGATCCTGCGTGCTAGTTCAAAAACGTTCTCTTTCCATCTCTCCCTATATTATTATTCAGAGGCTCAAACGGCATATTGTCCACGTCGGCTGGTTTCCTAGCCTTCATATTACGGCGTGTTCTTCCGATTTTCGCGTCTAAGATCCCAGGCCCAAGATTATCCTCCTCCACTGCACTTTTCTCCTCTAAATTCAATATATTTGGCCTGTTCCTTCCTTTATACAGATCCTCCTATCCTAGATGTATCGCCATTTTTCTATAAACCGGCTCTAATATGAATAAGAAAGAAGATTCGTCTGGACATGAGTCAAAGCGAGACGGCGGTCCTTCCAAGGAGTCGACGTTTCACCGTCCTGAATTGTCATCTCAGCCTGGAGGAATATCAATTAAGTGACCCAGGGCTGTAAAGGCGAAAATAACGACATTTCGGCCTCATTTCCATTCGCTGGCACTTGAAGGCTTTTCACACATTCGCGTCGCATCCATCGGCAAGCACCGGTTTCTCGTTCCCACGAGGCCAATACGAATCAAGACTTGGGATAGAGAGTGAAGAAGAGGACCATAACGACCAGGCCCGAAGAAGTGGATGGGGGATTAAGGTCTCGGGAGACGGCTGACCCTGTCGGCGGGCCCTTTCCAGAGGTCGAAAGGCCCCAAACGGTCAGCACCCACCCGAACCGCCCGAAGGAAAGGCCTAGGATGACGTGGGAAAGGGGCTTCTTAGAGGCCATCTGGAGGGAGGAGAAGACATTAGCATGGGACCCATCACTGTGCGACGCATCACTGTGCGACGCAACAAGGATATTGGTTTGGAGAGAGGGGAAGATTCGAGGAAATAAACACGGCATTCACGGATTCACTTGCACATACATATCCATCCAGAACCACATACTACCCCGCAAGTCGCTTCCACAGAGGAAAAGTCCCGGGAGTCGAACCCGGCTCTCCCGTGTTCGCACCAGGTGTTTTACAATTTCAACAATCATCGCCTCTTTTCCCCTGCGGCATTTCGTTCGCTTAAGAGGTCAAGATGGTTTGTAATTTCGGATACCCAATGATACGAGGCATTGGCCCGCATAGCGTCTAAGTCGTGAGGCTAGAGCCAGAACTTGGAAAGGAAGGGCTTCCACCATGGACATAATTCCAGAATAAACCATCCAGAGGACTACCTCACGAAGTCACCCACAAGTACATTTCGCGAATTCGGGAGATGCGCGTATGAATCCCGGACAAGACAAATGACCTTTCCTCCGTGGAATTCGCACAAACTGGATAGGTTAGGTTAGAGTTCACCCACGACCAAAGCATAATAAGCATCAAGTGAAGAGAGCACAGCCAGCGACGATGCGGCATTCCCAGCTCTCGCGTCATCTCGAGCGTTGCCTCGGCCACCCGCGTGCACACTCGACCCGCTTCTCACGCTCCTCGGGGATGCTCCGCCCCCGAACGACCCCCGCGAAGTCCAACGGGAGCATCGGTAAGCATCGGAGTTTTAGAGCTTCGACTAGTTCGAACTAGTGGGAAATTGATGCGAACTTCCGGTTTCCTAAAACTGAATAAGTAGGGCTTTCGATTGGCTACGACTCTCTGAAAAGTCTTGCCAGCCCTACATTCGGAAAAGGCCGAAAACGTTTTCGTAAAGTCGGTGTGTGTCCGGTTGCGTAACTTAGGAGTCCGTTATTCACCCGTTGAAGTCTCCGAAAAATTTTGGTTCGAGAATTCGGCGGGATCTTTCAGAACCTTCGGAGGGTATCGACAAATGAGGGTATCGCACATAGAACGAACCGCATATCTACCCAGTATTCAAATGATTAATGATATTCGCTTTATGTTCACATACCCCAAAATATGCACACACTCAAGGCCAAGACTAGCGTGGAATCGGCGGCAGGGGGGGCATACGAATCCAACGTACATCTCACGTTGATTAAGGGAAAGAGAGAAAAGCGGAAATATCGTAATCGATAGAGGCATAGAGTGGCGATGGACTTGGCGGGGCGTGGGAAAGTGCGGCGTGCCAATGCCCCACCCCCCCTCTCCAACCATCCGCCCCCCCTCCTCCACCTTCCAGAGACCCTCTCAACGGCATCGGATGGCGAAGGCAACTGCAGCAATGGGCCAAGCAAATAAGGCAGGGCGTGCGTAGGCATTGCACAAACCGTCCCTTCTCGGACCAAGGTTACCCGACGATGCTTACGGCACCAAGGATGTTTGTTGGAGACAGCACGTACATACTCTCGCATGAATTTCAATTTTCCATTATTTTTATAAAACATTAATAGCACGACAAGTTTGGATAGAATCAACACTTGAAAATGATACAGTGTAACGAAAATTGGTGCCTCCATAAATTGCTGAAAATAGCGTAAATTGCGATTCACTGAAAACAAATACTCAGAAAATACATCAGAATATGCATCTTAGGTTTTCCCGGCGTATTAGGTGCAGAAAACCCGAGAAACTTTTCTGAACCTTTCGTAATGTGTAACAACTTTCACTTTCATTTTAAAATTTTGGGCAAATGTAAAGATGCAAAATAAATTACCTCCCGAGTACTAAAAAGAAGTGCATCTAATGTTCTTCTTGTAAGAAAAATAAAATATGCTCTTGATTTATAGAGATTAAAGACATGCCTTCTTTGTAAAAAATCACTAATTTCTGTGTTCAAAGAAAATATTTTGAAATTTTCATACATCAAGGTTTGTCCATGTTTTGTTTTGTACATATGTTATTTAAATTGGTCGAAACACAGGTTCGCCTTTGACGTTAACCTAACTCCCTTTACATGAATTTTCCCGCATTTATTTTGTGATCAATAAATATCACCAATATGCATTTAATTCGTTTCAGCGATGGAGGCCATAATGCAAAAAGGAAAACATGTTTCTCTGTGAATGCCTGTTTCCGCTCCTTCCGCCCAGAGCCCATTGCGAGCGTCAATCACAGGTCGGGATGAAATGGATCTGGACCGCCGCCGTCGGAGGACCCTCGCAATGGGAATTCAACATTCCAAACAGCAGGGCAACGCCAGCGCGGTGATGCTCCAATGAAATTGGGAGGAGGAGGATGATGAACGGATAGGATGTCAACGGCCGAAAAACTAAACCCTTACAGACTGGTGAAGATTTAGGCGACTGATATGTTAGTCGATTGAGTTTTATGACATTGAAACAATCCTATACGGCGACATTTTAAACTGGACTTTTATATTACTAAAGTTTCGATGCTTGACAGATCTTATTCAGCTTTGTTAAATTGAATTCCATTAAATAGTATCTTAGGTTTTCAATTTCAATAAAAAGTTAACATATCTACGGGAGACGAATGTGATTGTACCAATGACACATGACCAGGGTTAAGTCAATACTTACTAATCTTCGGAAAGTTATGAACAGCCGTGGAAAGAGAAATGACTATTGGTGATGAGTTATGAAATCAAAGTTATTTTTAAGTATACAAGGGACTTAAGAATTTATGCTCAACACAACAGCGCACAAAGTATACGCGGATCGAGAATGGTTGCATTGTCACTGGCGAATTCTCACTATGGGCTACACGCTACTAGGCTCATTGCGTTCCACAATCTTTTAAAGCATCCATCCCTTTCTTCTCTCCTGAGACTCATTGATTGAACTTGCCGCATCTCATTTCCCAGAAAACAATTAAATCTATTAAAAGCATCTTACACTCCACCCGATTTTCCCCTCTGCGTTCCCCCCAGCTTTGCACAAATTACTCGGGTATTCTGATGTTTTTAGAGAGTATTTTGACTGTGTTTCCGTATTTTTATAAATTTCTATACTCATTAATTCTTCACTTTGTCGCAGTGAAATGGCAATATCGCCGTATGCGAACAAATAGATTACTTATTACGCAAACATGAAAATACGCACATACAGCACATAAAGATAACATCCTATCATTCGGCAATTTGGAGGGCAGTATGACACAGTGTGTCTGGGGCACAAATTCGTGATTACTTGTGCAGAGAGTCAAGTTCCAAGTGTCGTTGGTTTTTCTTGGAGAGGGGGGAGGGTGCGTGGCGTCAGACGAAGGCGGAAACTGAAGCTTTGTCCCGAAAGATTCTTTCTGGGAGACGGGGGAGGGGTGGGGCGGGAGAGACGAAATATATTCCCAGCTCAGCTGCACGGGCGTGAGTGGTGCTCGTGTTACTTCCTCAGAGATGGCAGTCGTGGGGACCGGAAACGGCGGCTGGCCACAGCACGGTAAGGGGGAGGGATGGAAGGGGAGGGGAGGGGGGTCGTCCCCTACGGGTGACCTGCGGGCGGCAGGGAACTCGTACGGCGCTACCACACCAACCGCACGCCCAACCAATAACATAATGGCAAACCTGCAATGGTGTATTGAGATGGGCAAAAATTATTACTGCTGATGTTTATTCACGTAGCCTAGGAAAGCATGTTTTCTTTCATGCATTGACCTCGGTTGTGTCTTAACCCTACAACGGTGACATCTATTGGCGAAATACGATTAGCGCACACGGTCATCCAGTGAATCGATTTCTTCAAACCAACAAATTTCTGCATTTTAACGACTGAACTGCTATTTTGATTCGACTACATGAGTTTGTCAAAGAGACGGACCAATTTGTTTTCGTGTTTCCATTCGTTACCCACTCCTCTTGTCGGCGAGTAAGCGTTGGCCTCAACCCTTCGGCACATGAGTGGATGACATCACGGACTCGTGCAATCGGATCACCGCTTCTCCACCACCCCTCGGCCTCGCGTGGTTTGTGGCCGCTAAAGCCTCAATCACAGCATCATTTTTTCCATCCTTAATGAGCGATAGCTCAAGCGAAAGCTTTCCAGGGACCAAAAAAGTGTTCGCCCGACCCATCATTTCCTGAATCAAACGGTCATTCCGCCGTCCCTTTTTCCATCGCTTAATTCCGTTTTTCAAAATTGTCATTTCATCAAAAGCAAAACGTGGCGGTGCAATCGCTGTTGGCTACCGAGCAGTTCTGATTGGCAGAAAGACGGTGCCAGAGATGGTGTTTAGCGACGGAAAAAGGGACGAGCCGAATGATGTCAAAAGGGATGGGATTCCTGCCCCCCTTGAGGCATTGCGGGAAATTATGTCGCGAATCGGTCATTTTGGCGCCATCATTGGAGCGATCCCTGGAGTTGTCGCTCGACAGGGTCGGTAAATGCGATCCAGTCATGCGAGCGGTTCGTTCCCTCAACGAAAGTGTCCCTCTGAACTGGTGCATAAAGCGCAACTCTTGATGAGGGGTCCTTATCACGAAGAGAGAGAGAGAGAACTTAAAGCTTACATTTCAATTGACGTGGGATTAGCCGAAGGAGGGATTTTTATCTGCCGTCATTGATCTTCCCTTCGACCAACCCAATTCTCTTGGCGGATTTAAATTTCAGTCTCAATGACCGATCTATTCACAACAGGGATTTCAAAAACCGCTGCGGACGAAAAGTGTATTATTTAATAAATTTATATCTCCAAAGAAATTTGAAATTTGCAGCATTAATATTTTCTGATATTTGAGCACCCAGCCTCACCAAAAGGGTTTTTCCGAAGTTCATCCAAAATTAGGTTGCATCAACAAACGCTCGCGGATGCAGTTTTTACGTATCGAAAAGAAGTTCAAGTCATATACTACGATGGTTACATTATACTCTTATATCTCAATCACAGGAAACGGCTCATCAGGGTTCAGCAATCGGATTTAATACAAAAACAACTGACAGTAAATTAGCCGCAATTACGGTGGCGCGTGATGACGACATTAATTGGAAAAATAGCTGAAATTAAAATAGAGAGGAAACAATAGCGTAGAATTAATGGGAAATTAAGCGCGGGGTTAGGTGTATTTTGAAAATGATCGTGCTTTTAAAGGAGCACGCGGTGTCATATTTGCTTTTCAACCGTATTTTGTTATCTCATTCCGCGAATCTTGGAAGACGACATCTCGGGATGAAAAATGAAATGGATATAATATGCAATGGAGAAATTAACCCCAAAAGAGACAACGTGGCAGCTAAGAAATAACCGCACTCATTTGCAACAAAGTATATACTGCAATTTGTTGTTAGTTCGGAAGAATGGTAGATGGAGTCCAGTTAGAGTTATTTTTTCATTCATACTGCAGACTCATTACGCCAATTAAAAGCCGTTAAGCGATTCATGTAATGTTTCGCCAATTCTTTCACTAAGGCACCACGGCGGGCGGCCAGCCATTCTCCGCCCCCACTGCGGAGGGGCAAGCGGTTCGGGGGGATTGGGATTTTTGGGAGCCAGATGGCGACGACACTTCGACTGACGACAGATGCTGTTTCGGGTGCGTTAGTCTAGGACGACCACTCTAGGCTAGACGCGAGGCAAAGACAACATAGCATCGCACCATGAGGAGCTCCAACACGGCTCGAGGGCCTATTATGCTCCGCAGTCTTCCGCAAATGCATTAAGCAGTCGTTGACTGGTGTGGTATCAACATTATCTTCAGAAAATGTGTTCCTAGAGCAACCTCTGCGATCAACAATGGTGAATATTAAAATTAAAGCGATGCGTGGTGCTCTGGATGCAGGAACACGGAATAAACGCTCTTGCTACCACGGTAACCCCGCTGCGTAAGCTCAACTGTTTCATGACGACCGAATGTAAGAGAGGGTTGCTTCATATTTGTCACGACGGAATCCCTCAAACTCATTTCTAATTGCATCGACACGCCCAACTTTGATTAGATTCACAGTTCACATTATGTAACCATATGATCTGTTTATGCAACTGGTATAAATATAGATAATGTAATACGGGGATATTCCACCCAGCTGTGTTTTTGCCTCATCGTGAGACTAGTGGGCCTCGTTCACAACAACTTCACTTGGCGTCACGATGGAGGTGAGAACTCGAGAAGAGCGCCTACTGGTTCACAGCGTCTAAATTCGGCGAAACTCAACTGGGAATAGTAATCAATTACAATAAGCTTGAAAAGGCAAAAAATGAGGAAGGTAGTAACGCCAATTGGCAGTCGAATTTTATCTAAATCGATTTAATAATAGTGACACGGTGCTAATGCTAATCCTTTTGAAGTTCTATTATTATAATTATTCCACTTACAGTAAGATTTGGAGGATTCATCCAAATATAAGGTGGCAATAATGATGTGCCCGCATTACAAATTCCAAGTCCTGACGATGGAATTCATTGAATTGAGAAACGTTGTAATTGAATTAATGATTTTCTTAATCCCCCTAGCTGACGAACGACGCTCCATACTTCTGCCGAGTGTACATTTATAAATAAATAGGTCAAAAGGGAAGACACTGAAGTCGAGGGGATATTGAGTCAAGAGAAGTTGTTGTGCACGGGGTCTTATTCCTGATATGTACTACTTGGTTTGCCGAGCTTCGTGAGAGCAGGGAGGCACGGCTAGAGCTGTGCTAGGATGGGTGGCCGTGAATCGTTGGCAGACGAAGACGATCGTCGGCAGTTGGCCGTGCGTTCGCGGCTCCCAGCTGCGAGGGGGCGGGAGGGGGAGGGGGCGGGGGCCCTCGGCGGGAGTCTGCCCCACGCGCAGCCACCGCCACTCCCGCCATCTTCACCAACCCCTGACCTATGCACACTAACACTCGGAGACCGATTCATTCCTCGCGAGGATTCGATTCACGTGATCAAATGGTTCCTTATGAACGACATTGGATTGAACTGAACCCATAACGCACGCGTAGCGAATTAAAGTGAATTTTGGAAACACCATACTTACAAAATCCAAATCTGCTTCTACATGAATCCGCTAAAAATATATGGGTATATTTTTCAGTTCATTCGGTTCATTTTAACGAATCGCTCATTTGAAGGAATCATTCTTGAACGACACAGCTTTAACACTTACGCGATTCGTTCCAATGTGTGCACGACAGTAATCTCTCCGGTAACGTTGAGCACAGACGACTTTTTTTTCCATTCACGGAAATCTCACCGAGAAACTTACGGGAAATTTCCAGAAAATGCTATCCTGATCTTACTTCATCGAAAGGAGACGAGAAAAATTGGGGTTCCCACTCAAAAATCATTGGAAATGGCGTTTGAAATAAGAATGGGCCAGCCAACCAATTTCATTGTACATATGGTCGACTTTGACGGGGATCGCTAGAATAGCAGACCGGCAAATATTTCCTATTTCCGCCAACTTCTCCACAAATCCACGGTGAAACTCAACGGGATTAACCCTTCCGAGGCTAATTTGATGATGACGTCATGAATTAATTCCCAGCAGTCCACCGCTGCAAAGCCACTCCTCCGCCTCGCGAGGTTGGCCGTTGATTTAACTCTTGTGAGAGATTCCTGCCCTCCTTGGAAGATTCTCCCGGAACGATTAAATGGACCTGAGCTTTAATGACGTCACCAACTCATGAAATGTGGGCAGGCTCATCCGCGTTTTTTTATAGCCTCACGAGACATCGGGTGAATAGGGAAGATTTTTTCGCTGTTTATATCACACATTAGTGCAGTAACATGTTCACGATGGACGTTTTCCAAGAGGATAGGGATTTTTTGTGTGCCTGGGTATTTATACCTTTTAATTAATCCGCCCGGACGGTCTCGCGGCGTAAAAGTTTACACTTGAAGAGGAGAAAGTAGGAGGTAAAGTGGTTTTTTAGGAGGTGGTATCACCCAAATGAGTGAAAACGCTCGCGCGAACGGAAATTTCACACCATCAAGTGTATGTGTAGCTTGAAATGGGAAGCTGTGAGGGAGAATGTTAGAATGCAGCATGCTATGCTTCGACTGCAACATCAGAAAGATCGAATCGGCGGTCTGAGGGAGACTAGCTCAACTCAACTCTTCCAAGAGAGGTTTTCCGAAGTGAGGTTTGAGAGGCGTTGGTCGCACGCGGGAATTGCGTCCATGCGCACGTCCTCTGCGGGAAACCCGGCGGCGACGGAGCGCACGCCTGCTGCCCACGCAGCGACGCCGGAAGTGGCACGCGCGTACCTGCCGTGACCGCTTCCGGTCAGGGAGGGAAGGGGGGGGGGGGTGGGTCGATCGGAGGTGCATCGCCTTCACCTCGCTCCTTATTCGCCACGCAAGTACACTGGCTGCTGGGGCCACGCGAGTGTTGAGGAGAGAACACATTGCAGAGACTGAATGCTTAACAATTCCTTTACCATTTGAACACAGTACATAAGAGGATTCTGCAGTCAGAAAATAGGTGTTGGTCACTCAACTCCCTTTTTAATGTGTTCACAGAAGACGACAATCGCGTCGCTCACGAGAACAGTTTTCTGGATTTCGCGAATAAATGAGCTATAATTATGACTCATATGCGAAATTTATTTTCGTGATAATCTACGAAATTCAAACTTTTCGTTGCCATTCCTCGCGGTTGCAAATATAGAAACTAAATGGATCGCTCTGAATTCATCACCGCGCGGTGGACATTGTTGAAAACCCATTCAAATTCTCCCGAAATGACAACAATAATTACGCTTTCACTAGACGGACCGGTTCCTCCCCAACGCAGTCCCCCACTTGGTTCGAGAGAAAAACGACTTCCTATACATCGGAAAATTCACTCTCTAATTTTATAATTGCTTTCGCTAGTGAACACACAGACTGAGATTATGATCTCCTAATCGCTCTGAAAGATATCTATCCTTAACTTCTCAAGAATTCCACGCCTAGCACCTAGCCTCCCGACTATCAATCGGATCCCAGACCAATCTCAGCGAAAGATGTCTTAACGTTTTCTGTTCGCTCGAAGGAGTTTTTTTTGCGAAACGCGCAGCTTTACTTTGTACTTCACTTGGTTCACCGGTGTCTGCGCAGGATCCCATACGCTTTCCGAGCATTTGAGGAGCGGCCGGACGAGAGCGAAGTACAATCTCCCGTCCAATTTTTCTTCCGAAGACCTCCCGCAACGCACTCGATGAATCCTACTGATTGTTCTGCAGGTAAGTGAGCACCAAGCCAAGGACGGCTAAGGCGAAGATCATGTCGAAAGGAGACGAGCAACGGCGTAGTTGGGTCGTTCACTCACGCCCGACATCAAAATTAATTCGTGCACATTCAGCTCTCATGAGTTAAAAATAAAATAAGCGCCAAATATGCCCACCATTTTCCCTTGAGTTGGTGACGTCATTAGAGTTATGATTCCTTCATTTGTTCGAGGAGAACTTGACAATTAGGAAAGGAATTGCTCACAGGAGAGTAAGAAACGACAAACTATGCGAGGGTCATTCACAATCGTAAGATGTAGTTGTGACGGCTTAATGCCGCGACGTCATCAACTGATAGGCGAAAGGATCCAACCCTCAAGAGCATTGTTCCGTCCGCTAATAACCGCCACGATTCACCATATTAAACGTGGACAATTGTCAATATTTGAGAGCAATAGCTGAGGGAGGGGGCATTGGGGTTGGCGACCACTCCAACAGCGACCGATAGGATCGGAAGTGAACGCTTCTTCAAGGCCGTCTCATTTGGCCATTGCGTCCACGCGACCAAATGAAGGGTCACCACGAGGTCTCAGTGGCGGCGACATGGATAATACCCGAGAAAGAACCAACAGGAGTCCCTAAGGTGAGAGAGTGACCACCGTCAGCTGGGGCCAACGTTGAAACCCCCAAAATTACAACGGGAAATGAATATAGTAAGCAAATGAATTAATTAAAATCTAAATTTCATGGCCCCCTTTCCCTGGCAAGTACCGACTATAATTTAAATGAAATAACGTGTTTCTATCATTCGTAATTCTTCTCTAGAACCACATTCAGAGCCCTTCAACCCTTAATTCCTCTGATGTACGAAAAATAAAATAAATACTATCATGACCATTAGTGAAAAATCCTAAGATTGGTTTGACCCAGCTCTCCACTCAATTCTCCTACAGCTAATCTTTTTGCGTCTACGAATTTCTTCTCTGTGAAATTATTCTTAACCTGTTCCATATAGTTTATTCGAGGACTTCATTTTCCGTTCTTGGTATCTACTTGTCCCTCGACGATTCTCTTCATCAGGCCATCATGTCTCAAAATATGGCCGATACGGTTGTTCCGTCTTCTCATTAACGCTTTCATGAGGCTCCTCTTCCTTCCACTTCTTCTCAGTACTTTCTCATGACTCACTCGACTGGTGCATTTCATCCTCATCATTATTCTGTAGCACCACATTTCGGAAACCTTGATTTCTTCGCTGCTGTCATTGTCCATGCCTCACTTCCACAAAGAAGCACGCTCCAAATGTGAGTTCTGATAAATGATTTCCCTACTTGTAATCTTAAATGTCCCTCTTTAAGTAGGTTTTTCTTCGTTGGAATGCTCTCTCTTCGCCTGGACTATTCTGCTGACAACTTGCTCCTCCCATCACCAGATATCCTGCATCGCCAATAACAGAATCCATTCTCCTCTTCCAGTCTTTGCTTCCCTATAATTGCCGTCTTGCTGCCGTGGAGAGGCATACCTACTCCGAATGTAAGTTCCGATAATATTTACGTTTTGAAGTTCAAATAAATTCATTAAGTATTTTCTTTCGTGTAAATTGAGCCGCGTTCGCAGTGCCAGTCGGCCAGGGGCGGCGCGCAAGAGAGAGCCTGATCAAGGGGCTTCGAGGCGGCCTATGCGCGAGATGGATGGCCAGGTGGAGTGGGGTGGGGTGGGGAGCCAGGAGCCAACGGACACGACCACTCCGGGGGAGGCACGCGCGAGGGGAAGGGGGGAGGTGTGGGGGGGGAGGGAGGGAGGGGGAGGGGGAAAGCGGCAGCGGCTGCTACCAACAGCTGTTCCTCCGCAGAGGCCCCTGGAAAGAGGAGGGGGGGGGGGGTCGCCATTTGATGGGCCTCCGATACACAAGGGCCCGTCTCGTCACAGCAGCCATCTATTGAGGACGGCTAGATGACGGGGAGTCCAACGAGTGCTGCCGGGGCCAGAATAAAGTCTGCGCAGCGCAATTTTTGGAAACGGCAAAATATATCAGGCAGTAGCATAAAAATTCTATACTTGATTTCTTACCCCGATAACTTTCCAACCGATTCAGAATTAAGTGTAATAGCCATATTTCAGATCTTACACTAAAACCAACAGTCGCTATCTTTGTCATTTAGTGACGTGAGAAAAACTCGGTAAAAACCACTGCCAAAAGGTTAGCATACATTCGCATGTTATATTAGCCAAAGAGTTCATTGCACTCGGCAGTAAATATAAAGTTTTGAAACTTAGAACGCCTTCGCAGCCTAAAATACCGAATCATGACAAGTTAGAATAGGTCGAAGAAAACTGCCTCATGTCCATACAAAAAATTAAACATTAGATTAATTGAGTACTAAAACGTTCCGTCGTCAAACTTCCATACCCTTCGCTGCCACGACAACTCACAATAAATATAAAGCGTATTGATTCGTTCATTTTTTTCTACCATTCATTTCACAGAAATAAATTCTAATGTAAGTTAGTGGCGGGTTAAGGCCTCTCCCCCCATTACATCTGGAGAAATAGAAAAGATGACGACCTTTGAAATATCTACGAATACGAATATCGTACTTACTTGTCTACGAATAGCACAGACGCATTTTCGCAGATAGGTCTTGCGTGCCACCAAGGCGCCACAGGAAGTAACGAATCCCAGCAAAAGACAACGGCCTTAATCCTGACCTTAGGACGAAACTAATTTTCCATCACTCCAGTGGAAAATACTCCCTCTCGCGATATTTACGAACGCCGCTCAACTGTTTAAATTAAGGAGTAAACGTGTATATCTTGGCCAAAGGCAAATTCAAGTTAACTTTAACGTCCTCAGAAAATAAATTTTTGACGATAGTAGAAATATTAGACCTGATAATGCCTTAGCATTTTCGATTATTTAATGCAAAGTACTCAACCTATTGTAAGGATATTAGATTTATTTGCATTTTTGCATTTTGCATTATGCCATTAGTCTCCGACATCTTGATTAAAAAGAGTTACATGTAGAGGAAGTTGTGATAAAGGCTAGTATATATTAGGCTGTGTGGAGTATTGCTATTTGATTGTTAGTTGTATCCACTAATTAACCGAGGAATTAAGAAAATATATCAACAATTATGAGAAACTGGGCCGAGTCATTTTTTTGGTCCATCTGCGATGGGCTGTCGTGGTGAGGTGGTAAGTGTCCAAGGCGGTCGCAGGGTGCGATAGGCAGAGACGGGGAAGGGGGATGGAGTGAATCAGCCTTGCGGTCGCGGTGGAGGGGGGGGGGGAAACGGGGATTGGGTCGAGTGTCGAGCGGCGGACTTTTGGCTGTAAAGGGCCAAGGACGCGGGGCCCCCCTGCCGAAAAAAATCCGGGGGCCCGCGGGGAGGGGTCGAGGAGGAGGAGAAAGGAAGAAGGGCCGATGATTCCGGGGACGTCATTGACCCGGGACCTGTACCCCCCTCTTGCCCCCCCCCCCCCCCCCAGTGTCATGGCAGAAGATCGGAATATGTGCTACAGGAAAACAGTTCAATTGGTGAGGAGTTACTTAGCTTAAAACGGCAATCCTATCTCATAATTCGAGTTTTTATCTAAACTACATTGTTATTTAAGAGATAAAGGAAACATGTGTTGAGTTACTCGGGACTAGAGATGAGACAGTCGTGAGAGAGGGAGAGATGATTTGATTCATGAAGAATTCTTGGATGTCTAGAAAAATGCACGTAGCTGCAAATTCAATTGAAATATCTTTAATTTTTTTCTTGTTACAATATTAAACTTTCAGAATTAACTTTGGCGTAATGATATTCTCTACTAATGCATTCCATTTTTAACATTCTCTACCCCGCGCATTCGGACTCGGCCAGAGGCGTCACCCAGCTGCTTCATCGTACGTCCCAAATCATGACGACTGCTTCCCTGACCGAAGGGGGGGGTGAAATGGACCCTTCCCCCCCCCCCCCCAAAATCTCGTGTGAATGGGACGGGGGTGGGAGTGAATGGCTGCTACAACCACACACACACAGGCCGCGTCCACGAGGACCGGTTATTCCGGAGCTGCGGGCATATGGCTGGGCCACACTCGCAAGGGCCGACCGCTTCTTTGTGCCACTCGCACTCCGACTGCCCATAAAGCACTCGTGGAAAAAGCCTCGTCCACGGCTCCACTGTACCAGCGGCTCGACAACGATTTCTCACAATAATTATTCAAACTTACGAGTAAGGCTAAGTTAGAGGAAGAGACGCAGAAACGGAGGCAAGCGATTGGATGCGCGGGTTGGTGACTCCTAATCGTCCACTTCCGCTCTTCCTCGTGCGAATGCAGCGTACGGCCATTGTTTCTCTCAAAATGTGCAAAATGTGAAACCCAATGCAGCAAGGAGAGCGTGTTGGAAACCCAATGCAGCAAGGAGAGCGTGTTGGAAACCCAATGCAGCAAGGAGAGCGTGGCAAGATCGGCAAGGTGGGAAGGTCCCATGACATCCCAAGGACGCTCCATTTATGGCGCCACTTTTAAGCGAATTTGTATCCGATTCCAAAAATATCAGCAGCGCGGCTGTAAGTGCGGAACGATCCATTCAGTCTCAATATTTGAAGTAGACAGGGGTGACACGGCCCACCGCCACTAGTCCCCCCCCCTCCACTTGGCTGAAAATAAAAAAGTATGGATTGTATCACACATATTTTACTCTGATTTGACTATTGCGACTATCAAAATCCTTCATCTCCTTCGTTACAGGAAAATATTTTTCTTCGAGCCGGCATATTACGTAAAACGAATCCGCCAGTTCATTTACATGTGGTCGCGACGCAATGAATAAACCAATCAGCAAATCTAAGTTCGAGAGGAAACTGACTGCCCGAACGCGAACTACGATCGCCCGAGACTAGACTGAGGTGGGCGGACATGATACGGCCAATATACGAGGGTGCTTACGTTAACTACAAAGTATGCTTATACTTACGTTTTTATTTCATGTAATCAGGCTTAAAAAGCCTCTAAAATCACGAACTTGCACCTATTATTGTTCAAATTTCGTGAAAATCCTGTACTGATTGGGGGCTATTCCATATTCCCAAAGCTGGTCCTGGCTACGCAGTATTTGCACTCAAGAGTGATTTTAAGGTGATCAAGTGAACAATGGGAACAAGGGCGACAATAAGCGCTCCCTTTCACGGCCTTTGCACCCTTCAAAGTGGGGAAGAAGTAGATAGGATCTTTACGTAAGAATTTGAAGAAAATAGTAGTGAACAGGCTGGTGTAGAGTGTAGCGCTTTGCAGTGCGGAAACGGGGGCGTCAAGGAAGGAGAAGGCTGGAGGCGTAGGTGTGGAGAAGAATGGAGAAGGTGAGGTGGACGGAGAGGAGCAGGAACGACGAAGTGCTAGACATGGTGGGCAAAAAGGGAAAGATTTTTACATGAGATACGGGGTTTTGGTTGAGGGGTTAGAGAGCGGGGAGGGGATGTTGAAAGCCGTGGTGGGGGAAGAATGCTTGGTTGGCAGGGAAAGGTAAAGATCTGCATTAACGGATGATATGAAAGGGATTTCGATAAGGCACGATTTTGATTAGCAGAGGAAAGTCCATGAAGGGAGGGGAGACTGCCAGAATACTTTGTAAAAGTACAATTTGAATTGAATGAAGTAAAAACATACCATCACCGGTAAAATACTTTAACATTGATAAACTACTGCTTCCAAAGAATTATATTGTTTCCACGTACGCCATGCCCTATCATATTTCTTACTCTAACCGATCCACCAATGAGCAACCTCGAAATCTGCATTCGGGAACGCTGCCCAGGATCAAAAATACTACCTGCCACACATGGACAATCTCAAAGACTCCCTTAGCTACTCTCCAATGGAAATCTCATCCCTGTCACTGCTTGACGCTGCTTCATTAATAAATTTAAATCAGGAGTAGTAAAAATATTTTAAACTCAAAAAATTACCGTGAAATTACATCCTAACCAGCCAAACATGGGCTGTAGTAAAAATACATTATTTGCCCCATTCACATTGTAACTTTCAGCAATTCACTTAAGAGTTAAGAAGTACAATGAATAGTTACGAGGAATCTTTAAAAGTAATTAATTTTTGATGCAGCAATGAAGAGCTATTGATTTTTGGACGAAAGTTGATAAATAATCCAGAAAAAGACTAGCACACAGCAATAGCACCAAATAAGTTAGCTTTTACACAGAGCGATCCATTCCTTTAATCTCTAAATTCTCGCGGGGTTGCCTCCGCGCGTAATCCCCACCCGAATGAACCACCCCTTAATGCAAGCCCTCCGCCAACAACCGTTCTCCCGCCTCCGCCGCGGGGTCGTCCGACGGGAGGAGGTCGTGCGACGGAGGGCAATCTTTCGGCGTCGCATCTCATCGGCTGGCGCCCCCCCTCCCCGAAGCGCACTCAACGGACACCCTGGCTCACGATCGGGAAACCCTTCCATCGAGATCGTAGAGAGCTGCCAGGTATGTGAATGGTCGCTACGATAGTCTTGTAAGTGTAACTGACCTCTCAGATAAACTCAGATGGGAATCTCTGTCACACCATAGATTGAAAAATAGACTAAACCTTTTAGATAAATTCAAGAGCAGTGTTTTTTCTAACGAAGTTAGTCATATCTTACGAATGCCAACATAATACGGAAGGTCAGATCATATAAAGAAAATAAGAGAGACTGTAGAACAGACAGATTCAGGATGTCTTTTTTCCACGATCGATAAGAGATTATAACGGCAGCAATAGAACTCATAAATAGATTAGATGACTTATAGTGTAGCCTACTAACCTATGTAAAACTCAATGCATGTTTCTTAATTTTATTATTATTTCTAACACATATGGTAGTAACATTTGTTAGTATGCGTGACATTTTTTGGACTGTGTGGTGTGCATGTGGGAGTCAAATTGCATGATGCTTGCTGGTGATTGATCACCCCCTGCCAAACACCCTAGAGGTGGGTCGCAGGGTATTATGTAGATGTAGATCATGAAAAGCTCTGATCACAATCCGACGACCGAAAATGGAAATAATACGGACCCTTGTATTTCTTAAGCTCTATCAGTTTCGACAATAAGAATAAACTGGTGAAAAAGGTCATTCAAGTAGAAAATGCAACATCCACAAACAGATTAAATTAAAATAGATATAATTAAAGGCACTTATACGTCTACGTCGTACCCCGCAAGCCTCCTTTATAATGTGTTAGGACAACACCCGGTAACCAAAAAGGGAATGCGCGAAAGAAGTTCAGCCGACCATTCTTTTAAGGCCATGTTTGGGGGAAAAAGAACTGCTTCGCCTATCCGTTCGACAAAATATCTATCTCTCTTCAGTTACCGTATCTGTCACCCCTTGAAATACAGTGAGGTTCTCACATGATGCTGTCCATGTCGCAAAGAAAGATTTCTAATCTAAATTACTCAAGCAATCAAACCATAGCAAGTAGAGTCTCTAGCGCCTCCGAGCGCTATTCGATTAAAATCTGTTTAACGCAAAGGCAGGGAAGGTAGAAAAAAATGCACTGCCGAACGATGCCAATGAAGAAAGAGCAGTGATTGGAAGGCGTGGTGGTGAGGGTTGGGGGCGGGCGTGTTTACAGCCTCCGTCTGCCGCCCCTTCGGCGGTCCACGCGCCCCTCGGCACCTCCAAGCGTGACGTCACGACCCCCGCCCCCCCCTCCCAAGTGAGTCACTCGACAAGGGGGTGGGGGAAGGCGGGGGCTTCCCACCCCACTCGAAGGGACGCGCGCGGCAGAGAGGCCTTCCGCATCGCACGCTGGGCGACGAGTCAGGCTGGGGAAGTATCGCCGAGAAAAATTACACACCACGGAAATTAAAACAGGAATTTTTCTCACTTGGCGTGGAGATTACCCTCCCCGCTCCGTCCAATCATATCATTAGGTCTGGGTAAATGCAACGAATTTCAATTACGGCAATTTTTTAAACATTGATTGTTCTCTTTCACAAGGCAGCTTGAGAGCTACACCACTCGGGAAGCAGAGTTCAAAATGTTATGCGAATTGGGCTGGGAATGGAATACAGGGGCGGAGATCAAAATCCTGGTTAAATTTACTTACAATTAGCGAAGTTGGAGAGGAGTTTATCTCGAACGATGCGAAAAATATCCTTCGTTTACCCACAAACAGGATCACTAGAATAAGATGAATGAAACATACTTAAGTACAGAGATATTAAAGATGGAATTCTTTCCTCTAACTACCAGCGATAACAAAAGAAAATGAAGAAAATTCAAAACAAAATAAAGTGATTGAAAGTGCCATTATTTCCACAATTCATCAGTGATAGCATCGGTGTGTTCATTAATAAGATAATTGGCGTCACTCGCTAAGAAGACACATTGTCCGTTCATCTTTCTCGATTTCCCCACCGTTGGTAGGTTTTGCCTTTGCATGAATTTCTTTGGTGTAACATTTTTATGGCCGTTTGTTGTGTATTTGGGGATCTCGCGTGCTGGTGATTGGTTACCCCCTGCCAAACATCCCAGAGGCGGATCGCAGGGTATTACGCAGATTGCTCGGCGGCAAGATGACTCCTCACCTAAGGTTGCGCATTAGAGCGTTGTGCTCATCGAATCGACGCCTTCCAACTACACATTCACGTGTCACACACAAACATTCGGGTCAACGCATCCCAACATACAAGGCCTAGGTCTCGAGTATATATTCTACTCTTCCGGGGTGAGGGTGCAGTTTTATTTATAAAATATTTTTTTCAATTTTATGCAATGCGATACTTTTCAATAATTACTTCCTGGAGAATGAAATGGGGAGTGAGGTTGTCTGATGGGCACAGGACTTGGCTGCCCATCGCGAGCACAGAGCGCAAATCCTTGATGCTTCCACCCAAACAGCGACATTCACAGTCTAACGAATTGCCCCCGTTTCCCCAATACGCGAGCGAGGGGCGAGGTCTACACTCACCTCGACAAACCAAACCCTCAAGTGAGACTGTGACATGAAATGCCATCATAGAGCTTCCACCGTCATTGAGAACGGCTCCCAGAACATCTGAGCATCGCCAGTGTAGAGCGGCGGTGGGTCTCGATAGCGCAGCAAAGTGCATCCCGCTCGGGTCCATCGGAAGGCGCGGGGATCGAAGCGGAGACCCCTGGGGTGAGGGGACAGCATCGCGGCTCTGCGCGATGCGCGGCGTTGCCGGCAAAGGCATCGATTGTAGGAGGCGGTGAGCGAGTCGCGTCGGCCAAGAGGTCCATGTGGCAACAGCGCCTCCCTCCCCACGACCATTGTGCAGCTGACGAGAAAGAAGAAGAGGTGGGGGGAAAGGGTAGCTCCCCCACCCCCCTCAATCGCCATATCCGCCGCAAGGGGTGGCTGTCTCCGAGCGTGCAAGAGGGACGCGGCACAAAAGAAGCGTTCAGGGGGGTGGGGGGAGAAGCAGGGGAGAGAGGGAAGGAGGAGGAGGGGGGGGGGGGGAGGGACAGGGGCGAAGCAGAGGCTAGTTGGCTCAGCCAGATGAAATGGTCGTCTGCACATCTCACCTCCTGCTAAAAGCCGGTTCATACGAAAAGATAGCGAAAAATAATCTACACTCAAAGCGAAAAAAGTCGCTCAATGTCCAAGGAGTTTTTGCTGGGTGGTTGTTGAGGCCTCGCTGTCATCAAGAAGGCTGTCTCTTGCGTGTTGCACTTTAAAATGGTACTCACTTACAACTGAAAGTCAGCATTTATTCGAGAACTAAATCTTTTACGAAGAATGGAGGTCAATTGGATGGAGAGGAGGAGGAACAACGAAGTGCAGGACAAGGTGGGAGAGGAGAGAGAGCTTCTACATGAGATACGGAGGACAAAGAAGAAGCGAGTAGTGAACGGGGAGGGGATGTTAAAATCGGTGTTAGATTAGGGAAGAATGTTGGGTAAGGAAGGGAGAGGTAGAAGTGGAATAGGATTTTTCGATAGATTGAAAGGGTCATTGTAAATTGAACACCGAAGGCCATGGGGGAAGGGCAGTCTGCCACAATATTTCGTATATACCTACTCCAAACCAGTCTTAAAGGGTAGAATACTTCAATATGAAAATGACGCAATCACTCACTTTTATTTTTTATCCCGACAATCATGATTTTGTAAATTGGGGATAAATAGGGAAAGGTTGGTTTAAAGGTGCATTTAAGAAGTCCTTCTGTTTAAGCTTCGGCGAAGGTTCGACGTTCCAGAGGTGGCGTTAAAATGAGTTTTTCGCCCGAATGACGATGGGCGAGTCGTCGGTTGAAATGTTGGCAACAAACAACGATTGTAAATCCGGAGAAAACTTAACGAAATCTTTTCGCCTCGTAAGAAGTACCTACATAATATTTTTACGTTTTATTGGTTATGGCGAAAGATTTAGACAGTGCAAATTTTGAAGTTGCTAATACGGTGATGTAAGAAGGATATTCAGCTTTTCCGGCGCTAAGATACGAGGTAGAGGTCTCCCACCAGGTCAAAGGGTTGATTTCTTCCTGACGATGGCGGACCATGCTCTCGAAACATGGAAAGAAATCGACCAGAGAGAGGGCCTTCCTGAAGTTAAGAGGAACGTGTGTTTCAGATCCTCCCGCTGCTTTCATCGCCTACGAACCACGGTGCTCCAGATTTTTCCAGTAATATTGTTTCCAGCAGATCGTTACGCGTGTAGAAGAGAAGTGCGTAGCCAGGCAGGGGAGGCGTACCTTAGGAGACAGACATTACGAGGAGGCAAGAAAAGTAACTTAGTCACCGGCAACGAAAAACTTTTGGGGTATTTTTTTCTTTACATCGTCACAATTGAAAAAAGTAGCTAAAATCTCATAATTCCTTGTTGACAGTAACCGTTACTTTCCCTTTATGACTGCACCGACAGGGGTGTGCCATGAAGGGTAAACTGGCGTATTTCTGCGGGTGTAACTGTGCCCAAGTCCCAACCAAAAGCAATTTGTCAAAATTATATTTAAAGGAAGCATCCAATTGATCCTCCTCCACGAATCTCGGGGGCAGTTTTCAAAAGGCTTTACGAAAAGTAGCTGCACTTGTAACTGGCTACTTTTTGAAATTGTAACTGGTACTTGCAGCGGATCGCAAATTTTAAAAATTAACTGTCACTGAGCTCGTTTACTTTGTCTTTGTTGGTATATCTGGTTTGGATCGGCTTCGCTGCTTCGTTGTAAAGCAGTACATAGTATTGTTCCAATGGGAAGCGGAGGAATCTCTTGCTTTCAAGAGCGGGACTCAATCGTGACTGACTCCCACTTCTTTGGTGACGGCTGATTGGCTATGCGCTACTCAGATCCTACGTTCCTCCATTTCCATGGCTAACAATTTGACAACCTGCGTCTTTTTAAACCTCTTGGTAAAAAGTTACTACTGTTAATAATACTGGAAATAATGCCAAGCAACAGCTAATACTTATCGCCGATATTCCGCAAAGAGAAAGCTTCTCCGAAAACATCTATGGACATAGATAGGACGTAAAAAAACGGAAAAATCCATGTTTAGAAGCGTGACCTCAGTGCACCAATTTCATGAGTTTTATGAGTTTAGAATTTAATTTCAAAGATTCAGAATGTCATTTTTCCACGATCAATAAGAGAATATAACGGTAGCGTTAGAACTCATAAATATATCAGATAACTTGTAGTGTATCTAACTAACTTAAGTAAACCTTAATACATGTTTCTGAATTTTACTGTTATTTCTAACAACGTGTGGTAATACAATTTATTAGTATGCGTGACGTTATTTGGACCGTGTGGTGAGCATGTGGGAATCCAATTGCGGGCTGCATCACCCCCTGCCAAACACCAAAGAGAGGGCTCGCAGGGCATTATGTAGATGTAGATTCCATATGCGGTAAAAAAAATTAATTAAGTAATACTGCAATCATTCTACCCTTCTACAGTTATAATTACCCGTTATGATACATTAGATTCTTGATACAGAGATAGTTTTGTTATGCGAATGTATAATATAAAAACGTGATGAGAACTTTATTTGGGTTATTACGTCGATTTTACAACATCACTAAAGTGTTTGATAAAAAAGGACCCTTTGAGTGTGTTAGCAGGACGACTATTACGCTACCCCCAAAAAAAGTAAAAACTGCCACCACGGAGTCAGTCTCTGGTGTCTGTAAAATATTTCTGGCTTCATTCACCTATTTTTTTTCCAATGATTTACTTTGCTGTCGTGTAATTAATTTTTTTCTATGATAAAAGTTTTGAAACCGAAGTCGCCTCACTTATAAAAAGAACAACAGCTTGCCGGCTGAATACTTCGCACATTGCGACGCGGTGAATATTCTGCGAATAGCGGTGCCTTTCTCTCGCGCCGCCGCCGGGGGCGGAGAGGCAGTGGAGGGGGTGGGGGGGCGGTGGCGCGTGCCGTGGCACGCATCTGGCCCAAGCCAGGTGCACGCACGGCAGATGACCCAACCCCACCCACCCCCGGCAAGAAAAATCCCGCGCACTCGCGGCAGCAAGGAACATTGCCGCTCTTTCCCATCCAGTGTGCAGTGGCAACCGCCCGCACCCACCCACCCCCGACCCACCCCACAAATCCACTCGCAGTCACACTCCTTCCCGATGACCACTCTCGTTTCAAACTGGGAGCCATCGGCAAACAACAATTTACATTCGCCACAATGGCATCGAGAAAGACTACACTGAACAGTGTTATGCCTGATGTTTTCCCCTCTCTTTTCACATATGCCGCAGTGAGTAGAGTACCTATCACCTCTCCGGCGTTTATTTTGCGCGCAAGAGCACTAATGTAAGTGAGGAATGGAGATTTAGATGAACTAAGGGACTAGTTTTATCTTTTCAGTAAGAAGTTGGGAGTCGGCTACAATATAGTGAGAGAACACAAATGCACACCTTAGTTTTAAGAACTAAAAACTAAACGGCTCAATGTCGCCGAAAAGCGGCCGATGAAGCCCCACATATCATGATATATTTTTACATAGATTTTTTAAATGTATTGATTTTTCTTATTTTTATTGTAGACTATTTTATTTCATTTATTTTTTTCAAATCTAATGTAACTCTTAAATCCTTGCTCTGAAACGAAAATACATTTAAAGTAGTTGGATTCAGACTTAATATTAACCAAATGCCGATCGTTTACTATTATGATTCAGAAAAAGTCTCATCTTCCCAAATAAACTATAAAAACAGAAGTTATTGCACTCGATCACGAGATATTAGCAATAGAATTAATGCCAATTAATAATGGCTTGAATGGGACAAAGCGTTTCCTCTCGTCGCTAGTTGGCGATTAAATATTGACTAAGCATGAAGGGTACGCAGGTGATGAGTATGAAATAGCGGAAGAGAGGAAGCAAGGAGCTTTCATCCGCCGGGCGTTCCCAGCAGTTTGCAGCGTGATGCACGCACCCTAGAGGACACAGTGGTTTTGCCCCATCACTCCCATTCCGGTCCGAAGGCGGCCCTCCACGCTGAAGGCACCCGCTTTCCTCGCCTTGCAAGGGTCAACTTTTGCAGATCCGTCCGCCGCAAGAATCCGAGTCTCAACGTGTCGCACTCCCATGGAAAGTAACAGTTCGCTGAACTACAGGGATAGGGTTGTGCCTGCAACCACGTTAGCTTTGAGAGAAATGAAGTTAACATCTATCTGTAGGTTTATTATTGACACCAATGTGATTCTAATTAGGTTTAATAGCACTTCATGTGGGTGTTTGTCCACACGAGGTCATCGCCAACCAATATCTGCGATGACTGTGCGTACGATCCTCTCTTTCTTTTGGCATTACTTCCTTTTCGAATAAGCACTGCATTTTACTCTCATTCCATCTAAGGATTTTCCATAATATCTTGACCATAATTTCCTCGCGGTAAACCCCGTATTTAATACTCAGCTGGAATTGATAATTCAATTTAAATAAATAATGTTAATAGATTTTTTACTTCATAAAAGATTATTTGCACAAGGGAGTTCACGCCACGTGCAGACTGAATGTGTGAACACACTGACCTTTCGATTACAACCCTAAAACCGTAAGAGGAACACCTTCGTGAGGCGAAAACGATGAGTCCAATTACATGAATCTATCGAGAGGAAAAACCTCGTCAGGAAGACCGAAAGAAAACACAGCGACGACATTGCTCGCGATTGCAAGCATTGCCTCGGATATTCAGAGAATGTATCTGTACACATCTCCGAGGTGCGGACATTTTTGAAAAGCGATTAGAGTGCGGATGGAAATGCACAGCTTCTGGGGGACGGAGTGGAGACGAGCAGTGTCCATTGGGGGTAGGGTGGTGCCGTGGGTGCAGTGAAGCGCCGTGAGGTCCAAGGGTCGGGCGCGTGGCCTCCGCACCAACGGCCGCCTCCCTTTTTAATTATTTACATCGCGCACAGCTGACAGACGAAGAGCACATTTCCTCGTGTCGGGCACAAAAGAAAGATGGCCACCACGCGAAGGAAAAAAAGAGAGACTGCTTAACGGCGTGAAAGAATAATAATCGCATTCTGGCACAACCGGAACCCGTGCCAGTCGGTTGAAAGGAGGGATATCGGGGGGGAGGGGGTTGTGCACACGCGTGGGGGCAGCTGCACGCTCTCTCCAATTCGGGGGGGGGGGGTTTGGAAGAAGACAGGCGGCCACCGCGATCAACACTACCAACAACGTCGACTTTGATGCTGTGCGGAGAGAAACGGAGGCGACGCGGCGCGGGAGTCGAGGGAACCAACGGACGAGCAGAACTTGCATTGCGTCTTGGTGCTTTCGGCCTGCCATTCATTGGCTCCGTCGATGGAACACGGCGCATCCAGGACAACTCAAGTCTCTTTCCTTACCCCTGCCTTCACAACCCACAGTTTCCCTTGAACAACATGTCATGGGTTTAAACACATCAACTAAGCATATGCATAAAAAACAGGATGATAATATGCCGAATAGAGAAAACTGTATCCGACATTCGTCCCAATGGAGAGAGAGATAGGATCAATTCATCCAACTTGGGAGCACCATTACCAGGGGCGGCAGAAGCACGACTGACATCAAGCGACGAATAGCTGAGGCGACATTCATGGCAAGGGGGCAGACGGACGGTCGAGTAGTTTAAGAACAGAGACCAGGGAACAGTACTTGCGGAAAACATTCAGTTGGGCAGAAACGATCAGAAAAGAATAGGGGCCTTCGAGACCTAGTGCTGGAGGAGGATGCTGAAGTTAAAATGGACGGAGAAGGAGAGGAACGAGGAGGTATACAGAAGAATGGGAGAAGTAAGGACACTGTGGATCAGTGTGCGCCAAGGAAGAAGAATACAGTGGATTGGTCATATACTGGGACACAGCAGTTACTGCGTGGGAAATGGAAGGAAAAATTGACGGAAAAAGAGTCCCAAGAGGGACAAGTACCAGAGAGTTTGAGGGTTCTAGGTGAACCCTTCGAAGGATACAACGCACCGGGGCCGGGAACCAAGCCAGTGGCTTATACGCCCAGACAGCCGAGGAGGGGAAGGAAGGGAAGGAAAAAGGATAGAGGCGCCGCCGCGATGGGAGCCCGCCGACGCCTCTAGGAAGGGGTAGGAACGGAAGGGACGGGACGAGGGAAAAACACCCCAACGCTATAGAAGCGAAGAGGGCCCTACGATTAGCGAAACCAAGCATAAGCAATTAATGTTCTAGAAATCCTAGTGGATTTTCCTATGAGGAAGAAAGATCCATACCAATGGGATAGATGCAGAAGAAGACACAAGACAACTTAATCGGCCTCATTATAAGTCACGATGGCCTGATGATGGAAATCGCCGAGTGCCAAGTGGACGGGAAGAAAGGCAAAGGAAGGCCAAGCATATGAGATACTCCTGACAAGTTAGTAACGATATAAGAGATATGAATATAAAGGAAACGTAAGAATGAAAAGATGAGAATATCGGAGTGGAGAGAGTGTCGAAATCAAATTCGTATCAAGCATCTGGTTATGCTGATAGCGGGCCCAAGAGTCTCAAACCTGGAACCCCCAGTAGGGACGCCGGTCAGCAGTCACCAGTCCCTTGACGACCGACGAACAAGCGACGATCAGTCATCGCCAGAGAAATGCCATGCAGCCCTCGGAGTTATAATTATGATCGATTAACTACGTTCCGAACGATTTTTGTAAATATACATTTGATTAAGTTTCACCATACATCTGGACACGTGCAATACTTCGCAATGTTTATGACTAATGGAGTCAATAATAATGTGATTCAGGATATTGTCATCAGCACACTGGATGCGAATCAATTCAAGCCGACTGATTACTTTTTCTTAAGTTCTAGTTGTTTAATGACAACTTATCATCCAGCATAGAGCTCTAGATGATAAGATAAGGAGAAGAAACTAAGTGCGCACAACAGCAGTATCAAACCTATGGCACACACAGAATATGAAGACCTCATTAAACAACTACGAGACGAATGCTTCTGGTGCCGACGACGAAGACACTACAACTAAAATTCACGTAAACCAAGCTGACTCCATACCTCTCACTATCCATCAGACGTATTTATGGAAGATTGTGGTTGTTATGGTGTAACGAACAAGAATCGGAGGAATGACGTCAATTGGGGAAGCCAAGCTTCTCATGTTGTCGCTTTGATGTGAGGATCAATACTTTGCCTTGGTCACTCATCTACGCGTGATCGCGCTATACTGCTCGTAGCAACACCACCCGGCCTCCACGACAATTTGCGCCACTGCGCTGTAAACTGATACAGAAAAAGTCTAACCTCTAAAAAATGGGTATCGCGAGCGAGACTGTGTTCACACTTCTCAATGCTAACTTTTCGATTCAAACTAATTAACTCGATCTTCGTTAGATGCCAAAAAATAATTTTTATCCCTCCACCGACAAATCGCAAACTCAGGAAAACCCTAAACTGGTACACGGTTCTGAAAAAAAAACAAATCTTTATTCCTGATCAACCGTTCAATTGAATAAACCGGTTTTATAAACTATATCGTTTAATACATTCGGTTTTACATAAACAAATAACATAAATAAAAATATTTATACCGAAAGTGGGAGTAGCGAACTACTGGCGACACAGATATGATAATTTCGATATTTATCCCTAGTGTGAAAGTTCAGGACCTTTCGGGTGAAAAACCAACATACCGATTCGAACGAGTGCACCGTTTTTCCCCAAAAGATAATTAACAATACTTTTTGATAAAATTTTACTTAATAGCCAAGAATTAAAGAATTAAAATTTATGCTGCAGCTGAACGATTAGTACAAATGATAATTACCGATAATGGTGACTCATACTGCCTTTGATGAACAAGAAATTGCGTAAGAATACATTGCCATTTGATTCTGATCTGTAGAAAATTATTAGTTAAATTTATTCATTATGATTTTCCCGAAAGGACAAACAATTAGACAAGAAAGTGACATTACAAAAACGTAGTTAAATACTCACCCTCTGCCACAGACCCTAGAGGTGGATTAGAGTAGGGGATGGTGACCTGCAGTACTCCTGACCAATGCATTGTCTTTCGGCGCAGGGGGTGTGAGAGGGGATTGCGTCCTCCTCTCCTCGATAGCAACGGTGTTTGGATAAATAGAATAACCGGCGTCACTCGCTACGATGACTCATTCTGGGCATGTCTTTTTTTCCCATTGCCCTCAACTAGCATGGGTTACCACATGAATTTCTAACCGTTGGTTACTCTTGAATTTGCATATATTTATACGTACTTCTTTGTGACTATATGCTATATGCTTACGGCCGCGGCGTGCAAGTGCGGGTCCACGCGCATGGTGATGATCGGTCACCCCCTGCCAAACACCGAGGAGGTGGCTCGCAGGGTATTACGTGGATGTAGATTCGCCGAGGTCGACATTTCGTCGATGTCGAGGCGAGGGGCGACCAATGGGATTCCGAAGGGGGAAGGGGGTGGGGTGGGGAGGAGGGAATATTCCCAAACGTCAAGGGTAAGGGGGGAGGGTAGGGGAGGAGGAAGGGGGGGAGAGAGAGAGTGGGGGTGGAAATTGAAGCATAATGGAGGGGAGAGAGGAAGTGGGCCGAATTGCTGTTAACTCTGAGAATCGGGACTTCCTGGCTGTGCACCCTCAAATTGGGCCCCCCCAATCCCAGCGGGCGGCGGCAGACATGGCCATCGAAACGAAACTCAAAAACAGTACATTTTCAATACCGAGAGCGAAATTTACCAGAGACCTCGTTAATAGAGCTTAACTCGAAGGGGTAAACGCGGACTGGTAACACGGAGTTTACGGTTCACTATATATTACCATTGAGTGTGCTGAGGGTTGATGTTTTCTACGCCTCTCAACGATGATTCACAGTCACAACTACTCTTGTTTTCCAGTTTAAACTTAACCGTCGCCTGAGGAATATCGAAGAGAAAAGGCGCGTTCCCAACGCAGTCGCTTATCGTCCCGTGTCAGAGGAAAACTCTCTAGTGAACATAATAACTCGCCGATAACAAAATAATACGCACACCTAATTATTAAAATTCATTTCGGGTCGAAACAAAATATGCTCCTCTCTCTTCCGCCATTCCAACTTCTACAACTGCGAGGAATCCGACGACGTTTCGGCGATAGCAGTCCGTCTCCTTTTTGCAACTAGATAAGCATTCGGGTAAAGTAGACCAGGGCCAATTCGATCATTTCGGTATCTCTATAATTTGTAAGGGTATCGATTTGCACGAGAACATAGCTCAAAGCTGAGCGACTTAAAAAGCAATTAAAATTTGGTAATAGCTATGTTTCCAAATAGCCACATTTAATGGAATTGGCTCCTCCAGACACACCAAGGTTAATTGCTCTGCTATATACATCAGAAAATACTGGCAATTTTAACATTATATTACAACTCAACTAAATTGGTCACCTAAATTATGTAATAGATGTGCTATTCAGTAAGAACAGCAAAGCTTAAAGCAAACCTTATTTCATGGAGAAGAAAGTTACATTAGTACTTGAAAATTGATTTCAAGGAGATGAAATTTTGTTCTCAGGATAGTCGCAAATTATTAACGCAGATTGGATTATTTAACATTCGTCTTGTACTCGAAAAGGCATCGCTCTCGTAACTAACCAAAATTGCAGTCTTCGCATCCGCTTTGGATTGTTGTCGTGGGCGTACTTTAGTCGAAACAGCCCGGGACTGCCCACGCCGGGAATCGCACCGCGAAACTCACCAGGAATATGCGCACGCAAATAATCTACTCCTGTTCCGCGACATTTGCGGTCTGCAAATACAATAATTTACACCTTATCTGAGATGGTTCAATTCTTTCAAGACTATAAAAGCAACCCTGTATTTCTCGAAAACGAAAGTAGTTTTTCATTTCACATCTCAGCTTTTCCTATCGAATTCCAAATGATTTTTGAACTGAAATTCAGCAGATGGAATATTCACGCAAATATTGAAAATATTACTAAGTTTCGTCCACCAATTTTTTTAAAATGACTGTTAATAAACGACCCAAAGAAAACTCATAAGATTTCACGTTGCTTGAAATATAACTTCTACTTTCGGCATTCTTTCTCACCGCTGCTGCGAGAGGGCGCCGGGGGCAGGATCGAACTCGCGTTCTCCGGGATGGAGGTCGTCGCGGGTGCTCTTAGACGACCCCCCTCCCCACCCCCACCCCAAGCAGCCGTGTCGCAGCGAAGGCAGAAGGTTGGTTGGTTGGTTGGAGGGCGGGGGTGGGGGGGGGGGGGCAGAGAGGCGGAACCCGAAAACCTTGGCGAGGAAGAGAGCACGAGGTTCACCTTGGGACATCCGCATATATGGATGCCGGCGCCGCTGCTGCCAGTCTGCAGCGGCGACGGTCCAGTGGACCAGTGGGCCTTCCAGAGGGCCTTCGCAGCATCTCACGTATCCAGAGAGCATGAAGCGATCAAGAGCAAGGCATTTCTGGAGGATCGTCCCACGAATAGACGAGCATAAACTGAAAAAGAACATCCTGGTGATCCTAAGAGAAATTGCAGCGCTCTAAAAACTGCACGCGCGCAAGCACTTACTTCATTTGAGATGTATTTGATGGAGGTGGCCGAACCAACGTTGAACTCCATTTCATCGGGAAGAGGTAAAAAACTTTGCATTTTACTGTGGTGATCATTCGGTATTTATTCAAAACTAGTTTCGTCACACCCTAGCATCATAATGCACTTTAATTATATGCACACAAATTACGGTACCGCATCCATTTATTTTAGTGGTAGATACTTAGTCCCGAGCTTTTCGGAAGTTTTCCGAGAGTCTCAGGTCTTCTCGTTGCAGTCATGTTAAACAATTTTTGTCATGGCATAGCGGGAGGCAGAGGATTCATTGGAGGATGGATTTATAAGGGATTAAAGCGATTCAAGAAACTTCACCTTTCCTCCAGTTACGTGGGGGTTGGCAATACTGGAGGTGAGTTAAAAATTCGAGGAGAATATCAACAAAATAAACAAAAATAAAGACAGGAGAGAGACCCGGTTGTAAACTACCCCCACAAATTGAAATGTTTTCATTTAGAAAGATACCGATTATAAAGACGATTGGCGGCTGAAAACGATACGAAAAAACTAAAACAAAGATAATAATAAAACAACAAAAGAGAAGAAGCCAATTGAATTACTGAATACAAATATAAGGAGGAGATAAATTTCGTAATGAAGGAAACCGAAAAACCAGCGATGGAAAAAATAAAGAACGAGTCATTAAGGTTAGCCCATGTGAAGAGAGCTTCCCACAAAGAGAAGTATCTAATTGTAGCGGAAAATTCAAGTAATCGATAAGGAAGGAAGCGATTAAACAGAAATTTTATCTGGAGTATGCTTCTCAACAAAGATGCAACAGAAGAATGACGAAATCAAATGCATCGGCTGACAATGAGATGGAATGAGTAGTGAGAAAGCAGTTAGCTGTTACTCAGGCATCATAAGGAGTTCAATTTTCACTCTCACTCATCAGAATAGTTGTCTATTTACCAATATTCATCATCACTTTTACTTACAAACGTAATATTTAAAGGTAGCATATTTGGATAGAAACAATGTAATTTTGAAAAGGATAGACACTCCCCCTCCAATTCAGGAAATTACAATGTATACGGCAGGCAACAAAGTTCTGCACTTGACACCATTTTATTTGAATCCTATGGCAATTTTATTTCCACGCTTTGAAAGTATTTTCAAAAATTATTTTCAATATTTTTAAACGTGTTTTTAGCATCATGAGTTCTTGGAGAGGGAAAATAAACGATGGTCAGGATCAGAGGGAAGAGACGACAAGAATGGTTTGAAATTAACCATTTAAAAAATAATTCACAGTGTCCGACGAGATCTGGTGGAAATGTTTTATATCCATGAGAATAAATTAAAATGGTAACCTTCCACAAAATTTTATTTATTGAAGTACCGTCCCGGTTTCGACACGTAGTGTCATTATCAAGGTACCAATTTGGCTTTCTCTTTTCCCACCTTTCTCTTGCTGGACGGTATATATAGAACTTGGAAAGCCAAATTGGTACCTTGATAATGACACTACGTGTCGAAACCGGGACGGTACTTTAATAAATAAAATTATGTGGAAGATTACCATTTTAGTTTATTCTCATGCATTTAAAAAATGCCCAACTTTGAACAAAGATCGACGAAAATGTCACGTAAATTTCCCGATTCCTAAACTACTCGAATACTTCCCGGATTTCGGCCAAGAGTCGTTTGTGTGCGATACCCAGAGTGAAATGAATGGTGGCGGAGGGGTGCTTGCATAACCGAGAAAGTATTGCAGAGTGAACGCACATCACTATTAGGCATGGGGTGGGAGTGGGGTGAATGGCGGGATGGTGGTGAGATGCACGGCAACCCAAGCAACCGATTCATCGAATAGCGATAGCATTTCAAAGAGTCGCGTCTCCCCATGATGATCGATTGGAAAGCTAACGAGGAAATATCTCAATAAATGCCCTTTTCACGCACAAAGCCCTTACATCACATAAAATGAAAAAAAATCCAATTCGGCATTTGCAGCCGATTTAGAAAATTTTCCACCCTACGAGATTAATCGAAAACTAACTCAAGATGCTGGATGCTGATTTGATCGGATAGATTAAATTAATTGAGACGCCCATAAAACAAACAAAAAGCTACCTGCCTATTTTGAGCGTCATTGCACAATTTTGTTTTTTGCCATATTTTCCAAACAAACGCGAACCGAAGACCGTCGCGAGATTGCTTCCATGTTCGCTTCCGTTTTTTGAGAGCTGAAATACGACATTTTTGAGTGCCGTCACAATTGGATGCTAGAGAGATGGATTTTTTTTCGACCCACCCTATGATAGTGGAATGGGAGGGAGGGAGGGAGGGAGGGAGGAGAGGGGGAGGGGGCTGGGCTTTCTTCTGCGCCACTCTCACTCTCCATTTGGGAGCAAAAGTGACACGGCGGCAAGGCGGCGAAACTTTCAAAAAATCAATATCTCACGCGGGAGGGGGGGGAGTGAGGGGAGGGGCCTAGAGAAGGGGGCACACACGATGGAGGGGGTCACCCCCCACCCCCAGCGACGGGAAAGGGGAGGGATGGAGGAGGTGGGGGGGGGGTCAGTCGGAGATTCACAAGGAAACGCGTCTTGGCGGGAGAGGGGAGGGGGAGAGAAGAGGGAGTGGAGGGGGGAGCGATGCGATGCGATGCGACGCCACTCTATAATAGACTTTCGCTCGCTCCACGAGTTCGCCATTGCTGCTGCCCGCATGCATCACAGTGTTGTCAGATCTGTCTCCATCCCTTTCTCTATCACTTGAGAACCGGTTCGCCACCCTCCTTCCCCCCCCCCTTCCCAATAAATTTAAACGTATCAATGGATTATCTGCACTGTGCTTGGGAAAAACAATTTAAAAAAATATTAGAGGCACATAAACTACCGATAAAAAAAACTCACCCCAGCATATTTGGTATTATTTCTCCAGAAACCAGTTTAGAGGTCGTATTTCATATTTCGTAATTAAAAATTCGTGGATTTAAATAAATTATAAATACAATACAAGTAGTGAGTACGGGAAGGGCAGTTGGCTAAAATACACTCGAAGGAAACGAGCAAAGAGATGATTTGTGCGCACGAAGAGAGAGAGAAAGTGAATAAAAATAGGGAACAAAAACGCGAGGTTACGGTGGAAAGTTATCAGACGGACAGAGATGGCGCTCCGATCAGCAAAGCTCCTGCGTGGTCTCACTTTGACGAATGTCAACATTTTCTCTCAAGTAGTTTGTTAACAAAATGTGTCTAGGAAGTTTTTCGTTAAAACGGATAAACGAGAATATTGTGCAGTCATTACATTCTACGTTTATGAAGGATTAATCTCTAAGTAAATCCATCAAAAGTTGGAAAAAAATTGCAGGGATTCTGCTCTTTTGATGTTAACCGTTACAAAGTGGGCGGTAGAATGAAAGTGGTGCCCAATACCCCTCGAAGACGGCCCACGTGAAGGACAACGCAGCCACATCGGAGATCATGGAAAAAGCGCACCATATCGTGCCGGATCACAGGCGAGTAAGGGTGAGTGAGAAAGCTGAAGCTGTGAGGATATCCTAAGAAAGAGTAGTTCTCGTAATCGCGTAACCCAGAAAGACGAATAACCGGCGTTGGAAGAAGCAAGAAATGAATTGACATCGGAGTGGGCCATTTTCGCTGAAACGAAAGGTCTTTATATACCTCATTTATAGACGTAATTTTAACTTTCATTCCTACCTACTGCGAGCTTTGTTTAGATTCGCTTCGTTTAAGTAACGGTATTTATTGCCTCAAGCAGTAAACATAAATTATTGTTGTTGTGCTACGACATACATTATGGAAAGCTCTGAGAGTCAAAGATTATACATTACGAAGTTAAGAACGGTCCGAAAGAAAACCGATGAAGTGGAAATGTATGGACAAAAATTTTCACTACCGACCCACGAAAGCTCATCTTCCATGCGTTGGTGTCGTCATTAGAGATCATGGTAGCTCATTTGCTCGTATCACTGGGAGAATATGTTATTGACGGATGGAATCGCTCACGAGACGAGCGAGATTTTGAAATCCTGAGTCGCGACGACGCATTGAGTGCGCCGATTAGTGGTGAATGGTAACTGAAAAACGTCAGCCAAATATTAATGACAATTTTTAGTAGATACCCTGTTTAGACTGCCTTTAGGAAAATATTCGAGTGTTTAACCCTATTTTTTTTACAAAAATCATTAAATAATAGAGAAAAATAATATAAACAAATCGCGGTCCGGGCTAAAATCCATTCTGACTGTAAAACGTTACGCCTGCAAAGAATTTGCTGATTAGAAGAAATTAATAACAAGATTTGCAATGGCACAATCCGTGCGATAATCTTGTTTCGCAAAGAGGTGTTCGAGGGTTATGACATGACCGAGGTCAAAAAATTAAAGAATACCTACATTTCAAAGGTTGCGCGAAGACACATTTGTGGCGATCCCAATTCCTTTCTTGACTCAGTTTAGGCTTAATGCTTGAATAATTAATAGTTGTAGTAATCATAGTATTTTGTGATTTCGGGTGCGTCGACATCGAAGGCCGTTTTAAACTCATTCTTTGAAAATTCATGAAAACGTTTTATCTACATGCTTTAATAAAGATAATATATACAATTGGAGACTTAAAAATTCCGATTAAATATAAAAAATTTAATTATATGTGCATCAATAAACTCGGGGTTACTACCGAGTACTTCATTTATTTCAACAGTTGGATTAAAATACAGCATGAAAAAATTGCCTCTGTACGCAGTCCCGCGCAAGGGTGCCAAGTTAAATGCACCAATGGATGACGCTGGTCCGAAGGTTGATTCACAATTCGGTAATAAGGTATAAGTGCTTAAGGGGAGAGTACCGTGTCCCCAATCCGTAAGTCTACCTGATGCGAACGGCTCTCCCGAGCTTGACTCCTAGACTTGACTGATGAGTGCTTAGAAGAGAACCCTATTTGCACCAAAAATCTAAGGAGAAGAAGGCGGTCAAGAGAGCAGCGCACCCTCTTTTAATAAGTTTCCAATAATCCCTACTAAGAATTGTTTTTGCGTTATTGGGAAAGGTGAAATCTATAGAGAACAATGGACTTTTTCCAGCGGCTGAAGGTCAAAAAACCTTCATACGGGAGCCGAAAAGACTGGAGTTGAAAATAGTTTATTGTTTAGCCGCGGAATATGCCCTTCTCTCTCACGACGATTGAAGGCACGACGACGCCTCCGTCGTCGCAGATTCGTGCGTCAGTGTCTCCGCAGGTCGGTCTCCAATCTGAGCAAGGGGAGGGGGGCAGCATCACGCACCGGGTGCGCGCGCACCACCCTGGCCAACGAGGGACACGGGGGGGGAGGGGGAAGGAGGGGAGGATTAATAATTAAAGCGCTCGGGAGATGTGGAGCACGCTCCTCCCCCCCCCCCCTCTTAGAGGAAAAGGGGTGGGGGGGAGGAGGAGGAAGAAGGGGGGTCTCTAACCCCCTTTACACCCCCCCCCCCCCAACACCACACCCCTCGGATCCCTCTCGAGAAACTTTTTTATTTATCGCTTTAATTTCTCCCTCCAGAGACGTTTTTTTCCCTTCGCTCGCCCCCACCCCCTCCACGACGCCATTGTCTCCCCCACCCCCGGGGCGAACACCCCACCAAAGGAAGCGCCCCCCCGACCCAACCCCCAATGCTAAGGGAGGGCAACATTTCCACCCCGCGAGATCACTCCGAATCGCCCTCACTCACACACGAGGAGCAGAGAGCGCTCTTCTTCACAGCGGTCCCTCACTCGCCGTTGGACACGAGGGAGATTGGGACGGGAGAAGGATGATCCAGTCCACGGAAGGCGTTGATTAGCCAGTCGGCTCGATGGAGTCAGGAATAGTGGATGCATTTGTACAAACGTCGCGAAAATAGGGGCCGGGAGCATTGATCACAAGAAGACCAAAATTATGCGGTTTTGTAATGCATTGACACCAAGGAATGTGGAGATAAAAGTAGGTGGCGACAAACTTGAGTAGGTAGAGCAGTTCGACAACTTGGGCAGCAGACTACAGGTGAATGAAACTCGATTGTAATTATTATTACAGGGAAATGGATGCAGCATTGAGGAAATAAGGCAGAGAACTGCGTTAGCAAAGAAGGGTTCTTGGACAGGAAGGAGCTTATGAGGGGATCGTTATGCAAGAACCAAAAGAAATGGCTAATGTAGAATCTGACCTGTAGTGTAACGCTTTACGGTGCGGAAACGTAAACGATTAGGAGGGACGTCGAGAGAAGACTGGAGGCGTTCAAGATATGGGTGTGGAGAAGAATGGAGAAGGTGAGGTGGACGGAGAGGAGGAGCAACGACGAAGTGTTGGATATGGTGGGTGAGGAGAGGCAGCTTCTTGATGAGATACAGAGGAGACAGAAGGTATGGATGGAGGGAGTACTGAGCGGGGAGGATATGTTGAAAACAGCATTAGATTGGGGAAGAATGTTACGCAAGCGTAGGGGAGGAAAAATGAGAACGGGATTTAAAGATAGTACGAAAGAAGAAAGTCCTTACAGTGACTTGGAGAGTGGGTTTGGAGATCGTCCGTGAAGGGAGAGGAGGCAGGCAGAGTGATTATCAAATACCTGATCCATGCATTCTTGAGCTGGTAGAATAAAAAAATAATGCTTCAAGACTGCGAAGAAGCTTTCGACTGTCGGTAGGATTGTAATTCTACCATCTTAGCGAAATCCAATGATAGCTGTGGCTAATGCGCAGTGACGAGAGAGACGGAATGAGCACTCAGTAATACAACCTTCCTCTAAAACCAAGATATCTACGAGTGATGAGCGGGATTCAAGATTGTAAATTTTCAAAGGATTTGCCCTATAGCTGTCTAATAGAAAAAAATGATAAATATAACGGCTTTTGGATAATTCGTCAAATACTGATAACTATGAGTGACAAATTAACTCACGTTTAGCCTTAATTCTCATCAGTTTCTAGTTAAATAACTTCGGCGACAGTGGAGGTAATTTCTGTTTCGTAAGAAAAAACATCCACACGGCCCTTTCGTTCTGGAATCACAATAGTGGCTTTGCACTTGCTATAGTGCGTACAATCTACAAACAATGTCGGTATGGTGCAAATAATTTTGGAATTTGCTCCCCTCGCAAGTAAAATCTGCATCAGTACAATCGTTTAAAGCCAAAACAACTTGTTATTTACATACACGAAATGAATGTGCGAAAACTCAATGGATGCTTACCAATTTATATTTCTGAATAACTGGTTAATTTATCAAATGACTTCCCTTTCGTCCGAGTGTTTTCTGTTTGTTGAGCCGAACATGCAATTTTCATAGATTTTGCTCCATGGGTCATTCCCAGCGCACAAATAAAGTTTTCATTTACTCACGCAAGGCAGCCTCATTCGCCTCGATTTGGATCCAGCGTCGAAGCAACCGTCAACGGCCACAAAACGTCAAGCAAGAACCAATATAGTAACCACTCACGGTACAGCCGAAAACACTAAACACAGCTGAAATGACCCACGAAAGCTCACGCCAAGAAATGCTTCAACTTAACAAGTAAAGCGCGAATCGAAGCGTCAAAGATTTTGCTTCGCACGTCAATCGCTACCTTCCACACCAGCAATCCCGAGTCAAGAGCAAAGAGACCAAAGCAGCCAACTGACACGCCTACTGAACTTACATAGCGAATACACATGAGCGAGCATTCATATCCCAAATGACAACGGCCAAATAACGTTATATTGTGCTATAATGCCCAAAGTTCCCTATAAGGACAAGGGCAAAAACAGGCCAACCACTTTCAAACTGATGACAATGGAAAATCGGACGATTGGGCGTGTCCATCTCGGAGGCGCGAGTGTGGCCATTGGGGAAAGTGGGTGGGGGGGAAGGGGGACGGGGGGGGGGGCGCCTCCTTGTAAGTCTTCGGCGCCGACGAGGAGGAATCTCTGCAAGTACGGGGGGAGGGGGTGGAGGGGGATTAAGGGAAGGGGAGGGGGTTGCATCGAAAGTGATCGATGCCCCAATCGAGAAGAGCGACATATCGAACCAAATACAAATGGGCAGCCAAATCACAATGCCCACCTAATTAGAAATTATACCGTAGAACGGGGTGAAAAGAAACATTGGGGTGAATAGAAACGAAACTTCTTTTTTTTATGTATAATCTATTTCCTACATAACTATGGGTAAATAGCGGCAACTATCATTTTTTTTAGATTGGTACACTTTTGGCTGAAAGTGAAATAATGGTTTGTTTGGTTGGCAGCACTAGTTCCTGTTTGTTTGTCATGTTGAATTTTACCACGTGATTCTTGTTTTTTTTATCCACTTTGAACTTTTCAGGTAAGTCAGAATACGTAGTGTTCTTAAAAGTAAATAGCTGTAAAAAACATAGTTGAATTATTCATATAAACGATTCAGGCTTATTTTAAGCTTTAACTTTAACAATATTATTTCAAAAATTATTCATATTTTTTAGGTTAGGTTTTCAAAATTTATGAGGTGAATAGAAACAAATCAGTTTTAGTGTTTTATTCACCTGCAAGAAAAATTTTTCAAAGATGACCGGTCTGATCTCACAATTTATTTATCATAATTTAATCTAGTTAAACACGGTAATTGTCTACCTATTCAATTTGTTTACTTGCAGTTATGTAACTTCTTTTGTTTATGTACTGAATTAAATCATTATGTTGAGAAATAAATTTGTATTTATCCATTACAAATTAAAAATACCATATTCAACTGTTTCCATTCACCCCCGATTCCTTTCAATGGAAAAAAACATGAAATTGAAGTACTGTTTCTATTCACCCCCATTTGCGGGGTGAATAGAAACACCACGTTTTAATTTTTTTTTTCTTTAAAATCAAATAAAATTTTAAAAATTACATACTATAAACAAATAGGTCTAACAGAGACCTGTGTTTGGGCAAAAAATTTTTTATACGGAACAACTACAAATATGTAAAATTTCAAACCAAAGTTGAAAATTGTTTCTATTCACCCCGTTTTACCGGTACTGAATTTTAATGATAAATATATTAAATTCAAACTACGAATACTTCCCAAATATATTTTAGTAACATTAAAAAAAAATACTTTGTCAAATGGTAAATACGATATAAAATACAAACTACAAAAGCATCGTAAATACGCAATTCTAATACATGCATTTTTAATACTGCCCATTTATGATTGCAGTTCTTATCACTATATGGCATGAAAACTATTTTCACGTAAAAATCTGCACGCTTTGACGCGCTAACTCTTTCTCAAAACGTACCACTCGCTTCCCATCGAAATAATAAACGCATGAACGAATTCAAGTACTCCTTCAGCGTAGAGGTCTGCGCTGTGGATCAGAATGCCAAGGATTCACGGTTCGATCCCCGGCTAATGAGAGTATTTCTCATGGGGGATTGATGCCATTCACTCCGTCGTTTACTCAAGAGTATCGCCCAGCTTTTTTTTCTGCGCTTACTCTTTCGCGAGAGACTCCTTTTCTCTATGTGCGGTTCTGATTCAACTAGTAAATTAAAAATTAACTTTAATACCCATCTTCACTTTCCAAATAACTTGTAATTGTAATATATCACTTTTACAAGCATAAGTTTATGAATTTTGTCATTATTTCATTCTACTTATAATTTTACTACATTTCTTGATATTCATTACAATTTTGTTAACTTTAGAATGTAAAACTATCTCCTCGTTATTTAAATAAATATTAAATGCACTGCATTTATGAAACGACAATAACAGTTTACTACTGTCAAAAAAAACTATAGTGCGTAGGTGACGCCAGTAATCGTGAAACGTGATGAGACGAACTTAAACCTAAAATTGTAGAATGGCAAATATGTACACATTCAAAATTAGTATTTTATTCATATTAAACCATTTTACCATTGTTTCACTTTAACATAAATCCAGTGTTTTAAAAATATAAAGCCTAATACGGTTTTAAATTATACTGAGCCAAAATGAAATAATCGACTCATAAAAAGTTGTCGGCAACTTTTACGCTATTTCTTATGATTTAAAGGGTACGCACTTGAAAATGGATGAATGAGGAGGATTTTTTTAATTCGTCGATTTTTTCCTTTCCTTTCCGATACAGTGGAATGAATTCGTTTAATTGATCGAAAGCGACTTCGGGTGCGGGCGAGTTGATTCACGCCGCGGAGGCGCAGTTTCGACACTCGGCGAGGCGACGTCACGCGGCGCGGCGCGACCGCATGCTGCTCCTCTTCCCTCTTCAACCAATTCGACATCCGGTGGTGCGGCAAACGCGCACGCTCCCAAATTGATGGCTGGCTCATGTCGAACTCACGCTACCTTCGGAGAACTTAGCGAGAGATTCCAACTCCTATACTTCAATGGCGGCGTACATTGAAAAAATAAGTGCTGAATATGGCGGAATAAGCGCGAAAGTCAGCGTGAAGTGGTTTCGTCGATTTTGAATTAACTGGAAAACGTGCGTGAAACTTTGGAAAGCGTCATTATCAAATTTCATCATGCGCTTTGCACCCTCGCTTGTTAATTCTAACCACGAATCGTGAAAGATGACAAGCCCTATGATGAGAAGAAAACCATAGAAAAGGAATCGACGTGCACTTGAAAAAGCTCGACTGAATTTCAACACATCATTTGCGCCATATTGCTAGTTCTGCAGAGGAGTGATAAATGGCGTAGAGAACCCTCAAATTAAATCATTTCTTTCAATGCCCTGATGCCCCTTTCATGCAGCTGATAAGGTAATGCATTTTTCCAGAGTTCAGGAGAAGGGAACTGCATGAGAGAGAGGAGACAAGAGGATGTATCGTTTAAGCTTAATTTTTGAATGTTGCTTTGGGCGCATTTTAATCGGGTTTGGTAAACGTCCGCAGTGCGGTGTTAGGTGCTCAGCGATCCATAGATTCTCAGTGTGTGCAATTTAATATTGGAAATCACATGAAATAGTATTGCAAAGCTACGCATCTCACTGAATATACCATGAAAAATAAAATATTTTGTCAGCAGCCAAAACTGGAGCTTATTTCTTTTGTAAATTCAGATCGCTCTCCCCGTCAGCGATGCGAACGGCCACTTTTTCAAACCCATTTCAACTTGCGGTCGGTGACGTAACTTCGACTTAAGAGCCACCTCAATAGTCTTCTTTTGTAATATTCATGATTCAGGTTAGGGAAAGACGTCACCAATTACTGCACTCTAGATGATATCTTGTGCCACCACAAGACAAAAGTTTTCGCAGGCGCTCGAGCAAGAAAGCAAGCGAGTGCATTGAAATCAGCGCGCGTTGAAGAGTTCGCGGAGCGTCAGGCGAGATACGAATAGCACAGACCAGACAGAACACTGCCCCACCCACTTTTATTCAGGCGGCCTCCGCGAAGCGCGGGTAATGTCCTTTTCCCAAGGTATTCTTCAATGGACACACTTCTATAAAGTTTGACTTTTATATCTTGTCGCAAGTCCTCTCATGTTCCTGTTTCATTTGAAATTAATGGAATAGGAAAAGCATTAATATCATGTTGAATGGAATTGTTCACCAACATAACCAGAAAATAATACAAAGTATCGTCGTTTCTTACATTATCCTTAAGGCAGAAACCTGATCAATTATAAATATGTACGCAAAGCTCATTTCCTGGGCCAATTATCTTTCATTCACAATATAAATTCAATTTTTCATCTTGGGAAAAAGAAATAACCACAATAATGCTATACATAAATCTTCCCGCTCGACATGTTTTTCCTTAAACAACGTGCTAAAATATCAGATAAAATATAATTAAACAATTCATGAGCTATCAGTAGCGACTGCTTGATAACTACGATAATTGATTGTAGAACATAAGGGCACTATTACTAAAGATATTTAAGTGAATTTTCATACCATTAGGGCCTCGAAGGCATGTCCACGACGGAGGCGATGGCGTTCTATCGTCAGCAGGTTTCACGATGAATCACCAGAGTTCGCCATAAAGACTGAGCGGCAATGTTGCACAAACGATCGTCATCGGGAATACCGGGAGAGGTTTAGCCACGAGCAGTGGTGTCATGGCGCCGGAACGAGAAAGACATAATTGTCAAATAACCCTTTTATCAATTTCGGTAACTCGAAATTTCAAACAAGTACATTCGTAACCCAACCAAAAATTTACTTTAAAAAATTCAGACGTAACTTGAAATAAAAAAACACAGATTAGTATATACTTGTAAAAAAGTGAAGGACAGCGTGTTCCGGGGCTGCTAGTTTTGCCATGACACCACTGGCAACGACCCAAAAGCACGATCTCTTCTGTTTGCCAATTAATATTATACAGAACGATATAGGCCAGAGTTTACGGCGCTCTCTGCTACCAAAGGTCTTCACTTCAAATTTCGGGTGGAGACTGCGGACACGCCGAGATTAAAGTGGTCACATTGCGAAGTGCCCCCCCCCCTCAAAACACTACGAGTCATTCCCTACCACGCACAGTGCTCCGTCACCCATCGAAACCAACCCCTGGTTTAAACACTGGATTTTAAACCTTTTTAACCATTTCCATGTTAGCCTGCTACGTACGGGCTTATACAGTTATGCGGGATGCCTACATTTCAGTAATTGTTCCATTTCTTGGGTTCAACTAAAATTAGTCACACAAGCGTAATTCATGGCGAGCTAATTTCCGTTCATCACGGCCTCTATCGCACTGAATAACGAAAGAATAACGGTATATCTTTAAGAATTGGATATACAGCAGGCATTCATAGGCACAAAGCTACAAAAAAACATGATGGGTGAATATGATCCTCTCGCGAAGACCCACGAGCGAAAGTCCCGTGGTCCTGGTGGCTGGACAGGGGTGGGTCCTCCTCCCTCTCCTCACGGTGGCCACCGCAATTCCCAATTCATCCACTTCATCGCCGGGCCCAATTCATCCACTCTCGCCCAAGACGCGCACACGAGGAGCGGCTCTCGGCGGAGATTTCGCCGCGAGCGGTAGGCAACACGCCGCGCTCCACAGCATCGCACGCACATCGACCGCACAGGGACGGAGGGGAGAGGGCGGGGGGGCAGGGGAGGGAGTGGAGGCCCTTCCCCTCCCGCGGCACTCCCGACGACAAGAGAGCATCCCCCACGATGCAAGTACAAAACTTAGGATTTTTCACAGAAATTTACTTAAATCACGCAAGGCATTGCACCATACGGAGGAATAATAATTATATGGTTTTTCCTTGCTCTGGGTAATACCCTTAACAACAAATGAATGACCAATCATTCACAAGAGACTTTGATTCAACTTTCAGAAATAATCAAAAGATATCGAACCAGATATTGAGGTGAGAAAAAATACATGATATCAACTGGATGACAAAATAAATAATAAATACAAAAACGAACCTCAGAGCAAAATTTGCACGAGTACAGAGGACAAGTAAATGAACAGCATCATCACGGATTCGAACAATTTTAGAGTCTATATTTAAAAATAATATTTCTATGGACCAGGTATGGAAAATAATTTCAATATATAATCAAACAGAGACAGTCATCGTGTATTCCTCGTTGCAGACACTCTTTTACTTGGAATTCCATAATTTTGTAGATTTCACTAGGAAGGAAAATGATTTTTTGATCGTTCTACGTGAGGGGTAATATTGCTCTGTTGGTGCACTGATTGCGTTAATAATTTGAGAATGTGGTCGGGATAAAAACATGCCACTAATCAATATATATAGATGCGGAAAAAGATGGGGAGTGGACGTTCCCGAAAGAGTTACGTAAGACAGGTTATTAAGGATGTATAAGAGAAGAAATGCGTTCCTGTGAGAAGGCTAGCGGAATGGAGAGCTGCGTCAAACCAATCTTACGATCATTGACTTACAATGATGATGATGATGATGATTTGAAAATATCGTCGACATAAATATAATATACATACAAGTGATTCAGGCAAAGCGCTCAGAGAACTCTTCTGGACGCTTAGCAGCGCATCCCCCATAGCGCAGCCACGGCAATAATTCCTCCCTCCCCTCCGCACCCCCCCTCTTGGTGATGACTCACGACACCACACACGCATCGCCCCCCCCCCTCTGGTGCGTAAGAGGGGAGGGGAGGAGTCCCCCCTCCCCCCGCAAGAAGAGGAGCAGCCCCGCTCACCCTCCATCTCTTAAAGGGACACCCAGCCATCTCGGCCGACTTTAAGCCTCAATCGAAAGCCGCGATCACTTTCCGCGATGGCTCCTCCGATGGACGGGAATCACATCCCTCTTTCCAACACTCGCCACGTCCCTTGCCGAAGCCATCGCTGCCGACTTCTTTCAGCCAATCAGAAAGCAAGGCCGCTGGCAGAAATTATAACGCCACGCTTGGCTTTCGATGGAATGGTAGTTGGAAATCACTTTTTTGCTCTCTGAAAAGCCAAAGGGGCTCCTCACTGGGGAACGAAGGATATACTATCAAATGAGGATAATAGTGGGAGAGACAGAGGCCACATCTATTCAGCCACAGCATAACCTAGCATCCATCCGGTTTGGCACTAAGGAAACCATGATGCAATTGTAGAGTAGAATAGAAGAACTCAAGGCAAACATTAAAATACGGAAAAATACTCGATGAGGAGAACGAATTCTGTTATTTGGGAAGCAGAATAACTAGAGATGGAAGGAGCAGGAAATAAACTCCAACTAGCAAGACCCAGGCGAAGAGAGCATTCTGCAAAAAAGTTCATCAGAAAATTTTGGATGAATAAAAATACTTTGTTTTGCTTCAGAATTTGTATTAAAACACTACCATAGTTTCGACGCTTTACGCCATCTTCTGGTAAGATGACGTTGGATAACGTAGATGAAGTTAAACGTAAGATGACGCCCAGAAGATTACGTTAACCTTCGAAAGATTGGAAGTGTTTTAATGAAAAATCTGTGGAAAAACAAAGTTTAAATTGTATTCGTTCAAAATGTTCAGCATATTCCAAAAAACGTCGCAGGAAACCACCGAATAAAAAGAAGACGGAACAATCTTATCGGCCACAACTTGAGGCATGATGACCTGATGACGAATATTGTCGAGGAACAGACAAGTGGATGGCAAGAACAGAAACTGAAGACCTGGAATACAATACGTGGAACAGGTAAAGAAGGGCGTGAAAGAGAAGGAATATGCATGTGCGAGAAGATTAATTGGCAAAAGAATTGATTGAAGACCTGCGTAAAAACCAATCATAGGACTGTTGACCAGTGACGATGATGATCCGGTCCAGCCATTGATGCGAGTCAAAATCTATGGAAGGCGACGCGAACGATGTTACCACCTGGAATGACGGTTTCCAACGTAGGTCAATTTAAAAGGTTTTTAAGGGATTTTGCATTCGACTTATTAAAATATGGGCTCGTTTCTCTAAAGAAATGTGCATATCAAATTTTAGATATTCTAATTTTTTAATAAAATTAAGGTAAACAAACATCAAGAGGAACCCACATCGAGCAAAAACATGCATCCTATTCACCAGAAGCCTTATAATCTTTTTATGACAATAAATCTAGTATTATTACATGTGATTATGTTCAGTGGATTAGGATCAGGGATGCTCCACAATCTTTTCAGAAATGTTAATCATCTGATTGGTTCTTATAAAATTTGCGGTAGTTTGGAAATTTAAACTAGACCCCTGACTATAGTAATTAACGTTGGATATCGATGGTGTCTTTCGTGAATGACATCCCGTTCCCGCAAATGGTCCGCATTCTTAACACATCCGTTGCTCCAATCGGCAAACCTCCCTCATGGTCAGCAGCGGGCCTCGAAATCTTTTTGAAATCCAGTGCGATTTCGGTTCCTGAGTGAACGAAAGACAAAGGCCACTTCTGCTGGTGCTACCAACGCAAATGGCTTCTTCGACCGCGGAGAGGCTTCTGGACAGGGATCACGTGACACGGGGACCCCTGCTCCGTTCAAATCCCTAGCGATGGGGATGGGGGGGGGGGGGAGGGGAGTAAGGAGGTGAACGTTCCACGAGATGGAGTGCAATCGCAGGAGAGTCCGCTCTCAAAGGCCGGCCGTCCCAGCTCAACATATCCCAGTTATTCTACACGTTCAACCAGTCGCAAATAAGAAAGGACCCACGGATCATTGTACGCCAAAGGTGAACACTGAGCATTAGCCACGTAACGTTAAGACTTTATGTTCCCTTACTTGGGAAACATGACGGAAGGAAATGTTGTAGGAAAAAGAATAATGTTTGTCACACCTGAAAATTTGATCCGTTCGATTGTTTCAAGGCTCTCTCGACATGTCTTCGTGAAAGACTTTGTAAATATCCATCTGTGGAATTTGAGAGAGCTGCGTAATCGTAATTGATCGTGTTCAATAAACTCTAGTAGAGTGCTTCAGTACAGACAAAAAGCAAAATATTTAGCATTCACAGCTTTAGGCAGAATGTAACTCGTATCCTTAAACTTTGCCTTCAATTTTCTTCGATTGGGTTACACACACTCGAGGGATAAGGGGATTGAATACCTCGGAAGAAAGTGTCGCCGCATGCCTTTCACATTATGGAAGCGCGACGCTTTCCGCCGACGTGGGGCGCTTTGATCGTCTTCGCTTGGGATGGAAATGACAGCGGCCAAGTAACCTTGGAATCGAGAGGAAGGTGACGATGAGGAAGAAGTAAGTCGCGGTTCCAGCGAATAACATCCCCGCGGGATTGCCTGGGTTCGAACCCCGTTCCCCCGGTTGCGGCGACACCCCTTTCGCCCCGCCGTCTTCGGTTCGTTCGTTGGTGGAGGGGGGCGTCCCCCCACACGCCATCTACTTCCACTCTCGCCCCGGCGAATAATTAGAATAGAGAGGGGAGGGGGTTGGGGCAAGGGGCGGTGGTGGGGGGGAGGGCAAAAAAATCAATGCCGCCCCTCCCTCTCTCTCGCAAGTCGTGCGTCGGAGACCCGCTTGGGAGGCTAAATATAAGAGATAGCCGCCGCCGCCGCCGCCGCCGTTTGCTCGCTCGGGCACGCACGCACGCACGCACGGAAGACGATCGGACACCACGCTCAGATGTACGCGTGACGAGATGGCCCGCGTTGAGTATCACAAAACAATGTAACTGGGCTCACTTTTCACAATGATACACTCGCTGCTCGTAAAACCTTAAGACAACTACCCACGATATTCACGCAGTCGGAAACATTGAAATTTTCATCAAAAAACAAATTTAAAACATTTATTTTGGCAGATACTTTAGCAGAGTTGGGCGCGTTAGAATACGTCAGTTCGCACCAAGCAGTTTCTGGAATAAGACGGTCGGAAACAGCCACAATGGGAAAGTAGCGACAAATATTCAAACGTAACGATTACAATTGAAAAATACCTTAAATGTAATCGTTAAAGGCAACTAAGTAACTTTTACTCGGTTACTTCCCATCCGTGATGCCTCTACGCACCCCTGATGCGAATATGCATCACAATTTCACCTCTGAATGTACGAAAAGATCTTTTCTGGTTTTCGGCAGCCCACGTGATAACGGCAGCGGAGAAAGATGAAACCTAGTGGTAGGCATTTTTGGGGAATACGTCACGAAATTAGCACAAGTTTGCTGAGAATATAATTTTTAGAATAGAATTCAATAAAGCGAAAACATTACAAGGTTCTTTGCATAATTTACATGCAAATGAACTCACAAATTCCTATGAATTGCGTCCACAACCGCACATCGTGTGTCATTTGTTTTCAATACGGTAGAGAGCCGAATTTCATTTCTGTTACACATCTTAAATTTAAACATTAAAACGTGCTATTACTTCATTAGAACACAGGTTTCATTATTTTACAATTAGAAGTGAAAAATCTCTTCGGAACTACCCATCCCAATCAGCCTCAACCACAGGGACTTATGAGAGAGCGTTTGCCACGTTCAGTTTGTTTACCATGTTATGTTTCACTTCTGAAATGATTTAACTCGTTGGTGGGACCATACCTATAACGAAAAGAAGAATACTGTCAGGCAGAGTAATTTTTTCTCTTCCTCTTACAAACCTGTTGAAATATTTTGGGTACAAACATCTCTCATTCGAGATTTTTGATTTTTCTCGACTAATTAACCGCGGCTAAATAATAATTTCTCGAAGGCCATTGCCTGAAACCTCCAAGTCAAAACCAATTCCATCATTTTCGGTGCAAATAGGTCAGTGAGCGAGTGTTTTGTAAATCTGTATATTCACTGCGATGTCTAGAAATTCAAAATTATAGAACTTCCGTTTTAAACTAAAATCGATTGCCGTCTCGAAACCGCGAATTTTAGATCCGTTCGGAACTTCGGTAAAGATTTTGTTAAATGTCTAAAATATCGTGTAAAATCGTTTCAGGCTTAATTTTGTGGAATAATGCTATATCCATTATTAAAAAACAAATGTTAATATCCACACTATTTTATTTATCACTTGACCGACCATGGTTTCGACACTTGGTGTCATTTTCAAGGTAATTCAACAAAAAACTCTCTCGGTATATATACCCAGGCCAAGATAGGAGGTGGGGGGCATATGGAATTGGAGTGAGGGTAGAGGGAGGGGGAAACAGTCTAGGTGAACATTCCATAGTGTGGATATTACCATTTCTGCTTTAATCATGTCTAAACGATAATTTTCAATGCACGTTTATTTCTGTTCGGTATCGGTTGTAAGTTCAAAGCTTTCATTTGAAACACCTTTCAAGAAATTTCGTGCACAGAATTCACTTGCTGTCCAAGTGGGCAGTGCATCGGGCTACCGAGCGAGAGGTACTGTGTTCAAAGACCGCGAGAAGCACCCGCACAAAGCACCTTCACAAAGTGAGGACGCTGCTCCCGCGGAGAGGGGCTGACGCTGAAGCTGCGTGCAGATTTCACCCGTGGCTCTGTCTAAGGTGAACTCTATCCTCACCCATCGACACCAACCTAAGGGTTGGACGGCTGGCTTGTTGAGAGAGGTGCCCTTGAGGATTATCCGAAGGATTCTTACACTCTTGGTTTCGCAAAAAGAGGAAAATGTGATCCGCCAGAGGTTAGAGCACTACTTTTCCCGGAATTGAGCCTTGAACATTTGCTAAAACGATTTATAGGCAATTGCTCGCAGAAAAACTCGAGTTACGTGGCCGGCATCGGCTGCGGTGGGGTAAAATCCTCGCCTGCCAAACCAGAAGTCGCGGGTTCGAGTCCCTCCGGAGTAGGTTACCCCTACCCAGGGCATGCATGTTCGTGTACGCTCTATTGTTAACTTATTGAAAAGGCCCGATGCAAAAGTCATGGTGAGGCAAATAATAAAAATTAGTCCATGCAGGATTTACGCAATATCATTAACCTTTAGAGAGCGTTAAGAAAATTTCGTTAGAAAAGGAGGGGTTCACGAATAAGAAGGAACTTCTTAGAAAATCGATACGTAAAAGTTTAAAGGAAATGTTAGAGCGTCTGATCTGGATTGCAGCGCTTAGCGATGTGGAATAGTGGAAACTTAGGAAGGAGGATGAGAAAAGACTGAAGGCGTTCGAGATGCGGGAGTGGAGAAGAATGGAGAAGGTGAAATGGACGGAGAGGAGGACGAAAGACGAAGTGCTGGACATGGTGGTTGAAGAGAGGAAAGTTCTACATGAGACACGGAAGAGACATAAGGTATGGATGGAGCGAGTACTTAGCGGGGAGGGGTTGTTGAGAACAGGGTTAAATTAGGGAAGAATGTTACGCAAGCGTGGCAGAGGAAAAATGAGAATTGGATTTAAAGATAGAATGCAAGGGAGTAAGCCTTATGTTGAACTAACTAGAAAAATCCATGAAGACGGAGACTCTAGAATACTTCACTAATATCCATGGACCTCAATTACCAGAAAACTACTAGAATGAGCAGTCTTTTCATCTCCTCTGGTTAGTGAGAGAATATTTTTAAATTTTAGTGTAATATTGCTCCCTCATACGTACAGGCCTTTGATATGTACATTGAATCATAGCAGGCTGTTGCCACGTCTATTGACTGCGCAGCTTTATCAACATTTGCCACTTTAGATATATCCATCCATGGATCCACGCTGCGTTCAAAATGTCGTCAATGGATCGAATCGATATCGACCACAAGCCCAATCGATTCGAGCTCTCTTCGCTGCCGCTGTCCACTCGCACGCGCATTCGTAGTCGTCGAGTGCTTCAGTTGGACGCTCTGCTGGACCTCGCACGCGGAGAAGGGGAGGCCGCACGCGTCGCGTCGACACACGCTTGCGGTGGTCGCTATGGACGAAGCGCGGCGGGCGCCGGAGGAGCGGCACACATCAGCACCCACGCTTCAGAGCGGTCGACCACTGGCACCCGACACCGAAATGCATTCAAAGAATTCACATTCGGAACGAGGAACAAAGTGCACGGTACTTATGAAATTTTCATCATTCGGCCATTCGACCATTATTTTGAAAAAAGAAACGCGGAAGTTGCATCGCACTTTTCATGAGTTGGTGGCGTGATTCGAGTTCCGATTCATTAACTAGTTCATTGGTTGTGAGAAAGAGACGACCGCAAGAAAGGAAACCACTTCGCAAGGGTTGGCGGCGTCATCAACTCCTCTGACAAAGAGCTTAGGATGCCATTTTACCGTCTCGAATAGCTCGAGAACGGATCAAAAAACGACAAATACGGCTCTCTTTATCATATAGTTCAACTCCAACACAATCAACAAGTTAAAAAAATTGGCAGACGATAATTCCATAGCCATTTTAAAACCCGGTAAATGACCACTGGGTTTTCGACGAGGTGATGTTCGTCAGGGCGTCAAGGGGATTCCCATCACAGCCTCTCGAATGGAGAGATCGATAAAGTAATGAGGAAGTGTCAGGAGGAGTGAGAGAAAATGTGAGAAGTCTTCGAAAAACCCAAAGGAGAACGCCAAATTCAGAGACGCCGTATGCTTTACACGCCACTCGTCCGATGCCTAATTTCTCAAAGACCAATAGGGTGTTACCGAAGCACTCTGCGCGTTCGCCGCATTCCGAGTAACGAGCAACAAGGGCAAAGCAATCAACATGAACAAGAAATTCCACGTAAATAAATTAATAAGTGGATATAAATAAATAAAAAATCGCGTTATGGGGGAACACCGTTTACACGAGGCTCGCTAAATGTTGAGATTGTGGAGCTGGAGCAAGGGCTTCCTCGGATGGGGCGATTAGTGGCAGAAGGAGGGCAAATAATGTGCAAACAGGGGCGAAATACGGACACGGCAGTGTGAGTGGGCGAGTACCTACTTTGTTTGAAGGAAGAACTGGAGGAAAAGAACTCCCAGAAGAACGGCGCCATGCGGCAAATGCACGCAACAAAAAGAGGAAAATGATGGAAAAAAAAAGATAAATGGTACAATTGGTGTAAAATAATGTCTGCAATCTTTTGAGAATATATAATGATTTTACTAATAATAAGAACTTCCTCCATATCGTTTCTCACATCATACAAGACAAACTAATACGTTTAAAATATATTCAATGGCCTGCTAAGGCGATCATTGGTTCACCCAGTAATTTCGTACAAGGAGGCCGCTAAGGAAGAATATTTTAGCAGGATAGCAATGTCATCAATGAATAGAGTTGCCCATTACCAATATTAATGTTCTCCAATGCAGAAACATAACCTTCGAGAGAGATTTAATATCCGCGATAAAAAATAATTTACATATTTATAATTGATATGCAGTTGAGTAAATTTTATCATCCAGAGATCACCCCGTTAGCCATCGTACGTGGCGGAGGGTGTTAGGACAACGATCTTCAGTAAAAAATGGGCGCGATGCAGATATATGACTTTGTTGCTTCACTAATTTTAGTAATCATGGCATAATAACTCACCTGAAATAATACTGGTGCCATTTCTAGCGCGTTGTTGTACGAAATAAAAGAGTAATGTTTCATCAAATAAGTCGCACAAATTCATATTTATATGTATTATTGTTAATTCAACCTTTTTTTCAACTCTGCCATAAGAGCACTGAAGGAAGCGAAGAAACGTTTTATTGTTTTCTGGAAAGTATTGCAAAAATAAGTCTGAAATAATACTATCGCTCTCCCTGATGCATGGGTAATTTAATAAAAATTAAACTTCCATAAAAAGCGAGGAGTGTCACAACATATAATAAAAGTTAAATTTTATTGAAATGTGCCACGGGAACATATTTGGAATGGCACTTCCGCGCTTCGCGTAGGCCGTCTGAGTAGAGAGGGGGGCGGGGCAGTGTTGCGGCTTTTGCATCTCCACTGAGGCTGCGATGGAGCACACACACATCCCTCCTCCGTGTACGAATCCATCCATGGAGTGGAGGCGCGTGGTGTCCGCCTCAGGGCGATCGCTGCCCCGAAAACGTTGGGGCAGGTCGAGGCGGGGCGGGGGGGGTGGCGGGGGGTTAGGGAGAGAGCGGTCAGCGGCGGCGAGGGGAGGGGAGACGTAAATACGGACCCGCCCTCCCCTCCCCCCTTTCCGAGGACCGCGTGGGCGATGATGACAGCCCCGAGACGAGAGCAACAACAATAACAACACGGGTGGAGGGGAGAGAGATGCACGGCCTCAATGGGGAGGGGTGCATCGAATCCACCGCGCGGCTCCCTCGTGGCGGAGCGGCCCTCCGCACCCACGCGCATCCTCTGTACAAGCGCGCGGCGGCATGCGAGTTTGCACCTCCCTCCTCTAATAGAATGCTAAAAAATTAAGGTGTGAAGCGTGAGGTATCTAATTGACTGTGGGCAAGCATTGAGCCCTTCGTCGGTCGAGAGAAAAACTAATTTCTAAATCCATCCCTTCGGTAAAATATCTTTCTTAATTCATCTTTTCCATCGGACCAGGACATGAAGTGAGCTTCTACGATACCATTTTCCGCGTCGCTCTGAAAGATACCTATTCTATCTGCATTGCTCAAAGAAAACACAAGCCGGGTGCGTGACCTCCGAGTCTTAAGCGAATCCCAACCTAATTCATTAAATAGATGGAACAAATATAATAATTTCTAAAAATTAAGTTATTAGAAATTACTTAAATCAATTTAATGTGCACATCTTAAAATTTACGTACGCACGTAGCAGTTTTTGTCGAATCGCGCAGCATTCCAGCACCTCGCTGTCTTTTTTTCAACGGAAAACCTTCCTCATTTCTCGCCCGGGTTCCCCACAATGACTTGAAGTCATCGTAACACTCAGACAGGTGACTTCAGCTGTCTCCTTTGCGTTAACTCGCCCGCAACATAAGCATGGGGATAAATACGAGTACACGCGCAACGCATGAAAGCTGACGCCGGGCATTCGCTGATCGTGAGATTGGCGATTCAGAAGGTGATCGGTAGGAAATATTGAGTGACGTCAAAGATTCTCCCCACTCCATTCCTCGATAAGACACAAAAACATCTAGTTGCTCTCAGCCTAAGACTAAAAAAAAATAAGAACGCACAACGATACAGAGCGATTGATTGTTCATATGAAATTCGAATTTCATTCAGGCTAAGACGGACTGAACGCTTTCAGCTCTACGAAATACATCAATGGAATACTGCGGCACGAGAGGATGGCGCATGGTCATCGTGAGCGACCGACATGCGTGATTGAGATCTTTGGTTGCATCCACTGATGAACGGGAGCCCTCGGACGAACGACAATATTTCTTTGTCCGTTCGTGCACGAAGTCGTTCGTCGGTCACTCGCGACCGATGACCGACTAACTGGTGCTGCTATTGAAATGTGTCATGACCGCTTATCGTGTTAGAGCGGCAGCGAATGATAGCGGTCGTGATCGACATCGGTCGAGATTCATACACACATTAAGCGCAATCTGTGGCCTCGGCAGTTGATCGAAGCACGATTGACTCACTCAAAAACCGGTGATCGACTTCACAAACAACCGATTTAGCCCTTCACTAATCATGGTTCATTCATCTCCAACAAAAAAATCATATGATGATTACAGAAAAATAGACGAAAAATAAAACCAACAATAGGGTGGTTTCCTATTATTTTTTTATTGCTTTAATCGAAAGATTATTACTCCTGGAGTACGTATTTCACGCTTTTAGATTTTTAAATGACAACATCTATTTTTCGCGATTAAATGAAAAGTGAAAATTTTCAAGCGCGCGAAAACGAGACGCTTAAGTATGAATGTCGGGAAATATCTCCGTACGTCGTATTTCTGGTTCCCCCTCCCGCCCGGTGAGGTGACCTTGAGGCGAGGCTTAGCGCTGATACGTCGCAGGATGCTAGCGGATAGCTGAGTACCTTGCTGCATGGTAGCGCTTGGCTTAAAAAAGGTTTATTAATACCTTATCAAACGAAGAAAACTTTCCGAACTTAGCCAGTTTTAATAAGTGATTATTAAGACATGTTTCCCTGAGCTCTGTGCCTCATGCATGCATTGGTAACCTCAGACGATGTATAACTCCTATCCTCTCGTGTAGAAACTAGGTCCCTGTGACGTCATGCGGAGTGGAATCGCATGGGCGCCAATCTGGCCTTTTTCAAATGAGGATAAAATTTGACCCTTGCCATTCGTCTAAACCGGCATTTCAAAAACCAAATAATTTGTAAATTATGAATACACTAATGGTGGGTAACGAATCGCAATCAATGCCTTTCGTTTTCTTTGATGAAGGAAACTACCCTATTAAATAAACTACGGGAAAAACTAATAACACGCACAAAGAAAATTTATCCAACAAGTTTGGAAGTTCGTCTTCAAAATTTGGCAAAATGAACGCCAAATGTAACTCTAAGCCAACTGCAGCACACAGGAAGTACATATGAAATTTGAGTTGAATGACACGTGCCATGACATCTTATCTGGAGGTTATTCCTCCATTATATTTTTTAGATCAACATTGTTTTTCATCCCGATATTTCTTCACCATGACTTCATTTCCGCGAAGAAAAGCGATGGAAAAAATGAACAGAACACATAATTTCACACCAATTAAAAATCGAACAAACCATGATAAGATAAAACATTACCAATCAATATAAATTATGATTAATGAGATAATTAGCCTCACAGCTTACCGGGCGTTCAATGAAAAAATTAACGCGAATGAAAAGGACGTCATCTATCGTTCTTCTGCAGAACTATCGGGCCGCACATTAGGAATAGAAATTAAGTTGTAACTTGGCCGCCCTATTTGAGGCTTACTTCTCAACTCCATATTATTTCCACGCCCTCTTCTTTACCCCGAGCTATCTTCTTCCACGGTTAATGCTCAGAAATAACAAAACACGGAAGCAAAGATCATGAAAAAATGACTGCGACGCTGCGCGCTCCCAAGTTTCGCGCTTATTTTCCCGCTGAATCGAAATCGATGGAAATCCAAGCAAATATTCGCGCTGATCTCACTCGGATATTTTACGCACGCCGCCACTGACTGATGGATAATGGGATCTCACGCCAAGGGAGTGATCCGCGCCAATACTTCAATGCGAAGTATTTCTATAAAGCGGACTTTAAGCGCTTAGATTTTCAATGAACGCCTCCACTAACCCTCGGGCACTATAATCTAATCTACGGTTAAGGCCAAACAACGGCAAATTGAGAGCTAATGACGACGAGTAAAGAGCGGTAAGAGTGGTAGCGAAAAGGGGCGAGCGGATGTCCAAAAGGTCCCTCGCTTGCTGCTCCTCGAGCGGTGAAGGAGTGAGTGTTGCCAGCAGAAGGAGAGAGAGAGAGATAGGGAGAGAGAGAGAGAGAGGCGCGCGCGCTCTCTGATTGGCCGAGGGGCGATCGAAGGGACCCCACACCCACGTGGCTGCAGGCGCCGCCGCAATGCGGTCGCACACACCAACCGCACCCTCCCAACCACGCTCCCGCACCGCGAGAGCCGAGTTCGAGTCCCGACATCCACACTCTCTCGTCCGAGTGGCGCGCAAGCATTCGAGGGACGATGGGAAAGGCCGCACGAGACGCAAGGACGAACGTCAAAAGGTCGTCTTCAAAAGCGCAGTTAGACGCTCTTTTTACTGTCATCTTCCGGGACAGACTGACCACAGAGAGAATTGTAAATGTTTGAGGGGATCGAGGGAATAAATGAGGAAAACCAACGCTCCTTTTCCAACTGTGTTCTTCATCGAAGAGAGGACGAAGTTTAATTCTCTACTTATGTTTCAAGTAGGAAACTTTATTCCCACCTGTGACTGTTACCATATTCGGTGAAGATTTTACTACAGAATATCAAATATTTTCTATACATGAACAGCATCACGGAATAATTCGCAATTCGCGAATTCAAACGAAGTTCCTGACACCTGGCGACCAAGAGTCAAAACTTTGGAAAGGTGATCGCGTTAATGAAGCTGTTTACGATTTTCGCGACTATTTGACGCTGTCCACGAAGATTTCGGAGAAATATGAATTAATTTTTTACCGATACAAATTACGTCTATATAGCTTAGGGTAAACGTGAAACTTCAGTCAAAATATGTTGGACAACATCATTGCATTTTTCAGGCTTAAAGACTTCAATTATTGAGACCACCAATAAATTTTAATAAAAAATAACAGCCGTCAATACGTAATGACCGATTGCACAGATAACCTCTCCGGCCACAGGCACTGCATAGAGGATGCCAAATTCCATCCCACGGAAGGCTGATTCCTGCTGCCACTTCGAGCGTATTTTAATCGGTTTTCAAAAATATTTGCGGCGGGTTGATGCGTGCAATGCGATCCACATTTTCCCAATTATTTGCATTATTATGTTAGTAAATGCGAGGAATAGCATTGAAATGTATTGAATTTAATGGATCACATCATTATGTGTATAAATTGCGGTTAACACCACTAACTATACCTTATTCCTCCTTGAAATTCGAATCAATTTGTCCGTCAGCGACGCGAGTGGCGACTTTTGTAAACCCATTGAAATGCGCGGTGGTCCATAATGTATTTACGGCTATAGGATCCTCCTCTGTAATATTTGTGTCTCTGGCGATGATGGTGCTGTCACCATCGGCCTTTGGATAAGCAAATCGGTCGTGGTTTCGCAAAAAAAAACACGGATAGAGAGCGCATGAAACACTGAAAATTATAAATACAATACAGCGTGCTCCTGAAATTTTACGCTTATTACCCCGTTAATTCAAAGTCAGTCAAATTCCACGCTATTTTTTTTCAATGAATGACGCCATAGAATCTAAATTTTTAACTTACGAAATCGGCCATAAGGGAATTATTTTGTTTTGTTTTATTTCAATTAACATGTTTACACGTACCTACTCGAAACACATTTGCACGTACTATTGGTTTAGATATCGCATTGAAGATGGAATCCTCCGCTGATTAGCGCGAAACTTTAATCTCACGTGGTTTCCTATTAATGGAGCACATATACTCATCAAACGCGCAATCACTTAAACCGCATGTAATCAATAACTCGATCGGAATTGAAAGATTTTGTGCCTTCAGCCAAAGGCTAGAGGCCAGCATCAATTATCGATGTCATTGCAAAATTATAATTAAAAAAAAACCGTCGTCAACTGGCAACGCACCTGTCCGTTTGTTAGTGCCATCGGCCTTTGGCTTTGCGAATGTGTCAGGAGAATTGTATGCGTCGGTGGGACGTGGAGTGGCGCACGCTAATCCGAGCCAAGGGCGGCGGGCGTTAAAGGGTTTATCCGGGGAGTGTGAGTTTTAAAGTATAGTGGGTGGGCAGGGCGCATGCGCGGCCATCTCTTCACTTTCTCTCGGGGCAGAGGAGGCGATTTGGAGGGAGGCCAACGAGACGAGGCCGCGTACGCACACATCCCAGGGAGCGTGGCATTGACCGTGAATCGTGAACGGAGCCGTGATAGCGGGAAGAGGGGAGCGGTCCTTTTAAAACCGCATCCAAACACAACACACACACACACACCCACTGCACCTCCCACCTTTCCATTGACATCCGTTTCAGTGGAGTGGGCCCGTTTTTTGTCCACGGCGACAATGACACACATTTTCTTACTAAACGTTTTTTGGGCTGCTAATAATTAGTCAGAACCAAAAAAAAATTCTACACTGTAATTATGATATTTATCAAGTAATCGCTACTTGATGGTTCATTACGCCTTTTTACGAGATTTCATTCTATTTATAATCACGTCGTCGGGAATGTTTAAATACTTGAAGTAATATTTACCTAATAATCCGCTTGAAATAAAACTTTTGCAATATCTAGTGCATTGATGTTTGAGATGATAGAGAATCGATACATAAAATAAGCCGAAAAGTGGGAACACGCCGCCCTGGAAGAAATTTCACGCGCTCACAAAGAGAAGGCAAAATTAAGAGTAGTGGTGGCTGATTAGTAACTGTTCGTTTCTTTCGAACTCGTTCCTCGGACCCGAGCCAACAGTTGAACAATGTGAAACATATTCGATTCTTGTATGCTGCAGCTACTCGTTATGGGACCGTTCAAAAGTAACCGATGAATTTGAGGAACACGTCCACACAGGAACATTCCGAAAAGTAAACGCCGCGAGCTAATGACCTCTCATTCATGACATACCGTCGGTTAAAGAGACGCATGACTGAAATGTATGGCGTACAAAACTGCGATCTATATCCACAGCATAAGGAAAAAAGGATTACCTGGACTTCATAAATAAGTAACTAACGTCGGTTATTGGATAACTATTTTCCTGAAATGATCTGATTCAATTTGAATAACATTTTTGTGAGGTATTTAAAACGGTGAACTATGTAAAATTAATAATAAAATATTTAAATTGTGGTGCAAGTTTAATTAACGTAAAGTGAAAGATCAATATAACGAAGATGATATAGGCTCCTGAATATAGGCAACCTGCACACAGATAACCTAGGATGTTACAACAAAAGAATAAAGTATCCCTGGTAACTACTTTAAAGTAACGGTTAATTCTAGGGGAAAGAAAGAATAATATCAATTGCCATAAACTATTAAAAAGTTACATCTTCCAATTTCTCAGTTATATCTTTATCACTCACAACTTTCACTTCACGACCACTTGCAACATACCTACATTTAACCCGAATACTTACAAATAATATTTAAAGCGGTCGCGATGTGAAATAAAAGTATTTTTGGAAGATTGCCAGTAATTTTTAAGTTACTTGAAAGTGCAAATAAAAATAAATATGGAATTGCCCGATTCACGACAAAAACTTAAACACCTAAAACACAATCCAAAGAAACAGAAGAACGAAGAGGCGTAGTATTTTGACAATTCCGAATTCTCTTACGTGCCTTTGATTTCCCATATCTTACTGTAACATTTTTCTATTTTAAATTGCTCATTGCCGACTGACCTTCAGCCACAGCCATTATTTAAACAGTAAAAATGCTACAACAAAAACATATTAGTATTATATTCCGCATATGTCATATATTTAATTTAATTCGAGTAGGCTGAGGAACTTCAGAATATAGAATGGCCGCTATCACATATAAATGCGCAAGCGAACTTTCACGTTACTACTGATACCCGTCGCAAGCGGGAATTAGGGAAGTCTAAACCAGTTGCCTGCCAATATGAACGTCCGGCCATTTCCGTATTAGTAAACACCAGAGTGGCCGTTTATACAGCAAACTTGAGATCGATTTATTTTACATCTTCACCATTCGAAAAATGACTGTTTGAAGGTATCATCAGTTAAATTTTAAACAGCTTAATGGGAATTGTAAGAGTACACGAAATTACTATAAATAAATACATTCCCAAAAACCTAGGCAAATTCTGAAAAATAATCCGTAAGCACAGACGTACGAGTGATGCAAATAATGAAGACTCGTTACTACGCTGCAAGCCGCCCCTAAAGGCGCGCGGCGGAGGGTGTTAGAACACCAGCAGTTAACAATTAAAAATAAAATGCTCCAACGAACATCCGCCTCTAGTATTTATTCAAGTACTTGTTGCTGTTTGGGAGAAAAACTAATTCTTACGCCCATCCGCAGTCCCCTATACCTGTCTCTTAACCCATCGTTTCCGCCGGAAATGGAAATACAGATGGACGAATATCAAGGATTGTAGGCAACATCGGCGACGAAGGCAAGCTCATCCCAGCTGCAAATGCATAGTGTCGCGAAATTGAGTTGATGGAAACCACGTTTTCCTCGGCCAGAAACACCACGCTCACACTCCCGCCGAGGAGCAGCTCGAAAACTACCCCGCGCTTATCAATGCAATCACAAGGGCCCGCACAAGTTTCGAAGCCATAGTTTGGCGTAAATTTATAATTACCTTAGGGGCCTCCACGTAATTACCCAAGTTAACGTCATTACACGAGTCTCGATCAGTACGAGTGGACGTCAAAGTTGGCAACGTCGCGACTAACCCCGCAAGCCTCGAACAACTCGTACAAACTATATTACGCAAGTTGATAGACATCCAGCTAAGTATGTTCACAACAAAATAACTACAAATATGATGACATCACAATACGGAAGAACGCTTGGGATATAATCGAGTGACGAAACCTCATTCCATATCAACCACAGAATGGTGAAATGCCTAAATAAAGAGTAAAATATGAAAAGCTATGCATATCGTACCCCGCAAGCCGCCTTAGTTGACGTGTGACGGGGGTCTTCGGTGACCAGCCGTTTACCTGCAAGAGAAAGATGAAAAAATGGGGGGAAACGGCGCGAGTCGTAACTTGACGGCCTGAATTCAGTTCGAGTATCTTATGTATTCATTGAAGTCGTATTTTGTGAGGGAAGAAAATTAATCCCCCAAAATACCCTTAATGCAAGTATTGCATCGCTTATCACAGCAGTAAAGTGAGATAAAAATTATTTAAAAAATCAAGCTCACACGTCGCCAATCTTAAAATTAATTCAGGAGACTATGGCAGTATATGGGAGGTTGTTAGTGCAACGATGACAACATGATCACAGAAATATTCGGTAAATGAGACAGCTCATACTATTCAGAAGGCTTAAAGACACCGCATTTTGAAATGTAAAGAAGATCTATTGAATGACATTATCACTTAGAAACTAGTATCACTCCCCAAGATGCCATACAAACTACGTACATTACACTACATGCATGCAAAAAAGAACTCGTGCAGAATAGGGAAATTTTATAAGACCCTTTCAACATGGGATGGATTGTATATTGGCACAAACACTAAGTCACATGTGAAATATTAAAAGGCATCATGAAGATGAAAGAGCAGGAGACGAAGAATGAGAAAAAGCAAAAGGTAGATTTCAGATCTGTTGAGAGCGATGTTTGAAAAGAATGCATATTTCACTCATCGCACCACGATGACGACTTACCTTCAATGAGCAACACGACAAGAGGCGACACTGCAACCATTAAAACATGCGCATTTTCACATTCGAAGATATAAAGTCCCCGGCCCATTCATTATCGTAATGCGTACTTCAGAATAACCGGATTAGCATCACGTTAACAGAGACAAAAAGATGCAAGGAAACAAACAGAAACCTAACATTTATGAAATAAAGCATACCACTGGGTTTCTAAAATGTAAATCACAGCTTGGAGGTTAACTCTTTAATCAAATCCAGAAGTGATGCACACAAACAATTCAAGCATTGAATTTAAAAATAGACATTGTTCGTTCGACAAAGTTTTGAGACCACCAATCCCTCCTCTCCGTCTTCAAAGCCACCACATCCATCAATTCAACTTCCTCTCAAGAACAAATATGTTACTACATGTTACCGATATTCAATCAGTGAGGAAGAATCAAAGCAACCGCTCTAGCAATCTGAAAATATACATACCGCTCATGTCAAATCCCATTCAAGTGGCCTTGAGATGTTTCGGGAATTATTTTAAATGTTATGAGCAAAAGCGATAATAATTAGATCATGCAATAGCATTTTACGCCAATGCATGACGTAATGTAGACTGGAGCACATTTGAGAAACCCAGCGCATGAATGAACGAGAGCAGGCAGCGAGAAGAAAGGAAGGAGATGGTGGCGCCACGGGGGAGGGGGGGAACCTCGGGAGGGAGGCAAGGCGGTCGCGTGCCCGTGAGAGCGCACGCAATGGAGCGACTGTTGGCGTGCGAGACACGGAATCACGACTCCCCCGACCCACTGGAATGCAAGCACCGCATATTCGCACTCAACGGCAGAGACCTCAGATTCAACCGAGCACACCCCCCGACATGATCAACCAAGACAACGAAATACGCTACTACGGCTGCGACGTTCAGGAAATCCCGAACCGGTTCAACATCCTGAAAAAAATCGTTTCGACTTTCGTGAACCGATTCAGTAGAACCGGTTCGATTGAACCAATATTTTATCCCGAAATGGGGTTTCCCTTGATGTGCCGTATTTTTTACACTGAACCATTTTTTACAGCTGAATCTCCAGATCCGAACCGCTGCAACCGATATTTTCCCAAATGTGAACAGGTCCGCTGATTCTGAAGTAAACCAAAGTGACAAACCGCAAAGCCGAACACGCACCCCTCGCATAACGACTCAAGAAAGAAATATAAACAATTGACACTATATATAAGCACGCTCCCGACGAATGGCGATAGCTTTTAGCAACTAGACTTGAAAGCGGTCAGTTAAATTACGATTGGCCCACGTGCCGCCTTTTCAATCATGGGTGTTGGGCGCGTGCCGGCGTTTACATCGCTCGAATCAGTCAACAAGGATTAAAAATAATGTTCCGAGGAATGAGAAGTGTAAAGTTAAGATTGACATTGAGTGCTTAGGCTCTGGGAAATGAACTATCTGGTGTACATCTAGCTGAGCGGGCGACGACCGACTGCCTCCCGAGGTCCCCCCCCCAACCATCAACGAGAGACAGACAGTCTTTCTTACCTTCTTCTCGGTCAGCTTCTCGCAGCGTCGCATCTTGCAGATTTGGTGGCTCTTTTCGTTTCGGCACGGCGCGCAGCCTCCGCAGTTGTCCTTGCGGGCGCACCCCACGCACTCGCCGCATCGCTTGCGCTTCTTCTTGGAGCCCTTCTCTCCGCCGCTGCCTCCGCCCTCGCCGCCGCCCCCCGACTCCCCGCCCCCCTCGTCCGGGGGCTCCCCTGGGGGCCTGCCCGCGTGGTTCTGCCCCGGCGCCGTGCTCGACACGGCCGCCACTTGCGCCTGCTCCGCCGACTCCCCGCGCCCCGCACCCCGACCCGCTTTCCGCCGCTCCTTCTTGCGCGACTCCTGGCCCAGCTTGCCCGGCCCGCGGCCCGGCCCTCGCTGCGGCCCACTGCTGCCGAACTGCTCGGGGTCCGCCGACGACTCCGCCTTTGCGAGCACGACGGGGGGCGGGTGGGCAGCGGCCGGGGGCGGGGCGGCCCCCGCCGGGTACTGCCCCCCGCCCCCGAAGCCCGGCTGCTGCCCGTGGAACAAGTGGATGTGCCGCTCGTCCACAAACTGCTGCTGGATGGACGGCACCTCCCGCGCCTGCACCGGCGCTGGCACCAGAGGGTAGCGGGCCGCCGCACCACCGGGGGGCGGCGCCGCCGAAGGGCCGAGCGTGTGAAAGCTCGGCAAGCCGGGCACGGTACCCGGGTGCGGCGCCCCCGACTGCGGCGGAGGAGCAGGAGGTGCGGCGCCCTCCTGCTGCTGCGCCTGCTGCTGGGTGCCGTTGGGCGGGGGGCCCTCGATGGGCAGGCCGTCGGGCCCGTAGCCCTGGAACTGCGACTGGAAAGAGGGCAGTTTGGGGCCGCCGCCGAAGGCGTCAGTGAAGGTGGGGATGCCGCCTTTCAGAAGCAGCAGCTCCCCGTCCGCGCCCTTGCTCTCCCACGGACGGTACTGCTGCGGGTGCTGCTGCTGGTGCAGGAGCAGCTGGTGGTGCGGGTGGTGGTGATGGTGGTGCGGAGCGAACTGCGCCGGGTGCGGCGGCGGGGGCCCTAGGGTCAGGAGCTCCCCGCCGCCCCCGATGGCTGCGCCCAGCGGCCCCGCCGAGGGCCTCTGCTCCAGCAGACGGCCTGAAAGGCCCTCGCCGTAGTAGTCCCATGAGGAAATGTCGAGGAGGCGGCCCGAGAGGCCCTCGGGGCCGCCATTGCCGGCGAACTGCGTGGTGGGGGCCTCAGGGCCTCCGAAGGAGCTGAATGGGGGCAGGCCGGAGGCCGCCACTTTGGCCGACAGGCCCTCCTGGTGATGATGGTACTGCTCCGAGGAGTGGAGCGTGGTGAGGTGGTGCGGCTCGGAAGATGCGGACGGCGCGTACACGGGTCCTCCGATGTAGTGCGGGCCCAGCGACTCCGGACCCTGAGCCTCACTCATCTTTCCCCATCCTCGACGCTAGAGCACACTGCAAAGACCAACAACACCTTCACTAATTTCATTTCTCAGACCAAATAGGCCAAATAGAGTAAATAAGAACACTATTAGAATGTTTTACGATAGACTGCCCCCATTCCGAATGCCTCGATGGCCCAACGTCTCCCGACATATGCTGATCGCTCTTTCTATAGAACCTCTACTCAATAAGTCACAGGATTCAGTCGGAAAATGTTGGAGCCATCCAATATAGTGACGAGGGGATTTTCCTAAAAGTTACTGACGACGAACACCCTCGAACATTTGACAAAGAAAGAAGAATTTATTAAGATGAACCCTACAGGGAAAGAAGATTTTTTAAAAGTTTGATTGCGAATGTGATAGAGCTTGGGAGGTGATATTGTTGCGTGATAAATAAAAGGGTTCCATGGAGTGAATTTAGAAGGAGAGACTATCTATGCTATCGGCAGAATGAGACAGATTGAGTTGGGGGTGCTAGCGTGGGGATCGAGTTCCTATCTTACAGTTGAACAGAAAAAGCAGATCAGGGTGGTCGAATTTACGGTATTTAAGGCACTTTGAACTCCATTTGAAGCTTATGGTTTTTTAGGTTAGATAGATAAAATGAGAATAAAGCACAGAATCTAACTGTGGCACTCCATGTTTGATAATTTTGGTGGAGAAGAGAGGGATATAATAATGATAATTATAATAGGATTTTTGATTTTTTTGCAATTATACGCATCAAATTGGGGAGCAATGTGATAATATGTGAAAGACAAAAGTTCAGTAGTTGGAATGGAGAGCTACGAGACCTTTAAATTTCGTAAAGCGGTAAAGAAGGCCCAGTATAGAAGTTAATTGTGACACTGCTTTATTTTTTTATAGTCTGAACTTGTTTGGAGTAATTTATCTTTTGATGAGTCATAACGCCTCAGACTTTCGCTGCTCTATGTTAATGGGAGTTGTTTTAATTTTGACGCAAAACGGCGCACAGAGATATCGGAAAAAACAGGCCATTACCACCAAAAGAATCTTAAACACGGATATTGAAACTCCGCATAAGTAGTAACCCTAATCACAAAGTGTGTGTGGATGGCAAGTCGAACCAATGATGTTTTCTATGCTTGCGCGTTTTTGACATGTATTGCGGAGAAGTCACCAGTCAATAGGTCGCACTGACAGCCCGTGCCTCTCCTCTCCAACCCTCTCTCGTCATCGGCCAGGGGTCCTCGCTCGCACGCACCGCCATGGCGCGCCATCGAAAAGGGATGCGGCGGAACGGTGTTCTTTTGTCCCTCTCAAGAAGCACCCAAGTGTGTTGCCCACCCTTCCGCCTTCTCAGAGCGAGGGGCTGCCAACCTCACTTTACCATTTCTCACGAATTCAGGTCAAGCTACCTCCCACCCACACGGGCGCCAAAACAAACAGTGCATTATCGTCAGAATAAGATGCAGAGCCCTCGTCAGTACGATCAAGGAGCAAGCAATGAAGAAAAAAGAGGAGTACAGGTGAATGGAGATGAAACAGTGAGATCGGCATGTGTTAGGGTGATATGGCAATGCAGGATAAGGTATCAGAATCCACAACAATACGGATATCCTACTATTCACACGCACCGCGCTATAGCTGCAATATTTAATGTATCTTTTTAGTACTGAAGCAGTAAAAGCATGAGAAATGTACGTAGCATGAGTAGTGGTGTAGCAAGTTCATAGGTGGCCGACCAGAAACAAAAAGGTCGAGCACGGAATGACGCCACTGCTCATCACCGTGACCGAAGAAATTCCGCATGCAACAATTTGCTGGCAATGTGATGCTCATTTTCCTATCGGATGAAAAAGGGGCTATGTTTGAAGGTGACAAGAAAAAAGGAGTGATCGCAATTTGTATTGAGATACGCCGATTAATCACCTTCGGCTTCCAATCAGGAATAAACGACGCGGAGTGATTTCATAAGTATTGTACACCAGGGATGCGCCCGACCACACACAGCTCGTTTCACAGTCCAAATAATCCAAGTTATCAAATATCCAAGTCTTTTTCATCCACCTTATGTAGCAGAATTTGCTCCCAAGGGTTTTCATTTGTTCGGTGTACGGTATAAATCAATGGACGGCAAGCATTGCGGAAGGGACGAGGAGGTGCAAACCGTGGAGGCTCAAAATACGACCGAACCATTTCTTTCATCCACACTCTTCCAAAGCGCTGGAAAACGCGTGTTGAACGTCGGGAGTCTAAAAAGACAATTAAGATGCAGTAGTTGCTCCTATTCGTCATTGTGCCATGTCAGTTGTGAGGACAATACGCGAGCGGCCTACCACCCCCCCCCTCCCCAATCGCGCAACGCGTCTAGGTTGTCGGAGGTCCCCCACCCCTGTGCTTAAATAGTCAAATTGTGGATGAAAGGACGTAGATACGGCAAAGTGGAACCTTTCCAGCCCTAAGATACCGTAACTTGTCTATGGGGGACGACCGTAAATAAAACTATTTTAAATACTCTCCCCTTTCGAGCGTGGACCAAGGGTCGATCCATACGTCTCAAATGTATTGAGCCTTATTCTGAGTTTGATGTAGAATTTTTATTTACCCCTGGTCAAGGTTTCCGCGGTAATCCAATCAAGACATCAAAAAGGCTTCGCAGAACACTTAGGGGTAGTTCTTTTCCCTTCTTTTGAGTGCATTGTTTTATCCATGCATTTCGGTCATAGAATACAAATTTTAGACTTGCAGTCCATATTTTTTGACGCACAATGCTGATAAAGGTAAAAGATCGTTACCTTATAGTTTATAACACGAGAGTATATCAATTTTTCAGGAATAGCTTTCCCGAATAAAGCACATGATTTATCCAACAAATATTATCAATGAATAATGTGAGTTTAATTTATCATGACCTATACTCCAAGAGCATAAACATTACATTGTTTGATGTAATTTAACATTAATTGATGTTACAAATATTATCGCTACGATTTTTTCCCGCCTAGACTACGACAGCATTCGACTTTTCCTATCTGCCCCACGGCACAGTGTCGCCTTCGAGACAACCAAATTTCTATTGCCATCTTTTTAAAATTTTATGCATGTCCTAATGAACCCATGAAAATTCCCTTTTAGTTTTTTTGGTAAATACCGTAGATAATTATTTACTAATCATTAGACTTTTCAAGCAATCGCTACTGACGTCTCAAGAAGCTATTTATACCAATTTATCCAATATATTACCACGTCGTCCAACGCAACTCTTCCATCGAAATATTTTTTTATTTACCATTTCTCTAGTTATTTTGTCCCTAAGCCACATTGACGCATTGATGTTATTAACTAACGATAAATGGCCCATAAAATAAGCTGTACAGCGAACATATATAATTTTTTTATGTTCCTGGAACTCAATCATAGGGATAACGTATTACGCGATGAAAGTTAATAATAATTATAATAGTAGTTGATGAAAGGCAATAATTGCCCGAAATTCCTTCTCAAGTACGAATGATGCTTTACCTAATGCATTAATATTCTAAATGGAATTGAATCGCCACTTAAAGTGACGCGTGGGCAAGATAAGAAGGTAACCTAAACTTTATCGAACTCCGTCATAAGAATTAAAGCATTGGGGGTGCATTAGCCGAGATTCGCGCGGGACGTCCAGGTGAAAGTGGAGGGGAGTGAAGCGGCCCGAGGCTCCGTGTGCAGAGAGAGAGAGAGAGGGGGAGGACGCGAGTGAATCCGCCCCCGTGGGGGTGGGGGGAGGGGCGTTTGGATGGATGTGCCCCACCCCCTCCCCGCGTCCATTCATCGTCCGCAGGGGGAGGGTGCGTGGCAGGGGCAGCGAATGACAACACACGGGAAAGTCCAATTTGAAACGAGGGCGATCCCAACGTAAAGGTACACCGACCCTGTAACAGGGTACACCATGATAGATGAATGGTCCGCAGAATTTTATTTATTTATAACCAACCTAGGTCTCCATAATTTATGTCAGTTTCAAGGTGGAGCTATAAATAATGCGAGCAAATTTGCCAAAATCATATTATTATGGTATGTTATTTATCCAACACCAAAAATTAGATTCATTTTCTCGCATCGCTCCACCTTGACATTGCATTCATTGTGGGAATCTAGGTAGACTATAAATGACATTTTGAATACCATAAAAACTTTTCCCTATCATTATTTTTCCTGGGAGTATTCAGGACGCAGGAGAACGAAGAAGTGCTGGAAATTGTGGGTGAGAAAAGGAAGCTTAGTATTCTGGACACAGAAGAACGAAGAAGTGCTGGAAATGGTGGGTGAGAAGAGGAAGCTTCTAGATGGTTTAGGAGTAGACAGTAGGTTTGGATGGAGAGAGTGCTGAGCGGGGAGGGGATGTTGAAAAATTTCAGTGGGATGAATGTTGGAGAAATGATTGAAAAGAAAAAAAAAAAAAGAATTTGCAGATAGATTGAAGAGAGTATGACTTATTGTGAATTGCAGTGCAAGTCGGAAGAGGAAACAGACCAGAGTGATCTGCAAATGTCTCCAGATTGCGCCACCACATCCTCAAGAGTACTTAAATAATAAAAGACGAAAATAATTTCCGTCTTCTCACCTTGAGAGCAAGAAGGATATGGATAATTCCTGATGATGCGGTAGGTCTGAATGGATGATCACGACATTGGTATTTCTTTCATAAAGTTATTTCGACAGGATATTGGGTTTCCCTAAATCCATTATCAATGACGGAGGCGGTTGGCATTTTAATAAATATCTTTTAAGGCACTTTTCCATCGGTGACTGTGTTTGATTCTCTATTATGACATTGGGTATTCAACCAGATGAAGCGATCGGCAATTGAGCCAACGGTGCCGGGTTCAAATAATGGGCAGGGCCTTTAGACAACCACAAGAGAAATGTTCGCCGTGAAAGGTAAAAAGAAAGAAAAAAAAACAACACACTTCATGTAAAAAATCTGATTCTAATCTAATTCCCAGATTCCTAAAATTGTATACCCTGCCTCATCCAATTCTTAAAGTGTCTTCTAAGCGTACACATTGCATATATTTTCAAGGAGAAAGCGAACACATCCCAGAAAACTCTAAAACATAACATTTTTTGAATAAACATTCTTATCACAAGGGCAACAGTAATTCATACGAGATTATTTGGAATTCTCTTAGAAAAGGCCAAAGTAGGGGGAGGGTGGTTATCAACCTCTTGAGTAAAGCCGTGCGCCCATCATGTGTATACATCACGTGACGTTGGAAATCAACACAGCAATGAACGCGGGAAGAAAAATCAAGCACATAAAAAATGAAATACAATATATTGAAATATTTACAACTTTCGACACCAATGAAAAGTGACCGAGCTTCCCATGACTGATGTTTCTTGAATGCACCCAAAAGGTGCGCCATTTCCATAATCGTACTCAAGTCACGTGATGCAATATCACGCTATCATTGAGACGCTACAGGTATGTTGAGACCAATTAATGACGTTACCCGCCCTCTTCCAATCCTAATGTTAGTTCAATGGGGTGGTTTCCTATTATTTTTCATTACCTAAATCGAAAGATCATTACTCCTGGAGTAAGAATTTCACGATTTTAGATTTTTAAATGATGATATCTATTTTTCGCGATTATATGAAAAGTGAAAAATTTCAAGCGCGCGAAAATGCGACGGCTAAGTATGAATGATGGGAAAAGACGGTGTGACGTCATTCTGGTTCCCGCTGCCGCAAAGTGAGGTGCCCTTGGGGCGAGGATATGTGCGCCGCTGCGATGCAGGCTGCTAGCAGGTAGCGGAGTACCCTGCCAGTAGGTAGCGCTTGGCTTAAAAATGGATTATTAATACCTTATCAAACGAAGAAATTCCGACCATAAGCAGTTTTAACTGGTGATTATTAACAGATGTTTCCCTGAGCTCTGTGCCTCATGCATGCATTGGTAATGTCAGACGATGTAAAACTCCTATCTACTGGTATAAAAACTAGGTCCCTGTGACGTAAGGTGGTGTGGCATCGCATGGGCGCCAATCTGACCTTTTTCAAATGCGGTTAAAATTGACCATTGCCATTCGTCTAAACTGGGATTTCTAAAACAAAATAATTTGTATATTATGAATACACTAATGGTGGGTAATGAATGCCTTTCGTTTTCTTTGATGAAGGAAACTACCCTATTGTAAGATTATTCACCCAGACTGAAAGTAGTCACACCATTAATTTACGCGAAAAAACATCTTTTCTGAAGAGAGAACCATAAAATTCATAGTTCGTCTTTAAATATAGCATTCAAATATTTCCGATGGCAAAACCGGGCCAAGCCGTCACTCCCGCACCCAGCGCGGCCAAACTCCCTTTTCATTCGGCCACTGCACCCTCACCGCGCCCACCACCTGCTGCGCCACCTTCAAAACACACTCATCGCGACCTGGTTTATCGTCGATAGTGATCGCGTTTGACAAATGAGACGGAGACCCACATTCCTCCGTTTCTCGCTCTCTCCTAGAGCTAATCACGACGACCTCAACCCTCTCGCATAGAAGTTGATGACGTCGCCAGCTCATGAAGAGCGGTTCGTCACTCATCCCCGGCCACAGTCATTCTCTCGAAGGTAAATGAGAAGACGAAATAGTTGCCGCCAATTTATGATGAGTTGATGACATCATTATAGTTTCGGCTCATACATACGTCCATGGCGAACCGCTCATTGAATGAAAGAATCTCTGACGAGAGTGAAAACAGCCTCGGAAACACGAGGTGGACGCGGCATGCCCAGGAGAAGCTGGGACGAGGTAATCCGATAGGTTTGAGTTCGTGACGTCACTGTCACTTTTTAGCCGCGAATACCATAAGACGTACGCGATGGATCGAAAAACGGAAATATATGCGACATTCAAATCCTTCAACTCTCTCTAAATGCACATAAAAAAAATAGGCGAGGGCCCATTATAAACCGGGTTAGCCGCGAACACCGGTTTAAAAACATACTGGATGGTTTTATGACTGCGGTAACTCGCATGACACTCTTTGGGCTATTTCGTCGAGTCAATATTTTGGTGGTCCCTACGTTTCCCGAGCGATTGTGGTCGCTTTCTCAAGGGACTCTAGTGAGGCAGATCTCTTCATCGCATCTACATATACGGGTGCTACGTCTGGCATCCCACTTGACAAAGCAACCCTCACCAGTCAGAAAGCGTTGGGGCCACACAAACATTGACACGGCCACATAGCAAAAAAAAATACCACCACGAAGACCACCAGAGAAAGTTTTAACTGTGACGTCTGTGAGGGCGGAGGTGAAGAATAAGAGAAAAGAATTATCATATCGCGGGAGTGGACGTCGCCATCAGCTAAATCCCCGAAACCTTAACTACCACACTCACTCACAATGTCTTTCTTTATCCATTCAAAATTACAAATTTAATTTTTAATGTCTGTATTATTAAATTTAGTCAACTCAGACTATGCTTATATTCATGCTTGACGATACTGGTCATCCTGTCAACAGAGTTCGATGCAAAGGGTTGCATGCACACCCCCTTCCATCACAGAATCTGATGCTGCTCCTTCTTCTCTGCAGGTGAGAATCGAAGGAGCGGTGGAGACCTGAATTGTGCAGTGAAAGTGAGTGATTGTGTATAACGGCTTATGTAAATATAAAGTACAATAAACTGTTTCGTCATTAAAATCACCTCTTTAGGACGCAGTATCGACAGTGATTACTAAGTGCATTGTGTGTCGATTCAAATTAATTAGAGACTCGAAGACACGTTATGACATACCTGCCGCCTTCAACGTGCTGCGGACGGAGGGTTTGGACAGGGCTCTAAGATAGGCGATGGCCTGCCAATAGGGTGAATATATTTTTAATATTTCTCTTTCGCCAACAACATCATAGTTTTTCTCCCTCGGCCATCAAGAAGCGTAACCATGCACCAGGGACCATTTGGCGGCCATCGGAGAAGCGAGCAAGGGGATTGCAGACAGGATTTCGCATACGAGGTTGATTTCTGCCGAAACTCGGGTCGCATTTTTTAAAACGCCTTTCAAAAATGCCCGTAGCGTGGCGATGAGTGCAATGAGATCCACTGTTTCCCAATATTTTGATGTATAGTCATACGCATTAAAATAATTGTGATTAATAGCAATTAGATTTTATATTAACACGCCGAACTTCCAGTATATCAAGCCTGATTCGCAGGAATTTATTTTGTAGGTTAGAGATACGTAAAGAATGGCATCTAAAAATTATAAAAGTTGAGAAATAACACCACCCAAAATATAAAGTGTGGTTAATACCCCGCAATAGGGTGGTTTCCTATTATTTTTTACTGCCTAAATCAAAAGATTATTACTCCTGGAGTACGAATATCACACTTTTAGATTTTTAAATGGCGATATCTATTTTTTGCGATTAAATGAAAATTGAAAATTTAAAACCAAATAATTTGTATATTATGAATACTATAATGTTGGGTAACGAATCGCAATCAATGCCTTTCGTTTTCTTTGATGGAGGATCGTCTTCTTCCCTTTTATACCTTATTTCCTCGTGAAACTCGGATCGCTTCGCCCTCCAGCGATTTTCCAGCCCATAAAAATTCGCAGTGGGCGACAACAACAAATCTAGAGGCCTAATGGTGGATCCCCAATTGTAATATTCGCGATTGAGTGATACCATTTTCTGTTAATGCTAAGGCCGCGCATGCGAACGCAGAGGATTCTCCAGGCGACCACGTAATCGACCATTTAATTGGGATTACATAAGTCACCACCTGCGTCGCTGACAGGCAGAGCCGTATGAATTTACTGATGAAAAAATGTAAAATCAAGTCTACTGACCGAAATTTGTGACTGTGTTGGCGTGACCTGTTAAATTTATAACAATTAAATTCAACTCCTCGCCAATTCAAATGCTACAATGCGAAATAGTAAAAGATATTGGATCGCCGAGCACACATCGCAGCGCCGAGGACACGTTTGAAAAACGATGAAAAGGCGACCCAATCGGGAGATCATCCTTCAACGGGGTGGACTGGAGCCTCCTCCTCCACGCATCGGCGACGTCAGTCAACTTAGTCGCGCCACCCAGGCAGAGGCGTTCGCGAGAGAGTGCTCCCGCGCGCGAGGGAGAGTGGAGCGCGGCTTTTGACATCGTGACATGGCCGTGAACTGGCGAATGTGGAGCGGCCCGACCCGCATCCCGCGAGGCGGGGGCAATAGGGAAAGGGGTGCGGCATCGCGGGGAGGGTGCAGAGGGGAGGGAGGGCGTTGTCCGAGGCAATGGCCGCCCCTGCACACGGGCGACTGCCGTGGCGAGGACGCTGTTTACCTGCTCCAACAAAAACAACACACGCGCGCACGCCCACAACACAGCTCAGCCAAGAACCATTCTCGAAGGAGAGCTGCACTCAACTACAACACTTGCTGCAGTTAATCTAGAGGTACGGTCGATTTGAGGTCGCTTTGCTGAAGAGGTCACCGATAAATGACCCGCTCGCAGCACTAAGCGTGAGCTTCCAGTGCCCCCCACGTCAATGACGCCGTTTATTGAAAATAATACCACGGAATATTGCGGGAATATTAGCGAGCGGTTTGGTCGATTTTTGAATTAAATTAGCGTGAATCTATAGAACGCGTATTGTCGTATTTGATGTTTTCGCTTTGCGATCGTGTTTTGTTAGCTCTAACAGTGAAGTGCGGAAGAAGACGACTTGGTGAAAGAATGAAAAAGCAGGAGCAATTTCCACAATTTTTTTAATTTATTGGTACAACCGGTTTCGCTTTACAGCATCATCAGGTACCGCGAAAGCCATCAGGTAAAGCGAAAGCGGTAGTACCAATAAATTTATTAATTGTGGACATTGCTCCTGCTTTTGCATTTTTCATTGTGTCACGTTTCCACTCCTTCTCGCCTGAAACCTCAGATTATAAAGACGACTTGGAATGAAAAATAACTAAGACATGACATGGAATAGAGAACAGAACCCGGGAAAAGAAATCGATGCACGCAGGAAAGAGCTCGGCTCAATTTCAATATTTACCTAATGTGCGGCAGTTTTCTGTCATAGTTCTGCAGAAAAATGATAGATGACGTCCAGTCCACGCAATTATATCTTCTTCCAACCACCCAAAAGGTGTGAAGCTAATTTTTTCCATTGATCCTAATTTACAGCTATTTAAGCGGAAGGTTTATTTGGCCGTTACTCGTCCATTGTTTCTGACAAATAGGGACTGGATGCGTCAGTGAAAACGACCTCATTGCACAGACTGTCTAAAACAACGGCAATCTCTCCGAGTGCAGCACTGATCTCAACTGACAATGGAATTAAACTCTCCCCGAAATCCCTACTGATATCCCGTAAAGGCATGAATTTAACTAGGATTTAGCATTGAAAATTTCACTCTTTTTTCAAATTACCGAAATATACCGGCAGTCTGTAGAGTAGCCGCAATAGCATGGGCCTTGTCGGGGAAATGATGAGGCTACGAAATTGTTTCTTGATAATGTAACGAAACGGCATCACTTAAAATATGATGTACTTCTTAATAAGCAAAGGCTTAAATGTTTGTGCATCGCCAACGTTTCATCGGACGATTCGTCCACAGGGCAAAATGGATAACCTTGACTAAGATTCACCATCTCCTTGAAGAAGATGGAAAAGTCGACTGTTGACATTTTGGCGATATACAACTATTTGAGCCGACGGTAATTGGTAGTAAATACATTGTTAGAGGTTCTACAAATTAATTCGTCATCCATGGCGATAGCTACAAATTCCTTCGGAAATTCGTGGGTAAAAACCATCGAAGGTAATCGAAATAGTAATTCACAAATGACATAATTTATATTTACCATAATAAATAATATAATTAGAGAATGAAAACCTGATCGCTTTCATTCATTACCATCATCAAGTTCTCTAATTACACCGCAAATCGTGAGGGGGAGAAATAAATATGCGGTTAAGTTGGCAAAGAACAAAAAACGACAACTTTATCTGACCTAAATTCAAATTAACTAAATATTACATTAAATTCGCTGTGAAAAGAACATCCATCAAATGCAATATCTACGACAAAGGCATAGAAATATGTCCACGCACCGTCTTCACCTGATGCAGTTCAAAGAGTATCACATTATTTCCCAGGACAGCACCCGTGGTGGCGAATTTATTTCAAATTACCGATTGAACTATCATCTCGACACACACTTGATTACGAGGCTTCGTCGGAGGAGAAGGAAGCCTCGTTGCACTGGCGCACGATGGAAAACAAACCGACGGAGAGGGCGTCAAATTAGGAGATGGCTACACATGACGAAGAATATGAAAAGAATGGAAGAGATGGAGGACCTCCAATGCCAAAGACAGAGTTGATTGATACGCCACGTTAAAATAGGAACAGATTACGGGAAAGATTGCAGGTAAAAATAGAAGGAAAAGCCCTCCCGGAAATGACAAAAGGAGAATACTAAGGGAAAGTTGTAAATGGACACGAAGAGGAGCGACCAGGTTCGAGATAGGCAAAAATAAATGAGAGGGCTGCAATGTTCCAATCTCAGGACTACGAACGAACAAATACAGCGGCACAGCACGGAATTATTTTTCGGGCTCGAAAATAAGGCGAGATCTGAAGAAGCGGAGTCGACGGGCGCTCCTCTCCCAAGCCGTTCTGCTCCCTCGCCAACACAACCTACAGTCTGCATCCTTCGGCCCTCCGCGCAGCAATAGCTCTTCCTCCCAGCGAAGTGGACACAAAAAAAAACTTGCTCACTTATAGTTTAAACACGATCTAAGGGTTAGGACCTGCACACAAACCAGGTTTCAACCTTATGAGAAGGCCTTTAAACTGGACAGAAACTCGCAATTAAATAAAGCAAATAAGCAGCTGGACAAAAGTATAATTTACGATGCGAACGGAGGGGGAAGAAAGAGAAGAGGGTTCATGAAAGGAATTAAAGTGAAGAGGATAAGAGGAAGTAAAAAAGGAAGTGGAATGGGTGACTTGCAGGGGTGATCAGCTAAACATAGAGTCTAGTGTCTTACAACTCCGGGTAGATTCATGTTGAACAAAATTTAAGGCCAGTTTACATGATACATTCACTTGTACGACATAATGTCTTTCTATTTGAATGATTTTTGCGGACCGCAACGAAATATGTACGAATGCATGGACCAAATTAAAATAGGTTCTATTTTCTATTTATGCATTCGCATATATTGGTTGGTTATACGGTGCATTTCCGTGTTCATTCACGCGTTCATACATTTAGGCGATAACTCGTAGGGGTTAATGTACCGTGTAAACAGACCTTCATCGGTATCAATCGAAATAATTTCATTAAAACATGCCCGGGTTAAGGAAACTCCTTGCTAGTGTCATTTGAGTCGATTAAACTCAGTTTCCGAAATCAGGAGCCGTTTTCATGACATGGGTGTGGAGCATTACTTGTGTTCCTTTCGACATGAGTTAACAATCCGCGAAGTAACGACTCTCGGCATTTATAAAAATGTCCATTACTTGTACTAGCAATAATTGTACCACGGCCACCAGTGCTCTGCCACCCGTCCGCTCCCCCACAATCCGAACATTAGCAATTTTTCTGCAGGAACGCCCGCGGCCCACACCAAAGTCCTCCTTCCTCGGGGTCAAGGTTCGCGCACTCCACACGAAGACACACACTGTCTCCCAGGTCTCTCTCTATCCACGCAGGGGGAAATTCACCCCCAAGGCGACCCGAAATGCAGCCGGGGCGAGAATTTATCCGCCTCCTCAGCGAGTTACGAAAGGGAAATGGCGATGAATTTGCAAGGGACCAGTTTGACCTTTCGACAGAACAGTCGCCACGGACGGAGTCCAAGGATCGTGAAACTGGAAGTTGAGGGCCGGGACTCGAAGGAGGCCATCGCACGGATTCTATCGCTCAGGGGAGGAAATCGACAACACCGCCCGCGCCGGCATTCGGGCGACCGCCAAGGCCATGCGCTAATGTCGCTTCTTTTGTCGAATGGCGGGCCACAACAACAAATGCGAACGAGGGGCAAGGAAACAGCTGCACGCGACCCTGCACACGAATAAACAAAGCTAGAGGCAGCGGCGAGCGCGGCGGGAGGCCTCCTCGCAGACGACACGACGAAGATGGAGGATCAAGCCAAAGCACAACCAGACGGAGCTCTCGCACTGACTCACGAGGAGAGGCCGGGATAGAGCTCACCCAAGACTAAGCCACTGGCATGAGATTTTTCACAAACTCGGGGTATGATACGGGGATGGTTCCTCACCTCTCCGAGAACTTTCGGAACGGGGTGTCCTCAAATTTCACCCGGGGTTCGAACCCGAAAACCTACGGTCAAAATTCAAGCGCTCTACCCACTAGCCTGTCTACCACACTCTCCATTGGGATGGATCTCACAGAAGGAGCAAGCATCACCATTTGCCCGAGGGCGAAGCACCGCACACAGCATCACAAACAAGCACCACAAGCGGCGATTACTTCTTCGTGGAGCACTTGGGCAATCACGGCGTGCACGGGGATTACCTCTGTGGGACGGTGAAGGGCAAGTCACGCCAAGGCACGGCGGCGCAGCGGCAGCAGAAGTCGGCATAAGCGTCGGCGCAGTCCTTTCTTTCCCTTCTTCTCTTGCTTCCTCCCGCGTCGACTTGATGCGCTCAACTGCCGCTCTGGAGGGGAGAGGGAGCATCGCAGGGGGGAGGGGGGACAAAGGGAGGGAGGGGGAGGGCGGTGATTCCGCGCGTGTCCGCCAGAGCGCGGGGCTGCATGGGGGGAGCGCGCGTCGCTTCAACGGGGCATGTATATTCCTCGCAGTCACCTTAATACCGATGATGGTTTCAACCATTTATGATTATCAAAGTTCTTATGATGTCTGGTATGTATCATTTATACAATTATCACTGCCGACCTTGGTTATAACATAACTGTCGAAATCATGGTAAAGTGACAAGGTCTGGTTACACGTTTAACTAACTCGTAAATGTCGAAATGCACGAACGGTAAACGAACGTAAAAAAATGCACCGTTTAACCACCCGATTTGTGCGAATGCATTAACAGAATATAGAAACTATTCTAATTGGGTTCATGCGATCGAGTACGTTTTCGTCAAGGCCCACCAATTTCGATCGCGAATTTAGACATAAGCTTCAAAAAAATCTGTTATACGGATTTATGAACTGAAAACCCGACTTTGGCACCCTTGAAAACCTATGCTTCGACACGTTGGTTGCTATGATGGCTCGAAGTTTAACTCTATGGCCTTTGACCCCCAATGTGACCCTCGGAGGTCAAAAAATCAACAATACGGATCTATGAACTGCCTAACCGACTTTGGCACCCTTCAAAACCTATGGTTTGACACGTTGGTTGCCATTATGGCCCGACGTTTAACTTTATGACCTTTGACACCCATTGTGACCCTCGGAGGTCAATTAGTGAATAATACGGGTATTTGGACAATAGTAATGACTTGGGCATCCTATAAAACCCATGGATCGACACCTTTGTTGGTATGCTATTCTTTTTGCCACCCTTACGACCTTGACGGTGACCTTACTGGGTCAACGGTTGAATTTTCGTAAATGAAAGTGTCATTTTCGGGTTTCTCGTATCCGAAAACCTAAGAATTTACATCTTGGTCAATGAAATTCAGGCATTTTTCTATCTCGATTTTTTAACATTGAAACCCCATAAGGCCAATTCAAATTTTAGGTTTGGACCCACATCGTGAGGTCAAAAGGTCAAAATTGTAAAATGCTTGCTTATACCCAACAAAACTTAGGACCTTTCCCTATAAGTATGCCAATTTTCATGAACATTTCTCGATTCAAAGTTACTAAAAATTACAGGTCAAAAATGACACACGACCCTTGGGACAGTCTATAAGTACAAGTACGGGTTAATGTATCGTGTATCCATGCATAGAGATTGAAATGTAATGTGCCAAATGAGTTTTACCTTCTTATCTTTTTCTTAATAAATCATAACCACTTATCTTAAAACGAGTAAATAGACAAATGTCGGAAATTTAAAAATATGAAAGGCGTCTTCAATGACCGAAAAACAAAATTTAATAATAGTGAATGTAAGAGCTCGATTTGGAATATAGCACCCTGGAATAAGTACAAGGGTGCGACTTGTTCCACTGACAATATTTTTGGCCTTGAATCCCTCTCTCTTGTTAGAAACGCTAAAAGATAGGATGCAGTGGTTCATGGAGCTCACAGAGAGAAAATGAAAAATAAATTTGAAAGACGGGCCGAAAAAAATATCATGCGTAAAATGCGATGAAAACGCAAGAATGAATAACTAGGCATGCAATCAGAAGTCACCTGTTTCCGCCTGCTCCCATCTTGAATTTATGACTTACTTAATGCCCAACAATAGGGTAGTCTCCTTCATCAAAGAAAACGAAAGGCATTGATTGCGATTCGTTACCCACCATTAGTGTATTCATAATATACAAATTACTTAGTTTTAGAAATACCGGTTTAGACGAATGGCAAGGTTCAATTTTATCCTCATTTGAAAAAGGCCAGATTGGCGCCCATGCGATGCCACTCCACGTGACGTCACAGGGACCTAGTTTCTATACGAGTAGATAGGAGTTTTACATCGTCTGAGATTACCAATGCATGCATGAGGCTCAGAGCTCACGGAAACATGTCTTAATAATTACCTATTAAAACTGGCTAAGGTCGGAAAGTTTTCTTCGTTTGATAAGGTATTAGTAATCCTTATTTAAGCTAAGCGCTACCAGCTAGCAGGATACTCGGCTACCTGCTAGCATCCTGCGTCGTATCAGCGCTTAAAGCCTCGCCCCACGGTCACCTGTCTTGCGGCAGCGGGAACCAGAACGACGTCACACGGAGATTTCCCGGAATTCATACTTTTTTTTTAATTTTCACTTTTCATTTAATCGCGAAAAATAGATATCGCCATTTAAAATCTATAAGCGTGAAATACTTACTCCAGGAGTAATAATCTTTCGATTTAGGCATTAAAAATTATAGGAAACCACCCTATAATGATATTTCCACGTAGCTTGTTCCAATTGCTTCCAAACTCTCTTTTGCCCCGCACCTCAATAAAATAAAATGTTAAGCCTTGTCTGTCGTGTGAGTGCTTTATAGAGTCACTAGTGTCAACACTCCAATTTATTTCAGTGTTCCACAATGATCGTAGAATTGTGCACAGTTTACACAAAAACCCAGTCTGTGTTTAGATGTGGACCTAAATGTGAAGAAGCCAAAATATGAAAAGGAGTGAGACGAGAGTACTATGCACTGTCCGCCGTAGGAAGAGTTCTCGGGTTTCCAGCCGGGTCCAAGGGTTTTTCTGCACCGACGTTTCGAAGGCTAAGTCTGCCATCGTTTTCAGGGGCCAAGATATGTCCGTCTGTTATACCTTCGCATTGGGTTCAGGTGGGCTCTGATTGGTCGACGGTCGTGCCAATGCGTGTCCTCTCCCCCTTCAGTTTTTTCAGGGCTGGAGGGGGAGAGGACACGCATTGGTCCGACCGTCGACCAATCAGAGCCCACCTGAACCCAATGCGAAGGTATACAAGACGGACACATCTTGGCTAATCTATTCACCCTGAAGACGATGGCAGACTTAGCCTTCGAAACGTTGGTGCAGAAAAACCCTTGGAGCCGGCTGGAAACCCGAGAACTCTTCCTCCAGTCTATTCGCTGGGAACACCTTAGATCCTTCATCACTGTCCCCCGTACCTACTTGGTGACGTCTAAATGGTGAAAGTCGTCAATGAAATCAACGAGAAAATTCAAAATGCCAATATCCATGGAGAAAGAAACTGTATACTGCGATTTTCTGACGACATAGCAGTCACGGCCGAGACAGAGATTGATTTGAAGAAGACTTTGACAATTACGGAAAGGAAAATGGCCGGATATCAGATGAAAACCAACAAAGAGAAGAAAAAGACATGTGTATGCACTAAAAGAGAAGAGGCCAGGACAGGGGTCGGCAACCTTTTGAGACGGAAGAGCCAGAAGTTATACTTTACAAAATCCCCAGTTTTTTTAAAGAGCTGGTGAAAATTTTGTTTTAATGGTTTTTGATTTGAAATGAATAGCTTTAAAAACGAATAATATAATATTTAATTATACAAAAATATTAGAAGTTAAGCAAATGATTTTGATTGATTGCTACAATCGTTACATCAATGGGGGCAATGTCTGGGCACACTATTTGAAAGTTTTGTTAAATCTGGGTCATAACTTGTTTTTTTTCAGTTGCAAGCCCTCCTCTAGATTTTGATTTGTTAGCAGGCTTCTACCTTTACTTTATATTTTATTCGTACAAGAGAACGCTCGCTCACACGAATATATTGACCCAAAGATCGTCATCACTCCAAATGCCCACTTCTTCAGCTCACTGTAGTATTTTGGAAGACTATTCCCTGCGCCAAATATAAGTGCCTGGTATTTATTTTATCGTTAGAGCTGTCCCCTTGTGCGGCGCAACGTGCATGCTTTTCTCGTCTTCTTTCCCTTCTAAGTTACTCTTGAGTTCTGCGCACTCCACATTTGTTTAGCTTTCAAATTCAGCCATGGCCATTTGAAGCAAAGCGGCATTAATTCCATAGGCTCTCATTCGTGTTTGTATTGAGTGAATTTGCTGTGAACGCCAGAGCACTTGCATTTTGCTTTGAATTGCTCAAATCTCTCAGAGAATTTATCCTTCATTTTGTTCAGAGCCATGCTGGAGTAATTCGTGTCAATAGTTTCACCGCGATATTGATTTTTTTATTTTTCAAAATGGCGGTAGTAGAGTGCTTTTTCCAAAATGCTGTTAATGATTTTAATTAACAAGGTCTAACCTCAACTATATCAGATGCAATTTTAGAAGCGATGCCAAAATGAAGATGTAAAAAAAGAATGATTTAGCAACATAAAATTGCTAATGCATCTTCAAAAAACCACCGTTACTTAACCAGTTAATGGTAAACTTCATTGATTGCTAATATGTAACTAAAGAAGTAATATCCGTTAAACGTCAAAACTTACAGCTGCTGAGAAATCAAGATTGGAATAAATCGAAGTGTGATGCTGCCGAAGAGCGGTAAAGATTAAATGGATCGACCGTGTAAGGAACTAGGAAGTGCTAAGACGAGTGGAAGACAAGAGAAGCTTCCTAAAAACCTTAAGCAGACGACGGGACAACTCAGTTGGTCACGAGGGACGATGTCCTGATGAAGACTATCGTAGAAGGACAGGTGGAAGGGAAAAAGGGCAAGGGACGGCCCCGAATGAGTTGCATACGACAGGATGTAAAACAGAAGAAATATTAGGTGCGCAACAAAGTTTTCACTGTTTTTTTTAATGAAAATAAAACTTCATTCTGAAAAATGGTTGTAAGTGAATCATTCAATGTGTTTTCCATCGCTACATACAAATTTTGCCTATCATTGCGGCAAAGCCCGAATGTCGTAACGATAAAAGTGTTCATCTTTTGAACCTATGAACGCATAAAGCCATTTTTTGATGTCTCGCAACTGCTGCATCAGCTAGCCATCGAACGGGACAATGGAGAACTTGCATATTTTTTGGAAAAAATAGAGGAGCTAGAGGACGATGAATATTGCGCAACGCAAAAAACCCGAGGGCTAGGTAAAGCTTCGTTCCCGATGTAAAAATTCTCAAAGTTGTCGAAATAGCAACGGCGCGAAAAACGGCGTTTGAAAGGAGGCGTGGTCAAATCGGGTGGGTATGACGTCACAACTGCCGTTGCGAGGGCCCAAAGGCTCCGCGAAGCAAAAGAGATACGTGCCAATGAAGACGATTCTGTTTATTTAATGACGTTATCAAAGCAAATTTCAACCATAAAGTTTATGCCCCTGAATTTACTGTAGACTCGTAGAAAATGCTAACAAATTACTGTTTACTTGGAGATCGTATTAATGGTAGTCGATAGATGCGCATTTTTGGCAGCGTTCAGTCATGAGTAGTACTCTTTATTAGTGCTGCTTGATTCCTGGACGTCAAAGCACAACTTTTGTTGCGCCGGTAAAAGTTGGTCTTCATTTTTCCGACGAAAGAAAATTGCGTTTACTGTTGCAGTAGGCAATGCGGAGGAAGATAGAGGGCATAACCGATGCCTTCTTAAGCTTACGAGCCGTGCCGTTGAATTTGGCAACGCCGCATTAGCAGAGAAGGTAGTCCTATCCGTCCTACGGTGGTCCGATTCTCTCCTGCTGAAAATACTAAAAATCCATCACGAATACTTAGCTGGAGACCCTTAATCACTGACAAAAACACTTAACTACTATGCCATAACAAATACTAATCTGCTATGTTGCTCTGAATTCTTTTCGTGCAAGGAGCGGGGTTTGGAAACCTAATGCCAGAGAGACAAGAAAAGCACTTTCTAAATTAATGAAAAATAACTTATAGACAGTTATCTATGAAAAAATAGACATGTCTTAAATTAACAGAGTTAAATAAACACAAGATGTGCACGTATTGTTAAAAGAAACTTTTAATTCATGATAATGAGACAGACTTTCACCATTAGCTTGGTTTCACGAATACGAATTCACAGCGAAACAGTCTGCATACAATTCACGTGTGAGATCGCGAATCGGTTCCTCTTTCAACACACACACAAGCTACATCGTGTTTCAATAATTTAGGTAAATCCAAAAACAAAATACTAACGCACACCATAAATATATAGTGAGAAATAGGCAAATACAATAATCAAAAGCCAGAAGGCACGACCATACCTCACGACCATTCATCACGCACAACTTACAATTACAGATCTCGTCATGATGAAAACTACTATTTATTCACTGATTTAGAGCCTTAAATTAGCCCACGCAAGCGGCACAGGTGAATTTCTCACTGGCATTCGTTGATACGATTAATTTACTAGAAAAACAAATTTCACACACAACTTTGATCTTGATAGCTTGATCGTGAAATGTCATATCTACGGTGAACAGCGAAGGTGAGCACGCCACTGACAATTTTTACGTTACTGTCAGACAACTATTGATAGCGTAATAGCACTGTTTACAATTCAATCACGATGGAACACAATTAATTACAACTCTTGGCCGATATTTTTCAACCTTGTCCAACTTTGTGCAATACTTACAACCACTGGCACTGTGATTAGCAGCAGTAGATTAACGGGAGTTTTCACGTTGCAAATAACACTACTTTGGAACAAAAGATGCTAGCAGAAATCGCCAAGCAGCGATCCAAAGTTGTATTCACGGTTATTCACCTTACATTACAAGCATAGGCAGTCCTAAACGACGAATTTTCCGGCACCTACGAAGAAATTGATTATTTGGTAATTGCATGTAAAAGAATAGCAGACATTAGCAAACATCAAAATCGTTCTAATTACATAAATGTATGAGGCGCCATCGATAACACCAACTTGCAATTAACGCATCCCCCTACAATGGCCGTGGCTGAGACTGCTACAACGATGTGACTTAGGTATTATAAAATATTTGGATTCACTGCTCCAGTTTTATATTTTATGCGCCCATTCGGATATTAATATTATCAATGATAAAAAATATGAGGGCTTCCGAGCATCTATTGCCGAATATTTTGATTTCAATTGAAAATAACCAACACGTCTCACAAGCGAAGCTCTCACAACTGCTGGTAACTCATACAAACAATCACAACAATACATAACGTGGTGTGGAATGAGCCGTACCACCTCCTGTGTTGCCAAATCTCCAGCATCAGCGCTCGTCAGCTTAAGAAGGCATTGGCATAACGCTTAAAACTGTGGGATTCCTTGGCAGTCGTATAAATCAATTAATACTTCCATTATCTCCTAAATAACAGAAATTACTTGGGGTGATCGTTGCACATTTCGAATTTCAGCGGGCATATACTCGTCGCAATTCATCAAGTACAGTATCATATTGCAAGATGGTCAACTGCTGGCAGATAATCGGACTCAGCACGAGCATATTCTTCATCCATGCGGGTAAATAAGCCGGTAATGACAGTTACTAATATTAATATCCTCCTTTAAAATCCTCTAGAATACTGTATTAAATGAAAATGAGACAAACCACAGAAAGAACTTTGGATGGCTCAAAGAACTCCGGTAACTCCCACTCAGAACGCATAGCAAGCAGCGAAATCGGAATCCAACGGCATATATGACGTCACGCACCCCTATGTCAAAATGGCGCGCGGAAGCTGCGTTTGAATCTATGCCATGTCTTTGTCTCACCGCAGTTCAATAAATAAGGGTCGCTCGTCTATAAGAAAAGTATATTTATGGAACAATATTGGTTAACTAAAATATGCGTGGGCTGAAATTGTTGCAGCAAAATCTTTGCAAGTTCTCCAGACTGCGCAATATCTGGGGAAGATAGTGTACGTAAATAACCGATGGAAAAGAACGGACAAAATTGACTATGAAAAACACAGAAACATACAAAAGAGACACGATAACTGACAGACGTTTCAACGGGATGACCCGCTATCTTCGGTGCCGAAGGTGAATTTACATGCCTATATTAGATTATGATTATCAAGAAGTATAAGATGTCTACCGAGATATAACGGAACTTACCAAGCAGGTAAGAGAAGAAAATCCTATTATTTTAGATGACTGGAACGCCGTCGTCGGCGAAGGCCAAGGTGGATAAGATATCTGGAAAGTATGGATTAGGAAATCGAAATGAAAGAGGAGAAAGGCTATTCCAATTCTGCACTGAACACAGGCGATTGGTTGCCAACACTGTATTTAAAAAATTATCAGCGAAGAAGATGCACGAGGAAGATACCAGGACACCTTGGAAGATACAAAAATCGACTACATTATAGAGAAACAAAGATTCAGGAACCAGGTGAAGGACTGCAAAAGCTACCCAGGGATAGATATCGATAGTGACCATAACTTAGTTATGATGAAATGCCACCTAAAATTTTAAAAAAATTGAAGAAAGTCGTGAAAAATATATGGCAGGTTGAGAAATTGAAGGAGGTTCAGCATCATCTGGCTTTGAAAGAAGCTGTAGGAAAGAGAATAGGGGAGGACACGACCAATAAACCAGTGGAAGAGAGTAAGAAAACCATTAGAAGTGGTCTGCAGACAGGAGCTGATGAAGTTCTTGGTAAAAGAAGAGTCGTTATGAAAAAACCATGGATCACGCAGGAAGTATTATGTCTCATTGAAGAAAGAAGAAAATCAAGACTGCGAAAACCGAGGAAGGGCAGAATTGTTATAGGAGAATGATGATTGATGACAAAATATGTTGTAAAGCAAGGAAAGCTGGAGAAGCGTGGATAAAAAAATATTTGTGAAGACGTACAAAACAACCTTGTGCATGGAAAAATAGATGGCGCCTATTGTTTAGAGAGGAACCACTTTTTGGAAAGGGGCGTAAGATGTAATATCCTTAAGGCCTGGTTTCACGGTACATTAGAATGTACTAGAGAACGTCGGAATCTCAGAATTAACGCGAAAATTCACCGTATAACCACGCAAAATGTAAGAATGTCTGCAATGGCGCCGACTCCATGGTGCCCGAGGGGGCCCGAGCCCCCTCAAAAATTCGTTATGGTGGTGAGGAAAAAAATGTGTCATGCTTGTCGATCTTCCCCGGAGTGTCCAGATCTCGATATTCGAGTAAACAGGGTTCTAATATTGATCATATGACTCTTCTAAAATGCTTAAAAACCTTAAAACTCACTACTTATAAAATTTCCCGGGGCAAGATCCACGGTTTGGGCTCCCCCCCCCCCACCCCCCGATTAATATTAAGATTTTAATATGTGCTTTTATTATGGAACACTACTATCCAACAAAATTTGAACGATATCGGCGAAAGACACTTCGTGAATATTCCTTGTTAGAGGCTGCTTTCGACGAGAGGCCGGCCGCCCTTTACATTCCTTATTTTTCTCCGTGGTTTAATCGTAATCAGTATTTATTCTCGTAAACAGCCACTTTCCTTATAATTTGATCCTACAATGGGTAGAATGGTAGGTACATTTATAGAGTTGTTTACAAGGTGAAATAAGTAACTTGATAAAATCCTGCGGTAACCATGATTTAAGAGTGTACTTACGTTGGGGATATCCCGTTGACAATATAGATAATGTATATGACTCCATTCTGTGAATCATCAACCGCTTATTCCACTTTTTTTTGTACCTTCGAGCACAAGCAAAAAACTTCTCCGGCGAGTAAATAGAGGTACTAGACGACGGAGCACTTTATGTGGTTTTATGGGATACACGATTTATATGGTTTTCACACGTTTTTCTATTGAAGGTCCATGCTGCAATACACTTACTGCATTAAGCAAATGATGTAGGTGTGTAACGTAGATCACAATCTGCAATCAACTTATTTGGATTCAATATTTCCAAAACTCCCCAAACAATCGCCTTTATTTATTTCAACAACGCCTTGGTAACCCAAAATATTCACTATCCGAAGTTTGACGTTAAAACAGCAATTATATTCGCCAAATATGCGTTTGAGGCCCCCCATAGACAGTTTTTCTATCCACTTCCTAGGCCTGTCATCAGTGGATACCGTGCCGTGATGTAACGTGCGCACGCTCAGTCACGTGTTTTCAAACAGTCGATGAAGATTATTTTAATGACTCATATCTCAGCTATAAAACATTATTCATCCGCGAAATTTTCGGCAAGTACATTTAACGTAAGTATATTATTGTTATAGTACTTTTAAAAAAGTTTGCATCTTCCCCATTGGTTTATATTTGAAGTTGAAATAATTTGTTGCGCATTTAAAATGTACGAAAAAATGTCCGAAAAAATGTACCGTGTAACCACCTACTCGTGGATCTTGTCCATGAGAATGTACAAGAATCTGTTCAGAAAACCATTCAGAAAAATGTACAGAATCTTGTACATTCTAACGTACCGTGTAACCAGGTCTTAAGAACAAATGCTATTGAAAACGAGAGGAAAGTGGATGAGGGTGACATGGGAGCCCCAATTTTAAGATCAGAATTTGATGCGGCTGTAAGAGACCTTCGGATAAATAAAGCATCTGGAATTGATGATATTCCCGCAAAGCTAGTTAAAAATGGAGGAGAAAAGACATTGAACCAGCTGTACTAAAACATTATTGAAATATATTCGACAGGTGAGATACCAAAGGACTTCAAGAGAGACATAACAATCCTAATTCTTAAGAGGAAAAGAGCGGAGAACTGCAAAGATTTTAGGACCATAAGCCTGACTACACATGCATTGAAGATACGGATCATCTATAGAAGAATAGAACGAAGAGCAGAAGAGTATCTGGATGATGACCAATTTGGATTCAGAAAAAGCAGAGGCACTAAGGAAGCAATATTGGCCCTTAGACTGCTCATAGAGAAGAGAATGGAAAAGAACAAGCCAACGTTCGTTGCGTTCGTGGACTTAGAGAAGGCATTTGACAATGTGGATTGGAACACGATGCTTGGAATCATAAAAGAAATTGTTTTCTACAATGACGGAAGAATCATTCACAGTTAATGCAAGAACCAAGCAGCGGGGCCAAGCTGCGAAGAAGGAAGAATTAGGAAAGGAGTTAGACAAGGCTGTGCTTTCTCATCCGCTATTTTCAACGTTTACATCGATAAAGCAATTAATGAAATCAAAGAAAAGGCTTCGGTAATAAATATCCAAGGACAAAAAATTAGCATTCTAAGATGACTTAGATGCTTTGCCGATGACATAGCCGTCATAGCAGAAACAGAGAAGGATTTGAAAACTATTCTGGCTAATACGGGTTAGAGAAAACGAAGATATTGGTATGAAGCAGAAGGGATTAAGTCAATTCTAAAATTAAAATAGGGAAGCAAGCACTGGCGGAGGTGGATGAATTCTGTTTTCTTGGGAGGCAGGATAATTAGCGACGGGAGAAGCAAGAAAGAAATTATGAGCAGAATAGCCCAAGCGCAGAGAGCACTCCACCAAAAGAGAGACGGCAGCGAGTTTACAGCGAGACAATTAAATATGGAAATAAGGAAACTATTTATAAAAACCTACATTTGGAGTATGCTCCTATATGGAAGTGAGGCTTGGACAATTACAGCAGCGGAGAAAGCAAGGATAGAGGCTTTCGAAATGTGGTGCTACAGATGAATGATGAGGATAATATGGATCGACAGAGTTAGTAACGAGGAAGTCCTAAGAAGAGTAGGAGAGAAGAGAGGACTCATGAAAACCTTAATAAATAGACGGAACTACTATATAGGCCACATAATGAGACACGATGGCCTGATGAAGACAATTGTCGAAAGACAAGTGGATGGCAAGAACGGAAGAGGAAGACCTCGAACCAAATATATGGAACAGGGAAAGAAAGAAGAAATACGTAGTTGTGACAAGATAAGCTGATATGAGAATTGAGTAGAGAGCTGTGTCAAACTAGGATTGCTGACCAGTGATGATGATGAGGATGAAGAATGAAATGGAACATTAAGATAGTTACCGAAGAATTAACATAATGCAGATTCTATAATAACAGAAAATAAGAAATAGAAACACGGAAATTGTAAGGCAAAGAGAAATTAAGTATTGGTTAATACCTCATTTCCAGCGATGAATTTTGGTGAGCAATGGTGAACGTCGTAGTGCATTGTGCAATTATTTACAAAATGAGTGAACAGATTTCCTTGGAGGTGGCAACAGATTGTAAATGACAAGCCTCGTAACACCCACGACATATGACCGTTGCACCCTTAGACCATATAAGCTACACAGCAATACAACTCCAATGGTTTCACATTTATGTTAAATATACTTTTCCTCGTGATGAACAATCTTTGTTCAATTATCTCCCAATGGAATCGTTGTTTTATCAATGTCTTGTCGGGGTTTCAAGTTGAACAACGATCGTTTGACTGGGTGAATGAGACGAGAATTTACAATCATTTCAGGTATTTGTGTATTTGAACATAATTTCTCTTCGGCATGCCCGTACCGGGACGTATCCCTCAAGCGTGGAAATCTTTGGCGCCCCCGATAGTTCCCCTGCATAGTGCTGGCGCCCTCTGGCCATGGCCGTCCACTGCCCTAAGAAGGGTCTGCTCTTCGGTGATAATTAGCTGGCATGCAATTGACATTAAAGTGAAATAATAGCATTGAATCCAAAATGGAAGTGAGACTTTAAAAAATATTTATAGCGCATGTAAACTACCATGATTATATGGCACTTGTTTAATTTTTCTTGGGTTACGCTTTAACTTTGGTATGTAGTTTCAGCTCAACTTTTTAACCCAAAACGGTAGCTTATTGTATGTGGGGAAGGGGTAGCGGCCGGCAAACCCGTAATTTCTTGAGATTTTTAAAAATATAGTAATTTGGTTGGAATACCATCGACCTGAAGACGCCGGTTGGAATACCGGAGAAACTGTCGTCGCAAAGAAAATCCGCGCGGTGAAACCCAGAAGCATGGAGACATCACATTATTTTATACCGTAGATATCCTTACTGCGACTAGTTCTCAACTTTGAAAACTGGCCGTCGATTTCGTTGCTGGGAATAATTAATCCTGAAAATCGTATAAAATATGTGGAATAAAGTCAAAAATGTGTTTAGATCTACGACCAAGGGCGGATCCAGGATTTTTTCTGGAGAGCACATGAGTCAGCAAACGGCCTTCTCATATTTGAGACTACAAGCATACAAAAATTACTGTAGAAAATATTCTCTTTAAATTGATATGAAATTAACCTATTGAGGCTCCGTAATGCACACAAAAACGAACATAATGATAATCGTATTGACAATATTGTTCATTTTTTAAGCGTCTGTGAGGGTGGGGGGATTATGGGCACTGGACACGTGCCCCTCCCCTGAATCCGCGTATATCTACGACACTCGCGCGGGATACAGTTGAAGCCCAGACATTTTGTTTACTTTGTGCTTTCGCCGCGCGTATTGTGTATCAGGAGGGGGTGGGGAGGAAACTCAGTGCATAATAAAAATACGTTGAGGTAAAAAATGTTGCATATGAGATAATTAACAAAATTGCATTGGGCTCCAGCTGTATCCTGCGCGTGTATTCGCGGTTCAGTAACCTGCGCGTCGAGTGCCGCCGCGTCAACGGTGGTCGCTGAAAAAGCCCACTCACTCTCCTATTCTCTGTAACGGCGGTCACTCAGCTCCAGGAGATGCTGGAGGCATCTCAATTTGGACTTTATCCCGTCCTATGAAATTGTTTTCATCTCCGCTTTCTTCCCCAATCGTAACGTTATCCATGCCATAAGATCCCATTCAATCATCACTACACGGGTCAGATTCACTGCAGTCTAAAAATGCACGTATTTTCTCGACAGTTTGTTACTTTTGGCCGATAAAAACACTTAAAATATTGAGGATATCTCAGTTAAGACCCGAGGTCCACAAACGAGGGCCAGATTTTAAACAACTGGCATAGTCGTGAAAAAAATTAAAACTCTAAATTAGCAGCGAATATTTAACGACCATGCATTTTCAATCATAAAATTCATTAGCACCAACGCTGAATTGCTTGGGCAAATAATTAACACTTACCACGACGAGGTCGGGAAGTTGAAGCCATTTTCCACATTGACTAGGACACGACTGAGAGAGCACGTTGTACCCATAATAAGGTGATTGGCACTCTGGTCTCTATTAGGTACAGGGAAGAAAAAGGTTGACCGAAGCGGAGCGCGCGTCAAAATAGGGTAGTTTCCTTCATCAAAGAAAACGAAATGCATTAGTGATGGGTCGGTCATGAACGATCGAATCATGTGACCAGGGTCATCTCCGAGATTGATCGGTGAACGGAATCATTCAGATGACCGAGAGGGTCATTTCCTCACGTCGGTCGTTCGTGACCGTGGACGTTCTCCATCAGTCGCGATCGTCGGTCATTCATGATTGTTTCATCGCGAGGATCCAGACGCAGGTCATTCGTGATCGTGGTCGTTCTCTGTCAATCGCCAGCCATTAGGTCATTCGTGATTGTTCATTGCATAGGTCGTTTTCAAACACAGTCCAATCGCTATCATTCTTCGAAGATGTCGCGGTTGATGAACGTCACTCGCGACCTGAATTGACCGTTTTTGACTGCTCTTTCACTCGTGGTGATGAATGGCATGGTATTGCAATCACTTTTAGGGGCAATGTTCGTAATAATTGTAAAGTTTTCTATAATCGACATTTCAGGGTACCTATGGCCTTCATATCTCAGGAATATGCCGAAAATCTTGAAAGAGCCCATTTATCTCTCATGCCTTTCAATCAGTTCCATTTTTTATATTGACTTTCCATAATAAAATATTGATCACTAACCCTATGCCCCACGAATGATTGGAAATTATCATTGATTCTGTATCTTGAAAAACAATAAAAGGAGTGTAATAAACAACATTTAAGGCACATTCTGTATTTGCAAATGTTTTGGAAGTAATTAAGATAAAAATTAACTAGTTTCTGGTTTTAACAAATGAAAAAACTTTATATATTAATGATAATAATAACAACTCATCTCTCGTTTAACTAGCTACATAGATATTGCCCTTAAGTAGAGAGCGATCAGCCGGTCATGATTGACAACAGGGTAGTGATTGCCCCCTCGGTCGAGATTACCTACTCGGTCGTGATTGCCGTCCACTTTCCACAATCATGACCCATTCAATCATGACCTCCCGTTCATGACAGAGTCACTGAAATGAATGGTCACCATGATTGGGATCACGAGAATGACCGACTAAGTCCATCACTAAAATGCACTGATTGCTATTTGTTACCCACCATTAGAGTTTTCATAATATACAAATTATTTGGTTTTAGAAATCCCAGTTTAAACGAATTGCAATGGTCAATTTTAACCTCATTTGAAAAAGGCCAGATTGGCGCCCATGCGATTCCAATCCACGTGACTTCACAGGGACCTAGTTTCACGAGAGGATAGGAGTTTTACATCGTCTGAGCTTACCAATGCATGCATGAGTCACAGAGCTCAGGGAAACATCTCTTAATGACCGCTTATTAAAATTGTCTAAGGTCGGAAAGTTTCCTTCGTTTGATAAAGTAGTCATAATCCATATTTAAAGCAAGCGCTACCTGCTAGCAGGGTACTCTGCTACCTGCTAGCAGCCTGCGTCGTATCAGCGCTCAAGCCTCGCCTCAAGGTCACCTCACAGGGCGGCAGGGTGCCTTCATAGCTCGGCGTTGCGTTCTTGGGGGCGGAGCTAACTCATCGCAGCAAGTTGGAGCCCTTCGTTGCTCCCACAGCTCTGCGTTGCGAAAGCAAATGAAAGGCAAAAAGCCTTGGCTCCTAAAAATCGGCCTACGAACATATCATCTTATGATTTCGACCCAAACGCACAATACATATGTTGTTTTGTGCATTTTTACGCAACTTCTTTTCTTAAAATATTCTTCTTAACTATAAATAGCATTTGAAGTTAATATGCTGACCATAATGTCGATAATCATGCATGTGATGGCGGCCCTTGCCTATGCATTACTATGATCTTGAAATTTTATTTCCTAACCCGGAATATTCGAGAAATAGCTAATTACATACACTCAGTGAACATGAGTAACATGGAATGTTATCAGGAATATTTATTAATCATAACTGTTGTTCAAACAGATTGTCCTAGTCATGTTATCTTAGCTCTAACTGAGTAGATCATGAGGGCACAATTATTAGATATCAATTGCAATTTAAACGACCATAGTCACCAACAAGGAGCTCTCACGCTGTATTTAGCTTGTGATACCATAGGGTGGTTTCCTATTATTTTTTATTATTTTAATCGAAAGATTATTACCCCTGGAGTACGTATTTCACGCTTTTAGATTTTTAAATGATAACGTCTATTTTTCGCGATTAAATGAAAAGTGAAAAATTTCAAGCGCGCGAAAACGCGACGCTTAAGTATGAATGCCGGGAAATATCTCCGTACGTCGTATTTCTGGTTCCCCCTCCCGCCCGGTGAGGTGACCTTGAGGCGAGGCTTAGCGCTGATACGTCGCAGGATGCTAGCGGATAGCTGAGTACCTTGCTGGATGGTAGCGCATGGCTTAAAAAAGGTTTATTAATACCTTATCAAACGATGAAAACTTTCCGAACTTAGCCAGTTTTAATAGGTGATTATTAAGACATGTTTCCCTGAGCTCTGTGCCTCATGCATGCATTGGTAACCTCAGACGATGTATAACTCCTATCCTCTCGTGTAGAAACTAGGTCCCTGTGACGTCATGCGGAGTGGAATCGCATGGGCGCCAATCTGGCCTTTTTCAAATGAGGATAAAATTTGACCCTTGCCATTCGTCTAAACCGTTATTTCAAAAACCAAATAATTTGTGTATTATGAATACACTAATGGTGGGTAACGAATCGCAATCAATGCCTTTCGTTTTCTTTGATGAAGGAAACTACCCTATTGACGGGTATGTGTTATGTTAATCTACGCTCCTCGGTGATTGTAATTAATTTAGGGTCAATATTTATCCTATGTTTAGGAAAGATACGAAATATCTATGCTTAACACTTCAAAATGATAGTAAATAATGAAATAAACGGCATTTGTCACTCCCATCAGAGTTAATCTTGCATATTTGTACACCTAAGCTTCCCTTAAACAAACACCAATTCGAAATCGTCGGCGAACTGCCGCCTTCGCGCAGAAAAAATCCGACAGGTTCAGTTTTTCTGCAATGACGCAGCGAGCTGAAGACGTGACGTCATCAATTCTCAAAGACGGGCTCTGATTGGCTCGCTAGCCGAGGCGTCAACGCAACGCCGAACTGTGAAGGCACCCGCTGCGGGAACCAGAAATACGTCACACGGACTTTTCCCATCATTCCTTCTTAGCCGTCGCGTTTTCGCGCGCTTGAAAATTTTCACTTTTCGTTTAATCGCGAAAAACAGATATCGTCTTTCGAAAATCTAACAATGAGAGCGTGAAATGCGTACTCCAGGAGTAATAATCTTTCGATTTAGGCAATAAAAAAATAATAGGAAACCACCCTATTGTTACTTTGTCACACAATGCTCGGAAAAATTATAAAAGAGGTGCTCAAATGCGGAGCCACCCTTTGTGAAATGAAAACAAAATACAGGTATTTCACTCCAGTGGCGCAGCGAGAGGGTTTTTGGGGAATATAATAAAATACGGGGATATAATAAAAGAAAGTTAAATCTATTTAGCTTAATTGAATTAATATTACTTATAGAATAGCGTGAGGATTAATTAAAAAATCCCTCAGAAGGTCGTAAAACTCAGCATTTTGAACCATTTATCTTAATTTTTTTCTGGGGGAGGGACCCCAAGTATTAGTTGCGCCCAAAACCCCCCTAGCCTGGATTCCTAGCTGCGGCCTTGCTTCATCCCATGGCAGTATGCAGACAAAATACATGAGTGAACAAAAAATACAACTGCAGAATGGAGAAAATTTTAATGCGACGATAATACATCAAGCAGAGGGCAGGAAAGTACCATTAAAAGAAAGCAAATAATGAATAGAAATTATTATGCACCGATAATTACGTACGAGGCAGAAAAATGGTCTGAAAGAGAATTAGAATCGAGTGGAATAGAAGCAGAAGTGAAATGGAAAGGATGACAAGAAGCAAACAGAGTAAGATGGAGAGAGATTTGAACCGGTGCGGTGACGTCATGGTCAAATAAGCAGCGCCGGAACGCACTTCCCTTAACTTTCTTTGGAAGTGAAATATTACTCTGTGTGTTTTTTATTACAAGTTATTACTTACATTTTATTATAAAAAAATTGTTTTGATTACGCATGTATATATTAGAAATTTTGAGGCAACAAAATTGATAAAAGTGATACTTGTCTATTACGTCTTTTGTCAACTAGTGCCGGGAGGGCGTTCCGGCGCATTCCGGCACCATGACACCACTGGTTTGAACCAAAATGATAAGGACTCAAGAACACTTCAGAAACTAGACATTGAACTCATTTAGGGTAACAATAGCGCAGAGAGGGGGGGGTTTTGGGGGATAAACCCCCCCAGAGCTCAGAGAAATTTTAAAGTTTAATCCATTTTACTTAATTGGATTGATATTACTAATAGGATACTATAAGGACTAATAAAATATCCCTCGGAAAGCCATAAAACTCACCATTTTGAATCATGTATCTAAAATTCTGCAATTTATTAATCTCGCACCAACCGCTAATCCCGGTGGGTAATCCATACCCCTTCACACTATGATATTAGTTGCACCTAAACCCCCCCCCAGCCTCAATTCCTAGCTGTGCCCCTGGAGGGTGAGACAGAAATTTGAAAATAAATACATAGGAATTCAAGATTATAAGGAAGTATCGCTGATTGAGAATTGATGAAGGCTAATTAGCACATCGTCATTATCAAAAGTCATCAATCTGAAATAGGTATGATGCGCATCTCAATGCGATTCTCCCGTCACATAATCTTTTAACAAATAATTCATCTGTTTAACATACTTCATCACACCTGATCCATTAACTTTATCTTACGTCCTCCACTACCATCCTTCCCTTCCACTTTTCCTACAATGATTGTCCTCATCGTAATATTGCATCTCGTCACATGGCTAATTAAACTGCCCATCTTCTTTCCCAAGGGTTTCAAAAGTTTTCTCTCATATTCTTCTTAAAACTTCCACGTAACTCATAAAATCTATCTATCCATTTGATCTTCACCATTCTCCTTAATTTATCACTGTATTTTGAAATCTGCAACCCTTGAATTATCTGCCGCTGCCACGGTCCATGCCTCACATAAAGCATAAAGAAACATGTTCAAAACGAAAGCCTGAATTAATTGCGTCCTTCACTTCAAACAGCTTATATTCCCAGCTGTGAGGAGGCTACTCCTTTTGAGGTAGGCCCTCTTCGTTTGGGCTATTCTTCTGACTACTTCCTTCTTGCTTTGTCCATTGCTGGTCACTGGGCTACCTAAGTATGTAGTTAAGAACTCCTCACACATTATAATTTTACATACCTCGGCATCAAGTATAGGTACCAGTTATTTTTAAGAGGTGAATTGGCCAGCATGATCACTTAGATTAGATTTTCCATGCAAACAAATGAGAAGGGTGATTTCTGACAAGGAAAAATAATCGGTCCGAATGTATGAATGCACAATGGGCCAACAGTAGACCAGAGACCCAAAGTACTGATGTAGGCCGTGAAATATGAAAACGACAGTAATTGTGGGTGCTGCATTGTATTTCTTCAGCATCTTGATTAAATTGCCATCACACTATGGGACAACATGGCTATAGGAGCAAGGAGATGGAGCCTATTCTTATGTAAACCTCATTTCTCAACCCATACAGCCATTTCATCTCCAGCACCACGTCTCACCCTCTAAGTATATTGAAAACTTTGTCAATTCCACACAACTTTATTCAGTACAACATCCACCACTTTCCTGACTCCTTTGCCCTTTAACAAGGGGTATTTCCTGAAAAGCCAATCAGGATATGATAGAAGCCTGGGAGACCTCATGCTGGGGGTGAGAAACCAGGTGTACCGAAAATGAGAGAAGAAAGGGAATTGTGGAGCAGCAAATGCCAGAGAAGGGTGGATTGGTGAACATGAGAAGCAATTGCGTGAGGAATGAGTTGGAGGGAAAAATGCAATGCCAAGGAAGTGCAACAGAGTAGCACTTGGGCCTGACGAAGGATGACACTAAGAAGAGAAGCGAGAGGGAAATGCCTCGTCAATAGCAGAAATGGAGAGCGCCAGTATGACAACCTTATGTTTTCAAAGCGCTCTGAATGATGCCCCTCAAGAAATGCAATGTTTTACTCCAGAAGCAAATATCACTCACACTTTCACACACAAATTTACAACTGAGAATCTAGTTCTTGAAGATTCGCAGATTCAAGGGAGTGGCATGTCCCAGTGCCCATAATCCCCGTGACCCCCCACCATCACAGACGTTTAAAAAATGAACAATATAGTCAATACTGTTATCATTACGTTCGTTTTTTGTGTATCACAGAGCCTCAGTCGTTTAATTTCATATTAAAATATAGATTCATTTATATTGAACAATTGGGGTCATCCACTTTAACTAATAGCGAGCAATGGGAAAACAACCGTTCAGATGGACAGACAGCAGATGTCAGCAGGAGACAGTGGTGGATGTATAAGGAGGGAAGGAGGGGTGTGTGCCCCCTCTCTGCCCCCCCCCCCCCCAAGCTGGTCCACTGGCATTGCCGAACATTGCAGGATCAAAATGTTAGCTTTTTTACATCATAAGATGGCATTGTCTTGCATATGTGTATAATGGGTGTGAATAAAACTTTCTTAAACTTTGCATGTGACTTATTTATTTTTTATTACAATAAAAGTAAAGTTAGCTCGAGATGTCTTTTGCGCCCCCATTGACTTTTTTCTGAGCTGGCAGGAGAGATGTGTGCATACGATAAAATTCTCACAAGGAAAGAATATGTCAGAGGCAAGAGAGAGCATGAAACATGACTAAGCCTGAAGGGCCTACATTTTCTTTATTCCAGTCAGCAATATCATGATGTTTTAAGTTGATTTATGGGGTCCTATAGGGTGAAACTAATGCTATTTTTAATGCCTAAAAATGCCTGTGTTTACCTGCTAGTCTCTTTTTCTGCTGATGTCACCTCAATTCACTTAAAAACGTTATATTACTCTAAATGTCACCTAATTTCCTTTTACTTCATATAAAGTCCATAATTTGATCTTCTTTTTTCATACATTGATGGTGAAATAATACAATTAAACATGTATGCACATATAAACTAAGATCATTCAAAGTCTTATCACATAAAAAGCAGGAAAAAAATTTGTTATTGGTTACATTGAGCATATATTTGATGTTTTTAATTGCTTGAAACTTATTTTAATAGCCCTACTTACATTTAACATTTCTGGGTTTAAAGAGAAACTGCCCGCATATGCTCCAATTCCAAATATAAGTATATACTCGGCAAATTTAGATTTAACCAAAAACAAATGTTATTTCAGATTAATTTTAATGCTAGAGATTGTTTTTCTAAAAAATGATAATGTAACGGTTAGCTACTTGCTTATAATAAAAGATTGAATGTCAGCCAGTATCAATACTGAGAAAAACATAGCTAATACCATAGGGTAAGGATATATGTATATACATATATATACTTATATCTACTTACTCTATGCTAATACTGAATTATTATAAAATAACAGGGAATCTATTTGCAATAAATGGAAATCTGCATTCAGAGAAACTACATTAAATGAAGTATTACTGTTAAAAAAAATCTGAAATGTGAATGGTGGCCTATTTGATTTATCTAGTGATAGAGGAAAATGCATTGCTCAGTAATTCAAGATTTCATTCAGAGAAACCCTAGATGGGAATACATTGGTAAGGTTGGAGATATTTTATAAGGAAATTATATTTGGCATCAAAAAGCTGCGAAATGTTTTTAGCTGGCCACATTGGTGGTGGGGTAAATTCTATGCCTACTAGGTTTAGGGGTGGAATCTCACCCGCATGACAACTTTGTCAGCTAATGCATTGATTTATGTCAAGTTTTATTTGCTCAGTCCCTATGGCTTAACTGGTGGAAGGGTTGCTGTGAGGTTGAGGCCTGTTCTCACACACTCATCACTACCCACTCTTTCCCCCACCAAACCGGTAAGAATCCACCTAAACCAGGATTTCAGCGGCGCTAGAGTAGCAATGGGCTGAGTTGGTTGTTCCAGCAATATTGATCATCATTACCATTCTCTAGAGTGAGTCAATCGATTGATTGTTGGTGACAGCCTATTTAGTTCACGACCCAAGTTGATCACTACCCATGTCAGTGTATGTGTCAGTCATTACCCATGTCCATATATTTCCCTTGTATACACTGAATGGAACTCCATAATAAGCCACTAAGTCCAATAATTGGAAAAACCGCAATTGTCAGAGGCATTGAATTTGATTGAGAATTCCATTCGGACAAGATCATTTTCAGTTGAGAATGACTGCAGCCCTTTTCTTTATCATGAACGACCAACACTGTCTTCAACGACAAATAACCGACCATTGAATATGGTCTCTAACTGAGCACTGACTTAAATTGCAAATGGTTGACGAATGACTATGGCTGTGAATGGTGAAAAAGATTGTGTTGCTCATTTCAGTGATCCCATTCATCCTCCGATCTAGCAAAAGATCTTGATTGCACACGCCAGCCGGCAAAGGCATTTGAAATGTGGTGCTTCGGAAGGATTATGGAAAAGTAAAATGAATTGAGCGTGTGAGCAAAGAGGAAGTCCTTACAAGAGGGGAGAAGAGAGAAGCATTCTAAAAACTTTAAGAAGGAGATGAAACAATTTAAACAGCCATATATTCGTTGAGGGACAAGAGGATGGCAGGAATGGAAAGGGGAGACCTCAGATATAATACTCTAATCTTAGCATATATGGAACGGGCAGTGAAGAATGTGAACAAGAATAAAAATACACATGTGAAAAGATTAGCTGATGTGAAGATTGGTTGGAGAGCTGTATCAAACTAATCTTAGGAATGTAAACAATGTGTGATGATGAGAGAAATATTTTGTGTGCAGTAAAATTTAAAGTATCATGGCAGAGGTTTTAATCAAAGAGCTTTATCCTCTCTAAAGGAAATGAAGCTCCGTTGAATGACAAAAAATACATTTAGCATGTTCCACAGAATGCAATTTAATATGAGTTTTATCTACTATGCGTATACCACTATGTATACCAAAATGAGTTTCACCTATACTCTGTAAGTATTTTTATGGTACATATAATTAACCCACCATAAAGCAAGCTCTTAATATTTTTTTTGTTGGCTTACATTATGTAAATGCCAATAGAGTGGATGAAACTAATTGAGACAATGCATTAAATTGCAATTTGTGGAACATACCAATTGTTTTCATCTCATTTCATGCCAGAATGCAGTTCCACACAGCAAGGGCATGGCCAGAATCAAAACCAGGCGCAGCAAACCATGGCCGTTCAAGTTGTAACGTTTTAGCACACAAACCAAACTTTTAAGAAAATTATAACAGCGCTTTACTAGTCTTTAAAATTATTTCCTGGAAAAAATATGATTTTTATTTTAGTTGCATGTCCTTTACTAATATAGTTTTTCTGGTTTTTAAGAAAATTTGTTCAAAACTTCCTTTCAATCCAGTCCTGATTTGGTGCTGAAATATGTATTGTTCAACAGCGTGGATGGGATAGCACTTAAAATGAGGAATATGTGCCTTGTTTCTGTGAAAAAATATAGATAGTGCAGCCACTTCAATATCCTTCAATATGTCTCTTGCTAAAACCTTTTTCTCCCACAGATTGTACCACAAATCTAATTCTGCATAGATATCTCCCAATTCATAAAACTCCATGATTTTTCATTTTTTTCCAAACTTTTTGGAAGCCATTCACAACGTTCACAAATGGGCTCCAAATTGCAGAGTGCCTAATTTGCAATGGTGACTAAATGTACAATGAAAATTGGTTTAGTAACTGCTCAGTGCAATTGGTTGGCAGACTTTCTTAAGAATTGTAACAGTTTCCTTTGACTGTGAGATGTTCTAGTGAATTTACAATTTAATGGACGCTATCTGAAAATTTTCTGATGCTCTTGAATTTCTCAGACCATCTGGTCTCGCAGAATCCTTATAGATTTGGAACCAAATTCCTGAGTGCTGGTGACTCGTGAAAGAACTATATTTTATCCTTAACTGTGGTCATTGTGTTTCTGATTTTTGGTGGTTTACTATGTAGCATCATTGCACCATTTATGTATGGTATGCAACTGATTATTCGCCATTTCCCTACCTAATTTTGTTTTGTTTCATCTCTTTATAATTATTAAGTTTATTTTTTCTTCTAGGGGAGAGGGGGCCGCTGCACCCCCCTGTCCCCTGCTGGGTATGCCCATGCCACAAAGTGCCAACACAAATGTCAATTCAGATTAGATAGTACTACCTAGTTCACAAAAAGAGAGAAAATAATGCAGTAATCACAGAGGTATATCACCGGTCAGATAAGCATATGTGGTGTTATCATAAATGAATTCACTTATATTTGTATCCTTTTGCATATACATACCCTTTGTAACACATTACCCTTGCATATTCAATTATGAATCAATCATCCATCAACTTGTAGAATTTGTATTTTGTTATGAATTGCACATGCTGTGCATCAAAGCTGCTCCTATTTGAGCCATTGATCAATTGGAGTGGCTTGTAGCGAGCATTACCAAGCTGTTGATAGCAACCACAAAGCAACTGGTATTTACGGGAATGCAAGGAAAGGAAAAAATTAGCTTTTTATGTCTTACTTGAAATTATGAGATTATATATTGGGCTAGCTGACCTGGCAAAGGAATTGTTTTGCCATATAAATTATTCCTAGTAAATACTTTTGAGATCAAATAAATAATAACTAACTTATTTTAAGAGTGTGGGAATGTGGTACATGACTGAAAGTGGAAGATGCTGTGAACGATGTTGACCTGTACAAAACAATAAACATTCATATTTTTAATTCATTGTACTATAATTACCTCATTTATATATATGAATGAGGATGTCTATTTGTCTCCCAAAGTTAGTTCCTAGGTGGATCACATGCTCCCAAATCACATAGTGCTACTTTTGGTTTTGTCCGATGCATCCTTATTTCAATAACCATTAGTTATGTCACGTCATGCAACTTCTGTGGTTGATTATCCTGCTAAGTAGACAAAACCCTTGATACAGTCTGGTAAAACATAACTAAAAGGATTCTACTCTTACCTATTAATACTCTTGGTGCAAAACTTTTTTCTGGGGTATGCACAATTTCATCCTGTGCGCGATATACAGAAATTATTGTTTCCATTGTATGCAGTTATACTATATGTAAGTATACCATCATCAGACCTGCCTTGTTCTTTTGCCTAAAAATCCTGCCATGTGACCATGAATTCCAAGTTCAAAGTTTCCCTCTTCTCTGGGTACTAAACTTCCCGAGCAACACCGGGTGGCCTGCTAGTAATCAATAGATTTCAAATTACATCTCTATCACTAATTATGACAATTAAAAAAAACATCAGCCTCTGGGTTTAATGGAGGGTACGATATTATTAGTAAGTCTATCTTTAGCCAAAACAAACAAACTGGATTGTTTACCCACGCGTGAACATGCCACGTACAATTTTCTGTATGAAGAACACGGTGTGCCTCAAAGCCAAAAAAAGACATCATTTGGCCTTCTGACTTGTCATTGTGAATGCCAATCTAATTGGTAATTGAAACCGTTTGTATTCAATTGGCACATCTGTTGGAATCATAGGGATTCATGGTAGAAATACATTTCCTTGGAACATGCCATTCATAATTTATGGTGATAGAAAGAGATTTCAAATGACATAAACAATACTGACGACCGTCAAGGGGACAGTAAGCCAAAAACGCTAAAATTTCAGCTTTTTTAAATGTTTTTTTTCTAAATTCACCATAAATCGTGTGGAAAAAGAAATTCAATTGCAAGAATAATAATGTGCATATCTTTTTCTTTCCAATGGTATTTATCTCAACTTAATGTGACCATAATCACTAATTTAAATATGCAAAAGGAAGAAGGGCTGCAGTCATTAAAGACAAACTTTACATGTATTTTTTATGGAAATGACTGAGGGCCCATACCAGGGCCTCATGGGAGGCAATGAGAAGGAGGCATGGGAGAAGAATGAAAAATAGTTTTCAACATATTCTCAGTCCCACTGAACATACACACCAAATTTCATAGGAATTGGTCCAGCCGTTTCGGAGCAGTTTGGAAACAAAAAACCGTGACATGAGAATTTTACATATTAGATTATAAAACAATACTCACTGCTGTGAAAGATGGAGATTGAGTGGACAGCCTGAGTGGGCAATGGGAGAGTTCCAGGGAGAGTAGGAAAGGAGAGGAGCGTCATCAAAGAAGAAGACAGAGCAACTTAATCGGCCATATCTTGAGACATGATGACGACAATTGTGGAGGGACAAGGGGATGGCAAGGACGTGAAAGGAGGAAAGGCCTTGGATGGGGTACATAGAGCAGGTGAAGAAGTGTGTTCAAGAAAAGAATTACTTGGGAGTGAAAAGATTAGCTGGGAAGAAAATCAAGTGGAGAGCTGCTTCAAAACAATTTCATGATAGTTGACCTGTGATGATGATTCAATGCTATTATATATGATAGCGCAATTATTTACGTCACTATGGTAGGGTTAAGGGGAAGGAAGCATACCCACCACTCAACCAGATGCGTGACGTGGTGATGGACAAGGGTGGAGCGATGGAATTACGGCTAGAGGGGAATATCTGGGAGGTAGCCTCACTTCAAAGTTTCTCCTCTTGAATTTTTTGATTTAACTTGTCTCTGAACTTAAATTAAGCCTAATTTCTTGTGACATTATTGAATATTACTGAAATGGGTTGCCATGATCTGTGTGAAGTGATGCCGCCACAATTTTGATTTATCTATTTTTTTTCGTCCAGGGTCCAAACCTCCACAAGTGATTTGGAGATACATACAAGGTTTGGCCTTCTGAAATTGACTGCTAGCACCAACGATTCTGCTGAATATCGGATTGGAATGCAGTACTGCCACTGCGGTAAACATGGTATGTACATATGTATGTATAAATGGTATGGTCGACAGCAGCCGCTCTGGGGATTATTTAGTGGGAATTTTTCACTTATAATGATAATAACAATAAGATAAACACTTTTGAAGTCTGGGGAATGTGACAGGTCTGGTAACAGACTAGAATAAATCAGAGAATTAAATGAATAAAGGGTATAAGTGCACTTAAATCCAATGAAATTAAATAAAAGACAAAAATCACAAAAAATACAAGTAACATGCCTTCATTTTGCAATGGCCCAATGAGAAGTTACCGAAGTTACTTTAGAGTAAGAGTGAATAATAGGAACATAAAAAGGTAAACTAAAACATGATTGAAGCTGAAGTAGCGAATGATGACTTAAACATATTATTTCTGTGTAACACAAGTATAATGTTAGCACATTCATTCAGAAATGTGCGAAAGGTGTTATTACCGTTTACAGCTATAAATTATTAATGGGATCTAAATTACTGTAGTCACGTCTATGCGAATGTCCTCCCCCATACCTCAATTGCGAAAGGTCTGGCCTCCGCTTTCATGTGCAATTGAATGTAAATCACGTGCCTAATCTCTTATGTTCATAAAATTCCCATCATTACTGCCTTTGATGATGCTTTCGGACAGCAGCAGTCGCAGCAGCTTTGGCAGCAGAAAAAGTCATCAATTGAGCAACATCACTATGGTTGCTGCACTGTACTGCCAGCAGTTTACAGAATCACTGCCAAGGCAGCACTGGCAATGAATTTTGCAATGTGCCCATTTTAAATCCACACCCTTGAAACCAACCTGCTCCCCACCTCAGTGAAGCACTATTGATGACGACTGGATGCAGAGACATATCAAGGGCCTACGCAGGGTCAACATTTACTCTATATTGTAGCGGTACGGACCGGAGCCGGCCCGACGCATCATGTTTTAACATCGCGGCTGGGGGGGTTACGTCTGCGCGCACACTCACAATTTTAGCATTTATTTTTGTTTAAGGAGTTCTATACTAGATTTATGTAAAGGGTTTATTATTTGTGTTTATTGTAGTATATTTTTTTATGTATGTGAAATTGTGTGAGAGTGGATGCGTTTGAAACCCCGCCTTTCGGCCGGGGAAAAAGAGGGCGTTGTGGTGCACCAGAGGTGATTGTGGGTAGTGCAGAGTTGATAAAAGGGAGAGACGATAAGTCTAGTGTTCTCTCTCTCCTACGGTCTGACACGAGATAAGTCAAATAGTGGCGTTCAGTGACAAGCAGCAGCAGCCAAGCTACGGCACGTGGAGGAGGCAGATACGAGGACAGCTCTTCAGGGGTGGCGAGAACATCGGATAAAGGAAGTAAGCTTGGAAATTACCAAAGCCCGAATAGATCCTTTTGTGTCCAGATTGTTCCCCCCTTTGAAAGTCCCAAGTGTACTCCCCACAATAAGGCCCTAGTGAATTTACTGTTAGCTGGTCTTAGTCACGGCCCTGCAAGACTTAAGTGCGGCACGTGGTGAAGCTTGAGCATAATATCTGAATGTTAGTGCCACTTGGCGGATCATTGAGCCCGACTTCAAGACGGGTGGCCACTTGAACAGACTAACGCCTAATTTATACTTGCTTTGCACTGAAAGTTTTTTTTGTGTAAGTTTGATGTCAGTATTTTTTACGTTGCTCATTCGCCAAAGAGCGTGGGTATATTTTGTTGTTGGAAACATCATTTTTTTATAATCATTGAGAAAGTGCTATTGTAATTTTGAAGGAGAAGCCGAAGGTGCATATTTCATGTTGGAGGTGACGCCGATGGATTTTGGAACGGGGATTTATTGTGTGTGTTTGGGGAATACTTTAGTGTCAGTGTAAACTTTGGAACTTATGGTAGTTCAGTTATTAAAAATCAATTGTAAAAGGGATGTCATTGAAATTATTTGTTTTGCTATTGCCACGATTTCCTTAAATCCTGTTGTAAGTGAGTGTGCGTGCAGGCACGAACAATTGGGGAACTTGATTTTAAGCCCGGAAACGGTAAGTCTCCGTAGGGGCAATTTTCTATTTTGGGGGAGTGGAGAGTTAACAATCACATGTACGGGGAGATATCGAACGGGAGGCGAGTGGGCGGCTCTCGCGGTTTGAACCGTTACAATATAAAATCCAAATTTTTGGATGCTACCTATTTGAACAAGTATTTGGTTACACCCTTTAATAATAGGGTAGTTTCCTTCATCAAAGAAAACGATAGGCATTGATTGCGATTCGTTACCCACCATTAGTGTATTCATAATACACAAATTATTTGGTTTTTGAAATACTGGTTTAGACGAATGGCAAGGGTCAAATTTTATCCTCATTTGAAAAAGGCCAGATTGGCGCCCATGCGATTCCACTCCGCGTGACGTCACAGGGACCTAGTTTCTACACGAGAGGATAGGAGTTATACATCGTCTGAGGTTACCAATGCATGCATGAGGCACAGAGCTCAGGGAAACATGTCTTAATAATCACCTATTAACCTGGATCCGCCCAAAATATTTTTTTTGAGATTAATAATTCATATTCTAGGGGAATGGTAAAGGTCTCATTTTTACTACATTCTGAAAATATTTCGTTGATCGGTTGTGTAGTTTCCGAGATACAGGCTGTGACATAAATGTCACATTGGGCGGATCTGTTGTCTTTTGGTGCAAGGTAATATTTCCCCAGAAAAAGCAAATATTTTTCGCATTTGAGCTGCACTGTTCATTTAAATGATAAAAAACACTAGAAAAACATATTATTAATTACGTACACTATTTTCAAGCTTTTGTTTAAATTTAAAGTAAATTGTTTAAAAATTTAGCAATAATTTTCAGAGTTCCATTGCCCGCGATTCATAAATTTTTCGATGTAAATTGTGATTTTTTAAGATGTAGAAGTGTTTTGGATTTTTTCAATGCTATTTCACAAGTTTGGGGTATATTTAAATTTATAATGTTTATATTATAAACTTGTCAAATACACATCAAGAAATATTATTTTAAATTTATGTATAAATTTAAGTTTTCGGCAGTAGTGTTATGAAATTACAGAACCTTGAATTGACACAATCAATGGATTTGTTGAAGGTACATTTAAATAATATTTTTACATGGCTAATAAGTAAAATAGTTGAAAATGCATTTCCCAATTTTGGAAAATACATAGAATAAATATACATGTTTGAAAAATATTCTCACAACATATAAGGGTGTTATACCTTATAAAATTGAATTAAATTTGAATCAATTTGTTTCATATAAACTAAAGATTGCTTTAGAGTTCAATGCCGGTGTATACGTACCATTTTGAGTGGTAAGTAGTAAAGCAATATTTGTCCATATTTCATGCATCGCATGCAGTGCATTTGACGGAAGCGCAATGTTCTCCAGCACGGCGACGCAATCTTTTGAGACTAATTGATCATTAGCATCGTAACATATTTCACTGTCTGCCTCTGTTGAAAATGACGTAGTACGGCGGCTATACTTGCCTTTGCATCGGTGTATGGTCAGTAATGTTTGCATTATTACACGCCTGATCTCTAATTGTGACATGCAATGACCAGATTTCGCTCGTGAACAGATTGTGAACAGCTACATCCAAAAGTCGAGGAAAATATTCCACCATTACCACCAAAACTGATTGTCCTCCGCCGAATGAATTACATGCAAGGATGGATACCAAAATACTCCACAATCATACTCCTGCCAAAAGAGAGTTTTTTCAGCGGGAAAAATCCCTCTGAAACGTTCTTTCAATTTAGTGATCTACGGTGAAGCTACCACAATATGTCTATTATGTCGGGCATCGTATTGTCTGCACAGTGAAGGTATCTACTCATCACAAAGAACCTATTCCTTCGCTAGGCTACGGTAACCATTGAGTTGTGAGCACCCCCAGAATCTTCCCAGGAGCATCGCTTGGATGGAAACCAGTTACAACCTCATAACAGTAAAATCCCAATGAAAATTTTCATCTCCTCTTTACTGATGCTAGAAGATGAAAAAACAATAGAAGTAGTATAATTATCTAATTCTGCCATGAGAAAAAAGAATGTCATCCGGAAAAACTATTTAAAAAATTTCTACACCTAATTTTTCCCTCTATTCAGGAAGATCTGTTTCGGGGAATAACCAATTTCTTACAAAATGACAGTCTTGTCGCAAATTGGCAGCTTCTCTTTTTACTTTTTTCTATTGGAGAAGTGATGAAAGCTTCGTTGACTTCGAATCCTTTTCCTTACATCTAACTGGTACCGAAATACTTCAGGACTTCTCTTGAAAATTCATTAGTATTATCATTATCAAGCTGCAAAACAAGCTCCACTCTTGCCCGAAGTTGTCTTCCCGTTAAATTTTTCACAAGTCCACCAGCCTGGTCATCTGCAATGTCCTCATCAGTGACAATTGCTGCTTCTGGTAGCTCAAGGTATATTGTACTTCGTCAAAGTCTTCGTTTTCCGGAAGCTATTTGGCTTCACACAGTGTAATATCTCTGAGATATCGATATCCCTAATATTAAAAAATTTAATTCAAAAGTAATTACCGGAATAAAAGTTAATAAATGCAAATTTATCGACTAATTGATAAATAATAAGTCTTTTGGCGGGAATACGAAGGAAAAAACGTTGAAAATGGAATAAATTCTAACTAGAGCATAAAATTCGAAACTTTGAAGATTTGCATAGGGATCCGCCCAATGTGACATTTATGTCACAGTAACATTTATCAGAGTATATTACAGAAATGGAAAGCAATACCAAACATATTAATGTATTATTAATAATTTTGCATCATTATGTTGATACATACCAAAAATTGTCGCTGTAGCGCATATAGTTAATGAAAAAATTAAATATTTACACAAAGCGAACGTCCATTTTTAGTGTCTAGGGAAGGCGCATAAGTACCAGGGGTACTCAAAGGATAGGTCTTCACTCTCACTTGACAATTCTTACCTTGAATTGAAGCACTTAGCTTCCTCTTTCCAATAAGGTATAAAACACAACAATATACCGTGCCCGAACGATGCAAGAGCCATTACAGTGGAGCGATACAGGGTGTGACATTTATGTTACATTGGGCGGATCCAGGTTAAAACTGGCTAAGGTCGGAAAGTTTTCTTCGTTTGATAAGGTATTAATAAATCTTTTTTAAGCCAAGCGCTACCATTCAGCAAGGTACTCAGCTATCCGCTAGCATCCTGCGTCCTATCAGCACTCAGAGCCTCGATCAAGGTCACCTCACAAGGAGAGAGGGGGAACCAGAAATGCGTCGCACGGACTTTCCTACTTACGCGTCGCGTTTTTGCGCGCTTGAAATTTTTCACTTTTCATTTAATCGCGAAAAATAGATATCGTCATTTAAAAATCTAAAATCGCGAAATACGTACTCCAGGAGTAATAATCTTTTGATTTAGGCAATAAAAAAATAATAGGAAACCACCCTATTGGACTAATAGAGCCGTTTTTGAATCTCAAAATTCAAAGCTTTCTGGAAGGCCTCTCCCGAACCGAACTTCTCTTGGGACAGGGGCTCCCCACGTCCCCCACTCAGCTGCAACCAAATTAAACCCCGAGATGTACATTGTTAGTTATTGCATGCAATATTTGAAGTTTCTAGATATCATTTATGAATAGGTTATTACTTTTACCATTAGAAGTCCATTTTGATGCCTTTCAAAATTTCTGTCATCACTGTTTGAGATGATGTGATCAATGGTAAAAGAAGTGTTTGGACTTGATCCAGGATTCTCAGAAACCACATATGCAGGTATGCAATACAGCCATGACAAAGAAGTTATTGCATCATCAATGTAAAATTTCAGCTAATAATAAAGTTGCCAACAATTTATAAATAATTATACACTGAAATTGAGGAATGTGAAAAAATAACTGGCAAGCAAAATGAATTTTCAAGACTTGAAAGAATGGAAATTCCATGAGAACATGTGCATTGTTGATGTCTAGATAAAAAAAAATATATGTCTCCGTGGAAAATTTAAGAATTTGTCCTGAAAAACTGGTCAAAATGATTCATTCAATAATCCGATGAACAGTTTACTTATGAATACATAAAAATTGATGAGTTCCAGCAGGACTCATCAAGTCTCCTCTGGAACACGACAACCAGTTAGTGTTTTTAAAGATTAACTATATGAAAGTGAAGAATAAAGAACCAAACTACTAGTATCGACATTATCTTTGAGGTGGAGAAAAGAATGAGGAGCATGTATTAGATTGATTCCCTGGACTGTGGGCATTGCGTAAAAGTGGAGGGAATAATTAATGCATATCTGGTAAATGTTTGATTGAGGGGAGCACAGGAACACTGTCAAATATGTATTGGTAATCAGAAAATTTGCTCCTGAAATGTTCTCATGCCACTGGGAATTCTCACAGCTCCTACTTTTCTCGCCAGTAAAGTTCCATGAAATTCTTATTACGAAAATCAAATCCTTTATGTCCAGAACATACAAATGATGCAAACAAGAGTTGTCACTACAATTAAAAAAAAATTATATCTTACCTGGAACAGGTTTATTTTGTAGGCCACGCACTATAGGCATTGAAACTGGTTGCAAGCACATGTGTTCTGGTGGTAGTTAGAGACAGCTGATAAAATGATGCACGAATGTATTGTGAGAACCATATTTATGGCAATTCAACCTTCCCAGAACAAAGCTAGAGTTCTCAAAAGATGAAATACAGCAATAGGGTAGTTCCCTTCATCAAAGAAAACGAAAGGCATTGATTGCGATTCGTTACCCACCATTAGTGTATTCAGTGACGGCGCTAGCAGGTGCGGGGCTAGGGGCAAACCTTCAGTGCGGGGCCCTTCACTTAAAATATTAAACTCTTTACCCCATCTACAAACTCGAGCATTTTGAATCCCTGCCACTCTCTGGCTAAGTATGTGTTCCCCTCCCAAATTCAGACTTCGTAATTACGCCGTTATGATACCATCACGCCTTTGAGTTCAAAATAGTATAATACAAATTAAATTTATAATTATATTTATTCATAAAATTATAACGTAAAATAAACATAAAACGCGCGCTTTTTACTTTAAATTACTGCACTATTATTCCTTTTTCATAATATTATTTTTTGCCTTGCACGGACTTAACAATACAGTAATAGTTGAAATTGCGTTTTCAAACTATTGTATATTTTAATTTTTTTTCACGAACGCGGGCCCCCCAAAGCGCGGGGCCCGGGGCAGTCGCCCCGGTCGCCCCGCCCTAAGGCCGGCTCTGAGTGTATTCATAATATACTAATTATTTGGTTTTAGAAATTCCCGTTTAGACGAATGGCAATGGTCAATTTTATCCTCATTTGAAAAAGGCCAGATTGGCGCCCATGCGATGCCACTCCACGTGACATCGCGGGGACCTAGTTTCTATATAAGTATATAGGAGTTTTCCATCGTCTGAGATTACCAATGCATGCATGAGGCACAGAACTCAGGGAAACATCTCTTAATAATCACCTATTAAAACTGCCTATGGTCGGAAAGTTTCCTGCTTCTGATAAGGTATCAATAATCCTTATTTAAGCCAAGCAATACCTACTAGCAGGATACTCAGCTACCTGCTAGCAGCCTGCGTCATATCAGCGCTCAAGCCTCGCCCCAAGGTCACCTCACACGCCGACAGCTGGAACCAGAAATACGTCACATGGACTTTGTCCATCATTCCTACTTGCCGTCGCGTTTTCGCGCGCTTGAAAATTTTCACTTTTCATTTAATCGCGAAAAATAGATATCGTCATTTAAAAATCTTTAAGCATGAAATGCGCACTCCAGGAGTAATAATCTTTCGATCTAGACAATAAAAAAATAATAGGAAACCATCCTATTGAAATGGGAATTTTACACTTGATAAAATGCAATGTAAATAGCCACGTGGGCGTACCCAGCAGGGGGCAGCTGACCCCCCCCCCCCTCGAAGCAAAAGTAAATGCAGTTCAAAAATGAAAGTTTAGAAAAAATTTTCCTTAAATCCAAGAAAAGTGATATTAGTATAAAATATGAAATAAAAATCTTTTATTTTTAACGCTCGGCTCTCCCCCCCCTCTAGTCCTGGTCCCAGGATAATTCCATCTGACCCGAAAGCGCAAATAATTTAAATAAGTTGTAAGATGGAAGGGAGACATGAGTGAAGAGAATAAATTTTTTTCACCCAATCTCTCAAATTTGTACAATAAAATATCCAAAAGTTGCTGCCCACTCTCTATGAGTTGAGGACATCATCAAGTGCTTTATCAACTTTGCCACGAAAGAGTGATACCATCAGCTATTCATCAGGAATAGCTCAAGAAGTTGGTGATGCCCTGTTCAAAAGTCTCCAGTGAATCATCCATAGTGGGTATTTATATATCCTAATAGACAATTTGCAATGGGGAAACTGACCTAATGGGACAATGGCTCAAAGAATGAGAGGATTAGTGGCCAGAAGCAGACCGGATTAAGTAATACAGGACAGGTTAGTGAGAAAATTATTGTAAAACAAAAGAAAAATAAATAACTATGAAAATGTTAGCAGATTAGCAATTAGGAGAGTGGAGTGGAGTGCTGAAACAAACCAATCTTCAGATTGTTGACTTATAATGATGACAGGTTTCTAATAAATGGTATAAATATCATCTACTACTTGGTTTCTTTACAAATAAAGTAAATAAATATGATATTTTAGCATTTTTTTTTTAAAATGTGAAAAATACAGTCATACAAATTATTAAAAAATGAACACAATGACATAGAGTGCTTACAGTGATGAATGGTAACTTCGATCTCCTCTATCTAATACTCCTTGTACATCCTTGAGTAAAATTGATCAGGGGCTAATTGATATTTTTTGGCTTCATTTCAGTGCTTCAGGACCACATAAGACTAACAATACAAGAGCTATCCATCCCCATTTATTTGACAGTAAATTTGCCACTGTAATAAGGATGATTTTAATTTTCCATTAAAATTCTTAACGCATTTCTCTTTTAAATTCAAAAATACACCTTAGCCGACACTTATTAAATGATGGGTGCAAATACCTAGATATGTAATATATATGTACGGGGAAAACGTATTTCACCTCTCACTTTCAACCCGAATGTTAGATTTGGTTGGGTGAGGATAGAGCTCACCTTGGACGAAGACCAAGCTGGTGATATACCCACATTTTTGGCCTTTTGAACAGTGGACAAGCCTCACTCCCACCTACGCTCTTTATAACCCGAACAAAAATCCTTATTGCGTGAGGTGCTTGAGGGAAATGGACTGCCACCATTACCCTGAGTGTGAGTTGAGCACTTGCCTGTGGCTTCGTCTTGCATGAGTTCTACCCCTACTTATCCAAAACCAACTATCATACTTAAACTCTGAGTGAGTGAATCTTTCCAGTTTTTCCAACAGTGTCAGTGAAAAACAATTTAGCCATAAAATGCAATAACTAGTTTCCTTTTCTCAGAGAAATTCTTATCCACACCTAAAAGTATGTCTAATGAAAATTAGTCAAATTTTATATTTCAAAACCATGTAAAAGCACATTCCAAAAAGGATATAACTTATTGTTGGTGCAAATTTCTACCAGCATTTCACACCTTGTTTAATTGGATGAGATATACATGCACGTAGAGAGTATGTATGCATATAGAGATCTTGACGTTGTCTATATGAAATGAAATGCGTGTTCTCTCACCCACAGACAAATATCACCTCAAAAACTAATTAGAAGGCTGGTTTTACAGGACAAGCAGGAGTTTACTGCAGGTTAAAAATAACTCAGCCTCATTTCATCATCTTCGGACACTTTTGGGAGCCACTATTTCTTTGAACAATCTCTGATTCCACTTGCTAACTGTCACTCATCAAACCACTAAGCTTGGACCTGCCCACAGCTCTCTGTTAGTCTTTAAAAGAATTGAATACATTTAAATATATATTCATAAGATATTTTCTGATGATTTGGCCATGAAAAACTATAAAAATCTACACAAGCAAGAAATACCAAAAGAACACTTAACTGATTTTTTTCAGGAATAGCTCCATTTTCCAACCTTTGAGATCATTGCACTCATCTTAGCTTTGGAAGCAACATCGATGTACCATTAAAAGTGCAATGAACTAGAGCATCAATAAGGATGAAACTCTATTGATATCATAGCCAAAATGTTTCTACTCCACACAAGGTCTTGCGCACTATGAACATTCACTGTAATAAAGAAGAATGCAGAGGATACTCAGGGAAATTCTACTGAGCTACACTGATCAAACTACATAATTGGCCTAATCTACGTAACTGGCCTCAGCTTCCTTTGTCCATGAAAATGAGCAAACGTTGATCAGCCTTCTCTGGCCGAGAACACTGCAGTCCCATGCTGCCCATTCCCAGCTGTTCAACTCTTCCAAGCGTCGCGTCCATCCCACAAGCGCTTAGCCAGTCTGCGTGATCTGACACACGCAGCAATGCGGGAACCAAAACACGTCCGTGTACAGCCTGTCGCCACTTCCGTCGAGAGCCACAAGGCGCTTCTGCACATATTGCTGCTCACATGACGATGTGTAGCCATTGGGCAGGGAGCAGAGGCCACTACAAGTGGACGACCTGCAAAAGAAGTCATCAATTATATATGTACCACAATACATAATACCTGTTGACCCTTTTTACTTCATTAACGATGCGTACATATTTGCATGTTTGTTGAGACGCTTGCATTTTGAATGTCTTTTGCAAGCATATCAATGGCACTTTCCAGGATGCTGCAGTTGGTATTGTGTATTCCAGGACGGCAGTCACATCCCTGGCAAGTGCGTGTATTTTAAGTACATATTGAATAAACCTAGTGTTTTTTACAGTTAAGACTAACTGGCTTCTTATTCCACGCCCGATCCACAACAGTAAACCTCTCGATAAAAAGAAATGGTGACAAAGTTCTGGCCATATGCAATGAATTTTGAAAGGAAAAACACATTGTTATCACACGATGGATATTTTGACAAGGTTACTCAGATATCCTCCTTGTAACACCTTATGACAAGGTGTAAAAATAATGTTACATGCATATCCAAGTTGCAATATATGTGATATTAAAAATTGCTATTCCAAAGAGTATCCATAGATAGGATATGTTCTGTATAGGATTGAAGAGCACAATTGTTTTCTTTGTTTCTGAGGATGACCAAAAACCATAATATGCACACCAATTATCTACTCATTAGATATTGTGAAGATATGTAATTGTAAGAGATTTTGCAAAATGGACCTCCATGTCTGCTGTTGGACATTGCTGCAATGCCGTTTGGTGGATCCTAGGGGAATATGACCGATATTCATGCAGCAATAATTGGATTGATATGGATATTACTGGGATGTCATATGTTAACACCGACAATGCTGTCTGCATGTTGTAGGGGTATTGATTGGTGTTTGGGGTGGTTCGATGGTGGAAATCCACTCGGCTCAAAAATGCCATTTTATTCCTTTAAGCAATTCTTCTTGGTCCCTGCACGCCTGCTTATTGGCTTCATTTCCACCAATGTCATGGAAAACTAATTGCTTCTGACTTTCATCAACATTTGCACATACATCCAAATGATCAGTCACCCATTTTTTGGTTGAAAATAGTATGATATGTGGTTAAATAGACGACTCTTTCGTTTTGGCAAAGTTACTCGCATTCAAATGGCCATTAGAAAATACCAGTACATTTGTAATCTCTTTTATGTGTCATTCTCTGTATGGAAGTTTTTCATAGTTTTTTAAATAATTAAATACAGTTTTTTAATAACAACTTTTGACCCCTCCAGTTATGATTCACAGAGGTTTTACTGCAATGGATTCCATAGATGTGCCTCCGGTACGTGAAGGGACTAGATCAAGAGCCCTCTTTGTGAGCCCAGATGTGTACCAATTGTCTTTCTATTTGGTTGATGGCGTAGATGCTGACAAGGAAGTCATGGATGGGAACTTGTTACCATGGAATGGCCATATGTATACACTTGCATTTTCTTGCTCAAGAGGATGTATCCACAGCTATGCCCACCGCTACTTTTCGGTAACATTTAAAACATGTCAGTGTAAAAAAGGCCAGTACTTAGACAAAATTAAGAATAAATCATTCGTGCACTTGGCGTGAGCTGCCAGTGCACATGGAGGCGTTCAGAGAAGAAAATAAGTGCGGATATTGCAAATGAAAGCGAATTACGGGTGAAATTAGTGCGAAACTGGTCGGTCTTGAGCGACCAACAGGCGCAATTGAAATCTTTTGTGCGATAATTTGATGAACCGGATCACTCCGACCAACGACACACTCGAGGAGACTGCATAGAGGAGGCCCAATTTCACTCCATCCCACAGTAGGCTGATTTCTGTTGCTATGTAGGTCGCATTTTAATGGACTCTCGAAAATGTCAGCGGCGCTGTGGTGAGTGCAATGCGATCCACTTTTTCAGTGACATAGCCAGGGGGAGGTCCGGGGGGTCCGGACCCCCCCTAAATATGAAAACACATTTATTGTCCTTCATAAAAGAAAACAAAATATAGAAAAATCAGGAATTTACAAAATGTTTCCTCAACAAATTAAGTTTTTTCGATAGTGAAAAGTGTTTAAATTAGGTAGTTTAAAACCCATTACTTAGAGCCCGGTTTTTCAAAAATTTTACCCCCTGCTTTTGGACCCCCCCCCCCCCCCTCACCCCCCGAACGAAATTCCTGGCTACGCCTCTGCACTTTTTCCCAATGTTTTTCAATATAATTTTTGTCATTGCGAGGAATAGTATTGAATTTCATACAGCGCATAATCATGTGTATAAATTTCGGTTTACACCCCTAGATAAAACCTTATTCCTCCTTGAAATTCGAATCAATTTGTCCGTCAGCGACGCGATGGGCGACTTCTGTAAACCCATTGAAATGCGCGGTGGGTGACAACACGTTTAGGGGCACTTGAGCATGGGTGTACCTAGCGAGGGGCAGGAGGGGGCAGCTGACCCCCCCTCCGCCCCTAGAAGCAAAAATCGCAACTGTCTTTGAGGAAAATGATATTTTTTCTATAGCAAATAATTTTAGAAACTAATAAAGAGCTGTCACAGTTTCCTTAAAATGTTAATTTCATTCATCTTTTCCATGATTAAATCTTACCTACAACTTGAACAAGCATGGCTTGCCCCCCCATTGCCCCCACAACTTGAACAGCCATGACTAGCTCCCTTGTTTTGATCCTGAGTACGCCCTTACACTTGAGGATCCCCTTTTGCAATATTCGAGGACACTATCCTCATGACCGTTCGCGATAGATGTCGTTCACCGATCATTCGCGACCGATTTCAGTCGTCGGTCACTCGCGACCAGGGTTTCGGTTCAATAAATTCTACTTTCGCTCCAAGATTACTCCCGCCAGAAAAACGGCGGAGCATCGGCTCTTTCCGCTGTCGGTACAACCCAAGGTGCTTAAATAACTACGACTGGTGCTCATTTAGCTCTAATGAGTTTATAATTTCAAATAGCATGATCATTACGATATTTTACGGGTGAAACTATAGGACGCAGGAAACGATAATTCTGCTTACTTTGCTAGTCTTACGATGCGATTGAAAAGGAAACAGCGTCATTCCGGAAGAGTATACAACGCAATCTGATGGCTAATAACGATATTTTTGTTGTAACTCATAAGAATTTGATGCGGAAAGGCGATATCACGACCCGGTTCCTGCTTGTTCTTCCCTGGCATACGTCTACGTTAGGAACTCCGTGACGTCACGCCCGCACGGCAGTTTCAGCTGGCACCAAGAACGTGTGGTAAATGTGTAGCAGACATTAGTAATCTTTAAGTCAAATTAGAACTGAGGGTATGATGCACATTTTAAAAAAGCTAGAAGTTCCCGTGGAAATACCCCGTTAAGACGGTCAAAGGCTCCGCTCCGCGGTGTCATAAACGACCGTTTTCGCGGTAGAATCCTGGGGGTCAGGGATCGGATAGTAAAGAAAGTGTAAGTCTCAGCTGGTATCTTTCTGGTAGGTATTTTTGTATGAGTCCCAGGAAAACAACTCACTTTTTCGAGGTTTGAACGCTTTTAAAAGAAGCATGGTCTTCGATCGTATCCAAAGAAAACGAAATGAACTTCAATGAAACGTGCATTTACCTCGGCTGAAAAACCTCCACTGTCTTCACCATAGACTATTTGAGAATCGGTGTCTTGAAGCAAAATATAAAAACGGCGAATGCTGAGCGTTAAAACCCATTCAGCTTCAATAACCTTACCGCGTCGCAGCCAATCCAACTCCCGTCGCGCGGAGACGAACCCTGCCGCGCGATCGAAAAATCAATGTGATTTTCGGCGACGCAAACTTATTTCAAAGGTAACTGCATAAACACCTCAAAAAATCTTCAAAGAATGCCCTCATATAAGTTACTTTGCGTGACTTTCCCGAAAACTCATTTGAAACTCTACCTAAATGTAAAACTTTGTTGAAAAACAGTATCCGCCATTTTGTAACTGCATGGAAAGAATTTATCGCTAATATTCTTTAATATTACGGGAAATTAAAGAAAAAACCCTATGCCAACAGATTATGTGGTCTTTTATTCCGCAAGAATCCATCCATAACTTCACCATCAACTTACTTTGGAAGATTTTCAGAGAAAATTGAAGATGGGCGTTTTTATTGAAATTTTCTCACGTTTGAGCCTCTGTATCACAGTAACGGGTAGGATCAATGCCAAATAAAGTACATATCCATAAACTTCAATTATTTTTGAGTAAACATGCGAAGTTTCAAGTCTATGACTCAAAAAAAGCCATTTTGTAATTTTGTCCGGCTTTTTCCGATTTCCGCCCACTGTGCAGCGGCTTGTTTAAATATGAGATACGTAATTAATAGTACGGAATTGAAAGATATTAAAAGGCATAAATAAATGCTGTAAAGGGTCTAATAAATTATTTGAAGATAGAAAACGAGTTCATAATGGACATCTTTGGAAACAGAAATGAAAAGATGGCTCAAATTCCCATTATGTATCTATTTACTTCGTGTTAAAGGCAAGCAGCACGACCACAAATTTTCTGTCGGCGTGTTTTAGTTTAACGTACGCTGCTAATCTTTTAATTTGAACCACTATCCTCTTTTAAACATTCTTAAAACTTAACATATAAAAGCTCCTCGAACCACAATGTCCAAGAAAAGCTCGAGTTCGCAGTCTTGCCTCGCTTATCAAGGCCGGGACACACATAACCGCACCGAGCCCGCGCCGACACACGGCCGACACACGGCCGCGGCACGGACGATTGTTGGTGACGGTGGTAGGAGAACACACTGGCCCGTCACTACCCCGTGCGACGGCCGTCAGTATTGTCTCATTTCTGTTCCTGGCGTGGTGTGTTTTTCTGATCTCGATCATGTTTTCAAACTTTCGGGACAGTGATCAAGCGGTGATTGCCTTGGCTCTAGACGAAGAGGAAAAAGAGGAAACTTTGAGGAGGCGAAGAAAGAGAACTTGGGTGGACAGTGCATGGAAATCAAGACCCATTGAGGGAGAAATTGATACCCTGTTTATCGTCTCATGGATGATGAAATCAAGTTCTTCGGATATTTTCGAATGACAAAAAATACCTTCTTCTCCATCTTCTCCTCAACAAGCTCCAAGAACATCTGAAGAAGAACGATACTTTTTGGAGGAGATGTATTCCACTAAGAGAACGTCTGGCTGTGTGCTTAAGGTATGTGCCCATATTTGTGCGTTTTTAGGAGGTGTACATATATGTGTGTGTGTATATACATATAACACACACACATGACCAAATATTCTTCTTTTCTAATTTCTGTAGTTTTGCATAATTGTATAAGAGAGTCACCAGTGGTAATAGAAACACAATTTCAAAAAATCAGTACTTTAATATCCAAATTTTTAATACTTAACATGTTAATATTATTATTTTTACAATTTAAAAAACGAGGCGTGGTTCATCGTATGCACGGAAAGTGGATTCGTTATTTGTTGGTTGCTTTCGTTAAGGGAACCGTAATGAGGTGATTCATTGGTGAATGATGAACGTGTGGAGGAATCATTGCTGCCTGCGACGCTTTCATTTTTTGATAACTGCTTTAACTCAAAGTCTTGCACAGTGGTGAAAATTGAAGTTTTTACCTGGTTTAGTAATACGGGGTCCAATTAAGTATTAACTCTGATTTTTTCTGTCTCTTTTTCGGCTAATATGTACGCCATAAGTTGGCTCGAAGGAGACTCTTGCGCCGGTTTTTTATAATTTGATCCCCTTCGTGTAGCATTCAATGGCCTAATGAAGTGGTTTCTTTGCCCAGAAATGGCTTGCGTGGACTCAGCTGGAGGAACTAGAGAGGTAGGCTGAACTGTAATCTTTGAACTTGTACCAGGATATTGAGAAACATCATTTTGGCTTTCAAGCTCACTTTCGGGATCATGTTCAGGCTCTTCCACTCTTGGGTCAAATTCGGAATCATCCCTTTGGTATTCTACTGATGGCACATTTGAGAGGGCTTCTCTTTCCACAATATGATGGAGCAAAAATTCCAAAATGTCTTCGTACTTGTACTTTTGTTTTTTGGCTGCAGCTTGTCCTGATTTTGTCTTCCTCTTCTGTAGAGTTCGACGGAACTGATCTCGAAACGAGGCCCACCTTTTCCTGCACTCTTCCGGCCCTCCTAAAAAATATTCTTTTAGAATGATAATTTTATGTTAAAATCTATCAAAATATCTTTTTTCAGGTTTCTTGCAACTGGGGATACTTTCAAGACAATTTCATTCAGCTATAGGCTGGGCAGATCGACTGTAGCTGCTATCATTCACAGTACATGTAAAGCAATAGTGGACGTTATTCAAAACGAGGTCATGCCTGTGCCAGATGAAGCAAAATAGAGCACTGTGGCATCTGAGTTTTGGGAAAAGTGGTAGTTCCCCAACTGTATTGGAGCCTTGGATGGGAAGCATGCTACAATTCAAGCTCCGAAGTTATCAGGCAGTTTATACTGGAATTACAAGCACTCGTACTCCATTGTACTTATAGCCTTAGTTGACCTATGCTACAACTTCATTGTGGTAGACGTCGGAGCTTACAGGAAAAACTCGGATGGAGGTATTTTTTTAAACTCGAATTTTGGAAGAGCTCTGGAGCATGGCCAGCTCAATGTTCCCAGGGGTGGAGCACTACCTGGAACAAATTTCGAACTGCCAATGGTCATTGTAGGTGATGAAGCCTTTCCTCTTAAAAGGTATATGATGAGACCTTGTCCTGGAAAAGGTTTTACAGATGACAAAAGGATATTTAACTACCGTCTAAGCCGAGCTAGGAGTATTTCTGAAAATGCGTTTGGAATTTTGGTACAGAAGTTTCGCATTTTCTCCCGACGGTTGCAAGGAAATCCTGAAAACATTACGACTTTAGTACTAGCTGCTTGCGTTCTCCACAATTTAATAAGACAAAATGAAGGAAGTAACATGTCAGCATTAAATGAAAGCAAAGATGGGACTGAGAGCACCAGACTCCGTAGCAGGGCCTGCAATCTTCAAGACCTACCCCGTCTACGAGGAGGGTCAACAGGAGAAGCGTTTGCTGTTCGAGAAAAACTCAAGGATTTCTTTAACTCTCCAGTTGGAAGTGTAGAGTGGCAAGCGAGGGCTGCACTGGGAATATAATACGCCCAAGATTTAACGCCAAATGACATTGGACTTTAACGTACAAGTAGAGATAATATTTTGAACTTCAACTTTCAACTGTGGAAAATTCAACTGTATTAGTGCGTTAATTATTATTATTAAATTTTTATTCTTTCTTTACCTCTTCTTAAACTTATTTATTTATATTTTTGTGAGTTCTTGGGGTTTAAGTCCAAATAAATAAAAACCAAATTTAGCCAACGCTTCGATATAATTGTATATCATCTAAAGGGCTTGGTTATGAAAAAGAAAATGAGATAAACATATGGATGAATTAAATATAATATGATAGTAAAATTTGGAAGCATAAATATATAAAGTTACAATACTGTTTTTAGTTTATAATAAAATGAAATGACAAATTCAGTATTAAGTAATTGAGAAAAGGGAAAAACAGGAGTTCAACGTAACTTAATTTGTGGTGTTTGTTTATGGTAACAATGATTATTTTGTAGTCCATTGTTACATTCAGGGAAAATCAATCAAGAACTGGGAATTTCCGCACTTCTTCAATAAGCTTCTCGCTCTCCATATTGCACGAGCCCGCACCGTCACCGTCAAAAAGTAAACTGAACTAGTCGGTGACGGTGCGGGCTCGGCGCGGTCTCCAAGCACGATGACGGTGCGGGCACGGTGCGGTGGTGTGTGTCCCTACGCGTTTGAATGCATTGTTTTCCTTTCTCGCCGTAGCACGTCCAACACTCGGCCGTGTGTCGGCGCGGGCTCGGTGCGGTCATGTGTGTCCCGGCCTCATGCTGATTAGTCGGTTGTTAATTATTCACCACGGTTACCGAGCAGAGCGAGTATGGCCACAGCCACTATGGTTATCGTTGCAAATTTATAAAACAAGGCATGTTTTTAAAAATGTCGACCAATAGAAACGAAAGAGAACAAGTTCACTTTCATTATGCGTGACTTTTTACTTTAACTATAATATAATAATAATAATATATAATATAATAATATATAATTTATTCCATTTACAATCAAATATTACATTTTAGAACATACTTAAATATTTTGGAATATATAGGTACCCCTTTTAGTAGTTTTGGGGCTACCATCATAAACTTTTTACATAGGTCTGGTGCTAGCACACATGAGAAGTAAAATTTCTTTGTATTCAGTTATTTGTTCTATTGCCGATTGCATTCATTATTACAAAACGTATTTCAAATATTTGGACAAGGATAACTATTTTTCTTATTTTTCTCATATAAACGCATAATTACATACATAGAATATACAATATACCTTTTATTGTAAACTTTTTTAACCCACCTTTCTTAGTAGAAACTCTACTTCCTCACACATCATAAGCCATTTTTTAACGGCGGATTTAAATCCCCATCTTTTTTCCGAGTTTGCTACATTACTCGGCAACATGCTAAACAATTTAGGCCCTAAGTAATTGTATGACTGTCGATAAATTTCGGTCGTCGGCCTAGGTATATGGAAGTTTCTCCAAGCTCTAATGTCATAGTTTTGTGGTCGGGCCTTTTCACCACTACGGTTATAGAATATTCTAAGGACTTTATAAATGAATAAATGCCTTAGTGGGAGGACATCTAATTTTTTGAATAGAGGAAATGAGTGGCTTTTCCTATACGATCGTGTTATAACCCTGATAACCCTTTTTTGCGCCACTATCAATGGTTTAATGTTGATAAAATATGCTCCACCCCAGCAGGCTATTCCGTATTGCAATCTTGAATTAACGAGAGCATAATATACCATTTTTATTACTGATTCAGGGCATATGTATCTGAGGAAGTAGAATTTTCTTACAATAGTAATCATTTCTGATTTTAATTTATTTATGTGAGACTTCCATTTACAATTTTGGTCAAAATATATACCTAAATATTTTATGTGACTAACCTGTTCGATCAAAATACATTTATCACAGGAAGTAACATTATCTTTTATACAATTTGCACATTGATAGTATAGTTTACTTTTGTTTGAGGTAGATTTACTCATGCTAAACATAATATATTTCGTTTTTTCACTTAACAACATATAATTAGCCGAAAACCACATATTGAGTGTTAATAGATCACTTTGTATGTGTTCATATAGATCATCAACACTATTAACAGAGTAACTTAGTGCAGTGTCATCTGCGAATGACGTTAATTGACCTTTAAACCTGCCAGCACATAAATTGTTTACATATATTAAAAACAGTATGGGTCCCAACACAGAACCCTGTGGGACACCACAGGTGAGTCGAATCTTTTCACTGTAGCAATTTTTGAGACGCACACATTGATCTCGATCACAAAGATAACTTTGAAACCAATCATATGCGGTTCCACGTATACCCGCTTCCCATAATCGATTCATTAGTATGTTATGATTAATGGAGTCAAAGGCTTTGGTAATGTCTACAAATAAGCCAGCAACTCTACAGTTCTTATTCAGTCCGTCGTTCAGCTCTGAACAGAATTTTAATAATGCATCCTCTGTACTCTTACCACTCATAAATCCAAATTGGTTTTTATTGAAAAAACTATGCTGATTTAGAAATTTAAGAAGTCTGACTTTAACAACTTTTTCTATTATTTTAGCAAATACAGATAATAGGGATATTGGTCTGTAATTATTTACGTTCATTTTATCACCTTTTTTAAAAATTGGTATCACTATTGCAGTTTTTAATTGTTTAGGAAATATTCCAGTATACATACTTAGATTAGCAATATGGGCAAGGACCTCCGAAATATTTGCATTTACTTCTTTTATAACTTGTGTGGAAATATTATCAACACCTTTAGATTTTTTAGACTTTAATTCCTTAATAATGCTGCTAATTTCTTTCGCATCAGTAGGAACAAAAAACAGTGAGTCAATTGAATTGGAGGTTGGGAATATTTCTTTGTATTTATTCGTATTACTTTCAAAATAATTGTTCTGGGTCAATTCTTGAATTACTTTACCATAATGTGAACTAAATTCGTTTACAATGTCCTGGCACTTAGTGACAACGATACCATTACTAGTTCTAATTTTTACACAATTCTCATTTCCTTGCTTTCCTCCCGTGAGTGAATCTAAAATGCGCCATTGAGCAGCGGTATTATTGACATTACTATCAAATAGGTCCCTGTAATACTTTTCTTTGCGCTTTTTAATATCATATTCTAATCTTTGCGTGTACGATACGTAGTACCTATTTAGCTTTTCATTTTCAGGGTGTTTCCTCATTTTTTTATACAGAAAATTTCGCCTAGAAATTCTCCCGCACAAAGCGTAAGTCATCCATGGCCTCTTCATTCCTCCCGATCTGTTACTGTCTGACACGTATTCAGCTTTTTCAATGCAGCATTTCAGTTTATTTATAAATATTTCATAGGCTTCATTGACATTTTGTTGTGAATAAACATCATTCCAGTCACATCTTAGCAAAGTATTATTTAGATGGTTAAAGTTTATCCGGCAATGGCTTCGATAAACTCGTTCGTATATATTAATGGGTACATTAATATTTAAAGAACATGATACAGCATGATGGTCTGTTAAACCCCAATCGTCCGCTCTTCCCTCATACTTATAGTTATCTCTACTTCTGCAAAAAATGTGATCTATACATGTACTACCCGTTTTGCTAATTCTAGTTGGTACTCGAATAAGCTGGTCCAGTCCATGACTAGCCATAAGGGTTTGATATTCAAAGGAAATATCGTTGGGTTGTAATAAACATAAATTAATATCACCAATTACAATTAAATTCCTCTCACTAGAGATGGTTAATACATTCTCCAATTCACTCAAAAAATGTTCAACAGGATTAAAATTAAGTCTATATACACCAATAATGCTTATCCAAGAAGAATCATTTATCCCTACTGATATTTTAACCATATCAGCAGTTTTTAATTCACCCAGATCAATAGAAGAACACTCATAAGTATCTGCTACATATGCAATAACTCCTCCAGCCCTATAGTTATTGTTACACACATCAAAACTCCGATAGCCAGTTATTTGATACATAGATACCTCAGTGTCATTGACCCAAATTTCTGTCAAAACAATTACAGCGGGTTTTATATCGAGATTAATTAGTTGAAATACAAATTTATCAAAATTAGCTCTTAGACTTCTTATATTTTGATGCAAGACAAGGAACCTGCCACCATTAAATCCATTATCATTAACAGTACTCTGCATTTTGTTAGTAAAGATAGGTTGAAGACATACATAACTCACTCACAGAATGCTTACAGTTTCTCCAGGTCATCAGAGGATTTCAGAGTGATTACTTGATCATTCTCCTTCTTCCTCATGAGTATTGTCCCATGCCTTAGCCATAAATATTTGTATCCCTTTTCTTTCTTCGCAAGACGCGCAGCAGCGAAGAGTCTCCTCCGACCTGGACTCAGGCTCTCGTTTATGTACACCGGAGTATCGGTCGCCAAGCCCAGGTGCCGTGTGGAGAAGGTCCTTTTCACTCGCCTCTTTTGAAGAATTTCTTCTTTTGTATACCTACGGACGAATTTGACTATGATACCTCTCGTTCCGCCTTCGTGTCCCTTCTTTCCCAATCGGTGGCATGTGTTCACCATATCGTCGGTTATTTTAACACCAAGGGCGTCCCCCACACTTTTCACGATTTCTAAGGTATTTTCATTTGGTTGCTGGGGAATGCCGTGTATTTCAAGGTCATTAACGCGAGAATATTGCTCTTGGTCGTCTAACCTCTTTTCTAATTCACTCACTCGAGATTTTAAGCCAACATTTTCTTGCCTAAGTAAGTCTATTGTCGCTAAATATTCAGCAATCTGCGTTGAGTTTTCTTGAAGCACTTTAGTATTTTCATCTAATCTATTGTGCACAAACTCAATAGCCTTGTTCAAGTCCAATTCCATGCGTTTCCTGTCCTCTTTAGCTGTTTATTAATTGTCGAAGATAAGGAAACCATTCAATAAAATTAATTTTAAAACAAAAAAAAAAACTTCAAAACCTACGAGCCAAACTGAGAATATTACATTGCTCAAATATTCACTGAGGATCGTCATAGTCGTTTGGGATGATGGCGAAAGCATTATCAAGAAAGATTACTTGGCGAGGAATACCCCCGAATCTTTTTGCTCACATTTTGATTGTTGCAGCAACAGCAGACCCGTAATTTTTCTGGGAGGGAAGGGGGGAAATGTCGCGATGACGTTTCCCCCCTTCCCATGACGTCACCACTGAACTCCGCTGGGAGCGACTAACAGACCGCTCGCGAGCACTCTGGAGCATTGGAAGCGTTTATTGGACCGCTCTCCAGATCTCGCGAAAGTTGACGCTTCGAATAACGTTGGTTGCGATTGAAATCGGTCTTGAATGATCATAGAGTTGAATCTGTCGTGATTTGCATCGATCGCGATTGAGACCGGTCGTGATAGCCTTCGGTGGTGACAAATATCAGTCGCGTTTGACATGAGTGAACGACGATCGACCATTCGCAATGAACTCACTCGAGTGAATGGCATGACTGAAACGACCGACTCACTGGCCACGAGACTGCCGGGAGCGTCTCTCCTTTGATCACTTGTGACCCCAACACAAAGAGAAACTGACTCCGTCTTCGCACGCACGCACGCGTGCTACACATTCTGGCTACACACGCGAAGCACGTCCCAGAGCAGCGCTCACGTTTTTCATTCTCATTGCGATCATGAATGCGTTAAGTAAATAACATTGCCGCGAGAAAAGGCGCGAGCATTTTAGTTATAAAACAGCTGCCACCTGTGGTCGTAGAAGTTAAAATGAATGAAACAATTTCAGCAAAGGAAAGTTATCATAACATAGGAGATATCTCAAAAAACACGAAAGAAACGCATTGAATCTACATACTTAACATAGAGATCACGGAAAACCACCACCAGGCGAAAGTGATGAGCCGACCTAATGACAACGGCCTTAATCCGCCTCTGCGTTTAGTCCACGTCCTCTTGTAATCCGGGCTTTACATCCTACTTTCCCACAGTTTGGAATACCTGCCCTTCATGGGAGTGCTTTGACCTTTCCGTGGATCGGAATTTGGCAGCGGGTGTCGTCTTTGACCTTCGACTTCCTGGGAACCATCTCACAACCAACCACACCATCCAGCGACACATACACGCATGCCGAATGCATTTTCACGACCGCGTCCTCCGCGAACTCTCTCCGAAGACCAATATTATTACTTCGGTCGGGATCGTCGGGATGTACAGTCCAATTCAAAAGTATCGCAACGAATTCAGCAGCGCCACTTCCTACGCAGTTCGGAAACGGAATTTCAGTATTTTCTGTAAAACTGGACGGAGGAAAATTTGAACAACATTCCTATCTCTCGCCATATTTTTATTACTACATCATTAAAAGGAAATGTTGACGGGATATGTGACATGTTTAATGCTACATGAAATGTGCACCTCATGTTGAAGTATATTTTCTTACGATTAATGCTGAAGTATTTTGATGAGTCAAAGCGAACTTGCAATATACGAAAGATCTGCCTCAAAATCACTGCAAATAATACCACCGTGTGCTAAGATTCAGTTTGATTTTTTACAATTGAAGACTAGTTCGTTTCTGTGCAATGATTTAACAAGTTCGTAATGAATCCCTTCCTATTAAAGAGAGTCGATCCCCCTAGTGGTAATGCATCGGGATATCTCCTGTATACGTGCGAAGTGTGGAGTTTCAAATCTGTCCGGGCAAAATACTTTTTCGATGTCACAAAATGGCAATGAAATATTTTTCGTATCCACATCAATACATTTTACCCAGTTTTGTCAGCGAGAGTTTACTATTTAGAGGTGGGTACTTCGCCATCGTTATTCATGTTTAATGTGATTTTAATTTGTTTGTATTAAACACATCCGCAAATGATGAGAGATAAATATCGAAAGAAGACTGGTTAACTCATCCGATGGCTTCGCAATGACCTTGGAGAGATTCGGCGTAAACCCACAAAAAATAAATGCGAACGAGTTTTCGAAAATGCCTTCCTTCACGAAAAGATGAAAACGAGGTATTACATTCTGCAGGAGAATCATAGGCGGTATTTAAAACAAAGACCCCTGTTGAATATGATGTTCACGAAGTAACAATTTTGAGCTAAAAAAGACGCCTATCCTTTTTTAGTAATATCCACGAAGTCCATTTCCAACTACATAGTTCATACTACCGCTACTAGTGGCGCTCCTGTTATTTTAATCCCGGGAAAGACTAAAATCGCGGCGTGCGTAAAGTAGCTCCACATCACGGAAGTTACGGGACCAGTGATTTTCTTTCCTTGGATCACACTGAATGAACTTATTACACCGAAGTTGGCAAAAAAACGTAAAACACGAAGCATAATTTCGAAAGAATAGACGTATCATTATGACAAAACATTGCTTGCAATTTTTATGCGATGCAGTCTCGTGGGAATGGAAATACAGCAACAAGAGAGACATTTTCAGAGATCAACAAATTTGAAAGAGGAACTTCTCAACAAGCATCTACATCAAAATGCCTCGCACAACCAACGGAGAAATATACTTGTTAAGCACTTTCAAAAGACAGACCAGAGGCCTTGTTTTCTGCATGCGCTTGTTCCAAATAGCTTGAAGGCTCCTTTTAAATGATGCAATTCTGTAGCTACCAATGAGCAGAAAAACCTTACTAATTTTTATCGTTTTGTAAATAAAAACTCTGCCAAAGAAGAAGATTCCCTGGTAGCTCAAGTGATGGAACACCTGGCATTAGGCTGGTGCTGATATTATAAAAATTATCGCTTTGCTCGCTGGGGGGCTCTGCCCCTCTAGACCCCCCGAAAAGGCTTTCGGCCTTGTTTTGGTCGCTATGGAAGGTCTTATACCTTTTGTATGCCGCTTGTAACTTACGGATCTTTTAATTTTCAATTGGCTAGATTAGATATAAGTAATATTTCCATTTTCAAGTAAAACGAGCGTATGGTACGTGGGTTAGATAGATAGATAGAAAGATTATTTATTATTCTAGGACTGATGTCCTCTCAGAACAAAACAATTCACAAAGCATATATACATACTTCAATATATTTGCTCAATTTCTCATTGTGAGCAGTAATAGATAAAAAAAAATATTATACAATATCCAATCAGTGATACAAGTTTTATACAATGTATACAACGGTAAGACATACAATTTAAAATCAAAATTACAGCGTGGCGGTAAGCAATAGACCTTTGACTTAAATAATTTCAGAGACCGAATTTCTTTCACACTTTTAGGCAACTCGTTCCAGAAATTTGACCCAACAACCTGGAAAGATTTCTGGAAAGAAGTTGTGCGATGGGCGGGATAGTATATAAAATTTATATCTGATCTCGTGGTAATCGAAGTAGTTTGTTGCTTAATTTTAAATAGCGTATATAAGTAATCGGGCTGTTCGTGACGAAACAGTGAGTAGAGAAAAGCTGCTAGGAAATATTTCCGGCGTTTTTTAGTTTGAAGCCAACCAATATTTTTAAGGTAGGGTGAAATATGGGTATCTCTTCGGATGTTGAACACAAACCTTACGCAGGAGTTAAGAAGGCGTTGGAGTTTTAAATCTAGATCATCTGGGATATTGTTGTAAACCAAACAGCAGTAATCGAAATGCGGGAAAACAATGGAGGATATTAATAGTTTCCTCGTTTCAATAGGTAAGACTTCTTTATTTAATTTTAATAGATATAAAATTTGGTTTACTTTCTTAGAGATATCTTGAACATGATTTAACCAAGAGAGATTATTCGACATAGCTACTCCGAGATTTTTAACAGCGTTTGAGAAGGGAACTTTAACATTACTCACTTTGACATTTGGGATTAAATCAAGGTCTATTTTATTTATAAGTTTTGTGGAGCCTAAGATAATGGCTCTGGTTTTAGAACAGTTTAAAACTAGATAATTATTTACAACCCAGTTTGATATTGAAGCAATGTCCTCATTCACTTTTTCAATAGTATTTTCAAGGTCATGAGGAAGACAATGTCGATAAATTTGCAAATCATCAGCATAAAGCATATATTTACAATACTTAAGGTTGTGAGGAAGATCAAGAAGATAAATGGAAAAAAGCAAAGGTCCCAATACAGAGCCTTGAGGAACACCGCAAGTTACATCATTCCATTTGGATATATTCCCACTAGAGTCTTTGACTGCTTGGCGGCGCCCAGTGAGGTAATCGTGGAACCAATTTAGTACTGAGCAGGAAAAATTCAGGCACTTCATTTTTTGTAGAACCTTAGAGTGGTTGACCCGGTCAAAAGCTTTGCTAAGATCAAATAGCACTAAAACAGTGACCATTTTATTATCGATTGCACCTCGTACATCATCCGTGACTTTTAAAAGAGCGGATTGAGTACTGAAACCTTGACGAAAACCAGATTGAAATGGGTCAAATCTTTTATTCGCAGTCAGGTAATTTGTAGTTTGTTGATGCACAATTCGCTCGAGAACCTTAGATAATGCGCATAAAATGGATATTGGACGGAAATCCGAAGGAGAAGTTGGTTTCTTAACTTTGTTGATCGGTCGAACTAAAGCAGTTTTCCAGCATGAGGGATATTTAGAGGAAGAGAGTGAGTAATTAAAAATATCAAGAATGACAGGTATAGTTAATGGTAATGATTTTTTAATAACATCAATGGGAATACCATCAGTACCTGTAGCATTGGATTTAGAAAAAGCAAGGAATTTCTGCAGAACTTCTTGGGTAACGTGTTCGAAGAAAAAGTTGGTGTCACTGAATGGAACATGTGGGTCAGTTACTGAGGCATTACCCGACAATAAAGAAGAAGCAGAGGTAAAATAATAGTTTGGTTGGTCTAGTGAGAGGTTTAATGGCAATGAATGCTGCTTATTGGAGATAAGTCCAAGCTGGCGTAGCTGCTTCCATACTTGATTTGGCTCATTAACATGGGATAAACGAGAAGAATAATAGCAACGCTTTGCCTTTACTCTCAAAGTTTTAACTTTGTTCCTCATAGTTTTAAATTTATTTTGATAGTCAACATTCCCGGTGCGAAGAAAGGCTATCCTAAGACGATTTCTTTCCTTGATATTATTCCGAATATCGTTAGTAAACCATGGTGTAGGACGGGATTTGGGGTAGACGGTCTTTACAGTGGTTTGTGAATTTATGCTTGCCAGGAGGTTTGCGTTAAATAGCTGCATTTTTTGTTCAATAGAATCAAACTTAAAAAGATCACCCCAATTTCGAGTCCGAAGATCAACAAGAAATTTTTCGGCGTCGAAGTTTTTAAAGTCACGAAAAGTGTACGGTTCAGGGGAAGGACGAAGGGTTTTGATTCTATAATGTATAAGAATGAGGTCATGAGAGGAAAGAAAAGGAACAGGGGACTGAGAGCTAAAGATAATTTTTTCGGAGTTATCTACGAAGCAAAGATCCAATAAAGTATGACTACTTGCAGTGTGATGGGTGGGATCGTAAGGAACCATGTAGAGATTATTACAGTAGGCTAGATTCGTAAGGTAGCGACTATCATAGCTGTCAACACACATGTCAGAATTAAAGTCTCCCATAATAACAACATTTTTAAAAGTAGGGAGAAATCTTAGGAGATCGTTTTCAAAATCAGAAATGAACCCGATCTTGGGTGGTCGGTAAACAACACATAATAGTAAATTGGCAGAGTTGACGTCAGACACACTAGCGATGAGGTATTCAGGCCTTGAGCAGTAGGCAGGAGGGGAGTGGGAAAGGAGAGTCACGGACAGATTTGAACGAACATATATTCCAACGCCACCACCTTTTTTCCCAATTCTATCATGCCTGATTAAGTGAAAACCAGATAGATTTACCATATCATCCGAAACATCAGGGTGAAGCCAAGTTTCACACATACATATTATATCAAAAGATTCAGTAAGAAAATAATCCCGAAATTCATCGATGTGACATAGGAGGGATTGACAGTTTACGTGACAAATTTTTACAAAAGGGAGTTCATGCTGCTTAGAATTATGACTTAGATTTACAGAAGCTGCAACACATGAACTCAGGTCCTGATGCTATGCTAGGGAATCAAGATCACCATTGTTGCTTATGGTAAGTCTTTCACCACCTTCAGCTATACGGGCAAAAATTCGGCCGCCACGCACCCAAAGGAATTTGAACTTCCCTTCCCTTTTAAGACTTCTGGCAGCAGCGTAAAGTTTTCGATGGGCAGGGGTGAGAGATTCATTAATGTATATTGGTGAACGGGCTGAATGTCCCGACATCCCGATATGGGATAGGCACATTTTACCTTTAGCACGACGAGCACGAATAAAGGCCTCAGCAGTGCGTGAACGGAGAAAACGGACAAAGATAATAGGTCGGGCCTCACCAGTATTCTGAGACCCTCTACGAGTATTAATTGGGTAGGCGTGGTCAATATCTTCTACAGTTAATTCCAAACCCATAGCCTGACCAATTTTACATACTAATGTTTCAACATTAGCACCATCTTCTACCGGAACCCCAAGAATTTCCACAGAGTTTTTGAGGGAATCTTGTTCGACACGGTTAACCCGGGCCTCAAGGTCACACACGAGTTTCTTGAGGGTGGCGGTTTCGCTAACTGCAGATTTCAATTCTATGCTAAGCTGAGACACAGATTCACTCATGTTGGTAAGAATTGAAACATGTTCACCTAGAGTAACCTGCGTTTGAGAAACCAATTTCTTAAGTTCACTTTGCTCACTTTGCATAGTTTTCATGCGTTCCAGTATCTCGGACAGCATCGCTGCGGAAGGATCACTTGGGACGGCTGGAGGTTTCAACGGGGTATTCTCTCCTCGCACAGAACGTTGGCTGGCGAGACACGACCCACAAATCCAAGACTGCTGTAGCTCCTCAAGCACTTGCACGTCTTCAGCAGACATTGAAACGCAATCTAGATGGTACAATCCACTACAAGTGGCACAATTTAGGGACCTTTTATCCCGTTTTACGGCCAAAGACACTTCGGGCAGTTGGGCATTGCGTCACTCGCACTCACATAAACTCGCGAAACAAACTCACACGAGGAGAGGAGCTCTACAAAAACACGTCTGCTCACAACGAGACCCAGAACAGGACTGATTACAATATGAAAATAAAATATTAATGAAGAGGAACGTTTTTCTGAGGGACTAAAAAATAAAATGGATTTTAAGAGTCTGACACTGCTAACTTATTCAATTCAAATACAAAATAACGTTGAGAGCATGTTCCCCTGAAACACTCAATTTATATATACGTAACATAACGACTTTACGAAATACAGTTAACTACATTTTAAATGATACAGAATTATAGAAAGCGAGTAAACACTGCAAAAAACATAGTTAGAAATACCAGTTTCTGATCGAACTCTTCGCAATTTGGATTCATATCGAGTCTTGAATAGTACTTCTGTTACTTCTAACATACATGTTTGATAAGTGTAGTTTGATAAATATTATCAACACGGCACCCATCAGATCGATAAAACAACAAAGACCAAATCCATAATAAACGCGACGTAGCGTGAGCATATGAAAGAATTTCCTCCCAGAAAAACATTGCTCTGATTTAAAATCATAAAATTAGGAGTTCAATGTAGGTTACCTCAAAATAAATACAAAAAAGCGGAGAAGAGATGTGCCTGCATAGGGTACTGAACACAGGCCCCCGACGCGTCATAGCAGACTCTATCGACCAAGCTAATCGGTTGTCATAATAAATATTAAAAACACGTTTATTAATTTTTTCATATAATTCAACCAAAGTCAACCAAATAAGAATAAGGTGCGACTGCAGTTCCCCTACGTAAGCTTAAGAGAGGATGATGCACATAATAGAATTACGTAGGAACAAAATATCAATATCTAGAGAAAATGCACAAAGTGGAGATCCTTAGCATGAATTGGGCCTAGTATGACGAATTTAGAAATGACGATTTTATTGAAAGATTATTCGTCATGATCGCGAATGATACCACTTCAGGAAAACCTCTATAAATTTTTAATGAGTCGGTATACACAAACATCTCCTTAGAGCTTTAATATCCAATATAATGCGAAATTAAATCATCTGGTGAGGTGCAGATGACAACTTTTAATGAACAAGGCATCATAAATGTCATGATTTAGAATATATTTAAGCTAAATAACTTAGTTACTCACTGAAACGTGCTTTTCCTAGGACAAATAATTTAATAAGAAATACCTATGATTGCACTTATCCTCCATATTCTATTATTCACTTCCTATGACGCACCAGCTCACAGATAAAATTGCACTTTAAAAAAATTGTAACAGAAAAAGAATGTCAAGATATATGAAACGCTAAAAATAATTTTTACCTACCTATCTTTTAAGGAAAGGTTTTTTAGATATCTTTCTACTGCAATCGTGTATCGGCAACAAGCGAGGAATTACATTATGTGCACTTGTTAACTATGGAATTAATAACAACCACACTTTCGATTCTATAATCTTACTTATCCTCCATATTCTATTATTCACTGCCATTAATGCACCAGCTCACGGATAACATTGCACATTAAAAAGGTTAGTAACAGAAGAAGGACGTAAAGAAAAATAAAACCTTATCGCCATCACAAAGAATGAAAATAAAATCATTTTTACCTACCTATCTTTTAAGGAAGATTTGTTTACCTTATATTTCTCCTCTTTTCGTTTGAATACGCTTTGATGTGATCAAATTTTTCTTCATACGGAAAGAAGCCATTAAAAGATTGACTTTTCAAAAATTACTGAGTAAATATTCTACCTTATCTTTATCATCATTTCGTTTTAATTCCTTTATCTTCTTTCCCAATTTAGCTCCTCTTGTTTGCATAAACAAATATGTTACTATGATTGTTTGTTTGTACGACTGCCGCGCCGCCATTGGAATTTGGTGGCCATTTTGAACTAATCCCCATACTCAATTTTAATTGAATAGACAGATAAATAATTGGAAATTAATTGTTTTCATAATTTTTCCTGGGGTTTCAGACAATTTTAGAGGGGGTCTTCATAAGACTTTTTGTCGTATCTCGTCTCCTTCACCCCAAACATTTGCATGCGTGAGTGAATGAATGAATGAGTGGTCGTTAAGGGGCTTTATGGTATGTAGATTATCCAATTTATTATTCGTAGTCTTAAAATGTGGAAATTGGTGAGAATAAAAATACAAAAACATCTCTAGATATGTGCGACGAGGGATAGCCGTGCTTGAAGAGGCTGAAGGGCCTAAATGCAGTTACTTTAAATGTATAGATTATCGACCCCGAAAGACATGGAATAAAACGCTCTCTAAGGTAAACATGGAATTTTTGAGGCCCTTGAATAAAATATTCAAACGTTGTGCCGTATCTGGATTCCTTGAAGCAGTCAAAGTGTGCCCGATGCATAGTAAATGGAAGGAAGTTAAATTTCCTCCTATCGTTAGTTTCTCATTATTGTGGAATGGCCTCTTTGCCTCCGTTATTCTACCGCCATTTGATTCCTCATTTCGTCTATCGTTGATCTCGTCTTTTCAAATATAATAATTCACCTCTTAAGGCCAAAGAGTTACGGAAAAATGAGCAATGCATTTAGCGCAGGGAGCAATTGGCAAGATGTTCCAGTGCCTATACGTCAAAGCCAGCATTCAAAGCAGAGAAAGTGGCGAAATGACATTGGCATTTGGTTTGATCGATTTAGAATCGACGGAAAGTAAGCGCAGTGTCGAAGTCATTTGTTTCATGCGCTTTTCATCGTGCTTTGTTAATCAAACCGTGAATCATGTGGATGAAAAGTGACATTGAAATTGTGTGGAATGAAGAAGTACCTACAGTCCGTAAAAAAACACGACGAAGACTCAACCAAGAAAACGGATACAGGTAAGAAAACTAAACTGCCATTGAGCATATGGGTAAAAATTGCTGCTACATCTGTTAAAAAATGGTAGATGGCGAACAGCAAGGGTGCATTTTATTCATTTGCACCCCAATGTAATTATGGGATGATAAATATTTATAGGGCCGAAAATGTATACACTGTTACTGGAATCATGTCAGGCTTTCAAAATGCATTCTTCAACTATGTTAAATAAGCGGTCTTGGTTGTTCAATAAACTGAGTAAGGAGGATGTTTTCCTTAGATTGTTGTACTTATAATAAGAATTAATTCTCCCAAGGGTTCTTTGTGAGCATAACCTGTTTGTACAGGATGGTAGCCATAACACAAGCTGTTCTAATTGGCTACCTTAATTTAATTCCACAATGTAATCGAACCTCTAGCCAATAAGGATTCTTGGTGCAGTAATACATATAATTATTACAATACCGATTTCTCGTTAAGTGCTGAATTTAATTAATAATAATGAGCATTGCATTTCGTGGTCTACTTACACGCACGTTTCGCTCCGCACCAGCTGCGTGTATCTGTCGCTCACTTCATTCAGGTTGACCACATACATCCAGTTGCCTCGGTTGTTCATTGCCGCCTTGGGCATTATGAACTGCGCGTTCGTTGGACACAGCTTCTGCGTGTTGGCCGATGCAGACTGCCGCTTCGGCCTCGAAGACTTCTTCTCTTCCTCACCCTCTCCCGATTTAGGCTGCACGTCCACCGATCTTGAGAACCTGCGGATGAGATTAGGCGAAGAACGGAAAGATAATAGATAGATAGATGGAAGGAGGCGAAGAATGGAAAGACGGCAAAGAAAACGGATCCCTTTGTTTTTCAAACTTCACCGCAATCGACATTTAAATAAAACAGTTAAACGTAAGTGCCCACTTTTTACCATACTAATTTCCGATTTCATAAATAAATAAGGCGATTGAATTGGTTTAAAGTATACCGGGACTAGCCGCGGTGATAACTTTTACGGGAGTCACCCGCAATGCAAAATCGTGCGAAAGATCCACAGAGAAAAAAATCATCCGCCTTGACCGGGATTCGAACCCGGATACCACGATCTCCGGTCGAGTGTTTTAGCCAGCTAAGCTACCGAGGTGTCATTCTTTCCTGTGGATATTTGTGGACAGTACCGGAAATCGGGGGATCCGGGTTCGAATCCCGGTCAAGGGGGATGATTTTTTCTCTGTGGGTCTTTCGCACGTAGGTGATTGAAATCAAATTAATTAAGTTTCATGAAAGGAGAAGTGCAGCAGCCTCAAGTGATTATTCAGCAGCTCCATCGATCCTCCACCGACTTGCATGGGTTGCGCTTAGCGCCCTCCCGTGTTCTCTGCGGTCACTCGTATTTACCACCATCAACACTTCTAGAACCCTTGCCCCCGTTATTCCCGGAAAGGGGGCTCTATCGCGGTTGAAAGCACTCACCTGGTCCACCAGTCTCCGGAGGGGGTGTAGGGCGCGGGGACGACGGCCGTGTACACCAAGGGACCCACGAGGTGCGGCGGGTCCAGCTTGTACCTGCGGTCCGGGTATCCCGCGAAAGTGGTGCTCGCGTTGAAGGGTGCGGTGGTGTGGTGCGAGGCATCGTAGTGGTGCGGAGCTGGTGGCGGGTAGTAGTAGGTGGGGACGGCGGACGGCGGACTGTGGTGGTGGTGATAGGACGGATACGGAGCCGGAGGCCTGCACGCGGAGAAACAATTGAGTCACTACATGCGACCAGCCAACACAGACGGACGAAGCAAATGCAACAGGGCCCAATTGCAATTACTCGTACAAATTTGAAGTCAATCACAATTTCAAAGAGGAACAACTTTCAGTTGCAAGTGTTGTTACAGTTTATTACCGCAACTTTTTGAAATCAAAGCCAGTACGCCACAATACGAAGAGTCCGTTAAACTGCAATACGAAGAGTTGGTCAATCTACAAAGCTGATTTTGCCGGAAGGGGAGAACCGACAAACTTAAAGCCGTATTAGCATTTTGTGATTACTTTGATCATTACTGTAAGTATTACCTTCAATAATTCATACTTAGTGGGTGAATCTGCAGCAATGGGCGACCTTTTGGAACTACGTGTCCCGGTAAGTTATGTGGCGACGAGTAAAAATTACCTTGAGAAAGCAATGAGTTGATTACAAGCAGTAGTTGCATTTAAAAAATGCGACCGTTCCAAGTAAGAAGCAAATGAAATGTAACCGTTACCGTTAACTCGGCTATATTTTCTCAGTTACTCCCAAATTCTGCATATCAATCAACTAGACACTTGCGATTTTAAAATGCACAACTGATTCAGTAAACCAGCGATTATAAATGAGCAACTAACGAGAAAAAAGGCGGAAAAAGTATTTTTGACACAAATATAGCTTGGTGCTTCTCCGTCGAATGGCATTTAAAAGTTCACGCAAACGTGAAGATACAACTCTAAAAGCAATCGCTCAAACCAAAGCCAGATCAGTTCGCTGTTCACTTCCTTTCCCTATAGATGCCAAACTGGGCGAGTGCGTGGTTGTATCTTCGTATATTCTCTAGCATTATTTTTTATTGTTTTGCAGTATGAATAACATCTTGTCCTATCTTACTTCCCAATTACTTATGTTTGGTAGTTAAGAGCAGGGGCGGATCCAGGATTTTGTTCTGGGGGGCACAAGGATACCTCGTATTACAAAACGAACACAATGATAATGAGACCGTATTAAAATTCTTGCATATTTTTTAAGGGTCTGGGGGGGGAGGGGACACGTTCCCCCCTAGATCCGCCTATGGTTAAGAGTATAGTGAATTCGAAATAAGTATCTTGAGTTAAATGGAAAAGATTTATTATGATTTTGTATATTCTAAGGTAAATTATGGTATATTGAGTTGGGGCAGTACATTTAAAAATTTACTGAAACGTTCACATACTGAACTAAAAGAAATTGCTCGTACTATAACCGGAGCAGTTCGCTGTTCACTTTTTTCCCCTATATTTGCCAGATTGTAGATACTGCCCTAAAGGAACTTATACAATTACAAGTTACAACGGTTATCCTATCCTACGTATTGAATTTGGCAAAAAAAGTTTTAGACAATACTATCTACAAATAATACTTCACATGCATTGTCCAGACCAAATTTAAATTTATTTAAAAATAGCTTCTTTCACTTTAAGCCATAAATTTTAAACTGTTTGCAAAAAATAATCAAAGGATTATACCTTTCAAAATCAGGCGAAGCTCCGGCTATTTACTGGCAAAAACATGTTAGTGGATATTTCATCGAGTTACTTTCGCAAACCACATTCCTTCTTTTAATTGCGTAAATTACATTTCTTTTCCTTTGTTTTTTTTCTCCATACAATAATTGTATATTTATCATGTAACAAAATTTAATCAAGAAGATATTTTATTATTTTATATTCAGTAGAATATTACGATAACTTTTGAAGGATGTCCCACCAACAGACAAAAGCCTCTGGCGTCATCCAAAGCTTCAATCTTCATACCTACTGTTGTGGGAATAAAAAAAACTTAAGGGGTTGTCAAATAATATTATTATTAGATTCATGAACTGCCGTTGGATTTCTAGCCGGGTTAATGTTTCCATAATATTAAACGTTTCAGCACTCGACTCGGGTATCATCTTCAAGGAAATGAGAAGCAAACGTTGGGAGCCTAGGGACACATCAAACCGGCTGGAAACTCGATAGCAATTTCTCAATATATTTTTCACTAACTGAACGCCTAACCTCACTATAAACTCTCATGCAAATTAAATGTGGAGTTTAATGCTATTAGCTCTGTAACTCGGACCCTAATTAAAATCTGCAAAAAATCAGACATGGTGGGGCTCAGGCAGAACAATAATTCAACAAAATGTAATAACTCAATGAATAATTCAACAAAATGTAAGGATACTTCCATTAATATCTATTATGCAAAGTAATTTTGAAATTTGACTACAATAAAGACTGTACCATGCTCTTAAGTTGAGAAATTTGAAAATTAATAAAAAAAACAAATGGGACGTAAACGCCGATAGAAAGCGAGATATCAAAACTTCAAATGCTGACTTCGATGCTCAATTTTTTTACCCATCCATCAACCTGTTAATTTTACATTGATTTTTCAAATGGTACAAATTTGCTGCACGTAGTGAGAGCAAGCCATTCTTTCATACATATGACACTTAATTTCAGCCAAAAAAGCAACTCATCTAGTGGCTAGCGAAGGCTCGGTAATTGGCAATTTAGCTCTATGGAGAGTGTAAATATGAGGCGGTGATTTTTTAAAAGACTAATCCGCTCATTTGCCTTATACACGTTCAGAGGATATAGCAATACATGGGAGCAATGAAATAAAATAGCTCATAAAACGTGATGAAGGGATGTTTTGAATTAGTCAATGCCAAAGTTCCACGACGTCACCTTTAGCACGAAATTAATGCAACTACACCAGATTTTAAAAATCAATTTCAAGCTGTATTTATTGTCTTGTAATTAACAAGTAGTGTAAAAAAATTGTATCTATACAACTAACATAGTTATAACCTTTATCTATGGATTCGATAAAATTTCACCGTATGTACAAACTTAGAGTTGAATGAGATTCTTATCAGTATTTGTATAACTGCACGAAGTCCCTGCATATAGGTACCTTTTTAATTAATTACAAAGGCCTCTATGCATAATTCCAATTAGAAAGGAATCGTATAGGGTTTGATTGAGAATATTACCTTTTTGCGCTGATTGTGAGCTGCCGAGGAAAGTCCCAGTTATTATTATTATCATCATCATACAGTCACACGCACACAATGAGATGAATTTGAAATGCTGAGACAACGATGAACGGTAAACGTGTCTCTCCGACTTCTCATTGCTAAGAAAAGGTTGCCCAACAACTTTAACAATAATTCCGGTAAAAATAAAGGAAAACCTCTTTCTTAACTCGGCGAATAAGATTTGGAAAACACTCTCCAACTTAAGCTTTCAAAGGGCAACTTTTCAATGGAGAACCTGAGGGCTAATCACTCTCAACGCAAAAGATGATGACGGAGGAGTCGAGAGCGGTCAGGAGAAACAAATGACGGCTAATGAATCGAAGGGAGCACTCTTCGTGTGATGATCAATAGCCGAAGGCCAATTGTAGCGTTCACAAAATTAGGGCACAAAGGAAGTGGGTGAATTAACGGAAAAATCAGAGCAAAGGCTGTGGAAAAAATTAGAGATAAATTGAAAGTGAACACCAAAAGAAGCTCGAGACGTAGGGGCATTTATGGAAAAAATAGCATGGACTGGACTTACACTGGATTGTTAGTTTACTTGTCAAGTCCACAGGTTATTTTGCATCCCACGATGCCCTCTTTTATTATTCACAGTTCGAATCTGCAACGCACGGCTGAAAAGTGAATGAAACACAATGAAGCGAATCCGCCGCTGCGTGTTCCTAAGCTTTAAACTCCATTTTTCCCGTTCATTCTAAATCGACCGAAGCCCACGCTAATTTCCAGATATTTTTCATAAGAACGCTTCCGTCGACATACTTATGGAGATTGGAATCTCACGCTCAGTGCTCTCAGCGCATGATAAATGGCTCATTTCTAAATAGAAAGCAGTCTTAAGTTTAATTCGATTTTAAATTGGCTTGAATTTGCTGCAGTCATTTCGCTCAGAGCTTTTCTCACGTGTTTTTTGTCATTGTACCCCAAGATCCACGGAAGATGACATCTTGGAATTGAAAAATAATAATATTAAATATGAATTGGAGGAATAATCTTCGGAAAATACATTTTTAGCTGCTAAGGAAAGGGCCAATTTGACAGTTTTCTTTTAATGCGTGAGACAGCTTTCTTTAAGTCTTCGGAAGAGCGATAGATAACCAATGCGCGCTCCATGGCTATGAAGCCAATTTTGCGTTAAGGATCCGACTCAAGATGTTAATTCACAGCAAACAAACCGGCCTTAATTCTGTAAAAATTTGACCTTTACAAGTCTTACCTAAAGGCCAAACCGGGAAGATTTCATGATTGTCACGTGTTTTATTCTTCGTGGTATGCAAAGCTATTCTATGAGGCAAAGCTTCCACGCACTTCCACTACATTTATTGATCGGATAGAAAAACCCCAAATGAACTGATGGGAACATGGCTTGAACGATGATGATCCTCCCAGTGATAAATGAAATGTTGGACAAAAACAACATGATATTCCTTTTTACTCTTCATTTATTCCCAGTGTACTCCTTATAATAAAATTTCATTTAATAGATAAAGTATTACATCCAAAATTGTACAGAAAAGATCCATGTGAAAAGATCATCAGCGAATGCAGAAGTCCCCAAGTGCATTTCTTTTTTCCATCGAAACGGAGAAGACTCGTGTACGGTCGTGTTGAGTTAGGGCCCGAGATTAAAATCTGAAGATATATTGCAGAGGGTTTGGTGTCGGTATCACAACGGTAGGGAAGGCATTGGAGAAGAAGGCTGAGCCCCGATACCTAAAATCAGGAGCACCGAAATAGTATGTGCCACACAATATGAGATTTAAACAGACAAATATAGGGTAAAAAGTATAAAAAAAGAAGAAGCACTGTTTACCTGGGCGTCTTGAATTCCATGCGGGACTCGTCGGTCAGGAGGGAGGAGTAGTCATAGCCCCATCTCTCGATCAGATACTGAATCAGGTGGCTGGAACGAAAAACAAAAGGAACTTTATAGTAGACTATCTGCTCTCTCGAGAAAGGAATCGAAATCGAAGCGAAATGGTCCAGCAAACAAATGACAACGTAAGTATTTAGTATAGTATACGAATAGTTTGAATGCGCAATGGTACGCGTTTGAAGGACTATTTGGTATTTTTGACCACTTTAACTATACATCTGAAATGGATGGGTTTGGTCTTCAGACCATAATTAATAGGCAACTTAAAAAAATATGAAGCATGCATAAAAATTGTTTGATATTGGCCTAATATTAGGGTTTTAATTTCGCTATGTATTTTGTTACTTATTGTTAGTCACCAAAAAAATTTGAGCGAAAACTTAAATTACGCATAAACCTTTTCAGTACAGTTTTACGACATAATTACTTGAGTGATTTCATTAATATTGTTTCACTGCGATGTTGTGCTGCTTAGCACTTAACGTGAATGAACAGCGAAACATTGGTGGAAAAAGTTGACGAATAATAATAATCCTAAGATTAAGCCTTCTAAATAACTTGGAGTCCCGTGGGTTAGAACAAAACAGAAGGCGTGGAAGGAGACCATGAAGGGGTCGAAGTGAAGGTATTTAGGTGGGAGAAATGGAAGGCTGCAGTGACACCAACCTTAGGATTCTAAAACTGCAATAGGTACCTCACTCTTTCGTTCCGGCACGAAACTGCACTTAGGGCGGCGTTCATTTGCGACACGGAATTTTGTGTAAATTCACGGAAAGTGGTGTGGTGGGTAGAGTGGGTCGCTTCCCACTCAGGGGATCAAGGTTCAAATTCCGGCGGCGGAGATTTTTCGGAGACTGCCCCATCCCCGATTTGAGTGCTTAGTGCATGGAGGCCACTTGTTACTACAGCACTCGACCCGTCGCACAGTGGGGCCAAACCCCACATTAGACGGACAAAAGTCAAAAACTTTTACTAACAACCCTAAAATATTCATATATATGTTTTAGAAACCGCTTTAGTGAAATCCAATATTAAGTTTTCAATATTTTCGATTTTTTGATTTTTTCAATTTTAATACTTTAAGAATTTTAAAAGTAACTTGATCAGTTGTAAAAATAGATTACATATGAAAATTTGAAATAATAAAAATAAAAGTTCACGTCAATAATCCTAATGGTCAGAAAAAATCTGATATAAAATTTGCAAAATTATTTTAGCAATATTTTTGAAAAAACCTTCATGCTTAATAGAAAAAGAAAGATTTGCTCTTAAGTTTGCACCCAAGAGACAGCTGCAAAGCTGGGAACTGCGGAAAATAACAACGAGAAATATACTTGGACTTGGACTCATATCTATAAGTTTGCATGTACCACTTTCCAATACACAAAGAAATAAAATACTGCATTGAATAGGTAGTTTTAACTTTCAAAAATAAAATACAATAGAATATGGTTTATTGCGCGTAGAGAGTGAAAAAGTACTAAATTGGCATTCCGGAATCGAATAAGTACACCTCAGTTGAACTGGAATAACCTTTTCGGGCGCTCCATTCACGACAGGGTGGGAGCCTCGGGAATGACCTCTCTACATTTCAAAAATCTCAGCCCTTGTGTAGAAAACTTCACCGCTTGTATCTATGAGTAGACAAAATATATAATGCATGCAAATTTGATTTATTACAAAATAATAATATCTTAATGGACACTGTTTATATTATAGTTTACCCGTTGTTATGCGGCCATAGCGGCCGGATGGATTCCCTTTCGGCTTGTCATGGGTAGCTTATCTTTTATCATAAAACTCTTTTTGCAACTCGATGGCAGTTGATTTCTTTAAAATTATTTAGCTCATTCTTCAATTAATTATGTATCTAATAATCACGTTACGATTCCGTCCGATTATATAACTTTTCTCTAATTAAATAAAACTTTTCATCGTGAAAAATCAACGACGTTCCATTCATGATAATTAATTTCTCCACGGCTATTTTCTCCAAAATATAAATAGTAAAAGCAAATTTATATTTTCCATACTTATTCCAATTGACTGCAAGTTAAAAAAATAAAATCAAAAGCGCCAGTGTACTGTAAACATAGTTTAAAATCGACCGTCCATTTAGGCGTCTGCGACTCCGGGACCAGTGCTTCGCTTTTCTCTCACTTTGGCACTTATTTCTACGCGAAGGTGCACACATACCAACCCATGAAATACACTGTTATGCAGTTCAAACATCCTATTACCCAACCTAATATTTAAAAAACCCAATTTCAAACTTTCATTTTTGGACTTCTGTCCACTTAAAGTGGGGTTTGGCCCCACTGCGCGTCGGTGCCATGGGGCGTGCAGGCTAATGCCGACGCCGGGTTTCCCTCCGCCCTCCCTTCTCCACGCTTTCCAGATGGCGCAAATGACGGTGGCTATCGGTGGCCACCTCCAAATACAATACTGCATATATTGCACCAGCGTTCTCGATAGCGTAGTGGCGACACCGCCTTTGGATGAGGGACGAAACTAAACCACTCGATCATAAATAATAATCGCATCATAAGAGTTCTTCTCGTTTGAATTACAGTAATTAAAATGTCTTTCTTCTAATTTGGTCGATCTAATTTATTCGAACTAGTTGTTTATTTGACGAATTTTAACAGGTTTTCATTATAAACACAACCAGGCCTTGCTTTACGCTATTCCGATGTCGAGTTGCCATTGAATTACGATTTTAATTTTGCGTAAACATTTTTTCGATATCCGCTGTTTATCACTCGAATTCATAAGAAAAACAAAAAGAATTTCAAAAGAGAAGAAACAAGTCTTCGTCATTCACTCTGATCCATCCCGCCCCTCACCCCAAGCCAAGACAAGTGCTAGTTTCGCCACTGTCCGATATGAAGAAGAAAGTACATATGAGAAAAAGAACGAACGGAAGTTGCCCTGTCTGCATTAGGACACAGTAAACTCCGAGTTATAGAAAAAATAACATTAACTATTGGTTAGGATTAACGAAAAAAAAAGCTTCTCAGCTTCAAAGGAGTAAATAGCGAGGAATGGACGCCATCTATAATGTTTCAGCAGAACTAGCACAGCCATGTGCTGCATACCAGGTATTGAAATCGAGTTAAATCGTTTCCTGTTAGTATCAGCGACGTAATTTCCGGAGTTTACTTCTCCATTCAACTGCAATATATCGACCTTATTTTCACTCCGTGGTGTCAGATGCCACGAATCACGGTTAGAAATAACAAAATACGGTTGTGAAGCGCATAAAAAAATAACGCGACACATCGCGCTCCCAGGTTTCACTCTGCTTTTCGCGCATATTTCACCACGCTCCACGCTAACGCCATCTATGAACGTTGCCCAGTGGTGTCACGGTGCCAGAACGCCGTTATGGTACTGGTTAACAAAAGACATAGCAGTCAGATGTCACTTTCATCAATTTGGTTGCCTCAACATTACTAATACATATATACATTCGTAACCAAAACAAAAGAATAAAATAAAAATGAAAATAATAACTTGTAATAAACAAAACACAAAGAGTAATATTTCACTTCTAAAAAAAGTCAATGAAAGTGCATTCCGGCACTGCTAATTTTGCCATGACGTCACTGACTTTGCCGTTACGTACTGAAATCTCACGATCCGTAGTGCCCCGTGCTGCAGATGATGCTTCTTCTCATCGATCTATCGCTCTGGAGAGAGGTGTTGAGATTCTCTCCCGGGAGTAATTTACAGCGCAAATCCCCGACGGACCGAACAGGACCCAAGCGAGCACAGCGCCTGCACCAGGCACGCACCCAGAAAATTTCATCGGAGGGCGCTTGCATTGCATTTTGTCAATCCGAAGTCATAGCGAAAACCATACATTTCCTTAAAAAAGCGATTGCAGAATATCGGTTAATCCTGATGAAACTAAATATTCGGTATGGTTTTAGTTGGCCGGTTACAGAAATTATGAAATCAGACGACGTATCAAAAAATCGAGTGTCAGAATATATATTCCCTTCTGCTGGAGATCTTCTAAGCGGATGTATTACGGGTAGTCGCCAGTAGGGAAAAGCTAAAATGAGGTGCTGAAGCCCCACCCCCACAGCCCCCTCGTGGACCAATGGGGTAGTTTCCTTCATCAAAGAAAACCGAAGGCATTACGTGCGATTCGTTACCCACCATTAGTGTATTCATAATATACAAATTACTTGGTTTTAGAAATACCGGTTTAGACGAATGGCAATGGTCAATTTTATCCTCATTTGAGGAAGGCCAGATTGGCACCCATGCGATGCCACTCCACCCGACGTCACAGGGACCTAGTTTCTATACGAGTAGATAGGAGATTTACATCGTCTAAGATAACCAATGCATGCATGAGGCACAGAGCTCGGGGAAACATGTCTTAATAATCACCTATTAAAACTAGCTTAGGTCGGAAAGTTTTCTTCGTTTGATAAGGTATTAATAATCCTTATTTAAGCCAAGCGCTACCAGCTAGCATGGTACTCTGCTAACTGCTAGCATATATATCGTATATATCGTATCAGAACATATAGTCGTATCAGCGTTCAGAGCCTCGCCACAAGGTCACCTCACTTGCAGCAGCGGGAACCAGAACGACGTCACACGGAGTTTTCCCGGCATTCATACTTAGCCGTCGCGTTTTCGCGCGCTTAAAAATTTTCACTTTTCCTTTAATCGCGAAAAATAGATATCGTCATTAAAAAATCTAAAAGCGTGAAATACGTACTCCAGGAGTAATAATCTTTCGATTTAGGCAATAAAAAATTACAGGAAACCATCCTACAGGAGGACCGGAGAAAGACGTGAGGAAGATGAGTGGCTACCAGGGGAGGTATTACATCTATGCAATTACTGACGTAAACGGGAGCAACTCATGGTTAGTTATTTGACATAAGTCCCCACGGACCACGTATTTTATTCCGCTGAAAAATGATTAATATTACCCCATTTCCACTCCTTTGGAGATGGAACAAATGATAATTAATATGCAGGGATAAATATCAGTTTATCGCCCAGAAAGAGGACACAAAAGGCAGAAATAATAACTCAAGGTAGCCTCGTGACTATTTCGACCGTAATATTTGAAGAGTTTCTCACTCCATAATTTGCGTTAAATTTATCATCACAGCATAAGATGCTCTCTTAGAAATAAAAATATCGCTTGAAGTTTTGAATCTTGATTCTGTTCATTTTGGCACCCATTCTTTGAAGCAAATTTTGAACTTGTCCTTCATGTCCTTGAATTGTCAGTTGGGCCGATTGGGAGTGAGAGGCGGAGTGGAAAGATCCGAGGGAGATATTTGGAAAGGGTTGACTCAACAGATTTAAGAGAGGAATTCCCTTGAAAATTTACGAAAATAAATCGCTACTTAATTATCAGAGCACGACTGAAGTTTCTTTAAGTGAACGGCAAAAGCCACACAACAGTTCAAAAAAATAAAGGAATGGCATTAATTTTTAGGTCCATATGTATGACTCTTTCAAGGATTATTAAAACATATCAAGATGAAATGAGGGCGATCAAATAATTTCGACCAGTTTCACAAATGAAATATGCTATTTATAATTAAATTTATTTTGGCCTCAGTATGAAAATTTTCCACCGTCAACTTCACTCATATAGGCATTCAAAACGCTTTCAAATTTCAGCTATTGCTTATTTAACATTTCATAATGACCATTTAGTCTCAATCTTATCTTAATGTGTGCCATTCTGTAAAGCTTTTAGTAATTATTTTTGCGCCAGTTTTTTTTATTGTGCGTATGATAATCTCTGAATTGGACATTAACGTATCCTCGTAGTTAGCTGCTTAGGATTGCCTATTTAAGATGGTCTATTTACAGTTTAAAGGACACCTCTGCAGCTAAAACTCATTTTCCTATTCGGAATAACTGCTGTAGTTCCGAGGAGGAGCAAATGCAGAATCGATGGTCTGCATAGCCATTGTTTTCCAGGGACGGGTACCTTGACTGTCATATGCCAGGCAGTATGCCGTTCAGCGATAAATTTATGATGTTTAGGACGTAAGAAACCTCCGATTCATAAAGTAGGGCTAATAAAATACGCCCAATTGCAGACGATAACATCGCATATTCTATTCCTTCTAAAGGCAATTTTTTGTGTACATGGGCTTTTGAGCAGTATGGAAGTTAATCCTCAAATTTAAATCAAATCACGCCAGTCGGTTCCTAAATGAAAATGTAATCGTCCTACTGTCGGCTCTTCAACTTTGAAAAATACATTGAAGGGTCCATGTTTTCGGTGATCTTATTTTGCATTCAAACGTCAATACACGCCCATGAAAGAGTCGAATATTCTTTTCATAAAATATGGGAAACGTATGGGACTCGATGGGATTAAAAAAATAAACCGACCAGTATGTTCAGTTTTTTTCGATCCATCGCCGACTTTTTGAAAAATTCGCGGTAAGAAATCGACTGTCCCTTCAGCAGAAAAGTTGATGACGCAACGAACTCTTGCACAGCGAGTAGTCGCTTCTCACCTACTTCTCGGTCTTGCGCATCGGTATTCCGTGGTTGCTTGTTATTTACTCTATTGCTAGGCATTAATTGTTTAATTGAGCGCTTCAGCCTGGATTAGTTGAAGAACTAAATATCTAATGACGTCGCAAACTCACTAAAAGTGGGTAGTAGCTCAGGCGTTATTTAATTTTTAAATCACGAGAAAATCAATTACATAGAAATATTTTTTTCCTCGTAACTCATCTTTCCCTTCCATCGATCTATTTTCTTTTCATGTTTATTGCGATTCCGGGTCTTACGATGAACGATTCGCAGCTTGACTGCTCCGACTGTAACTGGCGCTGATCACGTGGTTAGAGACGCACTATATAATGTTATTTGAATGCTCTTGAAAAGTTTCATTCAACTATAGTGCCGAAACTTACTCGCACGCGTCTTCCTGCACCAGTTTTTTCATCGATCGCAACGCCTTCTTTTGCACTCGGTCCACATTAAAAACTGACTGGCACGGTGAAAAGGAGAAGACAATGGAAGGTGGTCGACTTTCCCTCGTCTGGCCAAAATAAAGTTAAAACAATCCGCCCCCAGGAAGGAACCCGATTTTCTCGCATATTCAGATAATGGCGGCACAAACTTTGTCGTACTGCTTATCCCCCCAAAGTTTATTTTCACAATGGATCAATATAAAGAATCAAAAGACAAATGGAGTGGCGGCACTTGAGCCAAGTTTGACTTTCTCTAATGATGCATGTTATCTAAGGCCTGGCGCACGGAGCAAGGTAACGTGGCAACGCATTCATCTGTTTACTTTTCAATATGAAAACACGACAACGCAGAACAATACCGCGCTTCATATTCTCGAAATAAGAGATTAAAACTAGGTTAATTTTACCATTATCCTTGATTTCCCATATATTATGAAAAAACTTAATACAAATACAAATAATATAAATAATGAGAAATAAAATTATAGAATGTTGTGGTTGCATTTTCTTCCAACCTTCAAGTCTTGAATATCATTTAAAGACAAAGAAAGTTAAATTTTCTATCAGAGAAAACGATTTATTGGGAAACTGAAAAGTCACAGCGCCTCTGTCGCCGTTTCTGCAAACTTCCGTCCGCCAAAATCTGCACAAGGCAAGTTTCGTCCGTCCCGACGGCGTCTTTTTAGTCCAAGCGACCCGAAGACGCGCCCCTCTTCCTCGAATTAAAATCGCCGCCACGACAGAGAGAAAGGTAGAGGGCGGTCGTGTCTCCAATGTCGACTTTCTCCGCGCGTGCCGCGAATCGGCCGATAAACAGATGAAGGTCACGAGATGGGCTGCGCAGCGCAGTCTAACTACGGGCGACACGTGAATGGGATCGTCAAATGGGACAGCATGGTGCGGAGTGATTGGCGGGAGCCGCACCTTGAGACAAGACTTTCTCCACCGCCTCGACAAAACGGCGGAAACAAAAGAAGCGCGGCGGGACCCGCTGTGATTCCACTGCATGCGATGAGACATGTCCGTGCAATCTCCCAATCGATGGGAAAGGTGGTTTCGGAACATGTAGATGACGACACATATGGAATGAGGCGGCCTCCCCCCCAATCGGAGAAAAAACTTGGAGAAAGCCAGATAAATGCAATCAAGGGGAGGCACTACACATGTACATGGAGAGTGCATCCCGTTGAAGCTTTATATTTGTTGTTGGGCCCATTCTAATCGATTTTCAAAAATATCTGCAGCGCTGAAATGAGAGCGATCCATTTTATATTCCCACAATTTGCTGTACACATATCTACAGTTTACAAACGCGAGGAACAGCTACGAAAAGTTATGAATTAGGTGGATAACACCATCGCAATTGCAAATTTCGGTCATTGGCCCAAATCACAACTTATTATCCCGTGACACTCGGATCGCTCTGCCCACCAGCGAAGCGAGTGGCAACTTTCGTAAACCCATTAAAACGCGCGGTAGTTGACAACAGAAGACGAGACCGAATTTTGAACTCTATTATCTCGAAATATTCGTGAATGCAATGAAAGGAGTGAAAATCCATGGAATAATTATCATGCTATCATGATTTATGATGACACAGCTAGCAGGGAGGAGGAAGGATTTGAAGAAGGGTCTAGCAATTTCGAGAATAACGATGTTCCAATGTCAGCTGAAAATCAGAACCACGAAAAATAAGATTTGAGCAAGCAGATGAAGATAAGAAGATAATACTAGCATTAAAACATCGAATCGAAAACTGGAAGAGGTGAATGAAATATGCAGTGAAGACCAAGACAGCAGTAAACAATGTGCCATTTACATAATAGCTCTCATATTCAATGTTTAGGTTATACAGAGCAGATCCTTGCCAATATTCATTGAGGAAATGCTGCGGTAGAAATATTAAAATTTATGCATTCAAACGTTGAAAATGGTGGAAAATGCTGAAAAGTCGAAAATTAAACTTTTGCCGTATCCCAATAGAGTATGTGCACGTTTTTGGGAAGTGATCTTAAAAAAAAATTATACCTCAATTAGGCTAAATTCCGAGTCTAAGAATAGAGAGGTACTTTTTAAGTGAGATATTAATTATAATTAGATATAAATTATTGATGCGATGAAACACCAGTCGGCCATATTCTCAAGGCTGTGACGTCATTTTGTTCTATGTGTTCTCAGACATACCTTATTCGTTAGGGTGAGCCCCTCTACAGCGTATACTGAGCAGGGAAAAAAGCCATGGAATGGCTTATGAGCTAGATTAAAAGTGTGTACATGCCATCATCTACATATTTTAATTCATTTATTTCTCGGTTACGCTGACGACAAGACTCAACTTTTCTACCTTCAACTACCTAATCGTATTTCTTACTCCTCGGTTCTCGCATTTGCTTTCGTTTGCAGATTTATAGTGACATTAAAATTAAAAGTCACTTAAACAGTGATGATCCATGAAAATAGTACGACTTAATTCGTGAAAACTAATTCACTAATTAGTAACTAACTAACTTAGTAATAGTAGGTACCCGTACGACTAACTAAAAAACGGAAAATTAATTTTCGATAAAAAGTGATAGTTTGGATATTCAAAATGTTTGTAATTTAATTCCAAACACAGTGATGCTAATATTTTACAAATCGGATGTGAAATAAGCTCATTATTACGTATCACAAGTCGGGACTACTTTTTGGAAATGCACCGCGCGCAGGGATTCCTCGCTTAATGGATAGTCATAACAAGACAGTTGTACCTAGAAAACCTATAAACTTATGCTGTTAAGAAATGTAAAATGAACCAATTTTTAAATTGTGCTAACAAATGCTTCGAGAAGCATATTGAAACCGAATGAATGAAAAGTAATCGTCTGATCTAACTATTAAACATTTGATTTCCAACCCGAGAGATTTCCATCATACATCCGGTCCAAGTTTTCAATAACATTATTTTTAGATATACCTCACAAATGCTATTCATAAACCTCAACCAAGCAAATGTATATCTTTACGTTTCAAACCTTAAATAGCCCAGAAGAAGAAGAGCCCAGCTCAGTAGCGGTAATTAAATAATGAACTATGGATATTCATCCAGTCACCACGGGCCATAACTGAATATGAAAAATTATTTTTCGCGAGTCAGTAGGTTAAATAATAGAATAGAAAATAGTTAAATAGATAAATTAAATTATGATCGGTATTTGAAATGAAAATAATACAAATATCGATAGTTATCTACGTACCGGCACTTCTACTTTCGTAAACCTTCGAATCGTGCGAACAAACTTTTGGCCATTCCAATTACTTTATATCGAAGTTAAATTATCAACATTTGCCAAGTACGTTCTCCAACATATTAACATCGTTAAACTCATTTTCGATTTTTATTCATCATAAATCAACTATTAACTACTTACATTCAAATCGCTAGCGCGATTACACTTCCATTATCATTTCAACATTACTTAGTTTCAATCCAAGGTCACGACTTTTCGATCATTCTCTACGATATAGCAAATAATTTTCAGCATCTCCCGGCGAGCATTAGCATAATAGATTACGTTATCACACATCGAAAAGTAATACTACACTTTCCCCATAACTTTACCATAATACGAGTACTTAATTATAATATTATCTATTGGCGAAGCGAAGTACTTAGCTTTGAACTGCCTCCATTTTATGTTTTAGTTGTTTGTTATTGTTATTTCAAACTCTCCGCAGACGACGTATTCTCGGACAGAGATGTGTCGAAGGATTTAATTGGCTCTTCAGATTTCTCAATGATACCAACCTCACGCGCTCGTACCTGTATGATACGCGCGATGGCGGTGGCTTACATGATCGCGTGATACAGCGGAACGTGATAGGAGAACGTGATGGTCATCTATCGCCGTCGTCGCTGTCACATTTACATAATCGAGGTGCTGGTGCGTACGTTGCTTCCAAAATGTTCGATTTGATTCATGATGTTTTGGTTGAATTTAATGCACTTATTTGGGTTCAAACCCATCTCATATCTTACAGTAGTGTTTGAAAATTAAAGTAGGTTTAGTCTCTTTCAGCAATTGTTTCTTTTAATGCATCAATAATAATAATGCTGTCTTTATTACATGCGCATTCTAGAGTAGATAGTTTTTTCTCGCAATTTACTTATTTGGCAATTACATACATCCATAATGTAAGCAACGAAACGTACTACACCAAAATTGAAGCTCTTCGCCGAGTTCATTACCTTCTTCGAAAGGAAATTTAAACCCCTCAAATGGAATTTTTACGCTTTTCATATCATTCCAAAGCAACTACATACACGAAGTTATTATGGATCTTTCTAGAGGTTTGGTAAATGACTGAATTTTGATTATTGAAACTGTCAACGTTTCGGTATAAAATATTTTCAGGGCCACTCCATCATTTATAATTCATCCAATCAATTATGGTTAACTAATTTTTGAGTTGAGGAACCGTTAGGACGGAAAAATACCATAGCACATGTTGAGATTGGATTCATGTGGAATTTCAGCATGCAGTCAATTCAAAATTACCACCTCTTTTTGCATTATCGTCAATTAAACATAAGATAATACGAAATGTATCGAAACCGGACGTGTGAATAAAATTTTTAGTGGGAAATTGCCGGGAAGTTTTTATTTACTGTAACATAACACGTCCAGATAGATAAACCATGAATGTATATACATATGGTGACAATTAACTTTCAAAATTACCTTTGATTCGTCCCAGACGGTAATTTAGGGAGCCAATGGTACGAAGGGGAGGGGGAGAGAAGTTGAGGGTGGGCGATATTAGAAGGAGATGAGGGAAAGCCAGGCTTACTTATTGTTCGAGGCATGACGGACGAGTGAAGGGCATAATAAAATGGTAAATGACCACGATGAAGACAAATAAATCAGAACACGGGCAAACGGCGAGGAAGAAAACAGCCGCGAGGCCATTGTGGAAGAGGGAGGGGGGAGGTACAGTCCTATGAGGTACCTATGCGTTCAGAACCACACAAGTCTCCCTTCCAAAGACCCTGTTATTTCTCGAAAAATATTTATTTCCCCATAGAATGACCACTTAAGGCTTTCAGCACGACACAACTCAAACAATAGGCTTGAAGTTCAATATGGTGGAATTTTTCAAGCGTATCGATAGAAGAGCACACCTTTTAATTTTCCACTCTTAAATCAAACTAAACTCACACCACCTTAGGTTTCACCAGATAACCGTCGTTATCGGGATCCCACCTCGAGAATGACGGTTATCCGTCGTAACTCACGTCATTCAAAGCTTCATGAAAGTGTAGAAAATTACAAGAGTAATTATGTTCATAAATTACACAGGTCTGCAACATAAAAATTGTTTCAAATTTAATAAGTGATTTTTTAATAGTGTTTTCAACGCTGATCTCGGGAAAAATAATGAAAAAGCTTCATCACGCACAGTTATTTCACAAATTGCTGATCTAGTTTTAGCTTTTTTCGATATTTTTATACATATATCAGCACTCCAGTGAGTTTGAATTTCGGTTTTTAGGATCTCCATAAACTGTTATTTAGCCGTTTTTATAATAGATGTACGTAAAATAAAGATTAATTAGGAGAAAACAGCAGTATTTTCATGTCAGCATTGGTCCTTGCCGTCCCCCCTCCCCTTTCCACATGCTGACTCATGGCGCCTCACACAATGGCTACCAGAGGATGTATAAACTCGCCAGATGGCTTCTGCTACTTTTGTGGTAACTATACCGTTGAAATGCAGCCAAGAAATGTTTCCGATTTTGTTGAAAAAGTATATTTCGTCTACTTTGGTATAAAGATAGGTAATCAAGATAAGTCTAGGGCCACACACAAAGTTTGTTCGGTGTGTGTTGAAGAACTGAGGCAATAGTTTCGAGGTAAAAAGTAGTCCTTACGTTTCGGAATACCAATAGTTTGGAGGGAGCCCAGAAATCATAGTGATGACTGCTGTTTTTGTTATTGCGACGTACGAGGTTTCAATTTGAGAAACAAAAAGTATATTTCTTACCCTAACATTCAATTAGCCATTCGCTCTGTTCCTCATGGACCTGAAGTACCTATACCCTCGCCTCTAGATTCTTTGGATGATATACATGATGATCACGAGTCATAGGCTCAGCAACGATATAGTGAAGAAGAAAACGATTGCTGTGATCCTGGCACAACCGATCCCATTCCATTCTCACAATCTAAACTGAACGATTTAGTTAGAGACGTAGGCCTTTCTAAAGAATCAGCAGAGATTTTAAGATCTAGATTGAAAGATAAACATATTTTGACTTCGGGTACATCCTTTTCTCGATATCGATTTTGGGAAAAAGAGTTGGTATCTTACTTCTCTCAAGAAGATGACCTGGTGTTTTGCAGTGATGTTTCTGGAGTTATGACACGTTTCAAAATAGAATATGCTCCTGATGAGTAGATACTTTTTATTGATTCTTCAAAAAGAAGCCTTAAAGCAGAACTTCTACTCAATGGCAATAGGTATGCTTCTATACCAGTTGGACACTCTGTTCTCTTAAAAGAATGTTACGAAAACTTTGAAGTGGTTTTACACAAACTCTGCTATTCAGACCACAAATGGGCACTGTGGTGATTTAAAAGTGATTTCAATGCTGCTTGGTCAACAAAGTGACCATACAAAGTTCCCTTGCTTTCTCTGTGAATGGGAGACTTTCTCGATGAATGTCACTAGAGACAGAAAGAAATAATACATGAAAAAAGCTTAGCCCTTGGAGAAAAAGGTCACAGGTAGGGGTTAGAAATGTTGAGAGGAAAGGCTTGAGGATCCCAAAAAATTGTTACTTCCACCACTTCACATTAAGTTGGGGCTGATGAAACAATTTGTTAAGGCTTTGCCAAAAGAAGGGAAGTGCTTCAGATGTATATTTGTGGACAGTTTCTTGGTTTATCCGAGGTAAGGGTAAAGGAAGGCATCTTTGTCGTACCAGACATTAGAACACTAATGACAGATCCCAACTTTGTGGCCAAAATGGAAAAAAAGGAAAGGCAGCATAAAAATCTTTTAAATTAGTTGTTACTGGTTTCCTGAGAAACAAAACAGATCCAAACTACAAAACAATCGTCGCAGACATGCTCAACAGCTTTAAGAAGCTTGGCTGTAACATGGGCATTAAAGTTCGTTTTCTCAAATCACATCTTGACTACTTCCCTGCAAACTTTGGTGATGTAAGTGAAGAGCAGGGTGAAAGATTCCATCAAGACATCAAAGAAATGGAAAGAAGATATCAAGGAAGATGGTACGTCAACATGGCAGCGAACTACAGCTGGATGATAAAAAGAGATGATCCTCAACGAGTCCACAGCCGGACAAGCAGTAAGAGAAGCTTCGACAGAAAGCGAAAGCGTTATTATATGGACTTGTGAGCTGTAAGAGAAATAGAAGTGTACTATAAATGCAGTTTATAACATGACATATAAATAAACTAAAATTTTATAGCGTTGGAAAAAATGTGAAAAAATTGCTTACATTTTGTTACTACACGCAAACATACTCCGTACTTTGTGAGAAAACCTGACGTGATAGGGAAAAATGGATTGCATTTTTGAAATCAGCGCTGGAAAGTACACAAAAATCAGTTATCAAATTTCAAACAATTTACAAAAAATATTTTTTTGAAGACCTGTGTTATCACGATTTATTTAATTGACTGCAGCTTCTGCACGTGGAAACACACGACGAAGTTGCCAAGACTTGGATTTGATCTTCTTTTATTAAGAATCCTTCATTTTAACGTGAGTACGTCCCGCCATTGTGTTTTTTGACGGCGTTCGGCAAGATAGAGGTTAATTTTATCAATATTTATTATTATGAAATGTTTCCAATGATTGCTCTCATTAGTTAATGTTGATCGAAATACATTTCACCGTCTAGTGTTAAGTTTGAATGGCATTCGCGTGAAGTTTCGAGGACCGTACGATGGGTACCTATCATACATCACGTTCACTCCGAACCTGGTTTGCACGGAATGTTTAATTTGATATGATATTGAAGCTGACGGTGGCTGATGAGGTTTTCCATCGGTTTTACTAGTATGGAGCATAGGGATGTGCGAGAACCCGAATATTCGAGTCGAGTCGTTGGTACTCGACTCGAATGCTTCGAGTAGTATTACGAGTATCGAGTGGAGTAGCTTCGGTTACAGAGCTGTCGAAGCCACTATGTTTAGAAATCTGCCGACGGGAGGCGCTATCGTGAAACTCATGCAACAATATCTATTTGAAAGTCGATAAGTCGCTCTAATGCCTTGGCAATAGGAGATTCAGCTTGTTGTATACTTATTGTTAGCAGTCGACCACTATAGCAGTCGACGTGGGCGCCGAATAACTTTTCGTCAGCCGCGGCGGCCGACCGACTTCCGTCCCAGCGGCGTACCTAATCGGAGTGGACCGCTGTATCGCTCATACTTTTCTTTGCAATACTTTAATACCCCATCATAATTTATTTACTTTAATACCGAGAGAATACGCCAAAGTGGTTAAGGTTTGTATGGATAAATTGCAAATTTTATGTTTTAGCGGACAATGCCGGTTTTCCCCGTGTTTGACGCCACAAGTGGGTGCAATCTTTTAGAATTTTTTAGTACCGCGTACGTCCGATATTAATTTTTGTTTATTCCTTTATTGAGTTTAGTAGCCCTCTTGAACTTATAAAAAAGAGATTCTTTGGTTGATTTAACAAAGTAAGAAATAAAGAAAATTTTTGGGCCGTAATCCTAAAGCTGAGTTTTATAAAGATCCACAGAGAAAAAATCATCCGACTTGACCGGGATGATTTTTTTCTGAGGATCTTTCGCACGATTAAGCATTGCGGGTGACTCCCGTATAAGTTTTCACCGTGGCTAGTCCCGGTATACTTTAAACTAAGTTTTATAGTTCGTTATCTTTATGCACTTAAATTACATGAGGATACAAGATCCATAAATGTCGCTGATGTAACTTTCAATAAAGATTCCCAATTTTCTCAAATATTACATTTTTGGCAAGAAAGTACTCGTCCAGCCACACAAGTTTGCTGAGAAAGACAATTTTCCGCAGGCGGTAACACTATAACATGGAGACGTCAAAGCCTGCTGTCTGAGCATGTGGAACAATTTGTTTTTCTGCGTGAGAATTTGAAAGGATCAAATATTAGATGATTCGTATATAATCTTTATTTCAACAGTGCAAATGCTTTTACTGAGGGCTCTCCTGAGTAGTTTGGATCCAAACGTTAATTAAATTGACGACATATTAGTAAAGGATAATTCATTTCAGTTGTGCTTGTGGACCTGTTTAACACACATAAATTTTCACTCATTTCCTAATTCTAACACTATTTACATCAACGTTCCTCATTATTTTTTTCCTTTTTCCATCAAGCGAACGATTTAGCACCCTATTCAAATGCTACTGGCCAACACATCAACGCATTTTACCTGCTGAAAGACTTCAATTATCGCGGCCATCGCTAAATTGTAACTAAAAACAAATGCCAGTCGTCGGCCGGCCGTTTGCTCCAGATCACCTTTTCGCCAATGATCCTGCTGCCACCATCGGTTAACAGTTGAAATCTTCTTAAATTGAAAGAGAAACAGCTGCTCAGCACACACAAGTACATCTCTATATTATATCAGTCACTACAACAATGGCAACAACTCTCATTTACATTTTCATTTCTAGAGTGTTACATGCTCATGACATATTCATATTTTTCTTTTCGTTAGCAGCTAATTTTATTCATTTTTCAACCTAGAACTTTCTACTTTCATGATTCGAGGCACTGCAATCTCGATAAACTTATGCCACATTTAATGACTTTTTGTAATCATTTAATGATAAATTTTAATCACACGCTAAGTGATGACTTCCATCAATTCATCGCTAATGTTCTCCATAAATCAGCCTTTTTTCATTTATTTATTAAGTTTAACGACGCATTTTCATTAGAATTGGGAATACCGGGTTCACATTGCGCAACCATCCTTCCTCCTTCCAACGAATCCTCTATTTCTTTGCCTAAACCTAACCTTACATTAAACACGCGACGTTTCTTAATCATAGGTCTTCGCAAATAAAATGGATTTCCGGATTCATATCCTTGCATTGAAGAGCAATACTTCCATTTTGAAAAATACTCAGTCTTGGTTGTTGACACGACAAAGCGTAGAGGATTTTTTCGTGTGGTTTTAACATAAAATGATCTTTATTTTTGTTTACAAATACCGTTCGTCATTATGCTTATTAGAGAGCATAACTTTATTGTTAACGACGGAAGTCCCGTCACAGGTCGTTTCTACCTAAAATTACTTCCCTTAGTATGCTATCAAGGCTCTATTCTCTACGAATTCTTTGGGGTATTGATAAAATAATTTATTATTATTATTTAATGGAAGATATTCCGCAAGGAATCAAGTTTAGCTGAGAGAGGAGCGTGTTCACTTGTCAAATAAGTATACTAGGACACAAATCGACAGTTTTCTAAGGGGGTAGTGGTCTATCCTTATTAAGGCACGCCATTTAAATAATAACGAAAGCAGTGGAGACGCCGTGACTTGGTGATTGGAGGTCACCAATAATAAATTCTCTCATCGGCCGGGAGAGAGGGCAGCAGCCGCAGCAGCTGTTCTTCATTTGTGTGAAGGTGGAGATCACGGTGGTCAGTACAGCGACACTCATTTCACTGCGGGCGTGGTAAGACTTACTTTAACGACTGAAGTGCTGCGATGTGGAAGGCAAGGGAAAACCATCGCATTATTATCTCGAAGAGTCGCTACTACTCTACTCATATTTGCATTATGACAAGACGGAATTTATTCGGGTAAAATATTCTGCATATAGACTGGTCCCCCAGGAAGGGGATTGTTCGAGAGGGTACATCAGTTATCTGTGATAGAACTTAATGAAGGCAATCGTCGTGGCAAAAGTTGACAGGAATGGAATGGGAAAACTGCGAATAAAATGTGTGGAGAAGGTTAAGGATGTGATGGAGTATAAAACCGTGAGATGTTAAATCGTGAGGTGTTAAAAGATTAGAGGAGAATCGAGGTGAGTTGGGTAAATCCGATCTTATGATTGTTGTCGACGCCCGCGAGTCTGAATTGGAGAAGGCGCACGCAAGCGGCGGCAGCGCAGACGGAGCGAAGCAGACGTCGACTCTCGGGCTAAAGGTCACGGGCAGGAAATGGCCCCTCCGCAAGAATGCAACAAGTGTCGTGCTTTCACCTCGCGACCAAACAACACTGTCTCGAGACGGAGACGGAGCTTCCAGCTTCGCCCAAATATCACGAGGAGCAAATAAAGCTTCCACTAATTGCCCACCCGACGAAGACTCGCAATGATGCTTCCAAGTCAAATAAAAGCTGGCCAAGAGCCACTCTGTCGGCCTTTTACAAGTCACAGTAACCAGGCAAATGTGGAACTTGCATGTAAAAATGGCGGTCGCCTGAAATCGATCAATTTCGAAGAAGTTCACCTTCATGGAGGACAAACTTTTCATTTATTATTGAAAAAATAAGACTTTATCTTGATTCACACTTGCGAGGCCGAATTAACGTGATTTCTTTGTCGTCCTAACTTATCCTTCCCTTCCATCTTCCGAATGCCATCCATAGATGAACAGCTATTCCACGTCTGAACCCATTTTCACGAACAAATTTAGTTGAAAAAAACGGAAGACATAACTTACTCGCACTACTCTCACGCCTAGCGGTTTCGGGCTAGTGTGGTGGCTAGCGCTTCTGCCTCCCACTTCGTGAAACTGGGTTCAAATCCAGGTGGTGAAAGATATTTTTCATTTACTGCCCGATCCTTGCCCGAGTTCTTTGTGAAGAGCACTTCTAGAGAGCAGGACGTTGAGCCCATTTCCGCTTGAATACTCCCGAAAGCATTTTCATATGATCTCCACGGTGTCCACGTCACTTTCTCATACATAAGTGGCTACTGGTCTGACCAATGTCTCATATTCTACTACACTTGTATTCCTTGCAATAAGTTCGATCCTAAACAGTTATTTGCCATCAAAATCGGTTTCGTCTCTCATGGTATGTTATTTTGTGTCAAATTCGACGAGGGAAATTCAAACGCGCCTTTTTGTTTTCAGCACGACGTAGGTCGGAAAGGAATGACTCGCAGCCTCCCTTCCTATAGTGCAATTTATGCTCGTCGCAGAAATTGTGGCGCATCAGATAATCCTCATTTGATACCTTTGAAATATACTATTCAACTCAGTTGTCACCGAAATCGCCCTCATCTTCCTCTTCCCCCTCGTATTAAACAAAATAACTCCATAAATTACACATATTTAATTTCACACGATCAGTTCCGTCGCCGAGCGATATAATCTGTGACCAAATCAGTCGTAAGGATTTATATACGTGAAATTTAAGAAGTTTGTTTATTTAAAATGAAATTAATTTCACCAAGTAAAGCCTTAAACTATTTCTTCGGGTAACGGCCCTTTTTTATCCTCCTACTCACGCATGGCTTCAACTATCGCTGGAACCACCGCAAATTACACTCCGGGCAGCCAATACCTGCGTGCAATTCGCTCCGGTGGGAGGAGGGACTCGTGTCATTGTGTCCGTCGCCGGAATTCGGTCCAACTCAAACTCAACTCCATCAGGAGAGGAAAGCGATTTCCTCGAAGAGGGTGGCACAAATATTATCGGGATACTTACTTCACCCTCGCCATACTACAGTCCCGCACAAAAAATGAACCACTGGACAGAGGGATTTGCAAGCGGTCGCGATTTTACTCAATTAATACATATTGCTACTAGTTAGCTATAGCGTGGCTTTAACGTAAGAATTAAAAAAATATTAACGAAAAGCCTTATTACTAAATAGCAAAGTAAAGGAACAGAGAACACTCCTGTTCGACACAAAAAATACCCAAATGCGAATACCAAATGAAATTTGAGCCAAACAAGCCGATTTCCAACGAACCTTAAATAAACCACAATGGCATCAACCAATTATCGAGGAACGCTTGCTCTTAAAAAATTTCATACCGGTGGGGGAGATTTAAAAAAAGTTAAGCCATTCCAATTCTTATTCCCCTATGCCGGAATGATCCCTTCAAAATGTCCGTTTTCTTCCACTTAATTTTGAATTTGTGATCGTTCCTTCCTATGTAGCAGGGTCATCCCAGCTTTTGACCTATTCCCTTCAGAGCCCTCTCTCTTATTATGCACGCTTTGCAGATCCCATATAACGTATTAACGGTTCTCCATAATTCACTCCGAAATCACTGCCTGAATGCTTGAGTATATTCTCAGTGAAAAGGACTCGTCGAAGAAGTTATCGGCGACAATTCTGGAAAACGAATGATTTCTTAACACAGAAATCGACCCAAATAGCTCGCTAACGTTTTAGCATTGCACACGCTTGTAATTAAGAATAATTCAACGAAGTAAATCAGTTATATTGGACTCATGGATATTGGACTCGTGGATAGTTATATTGGATTGGTGAGTATTATGCGAAAGAGCATCACTTCGATAAAGAATTCCCACGGATAGGAGAATATTTGTGACGTTTACAATTTGGGAAAATTACTGACGAAATCGATCTTTATGATATGACTATCTCGGAATATTGTGAGATTTAAATTTTTTCGCATTCGATAAGCGAAAAATATCATCCAACAGAACCTTAAATCAGCCACCGAATCAGGAAGTCAACTTAGAGGAAGTCTCCGATTTGTGCGATAACTATAAATAATTGTATACACTCTAGTGAGAATGATTTTCTGTCTTTCAATTCCTACAATTAGATTTCTTGGTTGTTGATGGTTGCTGGGCCTTAGGTACCTGCAACAGCCAAATAACTACCGAGGCCCGCACTAACAGTCCATTTCGCGAATTAACCATCAACACTTCATTTAGTTCCTCACTGCATAAGCTGTAACGAAGTGAGGGTTTAATACCCCCAATAAATGTTTAGGACGCAAGTATGATGCCATTCGAATGAACCCCCTCCTCTTGCCCAGATATGTGCTTTTCCAATTCCCCCCCCCTCCCCCGATTTCAAGGGCCATCATTCTTTTTCTTGAAGGATTTCACCATCTGAATGAATATCATTGGTAATTGATGATTACTTAACAGAGCGAAAATATTACCGTAATTATAATACATATCTGAATCATAATGCATACCTAAACTGCTGTACAAATATGACATGTATGTTTCCTGCTTCTGTAATTTTTGATTTTTGAGGTGTGTCGTCTATAAATCATTTGATGAATCTAAGATTTTTAACGTAGGGGATTTTACTCACTATTATTTTCTATTTTGGGCATATATTCCACACGAATAGGCTTCATTAAATCTATCATTCATCCATTCACTCACAGTTTGCCCTATACAGGCCTCGAATTACGAATGCATCGCTATTAATTGAACACGTGACGCGAATATTTTTCGGCCTTGGCGTTTCGCCGGAGATCCCGCTAGTATCCTCAGATCAAAAGTAAACTACTCCTAGGGCACCAAACAATGCGGTGGAAGCCCCGAAAATATTGCAGCCTCAAGTATTCACCGCGGAAGCCTTCGAAATAACACTATGAAGAAGGTTTGAAGGATTTTTGTTAACAATTCTGATAAATATGACCTTCACTCGATGAATTCTTCAAGCTCACCAACCGCCCTTTCAAGAAAGATTAAAAGTGCTCTTTTTTGACAAATAAAGGTAAATTTTCCTTCAACTTCCAAATTTATCTCGCTCGCTACAGATTATCTCGTCAATTTCATTCTAACCCATAACCACGAATATTGTTATAGAGGGTTATCCAGTCGCCCAATGCATGTGTTAACATCCATCGCGCATTGAAATGAGTTAACTTGAGTCTCCACTCGCGTCGCTATCAAACAGAACGATCGGAATTGCACGGAGGAATGGGGTTCAATCAGGCCAGTTTGCAGAAATTTGTTGGTCGTGTGAATTCATGACTTGTCCGCGCTATTCCTCACGATCGTAGAAATTACAGAGTAAATATCGACAGCAAATGCATTGCTCTGCATTCTTCGTCGCGATGCGTGAATTTTCGGAAACAAAAACAAACTTCAACGGGGGTCCGTGCCTCTTAAATGCACGCGGCGCCCCCTGGGCTCACGACGGTCGTCTCCTCCAACCTCGCCCACCCCGACCCCATGTCTTCCGCCGTTTCCTGTTTAATATTTTGCCAACTCCCCAATGACCGCACAAACGCTCTCATTTTCATAACGCACGCATTCCTCACTTGTTTATCTCACCTCTCCCATCCCATCCTCCAATCGTGATGTACTTGCGCAAGTATTTTGTTCGGTGACAGCAGAGAAGACCTTGGATTCCATTCGGTTGGACCTCGAAAATTTCAAGCCACAGAAATGATGTAATATTGACGGGTCTTGCGGACTCTGAACATTTCAAAGAATTCCTTTCAAAAAGTAACTGACGCTCTCGAAAATCCCGGTGTCCGCCATCTTCAGACCTTATTCACCGGTCGAAATCGACTGCCTTTACACCTCAGAAAAGATACCTTGCTTCTACTTTCAGAACAAAAGTACCAGAGAGCACCAAATCTCTAATTCGTGAAAAAAATATGAACTCTTGCTTAGAATGCTTGAGAATTCGGTGCTGACCTCGTACCAAAAGAAACATGCCCTCTGGATCCGATACGTGGATGACACATTCGTCATCTGGCCACATGGAAAGCAAGAACAGGAGAATTTTCCACGGCACCTCAAAAGCCAACATAATTACATCAAGTCCACCATGGAAGTGGAATAGGACGGCATCCTACCCTTTCTGGACGTACTGGTGACGAAGAAACGGAGTCCACCGAAAGACGACGCATACCGAGTCTCACTTCCCTCGGAAGAAAGACATTTGGGGGTGGCCTTAGGAAACAATCGATTCCACAATGACACGGTCCTTCAAAGAATTGCAAAGAAAGAAAGACAAGTCCCCAAATTCGAAAACGGAGAAACCCCAGGCAGCGGGTTATACCACAGTGGAACTAGCGAAAATATAGGGAGACTCTTCAGAAAATTCGACGTCACCACACGCTTCAGCTGTGTTCAGAAGACGAGAGAACTTCTTCCGACTTCTAAGGACCGCATCTCACCTCACGCTTACGAAGGAGTATACGAGATTGAATACGGTTGTGCGGAATGGCATACATCAGGCAGACTGGGAGAGCTGTGAAGTGCCGAATTCAAGAACATAGAAGAGCGGTGAAAAATAAACAATTCCATCTGTCAGGTGTGGCTGAGCATACTCTGAGTGAACAAGACATCAGCTGAGAAGAGACAAAAGTTAACGCCACAGAATCCCGATATTTTCCCAGAATCATTTGGGAGGTGATTGAAATATCGACACATCCTCATAATTTCAATCGAAAGGATAGGTACCAACAACACAGAAGACTCTTCTCCCCATAACCCCATGCTATTAGTCGCAAGTCGATCAATCAGCGACAACACACACCAACAGGCTGCCTGTATTTAACGTCGGCCAAGACACGGCACTTCGACCCGGAGACACTTGCTGGTATGCCCGGAGAAACTGTTGTCCCCATCACGACGACGACGCGGTGAAGCCCGGAAAAATTCAGCCTTCATTTTAAGAAACCTCTGCACTAAAGTCTAAAGAACTCTGTCGAAAAGTTTCAAGGAATTTATACAGAATTTCCTCGTAGGACCATAAGATAATAAATGAAAAAATGCACGCTTATCCACTCCCTCAGCATTCAAAGCTGAACTGCACTTCAGCTTCGCTAAAAGATAAAAATAAGGTGAGACGGGTGATTACTGGTTACACATGGAAGTGATTGTTGCGGCTGGATGGGAACCTTTCGAATCGCTACATTCAGAGCAAGAACTTCTCATTCGGGACTTCCGGTTCATTTGTGAACGAATGAAGATTATTATTATTATATTTTCGTTGATACTTAACCTTTGAGCGGGTATATAAATAAGTGAATTATCTGATATGAATACCTACAATATTCTTCTTGTGTCACCGGATTCGAGACTTCCATTTATGCTACTACATAAGTTATTTACGTCGTTTTTTTTAACACTTTGCATGTATGTAGGTTTCCCCCCGAACAATAAAGTACATGGATAAACCCTAGGTGGATCTGTGAACGCACATTCCCTTTTTATTTCTGAACAAAGTAAAAGTGTTAAACAGGGTGTGTGTAAGTGTGTGTGTGAACAGAGTAAAGTGTTCAAAGTAACCGCGCCACCCGCCTATCCAAGGGTGACTTGTGGGGAACTATCAGATGTAAGGGGTATAGACCACTTGGGGCAATATGGTATTTAAAACGTGCTTTGACATGGTAGAAGAGCGTAGACGGTGAAAACAGCAGTGAAGTAGTCAGGGCTAGAAGCTTTCGAAATGTAGTGCTCCAAGAGAATAAAAACATTGAGAAGCTGCCACATCACGACATATGACGAAGTGATAAAGAATGATCTTGCAGAGAAGCGGAAGGGAAAAGAGAAAGAGAAAGAACGGCAAAGGAAGAAGGCCTTGCGCGGAGAAGATCATGGAGAATGGAAAGCAGAGGGGTTGTGAAAGTTCTGTCAAACAAGAGTTTTTGTTCATCAATTTCATTCTCATTGTCGACTGTGATAGTTTGAAAAATTAAGAGACACATAATTCACTTTTACACACTCGACCCGTTTCCCTCTTCACCAGCGTATCACGGCGAGAAATAGACTGCTTTTATCCTTACCGCAGATAAGTAGATGACTTCACGAAATCATTCCGAGCGGGTCACCTTCTCTCAGGTACTCATGGGCCTCGCCAATCAATGTCGTGTCGCACCATCGAAACAATGTTCAGAGGGAATCATTCTTAACGCTGACATTAAAGAGATGATTCTATGCTTCAGTGACTATTCTTATCTGGCTGAGTCGGAATGAACGCCATCTGGTGTTTACAGCCTGAAACTCGCAGATTTTCGGATAATATTCTTGAAGTTATTTCTAATTCCGTTTCTTCTTTTCTTATTCTATAAATCTTCTAAAATAAATAAAAAATAAAGTTCTTATTCTAGAAATCAGTTCTTATCCTGTGAGAATCCCTCGTACACCCCCAAACCAAAACCCTCGAAGCGCAATAAGGCCCAAGGGAGAGGAACTAACCCTTACTGTGTGAATTTACACGTCCGTGGCTTATTCTGGGTGAGCTCTGCCCTCACCCACCCACATCAACCAACGGGCTGACACACTGATTCAGTGACTGATCATTCTTAAGACGGTTTGAACATGTTTTCAATGTCAGATCAAATTATACTCATCCCGCAAGAGTATATGTTTAACTTTAGGATATAGGACACAGTTTCATATCAAGAGAATATTCTTAATTTTAGAACATTTAATTGATTTCTGACACTATGGGAAAAAGAAATTCTTAAAATAGGAAAATTTTCTGGGCACCAATTGGAGAGGGCCCAATTGTTGCATCAAGTGGGCACCTCTCCATTCAAGCAATTCCGTTTCCGGTATCGTTATATAGAAGTACACTCGAAGTAACGGTCGAATCCTTCCTCCAGGAATTAGCTGACTTCTTAACGAGTGAAAGAGTCAGAAACATAATCAAACCACTCACTCAAAGGAGAGTAGAATCTCTCGTAAGTTCATGCTCAAATCGTGAGAGAATGAGGAAGACTTGTATTTCGTCGTAACTCATCTTTCTGCTCCGTCGACTTTCGGATTCGTTCATTGAATTGCGACTGCGGCTCTGTGTGAAATGAGTTCTGAAATGCGTCCAAGTATTCTTCGGATTGTTTACAGTTGATGACGATATTTTTTCAGCATTTTAGTGAACGTTCGTCGATTTCTGCCGTATTCCTTTCGCACGCGTTCATAGAATTTGAGGAAAATATTCGTCGCCCGGGGCGATTGGAGGGAGGGGGGGGTGGGGGGGGGGGCAGCTGTGGCAAATGCGAACTCTTTCGCGACATCAGCGGTTACGACGTCTCGCCACTCCATCGCCTGCATTTCGCATCGACGCACAGTGGGCTGAAATCGAAAAAAACCTGATTACAACGCCCAAAATGGATTTTTGAGGATGAAATTCGAATCTGTTGTTGACAGTAAATTAGAGCACGTTTTTACGCAAAGAATTTTCATGGGTTACTTTTTTAAACAAATTGCATGGCCTCAAAGTTTAACGAATTTCACAAATATTCCCCGCACTGAATATTTTTTTAAATTCAGCATGTTAGAACTAATACCAAACCTTTTGTGCTCACTCAATAGTAACAAAAATTTACAACATTATTAAGCGGTTTATTATTGTTAACTCTTATTAATTTTCACGACTTATTGTTTTAGTTTTGAGCTATTTCTGAGATATTTACTCAAAATATACGACAAAGCCTTTCTTGTGTGATACGTAAAGATGAATTGCGACCGCCTGCGACGCCGAAATTAAGACCGATTTTTCTAACGAGCGGCACAGCCTAGAGCTTGCTGCAGGCCACGGTGAATACTGCGCTCGACGAATGTAGAAAAGTGAATCTTTTCAAGAAAATTAATTGTATGAAAGCTATCATATATAAGTGTCTCATTTATTTTCCATTTCTTATGACCTGATTTCTTTACTGTCTCGTAATATTTATCGCCGATACATCGCAAAATGGCGGACCTCGTTTTTCATCGAATTTTTGTGTATTAGTCGGTATATAAAAAAGGATATGTGAGTTAACTCGCGATATTTGCATAAAAATTACATCAAACTTTTTATTGTGTCCATCAAAAGAAACCATGAGCGACCGTTAGAAACAAACAAAATAAAATTGTTGTTTTACTGTGCTGCGCAGTCACAGGCTGCCTTCTGGGCACGTGGAATACCGTGAAATGCGGCGAGTATTTCAAATCACTATGGATGTTTGTTGCGGATATATCTATAGTCCTAATTATCTGTATCTATTTCATTTCACGTGGCAAAGATGTCACAGTTGGGATATGAATTTCCTTCCCAATCAATAGTTACGTGTTGGTCACCACTTACGCAGCAATTCCCGAATGCAAACTAGCTGAGATGTAACTCGAGACAATTCCGTACGTGCAGAGGCGGAAAAAAATTAACGCAAAGCTCTTTGGCGTCTGAATGCGGCCAGCTCGGGAATTAATTCAGGACGTCCGTTTTCCGAAATTTTGTCTTCTTATCCTCTCATACTACCGGGAAATTTCAAAAAACATACCCCTTGTACTGGAGAAATTCAATAACATGCGTCGCAGTAAGACAGAACATAAAATACCAAACTAATAAGATGATCTCTGCATTCTCTTCGGGTTTTCGCCGCGTCCGTTGAGTTTTGGCGACAACAGTTTCCTTCGACCTGAAGACGCTGGCTGCAATGTCAGCGAAACTGTGGTCGCCACAACCCAACGGACGCGGTGAAAACCCGAAGAGAATGCAGAGATCATCTGATCAACGCCGCGAAAATCTTCGAACCTATATTACCAAACTAATAATTCTCCCTAAAAATTTCCGTACTATGATTTCTCTTACGTATTACCTAAAATGGACTGTGCTCTCGTCAGGATATTTGTAAACACATTATTTGATGGAATATAACCCTACCGTACATTGCCAATTGGGTACTTAACTTTCGAGCGACATTTGGCCACCTTATCGGCGTCGTCGAGCCCTTCTTTTGCTACACCAAACCAATAACTGCATGAGTGGTGAATCACGTCCTCTGCTTCCTCCCCCATTTCAAGGGAAATCTCCTAAGACCTCGTAAGAATGCAATGAAACAGAGCGAATGCATAAGTTAAAGCCACGTTTAACCCTCGGAGGAATCGGTTTTCTGTTTTCAATTCATTGCATTGCTCTGCAGCAATATTCTATTACCAATATAATTTGTTCAATTGTATTAGGCTCAACTATGTGGATATTAATACACGAAAATGAAAAGGAGACTTCGTTCATTTCCACAGATTTATTTCGTCCGCACGACATGTTTCGAAAATAGAAGTCATTATCAAGTGTACGTGATAATGACCTCTACGGTCTAAACATGTCGTACGGACGAAATAAATCTGTGGAAATGAACGAAGTCTCCTTTTCATTTTCCAATATAATTTTCTCGTGTATTATTTTTTAATAATGAAGAATACTTCCATTCTAAGAAAACCAGAAGCAAAAAAGTATGTGGGAAAGCCAAGCGTAAACTGGGATTTGCACAGAAAATTCTCGGTAAATGCCACAGAATGTTATAGAGACTAAGCTATCTAACTCTAGCAAGGACTCACTTGGAGTATGCTGCAAGCGTGTGGTGTCCTTAATAAGAAGGACTGATATCTGAAATCAACCGAGGATAGCGTAGGACGATCATATTTCCGATGCGTTGCTATGGTAAAATTGCAGCGTCTGTAATATTTTAGGCGTGTTAGGACGGGAATATATGCAGGAGGATTGAGAAATGAAGGCTAAATTTACCCAGTAAATTAAAAGACGAATTTTTCCGAGACGACGCGAAAAATATCCTTCATTTGCTGCTGTACTGTGGTAGAAGTGATTTCGGGAGGAAAGTAAAGAAAATAGACCGAAAAACAGAGAGAATTAACACCATTGCATCCTCGTATTATAAAGGATTGAAACAGTGTCTCAATTTTTAAAATAAACGGCGCCAATCGCTAGTGTGACACACTGAATGTTTATCTTTTTCCATTTTTCTAACTTTTTGGTCCCCTTCGGCCAAACAATCTCAATGTGGCTGGCAGGGTATTAGGTAGTTGTAGATGTAGAAATACAGCGTCTCAGCGGACTTTCTGTTCATATAAGTTCAGATCAATGTATAATACCAGAAACCGGTCGTAGAATTTTATAATATACCTCTGAAAAACACGAAGTTGTGTTCTCATTCTAAAGAGGAAACTTTAACTAAGATGGTCCCCTCTCTTGAGCGTTGTGAGGAACCAACAATGAAACATAAGTTGTTCCTCACCGCCCGCGGCCCATTGTTGTCACCTTTTATCCGTTATCATGGGAATTTACAGTTTCCATGACTTGTCGCGATGTACCATAAGTCACGATTTCATGGCATGGAGCTTAGACTGGGGTGAGCTCTACCTTTACGTATTCAAACTAGGGGTAATGCCAAGTGCATCGGCTGCAATCGTAGATACCCCGACAAAGTAAAAAAAATGATTTGAATGTGTATCCATTTCGTTTAACATTGTATTTCGGGTCTGATTAGCAGACAGTGCGAGCTAAAGAGCAAATAAAAAATGTGTCACTCTAAAATTCAAGCACTCAGAATACTGAAAATGAGAAGACAGAGTTGTACTTAGAATTAAGATCCTGAGACACGAGCACAAAAGCAAAGGTTCATCATAGAATTATCCCAGGAACATAGGTACGATGGCACCGACATAACGGGTAATTAAAAAAGCGCTGAGAAAAATCGATTCATATTAGGAATATGTAATAACATGATTGCACGTTTATAATGAAAACCCAGCTAAAATAATGAAAGAATTCGCACGATATCAACAAGGTCTCTCATTCAGTAATCTTAAATTGTGGCGCTCTAAAATTTCGTTTCTCAGAAAATGGATGCTTCCAAAAGTCATAATTAGAGACTTAATTCATGGAAAGGGCGTTAAGAAGGAGTGATAGCGAGCGTTTGATGGTGGCTCCTTAGTAAAAAGTAGTGTCCAGTTCGCGATCAAAAACATTATTAATTCGAAAAATCAATTATATCAACCTAAATGTCCGGGAAAAACGATTACACGCGTGCGCAGAAAACTATTATGGATGAAAACATGGCGTAACTTATTCTACTAAACAGATCATTTTTCGCCAACTGTGACAAAAGGGTGAGTAGGCATGTTCACGCCGTCACCGCAAGGTATAATTCTTGTAGTGCCCCGGGATCACATAATAAGCGTCATTCGCAGGAAATTTTATTAATTTTACAGTAAATGTGGCCATATCGAATACACACGTTTGCCGCGTCGCCGTACTCTCCGCCGCCGCCCAGAACCGGAGTCGAAAGCACGCTCGAAAACACAATGTAAAATTGGGGATTGTAAGTATGAGCAGGATTTTACCTTAGATTCACTGCGTAGAAGCTTCATATACAGGTGTGGCAAAATTCACTACTGTGGAAGTATCTAAGTTTTCTCTATGTTTGTGCAAAAACAATCGGCTGAAAATATGTTCCGGCATTTTGTTAATTATCTATGATTGTTAATGAAGTTAAATATTTGAAAACAAACCAAATGGAAAAAAGAAGTGTTCATTTCAATAGTATAATAACTTTTAATTAAATAAATTCATAGAACCAGTGAAAAGATATAGTTGACAATTTTCAGAAAAAATCGAGGGTGGTCGTTTTTCCCTAAATTTGCTCAATGTTAACGCGAGTGTACAGGAAAGAATAAATCTAACATGTTATGCAAAATGTGTGTGGGAATATTTATGCTAAGTTACAGCTCCCTAGCTCAAAAAAATTGTTTTTGAGGTTTTGGCCATCTTTTTTCGATTTTAGCCCACTGTGTGTCGGAGTGTTTTCTTTCAGGCTCATTTGCTTGATCTCTTCCTATCTTTGAGCATATTTGGACTCACCGCTTACTAAGCACTTATTACCACCCAGAGCTTTATTGTGGTAGTTGTAGTTAAGTTCTGGGAGGGATCGAGTCCGAAGTAATGATTCTTTTCCATTTTTGAAAAGTAGCATTTTTAACATCAACATATTCTATGCAGATGGCTAAAAGAAAAGTTAATATTGAATTTTTTAACGACTAAAGTTATTGAGGTAATGACTCTATCAACGTTAACGCATTTATTCCTAAAACCAATGACCGAAATGGATGATACCCATGTTATCAGACTTTTTATTCACGCTCGTAAGTCATTTTGCTCTAATGAATTTTTTTGGGGTGGAAAAAGTGCTTGGTGATAAAAAATATACACTTTTTTCCGCTAATTAGTATTTAGTAGCACCACTCGCTGACTCCACAACTTCTGGCAGACGTTTTAACATCTGACTAATTTCGCACATAGTACGTCTCTCTTTCCATACCATATTTCCCTCGTTTGCCATTCCTTTGTCATAATTCCCCCTAAGTTCTCCACGGGGTTTACGGCGCGTGAATGAGCCAGCATGGTGTTCTTCTTTCGTTGACATCGGTGAAATCAGAGGGTGAGGCCATTAGATTTCCAAATAGAAATCGGTCGGTATGATTACTAAAAACTTATTGAATTATTGAGGAAAGGGATGAAGGGATCCATTCGACCATAAAATTATAATTATTAAAAGTCGTCGGATAATTTAAGATGAAATAGTTCATTTAACAATTTATTTCAACCTGGTCCTTGGAGCTAATTGTGGTTCGCACACCCACTGGCAGGAGGCCGTTGGTGTATTTAATAGGGAACTTGCATATATTTCAGATATAATCAATAGCCCCAAAATTATATAAAAATATATGTTTGCATACCTCGGTGAAAGTTTTTTTTATTATTTTATGACGTGGTTTGCGATATTTAATGCATCAAAGTTCACGAGAATTTTCAAATGCAAGTGAGAAGCGAAAACGCCCGATGATTGGCTGGTAGAAAAGTGACGTCATAGTTCAGTACGAGGAGGCACGGCCATAGTACTTGAATTGAATACATGCGACGGCGTGGTTATGATTCATTTATTGAAGTGCAGACATATCGGAGTTGTTCATTGTGACTTCAGGGCTATTATTTGATCTATTTCTCCTCCATTGAAAGCGATAGATTGCGTAAAGATGAAGGAATATGGTTATTCATAGGCTGATCCTAGCAAGCTTCCTGTTACTGATTCCATCATGATAACAGGGTATTTTAGTGAAACTGTAGACTTCGTCGGCGCCGAAAGTCGATGCCGAGAAATGGAAAGGTAGCTGATGTGCATCTGAAATGTTTTATAGTTCATAACAAAGTGAGACTTGCGTATAATATTGGCGAAAGCGTATACTCATGTGAAATGTGTATTCTTTTGGCAGTCCGGTAGAGTCTTATGGTGAACTTATTTCCACCTCGAAGCTGTCGATGATACTTTCAACTTAAAATTACCTTGCCTGGAGGGCGACAGGAAGCTCTGAGGAAGCCAGACTATTAGTGTTTCAATTTAGTAGCGATAATATAGACGAACTTCCAACACAATCTACCATCTTGTGACTCAACACCCCGAAGCCACTTCCTATTCTGCAGAAAGAATCGGTCAATCGCACTTCGATCAATATAATAAACACAACGTCTTCAGGTGTTAATAAGTTACTTTTGTAATGAAATCCTTCCTAAATTAGCATTAAAATGTGAATGTTTTCCAAACAGAGTCTTTAATACATTTTGGGAGCTTTTCTCACGATATATCTGAAACCTACTCTCAAGGCGAGCTCATCGTTATTGCGATCGGTTGTCACTTAAAAATTCCGTATCGGAAATCGTAGAGGGATGACCTTCGACGATGACCATGATCACCTGCACTCTCACTATCACTGGAACCCGTGGTGAAAATATATTCCCAATCCAATTTCTATTTGGTTTTAACTGGGGAAAGAGCAACATAGAACTGCACATTCTTTGGGCAACTTTGGGTTTGACTTTCCCTCAAACACCCCATTTCCCCTGTGGTGCACATCAGTCCTATCTTTATACGATAGCCTAACAACCTTTAAATGGATCCTTGGTTTATCCTGACAACCAACTAAATGGAAATTGCTGATCCACACGTCTTCCTCTATCTCCACAGTTTCCAAATCAAGGGCCGCCGAACATTCCTCATTGTGACTCAACTTTTTCTGAAAAGCAAGCAATGGCGTAGAATAAAATCAAAGAATGCTGCGATTCATTTTTTGTGACCACCTCTGGATTCCATTCTTTCCATATTTTCATTAAATTATAACAAAATATAGTTATAAAAATACCCAAAAGCTATTTTATTAATCCGCACTGATGAGTGTAAATTAATGTGGAAGATGAATGCTGTAGACGTAGTAGTTTTCCTTAGGTTGAGTTGCAAAGTTCATGAAGTTGACAAAACGGCTAATTTTTCGGTGCGCGGAGTCATTTATTGCACTGGCCGTGTCTACATTTTTGAATTTTTTTGTAATAAAATAAATCAGAATTTAGGATAAAATTTCCTTTAAAATGACGTATATTTCATTATTATAGCATGCAGTGAAGCCATGATATAAATTTGCAAAGTACAGCGGCACATCATTTTGACGCCGACAGTAGAAGAAAACGCTGTCTTCTTGGCTGGCACTCGAATGCATGAGGATCAGCGTTGCTCTATATTTTCATATTTCCTCCCTTGATTTTAAACATCATGGAATTTTCTATGTCCTTCCGTAAATGAAATTGAACAAGTGCCATAAATAATTTGAGTCCATCGTAACCATCGAGAAACACCTATCTCGATTTTTGTTGTGAAGTTGAGTTTTTATTCTACGGCGGCCGAATCATCGAGAAATCTCAGTTTCAAGTTATTCAGTCAATGAAATATGGAAATATTATTTATACTAAAGTTATCTTCGCTCACATAGTACACGGGTTTATCATTCCGTTTATTATACTCTTATTTTTCCGTAACGCTCATCCCGACAGACGGCATAATGCATCGAGGCTTTTCTTCTAATTTCCTCCGTGGGAATGCAGACGAACATTTTTTTGGGAATGTTATTGCACAGAGGAACAATGCACCACTTGTAATTTTTCCTTACTTTACCCATGTTCTCCTTTAAACGCAAAATGGCTCTTCCAAACCTGCAGTTTGGGCTTGGATCTTGGACCTTGGAAAAAATGAACTATGACGTCACGGCCAAAGATTAGTGGGGGCGGTATTTTTTAGCCCGCGAAACTCGGGAGACTTTTGGGAGTCATTTTCTAGTGTATAAACTGAATTTTAAGCGGAAAAAAGTATATTGCGGTACTAAGTGTTTACTGTAGTATATCAGCATGCTGTTTATAAAAAGTATGCAATTTCCCTATTACGTAACTTCCAGCATTTTTTTCGTGACCTAGTACTATACGTTAAGGTACCATGATTATCGATTGAATTACAGTTATTTTTCATGCTCCACAATTTTGCTGAGTATTGTCAATACTACGAACAGGAATTTTTCTCCGGAGATTTGGCAGTAATTAGCCGCAAGGATACGAAGATACAACCTCTGCCACTTCCCCTTATTATTTCCTTTTATTGAATGAATCTGTTCAGAAATGGATGTGTTAACGTAGATTGAGTCATTATTTTAAAAATCTTACTCTTAAAAAATCCAATATTTTCTTAAGTCATCTATATCTAATACTGATATTAAGAATTTCTCTTTTACCAAATGAAAAAATGTATGATTACAACAGATCCGAACCCTCCCAGAAATTCGTCGCAACAACCGCGCATGGAATAAACTTACTCAGCTACGGATCCACGTCTCGTTCGACGGAAACAGTGAGTCCAAATATGAATCCAAAGAGAGGGAAAATCTTCGCTACGGAGCGCGAGAGAAAACACTCCAACGGCCCGACCTGTGCGTGAACGTGAGTTTCCTCGGTGCATTCCATCCGCTAGGGCTTTTGCTCCTCGAGTTTGACTCCCATTTTGCTGGCCCGGCGGCATCCGCCTCCGACCTCGACCGTGACCTAAAGTAACATGATGCGGCTTGCATTGAGAGTCTACCCTCCAAATTTTCACAATAACATATTATGTTTTGCCCAACTCCAACATTTGGAATTACTCCAATGTCCTGAAAATTTCAAAATTTCAGTACAAATGAAAAACATAAATTGCGACAGGAAACGAATCACGAAACCAGTGGTGTGATGTGTAGCATCAAATGACTCCCAACATGCCGTCAAATGGATTCAAAGACTCCAAGGATGAGGGGTGAAAGTCACCGAAACAGAAAAGGCTGCGACATAAGTAAGAGGTTATGAGGTTAAGAGAGGCAAATGAAAAAACCGAAACACGACGAAAGAGGGCGCTTGTTCCGGGACTCCTCTTTAATATTCAGCGCGACGACGAAGAGAAAAGTCTACGGTGAGCAGACGACGAAGATTCCGTCCCCTCGTCTACATCACATCCTACACTACAATGAGCAGCCACAACGGTGTTTAGCAGTGGGTGACAAACCACCAACATGCAGTATTATTTTTATTACCTTTTCATATGTATGTTCATCTCATAATAAAAGTATTATGGCATAATAGTGGAGATAGCAGTAGAAAATATAATAAGGGAAATGGATAAAGGGAGGATAGATATCTTAGGATAATTCGAAGTGACGGGGAAGGATGGCGGGGACTATTGGAGTGATGGGTATAGGGTTATATTTATGGCGGTGGTGAGGAAAGTAAACGAGGAGTAGCTTCAGTATTAAACGGGAAGATAGGCAGGCAAGTGGTAGTGATAGATAGACCAGGTAACAGGATTCTGGTGGTAGAAATTCATGCGCGAACCGCCAACCTTGTGGTGGTTCAAATTTACATGCATAGTAGTAATCAGCTCAAACAGCTCGAGGATATAATTGGAGAAACTCCTGGTAAGAAAAATCTAGTGGTGATGGGCGAATGGAGCGCCTCAGTCGGGGAAAGAAGGGATGGACGCGAAATAGGAGATTTTGGACTAGGAATGCGGAACGACAGGGGAGAGAAAGCAGCAGAATTTTGAAGGAGAAACAAGTTATTCATTACAAGTACGTAGTTCAATCATCATTAAGGGCGAAGGACACTTGGAAAAGTCCAGGGGATGTGAGGAGATATCAGATAGACGACATTATGGTAAGACTGGTTTAGGAATACTGAAACACTCTAGCTGCTTCCCTGCAGCGAATGGGGAATCAGACCACAATCTAGTGCTCATGAAATGCAACGTAATATTCAAAAGACCGATGAAAGTTAGGAGGGCGAGGAAATGGAATGTAGCAGCTTTTAAGGGGAATATGAGGAGAGAATATCAGCATGTCCCACTAGCATAACATCGAACATTGCAATAACGGGAGGAAGGAGTTGGTCTCTATATTTATCGTCACCCATCGCGTATTTAGATGAGTTAACACAAGTCGCCATTCGCGTCGCTGACGAGCAGAGCGATCCGTATTTTACGACGAAATAAGTAAGCTATATTTGGGAGGCTGTTGACCGAAATTTATACTCGAGATGATGTGATCCATCAAATCCTCTAAAAGTAAGTCAGTCCCCGATGGCATAGACTGTGGCGATACTCACGTGGGGTAGTGTTCTGGCTTCTCGCAGAAGGTGGCGCCAGGTGAGGCGCACGAGGGGCGTTTGCCGGGTGGCGCCGGGAGGAAGGGCCGGCAGCCGCGGCCCCCGTAGTGGTCGCACGGCGGCCCGCCGCCAGCGAACACCACAGCCACCAGGCACAGGGTCACCAACAAACACCAGCGTCTCATGCTTCTCTTCTCACTGCGAACAAAGGGGAGCAACATCTCAATCAAACGGTAGCAACAAAGCGGATTAAGATACGAATTGTGAATGTGTATAGACACTTGCGTGGCCACCATTGGCCACATGCTGACCTCGACAGTTTTCCGTCCACAATGTCCTTTTGGCAATAATGGAGGGCCAGAGCCGGCTTAAAACAATTTGCTAATGATACAAGGTGTGCAATATAAGTAATGGAAATACATTTGTAAGAAGAAATTCATGAGAAATACCCGGTGCGGAAACGTGGACCCTGGAAGTAAAAAAAAATGAAATATGCTTCAGAGCGTGCGTTCAAGCCACTTCGACCGAAGCCATGGTCTCGTGTTGGTGGCGCCTTGTGAGTCTCTAGTTTTCACTTAGGTGAAGAGAAAAAACAGTGTCTGCTGGGGCAATATCGAGAGGCTTTAGGGAGGTTGGGGAATCATTATGATTCCATTTATTGCGAGATACTCGGCCACCACGGGCCCTGGATGCTCTCGAAGGGGCTTGCACGCAATCTCCTATGGAAATGCTTCTATTATTCACTTCCAGGGATCGTGAGAAGCGTGGAAAAATCGACTGCTGAGGTGTGTCGATTCTTGAGGAAAATTCATTGGAGTAGTTTTTGAGTTTCAAGAATATCTAAAATTAATTTATTCAAATTAATATATTATCATTGCTTAAAATACGCTCAATGAAAGAATGAGATCGTTGTTCCTCATATGAAATTCATTTAAAAGACCAAAAAAATATTAAGTTTCGAAGTGAGACTTCATATTCAGGGTTATAAAGTAAAAATTCATCTTACGTCGTTTCCCGGGTCTTTGAATTAGTTTTTTAATGGGAAAAACGGAGTCTGTGTTAACATTTTAATGATAGTTCGGTGCCATGAACTCTCACCACAGAGGAAGAGAGGGCCGGATTGTGGCCACATCTGGGCCAGGTAAAAGAAATATATCAAATCAAATGATACCCAAGACAACTAAGCAGAAAAATCTCTTCATTAAGATGAAACTCCACTCTCTCTCTCTCAATCCGCAGTATTTTGCCTTCGAATAAGTCTTTTAAAAATTATGCTATCACACTTAGATTCTTTGAGTGTACAGAGAAAATATTTTTGAATTTTTTTAAAAATCAAGCTCCTATCATTCGCTCAGGGATGCAACCCGAAGTTTGGTTTGTACAGGTGAAGCTAGAGGTCACCCCAGACTAAGCCATAGGCACGTTAATCTCACACATACAGCGTCCGGATGGTGGGGGAGAGTTTGTGAAGGTCAGCGGCCAAATGTAAATTAAAGCAAAATAAAGATATTAAAATAAGAATGAGATGAAATTAAGGGTTTGCAAATGCAGAGGATGCAATAAGCGATGCGCAATAGATCATGTTCTAAATAAGTTAATTTTCGCCATTTCCGGGCAGTAAATAATCATTTATTACATGTGTAGAGGCATTGTTTTAAGCCAGAACTGCATAGGATTTAATAGTGGGTGTTTAATAATTGGTTTCGCTTTGGGGAAAAGAACGTGCAAAGATGAAGAGGAGAAGTGGTTTAGCTTGGTGTTCTGTAACGAACTGCAAAAGTGACTCCGAGGCGAAAGAAAAGTACAGCTATTTCAGATTCCCAAAAGATCCAGTCAGGTCGGTATTTTAGTAAATACATGAGGGCATTAAACTTAATAGGTTGATCGTAAAAAATCATGTTTCTTCGATGCCTATTTTGCCAATGCCTCGAAACTTTAAGATGGAATGTGTTACAATTTACTTGTGCTTATGATTCGGGAGCAACAATACGTGATTCGTTGCCCTTAATATACACGGCGCGGATAAGAATAGATAAATGGATTCATTGCTGGCAATTGAAGGTGTTTTCTTACTTGAGAACTACTGACCTTAATTACGGCTGGAGTGATTGTTAAGTACGTTTAGTTTAATGAACATTATCTCCAATTATTCCTCACCTGTTTAAAATTACCCCAGCGTCCCCCCGGGAAACTATCTTATTTCATACAAGGAAATTTCACGGAGAGTATTAACTTACTCTGTGGCTAGGGCGTTTGAGTTATTTTATATTCGGAGCAAATTTTACTAATTTTCAAGATGGCCGCCAGGCGTAATACCCATCATAAGATTATATCGGAGCATTCTCATTATGTCCTCTCTTTAAATCCTTACTCTGTGGTGTGACTACAAATAATTTTTTATACCGTAGTTAAAAATCTGTTTTTCGATAAAAAATTCCTTTCATTAGCATTCGAACATTTCGCAAATTCGATAAAAGCAGTAAGAAGAATATTTTAAAAAATATTCATATTGTACAATATGTTTCACCGCTAAGTGGCGTCGTAAGGTACATCCACATAACAGAATCCTTGTTTGTTCCTGTTTCACCACCGCATTAACCTAGTTACGTATGATTTATGTTAATAAATTAAAAAAATAAATAAATTATATTTAACAAGGTGAACAGTATAATGTGAAAAAAACAAAAAAGAATTCTGCAATGTAAATGTTGTACCTGATGATTCCGCTGGGCGATGAAACATATTGTACAATAATTAAAATTTAGCGGATAAGAACAAATATATGATTGTGAATTTACCTATTTAACTTCCAAGAAGTGAAGCCTGATGTAGTTAAACAATGAGAATAATATTTCTTACTGCAGTCGACTAATCCGCACGTTCGCCAAAGCTTGAAAATTTAAAGAGGCATATTCATCCGATTCTCGATCCATCTCCAACCATACCGAGATTTTGCAGGTAAAAGATTAACGACCTTGACCTTTCCCAAGATAAGTTGATGACGTAACTGACTCTCACCAACGGTTCTCCTCAACTTCGCGCATGCATCGCGTGGTTTTTTTACAGTCTTTATATCAACTCACCAACCTGTCTGTTTGTCTGGTACAAATCTTGTAACTGAAATTTGACTCACTTCCTGTGAAGCAAAAACGCTGAAGTTTTGCACACTTCTTCATTTCCGATGACAATACATGAAAATATAACTTTTTCTCTCCAACCCCCCTTTAACCACCCCCCAGTCAACCTATAGCCCCCCAAAACATGTTTTTGATCAAAGAAGTTCCAAATGGTCGATTTTCGTGTTTTGCGACCACAGTAAAAGTTATCTACCATAAAATTTCCCATCGACTCAGCCCTAGCTTGGGGGATTCGTCTTGCTTTACTCGGCGAGACCCCCGCTTTCGAAAATTTTTCAAAGCCCCTCCGTCGTCTCGGGTCCGGCTTCGGACTTTGAAAAATTTCGTCCGAATTCCGTCGTCCCAGGTCCGGACTCTGGACTGAAATTTTTCGGCACTTAGATTTTTTTCGAAAATCGTCAAAAATTTTTTCTTCCCTTCGAGCGCCTGCAGATTCGTAGTAGTAATAAATATAGTGACTTTTTTAATACGTTTATTTTGGTTTTTCGGGGTCACTGAGTTTTTTTGCTTTGTGTCATATATAAACGTTGCTCATCCCCTGTAATCTAAATATAAAGGCTGGTTTTTAAAAAAAAATTTTTTATAAGAGCTTATTATTATCTTTAGAGATACTCCTTCCCTCATTGAGCGGTTCTCCCGGAACAGATACATAATAACGACGTCACCAACTCATGAAAAGTACGCAGTAACTTTCGCATTTTTTTAATGCTAAATTCATGAGAAAAAAGATAAGAATAAACTCACTAACAATAAATATTAATGCTTTAGTTTACATTAAATTTTCTGATGGAAAATTTCGTCGTCAAATACAGATTTCCATACATAGCTATACGAAGAGTAAGTCTCAATTGAGATGTACATGATCACATCATCATCGTCACCGGTCAACAATCCTAAAAGTGGTTTAACGCTGCTCTCCACTCAATTCTCCTATCAGCTAGTCTATTCACGCCTACTTGTTTCTTCTCTTCAACATCCTTCTTTATCTGTTCCATATATTTCATTCCAGGTCTTCATTTTCCGTTCTTGCCATCTGATCTTCCCTCGACTACTGTCTTCATCAGGGCATCATGTCTCAATGTTGGATTGTAGTCTCCCGCGGCGTTCTTGATTCGTACATCTCTCCATCTTCCGGATTTTCGCCGCGTTGGTTGTCAGAGGTTGACCTGATGAATGACAACGCGATGGAGGAGGAAAATGATGATGGAGAGTTCCACGCATCAAGTCTCAAGATAAGGCCATTTAGATCGCTTCGTCCTCTTGTTTGGGTTTTCGTGAGCCTTCTCTTTTCTCCTACTCATCGTAGAACTTCCTCATTGCTCACTATGTTGATCCATTCGTATTATCCATTGATGAAGAGGCTCCGTAAAGGAAATCCTCACTAGCAGTGAACACGACGTAGCACGCATGGCCAACTTTTCATTTCACTTTCACTGGAAAGGTCACGCGCTCTCCTCCTCCATACGCACTCTAATTGCTGTCATATCCACCGCGCGCACGCGACCATGTCCGCTAGTTTATAACGTTCATTCCGTCACGCGTGCCTCATTAAATTAAGGGACCCTTCCGTAGGAGTACGTCCGGGGTTGAAGACATTCGGGCCGTTTCTCACTTCTGCTTCCCGTCCGAGAGGTTGCACATTAGAAGGAAGAGTCTTCGTGTGGAAGTGTCGTAGTGGACGTCTTTAGTTGGTTGGAGAAATTTAGAACGGATGAACGGAACATGATTGGGAAATGGAATAGCGTCACTACACGTCCAAGGAGACTAAATGTAGGAGGCCCTAGGGCAGCACGTAGAAGACTTATATTTTAGGCCACTTAGTGCACAATCATATCGCTTTTCAAAAATATTTGGAATCTCCATTCTACGAAGGACACTGTTCATCAGTCGTTGAAGTCTCCCACCACCTAGTGGTGAAGTGAGGGGTAGGGGAGGTATTGTTCGGTGTAAACCACAAGTTAGAAAATATTAGCGAACGCATTAAATGTATTACGTACCACTGGGTGGCACTGTTATGCCAATTAAATTAAAAGTATCCCTACCACGGCGATGATTGCAATGATATCGATCCATTTGCTCTCAATGTTTTAAATTTGACGATATTTTTCAAAAAACTGCCTTAAGCACGTTTGTGCCAGGAAAAATTGAGGTGTACTGGCGGTGATTAGGGAAGGACCATTTCCTGAAGGATAAAGGAGTAATTTGACGTGTACACGAAATTTACAGAAAATGATTTTCCAGTCGGCCGCTAGATATGTTGTAATCTACAACCAATCGTAATGTGTAGAATACAAAAGTCGTCACTCGTGTTGCTGATAGGCGCACGGATTCGGGTTACGCGGCGAAATAAACTGTAATTGGGTCTTTACCGGAAATTTATATTCGAGGTGGTGTAATCCATAGAGTTTATATTACTATAGGGGATCGAGTCTCACCGGCAGTCCTTTTTTGTACTTCCATTCTAATTTTTCTTTTACAGAAATGTGCTTTTCACAATTATTTTCACTGAAATTTTCACTTTTTCTGTGCGAAGAAATTTTTTTGTGTTCACGCGGCATGCGATATTTTCCCATTTTTCACACGGAAGCTTCGTTTTAATTGTTTTATTTCCTTGTCTCAACAGGACGCATATTTAAGATACACATGTACTTGGATTCCTTTAATGTTGCAATACGGCTTTGCGAACTCTTACAATTCAAGCCTAGTTTTTGAATCGCTGGAAAAGAACCGCTGAAAACCAGAGAGGGTGAGCCAGGGAGGGAATGGGGTCTTCATCCGGAGTTGATGACGGTCAACCATCTTTTCAGCGAGCGGTAACTCATCTGAATACTAGCCATCTGTAACAAGAGGCTCCAGAGAAGCGCCTTGTTGGTAAATTATGCTTTTACTTCTTCCATCACGAGAATTATCAATTTTAATAATCAAATAATATAGCTTCTCCGGTTACGTTTTTTCCTATTCCGCAAGATATTCAAACTTCAACTTGTAACGAAATCTTATTCGAAAACTAGACATGAATTGTAAGAATGGGTTCACAATATCATATTGCAACATAAAAGGAAACCAAATACATGTAAGTCTTAAAAATGCATCGTGTTGCGACAAGAAAATGAAATAATTCAAAGGAATCTTACGCATGAAAAAAGGGAAAACTTCAGACATCGCAAGTGCACAAAAAATTTCCTCGCACAGAAATAAAATTGTCAGCGAAAATGATGAAAAAACTTGCGAATAGCGGAATTCGGTAATAGAAAAATTTGAAGGAAATTATGAAAAAAATACCCGAGAAGAGAACCGAACTAAGAACTTTGACATGGAAATCGATCACTGTGACAACTGGACCACAGTTACACGTACATTGATGTTGTTCTGACGGGAATACATTTCACCTGTTGCAATACAATACATATACAAATGTTTAACTGTGTTTTTATAACTATTGATTGTTTAATTGAGGTTAATATTAATTAATTGAGCTTACTTTTTAGCAATTATCGATTACATTCGCCGTGTAGCGCATCTCTTGCGGGCTAATAAGTATTTTGACATGTATCCTATTGACTGAAGCAGCGCTATTTGATGCGACCGGTGGAATCAATGGACCCATGGGAACGGAGAATCCCGTACAGAGTATTTATGGTGTAATCCATAAATTTGATGACTTTTATGATATTCCTCGCAAATACTGAGAGAAAATTGATCACTCTACTTTCATCGCCGTACTGCAAATACTTCAGAAAAGCGATTGCTTTTCTGAAGTATTTGCCCACAACGGCGAAAATAAATCAATCTTCAATGGAATGGAATATGGTTCTTCCATGTACTGCCCAAAGTCATAGGCGTCAAATCCATCGTAGCCACGCGACCGTCAAATAAGAAGTAAGTGACCATAAAGTGTCGAATGGCGCTTGGGGTGGGCATGATGATAGAGCATAACGTTGACACCCGGTGGTATGTAGATCTAATACGAAACCTAATTATTTTATAACTTGTGGTTTCAACCAAAGAACACCCCATTCCCTCAACTCTACACCACTTGGCGGCGGGAGACTTCAACGTCTGATGACCGGGGTCCTTCGTAGATTCCACGTGCAGGAGGGAGACTCTTCAGAGCCCTGTTCGGTCAGAAGGCTTCGGAAATCCAAATCCAAGAACATTTAGTGATCACAAATATTCAGTACGGCCTCTTAAACTTATGACACCCGAATGCGACATAAATTCGTCGTCGACATTGACGAGATGAAATATTTGGGAATACTTGGAGGCGGAAGTTTCAGAGGAATGCTCGGAGAGATACAACGCTAATGAAGAATAGCGCAGTCGGTCATCAAATGCACATTGATATGGGCTCACAAAAGTAGCCATTCTTATCATTCACATCAGAGTGATCTGAATTTCACGAGGAAATGACATAAATAATTAAGGCTGTTAAACGAAACTTATATCCATCGATATTACATAATATATAGGCTTCATTACTTACCAATGCTATTTATTGTGATTTCAAATACTTTATTTCAAATGCTGGGAATAAATGGATCTCTCTTGGTTCATGACCGCGCTGGAAATCGAATATAAAGCGAGAAAAGTGACAGAATTGATCAGCATTTCACGGAACGGACTCGGGCATACCAAGCTTGTGGAGAATTTCTTTTAAAATTTCGAGATTTTCTAACTTTGGCTTACAATATTATCCAGCTACACCACAAAAATTTTCAATGAAAAATCTTCAGGACCTTGAAAATTTCGTGGAGTGCCATTTAAGGGGTCCAGATTCATTGTCTCAACAACTCAACTTGGAGAACTTCTCCGCGTTAGGGATAAGAAAAATTGTATTATCTCACGAAACTCTATTCCTATACCTTGAAATGCAACTCCACCGGCTTTTTAGTAATAATATTCTCATTCTGTATAAGGAGCTTGGTCAGAGGGACAAATTTTACATAATTCCCATGATTATTTCCAAATATATTCACATAAATGTACTTGATCGATTAACAGCCAGAAATAGACTTCCCACGAAAAGATTCTTGAAACTGCATTTCAAAATACTCATTGTCATACAGGTTCTTGAAGTGATATTTGTTTAAAACTAGCGAAAAATTCTGTTTTACGTCGTCATTTTGACAAAAAACTGTTATTAGGTATATTCGCTGGAGTATAAAAATCACGATAGAATAAAATTTACGCTCACCCCAAGCTACATTTGTATCAGGTAATTTATAAATGAAAGCTGTTGATGAAGCCATTTCACGTAACTTCGTCAGTTACATGGAAATTACACTAAGTATGGTAGTCTGAAATAGCCGCAACTAGTGCAATCTTAAATACGTAAGGATTAAATTATTTACGTTCTCTATAACCTTACTTCAATGTTTACCTTGATGGAAGACATCTATGTTGAAAATTATTATTAATGGCAAGTGAAAAAAGTATTTCTATTGAATCTCGCAGTCATGAACGGACTTCGATTTACATACGCTTATCCCGATCTAGCGGTCTTTTTTGTTGGGACGGATTAATAACTTAACACCATCATCTTGAATTTTTCAAAGCACATAAATTATACACTGCTCGACATTTTCCAGTGGCTACCATATTAAAAACGTACTCCGGAGTAAACAATGAAAAGGTGAAGTTGTGAAAGCTGAGGCACTAAATTAAAGTTAGGGTACAGAGAGAGTACATTTAAAATTGAACTAATTGAAGCAATTTGAGACAACTATAGAGCCACTATCATGTAACCGACGCGTAACAACGACGTAGCATCGTGATATGACTTTAGTGACAGTTTTCATATATGAATTACCTGATCCAAACGTAGCCTTGAGACGCGAACAGGCGTTATTTTATTTTATTACCAGCTTACAATGAAAGGGCTTCATTCCTCCATTTATAAATGAACTACGCATGCCTCTTATCAATGCACAGCAAAAGTAAACTATCTGTCATGAGTAAATTACTGCCCACACATACCGAATGTTGAAAATTTTAAATACTTGTGCTTCGTCAACCTGTTATTATATTTGTACCACACAGCTTTATCTATTCCACTGTTTTATCTAGTTTTGCTTTTATCAAAAGATATTTCTATGTAAACCCACTGAGGGTTTTGATGAGCCAAGTTCTTCTTACTCATAAATTGTGTTTTTGCAGGGGGTCATTCCCATGGCATTTCAAATATGTATATTCTATTCTGCTCCATTCCACGCAGGAAAATGTTGGCAACGGTAAACTTTGTTTACCCTGAAATTATCACAATGATATCGAACGTTTTAAGCGAGTAATTTGTCACAAGAAAGACTGATTCAGAGGGATTCCTGTCAATGTGAAGGGCCGCGTGGTTTCCACCCTTGTTTCAGGCAATATTCACGCGTGAAATATATTTCTGTGTGAATTAGAGAGGGACATGGATTATGGATGGAGTTCATGGAAAGGAGAGCAGCGGCCTCACACGCACGCACACAGTCAGAGAGACAAACACTCGCATTCCATGAAATGAACGGCGCGCAATGGTCAGAGTGACGGACGCGCGTTCTCACTCCACTTTACACTCCCTAACCCCCCCCCCCCCCCCCAATCTTCCGCCATCTGGCCCCTGGGCGTCCGTGCGCAACACCCGAGCTCTCGTGCTCTCGTGCCTGACTGTAACAAACGAAACACGACCTTACACAAGTTTGTTAGCGAGTGCAGGACCAAGCAAACAGTGCGAGACTCAATCTTGCGTCCTCACTCGTAAATTCGTGCTTTAGATCTCAGACTCAAGAGTTCGCATGTTTGAAACTAACTTCAAGTCAAATCATTTGAGCTAGAGCGATTGCGAGAAACTTGAAAATTTACAAAAATAAGGCATTTACAGCATTTTGAAGAGGCATTTAAAAAAACGTGAGGCAACAGCCGCGGACATCTTGAAACTTCACGACTCCGGAGAATTAAATTGAAAAGTCTTTGCAATTATATTAATGAGATTTTGAGTTGGGAATCAACTAATCTAGCGAAGAGATTATTCTGAGCGTACATTTGGGACACGAATGAGGCCTCGTTATAGGAACCGTGTGGAGTTTATGTCGCGCTGGAGACTTGAGGAACGTTCTGGAATGCGCAAAAGAAGAATGTTCAAAATCTCTCTATGTCAGAGGAAGAGTAAACGGCAGTGCGCAAGCGCTAATCATCGACATCGCCAAAACACAAATCACGTGGCTGCGGCGATTAGCGTTTGTTTTCAAGTACATTATATTTCAAGCTTTATTTCCATTACATGTAACAGACACTGAGGAAGAAGGAAACAAAAACAGAATTTTAATATAACTACGTAAAAGATTTTACTTTGTCCATTTACTTAAACCAATTTCCATTACCCATTCTGATATGAAGTTGTGAAGAAGCAAATACACGAGAAGTGCGAATGCAATTTCTAGTTTAGTATAGAATGAAAACGTTGGTGTATATAAGAATGCTCAGAAATAAAATAAAAACGTGTAAGGTCGTGAAAGACTAAGCTTTATTTTTACATAAACAATCTACTATCGAAGCGCATAGCGTAAGAAAAAGAAAAATTAATTAGTGGGCGGCAACTACCTTACTTCTGGGAGTAAGAATTAAACTAAGATCGCAAAAATGATGAGCACTAGAATACTAGGTAGGATACTAGCGATGATTGAAGGTTTCAAGGATTCTAGCTATGAAATGCACGATATTTGACCTAACCCAAATCCATAAAAAAACTCGCTTGCACAATCGAATTTGTTTTACAATCGCCGGATTCAGGATTAAGTTGTTATTAATACCATTGAACCAGAGAAGTGCACATTACAAGTTGATTTGATAACAGTGACACGCATGGGTGCAAAGATTGACTTTCCCGGCTGAATCAAATAGTTTTTTTCCTGAAAAATTCACCCTTAGACTTTTATGCAAAAATTATCCGATGCGCTTCTTTATCCGAATCGAAAATCATCGTGGATCACATTTAAACCAAATTTTTCTTGTAAATTAGAGATTTAAATGAGTTTTCCACGAATGTTAACTTCTCTTGCAAGTGCAGAGCTTTCTAGGACTCCCTTTTCTCCTTGTGTCGTGTAATTGAATCTTTGATCCCAGAAGAGAGTTCCACGTGAACCGGGTGCTAAGACTCAGGAAAATTGAACCAAAACGAACGTGGAATAATATTTGTATTGCGTCAAAATTAATAAGCCTTGAACCAAACTAATTTCTACTTCATTGTCTTTGGACATAGCCACTGATTTATATTAGTCTTGGCCGATTTCAAAGTCATTCGTTAGTTGAGGCTGGAGTAATTCTGAATTTAGGGCGTATCGTAGAAAGATAGAAAAATGGGAATACTATCGCAATAGTATTTAATTATGTCGTTATTGAGTAGTTTGGACGAAGTGAAATTCGAATCGAATGCTTAAAAAAGCAGTTGTCTGAATCAGAATCAAAATTAAAGGTGTAAGATATAAACAGAGGATCAATTAATAATGAGATATTATTATGTAATGTGCGCGTAAATGACAGAGTGATGAAGACATGTTAATTAAAATATCAGATATTTTTCATTTTAAAAGACTTTATCGAAATATATTCAAATCACTGGATTCGAAAATTAAATGAATCATTTACATATAAAGTTGCATTAATTCTGGATATAAATACAATACAAAGGGCGGAAGCTAATAGAGTTATTTGCTGACGCATTATTTCTCGCAAAATCGAGTCTCAAGGACTTTCCAATCACCACTTTCCTCAGGCCCACCCTTAATTTGTTTCTTAACGAAGGTCCAACATCAGTTTTTTAATGGTCTCCCACCGTGACTGGAAAATTCGATACAAATACTCTACACATCTTGGGCTTAAAAATATTATTTCAAAACAATTGATAAACGTATATCATGTGAGGAATCCGAAGCATACATTTTGAAACGAATGTTTCAAAAGACTGTTGTTATTTTCGCGAAACTAACCTGATTTGGCTCCAATTACAGCCTCATTTAGTTGCCGAAAATGCTCAGTGTGGGTGATATCGTCAATTTTACCGCCATGTTATTTGCCTTTCCAATGTTTCAACGAAATTACTTTAAGATTTTTCTACCACAACAAATTCTAGCTGTAATTAATATTTTTTTAAAGCTGGAAACAGCGCCGCTATAAGAGCGAATGTAAAAATTCTGAAAATCGAATGAAATATCGGCTTGAACCTACGCTGATCAAAGGGTTCACTAAAAAACATTTGATGAAGTTAGATGAGCAGACCACGAAAGTGACATTTTCTTCGTTTTCTGATGGAACCACCTCAAAGCCGATGACTTGGTACAGTGCACAAGCATGCAGCCCACATTGAGCAAATTCCATTTTCCAAATTACTTTAAATTGAGGTTGAGGGATGAACATTTAACAGTATGGTGTACGAAAAACGAAATTGCTTATTATTTAACTCCATTTACTTATAGTATTATAATTTTGTGAATAATTGCATTTATAATGTCAAAATCACATAAGATTTCTCTTTTCAGCAATAATTTCTGTGAATAACCATTGATCTTTGGTGGCCTTTGATGTGAAATATGTTTTGTTGCATTTGAGAAGAAAGTGCTAAAGAACCGATAAACAAGCCAATCTGCCAACTCTCTCACAAACCCTATTTAGCAGCAAATGACAAGTGATTAGTTTGCTTATTTTGAAATGCTCCATCTTCCTTTCGTTTCCCGTAGAAACCCAAAGGGCGCCCATTCCGGCAATTATTAATCGTCGACCGCGATTCAACTTAAACGAGGCATAAAGCATCCAGCTTCTAAACCATCCCAGCCCTCGTCTGCGACTCGTTCCGCGGGGAGTCTTGAAGGGTGGTGGTGAAGGGACGGGGTGGGTGAAATGACAATGAAATACTGCCCCGGCCCCTTTGCTCTTACTTTTCCTTCGCCGTTGACCAACGAGTGTTGGTTCGCGCCGTCTCCGCGGGGTAGCAGCAGTGGAGCGAGGACACCAGCAAAAGACCCCTTCCAAAATAAAAGCAAACAAAAGATAGTCTCAGCCTTGCCTCCCCCCCACGCCGCCAGCAGCAGCCATATGCATGTTCTGGAGCCACATGATGCATTCAGAACTCGAGCACATTAAAAAGGGGGGTTTAATTACGACGTCTACCACCCCACGTGTCCAGTTTCATCTCAGGTCAAGTTTAGTTGCCTAAAAATTATACTATCACCTTGATTTGTTTCAAGAGTACATTTCATCTTTTAAAAACAATAGACGCAGGTTTTATCTCGTTAATTTTTTTCTATCATGGCTATGAAAGTATCTAATAACTGAATTCGATGCTTCCTTCCATCGTCAAAACATACTCGACCCAATATTTGCCGAAGCTCAAATTTGCAAATTTTACCTCTGCATTTTTTAAGGTGTAATTTTTTTATGTATTTATGAAACAAACAAACATTCACAAATAGATGTGATAAATATACTCTGAAAATTTTAAAATGATAATTCAGTTTTCATCGAATAATACGTCCGAACAAAAAAAATCGACGAGACGAGGGGAAAGTACGCGCCCTCTTAATCAATGACGTGATGTTAATAATGTGATGCATTTCATTCGCACTTGCGATATAATTTTATTTCCGCAGGCAGGCGATATTATAATCAGAGTAGCCCAGGCAAAGAGAGCATTTTCAAAAAGAAGGATCCTCTAACAGCAGGAACAAACGAATCAGAACTTACAATTGGATTGTGCTTCTCTGACGGTGAGTGAGGCATGGACAATGATCGCAGCGGAGAAATCGAGAGCGGAGGCATTCGAAATGTGATGCTAGAGAAAGATGATCAAGTGGATAGTCCGAGTGAGCTTTGAGGAAGTCCTGAGAATTGTAGGATAGGAGAGGAGCCTCATGAAAATTTTAAGAAGAGGAAAAAAAAACAAGCTAATCGGCGGTGTATGGATGCGAGATGCCTCGAAAAGATAATCGCCATGGGACATGCAGATGGAAAGATTGGAAAAAGAAGATCTCAAATAAAACATGAGCATGAAGCAGATAAAGAAGAATGAGAAAGAGAACAAATACTTTGGTGTGATAAGATTACCTGATTGGAGAATTATGTTCGAAAGATGCGTGGAACCAATCTTAGGATATTTGAGCAGCGATAGCAAGGCTGTGAAGCAGGGCCACCTACATCTGCGGAGACTTAGGTGTTAGAACCACAATTAATTACCAACTCCGACAGAAAATATAATGTAAAAGAGAATTATTGTCGAACAATTTTTTTTAACATTCTTGTATTTTTATCACTTATTTAGTTAACACAGACCATACATCAATATCTCCTATTGAGAAAAACATCAGGTACATATTCGTAGCATATCATAAATATTATATTTCGCTAGGCGAAGGGATGATAATTTTTCCCCCGAACAATAAGGGACTTATGCTAGTTGGGACGCAGTCCATCGCGCACTTTTTCATAGAGTGCTGATCCTCCCCCCTCCTCAGCTAGTGCCGGCAAATCATCTTTGTCCGCGGAAGAAATCGTTCGGCCGATCGTGAGTCGTCTCCACATTTTTGACGGAGAAATAGGCGAAGAGCCCGCTCTCTGGCGGAGTAATTGGAAACCTGCGAGTGAGAGGGTTATGCCTCGTTCACATCACGATTGTCCGAGCGATCGTCCTTACGATAGTTGGCCGATCTAGCCGTGTGAATGCATCTCCTGACAATAGTTCACGTAGTTCCGAACGTTGCCACTTTACGATGATTAGGCGCTGGGAGACCGGAAGAGGAAGCGACAAGAGAAAGACGAAAAGCCCGTGAAGCTCTATTCGCTCTATTTTATTTCATGGATTTGTCCGAAGAAGGAAGAATATGGGCGAAATAAATATTATTCGTTAAATACCTCAACAGCTTTGCTATCCGTCAATTTCCCGTTCACTTTAGTTGTCAGCACTAGAGGGCAGCACAGTTTTAACCATCGTCGTGTGAATGCACGATAGTTCCGACAATCGCTGGAACAATCCGAATGTGAATGAGGCATTCGCACCGCCGCAATCCACAATGGAATGCATAAAATCGATGCTGGAGTGCACACATTCGATTCCACTCCTAACCGAGACAAAGAAGGGGAGTTAGGGAGGTGATTTAGAGGGGTGCACCCACCGCCACACGCCTATTAAGACGTGTTTTGCGGTTGCATGAATATGATGATGGGAGTATAGTTCCAGTTTTTGTTTCCAATGATGGCACCCGGCATCTCATTAACTTTTGAATTGGCACATTTCACTATCGGTGGATTACGTTCCAGTTTAAGAGGATACCAATAGCTCAAGATACATTCCCAGCCTCAAGAATAAAATATTTCCAACTACATCTGTCACACTATGTGAAACAGCCCATGAGATTACGATGGGTAACTTTTAAGTTACTTCAAACGTAATTCAAACTGTTCAGAAGTGTCATATTATTCCGATTTAGTAAAAGAAGCATGTCGACCACTAGAAGGAATATCACATGAATAATAGTATCATAATTCAATCCAGAGTCCCCTTAAATCGCCTCACAGCCCACAATTGCTTGGCGCATAACTAATGGCGGACTGTGCTGATGCACAGGTGTCGGGGCATGGAGTTTATTTATTTTTCAATAAAAATTTAAAAGAAATCGACAATTAGTATCCAGTAAAATATCCAATGATTCCAAACATGAAAATCACTTTATTTCCGACGTTGATATGGTTGTCACGCTTCAACATTTTGTAGCTTGGTCATTGTACTAAGCTGTGGAAAACTACTCAACTCTTCCTGATGGCCCGACGATCTTCATACGTTCAATAGACCTCAAAAAGACATGACATCTGCCCGTATCCCCGATAGAGTCTAGGGCAGCGTTTAGCCAAACAATTCCGCCGTATCTGCGATGCCTCGACTTCAAGACGGAATGGAGTTGAGATTGCAAAACTAGAGGACTCTGTATTCAATCTACTTGCAGAGCCCATTCTTCACGTGAACCCATTTTTCATGGGGGGCAAAGGGCGATTTAAAGAAAAAAAAATAGCGAAAAACTACGGTAAGCACGAAACATTAGTCTAATGGCTCTTGTTAATCCACAGAAAAAAATTACGCGTTCTCAACGCCATCTATCAACCCTCTGATAACTAACAGCAAACTGCCGCACACATGTATCCAAAATAGAGCTCTTCCATAATCTGCCTCGACGATTTCTTTCGATTTTACGAATGTCTTCTTCCACGAATCATGGCTTGAGTCAACAAAGAGCAGGAAAGGATGAAAAGCGCACGGAACAAATGAATACGAAATTTCGTATCCCACCATTGCACGCTAATTAAAACTTAAATAAAAAATTCACGGAACCAAAAGCTTGTTTCCCCGTTAATTAAGCCAGGTAATATCCTCGCTATTATTTTCAATGAACGCCGTCGTTGACGTAATGTTTCTTGAATCTCACGCTAAGACAAGTGCTACATACTTTATTGCTACGTTTTTTATCGAGCGGCCTTAACTCCATAGCGAAGAAATGAGGAGTGGTTGAGTATACAGATCGCCTAAATAATATACAAACGTAACGCCATCCGATAATTATTATTAGTAAATGCCACATAAAGTATTTAAGGGTAGGCTTATAAAACAGTACCTACTCATGAGACATTCCGACAGAAACCCTTGAAAAATACAGTAAATTACTTAATTATCTTTAAATAAATCAAATATTTCAAAAATTGAAAAGTGTTGAGTGAGGAAAAGGCGAGAGGTATCCGTAATGATACAGCTGAATAGTGAGAGAAAACCTTACATTAGAGGAAATAGCGAGCCTGCTCCAAAAATTTACTGTTGAATCAACTGGAATCGATGGACTAGTATTCATTCATCCATTGTGAGTTCCTGCTCAAGAAATGGCTGAATACGGTGAGTCACAGCCAATGAGAAGAAGGCACACCACGTGAATGCAGTGCGGACCTTAGCATTCACGTCACTTCCCAATTCGGGTGCAAAAGACTATGGCGGAACGGACGGCAACATCGATAAAAATCTCAAAAACGATTGTATTCATCTCACTCCCTCGAAAAACCTGTTCTCATCGAAACAAAGTGAGTTAAAAACTGGCAAATGTAATTCCATGCCTGTGCTTTTTCGTGACGGCTTTTTAAAATGGTAAACTTAAATTTAAAAATGCTCCCACCATTATTTCAATGAGATTACGGAACGCAATGCGATTTATATGCGTGTGAATCCTATCGTGAAAAACATGGAGGAAAAAAAACAAAAACTTGGGAAATTGGACCGGCTGATTCCGGCTACATCTGGTCCCTCCTCAACGAACGAACGTGTGCTGGGCTCCCAACAAGACACTTCTCCCGTGGCAACAAAACTTCCTTGAGCGGCGAATCTCATTCTTAACCCTCAAGTAGTCGCGTCGGTGCTATATGACCCAAGAGGTTTTTTTTTTAAATAAATAAACCGTCCATACAGTTGAATATTTTAGCAACGTCCCGTACCAACGTACCAATTTTGCGTCCCAAGTAATCTCATGACGTATTTTTATCTTTCATTCCATGCCAATTTTTTGTCCGGATATATGCATTGGGCATAATAATCTAGCGTTTTCATCCGACACGAGTGTTTGCGTCTTGAAGGAAACCACTCTTATGACTCGTCGCGTGTAACTTCTATACCGATGTATTGGCCCGTGGCACTAACATGGGAGGGTAAAACCTTTAGTGGCCGCTTGAGCTACGTGACTACTAACATCGGGTCATATTGACCCAGATGTGAAACCTTGAAATTAATAATGATCACGTGAGTGGAAATAAATCTGAGGTTTATTAACACCTTTATTATACCTCATTAAGCCTGGTATACGAAAGCAGAACTTGCAAATCATCTGTACAACTACACCATATCAGTGTCACGGGCCAATATATCGGTTTAGAGGTTGGTAATTGTTTAAATTAATAATTATGTAGCAACTACAATGTCGAATCAATCATAAAGGTAAATTATATAAGTGACAACTAATGTGAATATTATTGTACCAGAAGTGTTACATTTACTATTTGGCAGTTGTGCGAAGTGGTGAAACGAATTAAAATATATACTATATTCTGATCATCATTTCGTAAAATATGGGTGGTTAAGATGTAAATGTTCACGTATATTTTCGGCTCATGCATTCCTATATATAATTTCACTTAGTATTTTATGGCATAACCAGCCCCTGATACATAAATTAGGGAATCAAACCCCAAAAATTCGGGTTGCAAAAATTACTTTTATTTTGACTACCTATACCTCAATGCCAAAAAAATATATTGTAATTTTGTACCTAACGTGCAAAACGTAATGATTTAATATGAATAAAGATAATGGAATAAAAGTTAAGAGTTTAAGACATACCTCCTAATGTGAATATTGAATAAAATACAAAGGCCAAAATAAAAGAAAATCGATCATAAAATCCAAAATTGAAAATAAACGGATTAATTTGCCAAATGAGTGTTTTTCACCAACATATTAAAATTACAAGAAACGGGATGAAACAGTTCTGAAGGGAGTATTTCATTAACAACAATGAAACTATTGAATGAAAACTATTTTACATTAGGCCTTTTTGATCGATATTTCATCTAGAATTGATATATTAATAAATATAAGAGAGTAAAATGAGGAATAAATTCATGATACAAAAAAATTAGATTACAGATTTTTCGAAGGTGCTGAATGTTAATTAAATGCCCTTTTGTATTTTTATTGGTGACAATTAGTATTGGTTATTATCAATACCAATCCGAGTAGGTAGCGTTAACTAAGAGGCCGTATTGCAGGTGGGTGAGCAGGTGTAGGGTGCTTCTGGGAACAGAAAAGCTCTCGTGGATTGAGCGTGGTTAGTGTGGCTGTACTGGGGGAGGGGGAGGTATGCCCGCGTCACGAAATCCGTTTTCTGGGAGGTGGAATTTTTAGTGCGTCTATGAACAAATGTGCTTAGTGTCTGGAAGTCATTTGTTTATAAAGACATGAATTAATTGGTGAGAAAGTTTCCAGCCTGTGCTAGTCTCCGTTTTCGAGTGACGGGCATTTATTTGTAGAGCTGCATTCAGTAGTCTGGCCTAGCCGTTTCAAAATTAAAGTAACTCCGGTTTCAAAGCGTACACATCGAGGAATAGCTTACACCTAAAGCATACGTATACCTGCCGCTCGACCATTATTCTCAAGAGAAGAGTTATTCGCTCACTCTCGCCCAGCGATTCAATCCTAAGGATGGTTTGGATCGGTTTGAGTAGAGCTCACCCCGGACTACGCAAGGTTACGTTCAGGCTGGGTGGAGAGGAATAATTCCTTTCCGAGGGCCGTCTCGCACTTTTGAATCAGAATCATTGCCGAGGCTTCACCCTTAGTGGACCAGCACCCAAGCGCTCTACCCACTAGCTCTCTTCCGCGCTCCCTTTATGCAATGCCTTACTTTCCGTGAATTGCACCCCAAACACGAAACGACATTTTCCGAGATGCCTAATTTCACTGTTTTCAAAACATTTCCTCGAATGGGTTTTTAATCAGCATTATCGGAATTTTAAAATTAGAAATGGCGCGGTCGCCGGCGTGCGTGAAAACTTCGGAAACCTGAGTGCCCGAGGAATTTCACCCCTCCTCCTCGTGATTCTGCAAAATGAGCGAGTGCGAGTTCGTGCCTTCTTTTGTTTTTTTTTAATTATTTTTTTTAGTATTTTGCGCCATGAATTACTTCGTGAACTATCATCCTTCCCAAATTACTTATGCTTGCAAGTAAAGAGTTGGTCTTTGAGAATACGAAATAAGTACCCTTTAAGAGTTTAGTCAGAGAGAAAATTTCTCATGGTTTTCCGTATTCTAGAGTGAATTTTGGTGCATTAATGGTGCTAGGGTAGTGACTTAAAGAAAGTCATTCAAACGTGCAGATACAGCTATAAGAGCAATACGTACTGTGGCAGATCGCTGTTCACCAAATGTCCATTTGTATTTTGTCAAATTGCACGTACCTTCCTTGAGGAACTTACGCATCTACAAGGTTAACTTAACTTATGTTAGTGGTGGTAGCAGCCAAAAAGTTTTGGATAATATTTGGATATTCCATAATATTTGCGTACAAATGCTTCATATGCGTAGTACAAAACAATGCCAATTTGTTTATACGAATCTTTCTTTACTTGGGACTTAAACCTTACCACTCTTTTTGAAAAATAACCACAGAACAAAATATATGCCTCCCTAAAGCATGTGAAAGTCTGGCTATTTATCAGAACATATTTTGTATTTCTACAATATTTTAATGGATTTCCATCGCATAGCCTCTGGCGTCATAAAGTTATTTTTGCACACCACATTATTTCTTTCAATTTCGTACATTATATTTCTTTTCCTTTTTTTCATACCATTATTATATGTTTATCATTTTATTTATAACAACATTTTATCAAGAAGACATTTTGCTATCCAATATTCTGTTGACCATTACGATATTTTTGATGAGGGTGATCCCACCAACAAGCGATAGCTTCTGGCGTCACCTAAAGCTTCAATTTGTTTTTGTATTTTCGTTGTTTGAATTTTTTTATAAAATTAAAAGAAGGAAGTATAATTTATATATATTTCAATAGGAAACGGCCGTAGAGGGTCCTCGTGGACTCGGGTTCAAATCCCGGCGGTGGCAGAGAATTTTCAGAGGCAATACCCGATCCCTGCTTGAATGTTGTGTGGAGGACATTTCAAGCGCAACACTCCGTCCGTCGGATGGGACGTTAAGCCGTGGTCCTCTTGACGCCTATCGGTAAGAGCAGGCTAATGCCGACGCCGGGTTTCTCTCCACCTTTCCTTACCTACCCTTCCCTCATGGCGCAAATGACCTAAACTGTCGGTCCTCCAAGCACCATGCCATACCGCAGAGGGTTCTTTGATGTATAACATATTCGCTAAGCTAACTATTCTAAGCTAATATTTCATTACGGTTTTTTACGTACGCCTGAATGTACCCATGGGCTATCAAAACCTTAGCTCCCGCATCAACCCATTTCCCCGCAAAGACTTCTTTCCCACAAGCACTTGCGGCACGCACTCAAAGAGTTCTCGTCAAACTCTCTCTCATGACGTGGACACATCAATTGCGCACTTCCCAGGCGTACCGTCAACATGCAAAAAGTATTTCCCAACCCCCGCAGCATTTTCCCAGCTCCGCGATTAATAGTCTTGGAATCAACTTTATTTTCACAAAGCTCTCGCCTCCGTTCCACCTCCGCCACGGGGACCATTCAAAACGAGTCCATTCCCTTCGCAATCAAAGCAAATATTTAAATCGTCGCGCCATGGTCACAGAAACGCAGCACCCCTTATGTTTTCCAGCCAAAAAAACACTTCCCTCCGAATAATCCACCGATTAAAAACACGTACATATACAGAGTGCATTCAATTTTAATAGCGATCATTTCAGCTTTTCCTTTCCAGGAAAAATGATTGCTTAAGGTACAATTTCCATACGCACGGTCATTTTAGTCGTCCTGGATGTTTGTTGCGTTCGCAATCATGGCGTTGGCGTCGCCACAATATGCGTTTTTTTCTCTGCTGCTGAATGGCTGCTGCTGTATGTCAGGTGGATATTACATGTTCTATGATGGAAAACGCGAGAGCACCGGCAAATGACGGAAATGAGGGCGATGATCCCTATCATTGCTGCTATCCTTGAAAATGATCACACCCGAGAGTCGTCATTTGAGCTGTCATTGGCGCCATCCCTCAATATCGTCGCGATAAATGCTCGTGTAAAAGTGCCTGAGCATCTCGGAGATTAACCTTAAGTAGAGCGCGCAAAAGGGGTGCTTAAGATGACGCATCACCCGCACTCGTATTTCGTCCCTATTGGTGATTTACCGCACTCATTTGAAACTTATTACAAGCATCTTGAAATTGTCTTTTGTTGACATTTCCCAGCTTCACAAATATATGAGATTAGTAGAGGAGACCGGGGTTATACCGTGCACCATCATTTTATATCCACTGGAGTAAGTATGTAGTGAGAGCTAGGAAGTGCTGCTGCTTAGCGGAAGGAAAACGAAACCGATAAAGACAATCTGGGAGCTTCTGCTTTTACGCACGTGCATGTGACGAAGGTTTTTCTGTTTTGTCAACTTTTCTTATAATTTTAAAGACTAACTCGAACTGAGGTAAGGGAAACATGCTATTAGTGACTATATTCACATTAGTGGTTTTGAATAGCCCATATCATGAGCTATTTTTTACTACCAAAAACAAGTCCTACATTGTTATTTAGGTTAGGGTTGAGAATGCTGCGTCATGTCTTCTTGGGGTAATTCCGTACACCTTGCATGGGGCAAAACCGTACAAGGCGCAAGGTGTACGGTATTGCCCCGTGTTGAACGAAAATGCCCCATGTAGTATTACAATTTTTCTGAGGAACTTGAACATTAAAATGCTTATGTGAATTATGAAGGACCTTGAAATGTGTGAGTTTCCAATCCTCCCAAGTACAGGCGAACTCCGATAATCCGAACACACGATAGTCGGAAAGTCTCAGTAATATAAACGACCTTCATCCGTCGTGTCGTCAGTTTGTCGGTACCAATTATGGATTTTCATATTTTAAAGCTAAAAAAAACATTTAATCGCAACTAGAAAAGGATTTTATTTAATTTTAGTTTTATGTTAGTTCACTTTTATTACAACTAAGATAGGGGGTTGGTATTATCTTAATTTTAATGTACGTTAATATGCTATTGTAACGTCTGATTTTTGAAAGTTGTTATTTTGGTTGTGAAGGGTTTGTTTTGGGGAGAGGGGATTGTTGAGGGAGATGTGAAAAGGAGAGGTTTTGTGGAGTATTGTGGAGAGAATTGAAGGAAATAAAAAAGGTTCTGAAAATTAATCGTCTTACGTTACAGACGTAAGTGTGAGCCCACGTTTTTCTGGCGACGAGGATGGGATGTTTGACACAGGTTTGGAAAAATTAGCCTGAGTGAAATTGAGAAGACGCAGCGGCCGGGTTGAGCGTTGGAACGGTTGCTGGTTCGAGGAAGCGGACTGGAGATGGTATTTGCTTCAAGGAAGGACGCACATTGAGAAGTTGGAGCTGCAAGCAAAGACGACTTGGTGTTTTTCGGAAGAAGTGGAAGTTTAATTCGCTGGTGTGGCGTTTTTGCTTCGGGAAAGGTGAGTACCCTTTTTGCCGGATGGTGTGAGCATACTGGGTGCTGTTTCTGACTTCCTCATTTTAGTGAGTTGTTTAGGTGATAGATTTGCGGAAAAACTTAAACAATGTCGTATTTGGCTAGAGTCCCTAAAGATGTTTTGTGCAAAATCGCATATGAAGTAGGAGCTGACGTGGGGAGGGAAGCTAGAGTCGTAGAGTACAAACAAGCGATACTAAAAAGTAAAGATTATGATGAGGAATTTGTTAAAGAGATGCTGAAGTTTTTGACTGAAGAGAAAAGATTGGAACGGGAACGAGAGACAGAAGAGAGAAGATTAGAACGGGAAGCGGAAGAGAGAAGATTGGAACGGGAACGAGAGGCAGAAAAGAGAAGATTGGAACGAGAAGACGCTGAAAGACAGAGAAGTTTTCAGTTAGAAATGGAGAAACTAAAATTTTCACAAACCAATTTAAACCGCGAGTGTGATGGATTGGAGACGGAGACCGCTCAGAGGACACTGCCGAAAATAGATATAACTCGGCATATGGATAAATTTGATCCTCACGGGGAAAACATTAGTTTATATCTTGAACGTTTTGAAAGGCAGGCAGATAGGGCCGGTATTCCGGAACACCAATTAGTATTTTACTTGACGGGATTACTATCAAACGAGATTAATGATATAATTTCTCGAGAACCTCGGGAAAAAGCTGATAGTTATGAATTTGTGAAAAATTTACTGCTTAAGAAATACAAATTGAGCTCAGAAATGTTCAGACAGTTATTTTACAAGCAGTCCAAATCAAATGGTATGGCGTGGAGTGATGTAGTATATAAAATGACTAATTATTTCCAAGGATGGATTGACGGGATGGATATAATTTCTTTTTAGGAGTTAAAAGGACTGATGGTGACTGATCAGATGAAAAGAAAAGTACCCATAGAGGTGCGAGATCTCCTGATAGACGAATGGCCAAATTTTAAGGATCCGAATTTATTGGCTGAGAAGTTGGATAGTTTTGATGCTATTAGAGAAAGCATGGGACGGAAAACCACGGATCATTACATTAAGGATCAACAAAATAAAAGGATCCAGTTTACAAAGCCGAAGACTGTTTCTGTAAATTCTGATGAAGAAAGGCGTGACTTGGCTATGGAAAAGATGCCTAAATCATCGTCTTCGGGACTTAATTTCGAAAAGAGGTTTCAACCCAAGTGCTACGGGTGTGGTTCCACTCAACATTTTCTCGCAAATTGCCCAAAGAAAAAAACGAAGGATAACGAAGAAAAAGAATTCGTTGGTTCTTTAAAAATTGAAAATAATAAAAATATGTTTGGCAAATACTCGACAGAGGGAATGGTAAATGGGTATTCAATGAAGATATTACGAGATACAGGTGCAACAATCGATGTAGTGGCTCAGAAATATGTTGCCCCACACATGTATACAGGAGAAACTGTTTGGATACAGCAAGCTTTAGAAGTACGCGATCGTTTTCTTCCTATAGCAGAAGTAGAAGTAATTGGAGAGTTCGGTCGAGTATTTGGGAAGGCTGTGGTAGTACAGAATGATTTGGATCGCGGTGTATATATTTTGGGAAATACCACCGCAGAACTAATTGAAAAATGTCAATTAGAGCAACAAGAAAAACATTGGATAAATACGGTGCAGACTCGAGCGGCAAAGAGAAGAGGTGAAAGACAAAGTAGATTCCAACCCAGAAGTTCCAGTGGCGGTCGCGATCGTGACAGGGGAGGAAGGAGAGCTCCCGCAGATAGAAGAATTTACATCTCCAACATTCCTTATGAATTCCGCTGGCAGGAGTTGAAGGACCTCTTTAGAACAGAAGTTGGTGAAGTTGCTTATGTGGAGCTGTTTAGTGATGATGGAGAAAAACCTAGAGGGTGTGGTATTGTTGAGTTTGAAAATGCAGAATCTGTTAAGAAGGCAGTTGAGAAAATGCACAGGTGGGAGTCCAAAACAAACCCTTCACAACCAAAATAACAACTTTCAAAAATCAGACGTTACACTATGTTTCACTCATTTTGATGATGGAATAAAGCTTTAAATTACATTCTCCATTTTTGTTTTCCCCCACAGTATTTGCAATACCGTTCATCATCACCGATGTACGGTAGGTACTCGGGGCATTACCGATCAGTGTAAGGGTTTTGTAAAATAGGTGTAACACTCAAAGTAAGTTAAATTTTCCAAATATAAAGCAAAGAATTGGTGGGAAATCGAATTTCCTTCTAATTAATATGATTGTCTCTTTCGTTTAAGTTTTAAATTTAAAGATGTATAATAAAAATGCTGAAGTGTACGCTATTACCCCTCTCTCCACTATTTGAGAAAATTCCGCGGTCAAAGTTTCCATTTTGGGATTGTTTTCACAAAATGTATTAAAAAAAAAGTATAAACATAATAAAGAATATAATTCCATTAGTTGATAAATTATGAACTATATATGATTAATAAATAATAATCAGCAATGTATTTATTTCATAGAAAGTTATATGATATATATACACAAATATGTAAAACATTATATGCATGACTATCAAATATTGAAAGACAAAGTCAAATAATGAGTACTTGGTGAAGTGACGTAGTTCTCTGGGAAATGCTTTCGGCAAATGATCAATTATTTATGGGCTCAAAACGGGCAGAATCCTTGATGGAATCCTACATGAATTCTCACGGTGTTGCGAGGTGAACAAGAAGTGATGCGTCGCCCTCACACTGAATTGACGAAATCCAATTTCCTATTGCTTCATAAATAAATGGAAGGGGAACCATATTTAATACCGTCGAAGTAATAACTGTGATATATAATGAGAAAGACTTGTTTTAGATAGCGGGAAAAAATGTTACTGTAAAGAGTTAACTAGGGATAGATAGAATCAAGAATAGGACGCCTAGTGCAGATAGGGAAGCAAATAGTAATAAAACAAAGCGATAGAGGAATTCGTTAGGGATTGACATTGTAACGGAAAAAATGCAATTACACTATCGAATAGCATAGTACAGAGACAATCAAATACAAATAAAAGAGAACATGCAATAGAAAGGTAAGAGCGTAGTAACGTACAGCTGCGAAGTATTGCCACGAACAGAAAAATCATAAGAAAAACTACATTTGAGCAGGGAAATGGATTACAGGCGAAGAGGAGCCAGCAAATGAAAAAAGAAAGAATAAGGAATCAAAGGAGACGAGAAATTATGATAACAAATAAAAAAGCAAAAGGTGAGATAAAAACACAGGATTTGAAGTGCAACGGTCACGAATGGGAGGCTTCGGAAACAAACGCTGCTTTGGAGTTGAGACGGATTGAGGAGGGAGAGTTTGGCAGGCGAGGAAAAGGGGTGCAGGAAGAAAAGGAATGAAGAGAGTGCAGAAAGAGATGGAGAATCGAAGAACATCACCCACAGACATAGGAAAGAAACAGTGAGAAATGATAGACTCAAATGTGGGAATGCTATTCATCATTTTGTGGAAATAGTACTTGTGGTATCTTTTCCTACGATATACTTTGTTCTTTAATCCCTGAAACGCGTATCTCCAATTTTTTCGTGCACTTTTGAAATAGCATCTGATTCTTCCTCTCCCGAACGGGTTTGGACACAAATGTCATCGCAATTTTAGTATTTCTCTTCATCATTACTAGGCAATTCCATTTGTGACGGAATTACTTCTAGAGAAGACATGTCCACCAGCTCACTCCTATCTTCTCTATCAATCACTGACCTCTGCCAACAAAGGATTAAAACATATTTAAAACTTATTTACAATATTCTAAATTCACACGTTGATTGTCCCGATTTGCTTTCATCCATTAATTTCAGAGTGCCTTGCCGATCCACTCGTACTCATTCTTTATTCCATACGCCCATCCCTAGACTATCACTCACTAAGCGCTCACTCCAACACCGTCTTTACTCCCTGCTGAATTCATTACCACACAATATTGATCCGTTTTTTCTGCCCTTAAACTCATTTGTCAAACTCGCCATGTCCCATTCCTCGGCTAATAAATAAACCTCCCTCTCCGTCTCCCTTTCCTCGTGTCTTCTATTTTGTTCTTTACTATCTTATGCCTGTACTCTTTGTTCAGATTGTTTATGTTAAAATTTCATGTTTGTTACTGCGTCACTATAAATTGGCAGAAATGCTGTATGTGAGCAACTCCTTAAATAAATAAATAGGATATTTCCATAAAATTTTAAAATACATAATAATTGCAAAACTTCTAACTGTGCATGATCAAAAAGCATTTATGAAGGCGATTTTCATACACAGAAACAAAATTAATTATAGAAATACCTTCTAAATGTGCCCAAAATTAACATGTGACGGAATTACTCCCAGGTCAACCTCATATGTGTAATGATGTCAAACATCTTCAAAACTCTGTGCATCTAAGTGGAATTTGAAAACTTTTAATAAGGCTCTGAATAATGTTTGAGTCATCGCTTATGATAACACAATTTGTCAAAACTACAAATTAATAATATGTTTATCATAGTTATAAGCAAACACGTGACGGAATTACCAATTGCTTCTTGTTTTAAACTCAAAAAGAATAAGGTCATTTAACTTCAAACAACTCTGAATCAACAGTAAACAAATTATTACCAGATAAAATTTTAAAAATGTAGCTTCCACAAAATAAAATTCCCACCTTCTGTGTATTCTGAGCTTTCTGCAGTTTCCCGTCTGTGTCAGGATAACTAGCCCTTCTAGTAGCCATAGGTCACAAGACACATTAGCAAGTTTTTCCAAGACATTGCCCACTTCTATATGGAGATGTTAAATTTGAAGACATCAAATTTGGAGTACTTTTATGATAAAATAAAGTTATCGTCATTAATATCTTCTTAAAGTACCTGAAGTCCACCTATATTGCCGGATAAATATGCTGCACCGCATCTAAACACATTGTCCGTGAAACTAGTAGTAATAAGCTCTTATAAAAAATTTTTTTTTAAAAACCAGCCTTTATATTTAGATTACAGGGGATGAGCAACGTTTATATATGACACAAAGCAAAAAACTCAGTGACCCCGAAAAACCAAAAGTGACGTATTAAAAAAGTCACTATATTTATTAAATTTTCAGTGAATGGTAAGCCCCCTATGTTTCAAAATGCCACCCCTATGCTTTTAAATGCCTACTATGTGGATATGCCTAAAGTGGATAACTTTTACTGTGGTCGCAAAACACGAAAATCGACCATTTGGAACTTCTTAGATCAAAAACATGTTTTGGGGGGCTATAGGTTGACTGGGGGGTGGTTAAAGGGGGGTTGGAGAGAAAAAGTTATATTTTCATGTATTGTCATCGGAAATGAAGAAGTGTGCAAAATTTCAGCGTTTTTGCTTCACAGGAAGTGAGTCAAATTTGAGTTACAAGATTTGTACCAGACAAACAGACAAACAAACAGACAAACAGACAGGTTGGTGAGTTGATATAAAGGCTGGAAAAATAGTTAAAAGTTAATAGAGTGATCCAAATGAAGAAACAGGTGTTCGAGGAAATGGAAATTACCATTGGAAAACGATATTTTTACAATAAGATGAATCTTTTACCAGACTAACATCGAAATTCGGTAAGGCAAGCGAAAACAATTGTGTGAGCAACACGGAAATCACCATATAAGATCATCTCACTATATTTCTAGGTCCGACAGCAAAGGTAAATGAAGAGATATATTTTTAAATGTAATTTAAGAGCGAAAGTAAAAGGTATCGATCGTAGATCACTCGCGATCGATTTCGGTCGTTTCATTCACCAGCAGCTCTTGGATCCCGCGTCATTTGGCAATTGGAACAATATCGGTCGCGATTGATGTACGTATAGTGACCGCCTTCTGACTGACGATCGACCAATCTCAACTGACCCACTCAAGAGAATGGCGAGTGGTTATTTGTATCACTGAAAAAAAAACCAACTTGGCCCGTTACAAGTAGCAAGCACTCACTTATACACATTTTCAGATAGAAAAATAACATTGCTTGAATAATAAAAAATGGAAAATAGCTAATCAATTCAACAACGAAGTCCTTCACACACTCCCAGAGACCCGCAATTGCAATTCAACAAAAGAACTCGGTAGTTGGACGGCAAAGAGAAATGAAGACGAAAAAAAAAATCTTCCCCATCCAGCCACTACCTCATGAATTAAAGAAAAAATTAAACTCGAAAGGTATCGCTCGCATTTCATGATTCTATGTCGTCATTATTATCAGAGGTAATTTATGCTCAGGGATTATTGGTAATTCAGGGAAGGAATCGCTAACAACAATGTCAACAACAAAGAGCCACGCGAGGCCCCTGCACAGGGCGGAGGAGCAGCTGACATGGTGACCCACTCATCAAGAATCCGTGACGTCAACCACTGAATTGCTAAGGAGTCGTCGATATTTCACCGCTAATATATCGAGAAGTAGGCTACGAATGGTAAAAAAAGGTGTCATTATTTTCAAACTATCTGAATCGACGAGGAAAAAAAGAGGGAACGAGGCTCAGATCATCACAAGGAGAGTGGAGAAAGAGAAGATCGATTGTGAGGAAAGCTGTCGATGATTGTGTTGTGGGCCAATGAGGTGCGGATGATGACGAGATAAGGCGACTACAATGGAGCGGCGGGAATGGGGGCAGTGACGTCACAGGCGGCCATTATTTCCCACGACCCCTGGCAGTGACGACATCGTGCACGCGCTCTGCTAGCAACACACATCTGCGTACATCCCGGGAGGGGGGAATAAGTATGAACCGACAAATTTCGTGCTCCACAATCGCCGTGCGATAAAATAAACTTTTTCCTCCCTGAAGCTATGCCATATATTGCCATATATGCCAAATATTGGGCCAAATTAACGACGCGGGAAATGAAAGCACAACCCTTTGGGTTCCCTCCATTTCAGCGCATCGTCCACATCGGAGACGGAGTTCGCGAACCTTGCCTGCCCATAGTGCAATGCGCGCTCGTTCCTCAACGGCATCTGCCGGGTCTGCGCTAGTACCTTAAGTGACCACTTAAGTTGGCACTCTATTTAAGGTGGTAGTGTAGGTGTCACCAGCTTCCTTTAAGTACACTTCCACTTAAGTCACTTAGAACCCATACTTAAATTGCGTAGGCAACTGTTTCCGCACGGTTGACGCTCTTCAAGTGTTGTAAATGGCACATAATACCATAGCATAATACCCATCCCACCCCTGAATCATCCCGTTGATTATGTTCTAAGTTGTGCTGTACTCCATGATGTGGTTATTGACCGTTCTCTTTCGTTAGTTAAGTTTCTAGTGTTGGGGTTATTAAATCGACGAATTTATTTTGCGGAGTTTCTCATCGTATTGTTGGTTTTATTTCCGTGAAAACTAATTGATATGGCTGTTGCTCACGGTGACACCCGTTTTATAAAACTTAGAAACGTTTTAAGGAATTTTAAGACTGAGACAACGGCAGAGGACCCGGTGAAACATTTAAGCTTCCATGGTGTCATAATCGAAAATAACGTAAACGAATGCACTTAGTGAAATCCCATACACTGCTATTGAAACCATTGCATAGGGCTTCAATTTTTGGGAATGCAGAGGGGGATAAGATATGGCGATTTAATTAGTCGTGGGAGGAATTAATGGTTAAAATTTACCATCAATGTTTTTATAAAGAAGTGGAATTTGACTAAGTATGGTTAGTGTTTTCGTTTGCGTTATTGATATGTCATCCACTGATTCCACGAAGTCAAGCTTAGCAATTCTAAGTTCCTGTGGCTCCATCACCTCTCGCCAAATAGCGTTTGCTCAGGGACTGAAATCGGTCTTTCCTTTTAACCTTCTAAATACAAAATGGTTAATTCACGGAGTTAGGAAGTTTATTTCAAATATCCGTGGCTTTGGATCACAGAATCACTAATTGCTCTCCTAGATCTTCATCTGTCGACATAACTGTTTCCAGATATAGACAATCACGACTCTGAAATCGACTTAAAGCTCAAGTGTAGCTACTGCTCTACACTTAAGATTAGACTTAAGTGAAGTCACTTAAGTTAAGTCTGTAGTGTAGACAAGGCATTCCTCCATTTCATCATCCTTCATGATACGACCATTTTTCCGTCCCTCAAGAGTGATGGCTCCATCGATAGATTTCCAGGGACAAGTGACCATCGCTGTCTGAATCAAACGGTTTCATTCCCTGCGTCCCTTTATCCATTGCTAATGCCATTGATTTACGAAATCACTACTGCCTTTCCTTAAAAAGCCAAGCGTGGCGAAAAAAATCACTGTTAGCGGCCGTGCGTTCTGATTTTCTGAAAGGGTATGCAAGATATTGTCTTAGTGACGGACAAAGGAACGTACCGAGTGATGGATAATGAATAATATTAAAGTATAAAAAGTAGCATTTTTATAAACAAGGTCGATTTATTCAAAATCAAGAAATAACAGCCTACGGCACCTTAAATTATTAAAATGTTCAAATTCGTTTGACGAGAAAGTTAAAATAAGTGTTAGAAGAACATTTCAGAAATCAAAAACGAAAATCGTGGTGCGCATGTGTGATTGTAAAAATAATTTCCGTTCAATGCATATCAGCCTTGTCACTTAGTGAAAACGATTATAATCTTTCAATCTTCTATATTAATTCTACTGTATTGATATCTTTTTCTCAACTTATACGCAACCAAACTCTACAAATGAGGTACCAAAATGCACAGAATTTATCAGAGAATGTGCGACGGCATATCTTACTTCCTAAATATTGCTATTGTTTCCTAAAATTGGTTTTTAAATAAAAAAAAAAAACAAAAACCGGTATTTGTTCATTTGCCACAATATCTCGCAATCTTTAAATAACTTTTATCAAAATGCGGCTGATTCCACATTCAAGTCTCCTGTTGATACGTAAGTATGAGTCATCATGTGCGTTTAACAGAGAATAGTGTAATTACTTCCAATGTTGTGTTTAAAGAGGTCCTCTGCCCTCAATTTGTATAAGAACATTCCAATTAAATTTGTACATAAGACCCTGCCTTTTTTTTCTACATTTTAAAATTAGAATCGCGCCTATCCGTCTGTGGACCTGCATTGAAAAGAGCGGGGGAAGCGGGAGCTGGGAGCGGGCGCAGCACGCTCGTATACATTTCAATAAGATGCCGTAGGCCGTTATTTTCTGCTTTTTATTAAGTCGTGGTTGTTTACTAAAATGGTATTTTTATACTTTAATATTATTGAAGAATTTTTGGTTTTGATAAAGAGGAATTTTGCAATCGATTATAATTTTAAGTGCAAATATTGTCGTTTATAATGGACTCTTAACTTTCAACGATATTGATTTTTATACTTCAAGCTATCAGAAAATCTATTTAAAATAAAATGTCAGAGCTTTATTGGTTGGCAAGATAGAATAATCCTTTAATGATACAAGCACTTTGTATCAAGTAGGATAGTTGTTGTTACTGCAATTGTTCTATTTACTTACATTCACTTCACATTTGGATTCAGTGAAAGAACATATGCTTCCATCAACTTAAAAACAGGGATTTCCATTCCCTTCCCTAGTTATCTGATAATAAAATTGAACGTATATTTTATAACATATATTATTTAAATCAGACAAGATAAATCAGTAACTAATGCAACAAACTCGATTGTTTCTGGCTTTACTTTGTGAAAATCCATTCTTAATTATAAAACGTTATTGTACTTTTCCACGTGATTTAATTAATACGACCGGTTTCGTCGCAGAGGCGACATCATCAGGTACAGAAACCGTTATAATAACAGTTATTTGTTCTTGTTTTCAACAACAAATAAAGAACAAAATAACTGTTATTATAACGGTTTCTGTACCTGAAGATGTCGCCTCTGCGACGAAACCGGTCGTATTAATTAAATCGTGTGGAAAAGTACAATAATGTTTTATTATTAACTAATGCAACAGTTTTATTTTAATTTTGAAATATCAAGGACCGTTCATAGTTTCGTTATGCTTATTCCGTGAAAACTCATAACGCATTCATTAATTAAGTTAAAATTAATGAAAACATATTGGCCCGAGTGGGCCAATCTGATAGGATATTATAATTAAACAGTTCATCTTGTCCACCTACCTCGTCCTGATGTCCTGACCTTGATATCTTAGCACACTGTATTACTATGCAGTTCCTCACTTCCTCTTTACTTTCATTCACTTCACTTTCTTTTATTGCACTTCAATTATTTTATGTTTTTCTTCCTTCGCACTGAACTTCGGTACACGAGCCACATTTATCTCATGCGCCGCACGGGATGAATAATGATTTCAATTGAATTATTACTCGTTTTTAGCAACAGTTTAAGTGTGTATGCTAAAACTAAAAGTTGTTTTTTTGTTGAGTAGTATTTAATTATTTGTACGCATATTTTGGACATTAAAATAATAAGTTTGTGGGCAACAGCAAGTTTTGACTTAAGAAAGGTTTAAATTAAATTAATAACCTAATTTACTTTTCAACCTGTATTTTGGAATTCTAAAACAAACCCTTAAACTAATTGTAAGTCTCTGTTAACTGAACTTCTTAGTTTTCGTCTGAAGATTTTCACAGCTTCTTTTATCTATGTTGGTGGTGGTTTTCGGGTATTGCTGTGTAGATATCATTTTTACTCGACGTTTCACTCCTCCTACTGGGAGCGTTATCAAGAGAATGGAAGGAATTTATACTCGTCCCGAGCTTATATATGTTTTTCGTTACCCATTGTTGACCTGATTTTGAATTTTATAAGACGGAAGAATATCATCCGCGTCTTATACGTGAATCCATCGAGATAGCGAAAAGGCCTAACAACTTTAATAGGGAGGATGGATATAACCTCAGCCGTATATGGAGAGGGTTCCTGGCCCAATATAATGACAAACGGCTATCGCCTAAAATTCAAAATCGGGTCAACAATGGGTAACGACAAACATACATAAGCTCGGGACGAGAATAAACTCCTTCCATTCTCTTGATAACGCTCCCATAGTAAGAGGAGTGAAACGTTGAGTGTGAAAATTTTATCTACAGAGCAATACCCGAGAACCACCACCAACATGAACTTCTTAGGTTCAACTTGTATTTTTCAATAAAATTTGGATAAATGTAGCCCATATTAGTTCAATTTCTTGGTTTTTACATGTTTATAATGTAACTAGCTGACCCGGCGAACTTCGTACCGCCTAACAATCAATGAACTTACAGTTTACTTACACCATTTATAAATCAAGAGCGGTTGTATCGTTTTTAATCATGTTTAATTTATTATAATAAAATAAGGATACAAATTCAATAAAACTACGCAAATGAGTACCAAAATTGCTTGTCAGAAAGACATTTTCTTTATTGAATCTACATAGGGTGGATCGGAGCACGTTTACGCGGATTTTTTTCAACAAATTTTCTTACGTTTTAGCTTAAGATATTTTGGGCATTGTGGTTTAATAAAGCAGTTCATGAAATAAAAATTATACGCATTCAGTTGTTGGCTATTTGCGTTATTTGCTGTAAAAAAAATGTTTTTAGGTCCAAGTCTGTTGCATACACTTGGCCCATTCAGGGGGGAGGTTGACACAACCCCAGACCCACGCTTCACTGATGCTCAAAATCGTGCAAGAAAAGCCCCTATGAGGCAGCATTCGCATTAAATGACTTAAGGCGCGCCAGTTTTAGTATCTCTGTTTGGAAAAAATGCACTGCGTAAACGTACTGCATGCGTAAACGCACCACGGTGAGCCCTACACACTCGGGTTTAATGTCTTGCGTCAAGCACCTTCTAATAAACAACAGTTTTTGTTTTGTTATCAGGCGCAAGATGAAGCGGATGAAGCTAAATAAATATAGTGAAGCAAAGCAGTGACGCAGCGAGGGGAGGTTTTGGGAGATAAAATCCCCCCCCCCCCAAGAGCTTAGAGAATTTTTTAATGAAAGATTTTGTTATTAATATTAGGGGGACGGATGACAAACAAACAAAACATATTTAACTATTCACACAGCCGCAAAACCCACTATTTTGAACCATTAATCTTAAAAAATGTCTGAGGGAAGTGCCCCCACACTTCCCGCTTACCTTAGCGAGTTTTCTATACCCTACAGACCCGTGGTATTAGCTGCGCCCAAAACCCCCTATCCTAGCTACGCACTTGAAGCGAAGGAAGAAATACAGAGGATGGTTTATAGACTCGTAAACATAGCACGTTAAATTTACCATGAGAAAATCATGGGTTTTCATTAGTACATGAGCACAAACAACACAAAAACTGAATGAATGACCATGCGATTTTTTAATCGTTATCACGAATGCAACACGAATTGGAAATTGAATACTTTTAAGCTCAAAAGGGCATATGAGTTGAGATCATGGAATCTACGGAATAAGGATTTCCTCACCTTTGAATTTTCCTTTGAGTAAAGTTGCGTGAATCACATTCATTACCAATTATTTTAATCGCCAAACACGTTCCGTTGGATAGTTATGGTTGGTTTAGGCTTCGAAAGATCATGAACACAGAAACTACATTTTTCTGTAAATCGTGCCTTGGTAAGCCAGGTACGTCCAAGGACTTAAAATATTCAGATAGATAGTTGGTGATTTCGTCTTCGTTTGTTACACATTTAAAAGATTCGAATTCATGCAGAGTACGAACTATTTGAATTTACCTCGTTTTAGTCATCCACATCTTCGTTCTTGCTCGCTAAATCAACCATCTTTGATTCTTTTGGCGATCAATCATATTCTGAAACTCTTTGTTGATGAGCTCACCTCCCGCTGAAACTAATTTACAATCATTCCAAGGAAATGAGTTAAAACGGTTAGAACTACTCTATTCCTCGACAGGAACACGGACATTACCGTTTGTCAACAATTGCTTGGAGATTTGTTTACAAACACGGTAGTGAAGTGTCAACTCGAGCTGGGCCACGGCTGGGCTTACAATCAGCTCGAATTAAATTTTAAAAATGTAATTTCAATTTAATTAATATTTTGAATATATTTAGTAATTAAAATGTTATATTGTTACTAAATTCAGTTATTAAAGTGGTAAAAACAAAACAAATTATTTAATTTGTAGTTTTGACCGACTTATCAATTGTTGTGTTACTATAACTCCTAAAAGCATGTCCATAGGAAAGAGATGAATTTTTTTGTGAAATTATCCTTTTTTTAATAGCCTTTATGTTAACCCCGCCTAAGACGAATCCAAAGAACCAAATCTCATTGAAATCGGTGCAGCCGTTCTCGAGTTATAAGTGTTCTAACTAACACGATTTTCGACTTTCTTTTATATATATAGATGGCATAAACATAGCTCTAGTTTTACAACCTGCATTTTAGTTGCATTAATATCGAAGCCATGCACTATTATTCAGGAAAATAGTTCAAATACATCAAAAGTATTTGCATATTTTATATTCCTGAAAAATTCAATAACGCGAAAATTTTTCTTTTTTAGCGTGGCTGCAGAATACAGAAATCAGTTTTAGTCGGTTTTTATAACAAGCGGCGTTTCACCTGCAGCATACGGGATAGACGCCGCGAGGTAGTGTTTTACAAAAATAATTCTAATGGCCAAAGAAAAGTATGAAATAAGTATACATTTTTATGCGTAAATCAGAAACAGGACTAGTCACCATATTTACTACTTAGTTTAGTCGAAAAAGTAATGTAGGACAAAATATAGTTATTTTACAAAATGTACGGCATCCCTCCCTAATTGACCCTACTTTCTTGCAGTGGCGGTACAAACATCGCCGGAAAACTTTTGTCCCTCATAGTACAATTAATACCCCACTGCTGATAGAGTATTCATGCGACTCGAATGTTTGGTAATTACTCGAATGGGCAACGATAAAAGGCTGGAGAAGGCATCAGTGAAAATCCCTAATCACGGGAATGAACGCGAAAATCTGTCAGAGGCTAACCATTTTAATGGTAGCCTCCATAATTTCGTCAGATATACATTTTTTGAGAGGTCAAATTAATTTTTCGGAATGATAACGCGGTCTTAGTATGAGATCGAAGAGCCGAAATTAAATAGCTACATGGCCTGTCTTCTCGAGAATTCACAAATTGGTGCCACTCGCTTTCATTAAGCGAGGCACATAAATCGTCACCTCGAATTTTTCCGTGAAATTCAACCATGTGGTAAAAAAAACAATCGATCCTACTTCCGGAAGACAATGATTTGGAGGCCCAGGATGTGCACCTCCGCATAAATAAAGAGGTGAATTATTTATTCAGCGTGGTCTTCACAGTTGACCAGGCACGCCTTGTTGGAGGCAGCTGGCACCATCGGGCACGCTTTTGGAATTTCAACGCAGCAGAGCATAAATAAATGATGGAACGCGTCCAGAGACAACACTTGCGGCGATCGAGGAAATTGCTTTTCGAAGGAGAGGGCTTTGGACACAGTATCACCATATTTAAATAAATGGAAAATAATTTTAAAATTCACTTTTCTTTTTTGATAAAAATAAACCACCCTCCCTTGGCCCAAGGAAGCACGGATATAGATAAAAGCCTACATGTGCGTAAAACCAAGAACATGGAGTGCGTACTCCATTTGCATATGAAACAGTAGTGACATCAATCAGCATCATGTGGTTTAGATCTTAGTGGTAATACTGCCACGAATACTTAGAGAGGAAATACAATAAATTATCCTTTTCAAATAGATAAGTTAGGTGCAAAAAAATGGCTTTCATAAAAGAAAAAAATGTTGCGTACAGGATTGAGGAACTGTCCACAAAAAAAACTTTACTAGGCTGCACTACAGTACGGGTTTCGACTTTAAACATTTCATAACGACGGACTAAAAAGAAATAAATTGTGAGAAGAATAGCGCAGGCGAAGAGGGCTTTCGACAACAAGAAGAAGAATCTTCTTACAGCTGAAAAAACCAGCATAGAAGTAAGGAAACTATTCGTCAGATGCTACATACGGAGTATGTTTCTCTACGAAAGCGGTGTTTGGACGTTGACAGCAGCAGAGAAGTCAAGAGTGGAAACATTCGAAATGTGGAATGTTTCTGCTCTTCATGGAACGCGTTTTGCGAACGCGGAAATGCGAAGAAAGATGAAGATAAAATGGATCGACCGTGTAAGTAACGAGGAAGTGTTAAGAAGAGTGGGGGAAAAGAGTAGTATTCTAAAAACCTTCAGCAGAAGACAGGACGACTTAGCTGGCCACATTATGAGACATGATGGCCTGATGAAAAATATTCGGAGGATAGGTGGGAGGGAAGAAGAGCAAGGGGCGCTCAAAAGGATCCACCTAGGACAAGTCATTAAAGATGTCAAAGAGAAGAAATCTGTCCAAATGAAGAGGCTAGCAGAATGGAGAGCTTCATCAAACTCATCTTTCGATAGTTAAATCATGATGGTGACGATGATAGTAAAGATCAAAGTTCTTTGCCGGATCCTTTTAAATTGAATGACGTGTATAGCGACTCAACTGTTTTGGTTGCGACGGTGTTAATGTGGGGCAGACTGGAAGAAAGTTCGTGAGCAGTGCGAAGGATTATGAAATATGAGCAATGAACCGCATTCCAGCGAGCAACTTTCAAACTGGACATTATGAGCATACTTCTTCTCACCACTCTCAATTTCTCAGCCGCATGACTAACATACAAACTGGATTTTCGAGAAGAGTTTTTCGACCCTCTGATATTGCCATTGCAAACAAAACGACTCATTTCAAATCTTTCACTTCTGTGCCGCTCCGTCAACTTCCACGTGCATCTTCTTCGCGCTTACCGTTGAGCGAATCGAAAAATTACCGTTTATTTTCGTGATCAAATTTTCACTGAGCGGAAAAGTAGTCTACTTATATCATGGTCTCGGATCCGAAATATTTTCAAAATTGGTTATGCGGTTTTGTAAAGCATCAAGAGTGAGGAATGTGAGACTTAAGATAAAAGTGGATGGTGAAAAACTTGAACAGGTTGAGCAATTCAACTATTTAGGCAGTACGTTAGAGGAAAACGGATACAGTAGTAAGGACATTAGGAAGCGAATTGCATTAGCAAAGGAGGCGTTCATGAACATGAACGAGCTTATGATAGGATCGTTACGTAAGAGTTTAAAGAAAAGGTTAGTGAAGGGTTTGATTTGGAATGTAGCGCTCTACGGTGCGGAAACGTGGACATTGAGGAAAGACGACGAGAGAATATTGGAGGCATTCGAGATGTGGGTGTGGAGAAGAATGGAGAGGGTGAAATGGACGGAGAGGAAAAGGAACGACGAAGTGCTGGATATGGTTGGCGAGGAGAGGCAGCTTTTAGATGAGGTACGGAGGAGACAGAATGTATGAACGGAGCGAATACTTAGCGGGGAGGGGATGTTGAAAATGGTGTTAGAGGGTAGAATGTTGGGGAAACGAGGGAGGGGAAGGAAAAGAATATGCTTTTTAGATAGATTGAAAGGGAGTAGGCCTTACAGTGAATTGAAGAAGGTAGCGCTGGAAGGAAAGGGAGGCTCCCAGATCGCTCCTTTAGTACTCCATGGAAACCTACCTTAATCGGAAGAATACTGTATTAAAGGATTGCATATTAAGCACTTCCGCTCGAAGAATAAAATTCAAAATTTTACTGAAATTCACGCGGAAGTAGGACGCAAACATCTACAAGGAATAAATTACTGCAATTAATCCATTAAGATAACAACCAATGAGGAGTACAACTTTCAGGATTACTTTTACGAAGCGTGCTATCCATGTTCAACGGCGCATTTAATTCTTCCATTTGACTCGCGATACCATATCTACGCTGCGGCTAGATATGTTAGCCATTCTACCTGGACTTGCTTCCCCCTCCCTAGCATCCCCAAAGAATTGGACCTCATTGGCTCTAAGCATTTGGAGGCGTATGGCAGATGGACTACGCACAGGAAACCCCAGACCGTTCCGTGATTCATGCTGCTACTTAGGACTCATTTTAATATGTTTCCAAAAATGACCGCAGCGCAGCGTTTACGGCAGAGCGATCCGCTTATTATCCACTGCATATTCCAGCGTATAAGACGACCCCAATTTTTCCAGTAATATCAGCAATTTTGGAATACACGAAGCGAACGGCTTTAAAATAATAGGTACTTAAACAGCGCTGCTCTTACTGCTTTTATACGGTCAATGCGCACGGAAGACATAAGAAGTCTGGCAGTTACTCACCGCATGCGGCGACTGTGGATTCTACAGTCCAGCAGGGATGTTTGAAAACCCAAAGCTATGAGAATAAAACCCAAAATCGGTGTATTAGATGACCCCCGAATTCAGATAGGATTTTCGTGTTCTAAAAAGTGGTCTTGCCCGCCGGGATGTACGATATAGGTTATTCATTCATAAAATATTTGCGTTAGCGTGTTCGAAATGAGGAGGAATAGCATTGCAGAGTAATGAATTCGATGTATTTTTATTATCCTGAATTAATAGTTTGATCAAGTGCCCTAATTGTTCATCATTTTCCGTGGAATTCGGATCGTTCTGCCTTCAGCGCCGTGAGTAGCGGCTTTTATAATGAGATTGAAATGCGCGGCCGGTGGGTAGCACCACATTCAGGGCCGCTTCTAGTTTTAATGTCTATTTAAAATGTTGCAGTCGGAGAAACAAAGTTAACGAATTCTTCCATCTTAAGGTTTAGGTTAGACTAAACTATTATCGGAGTTACTTTGCTTTAATGTAACTTTCACTTATTTTTAAGTTAAAGTTACGGGTGTATTGGATGTTCTGGTTATAGCTAAGCTGGCATCATAGAAACGGCCTTTTGGAGCTCGAAAGGGGAACCCTTCACTGGCGCGAGGAGTCGCGAAGACTGTATTTTCGGCATCAAATGTGAAATGCTCCCAAGAGAAAAAAAAAAGTTTGGAGACATGAAGTGAAACACTTTGCACTTTCCACATAAACATTTATTAAACTACAGTCGACATGTTTCGCTGCACTGCAGAATTATCAAGACGCCTTCTTGATAATGCTGCCAAGTAATTAATGTTCAAGAAGTCTTGGTAATGCAAGCGAGACATGTCGACTGTAGTTTAATAAATTTTCAAGTGTTTCACTTCATATCTCATAATGGATCTCCACAAAGTGTCTGCCTCATCCATCCAATTCAAAAAGGTTGGCGACCGTTTCGAAGGCATTTATATTCCACATTATACGTTTAGATCCCACATGACGGCATTCATTCCCAATGAGAACTTTTGCAAATGGCATAGCGAAACAATGGATGTCGCTTCGGGTTCCGTCATTCGGCTGAATCAGCCAATCGAGCAAGTCCCTCCGAAGTGTGTGTGGGAAGCAGGCCGGGAGCGGGCGTTGGAAATTTAGGCGAGATTTGCATCCGGGTTGTCAGAGTGATCAACCAATACACAGGATGTTCTGAACGGCTACGAATTTTTAATATCATTACGTTACTCCATCGATTAAGGCATCTTTGAATGAATCGTTTAGGTACAAAATATTCGCGCGACCCCAATGGACTTCCCTCCACAATAAGGCCTCCTCCATATCATTGCTTTAATTCAATGTATTTAACACCTGTACTTACGAGGGATCAATATTAGACCAAAATTTAAAAACATTCTCTCACTAACCAGAGGATATGAAAAGACTTCTCATTTGCCACCGCCATTTATTTGTTTTTTTTTCCACTCCCGGTGACATGAGGCGTATTTTTTTTTATTAAAGTATTCTAGTGATTGAGGTTCATGGAGTAATATAAAGTATTCTTGAGTCTCCCCTCCCTTCATGGATTTTTCTCGTCAGTTCGATGTAGGGCTTACTCCCTTGCATTCTATCTGTAAATTACATTCTCTTCCTTTCTCTCATTAGTTTACCTGACATTCTTTCCTCTAACACCGTTTTCAACATCCCCTCCCCACTCAGTACTCCCCCATCCATACCTTCTGTCTCCTCCGTATCTTATCTAAAAACAGGCTTTCCTCACCCACCATGTTCAATAATTCGTCTTTCTTCATCCTCTCCGACCACTCCACATTCTACATAAAATGCCTTTTTCAAGTAAATTCCAAAATATCCCTCTCTGATAGATCGATAAATTATGCTGCAATCCCACTTAATAGGCGTGTTGCATCCGTGCTATCAAATAAAAAGGAATGAGATGAAGGTGTACTTACTAACAGCGAGTCCCACCTCTGGCTTTTATCTAAGACCTTCACCGTTAAGGGCGAAAAAAGAATTCCTGCACCTATCAATTCGGCAAAATATCTCCCTCAAGGCCGTTTTGTATAATAAATTAGCAATGAAGACTGCAGCTCCCATGCCTCTAAGGCGGAATTTATTTTTACAAAAGTATTTGCTCGGAACCTGGATTTCTTAGCATAATAGTCTACTGATATTGTATGGCATTAAGCAATAATTTAATTATTTCTCTACTCATGTCGCACTATCAGGTAATACTGAGCCCTAAATTCAGCTTTCAAATTATGAAATCTCCACTGGGCGGAAACAGCTGAAACTCGAATTTTGTTCCGAAAAAAGATTGCAATCTCCTTGGCAACCAGCTGTTGTGACGCCATACATTAGCAACCCATCTAGTTCTAGTTTCCCTATATGGTGGATGAATGATTGTCGGGAAAGCGACGATAAATGATTGAATATTTATGCTTGAAACGACGATTACTGCTGATATCACTTGTGTGCATATGTTCTTATGTGCAAAATCTATACAATTTTTGCACTATGAATTTTTATGTAATTTATTGCCATCCATTGAATAATTCATCAAATGGATTATTTTTTTGGACTTAAAGTCTATAATCTATTTTGTGTGTTATTCAGTGACGGACGTGAATGGAGGTAGTTCCTCTTTTTGCCGTGGAATACAATGCCTTCTCTTCAGACGACAGATCGGCCGACCGCATCTCCGTGAGAGCAGTCATTAACATGAATTAGTGTTTCGCGGTGGGATCGCCTTTAGGTCGCTAAAACATGCGTCTTTGGAGAGACAAATCATATGGAATTCGAATAGCCTGCTTGAAAAATGCCAATTGTAACATTTTAAAACGCAACAACAACCCCGAGAACAACCAACAACAACCAAAACAACCATATATCCACTTCAACGAAACAAATTCATCCGCTGATGACTATGATGGTGGGCTTTTGAAATTGGGGGAGAAACTAAATGATAGAAGCGCAATCTGACACGTGCTTAAAAAATGAAGGAAACGAACCCTAAGCACTCAAAACATCTCTTGAATGAACTGAAATACGAAGGAAAGGCTCAATATGTGGAATCTCTCAATTAGCGCACACGGACTTGTTTCTGGCGATATATTAAAGCCTTGTGAATCGAGAGAACAATCCATGAGTTGTTCATAACTGTAGATCATGATTCAAAGGAAATCATTTTATTGCGAATTTGTTTGCGTGTGTGCATATAGTGTGGTATTTGAGTAAAATGAAACTTATATCTTATAAATTTGACATTTATTCAACAATTTGACTTTATAAAAGTATAAAAAGATTATTAAATGACATCATTACTATTTAGCATTATTTTTTTTTCTTCTCAGTATAAATACTTTGTGATTTTTATATCAAAGGTATCTCTTTTGCATTTCTTTAACATTTTAAATTTTGAACAATAAATCAAAAATTTCAATCATTCTAGTTCTTTCTTTTCTTGTAACTTTCTCGGTGGACTAAGAGTAGTTTTTAATTAGTTAGAACAAAACTTTATTGGCAACATGGTGACGTCGCTATCCCGCTAGAAACGTGACTAGACTTCTTGTATTCATTATATAAATGACACAAGTTCTCGCGACAGCCGTAAGGAAATGTATTTCCAGGCGATGCGGTCATCCACCGAGTAATTGCTAAGACTCGGAAATTCTATCTTTCAATCGAAACAACGTCCGCTAGAGGAGCCAACTGTGGGTCAGCAAATAAACTCTAGGGACCCTGTCCCCAAAAAAACTAAAAAGGCGGTGATTTTGCCTCGCTGGGCCGAAATAAAATGACGATAATTCTTATAGCTCCCACTGACCTGTAAACTACCCAAACAAATTCCAATCCCTCAACTGATAAAACCCGAAGTAGCTGTCCGAAAGACGGAACGAATATCGAGCAGAATCACGTGACAAGATATTTACGAGGCGTTTGTATAAAGCCATCAATGCGGAGGAGTAAGTTGAGGAAGAAAATTAGACTTGTGATCGACACTGCTTTCTTTGGAGATGCTTTTGTAAATAAGGTCACACTCAAGTATTTACATAGGCTTTATTCAAACGATACTCTGCAGTTATAAGCTCAATTTAAATGGCCATACTAGCAATCTCAGAAGCCAGGGAAAGACAATGATGAAATGTACTAAGTAGTCAGACCAATTGGAGCGGATTTGGAGAGAAGTACATTGATGACGGAGGCCATTGTAAAATAAAATGCAATCCAAGTGGTATTGGGTATTTCAGGTGATCGCGACTCCAAAGCAGATAACTTTATATTCGGAAATTGGCTGTGAGGATTAGTGGCGCTCTATGAAGCCGACACAGCATTTTATTCCGTGCCACAGGATTTTCTGGAAAATTATTCTTTTCCATCTAAGTACTTCTCATTACCACCGTCAAGTTTTAAGGCCACTGTAGATGGGACAAATGACTACTTTACAATCGTATTTTGCAGTCTGAAGGAGAGCGTGACTTTGGAAAACTTGCTGGCTATCCCATCATCAATTTATTTTTATTCCACGATCAGTGATTCGACTCGAAAGAAAGTTTGTGTAGGTGAGGGTAGAGCTCACCCACGACTTATCCACAGGCGTGTAAATACCACTCGTTCAAGGTAAGAAGGCTATTTCCTTCCCTTGAGCCACTGACGATCTTATTCGCGATTTTTTGATAGCGGGCTTCATCCGGGATTCGAACCCACGGACCTTCAATCGGCATCCAACCGCTCTATCCACTACCACGCTCTCATGAATCCTCCAGATACAAATAATTTCGTCGTGAAAACACAATTTTCCGAATATGCAAGATCAGTAAAATATGAAGTACTTAGTATTGTGGGTGGCGTTGGGAAAGTAAGGTGAAGTGAAGAGGGAACGGAACGAGGAAGCGAAGGGATTTTTCTCTTGTACTACTAGTGTTGTGCTTTTGATAATAACGTTTTTCTCCAAAAACATATCCGCTTTTCGGGAGTAAAATCGATTCGCCTAACTTCGAGCGACTGCGGAAAATTATTCTTTCCAATGGCTTAAATTTTGATATCAGACAGCTAAATTCATTTCCAGCTATTTCCAGAATATATATAACTCAAACAAAGAATCAATTGAAGAAGATTTTGCAGACAAAATGAGAATCTCTGGAAATAAAACTTTAAATTCTACATCTCTTGAAATTCGACACCCATTATTCAATGGAAAAATTGACCGATTCTCACGAAGATCAGAGGTATCGCAGTAATGCAGGCACTTTTAGCAAAAATAATATGAGTGATATAACAATTGTTGTTTGCTATTTATACATGCATTGAAGTATTCGAGGTCATAGCGGGTCGACGTAGATCGAAGCCAACACTATTCGAAGACAGCAGTGCGAGTTATAATTCTCTCCACTGGGTACCTTTCCATGACTGTCTAATCTTACAATCGAAGGGCACTGCATTGTCCACTATCAAAAGCCCCTCACCCACTTCATGCCAGTATTTCAATGGAAATCTGTTCGGGGAATTCCTAGGAATGGAAGAATTACCTCTACAGTTCAAAACGGTGAAAGATTTATCGAAGTGACCGTTTACGCGAAGCAGGTCAATCAATCTTCATATGTAGTAAGCAAACCATTTCCACGCACTATAAATTCAGTGAAACCACTTTTCCCGAAAACCCCTTGACTTAAGGACGGTTGTGGATTCCCTGCTTGCAGAAGAATCTCCCGAATGAGGAGCGAAACTGCAGACACAGAAACCTTTCTGGGAATACTTACCCTGTTACACGGATACACTAAAGATAACGCACTAATTTGCCAATCATTAAAAAGTATCGGAATACTTTCCCATACTTGCTTGCTCATTTATTTCTCTCCAATGAACGCCAAGTAGAATGATGATATTACAATTAAAAACTAGTAATTTCATATTTGTGGCCAAATAATTCAGATTGACTTTTACAGGTCTTTAAACGGCACTGAGGTTTCGGCTCTTTTATGTCAATGTGTCTTTAACTGTTAAAATAAACTCGTGTGAACAGTAAATGAATGATGGTTTCGTTGGCTTGATTTGTGTTGGTGAGGGTAGATCTCGCCCCGGACTAAACCACAGGAAGCGTGTGAATAACTCACCTTCAGGAAAGGTGGGGGGGGGGACACGCCAGTTCCTTTCCCTTGTCCAATTCGAGGATTTTGTTTGGGGGGTCTTAGAGATTCGACCAGGATGTGAACCCGGGACCTCTCGATCAGCAGCCAAGGGTTCTACCCACTAGGGTGCCCGGTGCAAACTAACTTACGGATTGAATAGCTGAGTTAGTGAGGCATCGAATGATGTTATCCGTTTTGCTTCGCCAAATTATTTGTGGCTTCGATTTGACACAAAAACATAAATATGTTCGACGAGGGTTGGAATCTTTCGAGGGGCAAATATTGGATTCGTGGAAGGCGCAGCGGTGAAAGAGGCTTGTCCCGTCGCCAACGCCTTCCGTTCCACGGAAAAATTCCACCCGTGGCCGTCGAGGTGTGTATGCAGTCCCTTTCACGCCCATTCGTTCGCTTCGCGCGAATCGAGTTTCACTTGTTCCGACGGCACGATGTGCTGCGGGTAGCGCAGAGAGAATACCGCATGCGAGGAGCGGTGCGTTTCCGCTCTCCACGACAAGATCGTCGGCTGCAGCAAAGCGTGCTCGAGTTATTATTTCGAATCAAAAGTTCCACTCACGACCGCTGAAGAATAAATATATTCAACACTCAAAACAAGTGGACGGCACTTCAAACGTGACGTTACAGACTTGTACTCAACTAGGAAAATTAGACTTTTGACCGCTTTCAGGGAGAAAATACTCGTACTTACGCGCAGCATCTGAATGAATGGAATGTGCGGGAGCCGAAAATAGCCCAAGTTCATATTTACTCCGTGGTCACTGCTCATCAAACAAATGAATTCTGACTTATCGACGCTGGCGAGGAACGAAGCCAGATATTCGCTTCCGGGGGGGCGGAGTGGTGTGCGGTTGTTTTGTTATCAATTCACACGAATAGGAAATAAATTAATTTCATTTAATGAGCAATATATATATTTCTTTTGATTAGCGCTGAAATTTAAGGTCATTTTTGGTAATTAGCGGACGTTATGTAATGTAATGATATCGAAAATAATGGAGGATCTGAGGATAAGCCTGGGCTAGTTGTCTTCTCAGCGGATATATCGCGGGTAATCTCAACAAAATTCGGGGGTCCAGAGCCCCGTAAGCCTGGCTACGCGTTTACGCAGTCCAATCAAGCATTGCGCCCTTGAAAGAGCTCAGGACCCGCAGGCCTTTTTATTTCGTTTGAGACTTTTTCGCTACGCGTGAAGGGCGCCGAAGGCGACAGACCTTTGAATGCGTCTGCATGGAGGCGCGAGAGATATTTAAAGGCGGTCAAAGGGGAGGAGGGGTGGAAATGGGGCGGAGAAGGTCGCGCCGAAAAGACGGACATTTTTCTTGGAGTGCACAAATGGCAGCCCTCAAATTAGTCACAGTTACGTAACACGAAAAACGCACCAACAGCAAAATATATTTATCGCGAGACTTCGCAAGGAATATGCGAAAAGGCAGGGGATGCGCATGAGTCTAGGAAATTAATATTGAAGGAAGAACTCCGATCGGAGAAGGACATCTCACCAGAGTATTATCCTCTATTATCCTCCCTATTCTTCACCAGTATCGATTACTTGGGTCAACCGCACAACCTGCGGGAAAGACCGTATTCATGCTTTCAAAATTAGAGTCAAGAATATTCCAATAATCGAATACGAATGTGGTGGACAGGAAGAGCGATTTAAAGTTTCGCTGAGGAATCTTCGGACGGAATGATGGACGGACGGACAGGTGACATGTGGGGTAGAAGGGTTTCGTCCATCATAAACGAAGCAATAAGCACCAAATACGTCATTGAAGATCTGCTTTAACGGCAGATGAGCGCACAAGGTGCTTCTCGGGTTGTACATCGGGTCGCAGAGTTTATTATTATTGGCGACGTTACACAAGGTATCTCATCCCTGAGAATGACGGTTAATTATTGTATTCATACGAAAATGACCGCTGAAACCCGGTGTATAACACGAGAAGATCCAAATGCACTTAGAAACACAATGATCAGCTTAGACCCATTCATATCCGACAGAACTCCACTTCGGAAAAAAACAACATAAAAATAAATAACTTCTTACGGCAGCAAATTTAAAATAATTCAGTCTCCAAGCAGCAGTAAAACAGAAAAATTTCGTCCCGTGAATGCATAATGTATAATAAATTAGACACAAAAACTTAAGCAGTCACTATACTAATTCACCCAACCTTTTAGTTACTATCCTGATGAGAGTTTTTAATTTTCAGTCATACGGTAAACACTATTTAGTCTATTTAAAACCACTTCCTTAAACGCCCTGAACACGGAAACAGCCGTAAGGAAGACTGACTTAGCTGAACACCCACTCCCAACCGCCCCTGCACAATAAAGCCATCCCATATAAATCCATTACCTGCCCACTACCCACTTCCCTTAGAGCTCAATCGTTAACTGAATGCACGTGAATTAAAACGGACTAATCAAAAACAGCTCATCGGCATACACATTCCACGGCACAGAACCTTACGTTTCAACAAATCATTCACAGCAATAGCGACTAGAATATGGAATTTCACACCATCTCACATCAGAGCAATAAAGCCTACAACATTATTTTAAAATTAATTACTAAACCTAACTCCATAAAAAGACATGGCAGTTCACTGCGTACAAACTCCTGCTGTGATTTTTGTAAAAGAAGTTATGCAAACTTGTATTTAACCTACGTACTTATTAGCTAATTTATGTATTTGTACGCAAAATGCTCATATTTTCAATCATAGTGTTTCTCTTTTTTCTTGGCAATTCAAAATGTTTGTATGTTTAACAATGATTTCCGCATTTTTCTTTTTTTAATGTTTTTATTTCTCGTATCTTTTACTCCTTTAATAACCTATGATTGTAATAATATTTAGGTATATTTTTAATTGTAAATTGCACTATTGTGTATAAAATATCTCAAGGGCCACAAAGGCCCACGATAATCAGGTGAATTGAATTGAAAAAAGTCTCTATGGACAATCACGGGCGCCCTCTTCCTTTTCCTGCAACCTCAACAACAACAACCTCAAAATCAAACTCCTCCAGCACAAAACCTCTCCCTAATAGTCAAATCCTCCGAAGCCTCCCATCAAAGAAAAAAATACCCTCTCATAACATCACAGCGGCAATATGAAGAAACTCCCTTCCCCCTTCAAACACAACAGTCCAAAAAAGTCAACCACAATCCCTACACACTAAATAATAGCCCACTGCGTCAAATTACGCCACTTCAAAACATAACCGCCAAACTGTGATTACCAGCAAAAGATGAATATATCCTGATGCATAAATGCTCAACAGCTACCTAAAAGTGGCGCTCCGCCGTTTTACCGGAATGTTTTTCTCGCTGGGGGAGGGTGGAGGAATCTTCGAAAGCGAATTTCGATGGGTTTCAACTCCACACCGCACAGTGGGAGGGGCCACGAACGCGAGTCCTCAGCCATTCGTGGGGGGCAGTGATCCCTGAACACAACCAACCACTTGGCACATAATGTCACACCTAAGATCTGCTTAACCGGCTGATTAGGAACTTCTCGGATAGTGCACCGGGTCGAAGTAATCGTTGCACGCGACGTTTCACAAGGTTTTCAACACCGGAGACATCTCACCCCAGACCGAACATTGTGTTGACAACACATTACGTATTGACACTCGGTGTATCACCCGAGAAGCACCTCGAACAGAGCAACTCATGGATCAGCTGAGCCCCATTCATATCACTCACAACTTTGCTTCGGCAAAGAAGTTCAATAAAAAAATGAGTTCTTAAGGCTAATCAAATGAAAAAATTAAGTCCCCCCAAATTAAGCCGGAGAAAAATATGCGTTTCGTCCGGCGAATAAATATCTGATATAGATGTGCCGTCTGATTAGAAGAAGAAGCAAGTATTACAAGAAAAACAGACACTGGACGCGTGAGGAATTTTGCGACTAGATCGGTTTGCGTGAGCACGTGATTGTTTAGGCTCTATTCATTACGTCAGGACGAATCACGACGAAACTTAGGTTTCTCGTCCAAGAACTCTTTCCAGCAGCCTGCATCCCGGCTGAACCCGCGTCACAACACACTGCGTCACCGCATCGGAGGATTAATTTGCTGTGCACTCACCGAAAGACAGTCACGGCGCTGGACTCACGCTGGGCACGCGCGTGCGGGGAAGTGCAGCGGTTAGCACGCGAATGCCGCACCAGAGCCACACATGTGCGATCTCTCCGACCTTCGACGGGAGTGCCGCGCGGCGGCGAACGGACGAAGCACACTGACACACACACACTCAAGAGGACACGAGCGAAAAGAGTGAAAGCGCAGCGACGCGGCGCGCCGTTTTATTGTTTCGGCGAATTCCGGGAGGGGAGGGGGAAGTGGAGGGGGGAGACGGAGGGGAGGTGGAGATTTGAATGAATGAATTGGGCGCACATCCGCAAGGGGCGTGCATCCCGTTGAAGGCGCTGGCCGAGTGTGAGACTCGCCCACACCTACACACTACGAGACCACTTCAAGGGCGTCTGGCAGGGGGTGAGGGGCAAACGGAAAGCGCCTAATGATTGACTTAGAGGAGCAGTGGCGCTGCGCTGGGGGGGGGGGAGGGGGGTGATTGGGGGATAAACCCCCCCTCCCCCAGAGCTCAGAGAAATTTTAAAGTTTCACCCATTTTACTTATTTGGATTGATATTACTAATAGAACAGTGTAAGTATTTATAAAATATCTCTCAGAAAGCCGCAAAGCTCACCATTTTGAACCATTTATCTTAAAATTCAGCAATTTATTAGTCTCGTACCTACCGATTATCCTGGTGGGTCCTCCATACCCCCACACACCCCGGTATTAGTCCCACCTAAACCTCCCCCCCTCCCCCCAAGGCTTAATTCCTAGCTGCGCCCCTGTCGAGGACAGTGGCGTAGCCAGGAATTTCGTTCGGGGGGGGGGGGGGGTCCAAAACCAAGGGGGAAATTTTTGAAAAATAGGGTACTAAGTAATGGGTTTTAAACTAAATTTAACACTTTTCACAATCGAAAAAACTTCATTTGTTAAAAAAATACTTTGTAAATTCATAATTTTTGAATATTTTGTTTTCTTTTATCAAGTAAAATAATTGTGCCTATATATTTCGGGGGTGGTCCGGACCCCCCGAACCCCTCCCTGGCTACGCCACTGGTCGAGGAGTGTGCTGACTCGCTGGCTTCTTTGCTGAAAGATTCGATCAGGCTTGAAATATATAATCGTTTCTCTCCAAATCAGAGCCAGTATGAGCGAGAGGAAGATCAACTGTTTGGGATTGACAACTCACGGATAGTGGGTCAGAGACTGGCGATGCAATTCAAACGTGATAAAGATCTCGAATGACGGCGCCTTGTATGCCTCAACGAGCACATATGATCCGGCACAGAAGGGCGTGGGCTTAATGAAATGCAAAGCGAAGGTGCGGGATTCGTGGAAACCGCTTCGAGCGTAAAAAAAGCGTTTACCAAATTGAAACGAGTGAGGCTGGGAGGCAAGAGAGATTCGGAGGCTGCGCGCAACGTTTAGATTTCTTCAACAATTGAGAATAGATATCTTTCAGAGCGACTCGTAGAACATCATATCATAGCCTCGCTATATTTCTACGTCTATATGTTGCCGACCGGATTGGTGGATATTGGAATTCGTTTTCCACTGAACAATGAAGGACTTTTATAGATGATAGGCGTAATTTCGTTGAAGAATTTCCTCTCTGTTTGTAAACAGCTGATGTCCCCTACTAAAAATGCGCACCTAAAACCATCTTCGAAAATTATTACTCTAACATTAATTACGACCATTCAATTATCACGGGTAAAATCCAAATCCTTGTCACAGCGGATGAGAAATTGCACGACTATTTTCGTAATGGAGACATTTGATGACCACACCTATAGCTCTTATGCATCTCCATCGAACGACCCAGGACCCATGAGGCATTCGCACTATAACCAGTCCATACATCAAGAAGATTGTGGATTCAATAACTCCCTCAGCCAGCATTTAGGTGGAAAGTACTTACATATCATCAACGTTATTTCTCACTCAGTTTGAATGCCAAGAAAGCGGCCTCGCACCGGCTAAATAAGATCCCAAAAGGCCGCCAGCTAGCTAGATATATAGAGGTAGACAAAGAAGACACACTCTCCACGCCAAGTCAATGGATACACATTTACTGAGAGGATGGGAGAACAATCTATTAAGTGCGGTCTTTCAAACGCCGAGCTGTTTATCTTGTCGCGGCGATACGAACAGCCGGAGGAGTCGTCATCACAACACCATTTATTTCAAACTAACGAGTGCAATTGCTGCCCTCTAGCCGACTATCTGGGCGTCTCTCACCGCTATCTCGAGACCGAGATACGTTTTCTTGGAATGAATTCGGAGTTTCAAATCGCCAGCAATTTCCAAATGATGAGTGTTCAACTAAGCGAGAAAGATATTCCATTAAGCTGGATCTACGCATCGAAGTTGACCGCAGCCGCGATCGACCATTACTATCGACTCGTGCGAATGGACGGTGACCAATTAATTTGTCTGGGACCCACATTTTAAAGGAGAGGTGAAGAAATTGGAGAAGGTGCAGGGAAAGCCTGCTAGGTATGTGTTGGGAAAGCGTAAAAAAACGGAAACTGTTTCAGAAATGCTCAGAGTTCTAAGGTGGGAGAGTTTACAAGAGAGGAGGAAAAGAAGCAGGCTAATGTTTAGAATGATGAGTGGGGAAAAAGCATGGAAAGAGTTTGGGAAGGACATTTCAAAACCCAGCTTTGTTGGAAAAAATGATCACCAGTTCAAGATAAAGTGCCGATCAAAAAGGACAAATACAAAGCAGTTCTCCTTCTTGAATAGGACCATAAGGGACTGGAACGACCTACCAGCAAAACTATTTGAGCCCTTCCCGAAAAATTTACATATTTTAAAAAAGCGGTTGAAGAAGTAGGGACCAAGGGTTTCTTATAATGTTTTCTATTGTTTTTGCGTCATATGTACATGTTACCACCAGGCCAATGGCCTACTTGTAACAATTTAATAATAATAATGACCATACGAGATCACTGTAATGTTAAAAATAGAATGCCTACACCCCCTCCCCAAGTGAAGCCCAGAACTTGCGCATCTCGCCATCTTGATAAGGATCGAATAGAATTGCGCACCGTTTAATTATGTAGAAAATTACGAAACTTTGAGTTTTTTCTCCGTTAAAATATTTTCGCACTAGATTGCAACTTGGAGGCTATAATACTTTAATCCCATGCGACAATTCTTGAGCCCCTAAATGTATTCACTCTTCCCCCAATCGCGCATTTACCATTTAACTTATAATACATGAGGAATCGGCCCGGCCCGTCCTTCTCCAGCCTCGCTTCAAGCGCTCCCATTGTGCATTTCGCTATGCCATTGCCTCGATGTCACTGTTCAGTGCCAGAGGAAGATATTGTGAATGAATTGAAGACGTGATGGATATTGATTCAATCTATTTGCGAAGTTGAAGCAGTTCAACTTTAAACGAAGCAGGAATAGCACATGATTATGGATATATCGTAAACAGCAACATAGTTATAATTATGCAGCAACAGATTGCTATTTTTTTATTTCTAACTCATGAGTGAGCAGTCATAAGCCATAATTCAAGCTTATTTTCATCACAAACAAGATGAGATGAAAATATACCGTTTTCGCCTTGGGGGGTCTTATTTGTATCTTTCTATTTCTACCACCACGAAGCGATTCGGAAATCATGGGACACTTAGGTGAAGATATTATAGAAGCCACGTGTATTTTGAACTTCAACCTCAGCCGTCAACTTCAACGCTTAAACCAGATTTAACATTCAACCTTCCGATTTAAGATCCATCCACGGATATTACAACAAAGCATTCTTGTCACCCTCTGCGGATTTAAACGGTTTTACAAAACGTCACTTGGAGTCGCTGACGGGCTGGGCGATCCTAATTCCAACGAGAAATGATCCATAGGAATTTAGGGCTGTTCACCATAATTTATATTCGTAGCTGATGTGATCTGTTTTATTGGTAACTTCTCAATATCTTTCGATTGTAAGTATAATGTTGAGAACTAATAAAATCGCTCTCCACTTATTGCCTTGGACGTTTTTGAAAAGGAATTAAAATGCGTCAGAAGTTGCGACCGATATCAAACTTAAAGTGAATCGGACGAGTGTCTCACCTGCGCAGACGCGAATCGCTTTTCACGCCCTCACCAACTTTCCTCTCCTGCCAATAACGCAGCAATGATTTTTCGATCATTTTGTTGGAAATCAGTCGAAGTTTGTCCACCACCAGTCACGTTCGGCCGAGCGCTGCCTCCTTCAAGGCCAAGTGCCCGTGGCGGTGAATACATAGCGAGAACACGGTCACGTAAAACAGCCCTCGCGGAAATACAACACGCGTGTCTGGCCCAAGGAAGAGAGCGCTTGATCGGAAGACAACTCCCTTGGGTCTGAAGCCAGATGGCGAATTTCGGGAAACAAAGTACACATTCAAAGCATTCCACCACAAAAATAAAATATTTCAATAGATTAATACATAAATTTAATAAACCCGCGTTTTTATTCGAATTGAAAACAAGAAAATAAACCACCCTGCCTTGGCCCGAGGCCAGACTTGAAAATATCATTGATAAAGGAACACATGTTCAGCATCAAGAATGCGGCTATAAATTTGGCACTGGAGTGATATCAATCATCATCATATTACTCAGATTTTAGTTATATCATTGAAATTAATATTTACGGTGAAAGAATTTGGCCAAAGATGTTGAAATTGACTCGCACCACTTTTTTGGTTGTGAACATGCTGTCTTTTCCATCCGTAAAATCTTAGCCTTCTGCCAAGGTAGGCAAGGTATATTATCTTCTTTTTAGTTCAAATAAAAACGCGTTTTTCATTTATGTTTTATTATAATATAATATTAATTTATAAATTTTATGTAGTAGTAGTATTTTTAGTAGTACCAAAAATATAAGGAAAAGGTAACGATCCTGCAAGGAATCGGAACTCGAATCATTAAATACGTTGCTATGCGCGTTATCCGAAGTGTCCAAATGTATCGTGCCCTCACCAATTGCGAAGAATTAAATGGAATTAGACTTGTGTTTCCGCTGAGCGGTCGATGAAAATGTCATTGGTCATATTGCCTCGAAGGAGTACAAGTAGCGTTCACTTAGCGATTATCTTAACTTTTTCTAATTACATTTCTGCAGCACTGAAGGACGATTGTGTTTCAATGTTGCTGTTAATTATGCGATTTTTTTGTGTCTTTTACCGTTGTTTGCAGACATGGCTTGCAAACTATGATGATCTTTTTACATAGACCTATACGTAAGTAAGCAGTTTTATGATGCAAGAAGTAAGTTACGCACCAATGATTGACCTCGAAATGCGCCCAGTACGAGCTGAATGGATTATGACAAACAAAATATTTCGTTGTGAGGGGATGATAGTCGCCATACGTAATTATGAACTGAGATATTTATAAGATTCCTTGGTACATTCGACCAACATTGTAGAAGTGCATGCTACTTCGCGTGTGGGGTTTTCTTCTATTTGTTACAAATAACGGTACATTAAGGTTTCCATTACGAAAGCTTAATTGCAGGTAATTATTTAAGTATTTAGTTGCTCCACGTGGTGAAACTATGGATTCGCATAGTTACTTGGAGGGCTCGACCTGGCACATATATTATGATGGCTGTGCTGTCGTTGGAAATAGGGATCATTACCTTTATGTAATTTTCAATCAGTTACAATCACATTTTAAATTTGATAAACTCTTTTTTTATGTCTTGATCATGAACACGGTAGATGGGAATTAATTTCCGTGGTCACTTAGAACTTCTGTAGTGTCTAGTTCTTGGGTTAATTGCTGAGAACACCCACGCTTGCTTAACTTTTTGTATCATTCCGTAACTTGGTTCCATTTGTAATTATGCGACTACTTACACCTTTCTTCGCTTCCAGACTCAAAATTTTTCACATCATTCTCAGCTGAAATTACGGGGACATTTTTAAAGGATTTCTCTGGTTGGTATTTGCCTATTTGCAAATGAGCGTTTATAAGGGTCAATCGTATTTTCCTTGTATATTTCACGACGACAAAGTAGGTAATAAATATTCCGTACAAACCGAAAAATGACCAATGGTGCAAGGGTGATACAGTAATTATTTAAAATTGTTATCAAAGCACTTAGAGCAGCTCTTTATTGGCCTCTTACAGCGTGTGTTTTGTTACTAGCTACCAGTAAAAGTTCACAAACATCCATGCCCTTTAAAAGAACAAATCTATTCAGGCGGGACTCGAACCCAAGGCCTTTGGTTTGGCATGCGAGGAATATACTTGTCCGCCACCGCCATGCCATTGAGAGGACGCAGTGGAGGTAGACGGGTCATTAAAGGTGACGCATTCCTTGCTTAAAACTTGCTCTATAATCACGACAATTACAATAGAAGACTCTCCACTCGACCTCCAAAAAGATTCATCTAGATTGTACTCTCAACACCACTTTGTCGAGTCGTCGCACACGACTCCACTATGGGAAAGGTTGTGTCCACCATTGTTTTACTAATCGCCCATAAGAGTATCCTGGGGAAATGGACAGTTGCCACGTTTGTCGAGGTTTATTGAACGCATAAAGATCGTCTGGAATTCAAGAAGAGCTGAGATATTTTATGGAATCGGAGACACGCAGATCCGAATTTCAGTTCAGGACAATTAAGCTATAATTATGGCTGCTAACAGACATTTTTATTCATGATAGTGTTATCCATTGTATTCAATACTTTTCAGTGCTATTCCTCCCAATTGCAAGCACCATATTTCAAATATCGAGCATATGTGGAGCCCTCTACATTGTACGGTTCTCGGGATGGGTGGGTTGGATTCGAGAGTGGTTAATTGAAGATAGGTTGATTGACGAGGCGTTGTTTGGCGAGGACTTGGTTGGCTAGATGTTGGTCGGCGAGGGGTGGGTGTGGTATAGGCGGGTGGGGTAGGGGTGGGTAAGGTGGGAGAGGGTCACGAAGGGAGGGAGAAATAGGAAGGGGCAATATTCAGAAGAGCATCTATCGGTGATGGAGGTGGTTTTTTTGTGTTTGGTGGTGATGGTGGAGGATAGATGACAATAGCAGGACAGCTTGGAGCTCTTCGTACGCCAAATATTTTTTCGAAATAGTCTTTTCTAGATACAACATCTCTCTCCTCCTTCCTCCCAAAGGAGCAACCTGGAAGAGCGAAGACAATTATCAATATATATTTGACACTTCCATTTTTCCACCGGCACTTCACTTAGTTTTTCGATTAGCAAAATTATAATGAATCCACGGTGGAATTAATTTTAAAATATTCACCGGTTTTTATGCTTATTTTACGGTAATACCGGATTAAAATTTTCAAAAACTTCCGGTTTTATTTACTTAAGCTATAATGCGGAGCTTCTCTCAATCTCAGTTACTTCACGAAAGCTGTTAGCTACTGAGTTCCCCAATCCCGCAATACGTCCATTCCCAACGCAACCACGACGCGGTGTACCCGGAAAATGCAGCCAACATTACCAGCGGACCGCGGAAGCCTTCGCACCAATACGTTCATTGGTTTGATCATATCTTATTCTATAATAACTATTCTAGACTTTCGTAGTATAACCAAAACTTGAATTACACGTTTACACTTCCCTACCAGCACCTGGAAATGTCATGTAGAAGGCCAAGAATTGCTTTACTTAAATCGTAAATCACCCCGTGGATCCACAACGTCGCATCCATATTCCGTATGCCCATCCCAAGATTACACCCTGTCAAACACTCATTTGCTTTTCCCTATTTAATTCTGCATGAATATATATATATATAGCAGAAGGTCCGTGGTTCGATTCCCGGTTCAGGTGAACTTTTTTCCATGTGTTTTCGGCCTTCATTCCATCTCCACGCCACAGTGTGTCATCGTCTTGCATTTATGTTTCTATCTCTTTCTTTCAATTTCTATTATGTGTTATTATGATTGTATATTCGCCTGTGGCGACCTGTGTGAATGTGAATTTGAAATGTATATGACCTATATGGTTCGTTTCCTCTTCTTGGGATCAGCGTTCCCCGAAACGCATGTTCTATATCTTTCCTGCTGTGTGTGTGATTGTGGCCATCTTTAATTCCATTTCTTCTTCTGTCCGCGTTGAATTCTTCGTTCGTGGCGGGACCTACGCCCAGAGCCATCTCTTGGCCAAATGATAGGGCTAGACCTCGGGGGATTTGGTGTATAAACCCCCGCCGAAAACACTGGAGATTAGATTAGCCTGGATAGCTCGGTGGTCTGAGCATCTGCCCGGAAAGCAGAAGGTCCGTGGTTCGATTCCCGGTTCAGGTGAACTTTTTTCCATGTGTTTTCGGCCTTCATTCCATCTCCACGCCACAGTGTGTCATCGTCTTACATTTATGTTTCTATCTCTTTCTTTCAATTTCTATTATGTGTTATTATATATGTATCTATTTATCTCAGCTATTACTCTCTGAGCAAGGCGTAAGTTTCTACACATCACCCATTAAGCATCTTTAACGTTTAACGAGCCTTCATTTGGGGTTTACCACATGCTAGCACTACTTACGCATTAGTTTTTCGCTCTAATATATTTAATGCGACCTTGTTGGATGCGCATTTATTTTAATTTTATGTATTTGTAATTTATCATTGCTAAAGAATACTAGGAGGTTTAATGTAAATGCGAGGAAATAAAATAACATGTATCGGAACTGAACACCGTAACATTCCATAGCTAATTTATTCGCCCGAACACGGTCAGCATATTGATATAATTATCGAGCAGTTCTGTCGTGATAAATAATCTTAAAATAATAGGAAAAAGATATGAATCACAAATGAGCAATAACTTACGCGAAAAAAATATTAATATAATATTAAAAATGTTTAATAAGCTTTGTAATCGAAATCAGGCAACAAATAGCCGTTTCAGCGCTATCGCCTAGATAAAATAAAAATTTATCATACAATTACTGCTTATATGATACAAAATTATTTTTTATGTCTAAAAATATATAAAATAAAGTTGCATGCCGAAATACAGTGAAAATAGAAATGATTTGACCTATTTCAGCAATGCATAAAATACAGGATGTCTCCACGTTACCGCCACAAAGACAACAATACTGTTGTCTAAGCGACACTTTGCCTTATGGTGCAAAACATTGCAGAAGGAGTTTGATGCTATTAAGCTGAAAAGTGTGTAATATTTCTCGCATTTTAGAACCTGCAAGAGATAAAAGCGGAGAGAAAATACAACAATTAGGTGATAGCGAAGAAAAATAATTATAGATTTCGCTATTGTTCCAAGAAATTGGATAAAATGGGCGGCGTCTGTGAGTAAAATTTTATTTTTTTATCTCAAAGTAAACAAAAACATATTGTTACACTAGAATATCTTGGAAAATTTTATGGCAAAAGTATTAATCAAACATGGGATCGTGCAAATAATGGGCAATAAATTCCATCACCGTTCCACCGCTAGCAGTAAGAAACGTTCGCAAAAAATAAAGACTATTTCTAATGAAATAAGGGTATTTATATTGAAATTGTGTGCCACTCTGTAAAGTACCTTTCGATATAAGACACGGTCTCAGGCGTTACATTGTGGAATTATAGAATAAAATAAAATAACTTTGTTTTATTCCACACTTTATTTTAAATAGCACGACTCGGGTTTCAGCATCTAATGCTATCATCAGGTGATACCTGAAATGCTGAAACCCGGGTCGTGCTATTTGAAATAAACTGTGGAATAAAACAAATTTATTTTGTTTTATTCTATAAAATACCTTTCCATGATGTTCATGGAAAGAATAATGGATAAACAAAATTGCAATATAAAGTCGTCAATGATGACGTAGGACAAATATTTTCATGAGAGACATTGAGATCAAATACCAATAAATGTACTTGCAATCTATTTTGTGCAGTCAAAACAATACTTCCCGAAAATAATCATAAAAACCGGTGAATGCTATAACATTATTTCCACAGTGGGAGCAGATTTCATATCGAAAAAGTAAGTCAAGCGCCAGTGGGAAAATGGAAGTATTGCACACATATGTAAATGTATATATCGATAATCTTCTTCGCTCTTATAGGCTGCTGCTTTGGGAGGAAAAAGGAGGAGGAGAAGAAAGATGCTGATTTTGGAGAAGATTACTTCGAAGAAAAATTTAGCGTGCGAAGAACACCAAGTTTTACTGTCACCCATCCCCCTCCACCACTATCTAACACAAATATACCACCTCCATCTCCAATTGATGTTCTTCTAAATACTGAACCCTACTCCTTCCCTCTCCCTCAATCAACCTCTCCTAAATCAACCGCTGTTCAATCAATCTCCGATGAATCAATCTCTCTGCAACCAACCTCTCTTCTATCAACCTCCAGTGAATCAACCTCTCTTCAGTCCATTTCACCCAGTCCGAGAATCTTCCGAGGATACGAGTTCGACAGGGGGGAGGATAAGCTGTTTCGATATTGGCTATATTTCGAGAAAAGAAATTGACACTGAGGTCGGTAACGCTTATTTTAACTTCCTTCTCAATTTTATCATCTATGCCTATTTCTCTAGCTAATTCATTTAGTGGATGCTAAGCACTGCATGAAGCAAGTGACTCTGTGCGCAGTCATGCGCACGGCTGCAAAGTTAAATAAACATCAAGGATGTCCAAAAAAGGCTATTCGGGCTTCCAGCCGGGTGGCTTCCCTCCATTCTGCCGACGTTTCGGAACACGAGTCGGGTTCAATCCTCAGGGCTAATGATGAGTTGATAGTGAGTGTACCGAAACGTTGGCAGAATGGAGGGAGACCACCCGGCTGGAAGCCCGAATAACCTTTTTCGAATATATTCTCCGGGAAAGAATCAGATCTAACTTCATGAAGGATGACGTTGGCCATGAAAAACTATTTGAATAGCTGGGATTCGAATACGAATATCCCAATTGCCGGTCAGAATTCAGCCTGTACACAATCAAGCCATTTTCTCAGATCGAAAAAAGGGATGGGTTTTACCAAAAAGGTGATACCATAGCCTACACTGTAGCATTTGTGACGGAGGACGTGCCTACTAAGCCTCTCCCACAGTGAAACTCCGACAGTGGCTTGTACAGGTACTTCACACCGACAAACTTGCTAGCACGCTCGACCTGAAATTGGGAGATCAGCGTGCTAGTCCCGACTATGCCAAATATGTTTTCATCGCGAACAACATCCTTTCTGTATATAGTGGAAGAAAATTTTAATTTTCGATAATTATTGGTAAAAACTCCTCCAAAAAATAATGGACCGGATTGGGAAAATTGTATGCTACCACTGGTATAATTGGCACATTACCGTGGATGGACCGCTTAGTAAGGTATGTTAAGTTAGTCAAATACGAAGAAAAGTGAATATCCCTGCATCAAATTACTGTGAAAATAATTTCATCTCTTGACATTAATTATTTTCCTGTCAAACATATATCTTACAATAAAATTTCTTTCCAGAAACACGATAAAAATTAACGTTTCTATCGTGTCATTATTCTTTACAGATATTTTTGAAACCAAACGAGAATTCATCCAAACCTTTACATTGAATTTCTTCAAAACTTGGACTGTTTTGCCCACTGAAAAATGGCTAATAAAAAGATAAGTCTCCTCCTACAGCGAAATTCAACAGCTACGTCAAGCTACATCTACATCAAGAACTAAAGAAACATTGTCTGTTGTCTTAATCTAGAGGGACGCGACGCATCAGTATCGTCGATGGCATATGATTTCATGGTTTACTACAATGTGTTTCTTATTTTTTGCAGTGGAAGACGTCTGATGCTGCTGTGGATCTTATGGAATTTACGCAACCCGTCAATGAATTGAGAAAAACTGAAAACTGTGAACATAAAAATGTATTTCTAAATTTTCAGTAATTTCATTTGTGTTCCATTATGATCATTTCCTCCTAAATTGTTGTGTGTGTAATAAAACACCCAAAACACAAAAATGGATCATTTAATTGCCTTTTCCCTTAGCAAATTTATTAGGAAATTAGGCAATCCAAGTTAGAGTATTTTTCATCTCTAACAAATAATAATGAATAACCGTAATTGTAGCTAAATTTCATTTAAAGTATGATTTCGACTTTAAAATAGAATTTCGTTTGAATTTTCTAAAAGTCACTTCTGAAGTAGCTTCCGCAACTTTTTCGGCACGAAAATGTTTCAATATTTTCTATATCGTTACGCGAAGTTTAAAATAAAGTTTATTAGGATTTAATCAAATATATTTTAGTCAGCCGATAAATCAACTGCATCATTTTTTATATTCCTCTGATAATGCCACTAACTGCTGAATCTGAAGCATAAACATTGGGAGGGTAATCTAGGGACCCGATTTGCGTTGCTGCAAGGATACGTTTGGCGACCAATCCGAGATTTTTTTAACACTTTGAGTGCCGGCTGGTAAATTTGAAGCCCTACTGAAAAATCCAGCCATTTTTACTATATTCGTACATTTTTTAAAACATTAGCATCAAAAATATATTTATATCGATGTGCATTTCAATAAAAATGGACTTTGCTCTACTTTATGTATGATTTGGATAACATTTATTGCTAATTTTTAAATATATAATTTAACAATGAAAACCTACTGTTTTTGAAAAATAAAAAAAGGTGCAACATATGATGTACCGCCATTCAATGCATAATAATTTTTTAATACGCTCTATTTGAACTATTGAATGCATGGAAATCATAAAATAGCATTGTTCCAAGCAAAGCATAATAAATCCTGGATGTCAAAAAGGGTCAATGCACCCTAAACGAACGGTCCATTGGCCCAAAGAATTTTCACACTAAGTGGCCTAAGGTGAGGATGCCGGTAGCTACAGAGGACTTTTCGTCCTCAAGGCATAAAGGGAACTCTTTTTCCATCGAGCAGTTGATTTTTGAAAAAACAGAACCCTTAAGCAGTAAACTGGAAAAGTACCACGGGCGAAATATTACGGCTTCACGCATACAAAGCCAATTAAATGGAAAGACGTAATATTACGTCCATTGCAATCGTCAGAAGGATTAGCAGGACGTAATATTACGTCCATGGCACGCAAAGTGTTAATGGCTGTATTTTAATATCGACGTAAAGGACTACCCGCTGATGACATATTGGAGAGAGACTCCGGTTCCTTCGGCTATATCTGAGCTTAGCGCTGTGGAAATTAAAAATCTATTGATGAACTTTCAAATTTGAATTTAAATATTCCATTTATTATACATGCGGACGAGAATTTCGCAAAAGAATTAACCAAAACTTTGTTGCAGGGAAAGCCGAGGAATGGCTCTGACACAAGAAATACAGACTGGAAATCAGATGATTGAGTAATTCTTTCGTGATTGTTCCTCGTCGGACGATGCTGAAACATCAAATATTAGTAAGACTGACGAAGAAAGACGCACTTGGTGTGAACTTTGGTGCATCTGGGGCGTTCGAGAGGTAGGGGAGCGGGGAGGGGACGCCGCACAGTGGTCCCAAATCGAAAAAAGCTGGCCAAAAGTCGTTTTTTCGAAAAATTTCAAGGAATTTTTGAACCTTATTTTCGGATTCTACAGGATATGGTCTACAAAATACACTACTAAGTTAGTATTTTTGTTCATCAGAGCGGCTGCAGTGATCCGTCAAACATGGAGCATTCACCGTAAAAATCACAGTTGCGTGAAATCGGTCGATTTTGAGGAAGTTCAGCGTCATGCAGGACAACCTTTACGCGATATATTTGGCCAAAAACATTTTTAACTACAAATATAAACATTATTACATAGTGAGACATAAATTTTATTCGGATTTTACTATGTTTACTATTTTATATATATTTTGTAACTTTTAGTGTTTTTTACCCGAATTTTCAAATAAAATGTACAATATCGTTTAGAAAGGCACGTGAATGCACGGTGTCTTTTGCACCAATATAAAGGGAAAAGTATATGCAACGCAGTAGTGAAGAAAATTTTTGCTACTAGTTGCTACTCCGACCTCAGCATTGATTTAACTATAATGATGCAATGCGCTGACGCGGGCGGCGGCCTGGCTGGCGCGTGGTAGGGCTCGAGGAAATCCAGTATTTATGGGTGTTATTCAACATTGTTGGATATTTTATTTCTACAAAAAATATTTACCCTATGAATAAACATCTCTTGTCATACGTAGAACGTTTTATCATTAATAGTTTCCATTTGACCTTACCTTTTATTTACGCGTGCCCATGCTCTCATAAAAATTGCTTAAGGACTCGAGCGGAAGGATATATTTATGGAACGAAAGTTCGCAGCTGTGCTTATCGTAATCCTCAAAAACATGAATGCATTCAAAACAAAAAAGAATCCCTCAAATGCTACTCCCCTTTCCTTCCGTTAGACGGGTTAGTTTTCGCCCTCACGCGGCACATTGTCCCTCTGTCGCCTCCTTAGCGGCCTCCTCAACCACATGCAGGGCAAACGACGGCCGAAAAGGCCTAGGCTATTGATTGCGCCCATCGGGAAAAAACACAACCACCGCTCTCTGTACACTTGTTATGAATTGCACTTTGGCCACCGGGGATGAACGGAGTAAGCCTTTTCACCTTTCAAATGTGATATTTCCTAGAAAATGGAGATAATAGCATCGAGAACCTCACACTGTGGAAACCCCAAAATTACTTCCAGACATCGCTTGCCCGAAATTTTCTCGCCAAAACTCAGTTTTACTCAGATTTTGCCAAACGAAAGACGTGAAAGTTAGTTTCCTCAAGCGTGAAGATCGAGTCTTGAAAAAGTCGAGTATCCTCGAACTTTTTAAAGAAGACTTGTGGGATTGAAGAAGAGTGCCCATAGTGTTTTAGTTCGATAACTCTGAAAATTTTCACGCGTCTTGAGATGCATGAAAAATTTCTTGAAAGTGGAAAAGGGTCCGTATCGTTTAAAAACCAATACATATTGGATTGCTGGAGCAACAAGTTAGAGTTAGATGAGGACGTTAATTCGAAAGTTATCCTAAAAAAATTGCGGAGAAGTGTTTTTTCTCTCAAATTATCTTCGCCGGTGGAAGGAAAGAAAAAGAAATGACAGGTTTTTTAGAAGAAAGTTCGCTGACTGCCTAAATGAGAAGTTGAAATTTCCTCCGCCTTTATTTAAACAATTTGAGAAGTCCAGTGAAAGGGCCTAGAGATGGAAAACGGAGGATCTTAGAGCTAGCACATCGCCAGTAGAGCATCCATGAGTTATCGAAGCAAAGGTGATGAGTTCGTGGCGAAAATAATAAATGAGGTGACAACAACCACTCTCTCAAGAGCGCGGCGAGTGTTATCAAAATGGAGAGCCAAGGATGTGAGGCAAAGTAAAATCTCCCACGAAGAAGCCCTTTCCATGATCGTTTCTGGCAATTTCACGAAACATCAGTACTTGCTCCTCAATAAGACGGACATCTAAAGAAGCTGCCCTTCCTATTGTCCACTTGTCCGAGGAGGCAATGGAGGCGAGGAATAAGGACATAAGAAGATTCAGGGAGCACCATGCAAGGAAATTTTCCTGGATAGCAACGAATGAAGACCTGTTTAAAAGATTACTCCTAACTTCAGATGCAATGATATCAAGTATTTCTAAGGCTCAAAGAAGGAAATTACTTTAATTACCAGTCGAGGTAAAGAGTTTATTAATCCTGGAAGAATTGAGTGGATGACGACTGTGATGAGGATTTGTCGGATAGTGATCATGAATGTATTTAAATTTTTTTCGTAACAATGACTGAGAAAGATAAGGAGAAATGTTAACTTATTTTTTTGATAATTAAAAAAACCCAAATTAATGGAAAATCTCATTTAATTTTTCGTACCAAATCATGTGCTCGTTAAATTGATGCCTCACTTCGTTAAGAGCTTATTGCAAGCGTATCAATAAATTTGGCGTTTAACTTGAGTTATAGGAGTTATGAAATATTGTTTATAACATTTCAATGATTGTAATAATGCCTCCGTTGAAACTTGTGAAATACGGAACCCCGTTTAAAATTGCTTTCAAATCCATTGGCACGTTACAAGGAACTATAAAATTATCTACTTAATTAGAATTAGATATTATAATTTTTAAACAATTAATGCAGTACAATAATATTAATAATATACTTATAATATAAATTTCCAATTAATATTAACTTATTTTTCGTATCAAATACGATCAAACATATGAGAAAGTAGAAAATGTTCTCTTGGTTCATTCAAAATAAGTTGTTCAAAATTTGTCAAAAAATAAACAATGCAGTCATTTTATATGCATTTATGTATGTTTTAAATAACTAATTCAGTTTTATGATATGTATAATTTTAATTTACTATCACCAGTATAATCTCAAATTCCAATGTTAAAAAAATTAATTGTTTAAACAAAATGTGAAATAGCAATAAAATTATTGCAAATACATAAAAAATAGTTATAAATTCAGAATAAGCGGGTCAAAAACAATAAGAATAGACCTTTAGATCAAATATATACATAATAACAACGGCGTAATTAATTTTGGCCAGCTTTTTTCGATTTGGGACCACTGTGCGCCGGCGGCCTTCACCCAAAATCCATTTAGTCACAGCTTTCGGACGATACCGGAATAGCAGCATATCCTAAGTTACCACACCTTCATAGCCACTCGAGAGGCGTCTTCATAGACAGTAGGCTCCTTTCCTGCGTTCGCAGATCTAAAAATATTTCATCACTTCTCTAAAAGTTGGTAACATCGATTTGTTTAACGCCGACGAGGCGCCTAATAAGGGACAAGTCGTCTCACTACGCATCCTTTTTTACCTTCTACCATCTTCCGATTTATATTATCAAAGATGAACGCTCTCCTAGCAGCACACGCGGAATGAATTTTGCTGCATTCGAGGCGTGGGAGGGGGAGAAGCGAGCGGGGAGGGGACGGGATTGGCTAGCTGCTCTTGTATCCGCGACGCTCCGTGGGCGTTGGAATATTTTCTTCGCGGACGCGGACTCAAATTAGGCATTTCGTGGCTAAACGGTGGCAGATACGTCAAAAAGCATGAAATGTTTGCTCTAGTAGGGCAGTAACTCGGCAAAATCTATAAGGAATGACCATAAAATATTATATTTTTAGAATTTTGACCCTCCCCCCCCCCCCTAAATTGCATATGAGCGAGGGTCAGGGGTTCACGAAGAGGTCTCAAATTTTCAGGCCTTATTTTTGATCGGTCCCACAACTTTTGTCATTGGGCCAGATGGATTTGAAAAAAATCGATTTTTGCGATCCGCCCTACCATACATGTTCGAAATGGGAGAGGAGAGGATCTTATGATATTATATTTATTTCGAATCATGGGCGTACCCAGCGGGGGAGGGGGGCAAGGGGGATACCCTCCCCTCTAGAAGCGAAAATAGATGTAGTTCAAAACAGAAGTTATGAACAAATTTTCCTTTTGAAGAAAAATGATATTAGTATAAGTCATAGAATTTCAATAAAAATCATTATTTTTTCATGCAAATAATTATAAAAACTAATAAATTGCTGACATAATTTCCTTAGAATTTTGGTTTCATTAACCTTTTCTGTGTAAAAAAAGTTACAACTTGAACGACCACGGCTAGTTTTGCCCCCCTCCCCCCATTTTGAATCTAGGCACGCCCATGTTTCCAATAACAAAATTCACACTGAGGACGGTAACGCATATTTTAATTTTCTTCTCCATTTTCTCATCTATGTAAGTGTATTCTCATCTATGCAATATTTCTCATCTATGTGAGTGTCTCTCATGCATGTGTATCCTCATCTCTCTAGCTAATTCATCTAGTGGATTCCAAGCACTGCATGAAGCAACTCTGTGTGCATGACTATGTGAGTCATGCGCACGGGTGTAAAGTTAAATACATCAAGGATGAAGTTGGATGAAAAAATATTTGACTTGGCCAGGATTCGAACCCGAATCACCCAATTGCTGTTCAATACATATGTTATTCCACATAAGTATTTTAATAGTTACTCGAAAAACAATGCTGTGGAATAGTCGAGCTATTTGCGATGAACTATTGACAGTCAAACCCTTTTGCAAACAAGTTGATGACGTCATTACGTAATGGCCTTATTTTTGATCGGACCCACGACTTTTTTTCATTGGGCCAGATGGATTTGAAAAAAATCGATTTTTGCTATCCGCCCTAATGTATGGTTCTCGGGATGAGTGGGTTGGATTCGCGAGTGGTTAATTGGAGATAGGTTGATTGACGAGGCGTTGTTTGGCGAGGACTTGGTTGGCTAGATGTTGGTCGGCGAGGGGTGGGTGTGGTAGAGGCGGGTGGGGTAGGGGTGGGTAAGGTGGGAGAGAGTGACGAAGGGAAGGAGAAATAGGAAGGGGCAACATTCAGAAGAACATCTATCGGTGATGGAGGTGGTATTGGTGTGTTAGGTGGTGGTGGTGGAGGACAGGTGAGAGAGATAGAGATAGATGACACTCATCGCCGTCGTGCAGTGGACATTTTTGAAAACCGATTAAATGGGCCCGAAGAGACAACAAAATCAAGCTCTAACGGGATGAACTGAAAATAGTCCCTTTGGCTATCATCTAGACACATACAGGGTATGAGGAGTCAACAAATTCATGTGAATATCATAAAGTGGAATATTCTCCTACGTATTTTCTCAGAATCAATTCGTTTCTAAGTATTTGAGATGCCTAGGCAAATGCTGAATTGGGTCTACTCTGAAAATTTCAAGATTAATACGTGTCCTTTCAATTCGTCCTCTTAATTTGAAACGGATGAAAGCGTTGCGAAATTCGTTTTAAACTCCAAGCTCTCTGGGGCCATTCTTCGTATCATTTCCGACGGACTTTCGGTCGATTGGAGCCCTCAATGCAAAGGCGTGGCGTGAAGGGGATACAGTAATTCGGGCGTCACCCGGAAATGACCTCGCCATCGGCTGTTACGCATATTCCGGGCCAAGATTGAAGTGATCGAAGCTCACATTGTGTGCTACGAGCGATTTTGGCGAGCTCGGACGATGAGAAAGGCAAAATTACTCCATTGTAGATACTCGAAGACTACCCAAACGCTACACGAGTACACAGACAATGAATTCGAATACACACATTCTAGGGCAGTCGACTCAAAACAATGGGATACTGGTCGCTAAGCATGGGAGCAGTTCCTAGCAATAATCTTCAACCCTTTCGGAAAGATTTGGCACTCCTTGTTGAAAATCGCGACCTAAGTTCGATTGTGGCGGCGCCAATTGATCCCTCGGCGACTTCGGAATTACTATCCACAAAAGAGGGTCATTCTTTTGAACCACTTTGTTTTTATATTTTTTCGTTTAACAATTAAATAAAAAGTGCAGATATTAGCCAAATGTTCTGATTTATTTTCTGGCTTCAGCTCATTAATTTTGGAATTTTCTCATGTGGTAGTGAAACATATTACATCAAATGTGCTTGAACATGGCAATTTTAGGCCAATAAAAGGCGGAAAGCATGTGAATTTCAATTGACTTTATTCAAGGCATAATATGGGAAACGTTCTCACATGTCAAGGATAAGTTAGTGATTATGTACAGGTAATGACATAACACAACAAAAATATGTGCAATTGTGCATCCCCAGAGATTAAATCATAAGATTACAATCCAAGGGTTATTGTACTGCAGCGCATTCTTTCCTAACCCATGCCGTTCTCCATTTTCTCGAGGTTCCTCCTCGTGTCCTTCTAGACCCGACCTAGTCCCTTATCAATAGTCAAGTCTCTTTTCCACTCATAACTATAGAGTGAAATATCAGTTGGTCTTCCTGTGGGGACGTATTCTTCTTTTTTTCCACCCGTTATGTTTCCCTGTCTAATGTTTACACCATGTAAAATTGCCAATCCACCGTCTTTATGGCTTTTCTGGGTTTAAATTTGGGATTTTACCTATAGAAGGCAAGATGTGACCTTAGTAAACCAGATTGAATTTAAGAGTTATACCTATTAGATTTTGGTGCTTGAATTTATGATCACTTTTAAAGCAGCTCATTACTTCAAGATACATTTGAATGTTTGATAATTTAATAGTGCTAAAGGAAACAGCATTTTAGACAAGTCCTATGAACTTCTTCAACGAGTTTTACAGTTATGTCAAATAATTCTAAAGAGGAAATAGCACAAAAGGACAAAGGCCACATAATATATATTCAATTAGTGAATTTGCCACCTTAACTAAAGAATTAACCATGAATTTATTGGAATATTAGAATTTTTTAGAGCGTCTGATGAGAAATAATTAGAAACCTGAAGTATGCGATTGGATTGATATAATTATAAATTTAAAACCAAACTGACGAATTGACTCAACTGATCAAAAGTAATGGTGAATTTGAATACACATAAATAGCAAAAGCTATAAACTTAGTTTTTCAAAAGGCGAACATTTTGTGAGTCAAAGAATAAAACGTAGTTGTTACATTATTACCTAAATTGTAGTAAAAGTGATTCCAAATATTTATTTCTAGTCGTTCTTCATATTAAAAATAAGTAACTAAATTAAAATCCCAAGACAACACGCACTTTTTACGTTACTTACCTTCTTTGCGTTCTGGCTAAAGGAATTGTTTTAATTCGTCAGGCGACGAATCAGAAAATACAGCCACAGTTTTTGCTTTTCAGATAATAAAGATCCATTCCTTAGGCAATAGCCGTTTGTATTTCTTAAAATACGATAAACTATTCTGCTGTTTCTAAATTATATACAATCTACTCACACAGTTTTTGAGCTGCCTGAACTCGGCAACAAAGTTGACTGACTGCGTTCCCATCGTAATCATGGGAGCTAATCAGACACTTTACATTGCAACGATAGCTGCACGCGAATGACGACGGCAGCGCACCAATGAATCCCACGCCGAAAATCTGAACCTAAACTACGACGTGATTCCTCAATGCCAGTTATTGGTTCTTAACCTTACGTAATGAAAATGACGTTTATTATTCATACGGCCCAAAGTTTATAATATTTTGCCGGATTCTTGTTCAGATTAAAAAAACTTACATCAATTATGAAAAATATCCAGTTTTGATTGCTGACGAGGCAAAGTATGGAGGATGTAATACCAATTAAACTTGACATGCACTCAATTTTCAAATAAGTTTCGTCATCATGTTTATGTATGAGCATAATCAGCTGTAGGAAATGATGTTAATTCATTGCTACCAAAAGTTTCTTCTCAAAGTATGCTATCAAGGCTCCATAGTGTATGCGATCTTAGGATTAATGCAACAATTTATTATTATTAAGCCAGTCCCCGCGGCCTCCAAACATGACCGACTGCCACATTATGCGGGAAAATGAGCATCACTCGATTGAAAGAATAGCGGATATAGAGATGCGAAAACAGAGACAAGGAAAACAAGTAATTTATAAATAAAGATACCATTATTGTTAAAATTATTACACCGATTAAGATAGGTTCCCACGGAGTACAAAGTTACCACATCATCCTAAATGAATGAGCAGGGAAATAGCTCAAGCTGCGTGATTCCCCATGTGTTTAAACGTGTCGTCATTGCAGAGGTCCTTCATCGCAGTACTTTGCAAATAATCAGAAAATAAAAATAATCAGATGAACGCAAGAGGGAGATCCAATTGGCGCTTTGGTGCGCGGAGAGGAAAATAACATTTTACGAAATTTGATAAGGAGTTCTCACATTTCAATCGCTCACTTTAATGCTGATGACCGCAACACTATGAAACTTCGTATGGCCAACGTGAAAGCCTTATTTTACAATGCATAACAGAAAATTCCAAACCTTGAACCGTATTCTTACCACGAATCCGAAAACGCTCTCCGTAAATCCGTGAGGCAACCAGAAAAATGCGCGGAGGGCATCGTCAAACCTACCTCAAACGTATAGTTAACGTATGACTTAACACTTTCCGTCGAATAGAATAGACAAACTATTCTCATGTTTTCGCGAGCGGCTGCCTTGGATGTTCTTCCCCACTTGGAATCCAGAGACATTTTTATTCTATCTGACGATTGTTGACCACTGGTGATGACGCTGAAAATTGTCCAGACAGAAACGTAATATTTGAACAAGTAATCACTCACTAAGTCATTCAACTCCATGGATTGGTTGGGTGAGGATAGATCTCAATCAGAACTAAGTCACAGGGGTGTAATTATCACACATGATGAGTTGGAGAGCCAATTCCCTGCCCTGGGCCACCTCACACTTAGAGGGTTTTTCATCTGAGGGTTTTCACTGCGATTTGAACCCTTCGATATGCACCCAAGGCAACCTCCATCCCCAGCGTGCCACGAAATAAAGATCTCCAAGTCCAACCGTATTCTCAATTCTCCTTTTATTTCTAACTAATGGGGAAAAGGTGAATCTTATAGGACCCTTCATTTATTAGTGGTTCAGTTAAGTGGGTTTCGCGGTTCTATGGCTGCTCTACGATAACGTCGTGTGATTTCAGAACATTCCCAAAGTCGAACCGACTTCTTCAGGCCAGAAATCCAACCCTATTCTCAGCGGTCCAGTTAATGTTATCCGGAGGGAAAATTTTCAATTATATCCGTTGATAGTAGTCGGTTCCCGAGTGGTATATTGCGACCATATTTTCAGAATTTTCAACCTAGGACGAAGTTTGAGGTTATTTGAAATTTTATACTCTTTGGAATTAGTGTGGAGGCTTCAGCCCACTGATTCAACCTGGAGTGCAAGCATTAACGCCTTCTCAGTACGCATGATAATTTTTAACGGCTTGCTTCCCAAAGTATCGGAATTATTAGGGCCTTATTCTCCTTCGCGTTTCCATCCTTGATGGATCGCGAGGGCCTAACACCTAGTACCATGAGCCTCGGTATAATTGCCATAGAAATTAAAAGAACCTGGAGAGCGTAGTGGTCTGCGCAGTGGCCCGGAAAGCCCAAGGTCCGTGGTTCAATTCCCGGTCCAGGTGAATTTTTTCTCACGGCAATTCTAGTATATTATTAGTGGTTAATTAAATCTGCATCACCCGCTCACTTACACATAAAATTTGAATTCCCGCACCAGTATTACAGTGAATTACGCGAGACAAGTGCGTTACACAACCTCAACGCAATGGCCTCGGGTGGAGAGGGAGCGAGATGAGGGAAATGGGTAATCCAGATGCGAGTCTCCTCAGCCTGGGTCAAAATCGAAGCGGACATCCGTATCTGCGTGTGCTTCCGTCGTCATCGCGTTTCTTGGGTCTGGAGGTCGAGTTAAGCGGCAGGCATCGTAGTTTTTTCAGCGCTCTTTTTTTTCGTGGTCGAGTTTTCGGCGAAGCGCAGCGGAGAATGCGGAACAGCAGCGGTGCGGTCGGAAGCGGATGCCGCCGTTGGAACATTCTGCTCGGAAGCGCAACACAACGACATAAAAAAATATTATGAGAAATTAATTCTCTCACCTGGCGGAATGCGCTTGACATTCATTTGTTTTCATTCCGATTGGCAGGCCACGCGATCGCAATTTGTTGTGTTTCTTGTGTAAAGCACAGAGACGGCAAAGCGACAGAGAGAATGAAGGTTCTAGGTGAACCCTTCGAATGATACAACGCACCGGGGCCGGGAGCCAATCCCGTGGCTTATACGCCCGATCACCCGGGGACGGGCTGGAGAGGAAGGACAAAGGAAAGAGGCGCCGCCGCGATGGGATCCCGCCGACGCCTCTGGGAAGGGAAAGGTGCGGAAGGGACGGGACGAGGGAAAAACACCCCAACGCTATAGAAGCGAAGAGGGCCCTACAATTAGCGAAACCAAGCATAAGCAATTAATGTTCCAGCGATTCTAGTGGATTTTCCTATGAGGAAGAAAAATCCATCGATCGAATCGCTAGATGCTAATCGGCAAAGCGACAGAGAAAATTGGCGCCACGAGCATTGCGACCTTTTCAGAGTCCGCCATGCTATGTGGGAGCACAAAAACAATACCGAATAAGCATCGCCTGTGAGTACCTACTCAAGGGAATGTTATTATAATTTATTACAGAACCTTGCCGCTTTAAAAACTACTAACATAGTTCAAGTGAGCATTTTACATTCTAATATTCATGATTTCGATCCTCAATTCGTCGTATTCTGCTCTGTACTGGAAATAACAAGTGTCAATACTTTGCTGTCTTGTTTACATTTGCTCGGAGGTAATATACGCGATATTAATATGCGTCAACTGAGTTTTCTCAAGGCGCTTTCTTGTGGTACTACTACTGATAGACTGCTATAGTTTTTAGTGAACTTATTGTTAGTTTGTAAAGTGGAATCTGAAGATAACTCAATATGGCTGGGGCGTCACGTTACTTCCGCGTCGATCAGTGAATATACTAGAAAATGGCCGTTCACACAACAACAATGATTTCGTGACTAATGTTCTGATTACTGCTCGGAAGATGTTCGCGAGTGTGGCCATCTTAATGACGGGCTAGGGGAGGCGGATTCCATGGTGGGTGGCCACAGCCAATTATGACCAAGGGACAAAAAAAAAGAAAAAAGGAAGGCGCTCTGGAAGCATTAGCGAGCGATTAGAACACATTAAAACAGGATACAAAGCCGGAGACAAAGATTCCGTACAGCTGAAGTCAAAATTATCATTTTATGCCTAAATTCCGAATGGCTAAATGAAAATAATTTATGTAAAAAGCTATGTATTCTATCGGAAGGAAAGCGATCTTTTTCATAGAACTGAGTTTCCGCCTCAGCCCATTAGAATGAGAATGAGGAGTATTTACGAAAACAGTGATAAAGCGATTTAATGTGTATTTTTCCGTTTCCTATGTTGCATCTGACGCATACAGTGTTCTCGTTCACACAGTATTTCGTTTTTCTTTGCTTATATTTTTTCTCCCGCTAGTAAGAGTAAGCATCGCTAATACCATTACACTTTTCATCGTACGACATCATTCCACCGAGCGTTATCAAATTTAAATAAATTATTTATAAGTTGCCACAAAATTTTATTTTTTTAATTGTAAGGTTTATTATAGCATTTAATATAAATAATGATTTGATAGATAATTTAGATTAGGTAATAATTAGGTAGATAATTTTAATGATGGATTTATACGTCGATAGCAGGTGGGTTTAGAACTATATTTCGAAAAGTACAAGAGTGCTTCATGAAGGCAGATTTAGAATAGCAAAATAAGTGGCAGTTGCAAAGGAAAATTGGTTATTTCCACCTCCTCTTTATTGTGACGAAATCAAATGGATTTTTGGCTAACCCTTGATCCCTTGTCAGTAACATATTGTAAAAAATCAATACGTAATTAATTGCGCAGTTAAACCAACAATTGGCGATTGCGATACATGCGTGGCCATTGGCTCCTACCACTGCGTTCCAAGTCAAACTACTCAACTTTCGCTGATAGATCGAATCAAAGCCTCAATCAAATAGTTATCTCTTCACACTCGCTCTCCACTCGTGTGACTCGAGCCTAACAGTCAACTACCATGGTAGCCAACTTCGACTTTGAGTAAACAAACACATGTCGAATTCGATTGTGCCGTACAATTGAACCAAATCCGTTAACGTTTCCTTCCAACTGCTACCACTTGCGCTAACTATGAAAAAGATTCCCACGGGGAGCGCATGCGATTAATTGTAAGATTGAGACAGCCAAATCCTAGGTCACACGATCTGCGATGGGTTTGATTCGCTGCCTTTGACGATAATATCCGTAACAAGCTGAAAAATTCAGCTACAATTTTCATTCCATTAAATATCCGCGATGTAGGGCAAGTGTGAAGATTAATTCTAGTTGGATTACTTCATTTGCTAAACTTTTCCATTTTTCAGAGTGCTACTGGCGCTGGAGTTATGATGTTGATCTCAGTATTATTAGGTCTCCGTGGTTATTCGAAGGCCTCGATTTTGACTTAATCCGCCGCCAACCGGACCACTTTCATTATTTACCCCGAGAGGCTTCACATGTCGATTTCGTTTTCACGAGACACTATCTTCGGTCGATATTCTACCATTCGAGCCTCACATATCTTAACACCATCACCTACTTCAATACAACAATAGGGTAGTTTCCTTCATCAAAGAAAACAAAAGGCAATAATTGCGGTTCGTTACCCACCATTAGTGTATTCATAATATACAAATTATTTCGTTTTAGAAATGCCGGTTTAGACGAATGGCAATGGTCCATTTTTATCCTCATTTGAAAAGGGCCAGATTGGCGCCCATGCGATGCCACTCCACGTGACGTCATAGGGACCTAGTTTCTATAGGAGAAGATAGGAGTTATACATCGTCTGAGGTTACCAATGCATGCATGAGGCGCAGAGCTTAGGGAAACATGTCTTAATAATCACTTATTAAAACTGGCTAAGGTTGGAAAGTTTTCCTCGTTTGATAAGGTATTAATAATCCTTATTTAAGCCAAGCGCTACCAGCCAGCAGGGTACTCAGCTACCCGCTAGCAGCCTGCGACGTATCAGCGCTAAGCCTCGCCTCAAGGTCACCTCACCGAGCGGGAGGGGGAACCAGAAATACGACGTACGGAGAGATTTCCCGGCATTCATACTTACGCGTCGCGTTTTCGCGCGCTTGAAAATTTTCACTTTTCATTTAATAGCGAAAAATAGATATTGTCATTTAAAAAACTAAAAGCGTGAAATACGTACTCCAGGAGTAATAATCTTTCGATTTAGGCAATAAAAAAATAGTAGGAAACCACCCCATTGTGAAGCATACTACGCTGATCGTTCCTTTAAAGCCTGCCGCGGGAACGCCATGGGAAAAAAATCCCTCGGACTGGGAGTCGAACCACGGACCTTTTGGAACGTTGACTGAAATGCGGGCGCGGCGTTAGCGCTGGAATTATCGGCAGCGGCTTCAACGAAAACCATATTCGCTTGTACCGTCATCTTCGATGGATCGCATGGGCTTAACATCTAACACTGAGAACATCCATTGCAAAATGCTGTAAAGAACTTGGGTAGCGTAGGGGTCTGCGCGGTGGCCACGAAAGCCAACAAAAGTTCACGATGCCATTCTCGGTTCAGGAATTTTTAAAAATTATTTTGATCGCAATGTGAACTGCACTCGAACTTTCGCAGGTCAATCGGCCTTTCAGTCTTAATAGGATATCGATGGCTAAGTTATAACAATACGTATCTCCAAAATAGCAACTTTTCAGGAGAGCAAAAAAACGATCAATTTTTTTTACGTGTCACGGAAATTAAAAACAAAAAATTCATAGACCTCAAAAGGAAGTATTCATTTGCAAACAAAGAGTTGTTCTTTGCTTATATTTTATTTTTTTTATGCTCTTACACTATGTTTAAGATACCTGACTCAAACCGGTCGAATTTGAGATACGTGTTGTTAGAACTTGGCCATTGATATGCTCTATTTTATACAAAAACCAAGTAGCGGTGATTAAATCAGGGCCCAGCTGTGAAGAAGCAAGAATTAGGAAAGGAGTGAGAAAAGACTGTGCATTGTCACCCGTAATTTTCAACGTTTAAATTGAGAAAGCCATTAATGATATCAAAGAAAAGGCATTGGGAGTGAATATCCATGGAGAAAAAATTAGCATGCTAAGATTTGCCGATGACATAGCCGTTATAGCAGAAACAGAGAAGGATTTGAAAAATATTCTGGTTAATATGGGTAAATATCAACTGAAAATAAGCACGAAGAAAACCAAGATATTAGTATGCAGCAGAAGAGAAGAAGTCAAGACTAACATTAAAATCGGGAAGCAAAAACTGATAGAGATGGATGAATTCGGTTATTTGGGAAGCGAGATAACTAGTGACGGGAGAAGCAAGGAAGAAATTATCAGCAGAATAGCCCAAGCGAAGAGAGCAGATCACCAAAAGAGAGACCTGCTTACAGCGGGAAAATTAAATATGGAAGTAAGGAAACAATTTATAAGAACCTACATTCGGAGTATTCTCCTATACGGAAGTGAGGCATGGACAATGACCGCAGCGGAGAAAGCAAGGATAGAGGCCTTCGAAATGTTACAGAAGAATGATGAAGATCAAATGGATCGACCGAGTTTGTAACGAGGAAGTCCTAAAAAGAGTAGGAGAGAAGAGAAGCCTCATGAAAACCTTAACAAGAAGACGGAACAACCTTATCGTCCACATCTTGAGACATGATGGCCTGATGAAGGCAATCGTCGAGGGACAAGTGGAAGTCAAGAACGGAAAAGGAAGACCTCGAGCAAAATATATGGAACAAGTAAAGAAGGATGTGAAAGAGAAGAAATAGGTATGTGTGAAAAGATTAGCTGATAGCAGAACTGAGCGGAGAGCTGCGTCAAACCAATCCTAGGATTGTTGACCAGTGATGATGATGAATTAACGTGAATATATATGCAGTGAAAATCGAGATAAAGAGGTTGAAATTGAAAATCCAAGAAACATTGTGAGAAGTGTATCGGCCACACCCTATGGCGAGGGACACGCTCCTCTCGCCTCTCCGCTCTTTACTTGGCCTCCACAGTGACAGTGCACGCGATAAAACAATCGCCAGTCACTGCCGTCCCGTGATCAACCGACACGCGCACGCACTCCTCCTATAAGCTATGGACTAGCAATGGTTGGATGTTGAAAAGCGGTGGGCGTGGTACGGTGGCGGGGCGTGGTGGCCGACAACATAGGAATGCAACCAAATGATCGGACAGTAGGAATCGCAACACACGGGTGCAGATGAGCCTCGCGCTTGCAAGCCGCGTGCGTGCATTGTATCACGCACGTCACACCCCGCCCACACAACGACGATACCGACGGAAGATATTTAGATTATATTAGCAATACAGCATTCGTGCGGAGCACTTAGCGTGTGATTCTAGCACGCATGCGTCGACGTTCATAGTAACAAAGCAATGCGCGGATATTATTACCTGTAGAAATTATCGTGAAGGGGTTTGGTCGATTTTGAATTAACGGGGAAATTGGTGTAGAACTTAATATAGCGCAGTGTCGTAGTTATTTTTTCTTGCGCTTTGAAGCCGTGTTTTGTTATTTCCATAGGAGACTCGTTGAAGAAGACACCTCGAGATGAAAAATAACGTTGGTAAAGAGTGGAATTGTGAAGTATACACTCGAAAGCAAATAGATGCACCCAAGAAATAGCTCGACTCAATTTCAATATGTACTTAATGTTCGGCAGTTTGGTGTTATAATTCTCCAGAAATGTAATAGATGGCGACCAGTCCACGATATTTATTTTTCTACGAAGCTGTTAAAGTATTTTTTTCGTAAATATTAATTTGTAATTATTTTTTTTATTTTGTAATTATTGAGAATTGTTGTCTGTTATCTGACTGTGACTCATTACTGAACGGCCGACACGGCCACGGATCCGCCGGAAATCTCTCCCGACAATTAAATCAAATCTCACCAAATGGCCATTCGAGATCCGTTAAGGCCGGGACACACATAACCGCACCGAGCCCGCGCCGACACACGGCCGCGGCACGGACGATTGTTGGTGACGGTGGTAGGAGAACACACTGGCCCGTCACTGCCCCGTGCGACGGCCGTCAGCATTGTCTCATTTCTGTTCCTGGTGTGGTGTGTTTTTCGGATCTTGATCATGTTTTCAAACTTTCGGGACAGTGATCTAGCGGTGATTGCCTTGGCTCTAGATGAAGAGGATAAAGAGGAAACTTTGAGGAGGCGAAGAAAGAGAACTTGGGTTGACAGTGCATGGAAATCAAGAACCATTGAGGGAGAATTTAATACCCTGTTTCATCGTCTCATGTATGATGAAATCAAGTTCTACGGATATTTTCGAATGACAAAAAATACCTTCTTCTCCATCTTCTCCTCGACAAGCTCCAAGAACATCTGAAGAAGAACGATACTTTTTGGAGGAGATGTATTCCACCAAGAGAACGTCTGGCTGTGTGCTTAAGGTATGTTCTCATATTTGTGCGTTTTTAGGAGGAGGTGACCAAATATTCTTCTTTTCTAATTTCTGTAGTTTTGCATAATTGTATAAGAGAGTCACCAGTGGTAATAGAAACACAATTTCAAAAAATCAATACTTTAATTGCCAAATTTTTAATACTGAACATGTTAATATTATTATTTTTACAATTTAAAAAACGAGGCGTGGTTCATCGTATGCACGGAAAGTGGATTCGTTATTTGTTGGTTGCTTTCGTTAAGGGAACTGTAATGAGGTGATTCATTGGTGAATGATGAACGTGAGGAGGAATCATTGCTGCCTGCGACGCTTTCATTTTTTGATAACTGCTTCAACTCAAAGTCTTGCACAGTGGTGAAAATTGAAGTTTTTGCCTGGTTTAATAATACGGGGTCCAAATATTTCAGAACTGGAGCCAGGCTAGCAAAAAAAGTATCGATAGGGTACTGTTCAGGATTGGTTGGATTAACTCAGTTTTTTTCTGCCTCTTTTTCGGCTAATATGTACGCCATAAGTTGGCTCGAAGGAGACTCTTGCGCCGGTTTTTCATAATTTGATCCCCTTCGTGTAGCATTCAATGGCCTAATAAAGTGGTTTCTTTTCCCAGAAATGGCTTGCGTGGACTCAGCTGGAGGAACTAGAGAGGTAGGCTGAACTGTAATCTGTGAACTTGTACCAGGATATTGAGAAACATCGTTTTGGCTTTCAAGCTCACTTTCGGGATCATGTTCAGGCTCTTCCACTCTTGGGTCAAATTGAGAATCATCCCTTTGGTATTCTATTGATGGCACATTTGAGAGGGTTTCTCTCTCCACAATATGATGGAGCAAAAATTCCAAAATGTCTTCGTACTTGTACTTTTGTTTTTTGGTTGCAGCTTGTCCTGATTTTGTCTTCCTCTTCTGTAGAGTTCAACGGAGCTGATATCGAAACGAGGCCCACTTTTTCCTGCACTCTTCCGGCCCTCCTAAAAAATATTCTTTTAGAATAATAATTTTATGTTAAAATCTATCAAAATATCTTTTTTCAGGTTTCTTGCAACCTGGGATACTTTCAAGACAATTTCATTCAGCTATAGGCTGGGCAGATTGACTGTAGCTGCTATCATTCACAGTACATGTAAAGCAATAGTGGACGTTATTCAAAACGAGGTCATGCCTGTGCCAGATGAAGCAAAATGGAACACTCTGGCATCTGAGTTTTGGGAAAAGTGGCAGTTCCCCAACTGTATTGGAGTCTTGGATGGGAAGCATGTTACAATTCAAGCTCCGAAGTTATCAGGCAGTCTATACTGGAATTACAAACACTCATACTCCATTGTACTTCTAGCCTTAGTTGACCCATGCTACAACTTCATTGTGGTAGACGTCGGGGCTTACGGGAAAAACTCGGATGGAGGTATTTTTTTAAAACTCGAATTTTGGAAGAGCTCTGGAGCATGGCCAGCTCAATGTTCCAAGGGGTGGAGCACTACCTGGAACAAATTTCTAACTGCCAATGGTCATTGTAGGTGATGAAGCCTTTCCTCTTAAAAGGTATATGATGAGACCTTATCCTGGAAAAGGTTTGACAGATGACAAAAGGATATTTAACTACCGTCTAAGCCGAGCTAGGAGGATTTCTGAAAATGCGTTTGGATTTTTGGTACAGAAGTTTCGCATTTTCTCCCGACGGTTGCAAGGAAATCCTGAAAACATTACGACTTTAGTACTAGCTGCTTGCGTTCTCCACAATTTCATAAGACAAAATGAAGGAAGTAACATATCAGCATTAAATGAAAGCAAAGATGGGACTGAGAGCACCAGACTCCCCAGCAGGGCCTGCAATCTTCAAGACCTACCCCGTCTACGAGGAGGGTCAACAGGAGAAGCGTTTGCTGTTCGAGAAAAACTCAAGGATTTCTTTAACTCTCCAGTTGGAAGTGTAGATTGGCAAGCGAGGGCTGCACTGGGAATATAATACGCCCAAGGTTTAACGCTAAATGACATTAGACTTTAACGTACAAGTAGAGATAATATTTTGAACTTCAACTTTCAACTGTGGAAAATTCAACTGTGTTAGTGCATTAATTATTATTATTAAATTTTAATTCTTTCTTTACCTCTTCTTAAACTTATTTATTTATATTTTTGTGAGTTCTTGGGGTTTAAGTTCAAATAAATAAAAAACAAATTTAGCCAACGCTTCGATATAATTGTATATCTTCTAAAGGGCTTGGTTATGAAAAAGAAAATGAGATAAACATATGGATGAATTAAATATAATGTGATAGTAGAATTTGGAAGCATAAATATATAAATTTACAATACTGTTTTTAGTTTATAATAAAATAAAACGATAAATTCAGTATTAAGTAATTGAGAAAAGGGAAACACAGGAGTTCACCGTTACTTAATTTGTGGTGTTTGTTTATGATAACAATGATTATTTTGTAGTCCATGGTTACATTCAGAGAAAATCAATCAAGAACTGGGAATTTCCGCACTTCTTCAATAAGTTTATCGCTCTCCATATTGCACGAGCCCGCACCGTCACCGTCAAAAAGTAAACTGAACTAGTCGGTGACGGTGCGGACTCGGCGCGGTCTCCAAGCACGATGACGGTGCGGGCACGGTGCGGTGGTGTGTGTCCCTACGCGTTTGAATGCATTGTTTTCCTTTCTCGCCGTATCACGTCCAACACTCGGCCGTGTGTCGGCGCGGGCTCGGTGCGGTCATGTGTGTCCCGGCCTTTATGAGTGTTGCTCGTTTGACAGGAGTGGAAAGGTTTTATTAAATGTGATTGATCATTCAATATATGCAATTGCAAAGAACTAGGTGAAATGTTGGACAAAATGGGATTGGGAACTTCTGAATTGTCGATTGTGATCTTGAAAATGAATAGAAACTTTCCGTTTCTCTATCCGTAGCCTATTACTAGAAATATTCGCCGCTAGAAATTGACGGTCTCAGCCTTTTCACAGATGAGTTGATTACGTCACGAACTCTTGTCGAGCGGTTCACCGCTTCACAGTACTCGAGCATGGACCTCACATGATTCGTTTTCGTTAACACTGTTGAGATTCGACCAAGTAAAATATGGACGAATTGTGGCAGCAGATGCCTATCTCTTCCATATGCACTGAGTCGGAGGCGACATCACGGCAAAAAGGGTGTTACGCGAAGTGAATTAATGTTATTATTTTTGAGAAGGCCCATATCAATGGCTAATTGTAAGTCGTAACAACACGTATATCAAAAATAGCGACTTTTCAGGAGAGCAAAAGAAACGATTGTTATTTTTAATTGTGCCCTTAAATTAAAAACCAAAAATTCATAAAACTGAAAAAGAAGCACACATTTTCAAACAAAGAGTTTTTATTGCTTGAATTTTATTTTTTATATGTCATTTCACCTTGTTTATGATACTTATTTCAAACCGGCCAAATTTTGAGATACGTGTTGTTAGAACTTATGTTAGCCATCGATATTGCACGCTTGATACCTAACTTTTCTTTCGCTTCCGAAGAATTATTTTAATGAATTGCAATTTCGCGTGGTTTGATTGAACAAGCAAATTCATAATTTTACTATGCTTACATCCAACTCTCAAACCATTATAAAATGCGTGGAATGTGGTTCTCCCCAATATGGCCGATCTGGCTTCAGCCAATCCCTTCTATGAAAATGAACCCACGGAACACTAGATAGAATTGTAATTTTTTCGGACCCCCACTACTGCTGGTAGGTTAACACCCACTTAGCCCTCCCTTGTCCCTATTCTGGATCCGTTACTGCGTGTAAATACGTACAAAGTCACTTGCATCATGCATTACTATGATTGTGATCTGGTTGTTTCGGGTTGCGCATGCGCAGAGCGACTCAGGAGACGAGTGACGCCAATTTTCAAAGGCAAGCTCTTCAGGAATATGTGTGTGCCATATTTTGGCTTGGGGAAGTTTCCGCCGCATGCGTGACCGATGGCTAATCCATCGCGCGGCCTACAGAGATCGTAATTCCATTGAATAGGGTGGTTTCCTATTATTTTTATTGCCTAAATCGAAAGATTATTACACCTGGAATACTAACTTCACGCTTTTAGGTTTTTAAATGACGATATGTATTTTTCGCGATTAAACAAAAAGTGAAAAATTTCAAGCGCGCGAAAACGCGACGTCTAAGTAGGAATGCTGGGAAAAGTCCGTGTGACGTATTTCTGGTTCCAGCTGTCGCCCTGTGAGGTGACCTAGGGGCGAGGCTTTGAGCACTGATACGACGCAGGATGCTAGCAGGTAGCAGAGTACCCTGCTAGCAGGTAGCGCTTGGCTTACATACGGATTATTAATACCTTATCAAACGAAGGAAACCTTTCGACCTAAGGCAGTTTTAATAGGTGATTATTAAGAGAAGTTTCCCTGAGCTCTGTGCCTCATGCATGCATTGGTAGTCTCAGACGAAGTAAAACTCCTATCTACTCGTATCGAAACTAGGTCCCTGTGACGTCACGTGGAGTGGCATCGCATGGGCCCCAATCTGGGCTTTTTCAAATGCGGTTAAAATTGACCATTAACATTCGTCTGAACTGGGATTTATAAAACCTATTAATTTGTATTTTATGAATATACTAATGGTGGGTAACGAATTGCAATCAATGCCTTTCGTTTTCTTTGATGAAGGAAACTACCCTATTCCAACGTCTTGAGTTTAGTAGAGGGTGAGGGACAGCCGGTGGAAGGTGGAGCTGCTGATAAGAATTAAGAGGACAAACGTCCCGTGCAATTCACTTCCGCATTAGCCTCTATCCGCATTGGTGGAGCCAGGTGACGTCATCCACGCGGCAGTCACCATTGCTGATTGTGAGACAGACGAATATTATTACAACTACGGATGATCCTCAAGTCGGCCTCTAAATGCCTTGACACCAACCGTGCATTTTAATGGGTTCGCCAAAGTCGAGTCGCTAGAAATAAGCTACGATTAGGGTTTTCAACCAAAACTTATTTTCGTGGTGATCTAATCTATTAAATGCATAACTATTCGTTGTTATTCAAATATTAAATGGAGAATATTGAGAATGAATGGATGTTTTTGCTCTTATCGTCGCTTTACGGACGTTTTGGAAAACCGATTAAAATTTTTCATGAGTGGAAATTATTAACTAATCTTCCACGGGACGGACTCCTCTTAGGCTCCTGCATGTCGTCCACTTGCTTCGATACTTCGTTCCGCTTCCACGCAGACACTTGCACACCTGACGCCCTCGCAAGTCGAGAGCTAGAACCACACTTTTATAGGACAGGCAAAACCGAAACTTCTTCGCTCGGCCATAATGCTCCGCTCTAGAAACGTGAGTGACTTCCATGGAAACGAGATCAGAGCAACGGGAAACAAAAGAGCGCTCATGGAGGCTGGGCGATAACCAAACCCCAGCAAGACAAACATAAGAAAACCAAGTTCAGCATTACCATGGAAACTTGAGAAACTAAGCAAGTGAAAAATGCCCATAAATAGATGTCTTAAGATGCTCAGACACTCATCTCCTCCTTCCCAAGCACTACGAATTCAAATAAGAACTCCCTCCTCCTCTCCCTAATCATCGGATTCGCATGGTCCGCCGTTGAATTCGTCGTTCTTTAGAGCGATTGTTTCCCTCAGTGAGAGGTTATCCCTAAGCGAGTAAGAAGACCGTAACTCTAATGACGTCACCAACTCACGAAAAGTGGGCAGTGGCAAATTTCACGTTTCCTTTTTTTTTAACTTCAATGAGAACGAATGACTGATTGAGGATTTTTTTTCCGCCGTAACTTACCTTTTCGTTCCGGATTCTATAAATGAATAACGATTTAAATACCCGACCCCTGATATTAGGAAAATCGTTCTCATAACACATGCACTGCAAGAACCAGTAAAAATATGATTAAATTGCCTATATAAGCAGTTGCTGAATACCTACGTTACGAGAATGTTATCCTACCTACGGGTTGGATCATAAATAAATTACCATTAGAGGTTCATGAAGTTCAAATGTTGCCCCTATGTTTCATTAATATTCGCTAAGAGGAGTGAATTCGCACAGAGAAGGACAGCAGTCGCTCTTCCTGTTGAATTCAATTGAAATAAATTGTCAAAAAAATGGGTGGCAATCAATGAACATATGGGATGACAACTGACATGTATGTACGCCGTTTCCTTGGATAAAGACCCAGACATACAAAAGTTACTTATAAACGGAGGCTTCCAGTTTTACTGAAAATATTTACATGTTTAGTAACAGCTGATGCTATTGGATAAATCATAATATTATATTTTTCTTGGCGAATTTTCCATTCTGATCAGCTTTACTCGTATTCAGCCTCCTGATAGCAAAAACAAACGAATTACGAAGAGACAATAGTCGTAGAAAACAAACAACGATTAATGTGAAAGCTGATCCAGACTAAGTAACGTATCACATGCAGGTTTCAAGGCCTTCTGGGAAAAAGAGTGACATTCGAGCGATATAAGTAGCCTTCGAGCGATCGAAAAAAGCGATAAAATGGGCGACAAAGCAGCAACAGCCGATCTGTCTCCCGCGCAAAAGCCTTGGGAGCGAACAAATGAAAGTTCAGTTATGACACGCCTCCATTTATGGAATCAGCGGCTAAAATAAAATCAGTTGTAACAGGGTCTCCGAGAAATCACAATGTAACGATTATCACGCGATATTTCTGATCCGGGTGAAAGAACGTGATCGCTCACTCATTGACTCATTAATCATCGATTTCAATAACAAGTCACATGTTTTAACGAACCCAACTGAATTGGCAGTCCCCGGCGTGACTTCATGGACCCGATCGATCATGTAAATGATAATCGAATGACTTCGCTGTACCACACGCATACGGTTCCATTCGGCGCGGCAACTATTCGATTCGTTTTCGATGGCGTTCGATGTGCGTGTGAATGACACAGCCTATCACCGAACGGCTAATTCCATTTGTGACGGAATTATCTTCAGAGAATACAATAGGATATTTCGATAAAATCGTAAGATACAAAAAATTGCAAAACTTCTGAGTATGATCAAAAAAACATTTACAAAGGTGATGCTCAAATACAGAAACAAAATTAATTATCGAAATACCTTCTAAATACGCCCAAAATTATCGTGCGACGGAAATACTGCCAGGTCAACCTCCTAAGTGTAATGATATCAAACATCTTCAATACTCTGTGGATAGAAGTATAATTTGAAAACTTTTAATAAGGCTCTGAATACTGATTTGAATTAATGAATAAGGCTTTCAAATACTGATTTCATAAAATTCAATCATTTAGTTATTGATTTATCAAGATAAAATATTTCTAGACTAAATTTTAATTTGTGATAAAAATTTGACATTTTCATGGAAATTCCCTTACCATCTCATACGATTCATAAACGGAAGCGCGAATGCGTGTGCAGGGCGAGACGCAAGTGGAATCGCGGCTTTCGCAATCGCACGGCTCAGCTTCGTTCGTAGCCTGAGGGACTCCAATTTCCAGCTACACGATGAAAATTTTTCAGCTTACGTCGCCTCTGAAAAATGTTCATAGATATCTTAATGAACCATGGTGACATGAACACTAATCAAAGTCATCGGAAAATTTTCACTGGGACTTGATGCGCATCACAGGGTAACATTTCCACTGGTTCACAATGAATGCTGTGTCATAGATTACAATGAGTATTGAGAATATCGTTGTATTTTAACTGGAAATTTACAATACACACGCTTGTTAATAAGCGCTAAACCCCTGTCCTAATAAAAGTGAATTGGATTCCTTTTCCATAGAACCAGTGGTGCCAATTGAAATAGTAAAATTTGTAAAGATTTTTCGGGTGATAAGTCCCCTGGACATGATGGTATAGGTGCTAGAATGTGGAAATTAATCATTGACGGTGTTGCTCCTGTGTTTGCTCACGTTTGTAACTTAAGTTTTATCAATGGTGTATTTCTGACCTCTTTGAAGAAAGCTGTTGTTATACCAGAGCATAAAAAAGGGGACAGACAGCAAATGCGCCTCTTCCCTTGCGCAACCTCTAACCCTTTTGTTTAATCGCTGCTTTTCATTAGGAACCTTCCTCCTCAATGGAAATGCGCCAACGTTATCCCGATACTCAAAGCGGAAACAAAGCTGACGTCACAAACTATCGCCCTATATCTTTGCTTCCAATACTTTCTTCCGTCTGTGAGCGCATAATTCTCAATCGGATTTTCTTCTTCACCTCTCCCTTTTTATCCCCCCAGCAGCATGGTTTCCTTCCGGGGAGATCATGCCTAACAAATCTTGCTGTCTCCCAGCACCACGCCGTAAATGCAATTGACAACTCACGTCAACTTGATGCCATCTACCTTGACTTCTCCAAAGCTTTCGACACACTCCATCATCAACTCCTCCTTCATAAACTAAGCCAGCAATTTGGCATACATGGTAAGTTCCTTAGCCTTCTCTCAAGCTTTCTTTCCCACAGAACCCAGCGTGTAATACTCGCTGGTGGATCTTCTTCTTGGTCTCCTGCGACGTCAGGAGCTCCTCAGGGCAGTGTTCTAGGACCTTATCTTTTCAATTTATATATTAATGATCTTCCGTCCCACCTTCTGTCCTCCCAAACACAAACTCTTCTATATGCGGACGATTACAAGATCTACAAGGAGATAAAAAACACCTCTGACTGCAGAGATCTCCAAATTGCCCTAAATAAAGCTTCCCTGTGGTGTGACACTTGGAAATTAAAGCTCAACCCTAAAAAATGCAGCATCATGACTATTGCGTTAAAAACACAACCCATCACTTTCAACTACACCATAAATTCATCTCCCTTGACCAGAGTTACGACGATGAAAGATTTGGGCGCTATAACCGACCCCAAACTAAACTACTCCGACCAATTCAGACTGTAAAAAAGAAAGCCATGTCTCTGTTAGGCCTTCTTTACCGCTTCACGGAAATTAAGGATCCCATTGCACTTCACTCCTATTTCTCAACGATTGTCCTTCCCATAGTTTTGTATTGCTCTCCAATTTGGTCCATGTCAGCCCCGAATAACCTAAAATCCCTCGATTGCATCCCCCACTTCTTTGCCAAAATAGTTAGGCACAGAATCCCTCACTTACGCAATATGTCCTCTGATGCTGTATTGTCTTCTCTTTCCTTGTCCAATCTGCAGAATCTCAGACTTAAAACGGACTTCAAATTTCTACACAACATATTGACCTCGACTTTTGACTGCCCTGAACTCCTCTATCTGTTTAATTTCAGAATACCGACTCGTTCCACCCGCTCGCTCTCCCTACTCCACCCTCCTATTCCCAGAATTTCCCTGACCAAGCGCTCACCTTTATATCGCCTCTCCTCCCTCCTAAATTCGCTCCCTCCTTCCATAGATCCTTTTTATCTGTCACGCAAAAAATTCACCGCACAAGCTTTGACCCATATGTCTCCTAATTGAATGTTATACTTCCCTACTGGTTAATTCTTTGTTTGTTTTTATATTGTTATTGTATTGTGTCTAATTCATGTATGTCATTGTTAAAAGTTTCACTGTAAATTGGCGTCACGGCTGTATGTGAAATTTACTCAAATAAATAAATAAATAAAAATCACGAATTACCGACCGGTATCTCTTTTGTCAGTACTTGCAAAAATTCAAGAGAAACTTATTAAAAGCTGCCCTCTGAAATTCCTAGACAATACCAAATTTTTTAGCGAAACTCAGTTTGGATTTAGACATGGATTGGGAATTGAAGGTGCTCTAGAGAAGCATATGACCGAAGTATACAATTCATTCAATTTAAGCTCGCGAACTATTGGGTTATATGTCTAAGGCATTTGATACACTCTCGCACTAAGTACTACTAATGAAATTTGAGCAAGCTGGAATGCGTGGATTATTACTGAAGTAGTTCAAAAGTTATTTGTCGACGAGATCACAATGCGTAAAAGTAAAAATAAAGTTTTAGTGAATATGTAACTATTGAGATAATTCGCGAATAATCTCCTCCGGCGGAGACATTGCCGTCATCGCCGAGTTCAAAACGATGACCGTTGAGTTTTCAATAGAACCCACGGGTTCATGGTAGAACAAAAAAAAACACAGTCCAGTTCCGCAAACTTAATGGTGCTTTTTATTTGGCGGCGCGCCACCACAATGTATGCACATGTGAATTCATAAGTTCACATGCAGGCAGCGGTCCGTAAAGGACCATCTTCTCCTTGTATCGACCTTGGTATCTCGTTCAGTGTGACTTTCGCCATTAACCGCAGTGAAAGTGGTCTTTTTTTTACCTTAAAATCGTATCGTATGCGTTAAATGTGTGGTTTACCTCACTTATTGAATCATTTACGCGTTAGTGGCGTGTGTTTTCGCGCCGCGGAAAAAATTGAGGGGTGCAGTATACCCATCTTAGAATCGCAATACCATGATTGAATAAATAAAAAAAAATATACATTTGGTTTTCCAATGAAGCTATGGGTCACAAAAAACGGTATGCAGCAACTATCACAGCATTTAAACAGAAAAAATAGGAATTTGATGGCATCTAATCAAATTAATTTATATTATTACCACGTCTACCCTTGGTTTTGAGCCATATATCGACGACAATTTGATGGATAGATTCAGAAGATATAAATAAATATATAAAAATCGATTCCACAATATACTGTGGCGTTGTCATCGCACCGTGGCTGCCTTGGTCGTATGCAATACCTTCGATTCACATTCACGCAGCCAGAAATATTCAGAGGGGGCGGGAAGCCTGAGTGGTGTACAGGTTGCCTATATTGACGTTTTATTTTTGTGGATTCACACGCATCGGAAAACCGCACATTTCATTATATCCGTCATACGCCTCGTTTGATTAATGCTCAAAGTTAAATGAATCACTTTTTATTGGAAAACATTAAATATAACGATGTGGAAAAAATGGAGTGTCTTAGGATAGCGGTGTCCCCAGTCTAGTGGTCCCCTCCTCAGCAGATGTTTCGGGGGCTGTCATTCCGGGGCTGGGGGGGTCCGAAGGCCCCTCTAATCCCCATGCCTGCTCAGGAAAAAGGCGTCTGATAACTATGACAAGTATATTTTAGACATTCTCCAATTATCTTAATTTCAACACTGTTCGGCTGAAATAAAAACTTTCACTAGAGGAGTAACCTTAATAGTTATCGTCGATTATATTTTCTTTTTTATTTCTACATTTTTGTCACTCTTTCTGAAATTCCATGACTATCTACCCGGTTATATTTACTCTCAGATTGAGAACCACAAGCACGAATATTGAAATAGTATATAAATTCTCCACACGGCCTCTATTTGATTTGTCACGTGTGGAGCCTTGAAATGGTTTCCCAACAGACACCACGGACAGACAGAGCGACCCGAATTTCACAACGGGGAAATGATAAATTATCAGGGCTGTTAAACGGATTTACATTCGCCATCATGCGAATTCACAAGTTTGCAATGCTATTCCGTACTATCGAAAATATCTTATTGCAAATATTGGGAATCGGTGGACCTACCTCTGATCTGCATCAGCCATTTTTCTAAAACTGATAAAAATACGCTCTATAAGCAAGTGGCAATATGAATCCAGCATGCATGGGATAGACTAAGACTTCTTTAACGTTATCATTTTTACCACACCTCGGTCACAGTATTCCCATAGTTTAGGAAACATTTTCGCGTGACTGAGACACAATTAGTCACCACAGTATTTCACATTCATTGGTCGGCGTTGCCTTCGTTTTAAACCCATCCGTCCTCAATTCAATCCAGGGGCGCAGCCAGGAATTGAGGCTGGAGGAGGTTTAGGTGCAACTAATACCGGGGTGTGTTGGGGTTTGGTATACCAACCAGGACAAGCGGTTGGTGCGAGATTAGTACATTGCGGAATAATAATATAAATGGTTCAAAATGGCGAGTTTTACGGCTTTCTGAGGGATGTCTTTTCGCCATTCTATCAGTAATATCAATCTAATTAAGTAAAATGGATTAAACTTAAAAATTTCTCTGAGCTCTGGGGGGGGGGGTTGTGTTATCCCCCAAAACCCTTCCCTCGCTGCGCCACTGCTAGGTTTAATCTAACGTTTTCTTTCAGTGGTTTTACTATCTATATTTCTCACTAATGATGTCTCCTTCCCTGATAGTTTGTTGCCTCTTACAGATATAAGATCAATTTAGTCGTTTTGAAACCTTGCAAGGAAGGGAGGTTACCACGAGCGGAGGGTGCGTGCGTGCCAATATGCACACGGCGCGTGCCAAAGGAGAGCGTGCGTGGGTGGGTGGCGTAGACGGCGCCGTTCATCTCGCTGCCAATCGAACGATGTATCGACCAGGGCCAAGGTCGAATCGCCGGAGGAGTAGAGACTCGAAGCCCAACTCCGGAATGCCACTCGGTAGCGTTCAGAGAATTTAAAATTACCGCTTGTGCTCGTCTTGGAAAATTGAGGCCGTGTACTTCACACAAGTCTACAGGGTGTGCATTTTAAGTAATGAAAATGAATTCAGTAAAGGCTATTTATGGAGATATCGCTACAAAACCACAGTATTCTCCAAAGTAACTTCCTTCCGCATCAACACACTTCTGCATACGAGTTTTCCTCCCTTCGTACGCACCCTGGAAGTGGAAAATTGAAATATGCTTCAGAACGTGCGTTCAAGCCGCTTCGGCAGAAGCCATGGTCTCGTGTCGACGTCCAGTGAGGGCGATACTGGCTTAGGTGAAGAGAAAAAAGTTTCTCTTGTCCATTAGGAAGGGCTCGTCACGGCAGCGGAAAGGCACTGTGTAACCAACCCATTGCTAACGCCCGCGATGAACTCTTGGGCCGTCAAACGCACAAACAGGTTGTATCGAACGCCTCTGCTCGCGACCAAGGGTAGAAATGGAGAGTTAATTTGGGGAAAGACTCATAGATCACCCAGCTGCTCCTGAATCTGCTTAGAAGAGAGGCAAAGGACGACAAAGATTCGGGTTCAACTTCAATCACATACTATTATTCATTATTATTATCATGGAGGAAAGGAATGTCCTCCATTGATCAAGGGAAGAGCATCTCCTCAATTGCCCCAATCATCTGACAGTAAAAATAAATACAGCAATGGAGGCGACTGATTTGAGTTCAGATCCGCGCGGCAGGTACCAAATTGGCATTCGGCTTGAACGGATTTAATTGCCGGGAGAGAATTCCGGCCGATCCGTGGCCGTGTCGACCGTTCAGTAATGAGTCACGGCCAGTTTACAGAAAAAATTCACAATAATTATAAATCGAGATTAACGAAAAAAATAATATAAAGCTTCCTATAAAAATAAATATCATGGACTGGTCGCCATCTATCATATTTCTGGAGATTTATAACACCAAACTGCCGAACATTAGGTTGAAAGTGAGTCGAGCTATTTCTTGGGTGCATCGATTTGCTTTCGAGTGTATACTTCTCAATTCCACTCTTTACCAACGTTATTTTTCATCTCGAGGTGTCTTCTTCAACAAGTCGCCGTTGGAAATAAAAAAACACGGCTTCAAAGCGCAGGAAAAACTACTACGACACTGCGCTATATTAAGTTCTACACCAATTTCCCCGTTAATTCAAAATCGACCAAACCCCTTCACAATGATTTCATCAGGTTACAATATCCGCGCTTATTTATTCAACGAAGACCGCCATTGGGGTATATGTGTACTGGCAACTCACGCCAAGTTCTCCGTATGGATGATTTATAGCTACCATTTTCTAAATACCGGCCTTTACTTGTGATTGCTTTCCACAGCAATCACACGAACCGAGCCGTGTTCTGTCGCCATGGGTTACCGAGCGAAATTGAGAGAGCAGTGAAGGACTTGATGATTGGAAGTGTTGTCTGAAAGAATGAATTGAACGAACAGGGAAGAGGAAGGACATAGCAGAGGCACTTGGCGACTCTCGTTGCCGTGGAAACGTGACGGGAATCTGCGGTCGATCCATCGATCTCCACACGAGAGAACGATCGATGGAAGAAAAGGGCTTCCGCTCCACGCGCGCAATTCTCAAATGCTTGATTCCATTTACTCCAAATAGACACATCTAAAGCGTTGAAGAGCTCTCCTCTTTATCGAATTTATTCGTCCATTTCAGTGGCGCAGCGAGGGGGGGTATTGGGGGATGAAACTCAGAGAAATTTTTAAGTTTGATCCATTTTATTTTTTTGGATAAGTATTACTTATAAAATAGAAAGACGTAAAACTGGCCATTTTGAACCACTATTCTTAAAAAATTTCTGGAGGAAGGTCCTCGCAGCTCCTACTAACCTTGCCCCCCCCTAGCCTTAATTCTTAGCTGCGCCCCTGGTCCATTTGGCGAGTGAGATCCACAGCCTCCCTCCCGGATGGGAGGCTGTGGACCTTTTCACTTGGTCATCACTCTCTCGAGATGTCAAAATTGATACCGGGTGAGGTCCATGCATGCTGCTGCCGCTGCCAACAGACGAAGGTGTCTCTTTTCTTGGTGAACCTCCGCTGTTCTTCCAGCCGTTGCTCGAAACAACAACATTTTGGTCGGTGTGGGAGGACTTGGATTGGCCCGGGGCAAGACCCTTTCCACGCGTGTGCGCAAGCAGTCTTCGCTTCTTGCATGTGTGTCACATTATTCCCTGTCGCTTCACATTTGTTATTGACCCTGCTCTCCTCACTACGTCTTTGCTTCCCGGAACATCATCATCATCATCATCTTGTGGTGCTCTGCCCGTCGGCAGGTCCCCCCGCGCCAATGCTGTCTCCATTCCCTCCTGTCTCCGGCCATCTCCTTGAAGTCTCCACATCTTCCAATTTTAACATTGTCAATGAACTTCAGCCTTCCCCTTCTTCTGATCACTTCCACCATTCCCTCCAAATCTCCTTTCAAAATTCCATTCCCTCTCATCAAATGCCCCAGCCAGTCACCCTTCCTTTGATTTATTTTTTCCATCAACGTTCTTTTCTATCCTATTTAATACTCGCTCATTCCTAACTCTATCCGTCCACCGTATTCCCTCCATCTTCCTCCAAACCCACATCTCAAACGCCCCAGTCCTGTCCCTGTCTCTCTTCCCCATCGTCCAAGTCTCACATCCATACATTAACACACTCCACACATAGCATCTCACCAATCTCTTCCTCAATTTTAATTCCCGGAACACTTATGAGAAATACCGTGTTTCTTTCAAAATTAATTATACAAATCTCAAATAAGATTTTAATTTGGGAATAATGATGTTGTAATATTTAATGCAAGTCGACTTAGTATGCTAGTCGAATAGCTCTGACTGCTTTTATATATTCCACAAACGAAAGGAATATTCCTTCACACTAAAAACAACTAATTATGTATTAGTTCTGAATTAATGTCGTGAAATATGAAATCATGAATGGGAACTCTCAGATGGTGTTCAGCTGCTGCAATTGCAGACGGATAATATTTCTTAGCAAACCTCTTACTTCTTGGTGGCTATGCGATGACCTTCCAACCGTTGTTTGAAACGACGGCATGCTTGGCCAATTTAATAGCCCAATACATAAAAACTCGGAAACTATGACGACATCAACTGCTTTCAGATCTGCTAAAATATTTCGGAAGGGGGCAATACGGAGTGAAGACAGTCGTATTTGCAAGAAAATCGAGGATTCCGGTAACAATTTAAACCTCCAACATTTAGAGACATTTGCCCACAGGAAAAGAAAATTCACACTGCTTGCTACCATAGAGGATTATTCAATCCAAAGGGACATAGCTTCAATGGGTACTCTAATCACGCCGCGTATTTCCCCGAGCAAACGGGATAACGACGAACCATCAGCGCCACGAGTGGCGACTTGCATAATTTGATTATTTCTCCAATAGCTCGTATAATGCGCGCGGGGCGACAACTATATTCCAGCGGCAGACTCCAAAATCCTCCAATGTAATATTCCTGAATTTAAGACGCTCTTCCACTCACCGCGCTATTAAATGGGTTTACAAAAGTCGCAAAGCGTGACGCTGAATGGCAGAGCGATTGGAAATTCACGGGGAAATAAAGAATAGTTACACGTTACATAGAACTGTTGTGATAGATCAATGTTCGTGATGATGTAATCCAACGAATTCAAAACTCCTCATTGATACATTTCCCAATTTCAAATAATATATTTCAAATATCGGGAATACATGAATCGCTCTGCACTCAGCGCCGCGTTGCGGGCATTCATTAAAACCGATTAAAACGCGCCCAAAGTGGCATCACCATTCAAGCCTGTATAGGGCGGACTGGCCCTTCTCCTATTATGCAATAGGGTAGTTCCCTTCATCAAAGAAAACGAAAGGCATTGATTGCGATTCGTTGCCCACCATTAGCGTATTCATAATACACTAATTGTTTGGTTTTACAAATCCCAGTTCAGACGAATGGCAATGGTCAATTTTATCCTAATTTGAAAAAGGCCAGATTGGCGCCCATGCGATGCCACTCCACGTGACGTCACAGGGACCTAGTTTCTACACGAGTAGATAGGATTTTTACATCGTCTGAGATTACCAATGCAAGAATGAGGCACAGAGCTCAGGGAAACGTCTCTTAATAATCACCTTTTAAAACTGCCTATGATCGGAAAGAATCCTTCGTTTGATAAGGTATTAATAATCCTTATTTAAGCCAAGCGCTACCAGCTAGCAGGGTACTCTGCTAGCAGCCTGCATCGTGTCGCCGTTCATAGCCTCGCACCAAGGTGGCCTCACACGGCGGCAGCCGGAACCAGAATGACGTCACACGGGCTTTTCCCAGCATTCATACTTTGGCGTCGCGTTTTTTCGCGCGCTTGAAAATTTTCACTTTTCATTTAATCGCGAAAAATAGATATCGTCATTTAAAAATCTAAAAGCGTGAAATACGTACTCCAGGAGTAATAATCTTTCGATTTAGGCAATAAAAAAATAATAGGAAATCACCCTATTCCCTTGCTGTCACACTTATGCTCTCGCTTGCTCAAAATCGTCCCTAGATAATTCACCCGGTAATTACATCTCGTAATATCAGCGCTACCTTTTTTCTAAGGTCGCCGCCATTGACGTACCTATGTGTACCGGAATCTCACACTAACTTCTCCCTATGGAACCTGTATCGGTAATTTGTTTCTGTAAACTCGTCTTAAGAGTGCAGCGGATCAGCGGAAGGAGATTTTCTTCTCCTGTACCGCGGTTACTCAATGTTAAGCCGCAAGCGTAAAAAAGAACATTTACCAACTCAAAACATCCAATAGGCTCAGTCAAAAATTTACAACATAAGCGGCAATGAGGCAGTCAGCAGAGGAAGGTCGTTCACAACCAACCGGAATTACTTCGGAGGTACAATCGGGAGTACTCCTTTTCAATATTTTGCGGTCATATGGAGAGTGGAAGCGGAATGAAACGAAAAAAGATGAATTAGATAAAGTGGTGATTTGTATTTGGAGAGGGATGCTTACGATTGGTACGCAGGAAAAGTAGGCTTCAACAGGAAATGGATGAAAAGAGAAACATACTCAACTTCACAGAGAAAAGGGGCACCAAAATTAAATGAAATATCTACATCTACATACAACACCGCAAGCCGCCGCGATAGGCTGTCAGGACACCAGGCGTTACAAAAAATAAATGCGCGTACGAAGTTCCTCCAAGCAATTATTCAAGTACTTACATCATTATTCCGGGGAAAAAAGAATTCCTGCGCAAATCCATTCAGAAAATATATATCACCCTCAAAAATATGTCGTTTCTGTCTGACCTGGGAATGTAGCGGGGTTCTACCATAACGCTATCCATGGCGCTCAAAGAATAACTACTTTTAATTGCTCAAGCGGCGTAAGTCTAGCACGTAGTAGCCTACGAGTCCCAAGCGTCTCCCATTCCTTCGGAATCTGAATAACACTGATACAAAATAGGATTTTTCCCCATTATTTGAAGAATATACTTTGGAAGGAAAGAAGAGGAAGACCAGAGGCACAGTGCAGATATTCAGTAGGTGCAAAGGAAACAATAAATTCGATCAAAATAAATACAAAATGTATGGTTTGGACCCACATTGTGAGGTCAAAAGTTCAAAATTGTAAAATGGTATTTGCACTCAACAAAACTTAGGACTTTTCCCCATAAGCATGCAAACTTTCATGAATATAGGCGAATTTACTAAAACTACAGGTCAAAAATAACTCCTGACGTGTGGGACAGTCCGTATTTCGCCACACCAGACGCACATATGTAATTCTTACATGGGTCGGTCGTTCCAAAGAAACGTGCGTTTTTCAAAGTCAAATTTTTTAAGCAAATATTTTACTCTCAGCTCTGAAATTAATTGCTTCGATAAGAATCCTGTCCTAATATGTTGCCCTAAAAGTGGTCGTGAACCCCCATTCATTCAAACAGTTTAAAAATTTAATCACGACAACAAGAACGGATGATACACGTATGATTTAGGAGTATTTATCAATACAATATTATACTTTAAATGATTAATATAACCACTCAAATAATCACTGTACTCTATTAAAATTATCGTTGAAAAAAATATTAAATTGAGGTCCTTCAGATCATTGTCTTGCTTTTAAATATAAATGTATTACGGAAGTCAAACCATGGGACATGCAGCGGAGGTGTATGAGTATACATATGTTTAATACATTATATAACAACACATCTTGATTAATTTGATTGAATGACTTCTCAAACGTCATTTACTAAAGTCCAATGTTGACAAATCCATTCTTTCTTTTTTAAGAGGGATGCAGGGGACATAAAACGTAACAGCATTTTGAGAATGGCCCACATGCGGCACAGTTCACAAATAAATATTGCAGTTGACATACGCAATGAGTCAGATCAGTGCTTCGAAGTGAAAGTTGGTTTGATTTTTAATTGGTGAGCCAGGTAAGGACTAAAGTTCGTTGTACACAATGGGGCGGGGTCGTCCGTTACCAAACACTTGGTGGTTTCTTTCGGCGTCAATGCTTCTGACGTCTGATATGCGTAGAAAAATGGCTTTAAGATATTCATCAGTTCATTTGAAATCTTCTTTGCTAAGCTGATGAAATAAAAAAGGTTTTTATTACAGAGCCACCTTTAACGAGCCATCTTCTTTTCACTTGGTCCACAAATTTCGGGGCAAGCGGCCGCAACCCAGTTAATATACCTCCGTTCATCTGAAAATATCCCTCTTAGAGTTCCAATTCAACACATCAGGGAGAGAAATATTTCCCTGAATTTTTGGGGCAACCTTCCGCGGCAGGATTTTTTTTTGGTTGCCAAACGCTTCATCGGGTTTTGAACCCCGGACTCTTTTCCAAAGTCATCCACATCAGGAACCTCATCGTAGCTGCGAATTGGAGTCGTCACTGCAGCCCGCCATTGCTTTGCACATCACCAGAGACGCCAACTTACCAAAAATATTGGGGGGGGGGGCCCAACCGGGGATCTTGCCCCGGGAAATTTTATAAGTAGTGAGTTTTCAGTTTTTTTAACATTTTAGAAGAGTCGTATGATCAACATTAGAGCCTAGATAACTCGAATCTCGATATCTGGACACCCCGGGGAAAATCGGCAAGCCTAACGCATTTTTTCCTCACACCCATAACGAATTTCTGAGGGGGCTCGGACCCCTCAGGAGTCGGCGTCACTGCGGCATCACCAATGGCGTTTTCACCGCGTGGGAACATGGGCGTCGAGACGAGTGCAGTTTAGATTCAATTTTCCGATTTAAAATTGAGAGACGTGGACAATAAGACATTAATAAACGTTTCTCGTAACTCCATGAACGACTTTCACTTCATTTCAAGGAGTCGCACTTCGCATTACGTTTCTATTTTGTTTCTTACCGGCCTCCGAGAACACGCCGCCTCATCTTGAATGCCTCAGGATCTTCATTCGTCCAATTAGCCTTAGAAAAACCATGACCTCTTCCCTATTAGGGTGGTTTCCTATTATTTTTTTATTGCCTGAATCGAAAGATTATTACTCCTGGAGTACGAAAATTTTCAAGCGCGCGAAAACGCGACGCGTAAGTATGAATGTCGGGAAGTCTCTCCGCGTGACGTATTTCTGGTTCCCCCTCCCGCCCTGCGAGGTGACCTTGAGGCGAGGCTTAGCGCTGATACGACGCAGGCTGCTAGCGGCTAGCCTAGTACCCTGCTGGCTGGTAGCGCTTGGCTTAAATAAGGATTATTAATAACTTATCAAACGAGGAAAACTTTCCGACCTTAGCCAGTTTTAATAAGTGATTGTTAAGACATGTTTCCCTGAGCTCTGCGCCTCATGCATGCAATGATAACCTCAGACGACGTATAACTCCTATCTTCTCGTATAGAAACTAGGTCCCTGTGACGTCACGTGGAGTGGCATCGCATGGGCGCCAATCTGGCCCTTTTCAAATGAGGATAAAAATGGACCATTGCCATTCGTCTAACCCGGTATTTCTAAAACAAAATAATTTGTATATTATGAAAACACTAATGGTGGGTAACGAATCGCAATCAATGCCTTTCGTTTTCTTTGATGAAGGAAACCACCCTATTCTCCGTATGGGGGCGTTAGCGCCAAACAACGGCGGAAGCGAATGCGACGGGTAGACTTAGTGAGGGCGCATCAAAGGCGTACCCAGGACCAAATCTATGTAAGTCAGTGGCGGTTTGCCCATAAGGACTCTCGGACGCCGCCCCTCCCAAATATTTGAAAAAGTAAAAAAAATAAATATCCATTAATTTATAATTATACATCTGATTAATCAAAGCGTTTTTTCAGTCCCATACATCGAAAGTGTTGGAAAAAAACGAAAAGAAATAGCGCGAGAAGTTCGTATTTGTAGCCGTGGGGCGCTGGCCAGAACGTCCCAATCCATCCCCATGCAGTTATATGGAGAGTGGTAGTGGTGGGGGCCGCTGGTGCTATGACGCGTCTAGCGTTGTGTCTTATGGAAGTCTTGGGACGTCGTCCGAAAATGCGCAGAGCGACGAGTGAGTTGACATCGCTGCGCAGGCCGGCGGGCGTATAATCTGGCGTCTACTTGGTGCTGCCACAGAAAAGGGACGTACGGAATCAGAATGGTCACTGTACTGGGTGTAGTTATACGATTTTAATTTTTAATTACTGGTAGGTATTGCTACAGTAAATAAATTATCCCATTATGCTTGCGTTTTTTGGTGTTTGAATTCCGGAACACATAAAATCCAACCAGTTAAAGGCCGTATTGACGAAGGAAAACTATTCTCGAGTATTTGACACAGTTCTGTTATGATTACCTACGAATTTCAAGAACCTTGGGGAAACTAATATTATAATATTTAGGCCTTAACAATGTATTCATATCTTCCCGATGATTAGAAATACGGTACCTATTTTTCAGATAAATTTGTCAAAAGACCTGCAGTATTAGGAAAAATCAGTTAACATTCCCCACTGATTTATAATTTAAGAAATAGTTGCGTGCGTGATAGGGTGAAGGATTAAGTATGATTTAAATCGTTAAGCGCGACTTTAAATAGAGTCATTCAATTAATGTCATGAAGTTCCGCGTACAATGCACCTTTTGTGTGTAGGTTCATCATTTTTCTAGCCGTCCTTGTTGTATTAGTTCATGTTCACCTAATTCCTCAGCGGCAGAGCGGTAGCTGTCTGACGGAAAATGCCCACTTGGGTCTGATTTAAGTGGCCTCGAAGAGTTCATATCAGTGCGGAAATCCTTACAGCTCCCATCTGTGGCTCAGTCGAGTCGTCTTCTTTTACGATCTAGAACTTATTTTCTATTATATCATGGCAATGATTTCGAAGACACGGTTATTCCAAATGCGACCCGTTGGCGTCTCGTGTGTTTACCACATATGAATCTTAGACTCAAGGAGATGGTCCGTGACGTCCTTTGTTTGCTTGAATGGCTTTGCTGACCTTAAATTCGTCCCTCAGCTGAATCAGCATTAGTGGACCACGACTTCTATCTCCCTAGAGTCGTCCTTATAGTAACGGCAAGACTCTCGGAAAGAACGGAGTGAAATGAGTTCAGACATCATTTTCGAGGAGTTAATTGTGCGTAATTGCCGATTAAGAAGTTTCTTAGTGCTGTGTGTACATTCAAGAAGACAATTTTGAATTAATCAACAGTGCTCGTTTTTTTAAGGGAAATATAGGGAAAAAATTTCCCAATTCTGTGTCCAGGCACCTTGTTCTTTTTGGTCGTATTTTTCGTCGGCCTATTTTGTGTTGTCCCTTGTTTATTTATAGACTAGTGCCCTTGCCATGTGTTCAATCAGAAAGAAATTGTTGTCCAGCCCTGATTTCAACGATCGTGTAATTGATCACCTTGCTGGACAAAATGAAAGAAGGATGGACTTTTGCAATATAACTAAAGGCCTGTGAGTATTTCATATTTTGTTAAAAATGTGTGAGAAATGTTTAATTGTTGATTTTAAATCATACTGTATTCAAGAAGCAACGCGAACACCGCCATCAAAGTTTACATCTGCAATAGCAAAGCGCGCGCATTCTAGTAGTGTTTGTTGCCTAGTGGAAGTCAGTGACACTCTCCTCCCTCCTCAGGTGTTAAAAGTGTCATTGCTACCTAAATCATTGCAAGTGTTGTATAGATTTGACAAATAACGTATTATGATTGCAAAACGAACAACAGAAGTGTATTTCGGGCATATCCTCACGAAGAATGTAGACGCTAAAACCTAAAGTTACGTATTTTCGTTTGTATTTGCAAAATATCGCAGCAAATATATTTTTATTCTTCAAGATCATTGATCAGTATCATCGAGAGTCCGGACTAAGCCGATCCGTATGACCGAGAGTCTACTGCATTTAGTATTTATTAATCAAGCTTTATTAGGAAAACTAGGTATTTTTGTTGAAAAGAAACGGAACGTATGGCATCACAGAATTTAATTCCTAGATTGCCGTAAAAACTTAATAAAATACACGAAATATTAAAAAATTATGCCCCCCCGGTGGAGTGCGCCCCCCCTAGCATTTGACTCACGAGCCGCCACTGATGTAAGTATAGAGGGGGCAAGACGTGGTCGTTCAAGTTGTAACACAGAAAAGGTTATGAAATCAAAACTACAAAAAATTATAACGGCGATTTAATGTTTTTTAAAAATAAATTCTTTGCTCGGAAAAATATTTTTATTTTAATTACATGTAAAATGCTAATATCACTTTTCTAGGATTTAAAGAAAATTTGTTCATAAATTTCGTTTTGAACTAAATTTACTATTGCTTCGAGGGGAGGGGCAGCTGCCCCCTATGCTGGGTACGGCAATGCGGAGTAGTGTAGAGAATGACTGTCCAGAGGACTCTGCATCGATCATTCAGCCATCCGCACCCTCTCCTAGGTTCGCGATACATAAGATAAGGATTCTACAAACGGAAGGGAATGATAAATTTCGAAGAAAACATTCTTACTCCGGCAGCCATTCTTCTATTATTATAAAGAATAAACCGCTGAGTTGCCGTCCAATTTCCACGAGTAGTTGATAAGAGTTTCTGCTCAAAAAATTATTGACAGAAAACCGCTACTTGATGGTTTATACCTATAGCTCACAAGATTGAAAATAACAGCGAACAATGCGAGAACGAGGAGTAGCTGAGACGTTCTGACCCGCTCGGCAGTAGTCAGTGACGTCATCAACTCATCCGTGAAAAGATTAAAGGCCGTCTGTTTATCCACACGAATAGCTGTGGAAGAAGTAGACAAAAAATTGGAAAAATACGAGTCTCTTTATATTTCAAACCCCAACACAATAAAAAAACGAAAAATGGCGCAAGAGTCCATTTCAAATGATAGCCAACCTGGGTGGCGGCGGTGTACAGTGCTTGCCTGACAAACTGAGGGTCGCGGGTTCTATTCCCGCCTGGGCAGATTACACCTATTCCGGTCATGGATGCTTGTGATCGTCCATTGCAACTCGATGTACCCCGATTTCAAGACCAAATAGTGGCGTTTTCGGGGAGATAAACATAAATAAACGCATTGTATAAAAATCTTTAAGAAAAAATCTTGATAATTGGGCACCAATTTAAATGAAAACTCCCCGACGCTAACCGGAAGAAGATTCACGCCGCCCTGTCTCGCTCACGAGGTGCATATCCTGTTAATAATCCTAAACATTAACAAGAAGCCTTGGAGCGCCGGGCGAACGGAATTCCCCCGAAATAAATGAGATTGTTGGCGGTTGTTGTATCCGGACCTCCACTCCCGGCCTTCGAGTTTCCATGGAAACGGAATCGACAATGAGAGTTGAACGGCCTTGTGGGGGTCTGGCCCAAGGAACGTCCAACGCTCCAAGTGGTGGTGTCGCCCTCCTCCGCGGCCTTGGCAAACAAAAGACAATCGCAGGCGCTTTCCCGCGTGATTACCCAAATTTATGCGAGGCCGTTTTGCGAGGAGTGCGCGAATTTGGTGAATTCCGCGCTCGATCGAGCCGTTCGCAACTCGAGCGGTGAGTAAATATCAACAAGAACGCTCCAGGTGACTGCGCAGTAAGACTTCATCCGAGTCCAACATTCAAAACCTCAATTTCAATATTATCAAGGGAAAACGGAGGAAGTTTGAAAGCGATTGAAATAAATGTAAGCAAATTATATCACAACCATTACTCCTATGGCTTCGCGAGGATTAAATTAAATGCAAAAAAGGACCTCAACAACTTTAATGCGATGAGCCAAGAGTGGAGGCAACTACTAAATCACAAAAAAATGAAAAACGGGAAAATCTTGGGTAGAACGTCCAATACGGCGGATCGGAAAATCGATTTTTTTCTAATCCAATTGGTCTAACGAAAAATGTTGTGGAATTGATCAATTATGAGGGGTAAAGAATTCGAGACCTCTGGGTCCCCTGACCCTCGCTCATTGGCCATTTATGGCCGATCGCCCATAGTCACGAATCGACGAATTTAATATTTTATGGCCATTCCCTACAGATTTCGCCGAGTTACTGCCCCTCCGGACTAAGCATGTCATGAATTTAGACAAATAAGCCATTGCTGAGCCACAAAATGTCAAATTTGAGTGCGCGTCCGCGAGCAAAAATATTCCAACACCCACGCAGCATGGCGGATAGATGAGCGGCAGGCCGCGCGCGTACCTTTCCGCTCGCCTCTCCCCCTCAAACACCCCGAGTGCAGCAAATTCTGGGCGTGAACTAGCGAAGCTAGAAATCTGTTTCAAATTCAGCGATGTTTAAAAAATGTAAGCAATTCTTATAGAAGAGTAAATTATTGAATATTAAAAGCAATATTTGGTTTAAAAAACACTGGTAATGTAATAAGCTGACAATGGACTCTTACTAAGATCGGGTCAGAGAGTCTAGACCAGTGGCCTAGGCAATGGCCACTTGCTCCGTTGGGTTGGGTCCCAAATCCCCCCCCCCCCCCCCCCCCAAAAAGAGCTCCATGCAGTGAGGTTTCAAATATTCAAGCATAGGCGCCGGCAGGAAAGGGTTAAAAAAAAGTCGTGGACAAAGGAATAGGACAGCATGTGACCAGAGGCGGATACAGAAAACACTCAAGGGGGGGGGGGGCGCAAAAGATATATTGAGTTGCCTTTACTTTTATCGTGATAAAAAGTAATCAAGTCACAGGCAGAGTAAAATAAAATTTTAATTAAGGTAATTATACACATATATAAGACAATACCATCTTATGATATAAAAAAGTCATAATTCTGGTTCTGCAATGCTTGGCAATACGGCCGGACCCCGCCAGGGAGGGGCGTACGCCCCCCGCGCCCCCCCATCTGTATCCGCCACTGCATGTGACCCAAAAATCAGTGGAAGGGAGCCGGGAAAATATTAGAAATGGATTACAGACAGCTGCAGAAGCTCTTGATAAAAGAAAATTCGTTAAAAAAAATGGATCTTGCAGGAAGTCTTAGATCACATTGAAGATAGAATGAAGTACAAGAATGTGAAAAAAGAGGAAGACAGAATAATTACATGAAAATAAGATACCAGATATGTCGTAAAGTGAGGAAGGCTACAGAAGCGTGCATGAAAAATATCCGTGAAGATCTAAATAACAATCTTGTGCATGGAAAAGTAGAAGCTGCCTGTAAGATGGTGAGGAACCACTTCAAGGAAAGGGACATAAGATGTAATACCCTCAGGGACAAAAATAGTGAATTGATGTTACTGCACTGCAGTGATACACTTTTGCTCAAATATAAAGAAACACATCTCAAACTTACAAATGTAAAATGAGTCGGTTTCACCAAAATGGAATCTTAACCCTTTTGTGCTGGACGTCGGGTGGAGCCAGAGGGGATTTTCATGCGTAGAACACCTACCATTGGGAATAGCTGTCGTGGGTTTTTCAATGCAAATGACTGGATGTCGGTAAGACGAGAGGTAAGAGTGGTGATCGCTGAGGTAGCAATTGTCGGACACATTCAGGCCCAGCCTCAGACCCAGCTTAGGGCCTTAGGGGATTAGGACCTTGGGGCCACTCCTCGGGAATTAGGTCCGACCCTCCCACTCAATTATGAAAATTCTCACCAAAGAAATCCGTTGGGAAGTGATTATATTGTGAATGGTATTTTGAAATGATACATTTCATTGCATACTACAATTTTTTTCTACTTTGAAATGAATTCTTTGTTTTGTTCTACGTGTAAGCAATTTTTAAACAAAATTTTAGCATTAAAGCTAATGAACTTCTGGACTTATAGTCTTAGTACATTATGTTCACTAACTTTGTCCATTTAACACTAGAAATCCGTTTTAAGTTCCACAATGATTAAAAATGTTTGTATTTCACTGGTAATGCAATAAGTTGACCATGGATTTGTGCTACGATTGGGTTAGAGGGTGTAGACCAGTGGCCGGGTAAGGGAAAGGAATTGAGTTGGGTTCTGAATCTGAGGGATGAATATACCAGAGTAACTCCAACCAAAAAAAAAGCTCAGCACAGAGAGGTTTCAAATATTCTTATGCTAATTGGAAAACATTTTCCTATTGTAGGCACTGGCAGGAAAGGGTTAATTCCTATGTGGTACCTATGTTCCAAATTATATATGTAAAACGAAAACTGTATTTACGTATGGAATAAACAAACATTATTATTATCATCATTACTAATGATTGAAAACAAAGAGAAAGTGGAGACATGGAAGGTATATCAGGATGAGTTATAAAAAGGAAACAGCCTAAGAACGAATGCTGCTGAAAACAATAGGGAAGTGTATAAAGAGGAGATGGGAGCCAAAATTTTAAGATCAGAATTTAATGTGGCAGTAAGAGGCCTGTGGATAAATAAAGCATCTGGAATTGACCATATTCTAGCAGCATTAATTAAAAATGCAGAAAAAAAGGTGTTGATCCAGCTGTACAAAGTGAAAGGTATTTAACAGGTGAGATACCACAGAGTTCCGATTCTCTCTTTGAATGTGCCGTCGCATGCGATTCTTATCCTACTCACGAACCTTTTTGTTTGAAAGCTTTCGCAGAGGTTACGTTGGAGAATTTCAGCCGTGGAAAATAAAAGAGGCAAAATATGATGTCACATAGCGTGACTCTTCCCAAGAGATTGAACAATCATCGGGGGAATCACAGCATCGCAAGATAATAACCACATCAAAAATAACTATGTCCTATATTTCAGAAAACCACCCTTGCCCTTCTATCAGCCCATGACTCTGTTGTTTTTTTGTTTCCAAAATCACACAGACCATAAATCATTCTCTTCTAATAGCCCGGTCAAAATAGAGATTGACCCTTGCATAAATTGCCAACAAGATGAAAATTTGCATGAACCTCAAGTATACCACTCTAATGAAATCCTGAAAAGTCCCCATCGATCCCGTGTGTGCAAAAAATTTTATTCAAGGTCAAAGGTCACAAAAATGAGTTTTTTTGCATTTTTTGGCCAAACGGTTGGTTTTCTGCTAAAAGTTACACAGACCATAATTGTAGATCAAAATATTATCTATAAAATTGTCATTTCACTTTTTTCTGTAAGATTTACCGTTTCTGAGAAAACGCAATTCGAATGTAGGCTGGAGCTGTATTCTCCGTAATATGCATGACTATATTGATGCGCTCTCCGAACATTATTGGACACGTAACTCGCATATAGGTTACTAGCTCTCACCTGTCCATCCGCCAACAATCGGGACAAAGGGTTTAGTATTCTCCAAAATATGCACATGTATCCTCGCCGCCTATATGGTAGTGCACGAGGTGCATTTTTTAAGCGTAGTTTCCCCAGTAGGTCTACTCCACGGTCTGTTTCACTCGTAAATCAGGTCTTATTGAGCTTCTCCTCATTTATTTCTTCTTCCTCTACATTCCCGTAAGTCGATGTAACTTGTTGTTACAGCGATAAATTATCTGTTTCGTCGTTGATGTCGGTACTTCTTCTGTTGAAAGTTCAACGTTTGAACATGCCTGGGCTTGACGACTGATGCTTGCCGTTGAACAAAATAAGCCCACTTTTTGCAACTAAATTTTGAACTACACCCTACCTTGCAGTTGCACAGGAATTAATAAAGGCGTTAAGGAGACGGGTGTAGAGTATGGATTGGCTCCAGTACATTGTGAATTAACTTCCAACCCCATTCTTCTGGACAAGGGCGTACCCAGGATCAAAACTAGGGGTGGGGGGCAAGCCATGGTTGTTCAAGTTGTAGGTAAGATTTAAGCATGGAAAAGGTGAATGAAATCAACATTTTATGGAAACTGCAACAGCTCTTTATTATCTTTAAAAATTATTTGCTTGAAAAAATGTTATTTTCCGATTCCGATGATTCCGACTGGCGATTTTTGATTCTAGGTGGGGCAGCTGCCCCCTCCTGCCCCTCGCTGGGTACGCCCATGCTTGTGGATCCAGTTAATGCCAAGTCACACTTGAACCTATTGATACAATCGATAGAAATATCTCTGAGCAGAAGCTGAGGTTGATGGAAGGCAAGTATCTTGCACACGTTTTTTATTACGTGATTGTTTAGCAAAGGATAAGTGCACGTGATTTTTGTTGGAGATCCATAGACTGAAAGATAAAGCGAATTCTGTGAGCGATTGGAGTATTAAAAATTTGTATATGTTGTTTTGAGGTAAACTGCTGATGAAAAAAACTGCAATACCCAATTTTAGCTGGGACTTGAAAAACTGAGGTCTAGCAGCAGTCATAATACATAATAGGACAAATTTGCACATACTGATTTCATAAGTTCTAAATTTAACCGCTTATCTTTTAAAATAATCTGCTATAAAACATGTGTCAATGACCACGGAATATATTTTTAATATCTATAAACATGCGAATTGGTGGAGGATAATGAGAATTATCAATTGCTAACGATTGAATATCATCTCGCATGATTGCTGACGCAGCTTCCTGGATCACTCAAGTAACTCTTCTTTTCTTGATTTAATTGATCATTATGATTATCAATTAAGCATATAAATATTAATTTTCCGGGTTTCTCAGTGATAATAACCTTGATAATGACATAGTGTACTATCGAAACCTGGGTAGGTTATTTAAACTCCTGTGGAACATACAAAAATGTATCTTCATTATGTTTCCTGTCAACAAGTTCCACCAAGTATCGCCTTCCAGCCTTAACTTGATAATAACCTTATTACCATATTTAATATTAATCGCAGTTAAACACTTCTATTACCTAGATATGAATTTTTGCGAACAGTTTTTAATTCTTCCAATGTAGACCGACAGTTGTCACTACTCTCGATGCAGGCAAATATTTCTTCCATGGCCAGATTCAATGCTTCATCTCGGGGACGACCAGTTTTACTTCCAATGGGTGGTTTTAAAAAAGAAAAACTGCAACCATGACTATAACTAGCTTCAGCAGCTACTAAATTATGTTTAAACCTTATGCGAGTGATAATATTTTTAAAATTATTATCAGAACGAATTATTATGAGCTATACACAGAACAGATTCTTTGAATGAAAGTTTAGTAACTTTACAAATTCTAAGCCAATACCTCACGCCTCGTTTCCTTTCTATTCTTTATTCCGTTCATCGCCGCAAAAGAAGGAATGATTTTTAAAACAAGCGGAGTCATTTACGTGTGCTATTGTACGAGGAGGACTAACTTCGATGTACTGGCTTGATCCACTTCATGATGTCTTTCCACTGAAGCAATAGTACTACTCCAAGTGTAATTTTTACAACATTGCACATGTTTTGCCACTGATTTTTGGCTTTTTTTGGTATTTAATGAATTTATAACTTCTTTCAGCACTTGTATCTATCAACGTCTTTGAGCCACAATCAGCAGTAGCAATTTCACTTGCAGGCAAAGGTTATTTTACAGATGAAACCATGCCCGAAAGCTGCTAAGTACTAAATACAATAGCACAAACTTTAACTTATAGTTCTAGCACTGACCACATGCTTTGATTAAGAGGGAATATTTAAAGCTAAACCCTTTGTCCTGATTGTTGGCGGATGGACAGGTGAGAGCTAGTAACCAATATGCGACTTATGCTTCCAATAATGTTCGGAGAGCGCAACAATATAGTCATGCATATTATGGAGAATAGGGCTCCAGCCTTCATTCGAATGGCTTTTTCTCAGAAACGGTAAATCTAACAGAAAAAAGTGAAATGACAATTTTGTAGATAATATTTTGATCTATAATTTTGGTATAAGCAATTTTTATCATAAAACTAACAATTTGGCCAAAAAATGCAAAAAAACTCATTTTTGTGACCTTTGACCTTGAATAAAATATTTTGCACACACGGGATCGATGGGGACTTTTCAGGATTTCATTAGAGTGGTATCCTTGAGGTTCATGCAAATTTTCATCTTGTTGGCAATTTATGCAAGGGTACCCCTATTTCTTGGGCTAATTTGACCGGGCTATAAGGAAAATATTAAATTACACGAGAAAAATTGAAGCGTGTTTCATCCCTATCCCGTCTCACCAACTGACCTTTTTTAGCCTACCTGCTTCAATTCTCTGTTTCTAGACAACAAATGCTAGGTGAGTGACTTTCTGGGCCGAATATGTCTCGATAGCTTCAACAATTACATGACATGCATGAGATTTAAAAATTAATTAGACCAAACGCGACACATTCCTGACAATATTTCTGATTATTTTTAGCTGTATGTAATTGATTGCCACTAAGTTTTTTATTTACAATTAGAATATATCAATATGCAACACTGTCCAAAAAACATAATTTTCAAAGAAACAGTGCAGCATTAACCCCTCAAACGAGCAGAGACGGATTGGAAACGCCAACTGCATATATCACATAGCTCGCCCGGCTTCGCTTAGAAGTCAACGACGTCACTGAAACAAGATCTGACTTGTTCGTCCTTGACTCCCTCATTTGTAGCCTCGTTGCAGAAATATGGAGGGAGCGCACTCCTTCCCTTCCGCCTCTCCTTTGCGCGCTTCTACTGCCCACCCCTTCCTCAAACTGAGCGGTCGAGCACCACATCGCACGTGATGTTAACACCGTTTTAAATATGTAGTGTTAATTGAGTTGCTGATTGCGCAGTTGCAATTTAATTTAATGATATACCAATAAAAATGTCCTTCATTGTGTAGAAACATTTCTATAGAGATAAGGAGAACCAATGTATGCCGTGTGCATGCACTGTGGCGTGAAATTATCCACCTCACCATACTGAAGCACTTTCGGGTGAAACGCAAGTTGGTATGCGATGAGAGAGTGACAAAATTTGGGGGAAACGTGCGCGAGGAAAATTTGAATTCAGTTGATGGCATTGGGGTAGCCAGGAATTTCGTTAGGGGGGTCGAAAACCAGGGGGGAATTTTTAAACAACACGGTACAAAGTAGAGGGTTTTAAACTAATTTTAACACCCTTCATGATTGGAAAAACTTCTTTTTTCAAAGAAATCCATTGAAAATTCATGATTTTTCAATATTTAGTTTCCTTTTATGAAGGAAATTAAAGTGTTTGTATATTTTGGGGGGTCCGGACCCCCAGGACTTCCCCCTCTTGCTACACCACTGGTCAGTGGTTTATCCAAAGATTTTTCCTATTTTCATTTCTAAATCCAAGCATAACAGTTTAGGTCTTGAGCATGTAAAGATGTTTTTAGAAACAACTTGAAAGCCTATAAAAATGATTTTTAATTTATAAAAACATTAAAAAGTGTATGAAAATCTAACAAGCATTCCTTTGATTGCATGTACCCAGAATAAACTTGAATAATTACTACGCTTAATAGCATGAAATTGAAAATGCATTTGGATCCAAAAATATCCGATCCGAATGATCTGGCTCTGAAAATCAAGGATCTGATCCGAATCTGAAAAAAATCCTGGATCCGTCCATCCCTAATTAGCATGAAATGAAGTGGAGAAGATTTTTTTTGGTGACATAGCTGTCAGTTCAGCCTGACAATAGCAGGAGGCCTAATACACAAGATGATTATATGCTGAATGAATCCAAAAAATAGCAAAGTCTAGTTCACATCTGCAAAAGCTTACAAGTTAATTGATGCAGGGTTAACTTGATAAATCTATTAATCTTACCTTATCTGACTGGTTCATGCATCACACCAGTAAGTATAATTATTCTTAGTTGGAGAAGTGGAGGACTGGCAGAGGTTTCGTGATAATGTTCCATGTTCCTTGATATAGTGCACTACAGTCAACGATTTTCTTGGGCTACTGTAAAGGTGAAGCTAGGTAATATAAAGGCATGATAAATGATAACATTTATGTAACAGCTAAACCGTGTATTAATAAAACAATTTACATAGTAACAGGGACAATAGTTCAACCAGATGGTACATACCAGCATGATCATTTTTAAGTTTCCAATTTCTATCAAATTTCATTTATAATTAAATTAAAAAAATAATATTTTCTTAAAAACTCTGGTAAAGGGCGGAGTCAACTAAATCAATTCTAAAAAACATGAAAAATATACACAAAATCAAACAAAAACATCAACTAAATGAGTTGAGTGAGATGGCTAATTGATGTGACAAAACCCCATTCTAAGATGATGAGATGAGATAAAAGGCAGTTTTAAAAGATAAGCTAGGAGCTGCAAAAGCTGAAAAATATTCTTTGGAATGTATAAATTCACACACAAATGGAAATACCACATACCTCATCACGCCACTGACTGGATGGGGTTTTAAGAACACTCTAACTTCATAACCCGAGAGAGACAATAGTTCTAAGTAGCACAGCCATTTTCTTTTTTAATACATAAGAGAGAAAGGGCTCCATGTTGAAGGGAAACATGCGTGAAAGGCATGAGATTGTTCGAATGCATCAATTTTTCTTCCAAGTCCCTTCAACTCATCTTCAATCTCCATCCATGCGTACTCACATACTGCATCGAAGCCTGGTAAAGAGAGACAGAGAAAATGGATTCATAGAAAGTCACACAGAATAAAACTCAGTATATATAATAATAAAATATACCTCAATAATAACATATAAAAAATATTCCTAAGAATATATTTATCATTCTATAGTCTATGTACGAAAATATGAATCTGAATCTTTTATGTACTTTGAATAACAATCATCATGCATATGAGACAAAAAGATGCAATGACTTTTTTGAATGTACAGTGGCGGAAAAAATTAACGCAAAGCTCATTGGCGTCTGAAACCTGCCAATAAAATTTTGCATTCATAATGCTCTCATACAGCCGGGAATTTTAAAAGCTGTATGCTCCTTACATTGGGGAAATAGTCACATCCGTCGCATTATGACAATGCGCAAAAGATCCAGCTACGAAATCTTCCCCATATCCTCCAAAGTGTGCTTCGCTCACGACTCACCTAGAATGGAGTTTACTCTCGTCGAGACATCTGTGGACACAGCCAACATACTGCGCATTTAGACTGCCTTATGGCATGACCATTCCGGTGGTGTAGTGGGTAAAGTATTGTGCAATGACACTGAGGTTCTACCGGTCAAATCTCAGTGACGGATGATTAGATGCTGCACACACACTGCGGAAATTTTTCTGATCTTGAAACTTCGAAAAACCAATCACAAGGTCCAGAGGATGTTGCACGGCTATTGAATTCCTACGTGCTTATTTATTTGTCGAAGTTCAACTCATATATTGCATAACCATCAGAGCAGTTGACTGTGGAGAGAATTTTGGCTACCTTTTCTGCGTCGTCTATCCCCGCTTCAAGGCTCCTAACATTAGGTGCAGCTGCGATGTGTCACGGCCTACCCTTCTCCCCCCCCCCCTTTCCCCCCTTCCCCCATTCAAAGCAAAACTCTTAAGAGTTCCTCAAAGCAGATTGAAAATATATTTTTGAGCCACCTTGAAACCTCTGACAAATCGGTTGTCTGTTTTCAATTCAGTATTGCCATGCTTTGCTCGATATTCTACTACCAATAATAGTTTCCCAAGGAATTCATTTGAACAACTTAACATGGCACAATTGAAAAAAATATGAAGCCGAATTGATTTAGGTTATGAAAAATTTGATGCCCATTTTATGGGATAATTATATTGATAGCTTAGCTTCAATTATTTCTTTCATGTAGTTATCCAAAACAATTGATAAATTTGATTATTGATCGATTGCTTTCCTGGTGAAATGAGAGGTGTAAATAGACGTTTGTGGACTTCATAATTTCTTTGAAACTGGATTTTTATTCACATAGATCAGTGGTTCCCAATGGTGGTACGTGTGCTCCTGGGGGGTAAGCGGCAAAACAGCTGGGTACAGTACTTGGGGATACCCCTAAAATAATCTGTAATGTCGGATGCCAGGAAATATGTATTCCTTAACCAGGAAATATGTAGACAAAATGTGCATGCGATGTTTTTATCAATACCCAGTATGTTGGCTGTGTCCACAGATGTCTCGACGAGAGTAAACTCCATTTGTTGGTGAGTCGTGGTCAAAGCACACTTTGGAGGATATGGGGAAGAATTCGTGGCTGGGTATTTTTCGTGTTGTCATAATGTGATGGATGTGATTATTTCCCTGGTATAAAGAGCATGTCCCAGCTGTATGAGAGCATTACGAGGGCATAATTTTGGAAGACAAGTAGTTCCTGAACTGGCCGCTTTCAGACACCGATGAGCTTTGCTTTAATTTTTTCCGCCACTGTACATACAACTTTCACCTGCTCCAGCCATTGCCTCAAAAAGACTTTGCCTCTCATGCACACAAAACTATAACCACCTACCACAATTAAAAAAATTGGTTGCGCATAGGAATTTAGTTTGCAACTATCTTTTGTGACATAGTTTTGACAGTGTAAATGACTGCTGGAACTGTCATTATGAATCATGCACATGCTTTGCAGGGAATAATATTTTTAATGGTCACATTCTGTTGGGCCTTATGTACTTGCAGCTACATACTACAACATTCATTTTTCATGGGCAGATTAAATTAGAAATAATTGAATAAATACTACGCTGCCACACAAACAATGTCCCAACACAACGTTTTTGTGCTAAAGATGCCTTTGTCCTGAGACTAAAGATAGAAATCTAAATGCTAGGGCATTCACCATAGACATGATTCAATGAAATACCAGTGCACTAGCTGGCAAAACACATACCTTGATGGAGTCACTGATGAGTGCAAACAAAGGCAAAATGATTTTTCCTCCATGGAATTTTGCACTTTGTGTGCACTCTTCAGGGACTCTGTACAAGTAATCACCATTTCAACTAGCTAAATATACCTGTGAAGTCTCCTCCCTTACATTTCACTAGTTTGGATATGCACTCAACCAAGCCCTAAATATGTATTATGAAAAAAAAAACACTCAGATGGGGTTTGAACCCTCCACTTCAGGGCAAGCAGGTGAAGACTTCATCCTGCTGTCATCATTATGTACTCGCTATAGCTATTTCCCGTACGGCAGATCATGCCTAATTATAGGATTTAAAACTATGGAGTCAAGTTGGCCAAGTAAAACTCTATTAATATGTGTAAACTATATCACTTAAAATACAAACGTCCACCACAAAGACAACTTTGCAGACCAAGAGAGGAGGAGAGTGCTCACATTCACGCCGCGTGCCCACGCAGGATCCACGAAGGTGTCCGCTGCATGGCGTCCCAGCCTGCGGAGCACGCATCCCGAAGAGGAGTGCGTGGCCCACACCTCACCCCCAGGGCCCACCGACACGTGCCCAAACGCCTGAGTGTGTCCACGCTCCACCTCACCCACAGGCTGCCAGTGCGTTCCCTCGGGGAAGACAGGAGTCATCTCACGGCGCACGTACAGCGTGCCCACAGAGTCCAGAGCCCACACCGTCAGCTGAGCCCTCTCCCACTCAGCCACCGAGATCTGCCGAAGCTTGCGGCCTGCAGGAGGCTCCACATGCACCCACACTTGGCCTTGCGTGACAAACATAGGGGAGAGACAGTAAACACACTTGCACAGCAATTGGAGAGTGTGGAACAAGAATCGTCCCTTCTATTTGAGGGGAAACAGGGTTGTTACAAGATTCTTGGATTTAATTTTCCCGACTTCTGCTGGACAAAAATTTGCAAGTCATGGTATTTGGAGGAGGCAGCTGACAGGGTCTTGGGTCACATGTGGGAAGGGTAAGGAAAGGATGGGTGGAGAGAAACTTAGCAACGCCATTCGCCTGTTCTTAATGAAAGGGGACGGTGGCTTCGTGCCAATCGGATGGATGGGGTGCTGTGATGCACTCAACAAAAGTGCTCTCACAGTTGGGCAGTACCTAAAAAATTTCTGCCATTGCTGGGATTTGAATCCAGTCCCACTGGGTGGGAAACCAACACTCTAGCCGGCACACCAACCCAATCCGCAAAAATCTTCATTTCCACCAAATGTATCACACTCTCATGTCATTATAGAACATTTTTGAAAAGCAAGAGCCAATAAATACAAACATCATTAACAAATACATTCGAATTGCTTTTACAAAGCATTTTTCAGCAATGAACACAGAAAAAACAACAGTAACTATAAGAAATTTCAGTCAACTGGTGAATCAAAATATGGTGTTGAATATGAATTCTTGTGGCTGAGCTTAAGGCCACCCGTTGCATTCACCAGGCTGCAGATGGCGTGTAAACCTCTGGATATAGAGGTTAGCTGTGAGATAAGCAGTCGTGGACAAAAAACAGCGGTGTTCTGAGGGGGTATTGGGCTACCGTTGGGCAAGGTAGACCATTTAAATGATACGAAAACCTGTGAAAATGCCGTGACTTGGCAACAGGGGGCTGCCAACAATTATGCCTCTCGTCACCCAGGGGAGAGGGCAGCAGATCCTCTTCACATCTGCGAAGGTGAAGACTATACAGGTCGGTACAGTCGCAGACATTTCTCTATGGGCATGGGAACATTTACTTTAATGGCTGTGGTAATGCGATGTGGAAGGCAAGGGGAAACCACCACATTATCATCCCAAGGTGTCGCAGTTACTCCACTCAATTAATATAATGTCATGATGGAATTCTCTCGAGTAAAATATTCTGGAGGTAAACTAGTTTCCCATTCGGATCTCCAGGCAGGGACTACTCGAGGGTACATAGGTCAAAGGTGATAGAATGCTAAGGATAGGAACATGGAACGTTAGATCACTTCGTATCTGCGGTAGGCTAGAGAACTTGAAGGTGGAGATGCAAAGAATGAACCTCGACGTATTAGGCATCAGCGAAATGAAGTGGCCCCAGGAAGGAGACTTTTGGAGTGGAAGCTACAGAATGATACACAAAGGACACCACGTACACAGGATCGCTAAATGGTATTGCTGGAGTAGGGATAATGCTTAGAAAGAGCGCCAGGATGCGTGTTAAAAGCTACATGCAGTTTAATTAAAGGATAGTAATCGTGAAGATAGAAACTGACTCGTATCTACTGTAGTGGTGCAGGTTTACATGCCTACATCAGAGTATGAAGATAAAGAAATAGAAGATGTCTACCAAGATATAATGGAAGTTATCAAGCAGGTAAGACGGGAAGAAAATCTTATTATTTTAGGAGACTGGAATGCCGTCGTCGGCAAAGGTCTAGATGGAAAGATATCTGGGAAATACGGATTAGGAAATCAAAATGAAAGATAAGAATGGTTACTTCAATTCTGCAGTGAACACAGGCTAGTGGTTGCCAACACTTTATTCAAAAATCCTCACCGAAGAAGATACATGTGGAAGGTGCCAGGACACCTCGGAATATACAAAAATAGACTACATTCTAGCAAAACAAACATTCAGGAACCAGGTGAAGGACTACAAAAGTTATCTACGGGCAGATATCGACAGTGACCATGACTTAGTTATGATGAAATGCCACCTAAAATTAAAAAAAAAATGAAGAAAGCCATGAAAAACATATGGCAGGTTGAGAAATTGAAGGAGCTTTAGCATTGACTGCTTTTTAAAGAAGCTGTAGAAAAGAGAATATAACGATATGACCGATAAATCAGTGGAAGAGAGTTGGAAAACCATTAGAAGTGGCCTGCAGACAGCAGCTGAGGTAGTTCTTGGTAAAAGAAAAGTTGTTATGAAAAAACCATGAATCACGCAGGATGTATTGAATCTCATTGAAGAAAGAAGAAAATAAAAGGCTGCGAAAACAGAGGAAGGCAGAATTGTAAGAGAATGATGAACAAAATATGTCGTAAAGCAAGAGGGCTAGAGAAATACGGATGAAAAATACTTGTGAAGACGTACAAAACAATCTAGTGGATGGAAAAGTGGAAGCTGCCTGTAAGATGGTTAGGAACCACTTTAAGGAAAGGGACATAAGATGTCATTCCCTCAGGGACAAAAACGGAGAACTAATGATTGAAAACGAAGACAAAAGGAAGAGATGGAAGGAATATCTGGAAGATTTGTACAAAGGAAGCAGCCTCAGAACGAATGCTATCGAAAACAAGAGGGAAGTGGATGAGGATGACCAGGGAGCCCCAATTTTAAGATCACAATTTGATGTGGCTGTACGAGACCTTTGGATAAATAAAGCATCCGCTGGGCAATTCTGCTAAATGGGGCCATACTTATGGCAGGCCGTAAGTTTCATATGGCCTGACCCAAAATTACGGCCAATACCAATTCCACTATCATGGGGCCATATTGCATCGCCCGGCCAAAAGTCTTAATGCTCTTTCTGAAGGCGAGTATGAAAATTATAATTGGTACTAAAAGTTTGGTTCACTATTTTTAAACACTGGTAATTTTTTAAGAAGGTGGTTTGTTCCCTTATCCTTCTCCTTTCCTCATGAAATCAACGTCTCTCTTTTATATATATCTAGCCAATGCCCAAGGAATCCACATGTGCTCCCGTGCAATATTAACCTTAACGAGCACCTCTCATAACGAGTGATTCACATAATGAGCTAAAAAAAATGTAGCAAAGTGACTCCCTTAATCAGCGATGTTTCGCAGAACAAGTGACGAGAAGACATCATCGTGTGAGACATCATGGCGTCACATTGAGGTTCCTGCCTGCATCTCAGCTACTAGTCTATGTTTAGGGCTCGCTCAGCTAGCATCTCACTGTCGCTTGCCAAAGTTGTATTCGGTCAAATTATTGAGTATTTTTTAGTGCAAAGCATAAATATTCTTACATGTTTATCCCCTAAGAAAATGTGTTGCAAGAGAAAAAAAACTCACCATAGAAGTCAAACGTCAAATCATTGAGAAGCAGGATCAAGGTGAGAGCGTGGCTGATCTAGCACACACATACAATCCATCTACATTTACGACTTGCATTATCCTCAAAAACAAGGATAAGATTAAGGAGTTGACGCTTCAAAGGGTGTCACAAGAATTTCTATGCAAAGGCCACGTATTCTCGATGATCTTGGAAGATTGCTTCTAATATGGATCAATGAGAAGCAACTGCGAAGACACCAGGATCATCAACGGATGAAGAACAAGTATTCAAGGCAAGCTGAGGGTGGTTTGAAAAGTTTAAGAGAAGAACCGGTATCCACAGCATTATGAGGCACGGAGAAGCAGCAAGCACAGACATTAAGGCAGCTGAGATGGGTCTCTTTTGGAAGAAGATGCCGAGGCAAACTTATACATATTACAGCAGAAGAGAAGGCATTGCCTGGCCACAAGCCAATGAAAGACCGTCTCACGTTGCTGTTTTGTGCAAATGCAAGTGCGATTTGAAAATTAAACCGCTGCTCGTTTACCATTCGGACAATCCACAAGCCTGCAAGAGGTATGAAGACCAGAAGAGCAGGCTAAATGTCATGTGCAGGTCCAACAGTAAGGCATGGGTGACTCATTACCTTTTTATAGAATGGACCAATGAAGTGTTTGGTCCGTCTGTAAAAAAATATATGTTTGAGATGAATTTGCCACTCTCTGCCTTGCTTGTCATGGACAATGCTCCAGCACATCCTCCAGGGCTAGAAGATGACTTCCTTGAAGAATTTGAATTCATCAAGATCCAGTTCCTGCCTCCAAACACCACTCCTTTGCTGCAGCCCACGGATCAGCAGGTCATTTCCAATTTTAAAAAGCTTTACACTAAAACTATCATCGAGTGCTGCTTTGAGGTAACTCAAGGAACCAATCTCACTCTCAAAGAGTTTTGGAAAGGCCACTTACACATCGTTGCCTGCCTCAAGATGATCGACAAGGCATGGGAGGGGGTCACCAAGAGATCCCTTATTTCTGCATGGAAGATGCTCTGGCCGGACAGCCCTGTTGAACACAACTCTGAGGAGTTTGAGCAAGTGCCTGTTGAGCCGGTAGTCAAAGAGATTGTGTCTCTGGCCAAGATTATGGGGCTAGAGGTGGACAGCAATGACATCGATGAGCTAGCCAGGAACTGACCACTGAAGAGTGTATGGAGCTGTATTCTGTGTCACAGCGAGAAGTTGGGGAGAGCATTTCGTCAGGGGAGGAGGAGTTAACAGCCTCAGCAGAGCAAAATCCTCCCAGCGAAATAAGGAGATGCTGAAGGCATGGGAAACTGTTACATCGTCTGTTGAGAAGCATCACCCTAATAATGCAGTAGCTATGCGCACTGCAAATTTATTTAATGATAATGCTGTCTCATTTTTGCAAAATTTTGAAGCCCAGGCAAAAACAGATCTCTCTAGACAACTTTCTAGTAAAAAAGGATGTATCATAAATATTAAATTACATAACTATGTACGTTTTGAGCATTTTTTAAAGAATGGAATACATTATCCTATTTTACATTGATTCCTAGGGAAAAAATTCTTTCGCTTAATGAGTGTTACGCATTACAAGTAAGGTTCGGGAACAAATTATACTTGTCAAGCAAGGCTCCACTGTGATTGGGTTCCCAACGTGTTTTCAGAAATGCATTGCATACTTATGAAGGTCAAGGACCACCTGAATCTTATTTTATGATTGAATAATGATTTAATTTCAACCCAATGACAAGGGGTCATTCAAACAATGGATTACTCACCGGTGGGTGAGGCAGAGTTGATGCCAAAGCGCCAGTATGCAGCACCATTGCGCCCAATGGCCCAAACTTGGTTGTGTCCCCCACAACTGATGTCCACAAATGGTTGTTCTCCACCAACAACACAGTCCCACGACGAGCCCTGAAGCACACGCAAGACATGCATAAGCAAATGACCAACAGCTCCTACCTCCAGCATGGTATCACGTCACTTGCAAACCGACCACTTGCCAACACTATGTTACCTGATCCACCAAACAGACAGCAAAAAGTGTCTCAAAATTCTCAATAAAAATGTAATTCCCATTTTAATAGCTATTGATTTATTTCATACTCGACAACCAATGTCATACTTACAAATGATGACACAGTATAGATGATAGGAATATGATAACTAGATTGCCTCTCCAGCTGAATTGAACCAAAACTATTTTCTATTCTATTTTTTATTACCTTTTTATTTTTTACTTAAAAATTTTTGAGTTCACCCAAAGTAATAAAAAATACAATAGTAGGGTAAACTATTTTCTCAATTAATCATAATTACAATTTTAATACAGTACACTCCTGATCATCCTGATGGGCTAATTAATGATGGGGAGGGAGAGACGGCACGAACGATCGGAAAACACGAATAACCCAAACTTTCTCTCAAATGTCCTTAATTTACGTAAAACAAACAATATATCATAATTTATGCAGGTATTCTGTTATTTTAGAGTGCTTCCAGGACTCAGTAGAGCTTTCTTCGCTAGTTCACGATCTTTTTAGCAGTGATAACGTGGTAGTACTCGTGTTATTAATGCTCCATGTAAGGCCTGGTTTTGAAAACCACACATCCGTGGCTGTGTGATCACAGAAAGGATACCGAAATGGTGTTAGCACAATGGTTTCAAAACCACTGCTCAACGTCGGAAACTACACTGCCAGGCACCACACGCCACGCAGTCGCCTCTCGCACAAGCTTCCTGGGTTGCAATTGCTGTGGGATGTGTATCCGTGAGCACGGAGCACAGTCGTGTGCTGCAAGGCTTGGAAAACAGGAACACGGTGCTCCTGTGAATGCAGCTAGCGGGCAATCGCTGCCATTTCACGAAGGGGATTCTTACTGAAATAATAAGCCTAGTGTATCCTAGAATTAATGCAGTAATTCTGATTATTTTGTGCCTGATTTTATTTTTTCATAAAGATTGCGGAAAAAATTGAACGAGAGTGAAAATCATGCACAGATAATGTGCAACACGGGTAAACCACAGCCGGATAATCGGGAGTCTGCAGTACAAGAAAAACTTAACACACTAATGGTACAATTAATCATCAAAACAGTCAAGGCCAGCTGAATGTCACATGCATACAAAATTCTGTACAAATTTATAATGTTGCTAACGTCAACGATAACTGTCCAAAAAACATTTACTTAGGTAAGCTAACATTTAATTCACTTGAAAGTGCATTGAATGAGATACACATCTATTAATAGGTGCATTCATGCAATAATTTTCATTCAAACATTTTATTATAATACCCTTTTTAGCCTTACTTTTTCTGTTGGAACTTAAAAGTTCAATTGCCCAACCAATTCTATTCAATGATAGTAGATGACATAGAATGCTTGATAATATTGTAACGGTTCGAACCGCGAGAGCCGCCCGCTCGCCTCCCGTTCCATCTCCACCGGACATGTGATAATAAATTCCCCAATTCCCAAAATATAAGAATGCCCCAACTTAGACTTACCGTTTCAGGGCCCCAAATCAAGTCCCCCAATTGAACGCGCCCACACGCACACTCACTCACAAAAGGATTGAAGGCACTTGTGGCAATGGCAAATAATAGCAAATTCAATAAAATCATTTTCACAACTGATTTTAATAAATTAAATGACATTGATCCAAAGATTTACACATAAATCAAAATATACCCCAATAACAAATGATAAATCTTCTTCAATAATACAACGGCGTCACCTCCAACGTGAAATTTAACCACACATCTTCTCCTTCAAAATACCAATATCACTTCACCAATGATTATTATCCAAAGACAATGATCTCTTCCAATAGCACATACATAAACGCGCCTTGGTCCATGAACAATGTGAATGGTGTGAAGTAAGACTCACAAAAGTTACATTCAAGGCAATTATGAAATCATAAATAAGTCAGTTCAAATGACCACCCGTCTTAAATCAGGGCTAAATGATACGCCAAGTAACTACTAAGATTCATAACTATTGCTCAATCTTCTCAACGCGAGCACTCAAGTCTTGCAGGGCCGTGACGAAAGACCAGTCAACAGCGAATTCACTAGGGCCTTTAATGGAGAGTTCACTAGGGACTTTCGGAGGGGGACAATCTGGATTGCAAAGGTATCTTAGGGCGTTGGGAAATTCCAAGCTTACGCCCTTCTTTGATGTCCAAGCCACCCCTCGCCAGCTGTCCACGTGCGTGCAACTCTATCCACCTGCCGAAGTCGTGCTACCACTGCTCGTCACTGCACTCACAATTCAACTTGCTTCGTGCCAGAGCGTAGGAGAGAGAGAGAGAGAGAGAGAGAGAGAGAGAGGCCTCGCGTCTCTGCCTTTTATCACCTCTCTTTTACCCATAAACACCTCCGATTCACACTAACGCCCTCTGTTACACTATTTAGAGGCAGTTTTTCAAATACCTTCCAGGAGAGAACCACAATGTCACCTCTCCCGGAAATCCAATTCCACACTATTTCACTTACACATAAACAAATATTATACATTTAAAACATAAAATTAACCCTTCACACAGATATTTAGTGCCACCATTTGTTCCCCAATGCCAAAAATGTGAGCGTGCGTGCAGACGTAACCCCAGCCGCAATATTTTATCTTTACGCGTCGGGCCGACCCCGATCCGTACCGTTACAATATAGAATGCTTGGGACCACACGCATTCTGGGTGAACTATATTTCCAGTGAATAGATAAGTTACCTGAACGTAGGCAACTCTGCAACATAGAATTACATATTTTTTTCAGAACTCGCATAGGTGTCAGCGTAAATGATGCATGGTTGAATAAGTAATTAGAAAAACCCAATTGAATTCATAAAATTTATGATTAAAGATGTGACTAAAATAGATTCAAAACATATGAAAAAGCTTTTTGTCCAAATATCACAAAGGTAGATAACTAAATCACGAAAGTAATCCTGATGAGATCACCTGTGAATGGAAGGAAAATGGCACTAAATTTGTATAATCTGAGTGGTGCATCAATACTTTGCCCCTCCACATTTTTCAATGAGCACCCATTGCAAATTCCACGTACATACATAGTTCTAGACCTGCAGAGAGTGCACACAAAAAGTTTCCACAGCTTTTCCGTGACTATAGAACCCCTCCAATAGAAGCCTCATTTTTTGAAATATTTCAATAGTGCAACACAGAAATAGTTCATAAAAATCATGGTGATGAGCCTCACAATTCAGAATGCATTTAAAAAGTATCACAATCATTGTAAAACGATCAACAAAATGTATCTCAAAACTTGGATGGTTCATAATATTTCAAATGAATATTGAAAGAAAGCTTCTTTTCTTAAGAAAGTAAGTGTAACGAAAGTAAGCTAAGAAGTGAAGGAACACTTCAAGGCTTACTGGCATGCATTGAATTCATGAAATCATCTTTTGAAGATAGTGCCCAGATGTGACAATGATAGCGTTGGGAATGCACACAGATGTCAGATTTTCTTGCAACTTATTGACTTCCCCATTTAAAAAATTGCAGACCCCCTAATTATACTGATTACTACCTCAGCACCCAGAATCTAGCAAAATCCCAAATTCGGCATCACCCAAGTCGGATTGCCAGATTTGGGAAGCTAAAATGCAGTGAAATAGACTGCACAGGGAACAGGTTATGTGGGCAATGAAAAAAGAAAGGGTCTTGAAGAGAGAAGAACTATACAGCATAACACTAGCTTGGTGCACATACAACCATAAGAACATAAAAAATGAAGCAATAGAAAGTGTAACCATGCATTACCGCAGGTGTTGACTTGGTGACTCCATGACGATAAAGCACTTCGCCCGAGTTGGCGGCAATTGCCCAAAGCGAGGCTACTCCCTCACCATCTCCTTCTATTGGCTCCTCGTCCGCCTTTCAATGAAAACAATAATAACAAGAATACATACCAATTTATTTATTTACCATGAAAAGATCAGTTAGAAGAAACTATACCAATATATGGCACTTCACAGAAAGATATATGTATATGTAGATATAAGAGTAGATATAATGCAAATTGCAAACCATTCGATAATTTACTGGATCAATTTCAAATAAAAAATTCAACACAGATTCACTAGGAAATACAGCACAACCCAAAGACAAAATCAAGGCTTCCCGAAGGGCACCCTCCCCACTTGTCTTAGCTCTGACTCTTCACCCCCAAATAGTTGGAAACCATTTGACCACAATGATTGCAATTGTGCCGATTTTGTGATGTTGGCCGCAGAAACAGGGCTGTCAGGGCCAACATCTCCATAATTTGTGAAGAGGATGCTCCAGGAGTAGGTAGGATTGCTTTGATCCAAGTGTTTGGGAGTGATATTGGCTTCCTTTTGCTATAGATTATTGCACTTCTTTTGTCAAGACCAGAATTAAATTTGCGACAAGTATGCATCAGTTTTTGGGGGAGTGGGAACTAACAGAGCAAAAAATTGGGGAAAAGCGATTAGGAAGGCAAGTGTGAATGCAAGTCTATGTCTAGAATTTCTATAAATGAAAAATGTGCCACTGGACTTAGTAACAGACCAAGCCTTAATAGTCTTAGTTCTTCTCAACCTCGATTTAACGTAAGCCAAAGTGCGTCGGACACCAAAGGAAGTGCCTACAGTAGGCCAAATGTCTAGGCCTCCCGAAGGCACACCGAAGGTGCCACCCTTTGATTTCAGGGCTTCTTCACCAAAGGCACTTACAAACAAATGCCAAATGTAATTTTTCACTTAATTAATCAATTCACTTGATTTTGAAAGTATCAAATCTTTTACGATTCAACTTTATTATAATTGTGCCAATGCCTTTACTATGGGCTCTTTCTAGGAGTTTGGATGCATGATAAAGCTACACGGTCCAAAAATTACCAAAGAGTAATTCATTTCAATTTCTGAAACTGGTACTGCTCCAGACACATTCCTTTTCATTCATCCCCTAATTCTCACACAATTACAGTCACCCTTCCTCATCATACCCTGGCGAAAAATCTGTGTAACAAATATGTGTAAAAATATGGTACATTATGTAAAATTACACATTTACTACACTTTTCTACTCACAAAGTTACACAAATCGTACAGTCTGTACATCCTGTACATCATTGATACCACATCCGTACTCAATGTGATGCATCAGATGTTACACAGATTGTACCACTAAATTACCAGTCTATTCATGCACCAGAATTGTACTCAATATATACACATCAATCACTATTTTTGGGGACACAAATGTCATCACAATGTTACCACTGTGTCGCGATACCATTATATTATGTAATTATTATTTTTTAATATAAAGGATTAAATATCGTATTTTGAAACTTGCGCCAAAGGCCAAAGCGACCGGCGGCCATCTTGCATACCAATTCCCAACAGCCGTCGCGCTGAAACATTCGCAGCTACTGTATTTTGTGACTTTGCGAATTAAGCTATTCTGTAGAATCTTATTTTACAAGCAAATTTACGTTGAAGTACGCAATGGAAGAAGTAAATAATCCGTGTTTCGCAATGAAGACTGGCAAAAAGGAATTGGTAGAATACTATTTCAGGGACTTTTTAAATCGACGCCGTTTTAAGTTCCTGTCTGTTTCTGTGTACTGAATTACCGGGTAAAGTGGATCCTAGCGGCACGAAGAGAGATGTAAGAATATATCCTTGTCAGCATCAACACATATCTGCTGAGCTGATCATGTAAATGTAAGTAAATGGAACATTTTTTCTATTCGTTAGTAAATCACCGAGGTTGTGCATGTAATCTTTCGTATGTACTAATACGATTAATGAACCGCTAATTTCTGTCCAATAAGCATTTAAGATTATTAATTACTATGTTCACAGTTTAATTACAATTTAGCATGATCTTTACTTTCGCGGCCATAGTAAAAATACAATCCATTCAGACCGATTAAGTGGAAATATCAGGGTTCTCGCAGAAGAATCCACTTTGTTAGCAGTTAGTTATGGCATTAAAGTATCAGTCTCAATCTCAATTAAATCGTATACGAAGAGTTTTTTCTTGAAAATGTATAACCATTGGAAATACGTCGAAGAATTATAATAATTAATAAGCTGTTCAAAACATAGCCATCAATTTAACTCTCTCCGATCATTATCATTTAGGTATTGATTTGTGCTTCAGTACATTTTTTACGAATGCCTAAATTGCAATGAAAGTCATAAAGAGTTTTAATGTTATCAATTTTCACAATTTGCTGGCAATTTCAGTAGAAGTTGGAATTGGGGCAGAAATAATATCTTCGGAAAATAATATTTCAACTGGTTTTAATATATATTGGATGTCAGTTTGTGAATGCAGTGTACATAACAGGACATAACTGAATTGTCAATAAGACCTGAAGATGCTGGCAATAATGCTGGTGAAACTATTGTTATACAAAATGTCTCATGCGACAGATTCCTATAAAATATTATCATCATGAATATTTACAATTCTGTGAAAGACTTGACGCATCTACCTTTGAAAATGAAGATTACAATGTATATACTTTGATAATTTCATTGCAGATTTCCTAGTTGGCCCTAATTGGAGGCAACACTTCTAAATACATAAATGATTTTAACGAACTATCCGGTATGTCATGAAAGACATCTTGGAAGCCAACTATAGCTGGATAGGCTACAAAAATAAAAGAGTATTTTCTGAGCTTGGCCTGAAAACAATAATTTTTGGTAAGTTTTATATTACATTTTTTCATCATTAGAGGAGAGATACTATCTGAGGCAATTCTAAATCAAAAGGATATTTCTTTGTGAAAACACCCCAAAAAACATCTATCCCTTTCTTCAGTAAGACTTATTTCTTATTAAGCTCTTCATCCCCACTACATAAGTTATTGTCTAACATATCTCTTCCTTATTTTCCATATAAATTGATCCTTCAAAATTTTTATAAATTACCTATGATGATTAATTGGACTACATGTTGTTGATATCATTGCCATAGAGAATACCCCTTCTTTTACAGATGCAGTTCGACTTTATCACCTAAGTGCTTCATCTAAGGAATTAGAAAATTACACAAAGCATTGGCTTAGACATGACAAATTTAGGGATGCCTAGAAGAAAGGCCATCATATTGATCATCCTAATCAGTAGTGCAGTTCTCACTTCTTTGTAGCATTAGTGTGTAATTAATTTTCCCATATTATGTCAATTGGTGTTTTAACTTTTAAGTTATATTGAATAACAATATTAAATTTCCTAAATTTGATATCTTTGTGGAAGTATTCTGAAGCTGTTTATTAGTGTGGCTTCCTTTAAAATTCTGTTAGAAAATAAATAGAGTTGTGATAACATAAATGCATTAAATTACTAGAATTTATTTTTCTGTTAATAACCAAATGAGTTTGATTAATGGTTGCACAAAAGTCCGCAGAGGTGATGACCATGTTGTCAAAGCTGGCCAGCCAATGGAAGACATAACACTGGCTTGGGGAAGAAGAAAATCTCAGGAGCCTGGCTTCGTAAGTTACTTCAAATTTTATTTTACCGATTGGCTTAATATAAGTTGGCTGGAATCAACATGGTATGAGGTAAAATAAATAAGAGCAGTAACTTAAGGGGTTGTTATTTATGAAAATGTTGTGAAAAATAAGGTTCTCTCAACCACTGTTTCATTTCATTAAAAAAAAAGAAAGATTGTTTTGACAGAAAGTGTAATGTTATGCATTAAACCAAATTTTTGTCCATTTTATCTAGTTATAAAATTTTGCTTGACAAATGTTCTTAATTTTACTTTTTCATTTAACAGGAACTATCAAGATCATCAAGAGGGAGTAGAGGAGGCAACAATTGATGATTTATAGTTCTTCTTCAAACAGCAATAAAGATTGATTTTTAAACATTCCTGCATTTATGTTTTTTATTTTAATCCTAATTACATGGTACCCTTGTTACCATTATTGTACACCTGTGTACTAAATGGTACTATAGTGTACATCATGTACACATCATGTACCACTGCAGACTCTGTACTCACTGTACACAATTCAGCGCCAATTGTTACACAAGTTACACACAAAACCTACACAGATTGGGCCACTTTACCACAAAGTTACACAGATTGTACACTGGAGTTACAACTATGTACACTATGGTTACACACAGCCTTCTCAGAGTTTACCATTTTCCTACACTAATGGTACACTCAAAAGTTACCATTAGGTTACACAAATGTTACCATTCTTTTTCGCCAGGGATCTTTTTTCTTTCGCATGAGATCAAGTGTTTAGAAAGAGAAAATGCACTAGAGCAATGGAAAAATGAGAATATGCTGGTGCATGCATTGCTATGCATATTGCCTGGTCCACAAATCATCATAGTTCATACGCCTAGATCCATGCCAGTGAGTAGTTAACAACTTGACTCCAGATCACAAAGTATGTACTCAGCACTCGCACATCCCATTTCCTGGTCTGACTGAGACGATATATATATTAGGAGAGACATTTTTCAGAACAGATAGGTATAAGAATTCCTTTTTCCCTCAAACAATAAGAGACTTAAATAAATGCTAGGAGTAATTTCGTTACAGCATTTTCTTTATATTTGTTGTTGATGGCTGGCATCTAAACACGCCTGCCACATGCCTACGGAGGCAGCTTGTGGGGTGGTATGCACGTGTAGATACAGATCCCTACAAAAATGTAAAAAGATACTGTAAAACCTATATGTAGTGAACCTCTTTATCTCATAAAACCTCCACTTATCATACCAAAGAGACACCCCCAAGACGACCTGACTACCTCCGCAATTTGTACCGAGACAACTAGAGACCATTAATGCAGCCACGATTACGTACATGGAATGACATTTTCAGTAATAAATGTTTCACCCAATTTTTTTTTCTTACACACCTTTATTATGTTGTAATTTTCACGTTAATCATTAGTTGTGGCCATTTTGTTCCATGTGAGAGCATACCTAACAGTAAATAAGAAAAAAAAGGTATCCAACTATCCTAATCATTTTAGTGACTATTGAATTAAGAGAGATCACATCATTTTTTCTCGAATCATGGCAAAAATCATGCAATAGCACTCACTTTCTGTAATTATTAAATAATAAATACATATTCACTAATGAATGAATGCTTTTTTAAACACATAAATATAATGGTTTAAAAGACAGTAGTGCCTTCATTTCCGAAAGATATGAAAAAATGGTGCCTATCACTAAAACCTCTCCATAGTGAACCTCCATACATCAAATTGCCCAAATTTTGGACCCCTCCACTTCAATATAAAGAGGTTTCACTGTACTAATACGAAGTAGGTAATCCCTAATTGATGTATGGAGGTTCACTATAGAGAAGTTTTAGTGATATGCACCATTTTTTCATATCATTTGGAAATGAAAGGCACTACTGTCTTTCAAACCATCATATTTATGCATTTAAACATACATGCATGCATTAATTAACACCTATTGGCAATTTAATGATTACACAAGGGACTTGCTCAAGTCTTCTTTAAAGTAATTTGGGTTTGCTTCATTTTCTTTTCATTATTATTTATATTCAATATTATACACATACTATATTTTCAATATTATTTTCGTTATTACGAACCTCACTTTTTTTGGTCCCGTGAACTTCATAATAACGAGAGTCTACGGTCGCCCAGCTTCACTTCGAAGGCAACAACATCACAAAATAGCAAGATCCGATATGTTTATCCTTGACTTCTTCATTTGTAGCCTCATTACTTTAAAGACAGGGGGAGCATGCTCGTTCCCCTTCACCCAAGGTCGGTAAAAGCCAGGTCATGTCACGCACTTGACCAATGTAATCCGCCATCTTGAGTCTCTAGCGCGGCGGGAATTCAAATTTTACGTGCATTTAAACGGGAGACATAGGTAAAAGGAAACACGGTTTTCTCACAACGTAATCAATGCAGGGAAGTGAAAGTTTTGTTATAGATAGTTAATAAAATGAAAATTTATGATACGTCTGTATTTTGAGTCTATGGTCCACGGTTCGACTCTGGAAAAATTGTCAACTCACGGGAAAAATAAATTTCGCACTGCAGCGCTCTGGATGCATGGGTTGTAAGGCACCAAGTCTTACTTCCTTATTTAGGAAGTCTGGTACATGAAATTTTCTATGGTTATAGAAAATTATAATATACTTGCGAAAACGGGCAGTTTTTGACACTAAAGACCTCGGTTCGACTCTGGAAAAATTGTCAACCCACGCGACAAAAATGTCTTACTTCAGCGCTCCGGGTGCATAGGTACAAGGAACAATGTTTTATTCCTTTATTTATGAAGTTAGATTCATGAAATCATCCAAGATTATAGAAAATTATAGTTTACTTAATAATACGGCCGGTTTTTTAGTCTGACGACCTCGATTTGACTCTGGAAAAATTTACAAGCCAAGCGAAATAAAATACGCTCTACAGCGCTCCGTGTGTATAGGTACAAGGAACCTTGTCTCACTTCCTTAATTAGGAAGTCAGGTGCATGATATTTTCCATGGTCATAGGAAATTATAGTATACTTGATAATACGGGCGGATTTTGACCCTGAAGACCTCGGTTCGACTCTGGAAAAATTCCCAACCCACGCGACAAAATTTTTCTTACTTCAGCGTTCCGAGTGCATAGGTACAAGGAACCATGTTTTATTCCCTTATTTATTAAGTTAAATTCATGAAATCTTCCAAAAAGATAGGGAATTATAGTCTACTTGATAATACGGGTGGCATTTTACCCTAAAGACCTCGGTTCGACTCTGTAAAAATTTCCAACCCACGCGACAAACATTTTCTTACTTCAGCGCTCCGGGTGAATAGGTACAAGGAACCATGTTTTATTCCCTTATTTATGAAGTTAGATTCATGAAATATTCCAAAGTGATTGAAAATTATAGTATACTTGATAATACGGGCAGATTTTTAGTCTGAGGACCTTGATTTGATTTTTTTAAAATGCCCAAATCAAGCGAAAAAAAAATTCGTTCTACAGCGCTCCGTGTGTATAGGTACAAGGAACCATGTCTAACTTCCTTAATTAGGAAGTCAGGTGCATGACATTTTACACGGTCGTAGGGAATTATAGTATACTTCATAATACGGGCGGTTTTTGACCCTGAGGACCTCGGTTCGACTCTGAAAAAATCCCCAACCCACGCGAAAAAAAATTTCGCCCTACAGCGCACCGGGTGCATAGGTATAAGGAACCATGTCTCATTTCCATATTTAGGAACTCAGGTGCATGAAATTTTTACATGGTCGTATGGAATTATAGTATACTTCATAATACGGGCGGTTTTTGACCCTGAGGATCTCGGTTCGACTCTGAAAAAATCCCCAACCCACGCGAAAAAAAAATTTCGCCCTACAGCGCACCGGGTGCATAGGTAAAAGGAACCATGTCTCATTTCCATATTTAGGAACTCAGGTGCATGAAATTTTTACATGGTCGTATGAAATTATAGTATACTTCATAATACGGGCGGTTTTTGACCCTGAGGATCTCGGTTCGACTCTGAAAAAATCCCCAACCCACGCGAAAAAAAAATTTTGCCCTACAGCGCACCGGGTGCATAGGTATAAGGAACCATGTCTCATTTCCATATTTAGGAACTCAGGTTCATGACATTTTACACGGCCATAGGAAATTATAGTATACTTCCTAATCTGGGCGGTTGTTTAGTCTCAGGGCCTTGTTTCAACCCTGAAAAAATGTCCAACTCACGCGACAAAACATTCCCATCATAGTGCTCAGTGTGAATAGTTTCTAATGTATCTAGATTTTTCTACTTTATTTTGAAAGTAAGGTGCATGGAATTTTCCATGGCCATAGGCAATTATACACTTTGCTCTAGCGCATAGGTTCTAGGATTAACTAATTACTTTTTTTTCCGGATTGATTACTAATATATTAGGGTTTCAGCATAGATATAATAATAATAGGGTAGTTTCCTTCATCAAAGAAAACGAAAGGCATTGATTGCGATTCGTTACCCACCATTAGTGTATTCATAATACACAAATTATTTGGTTTTTGAAATACCGGTTTAGACGAATGGCAAGGGTCAAATTTTATCCTCATTTGAAAAAGGCCAGATTGGCGCCCATGCGATGCCACTCCACGTGACGTCACAGGGACCTAGTTTCTATACGAGAAGATAGGAGTTATACATCGTCTGAGGTTACCAATGCATGCATGAGGCACAGAGCTCAGGGAAACATGTCTTAATAATCACCTACTAAAACTGGCTAAGGTCGGAAAGTTTTCTTCGTGTGATAAGGTATTAATAAACCTTTTTTAAGCCAAGCGCTACCATTCAGCAAGGCACTCAGCTACCCGCTGGCAGCCTGCGACGTATCAGCGCTAAGCCTCGCCTCAAGGTCACCTCACCGGGCGGGAGGGGGAACCAGAAATACGACGTACGGAGATATTTCCCGGCATTCATACTTGAGCGTCGCGTTTTCGCGCGCTTGAAAATTTTCACTTTTCATTTAATCGCGAAAAATAGATATTGTCATTTAAAAATCTAAAAGCGTGAAATACGTACTCCAGGAGTAATAATCTTTCGATTAAGGCAATAAAAAAATAATAGGAAACCACCCTATTATTCTTATTGGTCCCATGACTTTACATTGTTAAATATAGTACAAGTCAATACAAAAAATACATACACATTTGAAGCTTATTTGTGCTAAAATAGCTTTTGTTAACAAGGAAGAGTTTCAGATTGTAGTTGAAATTTGCCCTCGTAGGAGCATTTTTTAAGCATGAAGGCAGGGCATTACAGACCTTGGTAGGTATATGAATATATATACGTAGAAGGCAACGTTAGGCTATGTATGTGCTTCAATACCTCATTTTCTGTTACCGGAAAGAGGGCCATTGAGGACCTTATATGTTGACAGGGGTCAGTATTAAAGCTGTCCCAACATATTATTGAATTCTGCATGCATAGGGGCACATTGGCGAGGTACTGATTGGCAAACACTGCCATTTGCATGGGATCGGTTTTTATTACTTACCATGATATTTTGGTCAGGTTTTTCGCCAGACTGATAACTCTACTGTAATATGATTTCTTAGTTCGTAATACAAGGTCCCTGTACATTTTTTAAACTCAAAATGATATGATTTCTCCATATGATAATAATATACTCTCATTGAATGCTTATTAATTGTCTTAAGTTGAGGCCTATGTTGATTAGTTATAAATTGTAAATATTGCCAATCCCAATAATAAATGTAATACTAGAATAATCCGCATGCAAATATTCCAAGAATCATGGCAAATAATGTGACACAGTAATGTCAGTGTGCACTCAGGTGAGCCTTTAGGTACATTTAAGATTTTACAAATAACTGCAATAAATGAATACACATCAGAGCATTAATTAGAATAGGATGGATTCCAAACTCAATCACTGATTTTGAGGCAGCAAATGCTGCACGAAGGAAATGCATTCCAAATTGAGCAATTAGACTCAGACAATTAACAATGACAAGACAATCATGGATGTAAATAACTGAAGCGAAAAGCGCGATGTTATTGTACATTTCCATTTGTTTCTTCTGCAATCTATCGACCACAGAGCCATTCTTTTAGGATCAGAAGGAAAACGAAATATTCTTACTCCGTTTTTCGTGGAATTGGAGCAATGCGGAGCACTGCAACACACAATTTTTTGAAATTAATTCACATGCCCTATGCTAACACCATGTAAACAACAGACAGGCGGGAACCAAGATGGGAGCGTGTCACGACCTGGCTTTTACCGACCTTGCCTTCACCTATTCTTTCCGTGCTTCTACTGCCCACCCCTTCCCCTCACTGAGTAGTTGTCTCGTTCTGTTCCCTAAACTCATCGTTAATGTTGTTCTAACCATTGTAAATTGTGCAGTTGCAATTTCCTTTAATGACATACCGATAAAAATGTTTTTCATTGTTTAGAAACATTTTTATGGACATAAAGAGAACCATGTGCACGCATTGTGATGTGAAAATATTGCACTACAGTGTTGTCAAGATGGCGTCCTCGTCAGACTCGCCTAACTGTGGCTCCTGCCAAACTTCAATTAATTTGAGCGAAAGTTTTATTTCTTGCAGTTTTTGCTCTATCGTTTTCCACCTTGAGTGCTCTAAGTTGAGTGAAATCTACTTCAAGGCCTTAAATGAAGCTAACTATGTACTTCTTTTGGAAATGTTTTCGTTGCCGCCTAAGCACGTTTTCTCTCGCCTTCATGGCCGAAGACATCAAACATCTTAAGTCAGATTTGGCTTCCCTGAAAGATGTGGTTGGATCAAAAGAGCACAAAACTGCAGCAAAAGCTGGTAAAAGGGTGACCTTTGCTAATGCTGTTACCTCCTACGCATCTAACGCATACGCTCAAGAATCTTCTGTGCCTGAAAGTGTGTTGTCTACCACAGACACTCGAGAATCTTCTGAGCCGGTAAATGTGTCATCTGATGCATTATCATCCCAAGCTGTCACGAAAAACACCGGGGACGACGCTAACACCTTGCACAGCGACGCAAAAAATATCAGTGATGAAGGTTTTCGTATAGTTTCTTCCAAGAAACAAAGGCGAAAGCGGGCGAACGTTGTTGTCGGCAACAACTCTATAGCAGGCACGAACTGCCTGTTTGCTGGAGTTCCTCGTCGTATGAATATTTTCATCGGACGTGTTTCTCCAGGAACTTCTCCTGATGACATACTGAAATTTCTTTCAGTAAAATTCCCTGTGAACGACTTCAAGTGTGAGCAATTGCAATTGAATGACGTGCTTAGTTCTTTCAAATTAAATATTCCCGTTACCCTACGAAACGACGTACTAAACAGCGCTGTGCGGCCCAAAGATATTGTTATTGGTAACTTTTATCCTCCTAGAATTCCTTTCAACTCTCCTAACGCCAGTGCAACCTTGAAAATGCCGCTTAATACCTCTGCAGTGGCAAGCCCCAGTGGTCCTAGTGGGTGTAGTAGGCCTGTCACAAGGAATCAAGCTGCTGTCTGCAGTGTAACAAGGTCCTGACAAGCGGGGATTTCAGTAACTGAGGATCTTAATAGGAATATCGATCCTGCTCCTTGCAGAAATGAAAAAGAATCGAAAGGCTCGAAGGAACGCGGCGCCAGATTAGTTTCTGCACTAGTTTCACCTGTTGAAACTGAAATAGAAAATGGTGAACTAAACGACTCATACGTTTCGTACCAGTTGTCCAATGAGTGTGACCCGAATATGAATTGTGTCAGTGTACAGGAGCACAGTGGTCTTTCCTCAATCTTGTGATTAAATATTCAATGCCTAGGTAATAAACTTAGTGCTCTAGAAGTGTCAGTGACTGAGTGCCCTTATGATTTTCTTTGTATTACAGAGCATTGGCTAAAAAATGAGGAACTTGATTTCTTCAATATCAAGGGGTATAGGTTGGTGACATCTTTCTCTAGAATCAAAGCAAAGCATGGTGGAACAGCAATTTAAGCTGCCCAGAATTTAACAGTTAAGGTAATCAACATCAGTGAATTGTGCAGTGAACTGCACTGTGAGGCAAGTGCCATCTGTGTTAAAGAGTTAAATGTGATTATAATGTGTTTGTATCGATACCCAAATGGTGATTTTGAAAGTTTCTGTGAACTGCTAGAGCAAATTTTAGTCACGCTCTCTAAGTTTGGTATGGTCATAATTGTCTGTGGTGACTTTAATGTCGATATCCGATTTGACACGAGAGAGACTAACACATTCATTGCTTTGCTTTTGTCATTCAATTTGTACTGTGTGAACAGGGAGCCCACTAGAGCCAGCTCTTGCCTTGATTACATAATCACGAGTTTACCTAGCGCTTCCTATGAGTCCAATGTAATCGACTATGGTTTGTCAAACCACCTAGGCTTAGACTTCAGATTTACACTGAAAGAATAGATGCCAAGCCCACTTGTGATACCCATCATCCTACTTTTACTCGGCATATTTCACTTATTGGTGGTGAAAATATAAAATCTCTACTGTACAATGTCACCTGGTTTTCTCTCCTTCAATATCAAGATGGCAACGATAATTTTACCTGTTTTTTTGAAAATTTCATATTGCTCTTTGAACACTGCTTTCCCAAAAAATTAATGTGTAAAACTAAAGGCAAAAAGCCTGGTAATAAGTGGTTCACTAAGGAATTATCTAATTTACGAACTGAAGTAATCCAGTTACACTCCAAATACATTCACTCCGGCAACATTGAGGATAAAAAGGTCTGGCTTCTTCATAAGAAGGAGTACATTAACAAAATAAATCAATCTAAAATTATGGCAAACGGTAACCTAATTAATAATGCCGACAATAAAATAAAGGCAGCCTGGAAAGTTATAAACAATGAAACTGGCTCTTCACGCCATAACTCAGAACTCCCTTTCAACTCCGATAGCCTAAACAAGCATTTCATCGACGCAATCAATCTAATCATCTCCTCTATTAATAGCCCATCTGCTATTGCCACTGATCTTCTTAACAATCTCAGAGTCACAGCACCTGCTTTCAAATGGCAGTGGGTTACTCCCACTGAAATTTATAAAACCATCACTAGTCTTAAAAAATCCAACAGCACTGACATTTATGGATTATCTACCAATCTTATTATACAATTAGCAGCGATACTCAGCTAACCCCTTGCAATAATATGCAACACTTGCTTCCAGTCTGGCTCCTTCCCAAAAGAACTCAAGAAATCTAAAATAATCCCTATCCATAAAAAAGGTGACAGAACTTCACCCTTAAATTACCGCCCAATTTCCATTATTCCAGTTTTTGGCAAGGTACTGGAGAAAGTCATTAAAATTCAGCTCTACAATCACTTTCAAAATAACAACCTATTTACTCCTTCTCAATTTGGATTTCATCAAGGTCATTCCACATCTTCTGCTGTTAAATTTGTGGTTGATAAACTATTGGATGCTTTTGAAAATAGATCCCCCACTCGTACTAACAGCATGTGACCTTTCCAAAGTGTTTGATTGTGTTTCACACCCACTACTCCTTAAGAAATTACAATACTATGGTGTCAACAATTTGGAACTAAAACTCATGGAGTCCTATTTAACAAACCGTTCATAATGCGTCAAAATAAACAATACACTGTCAGCCCCTCTAAACATATTACGGGGTGTACCTCAAGGATCAGTCCTTGGCCCTCTTCTATTTTTAATTTTAATAAATGATCTCCCACACCATTTACCTTGCGCCTCAGTATTATATGCTGACGATACTACTCTGATACATGATCTTAATAACTCCACTTACCCCTCTGATGTTATCCTCTCCTACTACTATGACTACTATGGGACTGTCATACTTCCTCTACTTCTGTAAAATTGTCTACAGCTATATACTACATGCTAAGAAAGCTGAAAACTCTCATTCCCCCTGAATATCTTCGAGCAGTTTACTTTGCCATTTTTCACTGCCACTTAAACCATGGCATTGCGGTTTGGGGCCATTCTTCCTCCGCTAAAGAATTATGTATTTATTCTACAGAAAAGAGCAATTAGAATCAATACGAATTCAAAAGCTATGGAACATTGTTAACCTCTTATTCAAGGAGCTAGGCATAATGACATTGTATGGTCAATACAGTGGAATCCTGATTTAAGGTTTTTCAGGGGGGACAAAATTTAAAACACTAAATGCGGACAAACACTAAATGAGGACCTGCCATTTTTTTCAGGTTTTAGGGTCTGTAATGATTGGAATGGCTTTTTATGAATAAAAAATATTATTTTAAGTAACTAAAAGGTGCTGAATGCAGCAAAAAATTCTTTAATGAAATGTTCTCTGCCCTATGAAGGTTGGATAATACTTTCCAGAAATCGGCTAAAAAAATGGGTAGTAAAAATAAGTAATGAGAGGATGATAATTGTTTTAATGAAATATTTTTAGGAAATTCTAATAAACATCAACTTAAAAGCATTCCCACACGGATTATTATTGTGGACATTAGTGATTCCATTTTTATGCATATTTCAGTGATCTCGATGAAATTTAGAATTTTTTCTGTAAAAGTGACCTGTAGGTGACTATAGCATTTCTAATATAATAAAAAAGGTGTAAGTAGGTACTCGAAAAAGCGTCATTGCATCAATAAAGATGAGTGAAGTAAAGGGACAGCAGAAGATCGCTAATCCCGAATTGTAGACTACCGAATATCTAGTAAAAGGGAGGTTTTCTGGAATTTTGCCAACTTAACGTTTTCTGTTGCCTCGGCGAAACAAGGGATTTATGGCCCTAGACCCAATTCCAAAATAATCTTCAAAATTCAAAAGAGGATACTGCGTATTATCGGCAAGGTGCCTGTTTATGCTCCATGTCGCCCTCTTTTTAAGAAATTCAACATTTTACCTCTCCCCTGTGTATATATGTATGCTGTAATTGTCTGTGCAAAAAAGAATCTTTCGAATTATGCAACAAATAGTGATTACCACTGTCATTATACAAGGAGTTCTACAAGCCTCCATCAAACATTTACAAGAACCAAGAACTCAAGTTATGCACCTTGGCACATGGGCCTACTGCTATTTAACAAACTCCCACCAGAAGTGAAGGGAGTCAAAAACATATATCTCTTCAAATTAAAGCTTCGTGCGTTTCTTTTGAAAAAGTTATTTTATTCTGTGGATGATTTTCTTCATCCATAACACCTTGCTTTTTACATGATGTATGGTAACACCTTGTAGTTTTTTGTATCTGTGTATTTTTGTACCATAATTGACGTGTCCTATATTTGTGAGAACAAATCGCCGGACAAATAAATTATTATTATTATTATGAGCCTTTAAAAAGACTCCTATGCGCACATTTTGGATTTCGAGGTCATCCAAAAAAGTAGAATCTTATTTCTAGTATGCGTACAAGTCGATGGTGATTTAACACGATGATAACACCAGATTCGTTGTCATATATCCGCGGCCTCATGCAGGTCGAATGGAGGTGGGAGAAGTTGCTTACGCGGCGCGCTGATCACCTTGACTCCGACTCGCCTTGTTTCTCGGCAAGTTTTAACAAAATTTGGTTGGACCTTGAATGACGATTAGCTAAACTCTGTTAAGTGAAAAGGTTTAATCTTCAACAGAACTGGATTTCATCCGAAAAATTGTCAGTGCCTCTGGAGTTTGGCAATTTCGTCAGGGTTATGATGTCGAAGTCAACCACCAAGGGATACCTGCCGGATTTTCGTATTTTTCCGCGCTCATCTATTCTACCGTGAGTATGCGGTGATTTTTTTCCAGCATGAGCAATTTATTTTGAGTCATGGACCGTGGTAGTTCGTCAAGTCTCCGATTGTCAAAAAAATAAAAAATAAATAAATAAAATAAAAATAAATCTTTTGACATTAATTAGCACCAGATAGATATTTTTGAATCGACATCGATATCAACCAGCCGCATGTCGGTAAATTGGCTCCGGGATATCTAAATTACGATGTAAAATAATGTTGTTCCGCAGGGAAAGAATGCCGTCACTCACGGTCATGACAGGGAAACACTTCCTCTGTTCTTTCGCTGTTCCTCCGTGGAAACTGACCTTGGAATGGATTATAGAAAGAATCTTCTAGTGAACTGCGCAATTGATATTGGGCCTCCTCTTTTGAAAAGAGAAAGTAGCCGACTGAAAAAATATTGGGCTAATTATCGACTGCCCGTAGGTAGTAGAGTTGAAAGGGGCATAAGCCATCCATTGAAAACATAACGAGAAAACCATTATTGTAGCGGCCCCCGGGAGGATAACTCGTGTCATCAGTCGTCACGTATCATCGAAGTCAAGTTCAACAAGTGAAGGATAAGGTAGTTCGAGGTTATTAAGGGATGACTTTGCTCCATTAGATCGGATCTCATACAAAAAGTGCCTGGTGTTTGGATCAGAAGGGGAGCGAAACATTACGAGAAGACAAATCACCCAGCTTGCGAGTTGAAGGTCGCAGCGCTGCGCTCGCGGAAGAAAGCAGTTGAAGAAGCGTTCCCCGGTAGATTCTATCGACTCTTGGTAAACTTTCATGAGCCTGTTCTTGTTGATGAGCATAAATTCGAAGATTTAGATGAACCGTCATGAAAAAACGTTAAATCGGGCAAAAAAATCTTGAGCGGGACAAATTTTTACGACCATAAATGCGGAAAAACGCAAAATGCGGAAACACTAAATACGGATAATTTTTACATTGTCCTAATAGGGAATGAATCGGGACCCAAAAAAATAAACGCTAAATGCGGAAAAACGTTAAATGCGAAGACGTTAAATCCGGATCCGACTGTATATATTTAAATGTCTTATAAATGTAAAAATGAACCTGGACAGACATAAAACTGGTAGTGACGTTCACCATCATAACACTAGGCTAAAAAATAATCTCATTCAGCCTCAATGTAGGCTGTCAACAACAAGCAAGTCTTTTGACCATGTAAAGCTGTGCCTTTTCAACCACCTACCCCGAGAGGCCAGAGACTGTTCATTACCCAAGTTTAAGCGTTGTCTCCACCTATGGATATGTAGCCAAGTTTTCTACTTTATGAATGAATTTCTTGAATGCAGTACTCAGAATTGTATTATTTTGCTCTAGAATTTCATTGACTTTGACGAAGACTATTGCATTGTATTGTGTTTAACGTCGAATAAATCATTATTATTATTATTATCGCGAGGAAGTGCAAAATCCACCTCACCACAACTGAAGCATTTGCGGGTGAAACAAAAGTCTGTATGCAATGAGAAAGTAATAAAATTTGGGGGAAACTTATGTGAGGAATATTAAAATTCAATCAATGGTTTATCCGAAGATTGAAACCTATTTTCATTTCCAAATGCAAGTGCAGCAGTATAGATCCTGAGAGTGTAAAGATTTTATCGTATTTCAAAAATTATTTGAAAGAACATAAAATGATTTTTAATCAGTAAAAATATTAAAATGTGCATGTTAATCTAAAAAGCATTCATTTCATTAAGTGTACCCAAAAGAAACTTGAATAATTACCAAATTTCTCCGATTATAGTCCCCCTCTGAATATAGTCCCCCCCCCATAATTTTGAGGCTTGAGTTTCTGGTAAAAAATTTAAAAAATGGGTTTGAATATAGTCCCCCCTTTACTTTTACCATGGGCATTTTTGGGAAAAAGAGGGGACTATATTCAGACAAATACGGTACTTCATTTTATAGCAGGAATTTGAAAATGCATCAGGATCCAAAAATAACCGAAGATTCGGCTCCGAAAATGAAGGATCCGATCTGAATCTGGGTCTGAAAAAAATCCTGGATCCATCCAACCCTAGTAATTGGTGTCTGTTACTGAATTTCACTGCAATATTTATGGCATGTACTCACGTGGAGGGATACGCTGGCGAGAGGAGTGTGAGGCAGGGGCCTCCAGGGTCCTTGCGTTGACAATTTGGCCACACGCACCCAGCGCCTACGCCGCACGTAATCTGTGAAGCCCCTGGATGCATGGAAAGTGGCTGGGAAGTCAAAGGCATATTGCCAGCCCTCAGAATCCACACCTCCAGACACGGAAAAATCCACGCTCCACTCGGTTGCCTGTGGGAGATGTGTGTGAACAGCCAAAACATTGGAACCAATTAAAGTGATGCGAAGCCTCCTCGCATACTCAAAATATGATTGGGATTCACGTAAGCAAAGATTTAGTATTTCCATAAACATTCCAATTCTACAAGGAATGAGGATTCCAACAACAAGGATGAAATTCGCCATAGAAAAATGATTTGGCTTAGCCGGGACTTGAACCCAGATCTGCTGATTTCCATTCCTGTCAGCTATACCACCAAGCCATCCTCTTTCACGGCAAACATCACACTGGGTTCACCAAACAGATTGCCTCCCCCTGATATTTCCCGGACTTTCAATCCTGATTTTTATTTCCCTGAACCATTTCAAATCCATGATATCCCTTCATTCCATAACATCTGAAACAACAGTGAATAGGCAGCCAAAATGTTGGAGGCAGCTCAGGCAACGCTGTAACTCCACCACCTTCAACACCCAAGATTTATTTCACTCTCAAGGTCATTTTCTCATTCTTGCTCCGAATATTAAGAGGTACCCCATCAATGATCTTACGAGGAGAGGATTAGCACATTTGTCATTTAAATGACAAAATTTAAATGACAAAATTTAAATGGAAATGGGTTTGGAGTGAAGGAGATGACAGATAAAACTATTGACAGAAAGTGTACTATTGAAGGAATTCCTAAAATTCGAATGATTCCTGCTACTTTGACGGATAAATTATTTTTCAATTTGTGATCACTGAGTTGTGGGGCTTTTAAAAGTGTATCACCCGATAAATTCCTTCCTTTTGTGTGGTTGTGAGGCGATTTGTATATTACGTACCCAGTGCCAATGCCTGGATGGAAGTCTCGATGAGTCTTTAGATCGCCGATGACGCCCCGAGCGGTCGCTCCAAGATGGCCGATCTGTGGGGAGGCCCACCGACGAGTAGCGCGTCAATGGATTCCAGCGCTGGTTCTCATACACGTGCACAGCACGGGTGTCGCTCATTGCCTGCACCTTGGCTCCCGCACTAGAGCCTCTGCCTACGCCACCATCGCCTCCTGAGCCAAGGAGGTGCTGGGATGTGGTCGCTTCGCCCATGCCTGGTTCATGGAAAGCATCAGCTAAAGGTCGTCCTTCCACACCTACCCTCCCCACCCTCATGCCTCCTCAACTTCAACACAAACACATGTCATCTCTTGGCCAATGTGAAAGTTGTTCAATACTCATTGCACGCCCCTTCCCAATTTCTAACCGACCACTTCCATCTCCAACAATAACTGTACAAATTAAGTAGCCCAAATCATGTGGACACAGTTCCACCATGTAGTAAAATGACATGCCGTATTTGCTAGTGTGAGACGTGCACTTGTGTATCCTGCTAAGGAAAAAACTTCCAAGCGCTTTTTGGGTGCAGTCTGATATAGGAACTCGAGATTCATTGGTTATTATTACAGTATTCTACCAATTAAGGTAGGTTTCCATGGAGTACAGTGGAACCTCGATCTGTCGTTTTTCAGGGGGATGGATGAAAAGAACGATGAATGCGGGAAAACGATAAATGCGGGAATGGTTGTCCGGGTTGCCTATGTCCCAGGATCCGCTGGATTTTTGCGAATTATGACATTCATTAATGGATTCAAACGAGATTTCAGCTGATTTCAGGAATATTATTACTTTATCGAAAAACTTAGGTCATATTGTTGATTCGACTTATCTCTCTTTCTAATATCCTAAGGGAACAAGCCGCCTTGCTAAAAAATTTTTGAACTCAACTCGGAATTTTCACTGCTATTTCACTGTAAACATTCTTATCCACCAAATGCCATTTCAAGTACACGTATTTACGCGAGAAATGTGCGTGTTATGCCTCAAACAACTGATTTCGCCGTCGCAGTGATTGGTTATGAGATGGATCAAGAAGGCCAAAAATAGTTTATTATTGGAAATGTTCCTTTCTAGCAATGAAATTTTTAATATGATTGAGGCAATGTGGCGTTAATCGTCAGCGGCACGCCCACTTGATCCTCGGCTTCATCCCACTTCTTGTTTTCACCTGGGATCTCGCTCTACCCCCACCCCTGCCGTGATGTGCTACCGGACAAACCGAGGCGTTCTGCAATATTCACGCATTCTAGCCCGGATTTTTTTCTTCATCATCAATTATTTTGAGTCCATCTTTTAAAGTTCTCACTTGTATCTTCGGAAGGGCCATGGTCCGAAGACGAATAAGAATAAAACTAATAAAAATGAAACTGGACTCCATTGAACCCACACGGAAAACACTCGCTAGTTTTAAGTCAACCCACCCCGGAAAGTACGGAACCACTCGTACGAGGTGAAGTTCGGCACTAATGCTATCGCGTACGGCGTAGGCAGAGCTTACTGCAGAGGGTGAAGCATGACCATATGACTGCGCAATTAAATTTTTTATCCTATAGAGAAGGCAACTTACCCACTCATTTCTAACAATAAGTAGCGTAGCTCTAGATGAGCAGATGAATTCAGATTGCTAGTCGAGAGAAACAAAATATCCTGAGAAGACATCGCTTCGTTAGCAACTCAGACAAGTGAAACTTGTAGCATAACTCGTAAATTGTAACCAGACTCGTAATTGTTTTCGAAAAAAATCGCATCAACTTCCGTGAAGCTCACTATCAGCTGCGAGGATATCGGTATTCGCCAGAAATCACCATCGTATTATTCCAACTATTTCCTTGCTTAAAATGCTTAAATAACGTTAGAAATACGTCGTGTTTGGTATCAATCTTTACTAAATTACGTGCACATCACTAATATCTCAATATAATAAAAGTATAATACCAATTGCCGAAATTCATTTTTAGATACCTTTTGGGCTAATAGGTGATTCATGCAGCAGTTGACCTCCACCTTTGAAGCGAGTCGGCTAAAAAAAAGTTAGCGGTCGAGAGAGGGGGAGGCGTGAAAAAGGTTTCTTTTGTTCTCGAGTAACTTGATATTTTCTTTCGAAGCTAAGGTCGTCGTAATACGATCCCTGCTCGAGCTGGGACCTTTTTTTTTCGGAGAAGAAGAAAGCTTCAACCGGGGAGGGGGGATACCGAATCTTGGGAAATGCGCTTATGTAACTATCCCACGGCACTCTGCTTCTCCCTATCGCATTTCAATGTCCTGGGGAAGATTCAAACTATGTGTCTGTCGTTATTAGCCATAAATAACACGTAGTAAACACTTCGTCTCATTTTTATCAAACGATGAATGCGGGAAAATTATTCGACGGGACCGCGATCTTCAAACGATAAATGCGGGAAAACGATACTTCGGGGAACGATAGATGCGGGAAAAAATTACATTGTCTTTATGGAACTTAATTTGGGACCAGGAGCGGCGAACGATGAATGCGGGAAAACGATGAATGCGGGAACGATAAATCGGGGTTCCACTGTACTAAAGAAGGCATTTCAAAAATAGGCGCAGCACAAAGGCCAATTGCGTGAAAAGAGGGGAACTGGCGAGAAGGGGAGGAGCGATAGACTGAAAGAAGAGAAAAGAAACCACTTCTCATTGCTCTCAGGTAGGTAACTTGAAACTTTTGCAATTCGCTCCAGAAACTGGGAGCTTTGAAGAAGGTAGGCTGAAAAATGTCAGTTGGCTAGAAAGGGGGAGAGGTGAAATATGTTTCTATTGTTCCCGTGTAAATTCATATTTCATTCAAAGTTAAGGAGTTATGATCTTCGTAACATGAAACCTGTGGGAGCAGGCATTATCAGAGGTCTGAGGCTTGTTGGGTGGTCCTGGAGAGGAGGGAAACGTTACGAGGGGTGGACGGATGAGAAGACTGACAGGTGGGGAATATCGGATTTTGAGAAATGTGCAATGTAGGTGCTATCCTATGCGCTCCCGATCATAGCACCATCACTTGCCCAAAATTCACACTATGTGCCTACCATGTTTAGCCTATGATTCCCACTCTTTACCTCCCCTTGCTTGTGGAGCAGATAGCGCCGAAAGAAAAGTGCATATGTAAGAGACGACATCAGAACATAAGAGTTTTGCCACTATGAAATTAATACTTTGTCGTATTTTCAAAGCAGCTTTAATGTTTGCACTGAAGTGACTACACATGTGTGAGACATGTTGCCACAAATGCCAAAGCAAACTCCGATACGACTTTGAAAACACTCAAGACACCACTTTCCTTTACGGCAGCTTACAGGATACAATGTAGACAGAGATTTGAACATACATCAGTCCTGCACTTTGTCATATTTCATTCAATATACACACAGTAAGTGCTTTTTAGCGTGATGCTTCCTTTCTTCAAATATCATTATCCGCCCAGTCTTAGATGAACGACGGTTTTTATTTCAAATAACTTAAACGCCTTACAAGTTCACTACTACGCCATACCTACCAATTCACAGGTGTATGTATACATGTACCAATACTAAACTTTGGAGAAATAAGCAATAGGAATTTGAGGGAAAATGGTACACCGCTTAAATGGAAATTCGGAGGATTCACGTAAGCCAACCCCTCTTTTTTTTACCAGCATTTACATAAAAAGGTGTGCAGCTTCTAACAGTAAACACGGTAATTGGTTGAGAGCTGCATTAGTAAATAAAAATCAGAGGACCATGCAAATGTTTTCCTCCCAGTATGCTGCCTGCTACATTGTTTCACAAAATATTGTCATCTACTCTTCCACTGGCCAGTAATGAGAAACTCAAATGAACATTAACTTAGTTACCCATTGTATGAGAAATTCATGAACAATACACAGAAGTTTCCGGAACCTGAATATTCAAGAATAGTTTCCAGGTTTCATGAGATCAATCAGGAGCATTATTCTGAATTTCTGATAGAAAATGAATGCATTCAGAGATCATATGGATCTTCACATTGTTCCATGAATTATTCACTCCTTTAAGCAACGAAAAATAAACAGTGGAAATGACCACTTCCCAAGGAAGTGAGCTCTTTTAGTTATCTGTTACTCGAGCACCAAACCCAATTTACCTCAGTTCCACTAGGGCTCCACATTCAGCCTCAACACAACAATTTCCGATACTCAGTCATTCTGCAACCCTTAAACCTCAGACGTGACTCCCATTTTGCGTAAGTACAGCAAAAGATCCATAGCCCCCCTTGAAAGATTTAGATCACCATTCCACATTATTTAAAACAAAAACTTTTACCTAAGATTATATCATAGTTATAATACATTCCTTCCTCACAAAACTACCATAAATAAGAACATCACTTAAGCACCTACATGGTAAATCATTCACTTTAGGAATATCAAATGCATAAGCACACAATCTTTTTAAAAAACCAAAGGTATAAGCAAACTCAAACCATTTCCAACAAAATAAACGAACAACTAACATGCTTTCATTATAGTTTATACTTAGACAAAATATTATATTTCTATACATACTGAGGCCAATAGCTCAAAGGGAGAAAATAATGTCCAAGTTTACTTTTACAAATATACTTAATAATCAAATATCTTAATAAATCCACATACATACATAAATCTGTGGCATCATTCAAATTTGGGACCAAATTTGGGAACACAAACAAACCCCCCACGGGTCACTCAAGTCAGCCAAAAACGCACAGGAGGGTATAATGCCCTCTTCTTTGGGAGGAATTGTGTTGACACATTGCGTATGCGTGCTTCCACACACTCACCTTCCAGGAATGCCCCTCCCCAGCCGCCAGTGTGGATCCACGGAGTGCCGTCGTACGCAATCGCCCAGACAACGCCCAGAGGACAAGCCTCAACGACACGAAAATGGCCACCCACTTGCCGCCAGAAGACAGACTCCATGCCGACAATCACCTGAGAGAAGCAATCGAGACAGTCAAGTGTCATTGTTATTTCTTTATTGCTCTGTGGGTCAACAAAGGCATTGAACATGATCATCATAAATCTTATGTATAACAAATAATACAAGAATCTTGCACTGAAAACATAAAAAAACGTACAAGGTGGCCATAAAAAAGCATTATAAAATAAAATCGCAACATATATCCTTTTGGTAAAAAAATAAAAAAAAAGAAGCTTAGGAACACATTACTAAGGACAATACCACAATCTATCATTGAAAAAACTTCTCCACAGAATGCATTTATATTGATATTTTAAACTTGTAGAAATTCCTCTTAAAAAGGTAAGGGATGTTGTATTCATTTCAGGATTTCAGTAATTTATAATAAATTTCTGCTACATAATGGTGAGGACCTCTTTTTTTAGCTAAACCCTGATAGTGACCATTTGTGTGGATATTCTCTTTCCCAGTGTAAAATGACTGAATATATCACGACACTCAAACCTCTTTCCACCACACTTCTTGGGATCATGAAAAGATTTTGTTGCATGGAGGTTTTTGCTGTCTAGAGGGTGACCATTGTATAATTGTAATTTTGAATATATAAAAAGATAAAAAAAATCAATGAAAGAATTACGATCATGACACAATGCAATGAGAATACAATAACATGCATGCCCAAATGATATTATAGATAAAATAATTAAGTTTCTTCATTACATTAAATTATAAAGCATGATTACTTCGGTATATACCTGTAATAATATTTATTCAGTTAAAATGAAATTTAAGAAAATATACAGTCAGATCCTGATTTAAGGTTTTTTTATGGGGGAACAAAATTTTAAATGCTGAATGTAAAAAAACATTTCAAGGGCCTACCATTGTTTTAGGTTTTAGAATATGCAATCATTGGAATGGCTTTCTAAGGATGAAAAATATAATTTTAAGTAAAAAAAAGGTATCACAGGCAACAAAAAAATTTCATCTACAATGTGCTCTCTTCAAAGATGGTCAAAAAACACTTCAGAAAACAGCTAAAAAATGGGAAGTAAAAATGAATATGAAATTCAATAAATTATTATGTGCAATGGTATTTTTAGAGAATTATAATATCAATTTACTTAAAAACATTCATACTCAGACTCACCTTTGACCTTCACGCGATTGTCAGTCTACAAATTCCTCCACAACCCTCCTTTCTCTTTTACAAAAGCCCCCCTTAAACGTATTGGTGCATTGTATTATGTATTTGATATGAGAAATAAGGTTGTATTTTCTCTATTAAATAACACAATTGTTTAGAAACTAGTTGAGGAGTACCAAATGAAGTGCTTGGAATAGACAAAGTTATTAACTTACGTATTTAACTTTATCAAGCAGTTTCTTTATGATTATGGAGACTTACTTGTGGCGATGCGTAGCTGACTGTGGTGATTGTGGCATCCCCGTTGATTTCTATGAGCGAGATGGAGTTGGGGGAAATGCGATGGTTGAAGCAGAGGGTGGTGGAGGTCAGAGGGGCCGCGGATGACGATGAGCAGATGCTCACATTGTCTGCCATCACCTGCTGGCCCTGAATGTGAACCTGCGGAAGGAATGATACATAGTGCCCATTTGCCCACGGATCTCAAACATCCACAAGAATCAGATGCAAGGAACAGCTAAGTTAAAACAAACACATGCACCGAGGGTCAACAAATATATCCCTGACAAATAGAGTGGAGCCCCTTCACTCTTGTTTGCAAATTTCAGCATCATGTTACAAGGCACTCATCAATCCAAACAGTGTTCTGACACCTGGGAGCCAATAATCAAAGCTTTGGAAATTTGATTGTGTGAGTGAAGCTGTTTGAAAACACGTGGCTTGCATGGTCTTTTGTTGGTGTCCATATAGATTGCAATTGATGCCATCCATATTTTATGAGAAGGCTTCCAAGAATACATTTTTACACTAAAACAAATTTTTTATCAACTTAAATTACATCTAAATGCAGTTCAATGCTCTTGCAATTTCAGGGACCATCCTGGGACATCAACATGTTAAACCTATTTTCATGAGACGCAACATTAAACATGTTGTACACATTCCCAGCCTGAAGATGCCATGAAGATCTATGGAAAAACTCTTAGCTCTCTGGGGAAACACAGGATTAACAGCTGTTTTCACAGCATAAATAGATGCCAAACCGAGTCCATGCACAGTTCCATTGAAACAAATCTTTTTTGTACGAATCATTGAACATAGCTTAAATATAAAATCCTTGCAATCCTCTTTTTCTCCTGCTTGGGTCAAATCTCCATATGGCATACACCCTTATATCCATTCATCAGTATTCACCATAAAAGCTCCAATCAAGAAAAAAATCCCCATTATCACCTGAAAGCAGTCGTTGTTGGTGCCGATGGTGATGATGAAGTCATTGCCAGGCGCCAGCTCACAATTTTCTGGCCTCTCCTCCTCCTGCCATGTGCCGTTCACCATTGAGTTGCACACAACTGACACACAATTGTCACTCTCAAATCGAGGATTTAAATGTAATGCAATAGTTCGCTGGTTCTTCTTCCCAGACCCAACAATTAGATTGACTGCAAATCTAAATAAAGAGGAACGAAAATTTTTCAATTCCAGAGCATACTATACAATGCAAACTTCTGTCACCCAAAATCGCTCGTAACCCGAAATCAACGTTAACTGATATGTATCATCTTACTTATAGATTCTGCAAATATATCATTAGCTGATTCACATCCATGAAGTCAAGAGCAAGATGATGGTCCAGTTGGTGATTTTATTGGATCCTCAGATCAGAAAATAATGACTTAATACCTTTGCAAAAAATTACTTACATACTAGTATGGGCAGTAAACATTTAACTTTATAAGACTATTATTCAAGGCTTTACTAACAACATGTGCTAAAGAAATTTTGAAAATCCCTTCCAAGGCTATGAAGCCATAAATAGTATGATGTGTCCATGTGGCAACCAGAAAAATACACTGATCAAAATACATAGTTTGAATACCATCAGTTATTTAGAAATAAAAGTGTTTTAAAATGATGTACTTAGTTTTAAAATTCAATGAGCAATTAATCTTTTAGATATGGTCATCAAACTTGGGTGACAGACTTTTGCAGCAATTAACAGAACCTTCCCTTGATTGATACAAATTTTTAAAGTAAAAAATTCAAATTTGTAAGCGCGTGGTTTCTAATTGGGTTGGCACTCCAGAGGAATTATGGAATCAACTCATTTCGTGAAGGTATTTATTATCAATCACACACCGTGCGTCGCACACCTGGCCTGCGGCCTTTACACATGAGTACTTTTTGCCGACTGCCCTCTGCCTTTTCCACACGTGGCCTCCGGCTTCCCGGAAGGTGCTGATGGCAGCATCACTCCCACGCACTCACATGAGTGACTAGGCATGGGGATCAGAATAGCATTACCATCCGGTTTCACGTCTCTGCGAACTCAAGATGTTCCGCTTACAACTATACCCCCTCCAAAGTGAATTGTTGAATATCCTAAAAACACAACAATTCAATACTAGAATACATGGAAACCATTAAAATCACAATAAAACAAAGAAAGATGAAAAGTTACCCAATGATAGATGAAAGAAAGAAAAAGAAAGAAAAAAAAAAAAAACTTAACGCACTTAACAGAAAACCGTACAATTTGAAATATATGAATCAATTCAAGTGGATGAATAGGTCCAGAGTTCAATTTTCGGCCGTGGCCTACACTTTTTTAGAATCACAAATTCCCACCCTCCCAAGCACTCGTCATCTTTGCACGGGAATCCCTGGATTTTAAAAACCCTCTTGGCAATTCACTGCCCACGACCCCGCCCCACACTACTGATGCACTTCACACATTACACATTATCACTGTTAAGCAATACCCTTCATTTTTACAACCTTAACTCTAACATTGCATACCCATTATCTAGGGGTCCCCGCCCCCCATCACGTATCCTCCCCTTAGCTCTGTCAAACAATAGACCTATTAATTTATACTCATTATTCATTCCTTCAAATCAAAATTAATTACCACCATCCAATCGTGTTCTATTAACCCCACATCTTGTCCACGATCAAATACCAAACAGTTTTTTTTTTAATGGCACCAATTCTTGAGCTATTTCAAGTCCCGCTATCCCAGCGGCGACTAAAATGGCGAATACCAAGGTCATTGTTCTTGTTCGTCTTCCTCTAGAACCGTGGACAAGGGTCCTCGTGATCGGAGCGAATAGGAGTGTGAGGGTGCTGGAGCAGGGGACAGGGGAGGGGCTGCGATTCTCTCAGCTGTTCGCTGTCGGCTGCGGAGGGGGTAAGGGGACCGCCTTGTGAGGGGAGGGGAAGGCGGTGGAGGGGAGGCTGCTTCGTTCCGCTGGGAGAGGCTATCCCCTTGGCCGGTAGGAGTGGAAGGGACACCTTCCCTCTTCGCTGGCGCCTCGCCGTCTGGAGTGGGTGAGGGAGGGGGGTCAAACCCTTCCCCGCTATCCGTTCTCAGCTGGCTGGCCTGTGGAACGTCGGCGTACCGCCGCGGCTCCTCAGATTCGAACTCTATTTCACTGCAAGGGGGTAGAATTGGGGTTTGGGGAGGAAGGGGTGGATTCTTCCGGGGTCTTCCTCGGGGGCGAGCACGTCTCCTTCCTAGATCCGGGGGTGGAATAGAACCTGAGTAAGGTTTCACACGATTCACATGCACCACAATTTTTCGAAATGGAAGCTCCAACTCTAAATTGCAATCGGACAAAACTCTTATCACTCGATACGGCCCTTCCCAGGGGCAATGAAACTTTTTCACTTGCCCTGGCTTCAAACACGGGTCGCGTAAATATACGTAGTCGCCCACCTCGTATCTGCGTTGTTTTCCCTTTGTTTTTACCCCCTCTGCTTGCGTCTTTTGTGCCCTCCGATTGTTTTCCTTGCAAACTTCCCACAACTTTGTTAGTCTCGCACACAATTCTCCCACAGCCGGGTGCTCAGACGGAACACCGTTCGCCGCCACGACTTCAAAGGGGGAGGCCATCGGAAATCCGAATATCACTTCGTGGGGGGAGTACTCTGTACTACGGTGCTTTTTAATATTATACACAGAGACTGCATAGTCTAATAAAGAATCCCAATTGTTGTTATTGTAATTTACGTAATGGCTCAGTATTTGGGCGATCGTGCGATGCACTCGCTCAACCCTCCCGTTCGCCTCCGGGTGATACGATGACGTGCGTAATCGCTTCACTTCGAGCAGTCTACACATCTCGCGGAACAACTCCGATTCAAAATTGGTTCCCTGATCGGTGAGGATCGTCTTTGGAACTCCGAATCGCAAAATCCAGTGTCTAACAAGCGCCGCAGCCACCGTCTCCGCAGTTTGGTCGGCCATGGCCGTCATGACTACATACCGTGAAAAGTGATCCACAATTGTCAATATGAACCGGTTTCCTTTATCTGTTCGCGGCAAAGGGCCTACAATGTCTAGCCCTAAGAACTCAAACGGCCGCGAGGCATAAGGCACTTCCTGCAAGGGGGCCTTAGAGCCTCCATACGGGCTTCTTCGATTGCACGCAATGCAGTGCTTGACGTGCTCCCTCCCGGCTCTTTCGATACCTGGCCACCAATATTGCGATATTAGTCGAGTCACCGTTGCTTCCCTACCTAAATGTCCCGCCATTATATGATCATGGCATTGCTTGAGTATTTCCTCCCTACAGCTTCTCGGCACCACAGTCCTATTCCCCCGTTTCGTTTTCCTAAACAACACGTTGTCGATTACCGCGAAATTTTTGTCTTCCCTCCACCCTCGGCACTCCTCATCGCTCCCTTGCACATCCGCGAAGTCTATCGCTCCCTCAGCGACCACGCCCCTCACTTTCCGGCTGAGCGTGTCGGCATTTAAATGCGCCTTCCCGGGCTTGTGCGCTACTTCGTAATCGTACTCGCTTAACTTAAGTGTCCAACGCATTAGCCTGCTGCTTGGATCCTTGAGACCAAACAACCACTTAAGAGCAGCATGGTCAGTTACGATCAAGAATTTACGGCCGAACACGTAACACTTAAACTGTCGCACTGCCCACACGACAGCGAGGAGTTCCTTCTCCGTTGTAGTATAGTTTATTTCGGGGTTTTTCATTTGCCGAGACGCGTATGCAACGGGGTGTTCATCCCCATCGATCACCTGCGATAACACGGCCCCTATTGCGAAATTACTCGCGTCCGTAGAGATGATGAAAGATCGATTGAAGTCGGGGTAAATTAATACCGGACTACTCGTCAACGCTTCCTTCAAACTCTCCACAGCATTGTCGCACTCAGGCGTCCAATTAAAAGTAGTCCCTTTCCGCAGCAACGCCGTCAGTGGTCGGGCGAGGACGGCGTAGTTATCCACGAACCGGCGGTAATAGTTCGTAAGTCCTAAAAATGACTGAATTTCCTTTGCCGTTCTCGGGGTTGGGTAATCGCGCACCGCAGCAACTTTTTCTGGGTCGGGCCTGATCCCGTTGGCGCTGATAACATGGCCAAGGTACTTTACTTGTGGGAGGGCAAAGTGGCACTTAGCCAATTTCAACGACAGGCCGGCCGCTTCCAACTTTTCGAATACCTTGCTTAGCCGTGAGGCGTGAGTGTCAATCGAATCGCTAAACACGATGACGTCGTCTAGATAAACTAAACATTCCGACGGCGTCATCCCCCGTAGCACCCCGTCCATCATCCGTTGGAATGTCGCGGGCGCGTTTCTAAGTCCAAATGGCATACGGGCGTATTCGTAATGGCCGCTGTTTACGATAAAGGCGGCCTTCTCACGCGAGTTCGCGGCCATCGGAATCTGGTGATATCCGCTAGTGAGGTCGAGGGTCGTGAAGTACTTACATCCGCCTAAATATTCCAAAGTCTCTGTGATATTGGGAAGGGGGTAAACATCTGCTTTAGTGATAGCATTAAGGGCCCTAAAGTCTATGCAGAATCGATAGTTTGGCTTGCCATCCAGTGACTTTTTCGGAACCACCACCACCGGAAACGCCCACGGGCTATTGCTAGGCTGGATGACCCCCCCGTCTAATTGCTCTTTCACGAAATTCTCTATCAGGGGCTTCAGATGGTGCGGGGTCCTATAGGGTTTTTTATAAATCGGGCGGGCATCACCCGTCGGAATTTCGTGCTCCACTAGGTGAGTGGCAGGGGGCCCGCCCGTTTGCGTAAACAAATTCTGAAATTTCTCAATCACTGGGGCTAGTACTTCTCGTTCCTCCCCTTTCAAGTGCCCCAACTTATCCCGAATGTCCCTTCCGAATTCCTTCACTTCCATTACCCCAACGCACCTTTCCTCCCATCCAGTTGTCCCCTCTTCGCGGCCCGTTTGAATGTCCTCACCCGAGTGCACCTCGCTTACTCTCGCGATCAATGTCCCCTTGTTTAGCGTAAGTGTATCAGGTCCAAAATTACTTACGTGTGTGGTGACGCTTCCCTCATCGCTCACCAAGCACACACACCTGGCCACCCAGCACTCCTCCTCCTCCAGGGCAGATTCCACCAGGCACTCCTGACCCGGCCGCCAAACTTCGGTGTCCAAGAAAATAGGCAGGAGTCGCACGCTTCTACCCGGAACGATTTCAGCGCGCAGGAGTCGAACCGGTACGTCAACTGCTCCATGGCGATGGCACGTCCTCGTGGGGTATCCTCGTGGTATCTTTTCGCCCCCTCTCTTCGCCGCGTCGGGGCGGAAAGGAAGATCACGGTCGGTCGCCGCCAGCACCGGGTCCACTACCGGTGAGAGCGGGCTCCTCGTCGCCGCTAGGGCGGCCCCATCAGCCGGGGGCGATGACGGCCCGTCGGTCGGTCTCCTCCTTCCCCCTCTCTCCTTGCGCTGGGGCGAAACCACGCCCACTTTTCCTTCCATCCCGTCGGACGGGGCCCGCTGATAACAACCCACCGCGCCCATCGCCGCCTCCCTCCTAGTCGACGCACTCTCTCGCGCGTCGGCCAAATGAACTATTTTTCCATTCAATACCAACACTCCCCGAGCGAGATCAATCACTGCACCGTTTTCTCTTAAAAAGTCCATCCCCCACAGTCCTGCATAGTCGCCCAGCGAGTCCACCACTTGCGCACGCAGCATCAGTGACATGCCACCAACTCTCAAAGGGGCCACCACTTCGCCGTAATTTCGCATGTGCCCCCCCGAAATCCCTCGTATCCTCAAGGGCGAGAAAGTAGGGGTCAAATTGCCACTGCACTGTCTAGTTATTAGGGAAACTTGGGCTCCTGTGTCCACTAACACGGGCCACACCCGTCCGTCCATCTCCACTCGTACTACCAGTCCATTTGCCTCGCGGAGCGAGCAAACAGGTGTGATCGCCACCTCCTGGGGGGGCCGCGTTCGGCGATTAACTCGGCCCCACCCTAGTTTAAATCCGGCTTCCTGTCGCTCGACAGCCGCGGAGTACTCTTACAGTCCCTCGCAAAATGCCCCTGGCGGCCGCAGGCGAAGCAGGGCCCTCGGGGGCGGCTCGGACATGAGCGTGCGAAATGACCCTCCTTCCCGCACGAAAAACACGCCTTTGCCGTCGATGCAAAGACTTCCATCTCCCCAACTGGCCTCTTCGCACGCCGTTCCACCTCCACGATGCGCGTGGCGTTCTCAATGGCGTCATCAAACGTCGCTGGCATCCTCAGTCGCGTTTGTCTGCCCACCTCGCCAGAGAGACCGTTTAAGAAGGCATCCAATGCCCTCTGGTCGGCCTCTTCCCGGATGGCAGCCACCCTCTCCTCAGTGCCTTCGACAGAATAGGTCCGTACATTCGTTTCACGAACCCGATCCGCGAATTCCTGTATGGTCTCCCCCGCCTTCATCCGCAGAGTGGACAGCAACTCCCGGTAATACCGCCGGCTTTTACTCGACCTGTATCTCTCCTTCAGCAGTCCGGTAATCTCCGGATACGTCAATGCCTCTCTCCCCTCGGCCTTGGCTCGGCAATACGTATCCGCGGCCCCCTTAAGTCGCAGCCTGATCGCATGCTGTTTCTCCTCCTCCGTCCACTTACTCAGCAAGGCAGCCCTATCGAACCGTTCGAGAAAGGCATCCACATCCTCCGCTGGTCCGCCGCAGAAATTCTCAACCGACGCTAAGAGGGCGAAATTCGGTTGTCTATCCGCGTAGTTCTCAGCGGTCGGGGCGGGGAGATGCATAGGTCTCTCGGCCTCTCGAGCCCTCATTCTAGCGTTCTCCTCCTGCAGGTCCTTTAACTGCGCAGTCAACGTGTCTAACGCGCGTTGGAGATCCATTTCTTGGCCCAATATACTGACCCTGCCCGTCATCCTCACTTACCTTCACTATAGACTTGATTCCTCTTTTTGTTGGAGGCCAACATCCCACTTCTGACACCAGTTGTAAGCGCGTGGTTTCTAATTGGGTTGGCACTCCAGAGGAATTATGGAATCAACTCATTTCGTGAAGGTATTTATTATCAATCACACACCGTGCGTCGCACACCTGGCCTGCGGCCTTTACACATGAGTACTTTTTGCCGACTGCCCTCTGCCTTTTCCACACGTGGCCTCCGGCTTCCCGGAAGGTGCTGATGGCAGCATCACTCCCACGCACTCACATGAGTGACTAGGCATGGGGATCAGAATAGCATTACCATCCGGTTTCACGTCTCTGCGAACTCAAGATGTTCCGCTTACAAATTATTTATTGACACAGTTGGCCTCAACCATTAATTCATGGGCAAATTATGATAGGCAAGCAATAAAATTTAAGTCTGGAGTAAGCACGCAAAGAGGTAAATGAATTCTGTCATCTGGGATGTTATTGCTGAATAAAGAATGTGCCTGCTATGATGTATCTTGTGTTCATTTGTTATACAAATTACAAATCAAGTAACTACCCCGCATGAAGATATAAGGTTTATGGGCCCAGAGACACTGGCAAACACTAAAGATTTACGGTAAAGGGACGTGCAATACTGTAATAAGTCAGTAAATTATGGCCCAAGCAAGATGGCGGACAGTGATGAAATGATGGAATTTAGGCGTGCTATTCTAAAGGCAAATGGTCCAAACTACTATGCATGACGCTAGAGGATAGAGGCACAAAAGATAGACAAACACTGTTGGATGGCGTTAGACCCTGGCTTTGGAGACGCTGTGCACAATCGTGAAAATCATAAAGAAGCATTGGGAATGCTCAACTAGGAACAATCCAGATTCATTTGCCGGGCAAGAGCTGTGCTTTATAATTTTGTGCACGACTCAATGTTGCACGATATTGGGGAATTAGTTTTAGCCATGAAGATATGGTCCACACTTGAAGGCATGTGCACAAGCACAAAATGTTGCACACAGTTGTGAATTTGCGTGAGTTAACTAGCACAATGAAAGAAACCGACATGCATATGCAAGAGTGCATCAGCAAAATGTAAGAGACCATGCAAAAGGTACATAAAAGCGGTGTCACATTTAGCGAGCAAGTTTTTGCATATTTCCTACAACTTGGACTGCAGTACAAAGGCCTCATTTGGTCCCTAGAAAACAGCAAAGATAAGATCACGTCATGCATGGTGAGAGAAAAATTAATGCTAGAAGGAAGGAGGATGGAGAGGAACAGCAAAATGAAGAACGACCATTGAATGCTTCAAGGGATCTGAAGAACCAAGAAGGGAGAGTAATGCCACAATGAAAGATGGAGAGGGCAAAAAATTGTGTTCACAGAATGTCTGGACAGTTTGTACAATGTGTATGAGATGGAACCTCTGAAAAAAGAAGCAACTTACAGAGATTAAACAGTTCCTACCGTTTAGGCTTGTTGCTGATGGTGCCATGGATCTCCACAGTGGACCCTGTGGGCATTCCATTGGGCAGGTCTCTCGTGTATGGAGCCTGCTTCCCGCGGAATGACCACTCCATGGCAAAGTGGCCCACCTCATTCTCCCCCGTCAAGTTGTTGCCGTGGCCACGCCCCTCCCACTGCTCCAGCTACCACGACATAACAAAATAAACAAGTTCTTGCTCAAATGCATATTTCCCTGAAACTGGAACTTAACTATTTATCATGATAGGATTAAATAGAATTAAAAGAAATTCACATGAAAGACACATCTTGCGAGCTAATTTCTTTGCAAAGATTACATTTTTTAGGCCAGTTGAATAAAAAAATGGGCCAAACCATAAATTAATGTTTTTCCAGGATTTTAATACGTTGTTAAGATCAGTGCCAATATTAAAAATACAGATTTAAAAGTCTGAAAGTCCTGTGCAACACTCAGGGAGAGGGGGGGTCAAATTATAGAAAATTTCACAATTTTCATATTTACTTTTTACTTCCAAAAATATGGATTATCTGAGGTTAACAGTTTAAAAAAATTAAATATGAATACATTTTCTTCAAAATGAGACTTAAATTAGCTCTATACATGTAATAGTTCCAGATGTACTGCTCTTCAAATACATATAGGTCATTTTTTGCAAAATGTTAATTTTTCTTGATTTAGTCATGTTTTACACCAAATATTGGCCAAATTACTAAACCTTACATAAAAATACAGTCAAACATAACATTAAAAATTCAAATACCTTTAATTTAAGGGACAACTATCCTTGAAAGTTAAATAGTTATCTTGGACAGTGGCGCAGCGAGGGGGGGTTTTGGGGGATGATAAACCCCCCCCCCCCAGAGCTAAGAGACATTTTTAAGTTTAATCCATTTTGCTTAATTGTATTGATATTACTTATAGAATAGTGTTAAGGTTAATCACATATCTCTAATAAAGCTGTAAAACTAGTCATTTTGAACCATTAATCTAAAAATTTTTCTGGTGGAGGGCCCCTGCACCTCCCGCTTACCCTTGAGGGTATGCAATACCCCCACGCCCCAAAGTATTAATTGCTCCTAAAACCCCCCTAGTCTTGATTCCTAGCTGCGCCCCTGATCTCGGAGACGACTAAAAACCAAAAATTAGATTTAGGTAGAAATTCAGGTAAACGCCATGCATTACAAAGCGATTTTATTCCTCACACAAAAACAAATATAAATGGCATTTTTCCAATGAAAATTCTGTGAAATAAAAATAAAAATGCATTTTTTTCATATTTCAATGTTTTTTTTTTAATTTTTGATAGCCCTAGCTGCAAATGTTTGGTGGTTAATATCAAGGTTCTTAGACTGTAAGGTTGCCTCATTCATAACTGCACATGCGCCAGCAGAAGTCCCGTTACGTCACTGTAGACCCTGTATCCCAGCTGATCCTAGCCAATACATTGTTTGCGCGCTAGAAATTGAAAGAGAATAAGTTCCTGAGACCTTGCGCCGCCTTGTGTTCAACGCGAATCTGAACACATTTCCTGCAATTTCACTGGAAATCGTCTTTGAAATCCACTATTGATAAGACGAACTTTTTGAGGGTGAAGAGCACCTTTAACCGTCGGATATGTCGGGCTCCCGTTGTACTGTGGCAACGTGCTCCAACAGCCTATCGAAAACGAAGAAAGCTGGACGGAATGTCTCATATCACAGGTGGGTGCTTAAATTTAAAAATCTTTTTATTGTTTACATTAACTAATCGATTTCATTGACCGCATCTCGCCCCCCACACATGTGAAAAAAAAGTGGTGAAAGTGAATCAGTCAGACAAACTAAGTGGATATGCTAAACTTTCTGTGGGATTTAAGATAGTGAATAGTCCTCTGATTTGAAGGCCGTTCTCCACTCGAGCGGGCAACTATGGTGCTATTTTGAAAGCGGCAATTGTTGGTGGTTCATTTTCCATTTCTAGAAATTATTTTACCGGGCAATGTTCTTATTTCTCTCAGCATAATATTGACTCCGTTCCATCTGTATTATTTATTGCTTAACTTATGATCACTTTGAATTCCTATTACAAATGATTTGAAAATGGTAATGACGGTAAATTTGCTACTCTTTTCAATCTAAATGCTTATTTTTTCTTCCCATCGAAGTAAAGGATTTCAAAGTCCTCTTGCATAATTTTCTTTGTCTTATATATATTTTCAAAGCCCGGTGAGGAATGAAAACGGGCATAATTTCTATTAAAAAAGTGGCGGCACTGTAATTTTTTAAAGCAACTAATTCGTTTTTTGTGTATTTCCTGCAAGCCATTTAAATCTAAGTTTAAATTATATTGCGGAAGTAGCAAGGAAAACAGTGTTTTGAGAGTTACAGGAAGGGACACGGAACGGAATTGTGGACACGGAATTAACTCGCACACCTTCCCATTTCATCGCTTAATCAGAACATTATAGCGTCTGAATACACGAATTTATCTTTTTTTAAATCTTAGCATTATTATTTTCATAAATCGGCATTCAATTTAAAATTCGGCTTATAGTATTCGATAGAGGGTAACTTCAAGAACTCGCTGCGGTGAGCAGTTACGCCCGCGGAAAGGCTAGAATTTGAAATGGCACTGGAAGTTGGGTCTACAGTGACGTCAAGCCAATGGGAGCCCGAGTCGCGAATGAGGCAACCTTTACTTGGGTTAATATCACCCATGCAAATGCTAAAAATAAGCCAACCATAATTCATAAAATAATGATTGACTGTGTTATTTATCAATGTAAAAGTGATACCTGATGATAATATGACATGCCCAACTATGTATGGCTTGATATAAAGCCAATTGCTCAGTTGCTGTTAATACCGTATTTCTCAGAATATAGTCCCCCCCTCCAATTTTGAGGCTTCAGTTTTGGGAAAAAAAATGCGTTTCAATTTAGTCCTCCCTTTACTTTTACTACGGTCACTTTTGGAAATAAAAGGGGGGACTACATATACATTCATATGAATATGGTGTGTGTTCATATTTATTTGGCAAAATGCCAAAAAAATTGATTAAAACAATATTTAAATGATTTATAATTATGTTTGAAGCAATTTTGAAGACATAAGTAAATAATTTCAAAAGAAAATAAAGAAATAGATCCACAGTGTGAAAATTGATGATAGTAACGTATCAGGGATGAATTCAAAGCTCCAAAAACATAAGTCATATGTACCTACTTGATGGCACAAATGGCAATGTTTCAATTGTGCGAAAAATCCACAGAGAAAAAATCATTCGCCTTGACCGGGATTCGAACCCGGATCCCTCGATTTCCGGCCGAGTGCTTTAGCCAGTTAAGCTACCGAGTGTTAATATTTCAATTAGCACACGCTTTCTACAAATTAGGAGCATTAATCTGAAAGTGGGTGTATAAAGAAAGGTAGAAGAAAACGTAATTATATGGTTGTAATCTTAGGTGAATTTAGGGGGGAATATGGGGAAAAGTGCCCCCTCTCCCTCCCAGATGCTTAAAAAAATAGACAAGATTTACGGTCTGTTTTTAAGAAATATAATATCTTTTCTAATACCATTACTTTTGTTTTGTGATATGGAGTATGGAGATGAAGAATGCATTCTGTAGGGTAATAGTTGTATGTTTCTCTTAATCCCAAATATGAGAAGACCGTTTGCCTATCAGACCCATGAGCCCCAGAAAAAAATCCTGGATCTCTCCTTAGTTGCTATTAATTGAATCATCTAGTCCAAGAGTAATTTATATGGATGAAAAAAACATTATCAAGTTAAAATTCCCATACCTTAAGGTTTGAGGGATCAAAGACAAAAACATCACCATTTGATGTTGCTGCCCATATGGATCCAGGCTTCGGAGGGCCTTGCAGACCTTGCAACTGGCAGCAAACTGCAAATGGAAAAATATGTATGACACGAGTTCAGAAAATATGTAACATGAATTTTAGTTTTTTTTGCAACAAATATTTATTTATACATATACATTAATTTTGCTGCCTCCAAAATAGTCCCCACTAGCTATTATGCACTAGTGCCAGCAATTTCTTCCAATCCTTGAACACTTTTCAAACTTGATCTTAGGGATAGCCTTCAGCTCTGTCAGCGATTTCTTTAAATGTCATCTATGCTTGTAAAACATCGGTCGTTTGGTTCTCTTGATTTCAGGAAATATGAAAAAGTCACACCAAGCCATATCTGGCAAATATTAAGGCTGGGGCATTGTAACAGAGTTGTTTTGGGTCAAAAATTCAACAACAAGCAATGAAGTGTGAAGCGAAAATCACTGAGCCCATTAAAACACGCCCAAACTTTGAGAGACAAAGTGAGTAATGAATACAGATGAAAATTTCACAACACAGTGGAACAGGATGATTTTAGGTGGCCTTGAGATGGAGTTGGGAAGTGGGTGCTACAGATGCGTCACCAGTTGCAGACTCTACCATTTATTTCAGTTGAGATAGATCGTTGGATCGCATGCAAAGTTTTATATCTAAATGGTGGAAGCTTACCCAAATGGTGGAAGATGCTGGAAGCTTGTGTAATAACAAAGTTTTTTCAAACAGATCAACCCAGAACCGTTCAGGGTCCCAAAAAAACACTTGTAGAAAAGATAGCGGCAATAACTGTCAACAAACTACGAGAGGTTATGCAAAATTTCAAGGCCAAGCAGCAAGATTGCCTTAATTACGATGGTGGACAATTAGTGGACATAGTATTTAGAAAATAATTTTTCTCCTTTTTAATTCAAAATGGCTGTTTTTGCACATTCAGTTAATCAGCAAGAAAATATTAACCTAAAACAAAACTTATGGCAGTCGGACTCTCTTAACCCTGGAGAACGGGCCCTATCCTTCTGGGCCCGGTACACTGATTAAAACAATGCCAGGCTAGCAATGTTGGGCAAGGGCCATAAAATACGTCCTCTTAAGAGCCATGCCACAGGTCAAGATTTGATATTTCCTGTGTGCCTACCAGATGATGTTGAACCACAACAAGACTGGTCATCTAAATTTATTTATGTGAAATTCACTATGATTAATTAAATAAAAAATAAAGCAATTTCTTCAAGAGATGCCTCAAAATATTGATTATACCAGATGTAAGAATTGAGGTCCAGTCTTCGAGGTCCTTCTCAGAGGCAAACTGCAAGCGCAGGGGAGTGGTGGCCTGCGTGGAGTGGATGGCGAGGCGCGGTTGCGAGTAGAGTGCCGTGGGAGATTCCGAGTCAGCATCGTTTGCAGCAGGAGAGAGACTGCCATCGGAGGAGGCGTCGCTGACTCCCCACCCTTTGCAGGGAGCTATGCACCGAATGTCACTCAGGCTCCATTGCAACTGAGGCGACAATGAAAGAGACATTGGAGGCAGACCCCTTGTAACTTTGATATATTTTAAGGTTGAGTCGCTTCTTAATATATTTCTGTTCTCGGAACCCGTCCGGTTCTCCCCATCGGTTCTGGGTTCTCAATACTTGGTCCAAGTATGAACTATTATTATCTGAATTAATGGCAAATTAATATGAACAACCACAAGCGAATGAATAAAATTTCATCAAACATGTAAAATAGCAGGAAAGCTCTGTAACAAAATCTTAAGATTGCCTCCATAAATTTATTTGCTCAGTAAAAAAGTTTAAATAACATATTTTTAAAGGATGCATGATTGACCAATGTGTCATGTTACATCAGGCAGCTGCTGGTTCATTCGTCAGGTTTTGATTCTAAACATTCAACATTTTTACCCTATCTGGGTCTAATCTTTTTTTTTTGGCAGAAATATTGCCTGAGTACTGAACAGGTATTCACTGAAAACAATAGTGGTCGATGATGATTTTGAAGGGCTGGGCAAGATATGTTTGGAGCACAGTTCACATCAGGATCAGGGTGAAACTCCCCAAACTCCTGACAACATCATCCATTAATTTGTAGTAACTTGTGAGTCAGTTCAAAATATATTCTGAGATGTAGCTTCAATTGTTACTTTAATTGACAACTTATTCGCATGCTTCACAGACACGGTTCTTATAACCTCAACACTAAACTGGTCAACATGCCACTTCAGCAACACAGTGGATAAAGTGAGCGGCCATGAGTAAATGCAAAATTGTAATGCAGTGTTCCATTCTGCAGGATAACCACACCTTTTGATGCCTTGCATACGTTTATTAACTTACAAAGAAGTTCTCTGAACATGTCTTGCTCACATGTCGAAGAATTACTGCATATGTACATGTATCAATCGTAAGACCACTTTCAGACGAAATGATTTTCTACCAGCCACAGTTCACGGTATGGCCTGCGGCGTTGCAGAGAGTCATCTTGTCTGAAACCCACCTGAATTTCACGAGAACAGTGGCCTAAGAAAAGTTGTTTCATCTGAATATGGCCTCAATGTAGCATTGTCTGTATTTCACGCTGTAGACGGCTCATCGCTGGGCTGGATTGAAATGGGTGCCGTGCCATCAACGGCACCATTCGACTCGTTTGAAGACTTCCATAGAGACCTATGGTAAGTTGAAAGAACAGTGCCATGGATGGTGGCAGGCGAAAAGTCAGCTCGTGTTTAGCCGTGGCTATGGGAATGTTACAATTTTGGCAACGGTGACAAACTGATGAGCCTTAAATGTGAGCGAAAAACTCAAAAGAACAAAAACGTGGTCGCCATGCGGTTGGAAAGTAATATGTGTGTTTTTAATCTTTTTTTCACTTTTAGGCCTCGATTAGGCTGCAGACCATTTCGGCTTTGGGCACCAAATTCAAAGCCTCCCCACCGTTCCTAGCTGGTTGCAAAGCACCGACTTTATGCAATCAGTTCTCGCTACTGGTTCCACTGGCCAAGAACCGGCTGTACTGAGAACCTGGTACCAGAACCAACCCATCTCTAATATCTTTATAAGAAATCAGGTGCAGAAATTGCAACATTGATGATGAATAACTAAAGTCACAAATTTCAAATGAGTTCAGGAATTAAGAGTGTGATTAATAACTATGCAATTTGTATTCTATTGGAAAAAAATTGAATTATTAATGGGTTATTATGATTTCCACAGGGAATACCTAGATTTCTAAAATCCAAAATTATCTGGATGCTTCCCATTACTTAAAATTATTTGGCAAAAAAAATCACAGCCTGGAGTATAAACCCCTCAATTTTGAAGGCTTCTAAACAGGATGACTCATTTCCCTAAACTATGAAAATCTTTCACAGCCTTTCAGTTGTTTGAGGCATATGTGGAATTTACTCATCACTTAAAGATAATAACAGTAATTGTGTTTTACCACATAGATTTATAGCAGAACTTCACTGTGAACTTGGTATCAAAGAGGACCTTCATCATCAGGCAAATAAGTAATGGAAGACATGGAATTCATAGTACATAACTGGGGAGAGGTGGAATTGGGAAGGAATGTGTCGGGCTTGCGTTACGTTTACACTCCACCCCATCGCCAAAGCATATAAAACCAAACTCCTTTCTTCCTGATTCCACCTCCCCAAGTTTGAGTGACTACGAATTCAATGCCTTTCATTACTAACGTGCCTTATGGTAGAGACCATTTTCGAAACCTAGGTTACAGTGAAGTTCTGTAATAAATCAATGAGGAAAAACAAAATTATTCTTATTCTTTTACAATGTTCCACAATTGCTTGCAGCCCATAACTCAAGCCAAAAGTTTGCAAGTATGGAGCAAGCATGAGAATGATTGCAGTTCTGCGTACCAGGGTCCTGTTGCCATCAGCACTGAGCGCAGTGAGTGTCCCGGCGTCTTGCTTTGCCGCATCACCTTCCGTCTCCACACAGCCCGCACCGTACACCCACTCCAGCTCCAGAGTGCAGCTGTGAGGCGTGAGGGTCGACGAAGATGGCAGCAGACACAAAACCTTTCCACTCTTCACCCACGATGAGCTGCAATGCCAAAGTAACCCATACATATTCAATTCTTTAATGTTCTTCCCTCATATTGTAAGAAAACATTTTTTACACAATATAATATGTATAAATATGTATAGTACCTGGCCATTAAATTAAAAAGTACCACATCTCTAAGTAGTAAATGCATTTACTTTGAAAAGATATTTTCATTAGTTATTAAAATCACGATTGATTTAAAACTAATTTAATAATTGCTGAACCTAAGAGCTTAAATACATGATTATTTTAATTACACATTCTTAGTAAAGGGGAATTGCAGCAGTGTTTTGCCTTCCTAAATTAATGAAGTAGATTTGTCTGCATCTTTGGCTTAAGGTTAACTATAAAAACACTTAACCTGAGATTGGCAATGGAGACTTGTCTCACAGGTCGGCAACTCAACCTTTTTGATAATGAAGACAAAAAACAGCATGTTCCAGACCATACTCTCAGTAGCTTTCTATATCAAAGGATATGCAAGGATAGTAACAAAGATAGATACAGACCCACACAGCAGCACAAGAAGAGCAAGATGGATGCTAAACGGCCACTGCCCATGATCAAAAGGGAAGACTTACGTTTCAATCGCCTCCTCAAAATGGTTGAGCTCCAGTGGTGCTTCTTCGCGGTCCCGACGCTCCCTCATCAAGTGGAGCAATTGCGTCCGCCACGCCTGCGTTGGCCGCGAGCCCTTGCCGCTCCCATGCTTCCTCAACCCATCCCCCTCACTCGAGTCATCCTCCAGGCTAAGGCTCGCCATGTCACAACCTAGAGCAGATTCCATGAACCTGCAGGAGTACATGTGCATAACAGTATTCATTCACTCGAACACAAGAACAACCCCGATTGATGCCGTAACATCTATGTAGTACATTTCTTTTTGCATAAATTTTAATTAGAGGAGAAAATAGTCATATGTAAATAAATAAGAAAAGAAATTAAGTACTGAGAATGGGATGAGAAAAAGCAAAGAAGATTGTAATAGCAACACCTACAGGAGATCTAACTGGATCAAAAGATATCTTTCAAGTACAGTGGCGGAAAAAAATAATGCAAAGCTCATTTGAACCTGAAAGTGGTCAGTTCACAAACTACTGCTTAAAGACGTCCAAATTTTGAGCTCAGAATGCTCTCACACAACCAGGGAAAATACGCAATCATATGCTAAGCATAATGACAATGCGCAAAAGATCCAGCAATGAATTCTTCCCCATATTCTGCAAAGTAATCTTCGCCCATGACTCATCTAGAATGGAGTTTTCTCTTGTCGCGACATCTGTGAAAATAGCCGACATATTTGGATTGAAACTTTTTGAAGGCACAAACCTTCCTGCAGTGTAATGGGTAAGGTATCATGTAATGAATCAGAGGTTCCACGGATCAAGTCTCAGTGATGGATGATTTGATGCCGCACACACACAGTGGACATTTTTCTGATCCTAAAACTATGATAAACTTGAGATGTTTGCAATGCAGTCTGATTTCAGCCACCATGTTTACTCTCGTTCAAACACTCGTTGTGGGAATGGGGCCTCAATGAAAAGAGTGGTTTATCATTACTAAGCCACATGGTTACATACAAATTTACACTGATTAAATCATTGATTCATTATTACAGCTATCATACCATAGTAACAATTACTGTTACCCATAAAAATAAGGTAGTCGGGATCATGATGGTGGACCTGGCATTCTCTACCTGCCCAGCAACCATGGGTGCTCCTTGTTCATGCTTAATCTGACGCAAAGGGTTACTCTGCATCTTGAAGGCATAAGATTCCGTTACCTCAATTGTGCATTAGAAATAATGTCTATTTTGATTCTGTATATTGTACCACATTATAATATGCTGAATCTGAAGGAGTAATACAACACATTGGTAAAATTTGTAGTCTGTACGAGAATTATCATAGGGCAATAGCACAGGGCTACAAGTCGAGTGATTCATATGCAAGTCGAGTGAGATATACATTATATAAAAATGTAATTATTAAATGTAATAATGACTAACATGTATTTTTTAAATGCCTTACTTGCATTAAGATTACACCCTATCATGTAGCATCCTACGTCATAGTATAGGGAAGTGCACTAATTATTTTTTGCTGCCGAATTTGAAAGTTTAGCCTAAAAAAGAAATATTAGTATAGTCGTTTTTATTTCCTGCATCTGGGATATGCACTTTAAAACATTTTGATAGTCGGAAAATTTCATGTTGCGCTGAAACACAGTGCCTCCATCTTGATTGGGATGTGACGTCACAAGGCAGTAGTCACCAGTGGAGTATCGCTGTATTCCGTCGCCTTCTTTAGCGCGGCGAGAGTTTCCGGAAATCGGTGGAGTTTGCTTCCTAAAAATTACGACTAGCACGGAAAACATGAACTCAAAAAAGAATTATTAATGATTTTTTGTTCCAAATTGCATCTTGACGTTGAAACGAAAGCCTGGAGAAGATATTCATTCCCGTACCTAAAGCACAAGCCATACGGAATAAATCGTTCAAGGCTGCTCCTGACTCTTACCTATCGATGATATTCTGTTTTGAAGATCATTTTATGGTATTGTAAGATCTAGTTGATATTACATTATAATAATTTACTTAATAGGTACCTCATTCATATCAGAAAGTGTGTTGAGTCAAAATATAGCATCTTCCGAGTAGACCTATGTAATGTGTAAACTGGAAGTAGTTTGGTTAAAGAATTATGCCCTTCTTGAATTTTCTTACATATTTGTACAAAAAGTTAATTCCAAAATCTATTGTCTTTCAAATTAACCAATTTGTTTTCGTCTGCAGATGGAAGAATACTTCGAAAATTTTATGCAATACAAATTGATGGGAGGTAATATTAAGTCAGGGCCAAAGTTGGAACATTAGGGTAGTTTCCTTCATCAAAGAAAACGAAAGGCAATGATTGCTATTCGTTACCCACCATTACTGTATTCATAATACACAAATTACAGTAGAACCTCGGTTATACGACCCTAAGTTATACGATGACCTCACTTATACGCCGATTTTTTTTGGTCCGGTGAATAACCCCATATGAACCCATGTATTTCCAACCTCAGTTATGAAACTCTTCACCTATACGACGACCTCGGTTATGAAACGTATTTTTCCAGTCCAATGTGATAAAATACCTTACTTGTACGACTTGTCAGAGAACTGATCTACGAGAAGATAGCGGTAGGCGCGCCGATTTTAGTCTCAGGAGCGGGGGTAGTATGCGCACATTACATAGATATATCAATGAAGAATAATAAGTTTTAATTATGAGCGATGCTGTTAATTAGATATTAATTTTAACTGCAGTAGACGATCGTTAATCCGGAATATCTATCTCTAACGGAAGATTGCCTAGAATTTTCCAAGGTTATGCTTCCCGTCGCCCAGTGAAATAACACCTAAATGAGCCGTTAAAAATCCTCGCGTACCAAAATTTTGGCTTCCACGGTCATCCAAAAAATATTATCGTATTTGTAGTATGGACGTAAGCCGTTGGTGATTCAACATGATGGCAAAAACAGCATGCGTGGACTCATTCCGCGGGCTAATCCCTCATCCGCGGGACGAATTGAGCCGGAGGAAAGTTGCTTACGCGGCGTGCAGATCAAAACTGACCCAGCTTGTATCTGCGGGTTTGTGTGAAATATAGTTTGACCTTGACTGCCTGGTGGCAAGCGTGTATTTTTTAACTGAACCAGAGTTAGTACGAATGCCCTCGGAGAATAACTCGCGTCGTCAGTAGTAACGTAATCAGTAAAGTCAAATTCAAAACGCGAGAGATAAGGCAGTTCCTTTCGACTCAGGAATGACTTATAACCATTATATCGAAGTACAAAAACGGTCTGGTGTTGTTTTCAGATATGGGGAAGCAAAATATTACGTGAAGATGAGTCACACGGCTTGTGAGTCGAAGTTCCCGGCGCTGAATTCGCGGAAGAATGCCGGCAGAGAAGCTATACCCGGTAGATTCAATCTATTATTACTAAAATTTACCAAAGCCTTCGACTCCATTAATCATAACATACTAATGAATCGATTATGGGAAGCGGGTATACGTGGAACCGCATATGATTGGTTTCAAAGTTATCTTTGTGATCGAGATCAATGTGTGCGTCTCAAAAATTGCTACAGTGAAAAGATTCGACTCACCTGTGGTGTCCCACAGGGTTCTGTGTTGGGACCCATACTGTTTTTAATATATGTAAACAATTTATGTGCTGGCAGGTTTAAAGGTCAATTAACGTCATTCGCAGATGACACTGCACTAAGTTACTCTGTTAATAGTGTTGATGATCTATATGAACACATACAAAGTGATCTATTAACACTCAATATGTGGTTTTCGGCTAATTATATGTTGTTAAGTGAAAAAACGAAATATATTATGTTTAGCATGAGTAAATCTACCTCAAACAAAAGTAAACTATACTATCAATGTGCAAATTGTATAAAAGATAATGTTACTTCCTGTGATAAATGTATTTTGATCGAACAGGTTAGTCACATAAAATATTTAGGTATATATTTTGACCAAAATTGTAAATGGAAGTCTCACATAAATAAATTAAAATCAGAAATGATTACTATTGTAAGAAAATTCTACTTCCTCAGATACATATGCCCTGAATCAGTGTTAAAAATGGTATATTATGCTCTCGTTAATTCAAGATTGCAATACGGAATAGCCTGCTGGGGTGGAGCATATTTTATCAACATTAAACCATTGATAGTGGCGCAAAAAAGGGTTATCAGGGTTATAACACGATCGTATAGGAAAAGCCACTCATTTCCTCTATTCAAAAAATTAGATGTCCTCCCACTAAGGCATTTATTCATTTATAAAGTCCTTAGAATATTCTATAACCGTAGTGGTGAAAAGGCCCGACCACAAAACTATGACATTAGAGCTTGGAGAAACTTCCATATACCTAGGCCGACGACCGAAATTTATCGACAGTCATACAATTACTTAGGGCCTAAATTGTTTAGCATGTTGCCGAGTAATGTAGCAAACTCGGAAAAAAGATGGGGATTTAAATCAGCAGTTAAAAAATGGCTTATGATGTGTGAGGAAGTAGAGTTTCTACTAAGAAAGGTGGGTTAAAAAGTTTACAATAAAAGGTATATTGTATATTCTATGTATGTAATTATGCGTTTATATAAGAAAAATAAGAAAAATAGCTATCCTTGTCCAAACATTTGAAATACGTTTTGTAATAATGAATGCAATCGGCAATAGAACAAATAACTGAATACAAAGAAATTTTACTTCTCATGTGTGCTAGCACCAGACCTATGTAAAAAGTTTATGATGGTAGCCCCAAAACTACTAAAAGGGGTACCTATATATTCCAAAATATTTAAGTATGTTCTAAAATGTAATATTTGATTGTAAATGGAATAAATTATATATATATATTAAAAAATGTCATGGGAAAATTCTTTTTTAGTGCGTAAACATTATTGAGAGGGGAGATTTTTCCGGGCTCTTAATCTATTGCTGTCCATTCATCAATGACAGCAGTTGCGCGATTATTTCAAATGCTCACTTAAAAGTTTTCTAAGCACCGGAAAAGTGAACTTAGTCACGGAATATCTGGGGTACCAGTGGCGTAATTAGGAATATGCTTAGGGGGTGACGGTAGTACCTGGGGGGCGGCTTCACCCCCCACCCCTCCGAGGCAATGGGGATTCCCGTAAAATTAAAAAAAATGGCTTGCCTGTAAATATGTTCTACATCATTTTGGCACATAAAATTTAACTTTAAGTAGATGCAGTTGCTGTTTATCAAAGCTAGACTTGTGTTTAAAATTTTTTTAAATTTCTCTGAGGCTTTGGAGGGGGATCCATCCCCTCATCCCCCAACCATAATTACGCCACTGCCAGGTGCTCCATATTATCTATGGCATGGTATTTAGAGGGAGAAAACTGACAGCTGGGGTCATTTAAAATTGCGCAGTAAATTTAAATATATTTAAATATACTGCGCAATTGCACCATGAGGTAAGAGAGTGAGTATAGAAACCCTGTGTTGGAATTAGCCAGGTTGTAACGATAGGCTTAACCAGGGCTTAATGTCCCATATGCCGGATAGTGTGTTGCACTGGAAGTTCCGTCCACACTACTCTCAAGCAGGGATCGAGCCATCTCTGAAAACTTTCTGCCTCTGCCATTAACCCGGGTCCATAGGGTGTGAAACCTTCGTGATGCATTAGTGAAATTTTGCTCCCGGGGTTATTAAAAATTATAATGCGGGGTTAATTTGGATGACTTTCCTCAGGTATTTCATTTCTTCAATCTCCAATCTGGGGTTTGCCTGTAGGTCGTAAAATGAATTTCCTGAAAACCGCTTTTAATGAGTTCACTTTTTTAAAAAATTGGCTTCTCTGTGAACATTTAGTGTCATCATTCCTAAATCTCTCCAGTGTGATAGCCTTGCAGCTTAGTACCAGAAATGCTAGTCGTTCAACCGTTGGTAAAGTTGTTCAGGAATGTAAAATTATATTTCTCTTAAAGTAACACATCATCTGGGGTGTTACTTTTGAGAAAATAAGATCATTAGGCTTCAATTTCTTGCCTCCAAATGAGTAATTGCATCCTGGAAACAAACCAGCCCCTATAGGAAAGGATTTCATGCTAAATACCAAAAAACCTCACATATGAAACTTCCTCACTTATGAAACTTTTTTTGGTTTTCCGCTGAAAGTTTCATAAGTGAGGTTCTACTGTATTTGGTTTTTGAAATACCAGTTTAGACGAATGGCAAGGGTCAAATTTTATCCTCATTTGAAAAAGGCCAGATTGGCGCCCATGCGATTCCACTCCGCATGACGTCACAGGGACCTAGTTTCTACACGAGATGATAGGAGTTATACATCGTCTGAGGTTACCAATGCATGCATGAGGCACAGAGCTCAGGGAAACATGTCTTAATAATCACCTATTAAAACTGGCTAAGTTCGGAAAGTTTTCTTCGTTTGATAAGGTACAGTGGAACTTGGTTAGTACGTTTCTGAAGGGACCACGAAAAATGAACGTACTAACCAGGAAAACGTACTAACGAGGAAAGTAAATAATAGCAGTCGGGGTTATTGCAATCAGTGAAAAAGTCGTCATAATTACAATTACTATCGGTAGTTCTCATAGGATCGCCTTCCTGAACTCTTTTCACATTTAAAATCAAGAAAATGAGCGCTACCATGAAAAACAATACCATGTGAATAAAAATCGCAATTTTTCATGGACATCCCGGAGACGATTTCATGATTACGGCGTCTATCTCCCGTGATTTATCCTATATATATTTACAGAACGAGGACGAGTGAAGCTCAGACAAGCGAAGACAAGTCATTTTTCTTTCTCACAGCGTACTCGGAGAATATAACAACAACCCGGAGTAAGTCAACTGGTTTTTTAAACATCATAAAAATTGGGCAAAATTATATTGACTTTCAAATTACGGCAACAGCCGTAGACATTCGCTTCTGGAATGATACCATTTCGATTGTAAAATCGATCGATATATCGACTGATGACACGCAAGATTATTAGAGTACGACGTTATTACAAGAAAATTTTATATTAAACAGTTGAAATTTACTTTCAAAATTTGTCTAATGTCGTCTGCTTTCGTTCCGAGATCAAGTATTTTTTAGCTATCGCGTGGAGATCCAGAGGATCGTCTGCTCCCGCAACAGTAGTCAAGTAAATACGCATGACGTCGAGTTTATGGAGCAGTACTGCTTTAGATAATGTGGGAATTGTCTAATACCGTTAAGACTCATTTCTTCATCATGATAACTCGTGCAATAGCAACAATTGCCCACTCACGAACTTTGTGCGCTGCAGTGGGCACTCCCAAGCGCTCCAAAGGCAACAGGAGGTGAGGAGCTCGGGGTGGGGGAGAATTGGGGCTTCATATTGGCTGTAGTTTTTCATAGTCAGACATTCCCGAAAAATGGCAGCATTTTATTTATAATCACGTCACAAGAATTCAGAAATGCATTTGGATAAATTACGGTAGAAGAAAGAGATGTCGAATGAATGGAAGAATGTTAATGGCTAATAATAATAAATTAAATCATGAATTCAGACGTTTGCGACCCTTAAGAAGACACTAGAGAACGAATTGCGGGTTGCGTCACGGCAAGCAATTGAGCGTACTAACCAGGGAAGAGCAATTTTTTCAAACGTACTAACCAAATTCTTTTACCTGTATTTTGTTCGCATGTTACCGGGACCGAGGGAAATCGCCGTACTAAGGAGGAAAACGTACTAAGGAGGAACGTACTAACCAAGTTCCACTGTATTAATAAACCTTTTTTAAGCCAAGCGCTACCATTCAGCAAGGTACTCAGCTATCCGTTAGCATCCTACGACGTATCAGCGCTAAGCCTCGCCTCAAGGTCACCTCACCGGGCGGGAGGGGGAACCAGAAATACGACGTACGGAGATATTTCCCGGCATTCATACTTAAGCGTCGCGTTTTCGCGCGCTTGAAAATTTTCACTTTTCATTTAATCGCGAAAAATAGATGTTGTCATTTAAAAATCTAAAAGCGTGAAATACGTACTCCAGGAGTAATAATTTTTCGATTAAAGCAATAAAAAAATAATAGGAAACCACCCTATTCCCAAGATATTGGAATTGGACGTTGGAATTTTCCTTCTCCCAACCAAGATTAACTTTTCTTGAACCCATCCTGGTCAGTGAACCACAGCAACAACCAGCCAGCACGGAAATACGGCTAACATCCCATGATTCTATTTGCGAAGGGCAAACGTTCAGGCAGGCGTGAATACGTACGCAACGAATAAGTCTGGCAGCAAACGTCAGAAATAGGTCTATTAGTTTGACTCAGTTTTTTACAAAAAAATGTTTTGGCATGATAAATGGCATTGTACCAAAATATGCCCAGCGAAAAATAACTGCCATCATCTATCTATTAAAGATCAATGTGCTATTCGCACTACTCTTTCCAAACTTGTAGTTGACACGCAAATGAATATTAATTTATTACGCAATGATGAAGTCATGTATTCAAAAGAGAAGCTGCCACATATATATTCTGAAGATATTTTATGACAGCAAAAAACGGATACCCTCAAATTCAGTAATTTTTCTATGCAACAATAGTGGTAGAACTAAACGGCGTAGAAGCTGCCTTCTACTACTGCCTTGTGACGTCACGGCCAGTATTCAACATGGACACCCGTTTTAGCGGCCTTTGAATTTTTATATTTCGGATGGTTATCTCGAATCAAGTATACACTACTAGAATAAAAACTGTGGTTTTACGACATTTTGTTATTCTGAACTCTAATTCAAAAAATGTGTTTGGTGCATTTGTAACACTAGTGTACTTCCCTATTGCAGCTCCTATCTGTTATCCTTAAGAGGCCCACAGGAAGGACTACATACTTGACGGCATAAACGGACAGACACACTCGTGGTACGCACCAGGGAGGGTTCTGATGTGGGTCGATGACGCACGAGCCCCCAGTCACCCACGCCCACAGCGGCTCTGCCTTGAGGCGGCTCTTCTTCCCTCCCCCCTCCTCCAACGACGACGGCTGCTCCAATCCCCCCTCCCCGCCCTCCTCTTCGCTACCCCACCCCCCCTCCCAATCGTCATCCTCTTCGTGAGGGTGGCCAAAGGCGCACGACTCCGTCTCCGACTCGTCCCCCCCGGCTCGCTCCCCTGCATCAGCCACCGCAGCCGAGGAGTGGGAGGCTGCGTTTCCGAGAAGAGCCAGTGACGAGGCCACGGCTCCACTTGCGGCGAGGGCTGCCCTGCAATAATTGAAGAATGGGGTAAGAGGCATTGTGGCCCAACTACGATGCAATGAAAATCAAAAAAAAAAGTACAATAGTCATTGACTGTAAAACATTACAAGCAAGGAATGTGAGGGTTAACATAAAAGTGAAGAGGCAAAAACTTGAGCAGGTGGAGTGGTATGAAAATTTGGGCAGGAAGACATCAGGATGAGGATTGCAAGGAGGCATTTACGAAGAGGGAAGAGCTGATGAGAGGATCCTTGGGTCACGTAACTTCACGTCTTACTCACGTAAAGACGAGAGAGGAGTCTGATCTGATGGGTTACCAGGCACATACATTTGAGACCATGTATGGATTCGCCTCCAGATTTTGATTTCAAGTCCCTTTACCTAACTGCTAGCCAAAGACCAGGGCGAAGGGGCTTTGGCATGGCCATGTAATGATCTTCAGATTTTGATTTCAAGTCCCTTTTTCTAACTGCTAGCCAAAGACCAGGGCGAAGGGGCTTTGGCATGGCCACGTAATGATCTTCAGATTTTGATTTCAAGTCCCTTTTTTTAACTGCTAGCCAAAGACCAGGGCGAAGGGGCTTTGGCATGGCCACGTAATGATCTTCAGATTTTGATTTCAAGTCCCTTTTTCTAACTGCTAGCCAAAGACCAGGGCGAAGGGGCTTTGGCATGGCCATGTAATGATCTTCAGATTTTGATTTCAAGTCCCTTTTTCTAACTGCTAGCCAAAGACCAGGGCGAAGGGGCTTTGGCATGGCCACGTAATGATCTTCAGATTTTGATTTCAAGTCCCTTTTTCTAACTGCTAGCCAAAGACCAGGGCGAAGGGGCTTTGGCATGGCCACGTAATGATCTTCAGATTTTGATTTCAAGTCCCTTTTTCTAACTGCTAGCCAAAGACCAGGGCGAAGGGGCTTTGGCATGGCCACGTAATGATCTTCGACTAGCCACGCATCGACTCGAAAAGCTTCCTCACGTCATGCAATAATCTTCCAGATGAATGATGATGCACAAATTTTCAGGCAATGAAGAACCTGTGCCACATTGAGTGTGCCTGCTTCCATCTGCTTTACAAGAACATAGCAAAGCATTTCATGGCAGGCCAAGAAACTCAAAGAGTTGCATTTTTCATGATAATCCTACATTACTTTGAAAATGCAAAAATTTACCATTTCTGATAAACGTATTTTCATCCATTGAAATACAGTGCAACCTCGATAAAACGACACCCCACGGTGCACCAATAAACACTCGCTATAGCGAATTGTCGCTTTACCGGAGGTGGAGCAAATAATAGCCAATATACCTGTTACGAACAGTTATACAGGAACAGGAGTGGTGCGGCGACAGATAAATTTATATCCGATAAACATAAGTATAAATCTAGACGATAGGTGATGTTTTTTTGCATCACTAAATTTCCTTACTCAAACAAAGACTTACTATTCAAACAATTTATATGCCCCGCACTGAATAAAAATGCAAAGCATTGTTTAGTCAATCATTATGCCTATGCACAACCGACGAAGCCATTTTTCTATGCACTCAATGAGTGCATTTACGTAATCATTCTATTATTTTGGTATTTTCCCCTTAAAAATCAAAAATTAACAAATGAAACTGTATCGCGGTTATTTAATGCCTCAAATGTTTCCATTGGTGTATGTTTATTGTTCCTGTACATTACGCGGCAGTGATGTGAAATAACGTATTGCATTTGTTTCTGCAGTCGAAAACATTGGAAGGTTGTATAACGTTCCTGCCTTGGAAGACTTTTTCTATCAGATAATGTAATGTCTTCATTATCTATGTTAAAAGGTTTGCTAAGCTTGAAAAATGATGTGATTAAAATTGCCGTTGTTAAAAAAAGTTCCTTTTTGAGTGTTACGCTTGCGACGTATTTGAAATAATACACCGAGTTTACCACGGCACTGCAAACGAGAGTCAGTTGTTCTGTGAGTTCTTCCAGCGGCCACCAGGGGATGCTCGGCTACCCACGTGACGGAAGAGAGCGCCAGTACGACTCCGACCACTGACCTGAATAGTTCACCCCTGTGAATCCGCAACGGAGAATAAATACATCCATCCGGACAATTCACGCTCAGTAACATTGCATCGTACATCCTACATCATCGCTAAGGCGCACTACATACCTTTAGAGGCATCATTGCAAGAAATACCTCGTACTGCAAGGATTTTGTCGGGGGGTAGGATGTAAAAAAAGTTCCGTTTCGTCTATGTTATATCACGCGGGGAATACTCCTTAAGATACTTATGATAGGAGTCCTTTCTTCCACGACTTCGGATTTACACCGCAGGCATCACTAGCAATTATGAGGGGAGATAACGCTTTGGTGCTTTGCATTAGTATAATCAACCTTCCAAACTCTTGAAATTCTCGATTCGCAATCTATCCCTGAAAAACTCCGCTTTAGGCTTAGGCGTAGCCCCTTCCTCAGGAGTTCCCGCAGATTGGAGTGGGCTAAACCACCCGAGCAAATCTCCTTATAACTCTATATAGTCTGCATTCCTTGGGCGCTTTTGTTTTTTTCTAATTGTGAAGAGCGAATAGGAAGATAAATTAATTTCGACACTCTCATACTACTCCTTTATTTCTATTTTCTCGCTTAGACGTGTTTGGTGTTTTTTTGGCCATGGTGTCTGCCATAAAATGCTTTCTATTCATGCAACTGATGGACGTGCGGTTATGCTGATGACAGCTTTCTGCTGCCCGAGGAACAAAAGAAGATCAAGCATTCGCGAATGCTAATGCCACAATATTTTCACCAAAATTAACGACTTATTTATCAAACGACAGTAAACCACATAAATTTGAGATTGAACATTCCATTAACTTCATTTCTATCAGATCGCTAGCAATTACAGAGATTAAGGAGTCTTAATGTAAGTTCTTCCGGCGGTGAAACCCTCGCTATGGCGAGAGCCAACACCAAAAGGGCCTCGTAAAATCGAATTTTTTAACATGCTTATTTTAGGTCAATTGACGGTGCATCGGCTATCTCTCGTAATAGCGGGGGTGTCGCTATAGTCGTACTCGCTTTAACGAGGTTCCACTGTAGTAAATAGTGGTATACTGCTGAAAATCATTGAATAAACAAGTAAATGAAATCAAGGCCAATGATATCAGAATACCATAATACAGCTGTTTCAACATGCTGTTTTCCTTTGCATAACAATATTACCAGTGACCAAAATATTGCTTATCCTCCGAAATTTCACATCAGCTGAAAACAAGCACAAAGGAAAGCAATATATATTAGTATTCCGTAAAAGGAAAGAAGTGAAAATGATAATTAAAATAAGGAAACAAAAGCTAGAAGACGCGAATGAATTCTGTTACATGGGAAGCATAGGATGGATAATGAAGGATGTGAAGCAGAGAAATAATGTAAGAGTTAAAAGATAAGCCCAAAAAGGATTGAGTGTACAGATACGTAAAAACTAATCTTCTATTGCTGACCCAGATGAGATCAATCTGCCATCCCTATTTTTCAAAGCTGTCACTGGAATCTATTCAAGTTACATGAAGTAACCAGTCCCTCCAATTCTTTGGTTCACAGCAATATAATAATGATAATACGTAATGTCATCTTTATTTTACAAGCGGATTTAGGACTAGTGTCCTCTCTTACAATGGACTTGTTTAACAATCACACACTACACCCATGCCCAAGATGGTGATCATACCACCCAGGTGGGATTCGAACCCACGACCTCTGGGTTAGCAGTCGGGGACTTTACCCCGGTGCCACCGAGGCCGGCAAATGGGTGGTTAGGTCAAATTTGTGGTTAAGAGGCGATGTGTGATTAAGTGACATATGTACCTGTTTCTGAGAGAGGATCCGTGCACTACGTTGCCAGTGGGTCTGGCTTCCTCGGACACACCTCTCCTGAACAGCGACTCTCCCTCCGTCCCCACGCAAGCCTCCTCTCGACTCACACTGCTCTCCCGTGACATTGACGGAAGCTGCCGATTTCTGGATGAGGATTCAAGTTGGTAGCCATCAGGCAGCTGTGTTGGCACGGCCACCGGAAGTTGCATGCGGCGCCATGCCCTCCCAGTGGGCTCCGAGGGAAGCAGCACACCCGTCCTCATGTAAAGCAGTCTGTCTTCCATTCCAATCGCCCACACCTGAAAGGCAGTGCTATCATCTCCATGAAGAACCCCAACACAAGAGCAAAACACAATCTTCACCTTATACCAAACATCCCTATTTACAAGTATCCATTAAGGAGAAAATTAACTTTTTTCAGGATCAAATGTGCCCTTTGTGGGAAAGTTGCCAACTTCTATTAGGGTCTCAGATCTGAAATGTGACGGCATGACACTTACAAGTAAGAAAAGCAAACAGGAGCATTTTTAAAATACGTCACTAAGGGAGAAACTCCCCTACCTTCCACTTGTTTTTGACCTATGGTTTCAGATGACTGACTCATGCTGAAAACCAAGGCCACTCAGTTCCCCTTGCACTTGCAACCGGAGAAAGGGATGGGGGGGGAGATAAGAAGTTTGTGTAAGAGGAGCACCTTGGTCGCACCTGGAGGAGCACCGCCAGAAAGGCCGCTCTGGTGCATGCGAATGCACCCAACACTACATTTTGCACCGCCACTGCTCAGGTGTGTGGCGGCCTTCACTGCCATCTGATGTAATTGTTATAATATATCACAACAAAGAAAAGCAAAAAGGTTTAAGAAAAGTAAATAAATGAGTTTTAAAGAATTGCTGATAATGTTCTCTTACAATACGGTATTTTAAGTTATGAATGAAAACTGAAAGAATGACAGTGCAAGACACTGACCATGGCCTTGAACACGCTGGAGACCATTTCTGATTTGGGCACCAAATTCAAAATCCTTGCCACCTTCCCGAGCTGGCTCCATAGTACCAAATTCATGCGATTGGTTCTCGATACCGGTTCCGCAGGCCATGAACTGGCAGTACCGAGAACCGAATACTACCAGAAATGACCCATCTTTAATACATACGCATGTATGAACGTAGAGGATGAGATTCCCTGACTCTTTGCTGACCTGATACACCCCTGAATGAAATGGATCCTGCTCACCTGATCGTTGGGCCCCACCGAGATGACAGACATGCAGCCAACCATCTCCACCCAACCCTGGCCCAGGAGCCTCTCCGTGGCCGACCCCCCTCCCCCATTACTGCTGCGGATGCCACGACGGTACCATGTGCGCCCATCCACCGTCACGGCCCAGGCACCCCAAGTGCCCACCGATATCTGCGAGAGGGGCGCACTGGTGGCACCGCTCCCATTTGCACAGGACCCTGGGAGTGGTGCTCCAGGGGAAGGAGGCTGGAGGCTCACCCACAAGTCACCTGTGAGAGAATCGAGAACACTGCTTCACTCTCAAGACCCACAAACAGCCGTCATACAAATGAACTTTCTGTGGCCAGCTGCCTCGGCGAGAGCGTGCGAGAGATAGAGAGAGGGCATGTGCCAAATCATATAAACATCCTCCCTTTTATTTGCATGTATTCCCCACGATAGGCTCGAAGTTATCGCAACTCCCAGATATTTCACTTCCTCAGTTGCCTTTATCCACAACACTTATACTGGGAAAGTTGGACAACCTAAAGCTAACGAATCCACAGCTGTGCATTTGCTCAGACCGAGTCCTTGACCAGACTATTGGATCCACGCACATAAGCATAAAAAATGACAGACGTTGAGGCTGTGTACCTTTGAGGTGGTCCCTGGCAACGCCTGCTCGCACCAGTGCGTGTCCATTCCACAGAATGCACCAGGCATCGCCCATTGGCCCCACGCCCACCTGCTTCACTTCCTGCGCCTCCTCACTGCTGCCCACGGCCACCTCCGACCAGCCCACGCCCTCCGGACACGTCCAAGTCACGCCCTCTCGGTACAACACCTGAAAAGGATTCATTCACGAGGTTATGCTGACAGAGAGAGAGCAAAATGAAGTCAAGTGCACACATACATAGATATGGTGATGAGCCAAGTTGGTCATCTCAGTGTCTATGTCTATCCACATTTACTTGAGTGAGTCCACGTGAATGAGTCCCTCGCTAAATGATTGGTATTCAGTCTCCATAATGGTTGACACAGGTAAATGACAACCTATGGTGATCATGAGGAATACAAATTTAAATTTGATCATATTATGGCATTAATTATGCTTGCTTGAAAGCTTCTTAGTTGAAGATTTAATGAATTGTGTCTTTAAAGTACATGCAATTACGCATGTATTAGGTGTGCAACTAAGTTCCCGCTGTTTGTTAACAGATGGCTCTAGCAGTGATTATGTAGTGGTCGATTTTGACGCATCGGAAACGTCACGAATCAAGCTTAGACATTTGGTAAACAAATCGCTCGACAACAATGGTGAGTTTTTTTTTTAGTGTGATATCCTTATTGTTGCGTGAAAATCTCCGAGTTTGTGCCAGGTGACCGTCATTTGCGGGGAGTGTTTATTTCCTTCTTTCATTCGAAGAAAACAGAAGCGTAAGTGCATCGAGAGCTCCAAAAAGTTTACGGAGATGCTGCTCTCAGTTGAAAAACATGCCGTGATTGCTTCCGTCGCTTCAAAGACAGTCATTCCAATGCTGATGTGAAGGAAGACCAAAATGGTTCGAAGACACTGAATTGGAGGCATTGCTTGATGAAGATCAGTACCAAACTGAAGAAGATTTTGCATGTGCATTAGGAGTTACTCACCAATCCATTTCCAAGCGATTGGATGTGTTGGGATTAATGCAAAAGCAAGGAACTTGGATTCATTAAGATTCTACGGCATGACAATGCTTGACCCCATGTTGCAAAACCCATTAAAACCTACCTGCAAATGCTCAAATGGGAAGTCCTGACCCCCCCCTGCTGTATTCCCCACATGTAATGCCGTCCGATTATTACTTGTTCTATTCTATATGGCACATGGTCTGGCTGATCTGCGGTTGAGCTCGTACGAAGACACCTAAAAATGGCATGATTGGTGGGTAGCCTCAAAAAATGAACACTTTTACCATTACGGTACTGGCCTCTGCCACATTGATAGGGAAAAGTTGTAGCTAGTGATTGAAAATACTTTGAATGATTCATTCATAACCATTTTCTCACTACAAAGTTGTATTTTTGTTCAAAAAACAAAAGGGGGAACTCAGTTGCGCAACATATAAAAAAATAGCATGAAATGATATGACATTGTTACCAATTACAGTTGAGGTCCTCAAATCCGGAAAGCTTGAGACCAAAGGGTTTCTGGATTACTGGTTTTTCTGGATTTCTGGTCTTGAGGGCCTTCCCAAAGATATTTCCCATTTTTAATAACTCCTCTTTGATATAAAGTAGGACAAGTGAATTCTCCATTTCTCATATAATCAAGGAGAGTGAAGCTGTTTCATCACACGTATTTTTCCATAGTGAAGGGTGTACATGTGGTCCATACCTATGACACCTCTACGTAGATGCAATTGTGTAGCAAAGTAAGCCGTGAGCCGCTTCGGATTTCTGGTTTTCCGGGTTTCAGGATTCCGTATTTGAGGTCCTCAACTGTATAAAATATATTTTGTAATACTGCTAAGTGTCCTAAGACTTCGTGTTCACCTCATCCGAGTTTGCTTTCCAGTCATTTTCCCCAAGACGCACCTTTACCTGAGTTGGCATTCCTCCTGCCACCCACCTCAGTCCACTTCCTCCCACCTATGGAGTCAGCAGCATACTTTGGTCCCTAGGTGCACAATGCACAGATGACATTCGGAGCCAATGGGGGCTTTGCACAAAGTCTCGAGAGGTACGCTGAGACATCAAGGTATGGTTAGCCTGGGTAGGCACCGTTGGTATGTATGTACATATGTATGTATGTATGTATGCACGTATGTACGTACATGAAGCGGTGAAAGTGTGGCTGACTTCTGAGTTTTCTTCTTCAACATAATCCCATCCCCCCTTCCCAGCAGATAGGGGCCCGATGACGAGATTGCCATGGTAACTTATAATCTGGTGTTCAGTGGTGGGATTTGTCCAAATAATAGCGGCAGACCGGAGGATGGAATATCACCACAAGACAAGGACGTAAGATCATCATGGCAGGCAAGTTAGTATTGCCAGACAAGAATTTTAGTTGTGGCAAGTGATAGAGGACATACATGAGAGGCTATACGAGTTAGCCTGTGAAAACCAAGCCCTAATTCCTGGATGGTCAAAGTGACAGTGACTTTGACCGCAATTAATGACAACAACATTGGTTAAAAATGACTGATGACCAACTTCGTTGTGAACAATCGACAAATTACCAAAAAGATAAAAGAGTTGTTCGTCAAGGTGATTCCATTCATAGATCAATCGTACAAAAGATCTCAAGCGTGCATATCAGTGGCCAGTGGCAGATCCAGGATATGGACAAGGGGGGGGGGGGCTAAGTAAGGGTAAAAATTGGATGTCCAAGAGAGGGCTACAGTCCCCACTCTGGATCTGCCACTGGATTGCAACATGCCTAAAGCGTCTAAAATAGGCCCTAAGTTTATAGCTACATAATTTGCATTTCAATTCATTAAAGTAGGCAAATATATTGGAAAATATAACTAAATACTTTTGTGCAAAGTAGCAACCTCCAAAAATTTCAATTTTATCTAGAGCATGAGCCAACCCAATGGGAGATCCAGCCCCCTCAGATTCGCTACCACCCCCTCCCCATAAATTCTGATCTTTCTAGATAAAGCACGTGCATGAATGCATGAAACCCTTGATACATAGTTTGCAAATTTTCATGCTTAGAGGGGAAATACACACCCGTCCTTTGGCAGTGACGGCCCACACAGACAGATGACCCTTTGGAGCACCAACAATTGACTGTCCTCCCACACAGATGTCGATAAATGGCTCCTGAAAGAAAATCACATAGAGAGAGCATGATTCTCTGATGAAAGCGTGTGTGACACAAATCAGACCAAGAAAAGTGGATTCATTGTTCAATAGATCATATCAAAATGATTACAGAAGAATTCCATTAGAGTTTCTTTAGTTCTTAATTAATTAATACCTACATGCATAAGTCCACTGACCTGTGAGACAAAACCAACTAATGAACAACATCCCCTAGCATCACATACAGTGAGTCCTCGTTCTACGTCACCCCGTTTAACGTCATTTCGCGATAACGTCACGAAAATTTTGAGACCGTCATTCGTTTATCGCACTTACGCTTTGCGATAACGTCAAGTCTTTTAAATTTCGCGCGAAAAAAAAGGCGAAGCGGCGGGCGTTTCAGGTTGTTCGTATTGTGGGCGGTAATATAGTCAGTCTATACAAAGTGTAAAACGGTGTTGTTTATTGATAATTGCGATTACGGTTTAAGCAAAAATTTCTGCAAAATGAATTCTTGCGTAGGTGCGCAAGGTTTTACTTGACATAATGGTTTTCAGGAACCTAAAAAGTGATTTCAAGTCATTTTTCCGTGTAGAACTCGGAGTTTTTGTCGTCACTTTTTTCGCCGAGTTCACAATAATTTTGGTTCCTATAACTGCGACGATGTTTCAGCGATGATGATGCCCAGGCGACGCTCGCCCGGGCGACCACCATAGCAAAGCCGAAAAGCAAATGCTGGAAGATACAAAAATGGAGAAGGATTTACGTCACTGCTGCTATTGTCGTCGATGAAGACAGGAACTCGTATTTATGCAATAGTTTGGCATTCCCATCGTAAAAAATGCCCCAGATATGATACGCTAACATTTTTTTCGCATAGGAATTGTGAGGTCTAGGAGCCGATATTCACTTTTTACATTGTTTCTAATGGGATATTATGCTTTGATTAACGTCATTTCATTTATCGTCACATTTTTCAGGAACGGTAAGTGACGTTAAACGAGGACTCACTGTACTTATTTTAGCTCACTTATGGCTCACCAACTGTATAGATACCTTATTTAAGGTAATACTGCCAATATTTTGGGGAAAAGTTAAAATGAAATTATCACCAATATGCAGTAGTAGAATTGAGCGAAAGGGTGCATTGACGGCAGGGTCATTTTGCACCACTACTCAATCGTTTGATTCAAGACGCATTATAAATGGATCTTTAATACGCAATTTGTTTACATTAAATAGAGGGGAACTTTTAAATTTTATTAAAAAGACTCAAACAGATCAGAATCAAACGGCTATGAAGACGTATGGAAATATGGGATAATGAATAATATTAAAGAGGGCATATATGTTTATAGTTTATAAAAATGCAATTGGAAGTTTATTTGACAAAATCTATGGTTCAAACGATGTCTATGAGTAAACAACCAAATTAGAGTATAGACCACCCGCACAACACAACTCATTTTTGCCTACAGTTCTAAAATTCCATTTTGGGGGCTAAAACGCAGGTAAAATAATATTTATTTCAATTGAATTTACAGTTTTAGCGAATGAGTCATCATATGGTAGTCAATTATTCCACAAAAAGTAATAATAAGATAAACTATTTTAACCCTTTCGAGACGGCAGAGTTTTCGTCTTAGCAAGACTGCTGTACTGAGCCCCAAGAGACTCTTCTTTCTTGAGGTACGGAGCATTTTTGGAGGACATTCACTAAGAAGGGTCTCGCGGAACCTTTTTCGACCCCTCCCTTCTGGGACTCTGCATTATCTCCGACTCCGAGATCAGTTGTGCTCCCTCCTTTACGGGTTTACGACCATACCTGCGGCATTGGTTCACGGTCAACTTATGCATTGCTTATGTGTATTTAGCACATGGATAATTGTTGCTTGCTCGTAAATTTCAGACTTTGATTTGAATTCCTCATTTTTTCCTGAAAATTGTCAAATTTTAAACGAAATTCTAAGGTCAATATTAACTCATTTAATGCAGCAACAATTTCCATGCTAATGTTTATACAGAACTCGAGATATAAGTTAATATTTATCGTAGAATTTCGTTTAAAAATTATAAACGCAGCTCAAAAGACAAAGAATTTAATTCTTAGTTTATATTTCTTGAGAAAAGAACAAATATTTATTTCTAAAACTGACTGGATAAACAATTGCATGACCCCTTACCACTAAGAGGGGTACTAAAAGACGAGGGGTCCGGGTACCAGCTCCCGGATTCCGAGGACAAATCCTAAACCCCGCAGCCTTGGGTCCCGAGACAAAGACGACGTAAACCCGCGACCGTCATAAAAGGAGGAGAGCTAGAAAACGTATATATAAGGCTTTTGTTCTACTGGCCACGAAAATCTCACTTGTAAATATACGGCTTTCGTCTCCCGGGTTAGGAAACGTCCACATGTGTATATACAATATATATATGTCTTTAGTAGGGAAAAGGTTAAATTAGCATCAATCATAATGACAAATAATGTACCTGTGGAGCTATTTTCAACAAGAAATTCAGCCAAGGCTGAGAAAGAACAGAACCTGAACACCAAGTATTCCACTAGGAAGCTCTCTCCTAGTTTCGTGAAGAAACTACCCACAACCCACCACTCTCTTACACGTGTTTATACGGTACATATGGTTAAAGCTGTACATCTGAGGATATAAGGTGGAAAAAACTAATGATGGAGCAGCTGGGGTGGTCTGCCCAGGTAGGCTAGTCGACAATCGCCAGGAGCCCCACGTTAAGGGGGCCCTAACAACGCTCACTTCTATCGTGAAGCGTATATGAACGGCATAATAAAAACTATTCAGATTACTTCAAGCAACGTTTTTTTGCATTATAAAATTCTAAGGTTCCATTATTTGCTTTATTTAACAATAATCAGTGTAAAAAATATAAAATTAAATTAGAATATAATTTGCCAGTCTCGGTGGCGGCAGGGTGACGTTTTCGCCTGCCGAACAATCGTGGGTTTGAGTCCTGCCTGGGTAGGTTCCTCCGGTCCAGGGCGTGGTTGTTCGTGTATACTTATTACATTTGTTGAATACCCCAGTATAAAATGGCCAATAAGAGCTGTATCTGATGGTTTGAGAATAAAATAAAAAAATAAAAATACAATAAATAAAAGCATCAAAAAATGAAGTGTCAAAAAAAATAGAGAACCTGATACATAATTTTATGAAAGGGATATTCGAAAAGGCTAGAGGTTTAGTGGTGTTTTTAAGAGCCAGAGTAGCGCCAAAAATCCATTTCCAGGCATTTGATTTCCTAAAATTTTCCGGGTGAGGACCCCCAAATTCCCCGGTAAGGAGGGGCCCCATCATGAGCTGTGGGCCCCCATTCACCTCAGACTGCCCCCGTGGAGCAGTGACAGTGCAGACTGGAGTCTACTGGTTTCTAATGCCATTCGTATAAACTAAGGCGATGCCCTGACAATTCATATTGTAGACGTGTCACATCTTCTATTCCTACTTGAAGCTGACTGATAATAATGCAAGGAAATCATTGGTTTGCTGGGAAATCTCTGCCCAACTCCAGGGCAGAGTCATTCACAGCACCAATCACTCCGGCATGTGGCCTCGGCAAACTTCAAAACTACCCCCAATATCCTTATCAAACCCTCTTTACAGCTTCCACACTACTTACACAATCTATCCATTTGATCATCACCATTCTTCTCTAATACCATATGTCAACAGCTTCCAAACTAGATTTCTATGCTGTCATCAGCCATGCCTCACTACCATAAGGAAGCATACTTTACATTTAAGTTGAAATTGTGGCGGGTTCGTCGCGGAGGCCCCATTTAATGACAACCCCGGATAGACAGCGGGCGCCGAGGTCGCGGAGCTGCGGGAGCGACGGATATAAAAGGCCGTGTCTTGCGGCAGACGGGGGTTATTTTGCTGTAAAACCAGACAGTGTAAAGTTGCTTGGTGGCTACTGAATAAAAAGGCCGAAACCCGGATCAGAGTTTACTTATTTTTACGGCAACAACACATGGTGTCAGGTGTGTTATTATGTCGAATAAGCAAGTCGAAGGGATAGGAGGTCCTACCTGGTCCATACCCCAGCAGTTTTCCTTCGTGGCGGAAGATTGGCCAAGATGGAGTCGACGGTTCGAGAGGTACAGACGAGCTTCTGGACTCGCCAAAAAGCCAGAAGATGAGCAAGTCGACGCATTGATTTATGCAATGGGTGACGACGCGGACGATATACTATCATCCTTCAACCTATCGGCGGAAGAAGAAAAGAAGTACAGTATCGTGTTTGGAAAGTTTGAAGAGCATTTTGTCCCGAAGGTAAATATAATTTACGAACGTGCCCGTTTCAACAAGCGACTGCAAGGAGAGACCGAAACGGTGGAAGAATTCGTTCGTAATCTGCATATTCTCGCTAAAAACTGTAAATTTGGCACCCTGCGTGAAGAATTGGTGAGGGACCGTCTGGTAGTTGGTTTGCGGAACGCCAAGTTGTCCGAAGCCCTACAATTGGATCCGGAGCTTACGCTGGAGAGAGCCGTTACAAAGGCGAGGCAAGCAGAAGACGTGCACAGGCAACAGACGCTGATAAGGAGTAACTCAGGGGAAGATAAAACAGTCCACTCGCAGGCACGAGGATCTGAGGTGGACGTGGTGCGGAAGAAGGCTCCACGGCACCAGAAGGCATCGACGTCAACAGCCGCCCTACCCGACCAAATGAAGGTGAGTGGTCGCAAATGCCCACGGTGCGGGAAAACGCCGCAGCACGCTTTCGCACGATGTCCGGCGCGTCAATCTGCGTGCGCCCTTTGTAAAAAGAAAGGACATTGGGCAGCAGTTTGCAGAACGAAGGCGGTTGCTGAAATTGACAAGCGGCTACCCGGTGAAGACGACCATTTCTTTTTGGGAAGCATTTCGACGGGAGAAGAACCATGGAGGGTCTCACTCGTCATCGGTAACCAAGAAATCCCCTTCAAAGTCGACACAGGCGCGGATGTCACTGTCATCGGCGCCGAATTATTTAAAACGTTGAAGGGAATACAACTCGAAAACACCACAACATTCCTCCGCGGCCCAAATCGAAGCAGATTGCAGGCCAAAGGAAAATTCCGGTCACTTCTACGTTGGAAGGATCGCGTGTACGAGGACGAGATTTTCGTGGTGAATGGAGTTGAAGATGCGCTCTTGGGACGTCCAGCTATATCATCCCTGGGAATTTTGACTTGGCTGCAAGAAATAACAACTGGCCATCCGGAAGAAAATTACCAGGAACTTTTTCGTGGGCTAGGAAGAATGCCGAAACCTTACGTCATTCGCATCAAGGATGAAGCCGTGCCCTATGCGGTATCTACGCCGAGAAGAGTGCCCTTGCCATTGAGAGATAAGGTTGAGAAAGAAATCAAGAAAATGGTGGGGGAAGGAATAATAACGGCGGTAGAAGAGCCGACGGAGTGGTGCGCGCCCATGGTAGTAGTGCCTAAAGCAGACGGAGTTCGAATATGTGTAGATTTCACTAAATTAAATAAATGCATTCGGAAAGAACAGCACGAACTGCCAACCGTGGATGAATGTCTAACACTGATGAAGGCTTCAGAAGCGAAAATTTTCACAAAATTGGATGCTTGCAGAGGATACTACCAAATACCACTAGAGAGGGAATGCCGTCCGCTGACTACTTTCATTACCCCTTTTGGAAGGTATTGTTTTAACCGGATGCCGATGGGATTATCTTCAGCTGGAGAGCATTTTCAAAGACGAATGTCTGAAGCATTGACGGGGTTAAAGGGAGTAGTCAACGTTATGGATGACATACTCGTATTTGCAGCGACGCAGCCGGAGCACGACGTGAGATTGAACGCCGTCCTCCAGCGTCTTAGAGAAAATGGGATCACGTTGAATCGCGAGAAATGCCGATTTCGGGTCGCAGAGACAAAATTCTTAGGTCATGTCATATCGGCCGAGGATGGAATCAAGCCAGATCCTGAAAAAATTACGGCAATAGAGAAATTGCCGCAGCCCGAAACGGTAGCAGAGATACGTCGATTTCTTGGAATTGTGCATTATCATCTGAAATTTCTCCCTCACTTGGCGGATGTTACCCAACCGTTGAGAGAGCTGATGAGGGAAAAAGAGCCTTTGCCATGGGCTGCTACGCACACCAAAGCTTTCCAAGAAATCAAGCAAAGATTAACTAGTGCCCCATCATTAGCCATGTACGAGACAAATCGACCGACAAGAGTATTAGCCGACTCATCGTCATATGGATTGGGAGCTACACTAGAGCAGCGGCAGTCAGATGGTGATTGGAGAGCGGTATGTTTTGCGTCACGGACGTTGACAGATACCGAAAGACGCTACGCCCAATTGGAAAAGGAGGTATTAGCGCTTACCTGGGCGTGTGAAAAATTAGCAAATTATTTAGTAGGCAAGAAATTTCTTCTATGTACGGATCATAAACCACTCGTCGCACTATTGGGAACAAAACCCCTCAGCGAATTGTCCGCCAGAGTGCAGCGTTTCCGTATGCGCCTCATGCGTTTCGACTATGAGGTAATTTATGTTCCCGGAAAGAAATTGTATACGCCAGATGCTCTCTCACGATCACCAATCTCCAAAACCCCAAAAGAAGGCGATATTCTCACCGATGAAGACGTGGAATTGTACGTCGAAGCTGTGAAAACGGATTTACCAATGAGCGACAAACTCATGAAGGAAGTGTTGAAAGCGCAACGAGAAGATGAAAGAACTCGACGAATAACTAAGTATGTGAAAGAAGGCTGGCCACGTAAAGAGAAACTGCTGTTGGAGGATACCAGCTTCTACCACGAACGAGCAAATCTTTCCCTCCTTGACGGGCTACTAGTCAAGGGGACCAGGGTTTACATCCCGGAATCATGGAGGAAAGAGATATTGAGCCGTATCCACGAAGGTCATCTAGGTATTTCAAAGTGCCGGAGGCGGATGCAGCAGTCGGTGTGGTGGCCAGGAGCATCCCATCAAATACTGGAAATGATAAGCAAGTGCCCGGAATGTCTCGAACGTCGTCCATCGCGAGTAGAGCCGTTGAGACCTACGGAGACACCGGCACGGCCCTGGCAGATGGTGGGAATGGATATTTTTCATAGCAGAGGGCGTGAGTACTTAGTCATCGTAGACTACTTTTCAAAATACCCTGAAGTCGCGTATTTGGAAAATAAGCGGGCCACGAACGTGATAGCGAAAATAAAATCAATATTCGCACGTCACGGAATCCCACAAGTAGTCCGAACGGACAATGGGCCACCGTTTGGAGGAAGAGAGTTCCAGGAATTCGCGAACAAATACGGAATGGAGGTCGTAACTAGCAGTCCATACTACCCAAAGAGTAATGGACTAGCGGAAGCAGCGGTGAAAACGGTAAAAAACATACTGGCGAAAGAAAGAGACCCGTGGGTGGGGTTTCTTGCATACCGTGCATCACCCATGGAGTCGGGGTATTCCCCAGCGGAACTACTAATGGGACGTAAGCTGAGAACGACTTTGCCATTTCATCCTACGAAGTTGAATCCCAAATGGCCCAGGCTCACGGTCCTACGGGATAAGAATAAGGTCATCGCGGAGAGACAGAAGAGGAACTACGACCGACGACACCGGACGAAAGAACTACCCCTATTGCCTGCGGGAGCCACCGTTTGGGTGAGAGATCGTCGGGAGTATGGAACGGTTGTCGGAGAGTCGGGCCATCCCCGGTCCTATCTCATTGAGACGGGTAGTGGAGTCATCAGGAGGAATCGGGTGGCGCTGACATTAGCTGAACGGCAGCCGAGTATTTCGAGTGATTATGAAGCATTTTTTCCAGACCTCGAGTCTACAGCGAAGAGCCACAGCCCACCAGAGACGGGAGTATTCAGGACGAGATACGGACGACTTGTGCGTCCCCCTCAACGATACACTCCTTAGACCCGTTTCCCTGTTCCTTTCCCTGTTTTATTCAGTGTTTTTTCAGAAGGAGAGATGTGGCGGGTTCGTCGCGGAGGCCCCATTTAATGACAACCCCGGATAGACAGCGGGCGCCGAGGTCGCGGAGCTGCGGGAGCGACGGATATAAAAGGCCGTGTCTTGCGGCAGACGGGGGTTATTTTGCTGTAAAACCAGACAGTGTAAAGTTGCTTGGTGGCTACTGAATAAAAAGGCCGAAACCCGGATCAGAGTTTACTTATTTTTACGGCAACAACACAGAAATTAACTGGATCCAAATTTCAATGCTAACATTTAAAGCAGATTCCTTTCTTTGAAGAGAATTCTCTCAGCTTGGAATATTATATTATTTATTTACTCCTAATTTTGAAACATTTCTAGTCACTTGGCTACCCAGAAGCAGATCTCCTTCATCTCCACACATGTTAGGTAAAGAGTGAAATGGAATGTTCTACTTGGAAGTTTCACCACCTGGGACAGAAACGTATCCAGACATCAGAAACCTATATCTCACTTGGGTGCCTTCCACTGCTAGAGTGATAATTAGGAGTGCACTTTGACCTTTCTCACCTCAGTGGGGTCTTTGTCATTTAAGGGTGGAATAGCGCTCCATCCATCGACTGCTGCATAGACACGATGGCGGACCCACTTCCGACGCCGAACACAAGACTTCCAAGATTTCTCAGGGTGATAGGCAGCTGGGAAGTCAACAGCATAAGTCCAGCCCTGAAGATAAAATTGAATAATTATAAAATCCAAAGGTAGAACTTCAAACTACAATCTGAGTAAAAAAGGTCAATCCAGGCATTCACAGAGAATAATGTATGGATAATCCCAATAGATAGAACCACAAACACGGACGAAAGTCTGTTATTCCTATGACCAACTCCAATTGGGTTATTCACCAATGGCATCATTTTTGTTGTTGCATTGCATAAACTTCTTTGATGACTTTTAGTTGCTAACATTTTAATCAGTGGCGTAGCCAGGGGGTGGGTCCGGGGGGTCCGGACCCCCCCCCCCCCAACTATAAAAACACAGTTACTTTGCATCATAAAAGTAAACAACATATTGAAAATTCGTGAATTTACAAAGGATTTATTTGAAAAATGAAGTTTTTTTCGATTATTATTAGTGTTAAAATTAGTTTAACACCTGTTACTTCGTACCCTGTTTTTCAAACATTTTCTCCCCTGGTTTTGGACCCCACCTCCGAATGAAATTCCTGACTACGCCACTGATTTTAATGTTTTTTCTCAAGTATTTCTTAATCTTTGTATCTTGCACACTTTGCTGCTATTTCATTTTTCATTAACCCTTTCCTGCCAGCACCTAAAAAAGGAAAATGTTTTCCGAGCCGTGAATAGCAAGAGAATATTTTAAACTTTTCTGTACAGAGCATATTTTGGGGATAAGTTGTCCAGCTACATCAGACTCCCACTTATCCGGCTGCTGATCACTCATGTTGCAGATTCTCTGAGACTCCTTTGATGTTTACTGCGATCTTCATAAAAAATATAATCAGACGGAAAGCATAATGATTATTGCATTTTAATGCAAGGCTGTGCGTATCAGGCTTATTATTTTCATTAGAATTCCCTTTGCCTAATGGAATTATTTCATATATTTGCTGACAAGAAATGTTTAAAGTTTACGCGGATGTCTGTTCTGACATTAAAGAAGATGATGGGTGGCGAGAAAAAACTTTAAATTACATAATCATAAAAGAGTCTCCCACGGTTAACCAATTGTACATTAAGAAAATCGGTTTCTATGATCTTGAAACGTTTTTTTCGCACCGAAAATGCACAGATATTTCTGTGGCCTCACATGAGGTTGAATGCAACCCAAGGGACCTGAGATTTGATCGCACTAAGGCATGTTTAGACGACGTCCACCAGTCAAGCGTGTCAACCGCACAGGTCAAACAAGAGACGGGGGAGCAGAGGCAAAGGCAGAGGGGGAAGTGTAAACAGAGACAAAGGAAGTAGGTACAGATTGTATGAGTTGCAGCCAGGTGCTCACCTGCGTTTGCCGGAGCAAGAGCAGTTATAATACATGAGAGTACAACCACATTATTGTTGCCAAAAAGTTAGAGGTCAGGCGAAGAAAGCTCTCAATGAGTCCTGAGAGCCAGCTAAAATAACAGAATATGCACATAAATAACACACATACAGTTTGATTTGCATACATTATTAACTTTACAATATATTAAAGTGAAATTTGGATTATCTGTGCATTATTCCGATTATCTGTGCTGCCTCTCCCCATCATTAGATTAAACACGAGTTTGGTGCATTTGTGTTTCCATTGAAAAGTGCTTTTTCTTAGCACGTGGGTGTGAAGAGACAGTGACCGACCTCTGCGTCGAGGGGCTGTCCATTGAGGGAAGCCTCGACTCGCCACGAGCTCTCCTCCCATTGCCATGCCGGCGACGGCAGAACCACCCTCTCCAGCTCACGCTCCACCAGTCCATCCTCGGATGAGAAGTGTGGCCGGTCCGTGGGCAGCAAATTCTTGCTGAATCCATAGCCAAGAGGGATCCAGCGCTGGAACGAATGTGAAATGAGGACTATGTGTGTTAATCATGACACACGTTTTAATTAAGTTCATTGCATACAAAGCTCCCACGCACAAAACTATGCCCTGAAATTGAGCTTGGGGGTGAGTAGTTGAGCTTTGGCCCTTAACCATATGTCCACTTAACCATATTACCATGCACACCTTTTAATCCTTCCCAGTGGCATTAAAAAACAGAGTGCCCATCATACACTAGGGTACCAGAGTATTTCCACTTTATATGGCATTAAGAGGAAAGAGACACAGGCCACTTTCCAATTGGCAATTATTCACCCTTTGTGCACTTTTCATTCGTCAACTTACGGATGTGACGACAGCAAGGGAGAATCCAATCGGCGAGGGTGCAAGGGAACGAAGGGTAAGTGAACAAGGGAACGCGGATGCTCCCTCATTAACGTGCCCTCGTAGGAAGTGGACGTGTAAATGGCGGCAATGGAAAACTCAGAAATCTTGAACTGGAGTTGTAAGTAATTTTGTGTTTATTATGAGCAAAGAGAGCGTCCAATCGGTGCCAGAAAAGTCAAAATACTAAGCTGTCTAAATTACAAACGTAAACTAATCAAGAAGCAGGGTGAAATTGATTCTTAAATCAACTACCAGATGTCCTAACACTACCTTGCGCTTCACATTTCGTTACTGCCAATAGTTCGCATTATTTCCATTCACACTTTATGGCGCCAGTGGAGCATTAGCAAGGGAGCAGGGTGCAAGGGAGACAGGGAACAAGGGAATGAGTGGACTGGACTACGTGGATTGGAAAACGGCCACAAAAACAACCTTTTTCTTAGTTTCTTCATTCAATCCTTGCTGGTTGTGGAGTCCCAAGTTGAGACAACCTGCCAGGATTGTAATACTACACACAATATAGCACTGGTGTTTTTGATACTATAATTTTCTTAAATCAAATGCCCAAAAAACAGTATGCACCTCCTACAAAGTGTGTGTGGTGCATGGAAAAATACAGTAGGTTTTAAACTTACAAATGTAAGAGGCGGCTGTTGTCTTCCTTACCTCATTTCCTTTCCCAGCCAAACTCAGCGATAACTCCTTTTCTTTTGGCTCCCACGATTCCCCCACCACCCAACCCCAACAGGAAGTGCTCGCATGGCCACGTAAGGTAAGACATCTTTCTTAAGATTGTGAGCCTGCTACGCCCCCGAGAGAATAACAGAAAAACGCTTACCAGAGGGAGATGACAGTACGCTGGGCAGTCAACGTGTGTATTCAAATGAAGTAAGAATAAAGTGTGATTTCTCCGACATGTGACTTCTCCCTTTTTCTGTGTGACTTTCCTTACACTCCTGCAGATGACGAGGACGAGAGCACCCAGCAACTTACACAAATATAATTTCACTGATGTTGTTTAGTTTTCATGTTGCTGTACTCTGCAGCCCTGAGGATTCTCAAATGAAGGTGCGATACAAAGGTTGATGCATTATTCTGGAGACCAAATCTCAACGAATCATCCACATATATTATAAAAAAAAGGATTGGTCAAGAAATACTGCATTGTTATGTCCACAAGATAAGAATAAAAAGGCTCAACACTTTCACTTCCACTCTGTCTTCGCCAATACCTTTGTATATACATAGTTTAACATAATTTTATACCCAGGGCTGGAGGTGTAATGTTCAGCAACCGCTGATGTGTCCCATTTATGAAGCTGCATTGCTCTTTTGGGCTCTTTAAGCATTTGGAAGATAGATTGCTCGCTCTGTCCCACGTAGCTTCTGCCACAGCAGGAGGGAATCTCATACACTTCCACACATTGAAGAGGATGATGGCAATCTTTCAGTAAAGGTAGGACATATTTAACTTTCTTCACCCTGAGGAAGCGAGTATTGATGTTGCCTTTCTGAAGGATTCTAGCAATTCTATCTGTGATTCCGGAGATGTATGGGGGTTTAGTAAATGCTAATGCCTTTTTCTTGATATGGTCGTCCTCTTGAAGTCTTTCTGCTGTCTTTCTTTCATTGCTATTTTTATGACTGAGAGACTGGAGCCATTACTTCACAGAGCTCACATAAGGTGCCGAATTTCACTTTGGATATGCTCTGCATCACACACAATTTTGGCACTGTGGGTTCCCATTTTTATGATGCAGGTATTTTGTTGTTGATGATAATGTGATGTTGAGTTTAAATATCTGTCAGCATGGGTCTTCTTTCTACACACTGAGTGGCCTAGACTTCAACCCATATTTCTTTGAACCTGGACTAGATTCAAATATGAATCAAACTTGCCAGTCTGGTGAGAGTAACCATCTCTGCAGCTTCCCTTTAGCCTGATGAAATATAAAAGTCAGTTATGTACTCTGGTTGCAATTTGTCCTCAGTATGAATTTGAATCCCCAAATTCAAATGTCAATCTCAGTTTGCCATTTCCCAGCCAGCCAAATAAACATTTTACCTTCAATTTTATGAGTCAAAATTAATTTTCCAGCCACAAAAATGCTCATCTTCGTCCATATGGCCTTTACTAGCAACTGACTGATCAATAATACCTAATTTCATTTCCAGTTAAAGGACCCTATTTTCAGACAGTGAAAAATTGATGTTATAATATACAAGCAGAAATTTTTACGCTGGATTCCCGCTTAGTGTCAAGTTTGATTGAAGCTTAGTGTTCAGTTTACACCAAGTGTGCACGGTTGAGATGTGTCCATATGATTAAATCTTGAATCCAGCTTTCTGGCCTCAATTGTCAAGTTTGATTCAAGCCTGACTGACCAGTTAGGTCAAGCGGGAATCTGGCTTGATTCCAGCTTGCGTTGCTGTCAGGGAAATTTACTTTAGTAATTAATGTCAAGAACATGCAGCCCGGATTTAAATTTGAGTTCTGTAAGATACACATGCTATGCACAAATATTAAGTTTCTACTTTTTCAAAAATGAAGTGCAGAGCTGAAGATTTTTTTCATGACATATACCAAGGCTTTGTACTTCCATATCATTGGCCAGTTACACTTCTTTCCAGGAATTAATAAAAGACAAAAGAGGTTACCTATAGCTTCAGCTGAAAAGCATCTTATAGTCATGTTACAGGGAACAAATTGCGATAGATGTAAAACATGACAACCCAGTTGTCAAGATGAGCATCTGGACGTAGGTACTTAATTAAATAAATAAACGATACGTTAACTCACCTGGTTTTCAAAAGCCTCTTCCTTAATGCGAATCGGTAAATCTACGGAATGGACAAGCACGTATATCTGTCGGTCGCCGCCGAGAGCCCAAACACTTCTACCTCCCGCAGAAGCTTGCTTAATTTCCACACCTAGGTATGGTAATTCCTGCCATATCACGTAGTCATTGGATGGATCTTCAAATTCCCCACTGAAACAAAAGGAATGGACGAGAACAATGAGTTTACACGCGAGAACGAGTAAATATTTAGATGGGGTAATTTAGACAGCATAATCATCACCACACGCAATACGGATAGATGAACGAATACCTGTCGACAGTGCATCCTGAATGCCCATCGTGAGGAGTAAGTAGTTTGTGAAGCCTGCCTTCATTGCTCACGGCAAAAAGGGGCATCACTAAAAGGACACAATCGCCAGCAGCACCAAATAGGAACGAAGTCAGTGAATCAAAAAAGCATACAGAGTCATCGTTTCACAGAGCAGCAAATGAACTGAAAGCCGCAACGGTCAAATTCAGTGTTCCTCACTTCGATATTTCTGTGAAACTAGATTTAATTTCCTGCACAACTGACGGTTAAGAAGAGTTTTTCTCAAAGTCTACTCCATGATAAGCCAAGCTGGAATGTGCTATCGGAAATTCAGGACAAGGATCTCGCAATAATAACATCAAATAGCAGTCTTAAGATTCTATGCAAAGCTATAAATCCATAGAATTATATTCCACTAATAAGTACTCCTTGTCATTAAAAGTGAGACGTAGAAACTTATTTCTGTCAACAATATACACCATTCATTAATTGGGCACCGAATCGCTGTCCGCAGCTGACTACGCCTCCTTTTGGTGCAATGCCACAGTCATTTGATACACAGCTGAGCATCGTGATGCGTGGACTATACTGGCGCTAAAGTTGAATTCACAAGGATCTGAGCATTGGAAGGTTTTGGATCTGAGGCTTCCCTAAGGTATGGTTCGCATGAAACTCTGAAAGAATTCTTAAGAATTTACGAAATCTACATAAAATACAGAGAATAAATTAGAGCTCCCATAAACACACTCTCTATCTATCTTAAACAAATCTTTTACGACAAATAAGAACTGCATTAATGGAGGCCCTATGATAAGATTATGCAAGTACTCAATGGTGGCAGGGGCGATAAAATTTTGATATTGAAAAATTTCCAACAAAGGGGCCATTAAAATAGACTAAATAACGTAGGTATCGTTATCACTATCGTGAAAGGGTGAAAGTGTCTGACTGGAAACGATCTTCTCTTTCTTGATTCTTGATATTAAAGATAAGATAAAACGATTACTGTACGAAATATTTTCTTTATTTTAATGTGAAAGTTATAAATATGAAATTAAATGATTGAGGCTCCGTAATACACAAAGCAAAACGAACGTAATGAGGACAGTATTAAAAATTTTGTCTATTTTTGAAGCGTCTGGGGGGGGGGGGGGGGGGCGTGCCCCTTTACCCTTCCCCAACAACCACCAATGACTATCGTCATCATCGCCTTTTCTGCCTGTCACGTGCAAAATTTCAGGGGCCAAGTCTTCTCTAAACCCTGTGCTGTCGTGTTTTTCTCCTTCACTCCTCCAATCATTCGTATCCAACCGTATAACCTTTTATCCTCTTCAGTAAGTCCACGCTCCGCTGCCCCGTGAAATTCTTCTGAACAACAGGCAGTAGCAGAAACAAGCAGTTCAGAAAAAAAACTCAAGGGTGGGGTCAGCGCACAAAAGATATCTTTCGCTACCTTTACTTATATCGATAATGAATAGAATATAATTAAGATAATAACAGTAATAAAAAATAATATCATAGATGATAATAAATAATAAAGCATAATATAATGAATAATAAGTAATAAAAAATAAGTAAGTAACATACAAAGAGTACGGCAGTTTTATTTAATCACGGCAGAAAATCAATCACCCCATCTGATAAATCTAAAACAGACATTATACTAGAGGAAATCATCCAAGCTGCCCTAATTTTTCATCAACGATGGATAAACGCAGAGCCTCACAACTCCGGATATTCCAATGGAATATAAATGGCATTGGCAACAAAGCAGAAGAACTTTTGCACCTTCTCCAAGAAAACTTAATCGACGTTGCTCTCATCCAGGAAACCTGGCTTACTCCCACGAAAAACATCTACACCCCAGGCTACCGGCAATTTCGGCGCGACCGCCGAGAGAAAACCGGAGGTGGCGTTCTTACCCTCATCAAAAACTGTCTCCCATCCTGCGAAATTCCATATCCGGACCTACAATCTTTAGAAGCGGATGGCGCATCCATCACCACTGAAATCGGCTCCACCAACCTGTGGTTACTATACTACCCACCTAAGAAACTGAATATGGAAGATTTACGCTTCATTGACCGCATTTTAACGGAAAAAAGCTTTTCCTGGCGGTGAGTTGAATGCTAAACAGGTCGGCTGGGGTGCCTCTACCACAAATGCGTCAGGTAGAAAAATCTACTTCATCTGCAGTGAACGGAATGCGAAAGTGCTCAGTCCTTAATCCTTTACCCATTCCTCATACCACGGCACTGCCGACACCCTGGATCTTGCCCATGCCACCAACCTCCCAGCAATATAAAACCCGATTCCTCTGCCTCCGACCACCTTCCACTCATATACTGCACCAACTGTACCCCATCGCATTCCGACACCGAAAACCCGCATCAGCCTAAATAAATTCAGCCACCTCGTTGCCGAAAACATCTACATGATAACCCAGCTTCCCCTGCAAAACCGCTCGTCGACAAAACTCACCGCCACCATCCTGGCGAGCAGCCTGGAAACGAGCAAAAGTTATCATGCTTCTGAAACCCCAAAAACCTGCATCAAACCCTTCCTCCTACAGACCCAATTATTCCCTCCTCTGCACTCTATCGAAACTATTTGAATCCCTAATCCACAACCGCCTCAATTACCACCTGCCCCTCGAAAATAGCATCAGGGCGGAGCACACGGGTTTCCGTTCAGAAACTGCAACCATCCACCAGATTCTAAGCTTAACTGGACAAATTTCCACCGGTTTCAACGCTCGTCTCACAACTCAAGCTGTCCTCCTGGTCCTCGAAGCCGCCTTCGACAGGGTTTGGACACTGGGCCTCCTCCTGAAACTCTCCTCCTTCCCTATTCCACTCTATCTCCAGAAACTCATTCAATCCTTCACCTCCGACAGAACCTACTTCCTAAAAATTAATCAAGCCTCTTCCGAAACCTTTCCCATCGCCACTGGTGTTCCGCAAGGCGCCACTCTTTCTCCCACCCAGGTTAACTTGTTTATAAACGACCTTTCCTTAATTCCCGGGACTGAAGACCTCCTTTAATCAGGTGAAACCACCTTCATCACCTGGGTTCAAACCACAGAACAACACCAGAACTCCTCCAGCGGCAGATTGACGTGTCTGAAGACTGGGACGACACCTGGAAGCTGTCCGCAAATCCCCAAAAATGCGTCCACATGACCTTCAGCCGCTGGTATCGGAAATCCAATACTCTATGGAAACTAGAAATTGAAACGTCACAAAACTACCAAAATTCTTGGAGTCGTTTTAGATAAAAAAAATCTATGGAACCACCACATAACCAGCTCTACAGCAAAGACCAAAGCCGCAGCAACCGCCCTAGGTCCACTGCTGCAGAAAAGATCCAAATTGTCCCTCAGAACCAAAATTATTCCATACAAATCCATGATAAAACCACTCCTCATCTACGCATCACCTGTCTAGGTGATGGCTTAAAAGATCCACAAAATGAAAATTCAGAAAACAGAGAACATCCTCATCCGCAAAGTAGCAGCCGACCCCTGGTTCATGAGAAATATGAAGATCCGCAGAGACCTACGTATTACTCTAATACTTCACGAACTTAAAGCTAACCTTAACACCTTCAGAAATTCACTTCCCTAGACCGAACATACTAAAATCAACAATCTCTGGAACCACCGACCAAACTCATCAGCAAGGCACAGAACCCCTACCTCCGTCTTCCTCTCAAACCATATCCCTTCCCCCTAAATCGTAATCATCCTGCCATTCTTTAACCAGAGAAAAAACTAAAACTGAAGTGAATATTGCAGAAACCCACTGGAGACAGCTCAAACGGCTGGGACTAGCGAAGCAAAAACAATCCAGATATTCCGGCGAGGCGTGGCGTGAAACTTCCTCGTGAGATGAGACCACGGTGGCAACGGCAAGTACGACCAGTATATTTTGGGGACCGCTACGGATCATGTGACGTGCAATTTTTTCTCTTATCAACTCTTCCCAAAGTCTCCAATTCCGTAGTGAAACCCGATATCCCTGCAGATGTTTCTGGGTAGTCAATACCCCAATTCATTCCACGCGAAAAAATATCAGATTAAAATGTTAGGGTATAGGTACGCATCTCGCTTGTCTGAGTTTTTTATGATTAGTTTTGAATTCAAGTTCCATAACCGTGGGACTCAGTGCCACGGTAGGGAAGTAGGGAAGTTAGTGACAGAGTTTCATCATCTTTGAAGTGTTAATATTGTAGCGGTACGGACCGGAGCCGGCCCGACGCATCATATAAAACATCGCGGCTGGGGGGGTTACGTCTGCGCGCACACTCACATTTTTAGCATTTTTTTCACGGAGTTCTATCCTGAATTCATGTAAAGGGTTTATTTTGTTTTTTCCATTGTAGTATATTTTTTTTGATGGATGTGACATGGTGTGAGAGTGGATTTCCGGGAGAGGCGACGCAGTGGTTCTCTCCCGGAATACGTTTGAAAACCCGCCTTACGGCCGGGGAAAAAAGAGGGCGTTGAGGTGCACCAGAGGTGATTGTGGGTAGTGCAGAGTTTATAAAAGAGAGAGACGAGAAGGATAGCTCTCTCTCTCTTACGGTGTGACACAAAGATAAGTCATAGTGGCGTGCGGTGACAAGCAGCAGCAGCCAAGCTACGGCACGTGGTGGAGGCCAATACGCGGACAGCTCTTCAGGGGTGGCGAGAACATCGGATAAAGGAAGTAAGCTTGGAAATTACCAAAGCCCGAATATATCCTTTGGTGTCCAGATGGTTCCCCCCTTTGAAAGTCCCAAGTGTGCTCCCCACAATAAGGCCCTAGTGAATTTACTGTTGGCTGGTTTTAGTCACGGCCCTGCAAGACTTAAGTGCGGCACGTGGTGAAGTTTGAGCATACTTTCTGAATGTTAGTGTCACTTGGCGGATCATTGAGCCCGAGTTCAAAACGGGTGGCCATTTGAACAGTAACGCCCAATTTATAATTGCTTTGCACGGAAAGTTCTTTTTGTAAGTTTGATGTCACTATTTTTTACGTTGCTTATTCGCTAAAGAGCGTGAGTACATTTTGTTGTTGGAAACATCAATTTTTTATAATCATTGAGAAAGTGCTATTGTAATTTTGGAAGGAGAAGCCGAAGGTGAATATTTCATGTTGGAGGTGACGCCGATGGATTTTGGAACGGGGATTTATGGTGTGTGTTGGGAATGCTTTAGTGTCAGTGTAAATTTTGGAACCTATGGTAGTTCAATTATTAAAATCAATTGTAAAAGGGATGTCATTGAAGTTATTTGTTTTGCTATTGCCACGATTTCCTTAGATCCTGTTGTAAGTGAGTGTGCGTGCAGGCACGAACAATTGGGGAACTTGATTTTAAGCCCGGATACGGTAAGTCTCCGTAGGGGCAATTTTCTATTTTGGGGGAGTGGAGAGTTAATAATCACATGTACGGGGAGATATCGAACGGGAGGCGAGCGGGCGGCTCTCGCGGTTTGAACCGTTACATATGAAAAATGGCGCTGCGGACAGGATCCCAATTCATTCATTCACTTTTAAAAGGACAGGATCCCAATTCATTCATTCACTTTTAAAAGGACAGGATCCCAATTCAATCATTCACTTTTAAAAGGGCAATTGAGGAAATATTTTCTGGCAGAGTTAATTCGTTATGGCAAGCGAATAGTTCTTGTATAAAAATTTTTGTTTCAGTTACGGAAAGACTAATTGTCAAGTGTGGAGTGCTGGGCTCATTCAGGTTCCTAAACCACGGTTGCGTCGTCGGCGCGGAGGGTTCTTTGGTGAGGCCTGGGCACGCTTTGTAGGGGGTGTATTTGTGATTAGTGTGGGGGAGAAGTTGGTTTTCGACGGGGACGTTTTGAGAAAGAACCATATCGTGTTAAGATGGCCGAGAAGAGTCAAAGGGAGGAAAGGTTCATGCTCAATCGTAATATAGTGGATTTGACTGGGTTGGCCATTATGGAGGAAGTGGAACGGGACGCAGAGTCACCGGTTGGTCAAACGGAGTCCACTATAGAGTCGATTTACCAAACGCCGATCGCGTTGAACCCGGTGCGTGAGTTATTGGAGGAAATGCGAAGGGAAAGGGAGAAGGAGAAAGAGGAAATGCGGGAGAGGGAACTCCTACGGGAGAAGGAGAAGCAGGAAAGACGAAGGGAGAAGGAGCGGGAGAAGGAGGAATTGCGTAAAGAAAGGCAATCACTTCAGAGCGAATTTTTGAAAATGATGGGGGCGGTCAATAACCGAATTTCCCAACAGGAATCTACATTAGTAGAAGTTAAGGAAGTGACTATCAATCTCGGGGAGCGGATGAACAGAATAGAGGGTGAGGTTGAAGTTACGAGGGAACAAATAAGGGAGTCGACGAAAACAAAATTTGAAGTGTTGAAGGGGCGCTTGGAGCGTTTAGAGCAACAGGGGCCTACCTCGGTATTGGGTGGAATCACATGGGCGAAAGACGCAATTGTAATGCCTACGTTCCGAGGATGTACTTACGAGAATCCGATTACTTTTGTGAAGGAAGCAGAAAGGTATTTTACAGCGGTATCTTGTGGGGAAAATCAAAAAAGTATAATTTTTGTTAACATGTTACGAGAAAAAGCAAGTCTGTGGGTAAAGACATTGGAATCCATCGATGAGGGATACGAGGACTTGAAAGGGAAGTTTTTGGGTCGATATTGGGACTTGAAGGCCAGGTGTCGATCTCGAGAAAATGTAAGTAAAGGGAGATATTATCCCGGGGGAAGGGAGACAATGGAAGAATATGCGATGAAAAAAATCGTATTAGCAAAAGATTGCGAGCCACCACTAAGTGAGGAGGAGGTTATTTATTTTTTGAGCCGTCAATATCCCATTGGGATACAGAATTTGTTGGGAAGTGCGAAGGTAGCGTCGACCCATGAGTTACTGAGTATGTTAAGAATCTACGACTCAGTGAATGGCGAGGAGAGTAGGTCGGGGCCCCCGGCAGCCCAACAAAACAGGCGAGTGGCGTCCATAAACGTTTCAGAGGGAAGAAGGGGAGCCGTAGAAAGGAAGGGTGAGGGGGAGTTGAGAGGGTCTGAGGCGAGAACTCCCGTTTTGCCCACTTTTACGTTCCCACCGCCGGCATTAGGTAATCCCCAGAGAACGAGAAGGGAAGCCGAGAAGGAGGGAGCAATTAGTAAGGTTGTAGGTGAGACGACCCAAGGTGAAGGCGCGGGGGTTAGGAGCATTGAGACGATACCGTTAAACGGGTAAGGTCCGAGGCGAGTGATTCCGTCGGCTCGGAAGAAAAAAAAGGGGAATCACGAGAAATAATAGCTACGTGCATCCTAGAGGGTAATCCATTAGATGACTTATTGTATGAGGAAGAGAGACAAGTTATGAGGAGAGAATGTCCGGAGATTCAAGTGGAGTGTGGAGGTCATAGGGTAGGGGCTCTGATAGATACGGGTAGCGAAGTCTCAGCGATAGACGAAGCGTTATTTGAGCAGCTGTTAGCTAAAGACCCCAAACTTCCAATATTTCCGATGAAAAAGTGTTTTTTGGTATGTTATAATAGAAAGAAATCGCACGCAATTACCAAGCAAGCGTTAATTACGGTGCAAGTGGGAATAAGAGAAGTTGACGTAGTGTGTCTCGTTGTGCAGAATTTAATTCGTCAACTCATCTTAGGGACAGACTGGTTGGCGGAAGTCGGCGCTACGATTGATTTTAAGGAGGGAAAAGTACAATTTAAGGTGGGAGAAGAGGGTGAAGTAGAGGCTGAGTTTCCCGTGTGTACGTTGACTTTGGGCGAAGAAAAAGGGAGAAAGGGCGCCACTGTCACGGGCAGCGAAATTCAAGAAACAGTCCAAAGCCTCAATCATTTAGATATTGATCAAAGACGATCATTGGGTGCTTTATTAAGTAAATTTCAAGGGATTTTTTCTGAGGAACCGGGGTTGGTTAAAGGATTTACGCATAGGATTCAGTTGACGGAGGAAACGCCTTTCGTAATGAAGTCTTACCCCATTCCTCGCGTGTATGAACCCTTGGTAGATGCCCAGATTAATGAGATGGTGGAAATGGGAATCATTAGGAAGTCTCCTAGCCCATCTGTAAATCCACTTGTAGTGGTCAAGAAGGGAAAGGGAAACGTGAGGTTATGTTTGGATGCTCGCCGTTTGAATAAAGTTACTATCCCTGAGCGTGATAGGCCACCGCAGGTGGAGCAACTTTTGAGAAAATTTCATGGGAAGAGATTTAAATTAAATAACAGCCGTCTGACAAGGTGGGTGTTAGCATTGCAAGAGTACTCTTTGAAAATTGAATATTGTCCGGGAAAAAAAAATTTAGTTCCTGACTGGCTTAGTAGGACGGTGACGGAGGGTCAAGGTGAGGCAACGGAGAACTTTATGGCCGCTGCACTTCGTGTAGAAGTCGCGGAATTTCCTAAAGAATCAATTAAGGATTTAGCGCGTTTACAGAGAATAGATGGGGAGTTAGGACCACTGTATAGGAGGATAACGGGAGAAATGCCTACGCATGATCCGAATTTCCTTCAGGCGACCAGGAAAATACAAAGATGTCGCGTGATAAATGGGGTTCTATATCGGAGGATAGGAGAAGGTGAGGACGGGTATAGAGTATGGGCTCCGAGAGCGGTTTGGACGAAGTTAGTGTGGTATGCCCATAAAAGGTATGGACATTGTGGGAGCTATAAAGTCATTCGTTGGTTACAAGCCAAATACCACTGGGTAGGTATAGGAAAGTTCGTAAGAACTTTATTAAGGTCATGTGATTTGTGTCAGCGGACCAAGTATCCTAATCGGAGTTATGAAGGTCCGATGTTTAATATTATTCCGGAAGAACCGAGGGATTTGTATGCCGTAGACTTGTACGGACCTCTACCAAAGGGAAAGGGGAGGAATAAGTATATTCTGGTAGTAGTGGATGTTTTTTCTAAGTTGGTGTAGGGATATCCTTTGCGTAGACCAACAACGAAGAATTGCGTGAGGGTATTAGTCAATAATTATTTTCCGTGGTGCGGAGTTCCTAGGCGAATATTGACAGACCACGGAAGTCAGTTTACGAGTCGCGAGTGGGTGGAGGCTATGAGAGAAAGGGGGATTTCAGTGGTCTATTCCTCCATTCGCCGGCCACAGACGAACCCGAGTGAACGCATAATGAGAGAGTTGTCCCGGGTATTTCGAGCTTATTGTTCGGACGATCATGGAAAATGGGTGGAAGTTATACCATGGATAAATAAATGGTTTAATGAAATTGTGCATGAGAGTACGGGATTAACTCCTATGGAAGTGCATTTTGGGGAAAAACCATCCCGGGAGGATGATGAATTAGTAAAAGTACCAGGCCAAGCTGAGTATTCACGGGCTGATGTGACGCATTTGGTGCGAGGGAGACTGAAACGAGCCGGTCGCATTCGTCGGTCTAGACAGAAGGGGAAGACTCATAAGTTTCAAATAAATGACCGAGTCTTGATGAGAACCCCTCGTCCTTCGGACGCGAAAACAGGAAGGTTTCATAAATTCTTTCACTTATTCACGGGACCGTTCCGTGTCTCAAAGTTTGCGGGTCCAAATGCTTGCCATCTCGAAGAAGACTCAGGGGAGTCAATTGGTATCCATAATGTGGGAAATTTGAAACCATATTTTGAACTTCCTCATGGGGAGTAGCTAGTCTACTGTGGGGATGAGACGATTGGGTAGTGTGCTCAATCGGTAATTAGTTTTGTTGGATTTATGTCATTGTAGGCAAAATTTATTGTTTTTGGCTGGTAAACTAACCAGAGGGTAATTTAATTGGAGATACCCCGTGTTTAGTTTAGTGTGGGGGTGTGTAGCGGTACGGACCGGAGCCGGCCCGACGCATCATATAAAACATCGCGGCTGGGGGGGTTACGTCTGCGCGCACACTCACATTTTTAGCATTTTTTTCACGGAGTTCTATCCTGAATTCATGTAAAGGGTTTATTTTGTTTTTTCCATTGTAGTATATTTTTTTTGATGGATGTGACATGGTGTGAGAGTGGATTTCCGGGAGAGGCGACGCAGTGGTTCTCTCCCGGAATACGTTTGAAAACCCGCCTTACGGCCGGGGAAAAAAGAGGGCGTTGAGGTGCACCAGAGGTGATTGTGGGTAGTGCAGAGTTTATAAAAGAGAGAGACGAGAAGGATAGCTCTCTCTCTCTTACGGTGTGACACAAAGATAAGTCATAGTGGCGTGCGGTGACAAGCAGCAGCAGCCAAGCTACGGCACGTGGTGGAGGCCAATACGCGGACAGCTCTTCAGGGGTGGCGAGAACATCGGATAAAGGAAGTAAGCTTGGAAATTACCAAAGCCCGAATATATCCTTTGGTGTCCAGATGGTTCCCCCCTTTGAAAGTCCCAAGTGTGCTCCCCACAATAAGGCCCTAGTGAATTTACTGTTGGCTGGTTTTAGTCACGGCCCTGCAAGACTTAAGTGCGGCACGTGGTGAAGTTTGAGCATACTTTCTGAATGTTAGTGTCACTTGGCGGATCATTGAGCCCGAGTTCAAAACGGGTGGCCATTTGAACAGTAACGCCCAATTTATAATTGCTTTGCACGGAAAGTTCTTTTTGTAAGTTTGATGTCACTATTTTTTACGTTGCTTATTCGCTAAAGAGCGTGAGTACATTTTGTTGTTGGAAACATCAATTTTTTATAATCATTGAGAAAGTGCTATTGTAATTTTGGAAGGAGAAGCCGAAGGTGAATATTTCATGTTGGAGGTGACGCCGATGGATTTTGGAACGGGGATTTATGGTGTGTGTTGGGAATGCTTTAGTGTCAGTGTAAATTTTGGAACCTATGGTAGTTCAATTATTAAAATCAATTGTAAAAGGGATGTCATTGAAGTTATTTGTTTTGCTATTGCCACGATTTCCTTAGATCCTGTTGTAAGTGAGTGTGCGTGCAGGCACGAACAATTGGGGAACTTGATTTTAAGCCCGGATACGGTAAGTCTCCGTAGGGGCAATTTTCTATTTTGGGGGAGTGGAGAGTTAATAATCACATGTACGGGGAGATATCGAACGGGAGGCGAGCGGGCGGCTCTCGCGGTTTGAACCGTTACAATATGAAACGTGTTTACAAAAGCAGTACGCACGAAAGAAATGAGAAGAAGAAAAAACTCTTTTACGTTAATAATATCTCAAAAAACTTGAGTGCTTGGCTGAATAAGAACCGTGGTTCATGTATCGATTTACTACACAATGAGAGTTTAGAAACAGATTCAGGTACATTAGAATATTCCTATTTTCATTTTAATAGCTTTAAAAAATACGCGCTCCGAGTTAACTTGCCGAGCGGTTCTTTCTTCTCTTCATACTTACGTTTAATTTTTAGTACGTTTTGCACTTATATTTTATTTTTTGTGCGCTTATTTTCTATTTTCAATATATTGCGCCAAACGCAAACAAAGGGAAGAAACGATCTATTACCTATTGCAAAACCTGCAGTGAAACGCCTGATACCAGAGGGGGGACCTAAGTTTGGAACAAAGAGGTACCAGTCTGGGGAATTCCCCTGCCGAAGAGGGGTTCGAGGATACTGAAAATTTGGGATTCTCAAGACTCAAAAATGGCGACTTTTGGCTAATTCTTTGATAAAGAAAGACACTACTGTGCACACGTAGTAAGTCGTTTTGCAAGTAAAAGTTTTATGTTGGTCATCTACATGCACATACTACCCCGCAAGCTGCCTCAATAGCCGCGTGGCGGGGGATGTCAGGACATCCGCCGTATTAATATAAAAAGGAAATGTTCCAACGAAATTCCGCCTAACTAGGGATGCCGATTTACAAAAAATATTGGGGGCCAAACCGGGGATCTAGCCCCGGGAAAATTTATAAGTAGTGAGTTTAAAGTTTTTTAAGCCTTTTAGAGGAGTCATATGATCAATATTAGAACCCTGATAACTCGAATCTCGATATCTGGACACCCCGGAGATAATCGACAAGCCTGACACATTTTTTCCTCACACCCATAACGAATTTTTGAGGGGGCTCGGGTCCCCTCTTTCTCCATGGAGTCGGCGCCACTGCGCCTAACATTTATTAAAGACCTTTGTAGTGCGGGGGAAATAACAAATTCCCGCACCTATCTGTTCGACTAAATATCTCTCTTATTTTATCGTTTATGCCGTACCTGGAAATGTAGTTGGGTTCAGATATGATGATCTCCGTGTCGCTCTTAATGATATCCATTCTCCATTGCTCAAGCAATCTAAGCCTGGCGCGCAGACTCCGAGTCTCTAGCGGCTCTCAAATCAATTTGTTTAACATCTTGCAACTCTTTCTGAACGCCCGTAACAGTTTTTGACGAGTTGCGAATTTTTTTTATGTCGGAAGGAATGAGGCCTTCAAGACGAAGGACTCCAAGGAAACCTCTGCTGTCTATCTTAAAACTATCCCTGAAAATGGTCCAAAAAAGTTAGGAAATTAATCTCCCGAAATATTCTTCTGAATTTTCTGCGGGAGTGTTGCCTCTGTTTCTTTGACGTATTCATGTTCTCTGTGTTGACATTTCAAACCCCAACTCATCTGCCATATTTATAGGAATTTTTTGGACTGTTGAATTCAAGTTCGGCTTCGCGTCAGATGTGAGTAATACTTAAAAAACTTTAATACTACTTTAGAGTTAACCTTAATTGCTCATTTTGTACTTGTTACGTTAAGTGTGTTGAAGTTGGTAGTATTATAAAGTTGTAATTATTATATTGTATTTTTTATGAGTCCCTGGACACATAATCACTTGGAAGGAAAGAACAAAAAATAATTGAATTATTGATTGGGTCTATTAATATTTGACAGTTAATGATAAAAATACTTGTTTAACCACAGCTTCTCAAGGTTAGAATGAAAATATATATAAATATTAAAAACGTATCCAAATATTTTACCTGTTGTTTTCTTCTCTACACGACAGATTTAGTTGGTCAGCTGTTTATAAGGACGAAAAAACTTGTTTAACATTATCCTTAAAATAATAGTTTGTAAATTGAGGCTTAAAATTTTCTACAAAATTAGTACTTCATTTTTTTCTCAAGTTTTTTTCTACACCTTGAATCAATAACCATACATTGCAGATCTAGCTAGGTACGTGCTTATGACTACATCCATTTGCCATGCAAAAATTAATTAGACATAATTAATTCATAACAATCAAAAGTCTTTATTCTGCCCCAAAATGCGCGTCGTAATATTTTACACCTTTACTATTGCTTTTTGAAAGGATTATTCAAAAAGGTTGTTTTGGAGCTTTATTAATTACAGGGCTTTTTCAAGGAACTGATAAGCTAAATAGATAATATATCCATACTGCATAATTAAATTTTATCAGTTGTGAATTTCTCACTTTTCATAGTACTTACCTATTTTTTCTCACAGAATGTTATTTTTTAAATTTTATTTTGTTTCTAAGAGCCAAAATAGCGTCAAAATCAATTTCTGGGCATGCAAATTCCCAAAATCTTCCGAAAGTAGGTGTAATCCTCCTCTGAGGGGGGCCCCATCATGAACTCCAGCCGAGGGCCCCCAATCACCCCAGACCACCCCTGGTCCTCGGAGTTGTCAACAAGAGAAATCCTTGCAGAGACTTATCACCGTCATCATCAGCGGCAGCAATGAAGAAGGAAGAAAAGAAGACCAAGAAGATGGAGAAGAAGAAGTCGGCTCTAAATGTAGACACATGGAAGGTGAGGACAATGATGAGGGCGGGGAAGTTAGAAAATATCAAAAGGGAAATGAATAAAGCGAGGATAGATATCTTATGATTATGCGAAGTGAGGTGGAGGGATGGGGGGACTATTGGAGTGATGGGTTTAGGGTTATATATAGTGGTGGGGAGGAAAGCCCGCATGGGGTAGCAACGGGAAGATGGCTAGGCGTGTGGTAGGTATAGACCAGGTAAGCGATAGGATTCTGGTGGTAGAAATTGAAGGACGATCCACCAACCTTATTGTGGTTCAAGTTTACATGACCGCTTTCTATCAAAGAGAAGAAGAAGAAGTAGATGAGGTGTATCAAGAGATGGAGGAAATAGTAAGAGAAACTCCAGGTAAGAAAAATCTAGTGGTGATGGGGGACTAGAACGCTTCAATTGGGGATGGAAACGAAACAGGAGAATTTAGATTAGGAATACGAAACGACATGGGAGAGAAAGCAGCAGAATTTTGCAGGAGAGACAAGTCATTGATTGCAAACACGTGGTTAAATCAGGGATGTATATACGGCGGTCCAAAATCAGAAAAAGCGGGTCGAAAGTCATTTTTTCACCTTTTTTGGAGGAATATTTGAAAGTACTATTCGTATTCTACACAATATGCTCCATGGTATAGGCTAGAACTGTGACTATTTCGTGGCTCATTGTAGTATGTAGAACTCGGCAAACAGAAGTCCTCCGGGATAAAAACGCCTGACGCTTAAAATCACTCATTTCTAGAGAAGTTCACCTTCATAAAAAAGTTTAAGAAAATATATGGCCTTTAAAAAAATACAGAGCATAAATTGGTACCTTCGTGTACATATACTGATGATTTGATTTATTTCCATTGTTTTATATTTGGAAAGAAAAAAATATTTGAACTTTATGCTATTTTTACTTGAATTTTTAATATAAATAGCAATATCGTTTTGGGCACCTCTGAGCCCCCTTGAGATTTTGACACGAATTGAAAGCATATCGTCTATATAGTCAATAGCAATAGACAAATATTGCGATTATTTTCGAATTTGGCCTCAAGATGGTTATGTTGAACGGTGCAATGCGCTGCCGCGACCGCCGCCAGGCCGACCGGGCGGCGGAATTGTGAGCGCGAGGTGTATTCCGAGGAAAGGATATAATGCCAGGTTTCTTTGACGTTATAGTGCTACTTGCTTTTCAATACCCTTGATGTTTCCGCACACCATCTACTAATATGGCATCGTCGACTAAGGAGGGATTCAGATACGGAAGGGACTCGTGACAAAAAAAATTAAAACCACCTAAGGAACGTAGGCTTGAAAAAACCCCAAACCTAAGCTTCAAACGTCTTAAATAAGATACCAGCTGCGTGCAGGTCTTCGAGGTTCCATTGAGTAATAATACCTGGACGGTCCATACCTTCACTATCATTGCCACGATGAAAGAGAAAGTAAACGATGCGGCAGAAAAGTAGATGATAATGATAATGATCACCAGAAAACATTCAGCGTCCCCACACAGGACACAGAATCGCTAAGAAAGTACATAAATGGGAGTGTGAGTGGAAGAATATATCCGCCAGACGCTGCTCCCAGAGGAAGCATCCTGGCATCAGCTGGAAAAATATTCGAAAAATACGACCACAAAGACAAGGGCAATTAAGAGGCACAGAATGAGAGCAGGCAGATATGTCTCACATATATACTCACTAAAAGTACATATATGGAACCTTAAGAGATAGGAATTGTTGATGAAACCTTCGGACGCCTATGGTGCGTCGCGCAGTCTTGAGGCATGGCATTCAGAGGACGCAGACGCTGCGTTGCACTCGCCTGAGAGAAGGACCACGGGCATTTGAAGTCACGCTTGAGGGTGTCGCGGCTCCAGCGACATTCTCGGTTGCGAGGGAGACCCGGGATCGGGTAATCATGGTGTTGAGTATAGAAAGGCCGGGATAGTAATTTTAAAACACCCAGGGGTTGCGTTTATTGGTTTTCAGAAAGTTACAGGGGGGCCTGTAAGGATGTGCGAGGTCTGCGGCTGCTGCTTCCGCGTGGCTGGGTCCGGCTCTGTCCGGAATTGCCTCTCTGGGGATCTCAGTGGATCCATGACAGCTCTGGCGGGGGTTCCGGCGTTGGCGGCGGGTCCAAGCGGTATGGCGGGGTCATGGGCCTCGTGCTCCGTCTGCTTCCGCGGGTGATGACCTCAGGCCGGCGGCGGTGTCAGGGGAGATGACCCTCTGGGACGGCGTGCGCGCTCCTCGCGGAGGGTGCGAGTGCGTCGCCGGTCCACCCGCAGTTTACGGGGCATCCGGCAGAGTGAGGGGACGAAACGTCAGCGCCTAGTGGCAGAACCGCTGAGGATATGCTCGCTCGGGTTCGCACTTAGACCGCCTCAGCCGCGATTCCAAAATTGACAGGCTTATATACTCGCTGATGGTCCAGCTTCCGGTGTGTACATATATACCACCTCTTCAGCAGCGATGATTTTACGCAAAGTGCGTAAGCGGGGAAAAATGGCGATACAAGTGTAAAGGGACCAGTGTAACCTTTCCAGCTCTGCCCTCCACTACGAATCAACAGGCCGCCATGGATTCCATGGCGGCCCAACCCAACGCCATGGACACGGATTCGCCGGTATCCCCGGATCCTGAAACAAAATTCCCTCCTCCAGACATCCATTTTTAAATCTCCTATCTGAGTAATAGGCAGTTTCGAGTCGCTGAAGGACCAATTCTATCATCTCTTAGGCCTATGGGAGCGGGCGTTCTGGAGGGCTCCTTGCTAAGTCCGTTATTATTAACACTCTTCGTAAACGACATGCCATCCACACCTAAAACCACATTACACACGTATGCCGACGATACAGCTATTGCGGCTACATCACTGAAGGGAGATTCCAACATAAACAAATTAAATACTCACTTGAAACTTTTACACAAATGGACACTCACATGGAAAATACACATCAACGCATCAAAAAGCACACATGTTCATTTCTCTTACCGTAAAAAACACGATCCACGTACACAACCATATTACAACAAACAAGCGATACCAAGAGCTAATACGCACAAATTCCTTGGGGTGATTCTCGACAGTGAACTAACGTTCGTTCCTCACCTGAAATATTGTACCGGCAAAGCAGTCGCAGTCCGTCAAGCCATCTCTGGTCTCTCCACTCCGAATTCTCCACTTTCCCACAGTTCGAGAATTCGATTATACAAAAGCATCATCCGACCGGTAGTGCTATACGCATGTGAAATTTTTGCAAAAAATAGAACAATTCGCACGAAATTAGAAATTTTTCAAAATAAATCTATCCGTCAACTTCTTCAAACTAGTAAACTGGTCGGAATGTCTGATATTCTAACGTGGCATTAACTCCCAACCATTAATGACTTCATATCGCACTTGGTTAAACATTTTAAGTCCAGGCTGAAGGGCACTGACAACACATTAATTGCAGACATTTGGAATTATGACCCTCATATTCCAACAACACATACACTGCCTCATCAAATCACTCTTCTATGAGACTTTACTATGTCTTACCTTCTTCTAGTTATAGGTTTCAAATTAAAATTCAAAGACAAATTGTTTGTTTAGCTAACATTTTTGTTTAAATATTTTTTTTACCTTTGCTAATGCTGTAGCAAAGTCAGCAAAAAAATGAATGAAAAGAAAAGAAAATTCTTTAAAAAATCAAATAAATGAAAAATAAATAAAAAAATAAATAATATTAAACAAAAGGGTTAAAAGAATAACCACAAAAAATAATAATAACCCAAAAATACAAAATATATATTGTAATAGATCACTGGTCTATTATAATAATATCGTGGAAGTTCTGCGGCGCGCGTTCGCGATAAAGGTATCTAAATACTGGGGATGGATTGACCTCAGTCAGAGCACAGCACAAGATAGAAACGACCTCTTACAGAAAGATCGGGTTTACACATTTATTCTCGGAATTGACCATACAAAAAGACAAAAAATCAAAGAAATACCCTTTCTTAATCCTAATGAGGGATGAATAACTCGACTTCTATGGTGACACATAAATGAAAAATGAATCGAGAAGACAAAAAAAAACACTACCCCACCAAAATTACTTAATTCTAATACAAATAAATCAATAGGATGAATGGATGAATTTATAAATGCCAAAGATTGTACAAGCTCCTCGTACAGTTGTGCGAAATGTCCAGCACAATCGCTTTGAATATGCAAATCTCGTGGACGGGAGATTAGTGATACAACGTTTTTATAGAACGTTGAAAAACTTGGCAAAGGGTTGCGTGATATTGTTCCACAAATCACTATTTCGAGTGAACAGCACTCGGGGTCTCTTCTTGGGGAATTATGTTGGATCGAGCAGGGAGAGTGGATAATGCACTATCCGGGGAGAGGGGTTATGTTGAGTATTTTACCGCGTCAATGGTGTGGTTCTCTGTTGAATCACCGCTTCGGCCGTCGTGAGCCCAACAGGTCTTTCTCTGCCTGCGGCTTCGAGGAACAGCGGGTGGTGATTCCCACGATGAATCGCGTGCCTCGATGAAACCTCGTCTCTCGATGTCTCCCGTTCTCGCTCGCTGTGCGCTGGCCTTGACTAGGCTCGGAAGGTCTCCGCTTCCGCGCACTCCCAACACAAAAATTTTCTGTTCTCCTCGTGAGCACCCGTTATATACCGGCGTTCACGTGACATACAAAAAAATGACACTCGAAAACCCTAGTATTTGATGGGGACGCCTCTCTAGCAGTGCTGTGCCCGCTTATTTTAAATGAGCAATGGCTCAGACCAGGGACCGACCGCGATGAAAATAATGGAAAAAACGACGGTGCAGGTCGTACCGTCACAATATATATGTACTTAAATATTGTGAATTAAATTTTTATGTGTTGGCTACGTAAAAGCCTGAAATATCCGTTGTAAAATATTAGAAGTTTCCATTTCACGCAAACAACACAAAACACACACCACAGAACACGTGCGCTATTTAAAAAAATGAAGTATTGTCAACTGGCTGGTTGGGGTGAGTCAAGGCTCACCGGTACAGCAAGAAATCATCAAAATCGCCATGCGGCAACCCCGTTCCAGAGATTACGAACGATAATAACGAGAGTCATGGCAATATTCCCTCCCTTAGCTTCCCTAATGACGATGATAGCGATACTGACAGTATACAAATAGAGATTCCCAAGAACATGCTTCTTGACAACCGTGTCAGAAAAATCCTTGGCCTTCAGCTTCTTGCTTCTGATGGCCCTACTGAAAAACCTGAGGTGCCTTACATCACAGTCAATGCAAAAAAAGTAAAGTGTCAAACTCTCCACCCATTTCACCGCCGACAATCCCAGTATCTAACCGCTTCTCCGCGCTATGCGAAGAAAACGATAATGGCCCCCTTAAGGACCTCATCGGCCCTCTTCAGGCCCACATTCCAGAAAACGAAACCAGCATGTCTACATATCCAGCGCCTACGCGTCCAACGCCTGCGCAGCCCCTCCAGCATCAACGCCCCCGTGCTCCTGCACAAAATGAACGTGCGCAACCCGCGCGATCCCGAATTCCGCCGATTGTCTTAAAAGACTGCACACAATGGTATATTAAACATCGAGCCATGCT